>NC_087309.1:81736151-82936151 GCF_015220805.1 Pogoniulus pusillus | reverse complement strand
TAGTTCTTGTCTCCTTCGTGGCAGTGTTGGAACTGCTCGGCCATTGAGAGGCTTCTAGATCTGCCCAGGGTGCTGGGACAAAAGCAGACGATCTCTGACCTGATCCTGGTTCCTCTTGGCATGGAGGTTTGCAGAGGTGCATGATCTTTTGGAGATGTGCGGAGACCATGATGTCAGCGGCACGTCTTGCCACGTTGTGAGGCACTTAAATGCCCTCTCCTGGGAAACTTGAGGAACTTACGTTTCCAGATAATTCAAGCCCAAAATATCAGGGCTAAGGTTGTCTGAAGCATGAGGTAGAGCAGAAAATGTTGGCCAAGAGCAGTGAGGCAGAAGCAGCAAGGTAGAAGCAGCACACACTGAGGCAGAGCAGTGAGGCAGAAGCAGCTCCATGAGGTAGCAAGGCAGAAGCAGCTCAACTGTTTGCAACTTAGCTCAATTTTTATTATTTGCCTGAGTGTAGTTGCTCCTTTGGTCACAGAAATTCACCAGTCAAAATGGCATGTGCAAAACTGACCATATTAAGTGAAAACAGGCCTTGCTCACCCTTATTTGGGAAAGACACCAACAAGCAGCTAAACACCTCTGGGTACCTGTTTATCACTTTGGGAGGATACATAATGGCCTAAGCCTTTTTGTTTTCCTCCTGCCCTTGTTTCCCCCATCAGCAGAAGGGTGGAGCAAGCCAGGACACCTAATAGGCCTTTTGGCCTTCTGGGAAAATTTGCAATTCATAAACAACCTAGAACTGGAGTTCAAAGGAAAAGAACAGCTACTGTTTCTGCCTTTTGAGAATGCAGAGTATCATGCAGAAAACCTGCACTTTCCACATGCTTATAGAAGCAATTTCATTCCTAGTAATCTGAGGAGAGGCTGAGGGAGCTGGGGTTGTTTAGCCTGGAGGAGGCTCAGGGGTGATCTCATTGCTGTCTACAACTACCTGAGAGGAGGCTGTAGGCAGGTGGGGGTTAGTCTCTTCTCCCAGGCAACCAGCAACAGAACAAGGGGACACAGTCTCAAGTTGTGCTGGGACAAGTCTAGGCTGGATGTTAGGAGGAAGTTCATGTCAGAGAGAGTGATTTGCCATTGGAATGGGCTGCCCAGGGAGGTGGTGAAGTCACCGTCCCTAGAGGTGTTCAAGAAAAGAGTGGGTGAGGCACTTAGTGCCATGGTCTGGTTGATTGGATAGGGCTGGGTGATAGGCTGGACTAGATGATCTTGGAGGTTCTCTTCCAACCTGGTTGATTTTATGATTCTCGAGGAAATCTTCATGACAAAGCCATATCCTGATATTATGTAATCAAACAACAAGGAAATTTTGGATATTGCCTGGAAGCAGAACTTTGATGACATTAGCATTTCTCTTTAAGTTACCCATGTGACAGCTATCCCAGTGCTAATGATTACTTTTAGCGCAGCACATATTATACAGCAGTGTTTGCTGTTTGTTAAAAAAGCAACAACAAAACTCCCATATGAACTCTATTTCGGGCATCCTTGCTAGGTGTCAGAATGTCTCCTACTCTCCAGCTTGTACATTTATTGAAAAAATATGGCAGGCAAATAGTCTCCATCATCTGACATTCTTTGCAAAGCTCTACCCATGAAGCAATGCTAACTTTAATTATTTTCTAAGGGTTTTTATAAACCAAACCAAACCAGTTTCATCTGAAAAAGTCAGCCTCAAGATACCTCAACTAAATCCAAACTGGCTCTAACTACTGTGCCTCCCTCTCTTCCTTTCATTATCAATCTGACTGACATACCTTGTCTTCACTGCTATTCTCCTTTCACATCAACAAAGAGGTGTTTCTCAATGAGCAAAAATACAGAATAAAGAGGTGATATTTTAATCAAATTGTCAGCTAAGCATTAAAACAAAGATTAATCACTTTCTGCCACACCTCTCAGAACTGACTAAAGAAGTCAGTCACTCAGTTCATCTTCAGTTCTAGTGCTACTCCTATACTGTTAACAATCTTGCATCACGATCACAGTATCACAGTATCACCAAGGTTGGAAGAGACCTCACAGATCACAATAATGCAGAATTCAAGCTTTTTGGAGGTCTGTCACAGATCATATAATGGTGGCAGTCATTCTGGATCCAGATTAATCTAAGATTTTTTCTAATATTTTTCTTTTAAAGCCTCCAGTGTATGTGAGGGCTCCATCATGCTGCACCCAAAAAAAGTAAACCTATTAAAATAGCTTGCATTTCTAAAAGGAAGAGCATTGAAGAGTAGTAAGGGGACATGTAGATGGAGTGATCTCATTCAAAGCTTTGTAGCATATGAGAAAATGGATGTCAGGCTGCAAATTTTTTTCACTCATTTTCATTCCAATCTGCAAATTGAAGCCTTATCTCTAGACTGAATGGTATAGTCAAAGGAGATAAAATTATCTACAGGAAGGAAAAAAATAACTCATCCAAAAAAAAGGCCCAGGAATAATTTAGCCCTCCTATATGAAAAAAAAAAAACCCAAACAGAAGTCAAATGGATCATTCTGCATGCATAGTATTCTGGATTTCAATGTATTAATAATTATTGAAAGACAAAGGCTTATGTCATCCAGGGAAATAAAAATTTGCATTTCACTCCATTTTAAATTACCTGAATAATAGTAATTAAAAGATAAAATTGCAAATGATCAGCATTAAATGTTTACTGAGGACAACAGAAACTCAGAAGACATAATACATGCAATTGCACTTCATACTAATTAACTGCATATTTTCATCAAAATTAATTAGCATACTACAGGGCATATAAGTTTAGATAAAGTATGGCTATAAAATCTTAATGACAATTAACAGAAAGAAAGGTTAATACACTGCACTCTCATTAGTGATCTCTCCCTGAAGACAAGATTTTCACAGTATCACACAGTATCACAGTATCACCAAGGTTGGAAGAGACCTCACAGATCATCAAGTCCAACCCTTTACCACAGTGCCCAAGGCTAGACCATGGCACCAAGTGCCACATCCAACCTTGCCTTGAACTGCCCCAGGGACGACGACTCCACCACCTCCCCAGGCTAGAGTGCAATATGCTTTTGTTTTGTCTTCTTTCAACAACTAAAAGTAAAGAAGAGTAGGTAGGGACTGTTTATACTTAGTTGTAATCACAGCTGAACTACTGAATTCTTTCACCTCGTATTTTATGCCAAGACTTTTTTTGGGGAGATAAGCCCCACTAATAAGCTAATCCACTATTTTAAGTTGAGAAAGCTACGTTAAAGAGCAGGACAAATCATCAGGTAACAACAGCAAATGTGAAGACTTTCAGACTTGGCTTGGTTTTTGTCTTTCCTCATCTTTTGATTTTTAGTACCCTTCTCAATTCAGCTGGTTAATCAAAAACTATTATAAAGATGTCTCTCATAAAAATATCACTTGAGGCTATTAGTCTAGCCACAGGAAGTTACAGACACTCATCTAGTTGAAGATAGGAAGCCAGCAGATGTGTGGGAGTGGTTGTTTTGTGGAGGGGGGGGGTATTGGGTGTTTTTAGGGTGTTTTTGGGTTTGGTGTTTTGTTTTGTTTTGTTTTGTTTTGTTTTGTTTTGTTTTGAGTTTGGGTGTTTTGGTTTTGGGTGTTGTGGTTTGGTTTTTTTTTGTTTTTTTTTGTTTTTTTTTTGTGTGTTTTTTTTTTTTTTTTTTGAGAGAGCTTTAGATACTATCTCTCATAAGTATCCTTCTAGGCAAAATGTTCAGCACGCAGGTAAGCATGTGGGCAACTGTCTGACAGGTCAGACGGGTGGCTAGTCACCGGTGGGGTTCCCCAGGGCTCAGCTTCAGTGCCAATGCTGTTCAATATCTCTATAGACTATCCGAATGCAGGAATTTAATGTACATTAACTAACCTTTCGTTCGTACTAGGTTAGGAGGAGCTGTGTCCTCACCAGAGTGCTGGACAATCACCAACAGTATGAAATTTAATCAATGCTGTGGATGGATTTCTTGCTGACAGAGGACATGATTTGATAAACATGAGCAACCCGTGCTGTGAAGAGTGTCCTTGAGCCTATCTCTGAGGCAGGAACTAAGGCAATGAATCAAACCCCCACATTGAGCTGTGTGGTGGAGGGCCTGTAGGCCCTAAAAGAGGCTTCTTTATGCCTATACCTGCCTGGACATGTTTTTCTGCCAGGACCCCTGATTGTAAACAAGTTGTGTAAGCCACACACACAGAGCCCGTGTCTCCCTGGGCCACATCCATGTGATCCCCATATTTGGGAGAGTCCAGGCGAGAGCCACCTGCCTCTTATGGTAAGGTTTGGCTTACTGCTAACCTGATTGGTCACTTTAGTGGCCAAAGAGGCCATTAATCTCAGCCCACAGTCCATAAAGAGGGATGCAGAGGTGAACCATGTGCTCAGCTCTCTGACCCTGCCTGCAGCGCAGCTCAGCTCTCTGACTCACCCACATTGCAGCGTCCTGCTGCTCTGACTCACCTGCAAGGCTCAGAGACAGAGTCTGACCCTCACTTGCAGCATTCAGAGGCTTGGACCTCATGCTTTGACTCAATCGCAGCTTACCTGTCTGTGTACCTTAGATGCAGAATTCATTTAAGCCTGTACACATTTATATAAAAGAAGCCAACAGCCTCCTAAGCCAGCTGTGCATATCTTCAAGCTGTCTAGCTTTACCTATGGAGCTCAGACTCCCAGCAGCCTAGCACACTTTGCATGCTCACCGCTGCTTATGGCCTGGCAAAAGCCATTGCCGCAGAGAGGACCAGGAAGCAGACTTCTGGATTGTCTGCACACACACACACGACCTGAACCCATGAAGGAACTGTGCCAAGGACTGCACAGATATTCTTCTGCTGTTCCTGTAACCCTGCCAAGCTGATAATCCCTGGACATGGCATCCAGAGGAAGACAGCAGCATCAAAGGCAGAGATTGTCCGTCGTCAGGAGAACAAAGGTTAGAGAAAACCTAAGACCCCAGAGACTGGGAAGATTCACCTATTTCCCCTCAAGCCAGGAAGATTCCAGCCTCACAGAGTCCACAGACAAATCCCCTGAAGTCTGGACATTGGGCACAGGCTGTGACACAGCCCCGGAGGATGATTAATAATTAATAGCAAGACTTATAAGTAAAGCTTTAATTCCTTTGTAATATAAGTTGCCTCTGCCTTAGAGCAGAAAGAGTTTCATCCCCCCCTGCTGGGCAAATAGCATAAGCTCCCAAGCGGCATTAAGCCAAAGGGGAAACTCCTCTCTCTGTTTATAGGGGGGACCTTATTGCTGTCTACAACTACCTGAAGGGTGGTTGTGGCCAGGAGGAGGTTGCTCTCTTCTCTCAGGTGGCCAGCACCAGAACGAGAGGACACAGCCTCAGGCTGCACCAGGGGAGATTTAGGCTCGAGGTGAGGAGAAAGTTCTTCACTGAGAGAGTCATTGGCTACTGGAATGGGCTGCCCGGGGAGGTGGTGGAGTCGCCGTCCCTGATGCTGTTCAAGGCAGGATTGGATGTGGCACTTGGTGCCATGGTCTAGCCTTGAGCTCTGTGGTAAAGGGTTGGACTTGATGATCTGTGAGGTCTCTTCCAACCCTGATGATACTGTGATACTGTGATAGTTTGAATGTTTTGCTAGTTAAATAACCAAATCCCTGTATATATTCTATCCTAAGTTGTTTTCATAACTTTGCACCAGACTAAATATTAATATACAGTGGTTGGGGGTGGCGAGAGTTCATAAATATTAATTTTAATAAATTATATTTTAATATAAAATTGATATCGCCTCAAATTAATTTCTCACCTCCGCCAAATAGGCGTAGGTACAGAAATCCCCCTCCGCAACAAGCTGCAAGGGGGCAGGATCTGCTGGCCACAGGAGGCTGACCCTACAATTGTTTTCTTTAAGCCTTAACCTATCTGTGCCTTAGGCATAGCCTTAAACCTATCTGTGCCTTCCACATGCACCCATCCTAACTAAGCTAGCTGAATATGCCTTTTCTGAGTTTGGCATAAAAGATGCTGTATCACTGCAATAAAAGGAGCACAACTTTAACCACATTGGTGTCCATGTCAGGACTCTGGCTGTGATTTTCACCAACAAAAAGCAAGTACCAGATACTCCACCAAGAACAAGATAATCCTGGTTGTACACTCAAACTGGTGGACAAGCAGTTGCAGAGCAGTACCATGAAAAGAGACCTGAGGGTCAAGTGTGCTCTATCAGTCGCAAAAACGGGCAGCTGTGTCCTGGAGTTCATCAAGCATACCACAGCTAGCCAGATGAGGAAGATGATTGTCCGCACTAGTGCCACCTCACCTTAGACAGATTGTGTGGTTTTGGATACCTCTGTATAAGAAGATCTTCTAACTATTAAGAGTGTGTCCAGAGAAAGGTAACCAAAATGATGGCAGGTCTCAAGGGCAAAACTTAGGAGGAGCAGCTGATATGACTGGGTTTGCTCAGCTTGAGGACAAGCAGCCTGAAGGTTGACCTTATCAGAGTCTACAGCTGCCTCAAGGAAGGCATCTGAGACAGAGATGCCAATCTCTTCTCTATGATGATCAGTCATAGGACACAGGAAACAGAATGAACTTCAGAGGAAGTTCAGACCGGACCTTAGGAAAAGGTTCTTCATTGAGCAGGTCGTCGCTTAGTGGAACAGGTGAAGCAGGAAAGTGATCACATCACCAAGCCTGTGAGAGCTCAAGGAACATTTGGATGATGCTCTTAGTCATATGTTTTAGTTTTCAGTAGTCCAGTGAGGAGCAAGGTGTTGGACTTGATGATCCTTAAGGGTCCCTTATGTGGCCAAAAGAACCACATCAAGAGATACCACTTTCCCAGGACAGAGTATTGTTAATGAGGCTACAAATCCATGCACTTTTTGTTAAACTCCTCTGCAGTTCTGGCCAACCTTTTATTACAATTCTAATAAATGGGCAGAAGGATAATTAGAAGCAAACATTCAAATATTTGCAGGAAGCCAACACAGGCACATGACATTAAAAAATATTACAGGCAGATCGTATACACAGATTATTGTTGCTTTCACATTTTGATACATTTTTAAAGAAAAAAAAAAGAGATGCCTGCATTATTGGAAATTTAATTTACTTAGATGTGAAGAGACACACAGTATAGTATATAAAGGCAGGATGTTGTGTTTATATCTATAGCCTTTGTTGGACCGCCCATCACCTCCCCAGTATATTAGTGGCAAATATATTTTCTTTGGATTAAATTCTGTCATCATAGGTAGACAGAGGTATCCATACTGTAGTCATTCAGTGTAGCTGTAGGTGGATTAAAAGCTCCTACATCCCTACATGCCGTACACTCTGGGAAAGTTTAATCTCCAGTGCAAGTACCAATTAAGACTTTGGGAAAAAATGCAAATAACAGTGAATTTCTGCAGGTTTAGGCAGGATCATAGAATCATGGAATCAACCAGGTTGGAAGAGACCTCCAAGATCATCTAGTCCAACCTATCCCCCAGCCCTATCCAGTCAACTAGACCTTGGCACTAAGTGCCTCATCCACTCTTTTCTTGAACACCTCCAGGGACAGCAACTCCACCACCTCCCTGGGCAGCCCATTCCAATGCCAATCACTCTCTCTGCCAACAACTTCCTCCAAACATCCAGCCTATGCTTCCCCTGGCACAACTTGAGTCTGTGTCCCCTTGTTCTGTTGCTGGTTGCCTGGGAGAAGAGACCAACCTCCACCTGGCTACAGCCTCCCTTCAGGTATTTGTAGACAGCAATGAGGTCACCCCTGAGCCTCCCCTTCTCTAGGCTAAACAACCTCAGCTCCCTCAGCCTCTCCTCATAGGCTTTGTGTTGCAGGCCCCTCATCAGCTTTGTTGCCCTTCTCTGGACATGTTCCAGCACCTCAACATCTCTCTTGAATTGTGGAGCCCAGAACTGGACACAGGACTCAAGGTGTGGCCTGACCAGTGCTGAGTACAGGGGAAGAATAACCTCCCTTGTCCTACTGGCCACACTGTCCCTGATGCAGGCCAGGATGCCATTGGCTCTCTTGGCCACCTGGCCACGCTGCTGGCTCATGTTCAGCTTACTATCTATCAGTACCCCCCGGTCCCTTTCCTCCTGGCTGCTCTCCAGCCACTCAGTCCCCAGCCTGTAGTGCTGCTTGGGGTTGTTGTGGCCAAAGTGCACAATGTCTTGCAATGTGCAGTCTTAGCATGATGTCATGCTGGTTGTGCAGGCCGATCACGTGGGGGCATTTAGAGCCTGTTCCTGATAAACTCATGAAAGTGGAGTTTCCAAGCAAACAATAAGGCAGTAAGCGATAGCAGCAGGCAAGAGCAGGCATGAATAGAACAGCAGAGCACACTGCATTTAGCTGCATATTCCTTTTATCAGTGTGGGCTGAGACTAATGGACCCTTGGACACAGAATAGCCAATCAGAATGGCAGTTAGCAAAACTTGACCATATTGTGTGAAGCCACAGGCTTGTTTTACCCAAATTTGGGAAAAGCATAGGCCTTGCTCAAGGCAGGCACAAGCTAAGCCTGTGTACCTTGTTCACCACAGAAGGAAAATGTGCCTGGGCGAGCCAGTACATGTATAGCCTATTTCTGGCCCAGCAGTCACGTTATACAGTGAGTGATTATGGTGTATATACATATATATCTATAACAAGATGCTGGTATTATCACTCTCACTGATCATGTCCCAGTTTAAGGAGCAAGACAGGCTCCTTAACTCTTCTCAAAGTAGTTAAAGAAGACACTCCACATCAGGACTGGATAGAATTAGAAAGCTGAAATGGAAATACTATTCAAAACTACATATAGCAGTGAAAAGCATATAAAATACAACACAATCCATAGGCCATGGTTCTTCAAAACCTTCTTAGGCCAATGATCCACAAACCTTACTACAAACCAGGCCAAAATCCCAGCCTGAATGCTCTCCCCCATACCTTCCTGCTTCATCCCAACACCAGTCCTGAAATGGGGCAGCTACAAAATCAGCTTTGCCCAGTCTGACAGCAGGGTGCTTGTCGTGAAGGGTTGTAATTCCCCAAAACCCAGACTAACTCCCCTCCATAACAGTGCTTAAGGCCAAACTCCCTCCCCCATACCAAAGAGAAGACAAGGGATCCTGTGTGTGGTGGTTTGGGTGTACCCCACCCCCCACACTTTAGAAGGTACGCAGACTAGACTCAGCCGGCTCTGGGAATATAAATGAAGCTATTTATTTACAGCTAGCACAATATACAAGCAGATATTTACAGTATATGCAGTTATATACAGAAATATACAAGGTAAAAGGTAATACAGAAACACAACTCCCCTCCCAGAAACCTGAGTCCCCAGAAGGAGCTCTCAACCACCCCTGCACCTTCCCCCTGCCCCTCTCAATCTTAGCCCAGTCCTAAGGAAGAATGGAGGTTCAGCCAAGAGGTTAAGAAGCAAGGCTAGTGGCAGATGAGGTTAGGGAGATGCAGCTCAGTCAGAGCCCAGCCAGAAAGTGAAGGCAAAATGGCAAAAGTGTAATCTAATGTTTACATTTCTTCTTCAGCGAGACTCTGAGGGAAGTAGACATCACCATTGTTTTCCTTTCATAGCCTATCATCTAGTTTTTCTCACCAAAACATTCTACCCTGCTTCAGACTAGCACACTGTGCTGGCAGGGAGAGAGAGAGGAAAGGGGAAGAAACTGACTCTGCAGCCAGTTTTATAGGGAATGCAGGCATTATGGGATGAAATAACAAAAAAAGTACATTTTCCAATATGCATCTTCCAAACTGTTAAGTCTTCCTGGAAGACTTCTCTATGATTATTAAAGCCGCTCAGCCTCAAACCATAATATGTGTCACTCTGTATTCTTATTTCAGGATTTATCATTTATTGGGCCATAATCAAATCTATTTCTTTTAAGAAACTCTATTCACACAAAAGGAATACTTCCCATACTATATTTGTGAGCAGGACATATCAGAAGCGTTCTGGCATCTTTGCACATTCTATCCTATCAATCTTAACACTGATTCACAACACAAAGATAAAAATGAGTGTCTCAAGATGAATTTTAAGAATGGAACCATGCTTTGCAGTTCCAACAAGTGAGGGACAGAAAAGCACAGCAGATGGGTTGTTGCCATGTGATGTCATTGTCTTCGCAGTCCAAATCTGACAAACTTGAGGGTGGGTACAGGTCACAAGTGAAGACTCCACAGACTGTCTTCAGTCTTCTAGCTGGAGATGATGTTTCATGGGTACACACTTATGGCAAATGGAGGAATAATTCTGATTCTGCTGTTGCTAGGCTAGGAAGGTGGGAAGTCTTCAGAAAGGCTGTGTCTAGGAAGCCCAGGGCTACAAGCTGCCTTCTGAGGAGCCTCTCTCTGTGGTTCTGGTCGCATGCACCTTTTGATATATTAATTTCCATACCCTGCTGGTCTCAACACGATGAGCCAAAATACAATCTGACAGACCAGTTTGTAGGGAGATGACCACGACCTGCTGCAGGCAGACCAAATGGGCCAAATCTGCAGGACAGACAGATATTTACTGAGAGATTTACACAAGCTCAAATTTTACATCTCTTCCCCACAGCTTGCCAATCATTGAAACCACTGTTTACACTCTAACAGGTAGCTTTTCACCCATCCATTCCAGTGATACAGCATTTTGTTATTACCAGCCTCCTATCCTTTCTCACATGGATTGGAGGGTCAACAAGGCATCTTATCATTTACCAACCCCCCAAGTTCCCACATGCTACTCCCAACTTCCCTTCCATTCTCACACAGCTGTGAAGGCCAGCCAAAGCATTTTATCTACCATCCCTGCATTCTCACATCTCTCCCCACTGCCTCCAGAAGAAACCTAATTCACTTACAATTTAAGTTAATCGTTGCTAACATCTCCCTTAAACACACTAGCAGATACTGTTACAAGCTATCAAAATAACATTTGGAAGTCTTCAAAATAAAAGCAACTGTCAGGGCAATGTCCTATTTCAGGCTTTTGTTATTTTAGTAGGTAATTTTATTTTAGTAGACAATGTTTTTGCAGTTCCAGTTATAAATCCTACCATGAGCCAGCCCACACATATAGTAGTCTTTGAAAGTAAGGAGTTCATTTCTCTTCTATATTAGTCCCACACACGTTCTATAAATAAATGGAGTGAAAATGTAAGACTGTGCTTTGAAACTAGATGTAATTACTTGCATCTGAGAAGCTAAATTTCCTTAAGGTACAAGCTGCTACGAATTCACAAGTGACTAGCTTCAGAAAGCAGTGTGAAATCATGGGGGGGGGGGGGGCTTCTATAATTAGTGGTGTATACCAACAATCACTGAGCTAGCTTCCCAAATTACCACACTTACATGTCCAAATTTTCTCAATCACTGTATAGGGAAAAAGACAGTATATAACAATGCATACACATTATAAAAGGAAATATCTTTGTAGAATTCCCAAGGCTCATGTCAATCCTACTAATATAGAATCATGTAATCATAGAATGATCTGGGTTGGAAGGCATCTCTAAAAGTCATTTAGTCCAACCCTCTCTGCAGTAAGCAGGTACATCCTCAACTAGGTCAGGCTGCACAGAGTCCTGTCAAGCCTCACCTTGAATATCTCCAGAAATGGGGCTCAACCCATTCCATGAAGGTGTCCCCTCAGTCTCCTCTTCTTCAGGCTGAACAACTTCAGCTCCCTCAGATGCTCTTCATAGGCCATGTGCTCCAGGACTCTCATGAGCCTTGTTGCCCTTCTCTGAACTCACTCCAGAACCTTGATGTCCTTCCTGCAGCAAGGGGTCCAGAACTGAACATGATACTTGAGGTGTGGCCTCCACAATGCTGAGTACAAGGTGATGATCACCTCCCTGTTCTTGCTGGCCACACTGTTTCTAATACAAGCCAGGATGCCATTTGCTTTCTAGGCTATTTGGGCACACTGCTGACTCAACTGTCAGCCAGAACCCCCAGGTCCCTCTCAGAGTCACAGCTTTCCAACCACACATCCCTGAGTCTGTACCTTGCCATGGGGTTGTTGTGATCCAGGTGGAGGACCTGGCAGCTGGCCTTGCTAAACATCATACAAGTAGCCTTAGTCCATCAGTCTAACCTGCCCAGGCTGCAAAGCTTCCCTACCCTCTATCAGACCCACACATCCCCCCAGCTTAGTGTCACCTGCAAATTTACTGCAGGTGCACTCAATCCCCTCATCCACATCAATGATAAAGATATTAAAGAGGAAAAGCCCCAATACTGAACCCTGGGGAACACCAACTAGTAAGTGGGTGTTAGCCAGATGTAGCTCCAGTCACCACCACTCTCTGGGCTCAGCCATCCAACCATTTTTTTAGTCAGTGTACAGTGCACTTAGTCAACCCTTGTGGCATGAGTTTCTGAAGGAGAAGGCTGTGGGAGATAGTGTCAAAGGTTTTACTAAAGTCCAGGCAGACAATGTTCATGGCATTCTGTCATCTACTAGGTGGGTCACCTTACTGTAAAGGAGATCAGATTAGTCAGACAGGACCTCCCTTTCATAAACTCATGCTGAGTAGGCCTGATTGCCTGTTTGTCTTGTAAGTGCTGTGTAGTGGCACTCAAAATGACCTGTTCCATAACTTTTCCTGGCACTGAAGTCTGATTAACAGGCCTGAGGTTCCCTGAATGATCCTTCTGGCCCGTTTTGTAGATGGGGGTCATGTTTGCTAGCTTTCGGTCAACTGGGACCCTGCAGTGTTAGCCAGGACTGTTGACAAATAGTGATGAGTGGCTTGGTGAGCACATCTGCCAGCTCCTTAAGTACCCTTGGGTGGATCCCATCCAGTCCCATAGACCTGTGCACACATAAGTGGCACAACAGGTCACTGATCATTTCTTTCTGGATTATGTGGGCTGCTAGAAAGCAGCAGCCCCATCCTTGTCTTACAGCTCCAGGGACTGAACCCTCAAAGACCAATGATGTCACTGACAAATACTGAAGCAAAGTAGCTCTTCAGTATCTCAGCCTTTTGCTTGTCTTTGCTCACCAGGTTTCCTCCTTCAGACAGTAGTGGGTGGATATTCTCTCTAGCTCTTCTTTTACTGTTAACGTACTTATAAAAGCTTTTAAAATTATCTTTAATGACACTGGACAGATTGAGTTCTAGCTGAACTTTGGCCTTTCTAATTCTCTCCCTACATATGTTTACAAGAGCCTTGTACTGTTCTTGAGTTGCCTGCCCCTCCTTCAATAGCCAGTAGACTTTCCTTTTCTTCCTGTGTTCTACTCAAAGCTATCTGCTTAGCCAGGCCAGTCTTCTGGTGCATGGGAACAGCTTGTTCCTGTGTCCTAATCATTTCCCTCTTGAGGAATGTCCAGCCTTCCTGCACTTCCTTGTCCTTCAGGACTGCCTCCCAAGAGATATCATCAACCAGTCTCCTAAACAAGTCAAACTCTGCCCTCCAGAAGTCTAAGGAGTTAGTTCCAACTTCATTGAGAATTGTAAATTTCACCATCTCTTGGTCATTTTGTCCAAGATGTTCACCAACCTTTACATCTCCTAGTAGTCCTTCTCTGTTTACAAGCCACAGGTCTAACAGTGAGCCATTCCTCACTGGATCATTCACCAGCTGTGTAAGGAAGTTATCTTCCACACACTCCAAGAATCTCTGGGACTGCTTCTTGTCTGTTCTGTTGTATTTCCAGCAGATATATGGTAAGCTGAAGTCCCCCAACATGAACAAAGGCTAGTCATTCTGGGACCTTCTCCAGGAATCTCTAAAGCACTTTCATCAGCCTCCTCATCCTGGATGGGTGGTCTGTAGAAGGCCCCCATCATGACATCTGCTTTGTTGTCCTTTTCCTTGCACCCTTACACACAAACATTCAATCCTATGATTGCCATGCTCAAGGAAGTCAAGGCCCTCGCTGACATACAGAGTACCTCACTGCCTTCCCTTCCAGGCTATTGATTCTGAAGTCTATAGCCACCCAACTCAGCACTACAACTATGGGATTCATCACACCATGTTTCTGTCAGGGCAGTAATACCATAGTTTTTTTGACACAGGATGATGGCTTGCTTCAAGCTCTTCTTCTTTCCCTGTGCTCTGTTCATTAGTACTTCAGCTGGGGTGCCTTTTGGCTGTGTAGGGGTCTGCTCACTGCTTGATTGCTCCCAGACAGTAACATGAATCCTTACTTGTCAACGGCCCTTGCATCCTCCTTATCTCATGGTCCTCTGTCTGCCCTGGGGTAGTAGTGGAGCCATCACACTATCCCACAGGTTTCCCAGGCTTGTCTCCAGCAAGCGTGGTCCTTCCCCTTAGCCCCCTCTATTCTAGTTAAATCCCTGTCAGTGAGGTCAGCCAATATGGCATGTCATACTGCCACGTACAGGCATCTTATTTTGGAAGCTGCTGAGGCTTGTTGACAGCTAATGGGAAACACCTTTCTCAAAGTTGAAAGAGAGTCTTTGCTCAGGAGATTGCAGAACTGACTGGCAGGGATTTAAATTAGATGTGAAGGGTGAGCGAAATAAAACATATCAGGCTCGTCAGTGACAAGATGCATAATGACACACAAGGGTTCAATGAATGAGGTGCTAGTAATGGCCTTCAACCTGTTGTCCTGAGGCATGCTGGGGACACTGCAAAACAGGATTTTGTCTTAACAGAGATAAGACAGGGGCTTGTGAGGTAGTAGAAGCCAAGAGGGAAACATCTGTGAAACACCTTAGGAAATTAAGAAGTGTTTTTCTGAGGTGGTGATGGACTTGACAGCTCATCTCAAGTGTCTTTAAGTGAATGGATGTAGCAAGGACAATGAACAGGAAAAGCTGGAAGCTCCTGGAAAGCTGCAGTATAGGAGTGGATACTGAAACTTGAAGGGATGAATCCTATGACTGGAGTGTGGCTATCAATGGCTATGAGCTATTCAGAAAGGACAGGAGAGGAAGGTGGGGAGGAGGTGTTGCCCTTTATGTTAACAGAGTGTGAAGAGATGTTCCTAAAGAGTAGCCATGAGGGAAGTGAAAGCTTATGGGTAGGAATTAGAGGCCAAGATAACAAGTGGGACCTTGTAATTGGCATCTGCTACAGGCTGCCCAATCAGAAGGAACCTAATGATGAAGCTTTACTCCAGCTACTGGAAGACTCATGCACATGGGCTCTTGTCTTGCTGAGAGATTTCAACCACCCCAACATCTGGTGAAAAAGCAACACAGTGAAGGAGACTCCTTGAGGGCTTTGATGATGGCTTCTTAAGACAGGTAGTAGACAGTCCTGACCAAGGAAATGCAATATTGTATCTGACGGTCACCAATTAAGGGTAGCTTATCAGGGATGTGAAGACTGGAGGCAGCCTGGGTTGCAGTGATTAAGCACTGGTAAATTTCACAGTACTGAGGGATACAAGTCAGACAATGAGTGTAGTCAGGACCCTGAACTGCGGGAAAGCAAAATTTCAGCTCTTCAGGGAGTTAGCCAACAGCACCTCCTGGAAAACAAACCTCAGGGACAAGGGAGCAAAACAGAGCTGGCAGATCTGTAAGGACACTTGCCATGGAGCACAATCCCCAGGTGTAAGAAATCAGGAAAGGGAAGGAAGACACCAGCATGGCTGAGTCAAGATATGCTGGTCGAGCTAAAAGGCAAGAAGGAGTCACACAGGCAGTTCAAGCAGGGGCAGGTACCTTGGGAAGAGTACACAGATGCTGCCCAGTTGTAGAGAGATGAGGTCAGGAAGGCAATGGCATGGCTGCAGCTGAACTTTGCGAGGGATCTGGAGAATAACAAGAACTACAGGTATGTCAACCAGAAAAAGTCAAACAAGAATGGCGAACTAGTAACAATAGATGAGAAGGCTGAGCTTCTCAGCAACTTTTTTTGCCACTGTCTTCACTGGTAACCTCTCTCCTCACACCTCCTGAACTGAAAGAATGCAAGACTGGGACTAAGGGGATAAAGTCCCTCCCACTGTAAGTGAAGACCGGGTTTTTGACCACCTGAGGAACCTGAACATACACAAGTCTATGGAACCTGAGGAGATGCAGCCCAGAGTCCTGAAGGAATTAACTGATGTAATTGTCAAGCCACATTCCGAAGTCCTTGCAGTCAGATGGGTCCATGGAGACTGGAAGAAGAGACATGTTACATCTACTTTTAAAAAGGGTAGAAAGGAGGACCACTGGAATTACCAACCTGTCAGCCTCACCTCCGTGGCCAGGAAGATCATGGAACAGATCCTCCCAGAACACCTGATAAGGTGTATGGAGGACAGGAAGGTGATTCAAGACAGACAGAATGGCTTCAAGACAGCCAGCATGGCTTCATGAAGGGCAAGTCTTGCCTCACTGACCTACTGGCTTCAAAAAAATGCAGTGATTACAGCAATGGACAAGAGAAGACTAACACAAATCATCTATTCAGAATTCCACACAGCCTTTGACACAGTCTCCCACAACACACTCCTCTCTGCATTGGAGAGATATAGATCTGATGGGTAGGCTGTTCAGCCAGTAAGAAAGTGTCTGGGTGGTCACATCCAGAGGGTAGTGCTCAATGCCTCAATGACCAGATGGAGATAAGTGATGACTGGTGTCCATTGGGGATCCTTACCTGGACTCTTTAGGATAAGCTCTTTAGGATCAATAATATAGGCTGTGGGATCAAGTACCCCCTCAGCAAGTTTGCAGATGATACCAAGCTGAGTGGTACAGTTGATATAGAAGAGAGACAGAGTGACAAGCTTAGGAAGTGGGTCCAGGTGAACCTCATAAGGTTCAACCAGACAATGTGCAAGGTCCTACACTTGGATTGAGACAATACTAATTATAAATAGTGTCTGAGGGATGATGTGGTAGATGGCAGCTCTGCAGAAAAGGACTTCACAGTATCACAGTATCATCAGGGTTGGAAGAGACCTCACAGATCATCAAGTCCAACCCTTTACCACAGAGCTCAAGGCTAGACCATGGCACCAAGTGCCACATCCAACCTTGCCTTGAACTGCCCCAGGGACGGCGACTCCACCACCTCGCCGGGCAGCCCATTCCAATGTCCAATGACTCTCTCAGTGAAGAACTTTCTCCTCACCTCAAGCCTAAATCTCCCCTGGCACAGCCTGAGGCTGTGTCCTCTTGTTCTGGTGCTGGCCACCTGAGAGAAGAGAGCAACCTCCTCCTGGCCACAACCACCCCTCAGGTACTGCTGGATGAATGCTGGACATAAGCCAAAAATGTGCCCTTGCAACCCTGAAGGCCAATCACATCCTAGGCTGTTTCAACAGGAGTATGGCCAGCAGATGGAAAGAAGTGATTCTGTCATGCTACTCTGCCCTGGTGAGACCTCATATGGAGTACTGTCCATCTGTGTGACCCTCAAAGAAGGACACAGACCTGATGTACCAGATCCAGAGGAGGGTCATAAAGATGATTAGAGGGCTGGAGCACTTTTCCTGGGAAGACGGGCTGTGAGAGTTACAGCTGTTCAGTCTGGAGAAGGCTCTAGGGACCTCTTACAGCAGCCTTTCTGTACCTGAAGGGTGCTCACAAGAAAGCTAGTGACGGACTGTTTACAAAGGCATACAGCAACAGGACAAGGGACAATAGTTTTAAACCAGAGCAAGGTAGATTTAGACTTAAGCATTACAAAGAACATCTTCTCTATGAGGGTGGTGGAACACTGAAACAGGTTGCCCAAGGAGGTGATGAAGGTTCCCCTGGAGATAATCAAGGTCAGGCCTGATGGTGCTCTGAGCAACCTTATCTATTTGGGGATGTCCCTACTTGTACTCCAGGCCTATTGGACCGTTTGACCTTCAAAGGTCTCTGCCAACCCAGTGTATTATATGATTCCATGAGACAAAGATACTCCGCTCTGCTAGTACATAGTGTTGCATAATTCCAGAAACACAGCGTTGCTTCTGAGGCAGTAAGATGGAGGCACTCAACTTACATAGCACCTTCATCAACCTGGCAGCTATGAATGTGAGCAGTCAGTGCGGTACTTCTGCTCAAAACAGACAAAACTCACAAGTGTTCCCCAGTGAAAAGTCAGTCTTAACTCTACATCTCAGTTTACCTAGTAGCAATAAAAAGCAATTAAATCAATAAAATTATCCAAATCAGGTTGTTCGTTCAAACAATGAGGTAGTGATGATGGAAAATTATTTACATAAATTCTTTGACCACAGTAATTAGTAAAAGCAAAGCTGGCACTAATCACTTTACCTTTCAGTCTTTTCCAAGATGACATTATAAGAAAACTGCTGAAGATATCTGACACAGTATCAATGGACATTTTAAAAAACAATACTTGAGGGATTACGTTTGTATTTTTGCTTTAAATTCACTCACTGCCTCGGTAAAAGCAAAAACAGTTGCTCTGTCATAATCTCCAGAGCTCTGGACTGCCTGTAATAGCCTCCTCACTACATAAAAAAAGCAATGCTTGCTGATCCTTTTAACTCTGCATGGGTAAATAGGTCACAGATGTTGTGTGCTTCTTCACATTTTTCAAAAAGCAAACTCAAAATGCAAGGTTACTGTTGTGAAGGGGTTTTGTTTGGGTTGAGGGGATTAAATATGAGGCCGAATTTAAAAGGTTTTAAAATAATTTAATATTATATACACAAGGAATTACCCCCCCCCCCAGACTCATATATATACAGTTAACCTACACAAGTTCTTTGTATGTGGTTGTGAAATTACTTTATAGGATGTCTATTTACAGCAGGAATCAGGAATTTAGTAGAGGTTTGGGAAGGATTTGGGCAGAGAGTCTTGTGGCATGAAAGTGCCACAGGTAAAGTCACTGGAAGTCTATGCTGCTCAAATCGAGATCTCTCAGTTACTCCCTGGCTGGAGTCACAGTCTCGGTGGTCCCAAATATATGTAGCGAAAGCCACACTGTTGACCCTCGTGGGTTTGAATAGTTCAGTTCAGGGATTATTGGGGCACGCTGTCTGAAGGTTCCACGGGCAGATCGAGCTGGGAACGATGGGCTGGAGCGGCAGCTGGCCGGGAGCGCCTTGGTCGGTTGTTCCCTGGGCTGGTGTGAAGCGCCATGGGTTGGAATCATGCAGCGGCGATGGCCCCAAAGGCGGCAAAGAGGCTGGGAGCGGTGGGTGGAGGAGGGTGGCAGGAGCACTGAATTGCCCCTTTTATGAGATGTGGGCCCGAGATCGATGGTCCCTTTTGGCCACAGTACTGTCCAACCAGAGTCTGGTAGCAGGCCAAAAGGCACCAAATAAGGTGAAATCCACGGGTCCGGTACCCCCAAATATGGAGGGGGCTCAGGTGGGTCCCCACCCTAGGCGTGTGAGCTTACACAAGGTGTTTACTTCAACCTTGCAAGCAGGCAGGCCAGACTCGGAGGCACCAGGCTGATCGTGCTCCTTTGTCCCCCTTAATCTGTTTTTCCCCTGGGCGATGCCTTTCGGGGGGAGGGGGGAAAACATGTCCGGGCATGAATAGACTTGTAAACACGGCCATTTGCGCCTATGTGGCCCTCCACCACAGTTACATATTCAATTAAGTAGTAAAAACAGTATAAAACTCCTAGTCCTCCAGTTTTGTCCATATGTAGTGAAATTTTAAAGGGCATGTATCACATTTAAAGGGCATGTATCACATGAGCAAGACTGCACATGTGATATATGTGTGATAAACGCCCATTCTCTACTGTTCTGCTAATACAGAATAATAATGTTTATCTGATAATATGCAATAATAATACCATCCAACCTAACTAGCCTGTGAATTTCCTTAATTGCTGCTTTCCAGGCTTCTGAGATAGCCATAAAGATATAGATATTAAAGTTATGGGTATTTTGATGGCTCAAAATATCTTGCCTGTGAAGACAATAATTTCATTTGATCTGTCTAAACAAGGACAACCTGGAAAAGTGAATTTTTCTGTGAACACTTAGTTGTCTAGATCCTGGTTTGCTCTAAAGTAAACTGTTTCTCTGCAGAATTCACAGGTAAACAATTGAAAGTAACTAAGTTACCACAGCTTAGTGACATGCTTCTTGTCAACTGAGCCAAAATAGCTCACTGTGTCTGTATCTCTACCTATCTGCAAGTTAAAAATAAAGTGAGTTAGTTCACACCATCCTTTTGTCCATTAGCCTAAACCATCATCAGTGTCCTGGTAGAATCATTTCACAGTCACAGTCATGGCTTTATTTCAAGTGATAATCTCTGTTCAAAATCTCATTTAATGAATTATTGATTTAAAGACAAAGAAGCACCTGTATCCATTTAATTTTATACACTGTTACCTAACACTTGTCAGGGAGGTCGTGCTTGATTCAGAAATTCCTTTGGAGTAAATCAAGGTGAACTGATGTCAAGCAGCTGATGAGTTCTGATTTTTCAATCCAAGGAACGTTGTGTGAAAGCTCTTGGTCACTTGTGCCTTAAAGATGACTGCTTACACAAGTGGAGAGAGAAATAGGGGTGAAAAGGACAGAAAAGAGAGACAGAGTGAGAGAGAGCAGAATAAGAAGAGAAAAAGAAAGCTATTACCACCCTTGGATCCAGAGATGTCTTCATGGGATTAGTCCAAGTTCTTTGGTGGTGGTTGTACGTCCAGCAAGAGCTCCCATATAACACCACGGGCTGGTGCTTTTGTAGCCTTCAGGTATGTGGTGGCCTCCCCAGCTCACACAGAGAGGCCGTGCTGACTGGCACCAGTATAATGCCTATTACATATGTTTCCATGGTGCAGTTGCAGTGGTTTGGAGCAAGGAAAGAAATTCCACCTCCAAAAAATGTATCTCTTTCCATGTCAAACCATTTGCCAGGAGCAAATCTGGTCAGTATCTCCACAAAGGAAGTCTCTGAGAGCCATCAAGGACCATCAAAAGCCATTGCCTTGTCTATTCAGGCCAAGTATCACAACAGAAAGTTGGGCTCTCACAGGGCATAACAGATATCTCCTTACAGCATGCTTTCCTCTGTTCTCATAGGTGCTAAAAAGCGTTGGCTGTGCACTCAATGACAGAATCTGTTGAGGGAAGACATGATAAACATATCAAACACACTCAAAAAAGCAGAGCATATTCATGTAACCATTTGATGAAGAATCTGTTAAAATATTTTTTATTTTATTTACTATGTGTAAAAAGAATATATCAGTGTTGGAATATGCATTCCTGAACAGTTCGAAAGCCTAAGGTTCACTTTTCAACTATCCACTTTATTTCAAACCACCTAATTAATTAGGACCATCTGAAAAATAATAATCATAATCATGATCAGAATCATATTAATTACTTACATGTGAGAGTGGAAGAAGCCTTCAGGAATATAGCAGAGTTCGGCCAACAGAGTAGAAGCAATGGCTTTATGGAAATGGTTTAAGGTTTATAAGCCCCAGAACTTGTTTGTCTTTCTTTGTCCAAGTGTATCATTGGTTAAATGAAAGCTAATAACTCTCTTTGAAAATGCTGTGTAATGATAAGAGGTCTGCAGGACTCAGTACTCTGAAATGAAAATTCACAATTAATGATGCTGGAAATTACCAGCCTGTCAGTCTCACCTCTGTTCCCAGGCAGATCATGGGATAGATCCTCCTAGAAGCTATGTTAAAGCACTTGGACAACAGGCAGGTGATTCAAGACAGTTATCATGTCATCACCAGGGGCAAGCTCTGCCTCATTAACCTGCTGGCTCTCTAAAAATGGAGTGACTACATCAGTGGACATATGAAGACCTGTAGATGTCACCTATCTGGAATTCTGTAATGCTTTTGACACAATCGCTCACAACATCTTCCTCTCTAAACTGTTGGGATACAGATCCAATGTCAGCTGGATGGCCACATAAAGAGCATAGTGGTCAATGGCTCAGGAGATGGGTGACAAGTGGTGTCCCTTAGGGATCTATAATGGGACCAGTAATGCTTAATGGATCAATTCATGGTATAGACAGTGGGATTTAATACATTCTCACTAGGTTTGCTGATGGTACCATGCTGAGAGTGTGGTTGACACGACTAAGGGACTGGATGCCATCTAGGGGGACTTAGGCTGAGCAAGTGGACTCAGGAGCATACCTTGAAATTCAGTAAGGCAAAAGGTAAGGTACTGCACCTGGGTGGAGACACTAATACAGACTGGGGGACTGCAAGATCAAGGGCAACCCTGCAGAAAAGGACTTGGAGGTACCGGTAGATGAGAAGCTGGAGGGAAGCCAAAACCATGCACTTGCAGCCCTGAGGGCAAACCATATCCTGGGCTGCAGAAAAAGAACTGTGTCCAGAAGACTGAGAGAGGTGATTCAGCCATTCTAGTATGCTCCAGTGAGAACTCACCTGGAGCACTGCATCTGGCTCTAAGATCTCCAATGCAAGAAGGACGTGGACCTGATGGACCAGGTCCAGAGGAGGGATGCAAAAGTGATCAGAGGGCTGGAGCACCCCTCCTATGAAGACAGACTGTGAGAGTTGTGGCTGTTCAACCTGGAGAAGGCTCCAGGGAAACCTCATAGCAATCTTCCAGTACCTGCACAGGGCCTACAAGAAAGCTGGACAGGGACTTTTTAAAGGGCTTGTAGGGAAAGGACAAGGGGCATTGGTTTTAAACTAGAGCAGGATAGATTTAAATTAGATATTAGGAAGAAGTTATATTCTGTGAAGGTGCTGAGGCACTCCAAGAGGTGGACACCTCTTTCCTGAATATTTTTTTCAAAAGAAACTATCACAGAAGCTGATGGAAGACCTCTACTCCTATTCCCTGCTCCTCTCTCCTCCCTCCCCCCAATACCTTGGAGACACAGTAAATGCAAATAGGACATCGTTCACAGAGTAACTAATCAATGAAGACAACTCAGTCATGTTTTCTGCAGAGATTAGTCCTCAGGTAGTAAAATGCTCTTCGAAATCATGTCTTGAATAAACCTGCAGGTGATATTGTTCATCTCTATTGCACCACACAACAGCACTGTCATCTTTATTGGCACAGTACAGTCAATATTAACTGTGCCAATTGCACAGTATAGTCAATATTAACTGTGCCAATTAGATATTAAGGAAAATATAATTATGACTTCAGGTCAAGTACATGCAATTGAACAGGTACACTATGTTTAATCATTTTGCTGAATCAGTCTGTGATTAATTAACTTAGTGCCATGGTCTAGTTGACTGGATAGGGCTGGGGGATAGGTTGGACTGGATGATCTTGGAGGTCTCTTCCAACCTGGTTGATTCTATGATTCTATGATAATTATTTTTTCAAAAATATTATCTCCTTTAAAAAAAAATCACATAAGGTCAATTCAGAAAATTAAGGATTACATATGGATTGCTCATTTTTGTGTGACAACCCAGTAAAAAGAAGAAAAAAGTCACTAATGCCTCCAAGAAGCATTATTGTTATTTTTACATATATTTAACGAAACCATTTTCAACATGACAGTTTTTAAATTGAAGTTGTTCATGAAATGGGTCTCTTAAAAACTCATAATCAGTGTGTTTACAACTTTCATTCTTGGAGGAAGACAAATTATATGTGTAAAACATCTCTAGTTTTAGGGCTCTTTAAATTAAAGGGTTATTGATGATTTCTGTAGTCTTTTGTAACTACACAAAATGCGAACAAGAGAAACCTAAATACCATCCAATGTTTGGCATTTATTTGAAAAACATGCAGTATTAAATCCAGTGATTCATCAGGCAGCAGAAAAAAAACCTTTCTTTTCAAATACTGTTCTGTATCTCTCCAAAGCATTCATCAAACAGAATAAAAAGAAACATTACTTGATGATCTTCCCTATCTACCATGCCAGTCCATAGAAGGAATTTTAAAGGAAACCAAAATTCTTCTCTTCTGAAGTGCTGTACTTTTCACATAATATGCAATTACATGACCAGATTGTTACCAGACAATGTACTGAAAGAAATTGCTACAAACTTTTCAGTAAACAAAATAAACAACAGATTGAAACTCTTGCAGGAATAACGCAAACCGAAGAAGGCCTTTGAGACATGTTAAGCTCATAATTATCCTTTTCTTTGGTCCCCAAAGCTGAACAGCATAAATCAAACCCTATGATTCCACTGGAAACATCTCACATTCAATACCTGCTCACATTCAGTCCTTGGTATTAAAAGCCACAAATCACAGGATCACAGGATATTAGGGGTGGAAGGGACCCAAGGAGATCATCGAGTCCAACTCTCCTGCCAGAGCAAGACAATACTATCTAACACAGATCACAGAGGAACACATCCAGACAGGTCTTGAAAGTCTCCAGAGAAGGAGTCTCCATGACCTCTTTAGGAAGCCTACACCAGTGCCCTGTGACCCTTCCAGCAAAGAAGTTCCTCCTTGTGTTGAGGTGAAACCTCTTTTGCTGCAACTTACACCCATTGCTCCTTGTCCTATCACAGGGAGAAAGTGAGAAGAGCCTGTCCCTCCCCTCCTGGCCAGCTTTCCCTTCTCCAGACTAAAAAGCTCCAGATCCCTCAGCCTCTCCTCATAAGCCATGCCCCCCAGACCCCTAATGATCCTCGTAGCCCTCTGCTGGACTGTCTCCAGCAGATCCCTGTCCCTCTTAAACTGGGGAGCCTTCAACTGAACACAGTATTCAAGATGAGGTCTCACCAGGGCCGAGTGGAGGAGAAGGAGAACCTCCCTTGATCTGCTGGACACACTCTTCCTAATACACCCCAGGATCCCATTGGCCTTCTTGGTCACAAGGGCACATTGTTTTCCCATGGGTAACTTGTTATCCACCAGCATTCTCAGGTCCCTCTCCACAAGACTTCTTTCCAGCAGATCACCTCCCAACCTGTACTGGTGCAGTTTGTTATTCCTCCTCAGGTGCAGGACTCTGCACTTGTCCTTGTTGAACCTCATCTGGTTCCTCTGTGCCCAGCTCTCCAGTCTGTCCAGGTCTCTCTGGATGGCTGCACAGCCTTCAGCTGTATCAGCCCAGCCTCCCAGCTTGGTGTCATCAGCAAACTTGCTGAGTAGACACTCTGTACCCTCATCAATGTCATTGATGAAGATGTTGAACAGAACTGGCCCCAGCACTGATCCCTGGGGGACACCACTAATCACAGCTCTCCAGCTGGACCTGGCACCATTGATCACCACCCTTTGCACTCTATCTTGCAATCAGTTCCTAACTTACCTCACTGTTCACTCTTCCATCCCACACTTCCTCAGCTTGCTCACTAAAATGTCATGGGAGAAGACGTCAAAGGCTTTGCTAAGGTCAAGGTAGACTACATCCACTGGTTTCCCTGAATCTACCCATTCAGTTTTGGCATCATAAAATGCTATCAGGTTAGTCAAGAATGACTTCCCCTTGGTAAATCCATGCTGACTACTCCTGACAACTTTCTTCTCTTCCAAGTGCCTTGAGATGCCCTCCAGCAGGAGCCACTCCATCATTTTTCCGGGGATGGAGGTGAGGCTGACTGGCCTGTAGTTTCCTGGAAAGTCTTTCTTGCCCCTTTTGAAGACTGCAGTGCCATTGGCTCTCCTCCAGTCCTCAGGCATCTCTCCTGTCTGCCACAATTTGGCAAAGATGATGGAGAGTAGTAGAGTGGCAATATCAGCTGGTTCTCTCAGCACCCTTGGGTGCATCTCATCAGGGCCCATGGACTTGTGAATGTTTAATTTGTGTAATTGATCCCTAACCCAGTCTCCACTGACCAGTGGGGGCGTTCCTTCCTCTGGGCTTCCTCTACTTCATCCAGGGTCTGGAGTACATAGGGGAGTTCAGCCTTAGGTGTGAAGACTGAAGCAAAGAAGGCACTCAGCAACTCTGCCTTCTCTGCATCCTCAGTTATCAAGGCTGCCTCCTTGTTCAGCAGTGCCCCCTCACACCTTCCCTATTCTTCCTTTTTCAACTGATGTATTTGAAGAAGCCTTTCTTGTTCTGTTTTACTTCCTTTGCCAGCTTCAGTTCCAAGAGGGCTTTGGCCTTCCTTGTTGCTTTTCCACAAGCCCTGACTACTTCTCTTTAGTTCTCCAAGTGACCAATCCCTTCTTCCATGAGTTGTAAGATTCCTTCTTCCCTGAGATTTCCTCCAGAAGCTCCTTGCTCAGCTGTGCAGGTCTCCTAGCACATCTACCTGATTTTTCACTCAGGGGAACACAGCTAGCTTGGGCTTGGAGGAAGTGGTCTTTAAAGGTTAGCTAACTTTCTTGGCTTCCTTTACCCTCCAGAGCCTTAGCCCATGGGATTTCTGCTATCATGTCCTTGAAGAGCACAAAGTTAGCTCTACAGAAGTCCAGGGTTGTAATTCTACTTGTTGCTCTGATTCTACCCTGTAGAATACTAAACTCCACCATGTCATTATCACTGTCCCCAAGGCTATTCCTGACCTTAATGTCCTCCACCAGCCCCTCTTTATTAGTTAATACAAGGTCCAGCAGTGCACCTCTCCTTGTTGGTTCCTCCACTACCTGCACCAAGAAGTTATCATTGATACACTGCAAGAGCCTTTTGGACTGCCTGTGCCTGGCTGTGTGATCTTCCCAGCAAATATCAGGGTGATTGAGGTCACCCTTGATGAGTACCAAGGAGTTAGCTTTAGAGGCTACCTCCAGCTGTCTGTAGAAGGCCTCACAACATCTTCCTCTGGTGGTCTATAATAGATCCCCACAACAATTTCATCTCCTTTCCCACATCCTCTAATTCTTACCCACAAGCTTGCAACCTGTTCTGCCTCCTGCCTTGGACAGCACTCAGCACAATTCAGTTGCTCTCACACATAGAGGGCAACTCCCCCACTTCGTCTTGCTGGTCTATCCTTCCTTAACAGTACACAGACATCCATGGCAACATTCCAGTTGTGGGAGCTGTCCCACCATGTTTCAGTGACTGTAATTATATCACAGTCCTTCAGCCTAACACAGATCTCCATCTCCTCCTGCTTGTTTCCCATGCCCCATGCATTGGTGTATAAGCATTTCAGAGAGTTAGTCCATTAGCTTCCACTCTTGCTGTCTCACCATTCCCAGCCCCTTCTATGCCCCCTAACCTAGCAGTAAGCTCTGCATGTGCTGATTCCTCATTACTTGATCTCTGTGGTCCATCTCTGCAAGACATAGAGTTCTTGTGTCCCCCCACAGTGTGCTGCAAGGTAAGAGGCCAAAGGCTCCTGTTAGCCTCCCTCCCTGCTATGCCATAGCTTGCCTCTTCTCCAGCACACAACTCATTGTTACCTACCTCCCCCCAGCCACCAGTGGAGCTGGCAGTGGAGCTGACACATGGCCTCACAATTGTATCAGGCTTGCTTGTAGTAAGCCTGGCTTCCACCCTCCCTCTCTTCCAAAGTAGTTTAAAACATGATTAATGATCCCAGCCAAACCCTGTGATATAAACCTCCTTCCACTTGGAGAGAGGTGCACCCATCTGCTGCCAGCAGACCTGGTGTCATGTGGAAGGACCCATGGTCAAAGAAGTCAAAATACTATTGGAGGCACCAGTCTCGAAGCCAAGCATTGAGCATGTGAGTCCTCCTCACTCTCTCTGGGTTGGTCCCTTCAACAGGGAGGATAGAAGAGAATATCACCTGGGCTCCCACTCCCTTGACCACTTGACCCAAGGCCCTGAAGTTTCTCTTTACAGCCTTTTTTTCTTCAAAGTTCGTCGTAACTTATCTGGAAGGTTAGCAATGAGTAGTAATCCATGGGCTGTACCAGGGAGGGAAGCCTTCACCTGGGCCCCTGGTAGACAGTAGACCTCCCTTTGGAGTGGGTCAGGTCTGCATATTGGGCCTTCTGCCCCCTTCAAAAGGGAGTCTCCTACGACAATAACTCTTTCTTTCGATGCAAAATGTTTGTATGGAGGGCTTAGGCTGCTTTAATTTTGGGAATTCCTCCAAGCCATATGGTTCACCTTCCTAAAAATGCTTTAAACATTGGAAAACAGGCCTCCTGAGCTGCCAGATGGAGTCAGGGACCAGTATAGTACCCCTGTAATACAGGAGGAAGCAGTAAGGGACCTGCTGAGCCACTTGGATCCTCACAAGTCCATGAGACCAGATGGGATCCATCCTAGGGTACTGAAAGAGCTGGCAGATGAGCTGGTCAAAACACTCTCCACCATTTATCAACAGTCCTGGCTCACTGGAGAGGTTCCCAGAGATTAGAAGCTGGACAATGTGACGCCAATCCACAAGAAAGGCCAGAAGGAGGAACAGGGAAATTACAGACCTGTCAGCCCAATCTCAGTGCCAGGCAAGGTGATGGAACAGGTCATCTTGAGTGCCATCACAAAGCACCTACAGGATGGCCAAGGCATCAGGCCCAGACAGCATGGGTTTAGGAAGGGCAGGTCCTGCCTGACCAACCTGATCTCCTTTTATGATCAGGTTACCCACCTGGTGAATGTGGGGAAGGCTGTGGATGTAGTCTACCTGGACTTCAGCAAAGCCTTTGACATGGTCTGCCACAACAAGCTCCTAGCCAAGCTGGCAGCTCATGGCTTGGAGAGATTCACTCTGTGCTGGGTCAAGAACTGGCTGGAAGGCAGAGCCCCGAGAGTGGTGGTGAATGGTGCCACATCCAGTTGGCAGCCAGTCACTAGTGGTGCTCCCTAAGGATCAGTGCTGGGCCCAGTCCTGCTCAGTATCTTTACTGATGATCTGGACCAGGGGATTGAGTACACAATCCAGCACTTGTCTGGATATATTATCTTGCTTTTTCTCCTTTTTGGAAGCAATAAGAAAAATCTGAAAATCGAGACAGTAATATAGACCTACCTGTCTCTGGTGGAGGGGCAGCAGCCCCAAAACTGAGGCTTCCCTATGCCTCTACATGCCTGGACATGTTTTTTGCCAGGACCCATGGCAGTAAACAGGTTGTGTAACACACACACACACCCAGTCCGTGTGCCCCTGGGGTCCGCCCAGGTGATCCCCTATTGGGAGGGTCCAGGCAAACAGCTACTGCCTATTAAGGTAAGGTTTGGGCTTACTGCCAACCTGATTGGTCACTTTAGGTGGCCAAATGAGCCACGAATCTCGGCTCAGAATCTATAAAGAGGAGTGCAAAGGAGCACCACATGTTCAGAGTGTTCAGAGGTTCAAGCTCAGCTCTCTGATCCACATAGCAGCACAGACCTGCTTGCATGGCCTAGATACAGGATCAGGCCCTTACTCACTCACTTCCATTGATCTCAAAGTGCAGTTAAGCTGTCTGCAAACCCTTTGAGAAGCAGAGCGCATGCACACCTGCACTTGGTACATATATGGGGAGCTGAGAGCCCCCTGCCTAAGCCTAGAGCAGCCGTACATACTGGCTTGCTATCTTGCATTTACCTACGGAGCTCAAGTCTCCCTGCAGCCCGGCAGACCCTGCTTGCCAGCTGCCCTGTAAGCCTGAAAAGATCCAGATCAGCAGACCTTCCAGACTGTTTGCGAAACCTACAAACACAGCCTGCTAGCTGTGAGACGACCATGTCAGAAGCTGCATGGACAAATCCTTCTCCTGCACCTGGAAATCCTGCCAGCTGATCATCCCTGGACACACACGGCATCCAGAACCAGCAGCACCGAGGCAGAGACCACTTCACACCAGGACAGAAGGTTAGAGAAATCCTGTTTACCCCAGAGACTGGGAACATTTATCATTCCCTGCAAGCCGGGACAGATTCCAGCTTCACCAAGACCATAAATACTGGGCACACTGTGACACAATCCTGGGAGGGTGATTAATGATTAATGCTTAAGTGCAACACATCTAAGCAAGCTTCAATTCCTTTGTAATATAAGTTACCTCTGTCTTAAGAGCAGACACAGTTTCAGCCCTTGCTGAGCAGACAGTGTAGTTGTTAAGAGGCATTAAGCCTAAGGGAATCTTTCTCTCCGTCTATAGTTGTTGATAATTTGATATTTCCATTTAATAATCCAATCCCTGTAAATATATCCCAACTGTTTTCATAACCATGCACAAAAGAACTTAATTACACAGTGGTTGGGGGTGGTACAAATTTGTAAATATTATTTTTAATAAATATTTTTTATAAAAAATTAATACCCCCTCAAATTAATTTCTCACCTTCCCCTAATAAGGAAGGAATAAGAGAAATCCCCTCCACCACACTGTCACTCAGTAATTGTGCCTGGGAGCATGGATTTGTGATTGAGAACACTGCGAAGTGTACAGCAGTGCTGGTACCAAAGGCTACTATCAGCTGCAAACAGAGTTCACCAAACATCCTGACAGTAGTGATGACTCTGACTGTAGTCATGACATGCTGACTGTAGTGATGACTCTGAGGCTTCATAATTCTTTTGCCAAAAATTCAAAGTCCAGAAAACATGCACAGTGTCTGACACAGAGTGGTACTGCATGTGATATATGGCATGAAGTGTTAAGCTTTTCCCTTCTTTCCTTCTGTCACAAAGTTCCTATGCAAACATGAGGTCTAAATGCCACAACACCAGTTCCTACATAGAGGGTTCTTCTGATTTTGATGACAATCCAGAGATCACTGAACATGCAGGACTATTTCCATCAGCTTCAGGGATTATTGGTTCATGTCCTTGTACTGATCTTTAAAGCATTATTGTAAGGCCACTGACTTCAGATGGACAAAGAGTACACATATAAGGAGAACCAAACAGAATTTTTCTCTAGGTAGAAGAACTTTTGGGTGCACATCCAAAACACTAACAAAACTTTTGGATAAGTCTAAAAGTGATTTTAACTCTGAAATTATGAGATGTTAGTTTTTAAGAGCCTTTATAGAAGGAGAGAAAAAGATAAACAGTGTTTTTCTGGCATTTTTTAAAAAAAATATTATTCATTAATAAAGTCATGATTTTGTGGCTGTGTAGATCTAGTCTGGTCAAACTCCAGAAGTTAAGAATCTGCACTTTTTTGCCTTGTACTTTTTGTCTTTGGGAGGCATACATATAAATCACAGGATGCACATAACATCAAATGGACTAAGAAAAGGTAGCAAGTGCCTTCAGGGCTCAGAAAATTTGCTACAGTGTGCTTTCATTCTGCTTGTAAAGCAAAATATAATCACATCCCTAGATGTGATTTACTAGAGCTGTAGATGGTAGATTATTAACATGTTCTGCTTATAATTCAGTAGACAATATGGCAAAATGTTAAAACCTGACTGCAGCAGTTTTAGATGCAGCATTTTAAAACAATATAGACTTCTCTCTTATTGCAGGTAATGCACTAACACTTTCAGCCAGCAATCTCACTGAATCATAGAAATCTTTGAGCTAGAAAGGACCTCCAAATGTCATACAGTCCAAATCCACTGCTGTGAGCAGGGACATCCTCTACTAGATCAGGATGATCAGTCTTGTTAAGCCTGACCTTAAGTATCTCCAGGGATGGGGCCTCAACTAACCCCTGGGGTAACCTGTTCCAGTGTTCCATCACCATCATGGAAAAGAATTTGTTCATAACATCCAATCTAAATCTACTCTAATTTAAAACCATTGCCCCTTGTCCTATCACTATAGGCCTTTGTAAACAACCACTCTCCAAGCTTCTTGTAGGTTCACTTCAGGTGCTGGAAAGATGCTATTATGTCTCACCACAACCATCTCTTCTCCAGGCTGAACAATGCCCTTCTCAGCCTCTCCTTGGCAGAGGCCCTCCTCTGGACCCTCTCCATCAGGTCTGTGTCCTTCCTGTGTTGAGGGCCTTAGAATACAAACAGTAGTCTGGGTGAGGTCTTACAGGAGCAGAATAAAGTGCAGAATTACCTCTCTCGACCTGCTACAATGCTTCCTTTGATGCAGACCAGGATGCAATTGACCTTCCAGGCTGCAAGTGACACTGTTGATTCAGGCTCAGCTTCTCATCCACTATCACCCCCAAGTTTTTTCTGCAGGGCTGCTCTCAATTTCATCATCCCCTAGCCTGTACTGATACTGAGGATCATCTCCACCTAGGCACAGGACCTTGCACTTTGCCTTATTGAACCTCATGAGATTCATCTCAGTCCACTCCTTCAGCCTGTCCAGGTCTCTCTGAATGGCATCCTGTACTTCACTCTTAACAACCACAGCACTCAGCTTGGTATTATCTGCAAACTTTCTGAGAGCACACTCAATCTCATTGTCATTGATGAAGATACTGAACAGTACTAGTCCCAGTACAAACCCTCGAGGGACATCACTTGTCATCAGTCTCCATCTGGACATTGAGCTGCTGACCACTACCTTTTGGATGTGATCATCCAAACAATTCCTTATTCACTGAACAGTTCAACCTTCAAATCCATATCTCTCCATTTTAGAAAGATGTTGCGGGGGACTGTGTCAAAAGCTTTACAACATTCCGGATAGATGATGTCTGCTATTCTTCACTTGTCCACTGATGTAGTTAGAATCAGTCAGGGTTGGAAGGGACCACAAGGATCATCTAGTTCCAACCCCCCTTGACATGGGCAGGGACACCCTACCCTTGATCAGGCTGGCCAGACCCTCATTCAGCCTGGCCTTAAACACCTCCAGGCATGGGGCCTCAACCACCTCCCTGGGCAACCCATTCCAGGCTCTCACCACTCTCATGCTGAACAACTTCCTCCTCATGTCCAGTCTGAACCTACCCACCTCCAGCTCTGCTCCATTGCCCCTAGTCCTGTCACTATCTGCTAGCCTAAAAAGTCCTTCCCCAGCTTTTTTTGTAGGCCCCCTTCAGATCCTGGAAGGCCACAATAAGGTCACCTGGGAGCCTCCACTTCTCCAGACTGAGCAGCCCCAACTCTTTCAGTCTGTCCTCATAGGAGATGTGCTCCAGCCCTCTGATCATCCTCATGGCACTTCTCTGAACACACTCCAGCATGTCCACATCCCTCTTGTAACAGGGGCTCCAGAACTGGATGCAGTTTGGGTGCTGGAGGGGGCAGATGTGGAATTTGGGAGGGCGATTGTGGGTGCCCTGGGTGATACACCATCATAGAAAGCCGCTAGATTGGTCAGTCAAGACTTGTCATTGGCAAAGCCATGCTCCATTCCACATAACTAGTTCCTTGTATCTGGTATCTCTTACAAAGCCTGCCATCAGTCTTCCATGCATTACAGCTTCTCAGTCATCTACACATCCCTTTCTTCGTCATACAATGCATATTTCAAAATCAAAAGAAGCATGCTATTCCAAATGAATAGCACTATTTAGCATAGGCATCTGTTTGACAATTTTGCACTTGTCTAGGACTGAGTGGTATTCTAAGATATATTTTGGAGAACTGCAAGTATAAAACATCAAAGAAAATAAAAGGCTGGTCCCTCTTCATACCCCAAGCTGTATAGAACTACGGTTATTATAGAGGACAGAGCAATTATCTGTCCCATCCTGGACCACAAAGCCTCAATATGCTTGTTTTCAAGGAAACAATAAAATTATCATTTACAGTTGAACTGCTAATCCTTTCCATAGCTTAATCATATGAACCAGCCTTGTACAAAGGCATCTCTGCTCACTGCAGATCCATCACTTAGGATTAAAAAAATGTCTGAAGGGTGTGGGGGAGTGTACTTTTCTGAAATGTTACAAAAGAAATATTTTGAAGAACAAAAGGAAGCTTAGGCCTTTGAAAAAAGCAACAACTGTGTCTTTCCCAGCAGAATGCTTGTAAAAGTAATCAGCTAGAAGACAGAAGGTGTTCTTAGCCTCCTTAATTTGAGGGTAATTAAACCTATGTTACCTCCTCTCTACAAGACTGTGATTTCCAATGTTTGGGATAGTCACAACCCAGAGGAATCCCTGCTGTTTCATCTTGTATCTGTGTTACAGCACAAGACAGACATTAAAATCCATGAGTCAAACAGAAAAATAAGCAAGAATGAGTAATACAGAAATCTGCCATTTGGAGAACTCAGCCGGGAATCAAAGTCCTGCAGTTTGAAGCCTGATTTCAGTCCTGTGTGTTATTTACAATGAATGAACAGATAGACTATTTTTAATCAATTATATGTAAAAAAATCCAGCTCTTCTCTTCCCCCATGAAATATACTTTTGCTTGTAGGTGGAAGTATTCATCAAAAGAGAGCTGCTGCCATGCTGAATCAGCCCAAACATGGATGAATCCAATCACCAAGATCCAAATTCCCAGCATGAACCAAATACTTATGCCTAGCAAAGAGCAGAACAGCTGAGCCAGCAGAAACAATCCTTCTCTGTGTATTCTCCCAGTCCTCAACCATTCACTCAGTGTTATCCTGAATATAGTTTCTGAATTTCACCCCAATTATGCTCAGGTACCTAAATTCTTCTGTGGCTCTCATCTTATATACCCAGCTAAGTCCATCTCATATTATTAAGTTAGTGCCGGAGAGCAGCTGTTCTTTTTGGTGTAAATTTTCCTTGGAGTTTTACGGGATGCCCTGATGTGCTCCATGGGTGAACCTCAGGAGGTTTTGCTCTGGGTGGAAGCAGGATGGAGCTGTAAACCTGGATACCAGTGAGAACATGTGTAGATGCACTTAGCTCTCTGCACATGCTCAACATGTATCTAAGACCAAGTAACAGTATAAGCATAATCTCTGGCAGAGAGAACACGGACCTATCCTTCCTTCTGTACATCACTCTGAATACAGGTACAGCCACTGAGTTACACACATCTCTTCAAATGCTCCTCCTATGAAATTTATTTTATCTCTAGAGTTCCCACTGACAGTGACATTCTAACAGAGGAATTACAGGCGGCTAGAGAAAAAAGAGAACTAATTATGCTAGAGAAATAACTGCAGAGATGCCTAAGCAAGTGGGAAAAAAAAGGAAGTAATCAGAACATTAGTTTCAATTGAAGTTTAAATATTAGACTACCAAGAAAGAAAAGGTTCCAGGAAAGGCATTTCCAGTAGCTGGTACAGTACTGTAGTCTGGGTTTAGAAGGAGAATATTTATAACACATTAATATTTCAGTTGTTGCTAAGCAGTGTTTACATAAAGTTAAGGACTTTTCAACTTCTCAAACTGCCCTGCCACAGAGTAGGTTGAGGGTGCACAAGAAGCTGGGAGGAGCTGTAGCCAGGACAGGTGAGCCAAACTGGTGCAAAAAGTTATTTCATAACATATGACACCATGCTCAGTGTCATAAATAAAAGGCATAAACTTACGTTCACGCAAAATAAGGCTTTTAATAGAGTCACAGGGATCAAGCAATGTACAGGTGTGGGTGTGTGGGGAGGCTCTGCTCTACCCTAATACACACCCTTTGTTTTTAATCTTCTCTTTTTATATTCTATTCTATTAAATATTCATTACTAATTCTAAGGAAAGGTTGGATTTTCCTTATCAATTCCAAGAATGGGAGGGATCTCTTCTGCGCATGTCTCTTTTTATCCAGTGGTCCCTCTGGTGGTCTTCAGTGATGAAGTAAGAGGTCTTCCTCAAGTGACCTTTTCATGAACTCGAAACTAGTAGTGTCCTTTGTATGGCTCTTCCTCTATTTGCTCACGCACAAAGGCTGTCTCTTCCACCTGTTTCCCTACCCCATCAGCCCTTCTAGTTTCTAGTTATTTATTGCTCTGTTATCATAAGCCAAGTGCATACTTTCGTGGTGGTGGTGCAAGGACGAGTGCAGCTCCATTCAAAGTCCTCCCTCACCCCTGTCTGTGGCCTCTTGCAGAAGTATCACCATCTAGGGGGTTGACTAAAGTAAATAAGTTGCCCCCTCGCATCAGATCTTGTAACCAAAAGAAAAAGAGGAGGGTAATTTTTACTGGTGATTCAGGGCCCCATATGCTGGCCAGACCCCTCTCACAGGGGAGCCTGCTGCCTCCCTGGAACCCAGGTCAGGGATGTTACCAGAAGGCTGCCTACTGTAGTGCAGCCCTCTGATAACTATCCCTGGTTGGTTATACAGGCGAGAAATTATGAGATTGATACCACAGGTCTAAAAGCAATCAAAAGGGACTTCAAGGCATTGGGAAAAACAGTTGAAGGATCAGGGGCACAGGTAATCTTTTCATCTATACCCTTAGTTGCAGGTTGAAATGCTGAGAGGAACAGGAAATCATACCCAATTAACAAGTGGCTCAGAGGCTGGTGCCACCAACAAAATTTTGGATTCTTTTGATCCTGGGGAACTTTATATGTCCCTGGGTCTGCTAGCAACAGATGGGGTACAACTGACTCAGAAGGGGAGAAAGATCCTGGCACATGAGCTGGTGGGGTTTGTTGAAAGGGCTTTAAACTAGACTGGAAGGGGGAGGGAGTTAAACACAACAGTACTAGAGACAAACCGAAGGAGGCTACAGGTTGTAGGCCAGAGGTAGGGGTAAAAGCAGCAGCCCAGCTGAAGTGCATGTACACTAATGTATGCAGTATGGGTAACAAACAAGAGGAGCTGGAAGCCTTGGTGTAAGAGGCAAACTACAATGTTGTCGCCATCACAGAAATGTGGTGGGATGATTCACACAATTGGAGTGCTGTAATCAATGGCTACAGACTCTTCAGGAGAGACAGGCAAGAGTGAAGGGGTGGAGGAGTGGCCCTATACATAGGGGATGCTCTGGATGTCATGGAGCTAGAGATTAAGGATGATCAGGTTGAGTCTCTATGGGTGAGAATTAAGGGGAAGGCCAAAAGGGCTGACATCGTGGTAGGGGTCTGTTATAGACCACTCAACCAGGAAGAAGTAGTCAATTTATTATTCTTTAAGCAGCTGGAGGCTGCCTCAAGATCACCTGCCCTTGTTCTTGTGGGAGATTTCAACACTGCAGAGAAGAGGCAGTCTAGGAGGTGCTCCTAGAGTATATTGAGGACAACTTCTTATGTCAGCTGTTACATCAGCCTACCAGGGGTACAGCCCTGCTTGACCTGCTGCTCACAGATAGAGAGGGGCTGGTGGGAGATGTGGTGGTCAGAGGCTGCCTGGGGTCCAGTGACCATGAAATTATAGAGTTTTCAAAACATGTTGAAACCAGGAGGGGCATCAACAGAACTTCCACACTGGACTTCCAAAGGGCAGACTTTGGCTTAAAGAACTAAGAAAGTTCCTTGGGAAACAGCCCTTAAAAACAAAAGGGTCCAAGGAAGGTTGGGCCTATTTCAAGAAAGAACTCTTGAAGGTGCAGGAGCAGACTGTCCCATTGTGCTGGAAGATGAGCCAATGAGGGAAACAGCAAGACTGGATGGGCAAGGAGCTTCTAAAGGAATTAAAGAAAAAAAGAGCATGTATCACCTTTGGAAAATATGAGAGGTATCCCAGGAAGAGTGCAAGGATGTTGCAAGGTATTGGAGGAAAAAAATTAGAGAGGCAAAGGCCCATTTAGAACTTAGGCTGCCACTGCTGTTAAGGAGAAAAAATAATGTTTTTATAAGTATATTAATGGCAAAAAAAAAAAAAGTGGCAAGGACAACCTCGACTCCTTATAAGATGGAGGGGAATATAGTTAACAAAAGATGAGAAAAAGACAGGGGTACTTAACACCTTCTTTACCTCAATCTTCAATAATGGGACAAGTTGTCTCTAGGGCAACTGGCCTCCTGAGCTGCCAGATGGAGTCAGGGACCAGTATAGTACCCCTGTAATATAGGAGGAAGCAGTAAGGGACCTGCTGAGCCACTTGGATCCTCACAAGTCCATTGGACCAGATGGGATTCATCCTAGGGTGCTGAGAGAGCTGGCAGATGAGCTGGCCAAGCCACTCTCCATCATTTATCAACAGTCCTGGCTCACTGGAGAGGTTCCCAGAGATTAGAAGCTGCCATCCACAAGATGGATGCCAATCCACAAGAAGGGCGAAAAAGTGGAACCAGGAAATTACAGACCTGTCAGCCCAATCTCAGTGCCAGGCAAGGTGATGGAACAGGTCATCTTGAGTGCCATCACAAAGCACCTACAGGATGGCCAAGGCATCAGGCCCAGACAGCATGGGTTTAGGAAGGGCAGGTCCTGCCTCACCAACCTGATCTCCTTTTATGATCAGGTTACCCACCTGGTGAATGTGGGGAAGGCTGTGGATGTAGTCTACCTGGACTTCAGCAAAGCCTTTGACATGGTCTGCCACAACAAGCTCCTAAGCCAAGCTGGCAGCTCATGGCTTGGAGAGATTCACTCTGTGCTGGGTCAAGAACTGGCTGGAAGGCAGAGCCCAGAGAGTGGTGGTGAATGGTGCCACATCCAGTTGGCAGCCAGTCACTAGTGGTGTTCCCCAAGGATCAGTGCTGGGCCCAGTCCTGTTCTATATCTTTATTGATGATCTGGATGAGGGGATTGAGTTCTCCATCAATAAGTTTGCAGATGACACCAAGCTGGGAGCAGGTGTTGATCTGTTGGAGGGTAAGAGAGACCTGCAGAGGGACCTGGACAGGCTGGATGGGTGGGCAGAGATCAATGGGATGAGATTTAAAAAGGCCAATTGCGGGGTTCTGCACTTTGGCCACATCAGCTCCATGCAGTACTACAGGCTGGGGAAAAAGTGGCTGGAGAGCAGCCAGGAAGAAAGGGACCTGGGGATATTGGTAGACAGTAGCTGAAGATGAGCCAGCAGTATGCCCAGGTTACCAAGAGAGCCAATGGCATCCTGGCCTGCATCAGGAACAGTGTGGGCAGCAGGACAAGGGAGGTTATTCTTCCCCTGTACTCAACACTGATCAGGCCACACCTTGTGTACTGTGCCCAGCTCTGGGCTTCTCAATTCAAGAGAGATGTTGAGATACTGGAAGGTGTCCAGAGAAGGGCAATGAAGCTGGTGAGAAGCCTGGAACACAAACCCTATTAGGAGAGGTTAAAGGAGTTGGGGTTGTTTAGCCTAAAGAAGAGGAGGCTCAGAGGTGACCTCATTGCTGTCTACAACTACCTGAAGGGAGGCTGTAGCCAGGTGGGTGTTGGTCTCTTCTCCCAGGCAACCAGCAACAGAACAAGGCAATACAGTCTTGAGTTGTGCTGGGGAAGGTACAGGCTGGATGTTAGGAGGAAGTTCTTGCCAGAGAGAGTGATTTGCCATTGGAATGGGATGCCCTAGGAGGTGGTGGAGTCACCGTCCCTGGAGGTGTTCAATAAACAATTGGATGAGGCACTTAGTGCCATGGTCTAGTTGACTGGATAGGGCTGGGAGATAGGCTGGACAGGATGACCTTGGAGGTCTTTTCTAATCTAGCTGATTCTATAATTCTGTGATTATTACCACTAGTATTTTTCCACTCTACTATAATTTATTTATCTCAATCCATGAAGTCTTCTTCAAATTCTTTCTCCTTGAAACGGTATGGAATGGATTTATTCCAAAATTAATATAGTTTCTTAATTTGATATTTAGGAATCTCACTACAGACTGTAATTTTTTAATAATAGGTTCTTTGAATGGTCATGACAAATACTACACAGAGGGAAAAAACGGGGAACCTAGAACACATAAGAAATAACTGTCAGTAACATAGCAAACATCAATTCAGCTATGAGAATTTGGAAAGAGAATCTTGCAGTTGATATATTGCTTGTCCCCTAAAGGAACTCAAGAGGCTTTTGAGTATTTGCTCACAAAATACTATCTCTGGATTCCTGAGACTGAATTATAGCTTCCAGACAGTCCCAAGCACTTGAAGGAAATTCTTAATAGTTGTTGAGGCTCCTAGATCTTCTCAGGTTCTAACAAGGTGCTGGGAAAGAAGCATGTGATCTGATCCTGGTTCCTCTTTGACTTCAGACTTGACACAGAGATTTGCAGAGGTGCAGGCAGGATGTCTTGCAGATGTGCAGAAAGCACAGTATCAGTGGCACTTCTCACTACATCACAAGACACCTAATGCCTTCCCCTGGTAAGCCTGAGGCATGGCAAGTTTCCAGGTAATTCATAAGCCCAAACATCAGGCCTTGTTGTTCCACAGTGGGCAGAGCACACTGCAGCTTAGCTCTTATATATATTATTTGCCCAAGTGTAATGGCTCCTTTGACCACAGAGATTCACCAGTGGAAATGCCACTTTGCCAAAACTGTCCATGTTAGATGAACCCAGGGCTTGCTTACCCTTACTTAGGTAAAACACTTGTGCATAAACACCTGTGGGTACCTGTTTATCACTTTGGGAGGAGACAAAATGGCACCGAGCCTTTGTTGCCCTCCCTCCCTTGCTCCCCCTATCAGCAGAAGGGTGGGGTAAGCCTATTGGCCTTCCACATCAGCTCTATTCCATAGCGTTCATCTGCTGACTTCTACAAGTTATAAGGATTTGGAATGAATGGAGTCATAAAAACAAGAATATTGCAAGTCAAAACACTTTTTCTATGTACTGATGTGGACTGCAGTAAACTTTCCTGTGAATGTTTTCAAGCTTATAAATGATTCTGTGGACCTGCTAAGTATTTTGCTGCATGAATTTGTCACTGAAGCACCAATGAGACTGAACAGCTCTTTTCCCCTTTGTGAAAGAAGGATTAATTTCAAGAGAGCATCTGTCACTTGCTTAGTGGCCAGCCCAGCTGTAACCCCTAACACCAACCAAAAATCTAGCTATTCCAGAACTAGTTATTTCTAAATCATGGAATCATAGAACCATAGAATTGTTTTGATTGGAAAAGACCTTTCAGATCATGAAGTCCAATGTTCATTACTTTTGGAAATGTTGAAGTCCTTTCTTCCCCAGTGTACCACAACATTTTAAAAAATAGTGTTCAAAGCAGTTCTAAAATTGACTCACAACCAAAAAAATATTCACAAAACAATTGTTTGATTTGACAGCAAAAATGAAAATCAGTATAAGCCTAAAATCAGTGATGCTCACTTTTTTCAGATGACTAATATTTCCAATGAAAATAAATTACTGCACTTGAAGGACTCTCTGTTCAGCACCTGTGATTCACAAAGCCAGCATCCCACTGTCTGCCTTGCCTTCACATGAAGTGTGGTGAGCAGTTTTGTTTGGTAGTGTTTTCCTCGTTCTTAGGAATGTTTGTGAATTTCTCTGAAAAAATCACCTCACGGCCAAAAATCATTTTACTAATACAGACTGAGGCAGTACCTCTGTTACTAGTAGAATAGTGTCTTTCAGAGATTCAGGATAATTCTGTGCAATGACTTAGCTTGTGGGGCACAGGTAACAGTTCATTGCCTAATGTAACCCTGTACTGCAATTAGCTTGAGCACATGCTGGACCACCCTGTATATGTATGTGTATTTACATTTTTTGCTTATGTACTGGTAGAGAAAAACTATATTCCATTAGATCCAAGAGTCTGGGAGAGGTGAGGATGCCCAGCTCCATGTCCTTCTGTCAAACCAGCAGTAAGGCTGGAGACACGTCCCCAGAAGACAGATGCACACAGAGCACACGAACATGTCAGATACTTACTCATGCACACATTACACTGGACGGATCAGGCAGGCACCCAGAGAACTCACATACATAGACACACAAATACATTATTTTGGATCCTTTTTGATGCACCTTGAGAGTCAGAAGCCACAAATTCTATAATGCCATACAACGCTCATCACATCACTCAAACAGAAATCTATCCATCCTCCTTGCCTCAAAGCTAAGAGAAAACATAGTTTTAATGATGCCTTATGCAGGCATGCTGATCTCAGGCCAGCCTCTTGGATGGATCTCCCAATTATTATCAAAGGACACATCAAACCAGATTGCTCTGTTCCCTGATGTTTTATTCTTTTCTCTACTTGTATGTTTCTATACGTCACAGAAAAAGGTTGAGATCAAGAATCCTGAAGAGATTAAAAAGTACTCAGGCTTAGGACAAATGAAAATAAGACATGTGATTTGTAATGCATTGTGTAAGCTAAGGAGATGAATTGGAGAACTGAAGCTGAATAAACACCCAGATGCTCTCACATCTAAATATGGGATTTTCACAGAATCACAGAATGTTAGATTGGAAAGGACCTACAGAGATCACAGAATCAAAGAATTAACCAGGTTGGAAAAGACCTCTAGGATTGAGTCCAACCTATCGCTTCACCCTTCTAATTAACTAAACCATGGCACTAAGTGTCTCATCCAGCCTCCTTTTAAGCACCTCCAGGGATGTTCTCGCTTACCTCTCCAAGGAGGGACCTTTTTCCATTCCCCCTTGTCCCTTATGTCCCCTCCTTTTGTCTGGCAACAGGAGGAGAGGGGGTCTCCTCTGCTTGTACAGCCTCTTCCTTCTGCCTTGGTCCCAGAGCGTGGTTCCACCAATCCATTTCACTTTCACACTCCCTTATTATTCTCAGTCTCTCTACCTTCTCTCTCAGTTCAACCACCTGTCTGAGCAGGTCATTTATTTGTTCACGCCATACACAAGCAGCGTCTTTGACCACTTCTAGTTTAAGCACCAGACTCAGGCACTCACTGCAGCCAGAAACCTGCACAGTTGCATGTTTGTGCAGGAGCATGGTTTGAGTTTCCACACTCTTTTGCCCTGTGCCTCTTGGCCATGTTGTGACCACGATCTTCTCTCTGCCAGGGAAGTAACGAACCACTGTCTGCTGCTTCCCACTCATCCCAGTGCCTCTCTCCTACATACAGCTGGTGCCTTTGAGGTGTGAACTTCTGTAGCGCACCGGCACAGGCTCAGGGCCCTGCCCAACAAGCTGCAAACAGCTGCAGCGCCCCTCGGAGTACAGTCAGTCACCGCCTGCCCTCCGGCGATGCGCCCAGCTCTCACAGCGGGCGCGCCCCGCCCCCGGCTCCGCTGCTGCCCCTCGGAAACGGCGGCTGGCGGCGGGCGCGCGCGCCTCGGGATCCCGCGCGGTCGCCACAGCAACGCCCCCAGGGCGTCAGTCCCTTGCGCAGGCGCGGGAGGGAGTCGACCCTGCTGCCCCTCGCCCCGTGCTCCCGGATGCCCTTAGCTCGGCGGGCTCTCTGCTCGCCTTAATCGGCGGAGCTGTTTTCCGTCCTGGGTCTGGTCTCTGCGCCGCTGCCTCTGCCTGCCAGAAGCAGAATCATCTAGGGCAGTCTTTACAGGAGTGCATCCAGGTAGGTTTTGAGGGTCTCCAGAGAAAGAGACTCTCTGGGCAGTCTGTTCAGTGCTCTGTCGCTCTCACTGTAAAGAAGTTTATTCTTGTGAGAAATATATAGAATCATGTGTTTGATCCGATGAATTCGTTGCAAGAGGTCACAGTCAGGGAGGAAGTGGGACACTGAATAAAACTGCATTCCTGCTTGCACCACTGTCGCAAAGGTATGCAATAGGCTTAAGAGTAGTAAGATTGGCGAAGGAGGGAGGCATGTGGAAGAGATAGTCTTTTGCATATTTGAATGGAAGTGCATTCCTCCTGGTGCCACCTTTCTGCATGAGCAAACAGAAGAACAATAAGGACTTTTAAGTTCACGAGGAAGACACTTAAGAAAGACCCCTTACTTCATCAAAGATTACCAGAGGGACCACCGGATAGAAGGAGACCTGTGTGGAAGACACATCTCACATTCCTAAAAACTGATAAAGAAAACCCAATCTTTTATTAGAACTTAGTAATGATTATGTAATAGAATAGGGTACAAAAAGAGACAACTGAAGGCAAAGGGTGTGCGTTAGGGTAGAGCAGAGTCTCCCCTCGTACCCAGGCCTGTACATTGCTTGATTCCTGCAACTCTATCAAAGCCTTAACTTGCATGAACACCAGTTTATGCCTGTTATTTATGACATTCTCATCTTGAGGTGAAACTTTGTATGTTCTTGTTTGTATCCATCTTATTACTATGCACCACCAGAAAAAGACTGGCCCCATTCACTTGGCACCCACCCGTCAGATATTCATGGACATTGATGAGATGCCCTCTCTTCACATCTCCAGATTAAACAACCCCAGGTCTCTCAGTCTCTCTTCATAGAGGAGATGCTGAGGTCTCCTAATCATCCTCGTGGCTCTCCATTGGAACCTCTTTGGGAGATCCCTGTCTCTTGAATTGGGGAGCCCAAAACTGGACGCAGTATTCCACATGGGTGTGGTCTCTCCAGGGCAGAGAAGAGGTGGAGAAGAAGACATGCTGGACTCAATTTTCTTGATTCACCCCAGGTCCCAGCTGGACCATCTAGCACTGGCACCTGTTTAGGTGAGAATAGTGAGTGGATGTGATGCTGTGTCTATAGGCATGTGTCAATGTGGTAAGGAAGCAGAAAATCAATCTCTGAAATTTAGTAAGGAGATCATCAGTGAACCAAGTTAGGGAATTCCATCTTTAAAATGGGCCTTAGAAGAAGCACATTAATTTAAAAAATGGAATCAAGAGAGAAGTGCTAGGTTTTATTTGATCCAATTTATTTGGTTGTTGGTTGTGGGGTTTTTGTCTTTTTTTTTTTTTTTAATTCTTTCTGCTATTTGGTAACATTCTTACAAGATGCCAGGTTTCTGACACACTACTGAGCAATCATTCATGTTTGCAAATACACATGTACTCAAATAAACAACTGCTGGCACAGGTCTGTACAGCCTCAGGCTGTTTAGCTTAGTGCTTTTTTCTCTCTGTGTCATTACATGTTTCTGCCAGTTCTGTGTTTGCAGTTTTGTGCTTTGTCCAAGGTGATGTGTAAAGTGAACTTTAAAGATGTGGTTTTGAGGCAGAGGTCTGGTCTTGTCTCACATGCCCTATAAGGTCATGTGCTGCTCTACTATTCAGTAAGTAAAAAGTAACCTCACAGCCAATAGTAGTCTTCCATGGAACCAGGATAAAGGAGTTACATTTAATACTTCAAGAAAAGTATTTTATAATAAAAGAAAATCACTAATGGTTAAACTGGTACTTGAAAAGCTTATGGAGAAATCTCTTCTGACATCTGTTTCACTAGAATCTTAAGCAACCATTCGAAATCACTCACACCTTTGTACAAAAGACTGTTTTTCAGCAAGTTTTCTTGTGAATCATCATTAAAATTCCTCTCTGTTGTCTATGTCATGAACACAGTTTTGGAGCATGCACCCACATAAAGCATTTCTTAGAAAGAAGAGCCCATGAAGATGACACAGTTGCCATAGCAACACTTTTGCTTTCTGAAATGCTATCATACTTCATTTGTTTCATCTTAAGCTTTTGTAGGCTGTAAATGCCATCTTCTGTCATTCAAGCTGTCCGTTAATCTCTCAGGATTCGTTCAGGATTACTTTCATTTTGTGATGGAATCCCTTAGCATTAAATTATGCCCTGCTTCACTGCTACTATATATCAGAAATGGTTGTAAGCATCAGGCACTCAGAATCTGGCTTCAGCTTCACTGTGAAGTCATTTCCCTTCAAATATTGCTATCTTCTGAGGCTGAAGGTTTGATAAGGGTTCAGAAATACCTCTCAATTTTGAAATTGGCTGCCAAATAAGGACATCTCTGAGGTTTCTTATCTCAGCACGTGTGTAAAGTATAAATGGAGGAGAATCTGAGTCATTACATTGATCAGTGAAATTGTTTTCAACAGCTATAAGAAGCTTTTTTTGTTTGTTAAACTGCCTTTTCCAGCTTCCTCTGCAGCAGTGGTAATGAAGCCTCCAGACAGCAGTAGAGGCTGCAGTAACCATAACCAAATCAGGAGGGTGCACAGAATCAAAAGCAAGTGGAATAGCTGAGTAAAAGAATATTAATGCAATGACTAAACAGTAGTCTGGATGAGGTCTGTGCAGTGCATAGAGGTTTTTTTTCCCTCTTCTTTTTCCATTACAGCTCTTTTCCGAGTATAAACAACTATACAAAATCTTGTTCTCTTGTGTCTGGCTTCTTCATCCACTGCAGGTGCAGCTGTCAATCACAGAAGGAAGCAGAATAGTGACCCTGGCCTCAGTATGTCTGTGCGTAGGGAAACAATGTACCAGCTGGGACTGTAGGCATGGGATTTTATCTCTCAAGTCAATGATTACAGAAGCAGGAGCTTCTGTTTTCCCCAAATGTCTGCAGAATGACCTTATGATATCAGAGAGGCTGAGCTTGGATGGATATCCCAGAATCAAACTGCCACCCATGGAAACAATAGGAAGTGCTCAGTTAGTCATCTATCAGGAGGAACACACAGGGCAGATAGTTGGAAATTGTTACAAAGCCTGCAAGACCATTGTTGCGGAGGGCAGTAATAATTCGTGGCCGAGTTGAAAATTTATCAAAAATAGATATTTTTTATTTTTACAAAACCCGCCCCCACAACTATATATACAAAGATTAATTTCGTTTGATAAACAGGTTGAGTTGCATGAGAATTCTACGAGGATACCATTAATAATCTGACTATATATATTTGGAAGTCAGTTTTTGGAAAAGGCCTCAGCTATTAATTAATAGCGGTTTCTTACTAAATTAAGCTAAGCCAAATAACTCACTCAGGCTGGCTCGTGCGGTCTGTCTTCCTCCTCCAGCGGCTGCAGGAGTCGTTAAGGGTCGTTAGGCAGACAAAGGTGTGTGCCTAACACCAAAGCAAGTCCTTAGTCTCTCTGCAGTCCAGGCACAAGGGAGTGAACGAACTCAGGCAGAGACATACGTCCAACACGGGCAAAATCCAAAGCGGGAACCCCAAAGGCGGGAAGACCCCCAATATTTATAACCTTCGCTAGACAAAGGGCAGAGTTACCACACCTTAGGCGCGAACGCGCACGGCCAATCCCAGCCTGGCTCCAGCGTGGGAACTCACGGGGCAGTCGCCGCCCCCTTCTCGGCTGCAGGGCAGGCGAGGGGGGGGGAAACCAGGCGGCTTTTCCCCTTTTCCCCCGAAGTCCGGGCAGGAGAGGAATTTAGGGGTACAGGACTCCAGGACATCCCACCCCGGTGGTAATGAGCATCTTTGTCTAGAACTTGAGTGAGAAGTGATCCCCCTTCAATTTAGGAACCTATTAATATATATATGGCTTAGCCTTTTCCAACATTAACAATAGGTAATACATTAATCGCCCCAACAATATTTAACAATACTTAACAAGGCTTAACGATAGCCCAAACAGTATTAATAAAGCTACACAGTCAATTGAAGATTGCTCTGTTCCTGGTAGAGCAACCAAGTTCATGGCAGAGCCTTAGATGCTCTGAGTCCATGGCTGGAGGTCACAGTCCATGGGTCCTGATGCCATCATCCACTGGCCACCCCGGTGATATGACTCCATTTCTCGTGTAGCTGGCTCTCCCCTTCCCAGGTGCTGGTCAGGTGGTCAGGAACTGGTCCTCTGCCTCGACCTTAACCTGTAAGGAGATAAAACCTGCCTCGGCCTATAAAGGCCAGGCTTGACAATTAATAATTGGGGACGATCCACCGTGCAGTGATCCGGTGGCCTTTTGTACTGGGGCAGGTGGTCAGTGACCATGTGGCTCACCTAGGCAGCAGGTCTTTATTCTGGGGGCTTCTGTAGCTCTCCCCGTGACTGCTGACCATTAAAAGCGGCCGAGCCACTATTACACTAATTCAGTGTTTTGCCTCCCGTGTGGGAGACGAGAAAGGGTTAACCTTTCTGTCTGGGGACGAGCTGCAGTTCCCAGCGGGGGGGCTGCCGCTTCTGGGCGAGCCGCTGCCGCTGGCCCTGGCGCGGCTGCCTCTGGATTTTGCAGCCGATTTCTGAAGGCACCGCACTAGATCCTTCAGCTGCCAGTCTGCCAGCTGCCTTAAAACAGTTTTTGGTACCCCTAAAGTCAGGGCTTGTCTATACCAGCTGTTCTTTTCTCTGGGTCTCCAGTCACTCTGTGGGTCTCTGCCCCTTCCCCTCGGGGAGAAGCCTGAAGGACCGGTCCCCCTGAGGGGGCAGTCCTGCACTGGCCGGACCTGCCTGCGCAGAGTCCTGGGATTTTCTGGGGGAGAAGCACGAGACTGTCTCTCCCCAGCCCCTTTTCCTTCAGGAGACCCAAACCCAAACTGCAGCCCATGGGCATTCAAGTCAGTTAACAGTTCAGCCCAAGTCATTACGTGCTCTTTAGCACCATCGTTCTCTGCATTTTTTCCAAGCACACGTTCAATTTTCTCAACATTCTTCATTACTTGGATTTGCAGAGTTGCTGGCAAACCCTTCATAATAGGGTGCAGTCTCTCCGGGTCCACAGGGGCATAAAACGGGCAATCGTAATGTCCCTTATCATAGATAGCCTGGACACAGGCAAGTCTGCAGAGAGCAGTGATGAGCTCAGAGGAGCTGGTGACCCGTAGTTCCGTCGGCTCCCCCCGGTAGGCTGGACGGACACTGCTTGCCCAGTAGGCTATCCGAGCGGTGAGGCTGTGTGTCCCCTCGGGTTCACGTGTCAGGAACACATCGTCCCCCCAGTCTCCAGCAGCTTCCTGCGAGTCTAGAAGGACCCGGTCCCCACCGGCTCGGGACACTCGATACACATAGTCAGCGACTGAGTCCCCAGGATCTCTCGCATATTTGACTTGTAAGTCACTGAGCTGTGCGTCTGTGAACTGTTTTTTGATCACGGTGGTCCCTGCAGCTCCTTTCCTGCCCTTCACGGACTCAGTTCTTATCACAGGCAGCACGTGCTTGTGCACAGGCACGTGCTTGTGCACCGCGGCGCCCTCCTCACCGGAGCTCTCTTCTCCGCTAGCTACGGGAGAGTCCGGTCGGGACCTGCGCTTTCTGCGTGGCTTTGAGGCTTTCTTTCGCGCAGACGCATGTGCAGAGGAATTCTCTGAGTCTCTGGCAGAGTCTTTTGTGCCTGGTTTCGGGGAACTCCTCTCCCCCGAAGAGCCCCTCGGGGCATTCTCTGCCTTTCTCCCCGATTCCCGCGAATCACTCCATTCAAATTCAGACACGGAGACCGAAGAGGTGGTGTCTGCAGGCGTTACAAGCCTTTCTTTCATCCGGGCAGTCAGTGCCGCGGTCAGGCTCTTTGTCTGCGCCAGCATGCTTTCCCAGATACTTTGGCTTTTAGCTTTTTCTGCTAATAAATCCTTTTCCAAGGCCTGAATTCTTTTTTCATAATTTTCAAATTCGGCCAGAGTCTGGGTCACGACTGACCCCAGAACAACAGAGAAATGCTCCATTGGAGACTCAGGAATCACAGGGTCTGAGCACTCAGCTAATTTCTCCAGGATTTTCTCCGGATTTTTACAATTTTTCTGAGCCCAAATTAAATCAAGACCTGTGATTAGGCATCCCTTTTCTTGTAGAAATTCTATGATTGAACTACCCTGCATACACTGCGCCATAATGTTGCGGAGGGCAGTAATAATTCGTGGCCGAGTCGAAAATTTATCAAAAATAGATATTTTTTATTTTTACAAAACCCGCCCCCACAACTATATATGCAAAGATTAATTTCGTTTGATAAACAGGTTGAGTTGCATGAGAATTCTACGAGGATACCATTAATAATCTGACTATATATATTTGGAAGTCAGTTTTTGGAAAAGGCCTTAGCTATTAATTAATAGCGGTTTCTTACTAAATTAAGCTAAGCCAAATAACTCACTCAGGCTGGCTCGTGCGGTCTGTCTTCCTCCTCCAGCGGCTGCAGGAGTCGTTAAGGGTCGTTAAGGGTCGTTAGGCAGACAAAGGTGTGTGCCTAACACCAAAGCAAGTCCTTAGTCTCTCTGCAGTCCAGGCACAAGGGAGTGAACGAACTCAGGCAGAGACATACGTCCAACACGGGCAAAATCCAAAGCGGGAACCCCAAAGGCGGGAAGACCCCCAATATTTATAACCTTCGCTAGACAAAGGGTAGAGTTACCACACCTTAGGCGCGAACGCGCACGGCCAATCCCAGCCTGGCTCCAGCGCGGGAACTCACGGGGCAGTCGCCGCCCCCTTCTCGGCTGCAGGGCAGGCGAGGGGGGGGGAAACCAGGCGGCTTTTCCCCTTTTCCCCCGAAGTCCGGGCAGGAGAGGAATTTAGGGGTACAGGACTCCAGGACAACCATTGAATTATAAACTTGTGGGTGTGCATGCTCCAATTACTGCAACTATAGGGAAGTTACACACTGTCCTAGTACTAACACATACCTGCAACTATAGGGAAGTTACACACTGTCCTAGTACTAACACATACCTGCAACTATAGGGAAGTTACACACTGTCCTAGTACTAACACATACCAGTTTGTTCATATTACCTGGTACATCCTGGAAATATAACCATGATTCCTCAGCAGTAAAAGCTGCCATTTCTAAGCTTGGCTGGGATTTTTTTTTTTTTTTTTTGTTGGCTTTTTTCTTAGTTTACATCTAAATAATCACAGAGTTATAGAATCAGTCAGGGTTGGAAGGGACCACAAGGATCATCTAGTTCCAACCCCCTTTGCCATGGGCAGGGACACCCTACCCTAGATCAGGCTGTCCAGAGCATCATCCAGCCTGGCCTTAACTCCAGGAATGGGGCCTCAACCACCTCCCTGGGCATCCCATTCCAGACTCTCACCACTCTCATGGTGAACAACTTCCTCCTCATGTCCAGTCTGAACCTACCCACCTCCATCTTTGCTCCATTCCCCCTAGTCCTGTCACTCCTTGATATCCTGAAAAATCTGGAACAGGCTGCCCAGGGAGGTGGTAGAATTGCCATCCCTGGGGGTGTTTAAGAGAACAGTGGTTGTGGCGCTTGAGGCTATGGTCTAGTGAGTAAGGATGCTGGGATGAAGGTTGGACCAGATGATTCTGGTGGTCCTTTCCAACCACAGTGATTCATAGTGATTAGATGTTGTGCTGAGGGATTTGGTTGCGCCAAGGACTTGTCAGTGTGAAACTAATGATTGGACTCAATGATCTTGAAGGTCTTTTCTAATCTAAGAAATTATATGATTCTGTGATTCTATGGCTGGAGAGCAGCCCTGAGGAGAGAGACTTGGGGGTCATGAGCCAGCAATGTGCACTTGCATCCCAAAGGGCCAACCAGATCCTGGGCAGCATCAGGAGAAGTGTGGACAGCAGGTCAAGGGAAGTGATTCTCCCCCTCTACTCCACTCTGCTGAGACCCCACCTGGAGTACTGCATCCAGTTCTGGAGCCTCTATTACAAGAGGGATGTGGACATGCTGGAGCGTGTCCAGAGAAGGGCCATGGGGATGATCAGAGGGCTGGAGCACCTCTCCTATGAGGACAGACTGTTTTGGAGGGGGATTCTCAGTGCCTACACCTATTTTGGTGGAGAGGAGAAATTAATTGGGATGATATAATTTTATACAAAAATACATATTTATTAAATTCAATATTCTGAACTCTCGCCACCCCCAACAACTGTATATTAATATTAAAGGTCGGTACACGGTTATGAAAACAATCTAGGATAAAATATGTACAGGAATTTGTTAATTAACTAGCAAACAGTCAAACTATAAACAGAGAGAGGAGTTTTCCCCAGGGCTTAGTGCCGCTTGGGGTCACTCCTTCTGCTCTACAGCAGAGGTAACAGATATTTACAGAGGTATTAAAGCTTTTACTCACAATTCTTATTGATTATTAATCACGCTCCGGGGCTGTGTCACAGCCTATGTCTAATGTCCACACTTCAGGGGATCTCTGCCCGTGGACTTTGAGGCTGGAATCTTCCTGGCTTGAGGGGAAAGAATGAATCTTCCCAGTTTGTGGGGAAATAGGTTTTCTGACCTTTCCTCCTGGCGAAGAGGTGACCTCTGCCTTTGGTGCTGCTGGCTTCTTCTGGATGCTGTGTCCAGGAATTCTCAGCTGGCAGGATTTCAGGAGAATATCGTGCTGTCACTGGCACGGTTGTCACGGCTAGCAGGCTGTGTGTGTGTGCAGACAATTCAGAGTCTGCTTCCTGGTTATCTCAGCGGCAACGGCACTTACCAGGCAATGATAGACAGCGGGCATGCAAAGTGTGTGTGGCTGCTGGGAGTCTGAGCTCCATAGGTAGAGGCAATGCAGGATCTGGTCCTGATAGCAATGGTGTGCAGATGTGCACAGCTGCCTGGAGACTATAGGCTCCTCATATATATATTGTAGGCAGGCTTATATGAGCTCTGCATCTAAGGTACGCAGGCAGGTGAGCTGCGAATGAGTCAAAGCATGAGGGTCTGAGCCTCTGAGCATCGGAGCTATGCAGTGACATCCGTGCCTGAGGGTCTGAGCTGAGCATGTTGTTTACCTGTGCACCCCTATTTATTGAATGTGGGCCAAGATTAATGGCCTCATTGGCCACTAGAATGACCAATCAGGTTGGCAGTCAGCCAAACCTTACCATAGTGGGCAGAAGGCTCTTGCCTGGACTTTCCCAAATATGGGGATCACATGGGCTTACCTCAGGGAGACATGAGTTGGGTGTGGGGGGGCTTACACAACCTGTTTACAACCAGGGGTCCTGCCAGAAAACCATGTCCAGGCATGCATAGGCATAAGCAAGCCTGCTTTTGGGCCTACAGGCCCTCCATGACACAGACTGAAAGAGTTGGGACTGTTCCATCTGGAGAAGAGAAGGCTCCAAGGTGACCTTATTGTGGCCTTCCAGTATCTGAAGGGGGCCTACAAAAGAGCTGAGGAAGGACTTTTCAGGATATCAAGGAGTGACAGAACTAGGGGGTATGGAGCAAAGCTGGAGGTGGGTAGGTTCAGACTGGACATGAGGAGGAAATTTTTCACCATGAGAGTGGTGAAAGCCTGGAATGGGTTGCCCAGGGATATGGTTGAGGCCCCATTTCTGGAGGTGTTTAAGGCCAGGCTGGATGATGCTCTGGCCAGCTTGATCTAGGGTAGGGTGTCCCTGCCCATGGCAGGGGGTTTGAAACTAAATGATCCTTGTGGTCTCTTCCAACCCTGACTGATTCTGTGATTCTATGATTCCTTGGAACTCAACCATCCAAGGGAGGACAAGGACAACAGAAAGAGCTTCTTCAAATACACTGCAGGAGAAACTAACACTAGAGGCAATGTAGGCCCACTGACTGAAGTGGATGCCTTGGTGACAGAGGGCAAAAAGATGCTGGAGTTACTGGATGCCTTCTTTGTCTCTTTATACACTGCTGGAGACTGTCCTCAGGAGTCCCAGACCCCTGAGGTCTCAAAGAAAAACATGGCAAAGGAGGAGTTTTCCTTGTGTGATAAGGATTGTGTTAGTGAACAGTTAAGTAATCTGGACATCTATAAATTCATGGGTCTTCATGGGATGCACTCATGGGTGCTGAGTGGGCTGGCATAGATCATTGCCAGACCTGTGATTCATGGCAGACAGGAGAGTTGCCTTGGGATTGGAGGAAGGCAAATGTCACTCCAAACTTCAAAAAGGTTAAGAAGAAGGACCCAGGTAACTATAGACCAATCAGACTCACCTCCATTCCCAAGAAAGCTAATGGAGCAGCTTATCCTTGGTGCTGTCCTTAGGAGTATGAGACACAAGAGAGTCATTACGGAATCACAGAATCACAGAATGTCAATTGCCAGGTTTCTCAAAATAAATGTGGGAGAACAGAAAGACACAAGCTTATGCCAGTATGGTACATAGAAGGTCAATCCATTTATTGAAGTTAAGAGTGGTGCTTGTATAGTGGTTCAATACAAACATGTATATTTCTGGTAGATTATGTAACGGAAACATGGGCTGTTCACACCCATAGAAACAGAGCTAACCAACCTGCCTCTCTTCAAGGTACCCTTGCGGAGCTCAGCTACATATGGCTGCTAACTTTGCAGCTTCTCTACCAGCCCCCTTCAAGGCCACTTTCCCTGCAGCTGTGCTCCTTATCAGAATGATCTAGCTCTTCCCTTTCTTCCTTTCTTCACTTCAGTCTGCTTAATTCTGCCCAAATTCCAGCAGTCATGGACTGGAAGGGATCTCGAAGGATCATTGAGTCCAACCGCCCTGCCAGAGCAAGATCATCAATACCAGATCACACAGGAACATGTCCAGGCAGGTTTTGAATATCTCCAGAGAGAGAGACTCTACAATTCCCCTGGGCAGCGTATTCCAGTGTTCTGTCACCCTGTTGTGGAGGGCCTGTAGGCCCAAAAACAGGCTTATATATGTCTGCTCTGCCTGGACATGTCTCTCTGCTTGCACCAGGGGTAAACGAGCACAAAGGGGCACAACAGACCGGGACCATAAAGTCAGCTGCCCAGGACACCTGACTGTGTAAGTCCCCACACGCCCAGCTTGTGCCTGCCTGGTGCTGGGCCCACCTGATTCCCATATTTGGAGTCCAGGCCTGTGGGTTTTGTCTAGTATGGTAAGGTTTGGCTGACTGCCAGCCTGGTTGGTCATTCGAGTGGTCAAAGAGGTCATTAACTCTCAGCCCACATTTAATAAATAGGGGTGCAGGGGCTCAGGAGCAGCCTTCCCCACGTTACTTGCGGCTCCACCACATGCTTGCCTGCCTGCCTGCGTACTTCCTTGCAGCTTTATGCCTGCCTTTACTTAGCCTTAAACCCGTACTCAGACTGCACGGAGTCCTGCCTCTGCACCTGGAGATTCTGCCTGCATATCTCTGCAGAGAGCAGCCAGCAGGATCCAGCAGCAGTAAGGCCAGGGACTGCCATTTTCCCTGAAACCGGAGGATTCCAGCCTCAAAGTCCACAGGCAGAGACCCTGAAGAATTGGACACTAGGCACAGGCTGACGCAGCCCCGGAGGGTGATTAATAATTGATAAGGATTGTGAGTAGATGCCTCTGTAATTTCTATTACCTCTGCCAAAAAGCATAGAGCGGCTTTCAGCTCAGCTTTGCTGGGCAAGTAGTATAAGACCCCAGGTGGCATTAAGCTGCAGGGAAAACTCTCTCTCTGTATATAGTTTGAATGTTTGCTAGTTATTAATAAGTTTCTGTAGATATATATTCCCATAATGTCTTCATAATCATGTAAAGAACAATTTAATATTAAAGTTCAGTGGTTGGGGGTGGTGAGAGTTGAAAATATTGGAGTAAAATAAATAAATAAGTATATATATATGTGTATAAATATCCTCTCACATTAATTAATTTCTCCCCTCTGCCAAATAGGCGTAGGTATTGGAAATCCCCCTCTGTGACACACCCTCACAGTAAAAAACCTCCTCTTGTTTAAATGAAACTTCCTCAGCTTCCACCCATTGTCCCTTGTCCTAGGAGCGGTCAACATGGTTTTACCAAGGTGAAGTCATGTTTGACCAACCTGATAGCCTTTTATGTGGACATAAGCAGGGGGACATATAATGGTAGAGCAGTGGATGTGGTTTATCTTGATTTCAGTGAAGCATCTGACACTGTCTCCCAAAGCATCTTTGCAGCTAAACAAGGTCAGTGTGGTCTGGATGATTAGTGAGGTGGATTGGGAACTCATTGAAGGAAATAACTCAGAGAGTCATGGTCGATGGGACAGAATCTAGTTGGAGATTAGTGGAGTCCCTCAGGGGTCAGTACTGGGACCAATTCTGTCCAGTATATTCATCTATGACCTGGATGAGAGCATAGAGTGCCTTCAGCAAGTTTGCTGATGACACCAAACTGGGTGGAGTGGCTGACACACCAGAAGGCTGTGCTGCCATTCAGTGAGACTTAGATAGGCTGGAGGGTTGGGCAGGGAAAAACTGAATGAAATTCAACAAGGGGAAGTGTAGGGTCTTGCACCTGGGAAAGAACAACCCCAGGTATCCGTATAGGTTTGGGACCTGTTGGAGATCAGTGAAAGGGAAAAGGAACCAGGGGTCCTAGTTGATGGAAGGTTGGCTACGAGCCAGCAGTGCATTCTTGTGATCAAAAAGGCCAATGTAATTCTGGGGTATATTAGAAAGATTGTGGGTTTTAGGTCAAGAGAGGTTCTTCTCCCCCTCTACTCTGCCCTGGTAAGGTTGCATCTGAAATACTGTGTCCAATTCTGGGCCCCCTAGTTCAAGAAAGGGACCTGCTTGAGAGAGTCCAGCACAGAGCCACAAAAATGATAAATGGAGTGAAACCATCCTCCTTACGAGGAGAGACTAAGGAAGCTGCTGCTCTTTAACTTGGAGAACAGGAGACTGAGAGGTGACCTCATCAATGTTTATAAATGTAAAGAGTGAGTGCCCAGAGGGTGGAGCTAGGCTCTTCTCAGTGATGTCCAGTGACAGGACTAGGGGCAATGGGTGGAAGTTGAGGCATAGAACGTTGCATGTAATTTCTTTCACTCTGAGGGTGATGGAAAAATATGGTTTTTTAATATCTCTCTGGAGAAATTCAATACCTGCCTGGTTGCATTTCTGTGTGATCTGCTCTAGCTGATCCTGCTCTCACAGGGACATTGTACTAGATGAGCATTTGCAGTTCCTTCCAGCTCCTAACATTCTGTGATTCAGTGAAAAATCCATCAGAAGGGGTCAGAGAGGCTACTGTGTATCATTCCAGAATGATATTTCTCTAGAAAAATACATGGTTCTGTGTAGATGTTAACAGTTACCATCTGTCAACATCTATGTTTCAAGTACTCATGCAGGATATTCCTGTGATAAGTGGTCTGCATTTTTGGGGTATCTCTCAAGCCTGAACTCTGTTTAAATGGCTTATGCATATATTTGAAGACATAACAGCACTGCTGTCAGTCCCTGGAGGATCATCACAGGAAGATAACTAGGTTGTTCTCTACCTCCAGACAGTAGTTTATCTAATCCCTGTTCTATTTTTTTTCCAGAGACTATCAACACATTTACCTTGGGAAGAGCTACATACGAGCGAGATTCAGTGTTTCCTCCTCACAAAATTTAACTTACTTGTAGTATTCACAACAATTTATAATCACAAACATAATATACTGTTTCTTTTTAGGTGATTGTTATTTGTTTTCAAGGAATAAGTGCAAATAAATTTGTACTATTTCTGCTTCCTGGGGCCAGATTCTTTGGTTTGCTTTTGTGTCTACTATAGCACAGAACTTTTCATTTGTTTGTTTAAACACTAAGAAGAAGGAAGGTCTTACTGATGCTGTGGTTAAAACAAAAAGGGTTAAGAATCAGCAGCCTTCTAAATCAGCTCAGCACTATGCAGCTCAATCAGTACATACAAGAAAAAAAAAAAGCAGACTTCCTACAAAGGCATGCTAGTGGCTTGCTGGAAGCTAAACAGCTGTCCTGAACTGCTGTCCAATTGAGATCTTTACATTTTTCTCCCAAATAACATATGCTGTCAATACAAAGTAAAATTACATCCCTAGGCTTTGTACCATCTACCCAGGTTTTTAAATATGGGTCCTTTCAATTATTAATACTGTTCTGAAAGTGTAAGCCATAATGCCCAAAACAACCAAAAAGGTGCATTTTATTCTTTAAAAATTATATTAAGGATCAAATGCAGATTTTAGTCTTCAAAGACCATCATGAATAATGCATAATACCACATTCATGACAAATGCAATATTTAATGAGTGTTGGGGACAAAATTATTTTTCAAGAAAAGTGCTTGATCCATCAGAAGACTTCATTTCCAAGGGACAGCTCTGGGATACACCAGCATACCAAAGTTCCATCTGTGTTCAGAAACACTAGTTCCTCCATGAAAAGATTCAATTTTCCTAAGGTTTTTGGAATATCCCTTCTATTTAGTACTTGTTAAAGAACGGTTGAAGAGACTTCACATTTTAAAGTGTGAGGGAAACTGAGAAAATCTTCAGTGTCCTCAAAACACAGTTATTTAACTTGCTAAGACTAAAAGCAATGAGAGTTATTTTTTCATACACAGTCTTTTGATCATTTCTCACTAAAAATACTAAGAATATCTTATGTTGATATTAATGCAAGTGAAAGAGCTTGTGTGCTAGTTTGAAGCTAGCTAGAACGTTTTGGTGAGAAGAACTAGATTACAGGCTGTGAAAAGGAAAACAGAATGATGTCTACCTCACTCATAGGCTTGCTGAGAGATACAAGAACAGGAATCCAAACATAGATAACTCATTTCTGCTGGGGAGGAGCTCCAAGCTGCATTTCTCTCTCTAGCCTCTCTGCCATCTCTCTGATTAATCTCTTTGCTTCCTTACTCCCTGGCTGAACCTCCATTCTTCCTTGGGACTGGGGTAAGGTTAGGGGGACTGGTGGGGAGAATATGAAGGGGCGGTTGGGAGCCCCTCCTGGGGACTCAGGTTTCTGGGAGGGGAGTTGTGTTTCTGTATTACCTTTTACCTTGTATATTTCTGTATATAACTGTATATATACTGTAAATATCTGCTTGTATATTGTGCTAAGCTGTAAATAATAAGCTTCATTCAATTTCCAGAGCCATCTGAGTCTAGTCTGGGTGATTTTCGGGGCAGGGGGGGGTGGGCGTGGGGGGCGGGTAACACTCAAACCATCACAGCTTGCTAGAATAGAGTCACACTTTACTGGTCATGCTGCAGTCTCATAGATGTCAACAGAGATTAACCATGCTACTACAGAAATTCAGAGTAGAAATCAAAGTCTGAAATATCTTACATTACTCTACTGTGATTTTTATCTGGAAAAAAAAACACACAGGTAAGACCTCTATAAAGCAGTCTTGAGGATCTGGTTAGCTACCTATTTATGCAAAATTTTAGAGTTCATGATCCTGTATTCAGCTCCTGTTGCCTTCAGAGAATCACCAATGATAATTGCAGCTCAGTTTATGGATACAAATTATAAACAACTTTGTGTTAAACAGAATTTCATCCATGTGATGAAATTAACCATCCATGACCCCTCAGAATTGTGTGAGTGATGGAATACATCTATGGGTAGTGAGGGAACTGTCAGACAAAGTCACTAAACCACTCTCTGTTGTATTCCAAAACTGATGAATTCCCACTGACTGGAAAAGGGGAAACATAATCCCCACTTTCAAAACAATTAAGGACGATCCAGGGAACTATAGGCCATTCAGTCTCACCTTTGTGCCCAGTAATATCATAGAGCAGATCCTACTGGAGGCACTGCTGAGACAGAAGAATAGCAAACAGGTGATTTGCTACAACCGACACAGCTTCACCAAGGGCAAATCCTGCCTGACAAACTTTGTGTCTATGATGTGTGTCACAACATCATAGACAAAGAATGAATAACTGATGTCATTCACCTGGACCTGAGCAAAGCCCCTGACATCCTGATCTCCAAACTGGTAAAATATGGGTTTGATGGTTGGACCATTCAGTGGATAAAAAACTGACTTGATGACTGCACCCCAAAGAGTGGCTGTCAATGGGTTCATGTCTAAGTGGAGGCCAGTGACAAGTTGAGTCCCTCAAGGATCAGGACTGGGGTCAGTCAGTGGCATTGAGTGCACCTGAGCAAGTTTACCGACAACACCAGGCTGTGTGGTGTGGCTGACACACTGGAGAGAAGGGATCCATCCAGAGGGACCTCGACAGGCTGGAGAGGTAGACCCATGCCAATCTCATGAAGTTCAACAGGACCAAGTGCAAGGTCCTGCATCTGGGTCAGGGCAATCACAGGCACTCAGTGTAGGTCGGGCATTGACTGGATTGAGAGCAACCCTGAAGAAAAGGACTTGGGAGTGTTGGTGGATGAGAAGCTCAACTGAGCCACCAGTGAGCACTTGCAGGCCAGAAAGCCAATTGTATCCTGGGCTGCGTCAAGAGAGTGGTGGTGAATGGTGCCACATCCAGCTGGCGGCCAGTCACTAGTGGTGTCCCTCAGGGATCTGTGCTGGGCCCCATCCTCTTTAACATCTTCATAGATGATCTGGATGAGGGCATCGAGTCAGTCATCAGCAAGTTTGCAGATGACACTAAGCTGGGGGCAGATGTGACTGAGTTGGAGGGCATAAGGGCTCTGCAGCGGGACCTTGACCGCCTGGACAGATGGGCAGAGTCCAATGGGATGGCATTCAATAGCTCGAAGTGCAGGGTGCTGCACTTTGGCCACAACAACCCCATGCAGAGATACAGGCTGGGGTCGGAGTGGCTGGAGAGCAGCCAGCCAGAGAGGGATCTGGGGGTACTGATTGATACCCTCCTGAACATGAGCCAGCAGTGTGCCCAGGTGGCCAAGAGAGCCAGTGGCATCCTGGCCTGCATCAGGAATGGTGTGGTCAGCAGGAGCAGGGAGGTCATTCTGCCCCTGTACTCTGCACTGGTTAGACCACACCTCGAGTACTGCATTCAGTTCTGGGCCCCCCAGTTTAGGAGGGACATGGAGATGCTCGAGCGTGTCCAGAGAAGGGCGACGAGGCTGGTTAGAGGCCTCGAGCACAAGCCCTACGAGGAGAGGCTGAGGGAGCTGGGGTTGTTTAGCCTGGAGAAGAGGAGGCTCAGGGGTGACCTTATTGCTGTCTACAACTACCTGAAGGGTGGTTGTGGCCAGGGGGAGGTTGCTCTCTTCTCTCAGGTGGCCAGCTCCAGAACAAGAGGACACAGCCTCAGGCTGCGCCAGGGGAAATTTCGGCTCAAGGTGAGGAGAAAGTTCTTCACTGAGAGAGTCATTGGACACTGGAATGGGCTGCCTGGCGAGGTGGTGGAGTCGTCGTCCCTGGGGCAGTTCAAGGCAGGATTGGATGTGGCACTTGGTGCCATGGTCTAGCCTTGGGCACTGTGGCAAAGGGTTGGACTTGATGATCTGTGAGGTCTCTTCCAACCTTGGTGATACTGTGATACTGTGATACTGTGAGAAGTGTGGCCAGCAGGTCGAGAGAGGTGATTCTCCACCTCTACGCTGCTCTCACAAGACCCTACCTGGTGTAATGAGTCCAGTTCTGGAATCCTTATTACAAGAAATAAATAGACATCTGGAACATGTCCAGAGAAGGGTCCAGACAATGATCAGAGGGCTGGAACACCTCTCCTATGAGGACAGGCTGAGAGAGTTGGGGCTGTTCAGTCTGGAGATGAGTAGACTCCAAGTAGACCTTATTGTGGCCTTCCAGTATCTGAAGGGAGCCTACAAGAAAGCTGGTGAGGGGCTTTTTAGCGTGTCAGGCTGATAGGATGAGGGGGAGTGGACCCAAGTTAGAGAAGGGGAGATTCAGATTGGATGTTAGGACAAAGTTCTTTACCATAAGGGTGGTGAGACACTGGAAGAGGTTGCTCAGGGTGGTGGTAGAAGCCTCATCCCTGGAAGATTTTAAGGCCAGGCTGGATGTGGCTCTGGGCAACTTGATCTAGTGGAATGTGTCCCTGTCCATGGAAGGGGATTTGGAACTGGATCATCCTTGAGGTCCCTTCCAACTCTGACCATTCTGTGATCCTGTGATTTGTTCAGAACATTCTCTTATGAAATATTACAACCATTTTCTGGACATCAAACAGGAGGCGACATGAAAACATTCCTAATTGGAAAGAGAATGAATTAGATATCTTTGGCTTTACACCTAAGAGATCAGACTGGATTTTCACAAGAATCAGATGCGATATAACTGAGAAATTACAGTTTGTTCAGTCTGTACCAAAACTTTTAACATTTCACCTTTACTTCTGAAAGAGTGTGAAGTGCAGATCTTTTCCACATTGTTTTACTTTCTGATGGAGAAATTGTGAAAGCATTAAAGCAATATGAATTTCCAGTAAGATGTTATGATTAATACATTTCACTTCCATCACAGATTTAAAAAAAAAAGCACCAATTTTCCATTATAAAAGACATTAAATGAAAAGATGAAATTATTTACAGTTATAAATGAGTCTTTGACCTATTCCCTGGGGTTATTTTCATTATGCAGAAGGGCCTTGGGAGCACTTCTTGATTATACTGTCTATACATCTATACACATGCATTCTCCTTTTACTGAAAATAAAGGGGAAAAATATATTTTAGAAATGGGGGTGGGGGAGTGGAGGAAAAAAATACACATGGCAGGGCTTCTTATTTAAACTCATCTGCCTTTGTAATGAATGCTGCTCGGAGATACAAATCAAGTTAGTAAGAGGAATGTGGAAAACCTTCAAAAGAATCCACTTATAGTTGCTTTTGACTTTATTAGTCCAATAGAGGAATATCTCGTGGTGGAGTCACTGCCCCTGGAGGTGTTCAAGAAAAGCCTGGATGAGGCTTCTAGGGACACAAGTCCCTAGAAGATTGTACAATTGTGGTGGAGGGGCCGTAGGTCTGAAAACAGAGGCCTCCCTGTGCCTCTACATGCCTGGACATGTTTTCCTGCCAGGACCCATGGTAGTGAATAGGATTGTGTAACACACACACACCCCCAGTCCGTGTATCCCTGGGGTCTGCCCAGGTGATCCCCATATTTGGGAGAATCCAGGCAAACAACTCCTACCTATTAGGGTAAGGTTTGGCTTACTGCCAACCTGACTGATCACTCTGGATGGCCCAAGGGCCATGAATCTCAGCCCACAGTCCATAAAGAGGGGTGCAAAGGTGCACCACATGTTCAGAGTGTTCAGAATGTTCAGACTCAGCTGTTCAGACTCATCTCTGGTCAGATCTCTTCAGATTCAGCTCTCTGACCCTGCCTGCAGCACAGCTCAGCTCTCTGACCCACATTGCAGCGTCCTGCTGCCTGACTTGCTTGCAAGGCCTAGACATAGAGTCTGGCCCTCACCTGCATGCTCGCTGAGGCTTAGACCTCGTGCATTGATCTCAATTCGCAGTTAACCTGTCTGCATACCTTAGAAGCAGAGCACATTCAATCCTGCACCTGATACATATATGGGGAGCCGATAGCCCCCTAAGCCTAGAGCCAGCTGTGCATATTTGCCACCTATCTAGCATTTATCTACAGAGCACAGACTCCCAGCTTTAGCCTGGTGAGAAGAACCAGGAGAGCAGACTTTCTAGATTGTCTGCAAACCCACACACACAGCCTGCTAGCTGTGCAGAAGACCGTGCCAGAAACTGCACGGACATCCTTCTCCTGTCCCTGGAAGCCTGCCAGCTGATCATCCCTGGACTTGCAGCATCCAGAAGAACCAGCAGCGCCAAGGCAGAGACCATCTCACGCCAGGAGAACAAAAGGTTAGAGAAAACCTATTTACCCCAGAGACTGGGAAGATTTATCATTTCCCCTCAAGCCGGGAAGATTTGCCTAGTTTCCCTCTCAAGCCGGGAAGATTCCAGCCCCACAGAGTCCAGACACTGGGCATAGGCTGTGACACAACCCCGGGAGAGTGATCAATAATTAACAGCAACACTTCGTAAGTAAAGCTTTAATTCCTCTGTAATGTAAGTTACCTCTGCCTTGGAGCAGACAGTTTTCAGCCCCTGCTGGGCCGACAGCACAGTTCTCGAGCAGCATTAAGCCTGAGGGAAATCTCCCTCTCTGTCTATAGTTGATATTTGACAGTTATTAACCAGATCCCTGTACATATCATATCCTAATTGTTTTCATAAATTTGCACAAAAGAACTAATCAGTGGTTGGGGGTGGCAAGAGTTTGTAAATGTAATTTTAATAAATTAATTTTTATAAAAAATTAATACCTCCTCAAATTAATTTCTCACCTCCCCCAAATAAGGGAGGCATAGGAAAACCCCCTTCATAACAACAATCAAGCCCTTGACGTGAGGTCTGAGTACTGAAGTGCAGTTAAGCCACAGCAGTGTATGTGAAGAAGCTCAAAAGGAATTTGTCCTTGAGCCTTCTGATAAACAGCTTCTGTGGGTCTGTGTCCAGATTAGCAGGGAAATAGGAGGAATATGCAAATTCCAATCTTTAGATGTACCGCATTGCATGCTGGGTTCTCTCACTTTGCTCACCCTAACCACAAAGTCGATGCTCCGTAACTTGAAGCCTGATGCTCTCAATAAACCTCAGATTGTCAAGCAAGCTAACTCATCTTAAGTTGTCTCTTGACTTTCCCTTCCCATCCGCATCGTACCTTAATCACTATGGATCGCTATGCGTGGAAAGGACCACCAGGATCAGCCAGTCCAATTAATACTTTCCAGAAACAGAATTTATGTTCAGATGAAAAATAATGCAAACTTTTATAAGTAATGCAAGGAACAGTTACAGCTTGTATAATATTTGGACTAGACTGATCAAAGAGATGTGCATACAGGATGTAACTGCTCTAGTGGCACATACATGCTCTGCTGGTAAATCCACTAATTAGAAGGCAATGCAAAATCAGGAAAGAGGAGGAAAGGGTAAGATGATTTGTCTGCATTTACACATGATGATATGTATTTTTATTGTTGTCTATTTTTAATTGCAAGGTTTAAACTTAGTTCACATTTTCACCTTTTCTGCCCAATATTAAATTTTGAAATTATATCTGGTGGTCTGGCTATTGCAAAATAAAACTTTCTCAGTGCACTGCGAAACACCTGATAGCAAGATATGATTGGCCACCTGACTTTTTTTTTCACTATTGATACTTGGCAATTCAAGGAGGTAGCAGATGTTGTATGAAGGAGATGCTCCTGAAAACTTGCATTAATAGGAAAAGTAAGCAAATTTAAATTAATACTGTTTTCAATAAATACCCAGATATTTGAATCACTGAAGTCTGTAGCATTTTCAAACAAACAATGTTTTCTGATACTACTTAATAGATAGATAGATAGATATTCAGGAAGTATATTCAGTAGCTATCTGACAGTGAAGAATAGACATCTCTCTAGACATATCAATGGCTTCTAGTTGTCATCTAGGTTGTTCAAATTGCAGAAAGATGCAACTAGCACCTGAAGACAGAATATAACACACAACACACAACGTCTTGTGAGGAAGAAGTCTTGCATACCATACACTATGCTTTCTGTAAAGCAAATATCCTGGCAGCTAGAAGCTAGTTCATAATAAAGTTTCATACCATAGTTTCAGACCAGAGCCTTTATTTGAATAATAGAACTACTTTCTAGGTTAATCTGACATGTGCTCTTTCTTACATAATCTACCATCAGGAAAGATGGTCCAATGATTTTTTTTTTTTTCCATACAGAATAGTTCCAAATTTATAAGCTTGCAAGATCCCAGAGTCTCAATAGCAGATGCATGCAGTTCCATATCTATTCATGTAGCCACTAATGTCTTCTGTCTGTACCTACCTCTGCTAATTTGGTAAACAAGTCCCTATTATCCCAGATGGGCAGGAATCTTAAAAGGAGAGTCAGCAGTTAGGAAAGTGATCAAGATGACTACTGTATGTGATACAAATTTCTCAGCAGAAAAACTGATTCCTTCTGAAATTTCTTATTTTCAAATTCCTCCCTTCCTGGGAATATCCATTGAGGAGTAATAAATATTTTAATATATTTTGCATAATGCTTTTGCTCAATTATTTTTTTTCCTACTGAAAACACAGTGCTGTTACTATATTTCTATTTTTGAAATGTAGCTCACCTATATGTATTTGTGTCTGGACAGCGTAAGAGGGATGTGATTCTGCCAGAGTCGGTGGATAAGGTTGTACTGTTGGCAGATGTCCGTAATCATGAGCTTTAAGCCTAGATTTACAGCACAAAATTTAGGTAAGAATCGCTATCTTACGTTAAGTGTCTAATATATAAACACTAAAAATGCAAGCAAGGAAACCGACATGCCACATTTGCAGGATTAAAAAAGCAGCAGTTCTGTCAAGCAGCGTAAAGCTCCAGACTTTCCAGCACTATCAATATGTATAAACTCGTTTGAATATATTTTAGAGAACATTTTCTATTAACTATTGGACAGCCCAGTAAAAGCACAAGCCTGTAATTGTTTTGCTCTAAAGACTACTTCTTCTTCACTTTTTCAAGCTTTATTTTTGTTTGTTTTTAATACTGGAAGAGAGATTACTTTGAATGTAGGAAAATACAGAAGGGGAGTGCTCCAGAAGGGGGATAAAAGAAAACTGCCAAATATACACATTAAAAAAAAAGTGAGAGGAAACCCCTGTTGTGAAAAGCAGATCCATAATTACACGTGCTGTAGATCAGTACAATATAAACAAGAAAACTGTAAGGGCAATATATAGTGTAGCCTGAGACCTTTGCACTAAATGCTTGGTTGTTTTCCCATATGGCATGTTTGTAGCCACCAGATTAAATCCTAGTTGATTACTCTGAAGCGCTATTGCGTAACTGATGTGTTGATGAAAGCCAAGAAAAGATTAAGTGGAGATTTTCAGGGTCAGCCCGTTTCATATCCATCAGATTTGTTGTGATTTCAAATGCTTTCTCTGGAGATCTGCAGCAGATAGCAATGGCTAAGCTTTAAATACGGTAAGGGATTGGACAGGCCTGTATTCTGTTGCAGTTGCTCTGTCTAGGTCTTTGCCTGAAGCACTCTCATACTTCAGTGAAATCGCAGGATCAAGAATTGTTATTTTTGTGTCCAGTAGGTGAGTCTAATCAATTTAAGAGGACATTTTCTGTCTGTTACAACTAATCCATGAACATTCAGCTTCCTAGCTAGCAATTTATACGAAATATCCTTTGCTTTCAGGCAAATTATCATACTCTTGTGGAAAATTTGGCAGCAGATTAAATATAAGTATCTTCCTGATGCTGGCACTAAAATGTGTGAAACAACATTTGAATATCTCAAAGATAAAAATCCATGTGTATATAAACAGACTATGGAACTTTAGCCCTTGATGTAATCTATGTGAAAAAGTGCTATCTGCTTTTACATGCTAAGCGGGGTAAAAATGCCTCTTAGTGAGTCATACAGCCTAAAGAGCCCTTCCATTGCAAAGCAACTAAAAGTAACTGTAGGTTTTTTGGGGTTTTTTTGAATGGGTTCAGCTGTGAGAAAGCTACAGAAGGTCTTGGCAAGTGTTGAAGCTATGCATATCACCATCATGGGTTTTGTAAGCTGAATTACATAAAAGAAGATAAAGAACCAGTGGTAAGATAACCTCAAACTTTTTAAAGTATACTTATAAAAGACGTGTAAAATAAAACTGTAAATATGTGTGTGACATGTCTCTTAAATATGTTTAAAAACCCTAGGATTTCACGTTAAAAGTCTGAGCATATATGCATGGGACATTTATATTTGAATGATATATCACAGAATTGTTAAGTATCACAAGTGTTAGATGCATGTGTATTCAAAGCTCTATTTGGCTGATATTCAAAGCTGTTATTTAGTCCTCTAAAATACATTTTGTGACATCCATGTTCTGTATTTGCTTACAAGACAATAGTAAAGTATCTGTTCTCCCACTTGTCCCATATTCTTCAACCACAAGGTGTGAGATATGAGCAGCTCAGATCTACAAAGAGTGCAGATTCCGTCAAATACTGTAAGATGTGCTTGGGAGAGCTTGAATAATGTTGGGAATTTCTTGAAACCATTGTTTTAGAAAGGAAAAAAAATCTAAATAATCTTGAGCTGGAAGTTCCTGAAAGCTGAAAGTATCCAGATGTTATTAGCTGTGCTTCAGGATTTTGTCTCTTGAGATATGCTAGATTCATACTTGGCTTTCTGGAAAGAGTGTCTGACCCAGAGTTGAGCCCTTCCTTCTGTGTGAACTCCACTCAGTCAACACATTCTTCAAAGCCCCCTTCCAAGCACTATATGAAGAGATTTAATTTATCAATGTTTGCACAGAAAATACACAAAATTTTAAGCAAGTGCCCAAGAGAACTTCAGATAATTCCCAATAGTAAATTAAGTAAAGCAGTTTGCAGGCACACGTTGAAAAAGGCTGGAATGGGCCAATGTAACACATCAAAAAGCATATGTTGGCACTTAGTGTAGAAAAGAAACAACACAAGTAGTTCAAAGTTTCTATTTTACTAATATATTTATGTTGTGATTAGTAGTATAGAGTCTAGTTGAAGGCCTTAAGTAACAGTGTTCCCCTGGGGTCAGTATTGGGTCCAGTCTTGTTCAACAATCTTCATCAGTGACCTGGATGAATGGACAGAGTGTGCACAGCAAGTTTGCTGATAAAAAAAACCTAAGAGGCTTGGCTGGCACATCAGAAGGCTGGGCTACGATTTGGCAAGGTCTGGACAGGCTGGGCAAAGTGTAACCTGATGAAGTTCAACAAGAGAAAATACAGGGTACTGTACACGGGGTGGGATAAGCCCATGTATCAGTGTAAGATGAAGGCTGACCTCCTGGAAAGCATTTCTGTGGGAAGAGCCCTGAGTGTCCTGGTGCACAGCAGGATGACCATGAAGCTATAATATGCCCCTGTGGCAAGACCAGTGATATTCTGGGATGTATGAGGAGGAGGGTGGCAAGCCGTTATGGATTTACACAAAATTAATTATTGGTTATTAATTTTGATATCCAGATGAAGATTGTTAATAACTATGAAAATTGTTTGTTAATATTAAATCTGACCAGAAAACTTATTTACAAGGTTTGAATGCATGGTTGGGTATTTACACACAGGGAAAACAGGCAATTTAGAACCATGGACATATCTAGCAATAGTAAACACTTTAAACAGTTGTAAAGAGAATCTTAGGATATGTGTGCTGCTTGCCCTCTAGGGGGACCCAAGAGGGTCCTTTCTGCTAAGGCAAAAGGCACAATAGAGTCTAAATATTAATTATAAAGAGGCTTGTTAGAATATTTGCTCACAAAGTAGTGTCTCTGAATTTCTGGGGCTGCATTATAACCTCAGACAGTACCCAAAGCACATAGAGAGGTTGCTGTCATAGGTTTCAAAGCCACTAGAGGCTTTTGGAGTTTTCTCCAGGGCTCTTCTCTCAGGAAGTTGGGGGTTTAGCATAGTCTCTAATCTGGTCTTGACTCCTTTCAGTACAGATGGTGCACAGGCAGACACTATATCTTACTGGTGGCTTATTTTTGCCACACTGTGAAGGCACTTGATGCCTTCTCCTGGTAAACTTGAGGCATGGCAAAGTTTCCAGGTGAACAAGCTCACACATCCAAGCTTGTAACACAGCAGACCTGGAGTGGAGCTCGAGGCAGAGCAGAACACAATGAGGCAAAAGTACATTGAGGCAGAGAGCATGAGGCAAAGCAGAGAGAGCGTGTTGTTTACAGCTTAGCTCTATTTGTTATTTGCTCCTTTGTCCACAGAGATTCGCCAGTCAGAATGGCACTTTGCCAAAACTGACCATATTAGGTGAAGTGTCAGGAACTTGCTTTCCCTTATGTGGGAAAACACAGGCCATGCATAAACAAATGTATGCACTTTCTTTATCACTGCAAAGCAGAAGAAGTCTGGGCAAGTCTTGGACCCTCAGACTAGATGTCTCCAAGCTTTCTGTCTTCTCTCCCATTCTCTGCCTCCCCACCCCAAGCAGATGGAAGGGGACCATGAGATCATGGCCTGGACAAGCCAGGACATGTATTAGGCCTATATTGGCCTTCCATGACACAAGCAGGTCAAAGAGAGGCTATGTTCCCTCTCTACTGTCTCCTGGTGAAACTTCATCTGGAATACTATATCCAGTTCTGGGCTCCCCAGTTCAAGATACAGGGAACTACTGGAGAACCCAGGGGAGGGCTACATGGGGGATGAGGGAATGAAAGCATCTCTCTTCCAAGCAGAGGCTGAGAAACCTCAGGCTCTTTAGTCTGGAGAAGACTGAAGGGGGATCTTATCAGTGTTTATAGATATCTAAAGAGCGAAGGGTGGGAGGATGGCATCAGACTCTTCAGTGATGGCCAGTGATGGAACAAGGGACAATGGGAGCCACCCAAACATAAGGAAAAAATACTCTGATTTCAGGGTTATGTAGCACTGGATCAGGCTGCCCAAAGACATTTGTGGAGTCCCCTTCTCTGTAGACTGTCAAAATCTGCCTGGAAAACCTGATCAAGGTGAACTTTAGCAGAATGGTTGGACCAGATATTTCCAGAGATCCTTTCCAACCCTTACCATTCTGTGATTCTGTGATACAAATAATTAATTTTGAGGAAACAACATATATATTGATATATACATTGCATTTGGATCATGGTCTTCATTAGGTATGTTTTTAATTTCATCTCTGAGACCAATGTGTAGTAAAAAATAGGCTGTTGTAATAGTTAAAAGCAACAGCTTAGCCTGTCTGCCTCCTCCAATACAGGAGGGAGGGATAAAAACAGCACACAAAAAACCCACCGAGTTGAGATGAAAACGAGTGAGATAAGAGTTTATTGACCAAATCAGATAATCATATTACAAATGCACAATTACCTTAGCCTTTTTGCAGAAAAAGCACATCAGAAAACAGTAGAAAGCAGCAGGTAGAGAAGCAAGTGAGCTAAAAGCCCAATCCAGTGCTACTCCACCATCCATCCTCATCCCACTACCATCTCAGCCAAAGAGCCAACACAAATAGCCCAGAACCCAAAACCAGCAACTGGGACAGGAAGCTTCCCATGTTACAATCCAGACTTCAAGCCCTGTAATACTTTGCTCAAGCCAGCACTTGTACTCTGAAGCTGGCATGAGGCAGGGTGGTATGAATAGCAGCAGACTAAAACTCAGCCTGTGACAGCTGCAATCCTCCTTTCATATCAACTTCTTCAGGGAGATTGTAAGAATAAGTTACTGGTATCAGGCCTTCTGCATTCTGCTCCTGCCTGCAGTACTAAATTCACTAGAGTCTATATCAACCTCTCTGAAAATTATCCATATTTTAGGTGTTTCTGGTGATATTTCCAAATGACTAGGCAGAGATGAAACCTCATGTATTATGGAACTTCCTTGTTTTGTTTAAGGAGAAGTAATGAAAAGAAAGTAATTAAATATATCACCCTGAAGAGCTATCAGCATATTTCTTCGTTGAAAACTAGAAGAGATCAGTAATAGAACTACTGTATTTTCCAACCACAATCTTTCCTTTTTGCTTTCAGGATTACTTGTTTTCCTGGATAATTCTTAATTCTTCCAAATATCATATGTGGGAAAGCAAAGCAGTGTCTATGTGAAGATGTTAAAGCTTCACAGTTTTAATATTGGAAAAAACACCCATGTCCCACCTTCCATTTTACAGCATACATTTGCTGTACAGCATTTTTACCTTAAGGCACTCTTGCACTTAGGGGAGAACTATACTTCTGGACAAAAGCAATGAAGTCACACTTGAATTCAGTAAAAGCATTGGAACACAGTTACTGCGAAGTACGTTGCCTCAAATCAATTACTTTAAATCATTGTTTCAATCAATCTGTTCTATGGCATGTAACAAAATGTGTACTAGAGTTTCATTAATCAAAATGAAGAAATCTCGTCTCATTTTTATTTTGACTCAAAGAAGAATGAAATATTTACTTACAGCAGCTTAGGTGCTAAAGAGAGCTGCAAATGAAAATGGCAGAGCCCTGAACTCAGTTTTTTCCTACTAATATACCACTGAAATTAGGAGTCATTATTAGTAACTGTGATGGTTTGGGTGTTACCCACACACACACACACTTTAGAAATCACCCAGACTAGACTCAGCCAGCTCTGGAAATTGAATGAAGCTTATATTTACAGCTTAGCACAATATACAAGCAGATACAGCTATACACAGAAATATACAAGATAAAAGGTAATACAGATCACAACAGCCCTCCCAGAAACCTGAGTCCCTAGGAGGGACTCTCAACCGCCCCTTCACCTTCCCCCTACCCCTCTCAACTTTACCCCAGTCCCAAGGAAGAATGAAGGTTCAGCCAGGGGCTTAGGAAGCAAAGTGGATTAATTAAAGAAATGGAGGGTGAAGTTAGAAAGAGATGCAACTCAGCCAATTCCACAGCAGAAGTGCTGAGTGTGTTATCTATGTTTTGATTCTTATTTTTATACATCTCAACAAGCCTATGAGCGAGGTAGACATCAGCCTTGTTTTCCTTTCACAGCCTGTAATCTAGTTCTTCTGGCTAGGCTCAAACTAGCTCAGTAACATTAATGGCTATTCACTTGAAGGGTGTTATGGTACTGTCCTGGGTTAATTTTATTCATAAGAAGTTGGGAGGCCCCCCACCCCAGGATAGAGAGCTGAGCCAGACAGTGCTATACTTGGTGTCATAAACTGTCATACCTGCTACAGAAGTGGAAGACTGGTGCAGACACTCTGGCAAGAGCTCTTGGCACAGGCTTTGGGTGAGGGTGTTTCACTGTATATTACTTGTTCATATATATATTACTTTCTTCACTATTATTGTTCTTCCTGTTCATTTGTTCTTTGTGTTCTTCTGTTTACTCTACCCCCCTCCAAATTTCTCCTTCTCATCCTATCAGGAGAGGGAGGGGCCAGTGTTGTGAGCAGCCCTGTGAGGCTTGGATGCAGATGCATCTGGGCCTGAAACCACCTTATAGAATGCTTTCTGGAAAAAAGGAGACTGTTTGTTTTTGTTTTTTTTTCATTTTCTTTATTTGTTACTGGAAATTAGTTCTGCAGTACAGAGGGTAGGGAACATGTGGAGAAACTGATTGTGCATAATTTTCTGAACGATATTTGGCTTTTCCCCTAAAGCTTCTATTTAGGGTTCATTTTTTCCAAATCTTTCTTCTTAGACAAATATTAGCACTACCAAAAAAAAAAAAAAAGTAATCTTTTACAGCAAAATTTCTATGCAGCATCATACAAAAATTATATCTAGCCCAGTCTCCAATCCATCACTGGCTTAGGGTGCTCTCAGAAAGCGTGGAAGTGCATGACAAGCACCCAGGGACACTTTCTTAGGGTTACTCTATCAGCAATCTACAATTGCTAGCAGCTCCAGGTTTTCCTGAACTAGAAGAACTCACATCTTTGTGCTAAATAGTATCTGGTATATTTTCATTAATTAGTCTGACGTTGGTTTTGCCATCCACAATATCTTATAGTAAAGTGTTTCAACTTTTAATTATGTTTTATAATAATACCACCATCCTCTTTTTTTCCTCTTACTGGATAATGTTGTTTGTTAGCCTCTGGTTTCTGCATTGCAAAAGAAAAACCAAAACCCAACTTATTTTCTTTCTGAATGATACCATGGGCAATGAAGCTGGTGAAGAGTCTGGAGAACAAGTCTCAGGTGAAGCAGTTAAGAGAATTGTCTGGAAAAAATCAAAGTGAGGGGAAACCTTATCACTCCCTAAAACTACCTGAAAGGAGACTATAGTGAGGTGCATTTTGGATTCATCTCCCTGTAACAGCAACTTGCATAACTGAAGATTTAGATTGCATGTTGGAAGAAACATCTTCACTCAAAGTATTAACAAACACTGGAATAGGTACCCCAGGGAGGTGGCTGAATCCCCATCCCTGGAGTTATTTAAAAGGTACATCGATGTAGTGATGAGGGACATGGTTTAGCACCAGACTTGGTAGGATTATAACAGATAATAGCTGGAGTAAAAAATCTTAGAGGTATTCTCCAAATAAAATGGTTCTATGCTTCTATGATAACTCTGTACTTCCTTATCAGCAACCTCATTTTCAAAAAGATTTCTAAACCTTTGAGAGACTTGCTGAACAGCAGATAATATGCAATTTTCCTTGGTGATGTTGCCTTGCTTTGGATTTCCTATCTAGATTGTGGCAGGCAAAGTCAGATACAGTGTTCAGGATGGGAGACAGACCATCGTCATACCCCACATCCAGATATCCAACACTGAGTTTTCAATTGTCTTTTGGAATTACAACAGAATGATTCACGAAAACTAGAAAAATCTGTGTTGGACAAGATTAAGCAGGAATTTAGCTAGCAGCATTTCAAAGCTTAAAGCAAAATAGTATGAAAAAGTAGTATATAAGATTTTCATGAGCTACTTTCAGACAAAACCAAAAGGATAGACTATGGAACTTGTAACTTCAAAATGCCTCTCATGGTCTTACATCTAAACACAATCAAGTTTTAGGGATTTTTGCAGGACTTAGAATTCTTTGGAAGCTGATTACTGTAAAGTTATGAGTTATTTGTGTCTGACCTATCACAGAATCACAGAATGTTAGCGGTTGAAAATCATCTAGTCCAACTCCCCCTGCTAGAGCAAGACCATCTAGAATAGGTCACACAGGACTGCATCTGGGCGGGCTTTGAATGTCTCCAGTGAGAGACATGATTCAAAAGAATCATTGGCATTAAAATTCCTGATAATCAGGGGTTGTTATCCATAAGAAAGCAGTTTAAAAAATGAAAATTTGTAAGGTTTTCTTTTTGCAGTCCCCTTTCAGGGTGGCTGCCCTCATGCACCCTCTTTTTTTTTTTTTAATTTTATACTTTTATTTGTTTTTATATAATCCTTATCCTATAATGCTATATTAATACACAGAAAAGACTTAAGAAAAAAATGTTCTATAACATTCTATTATAAACTTTTAAATATATTATCAACTTAAAAGTCTAAAGCAGTAAAGCATTACTAAGGAAACTGGAAAGATATAGTTCTCACATATCATTATTAGACTTGCTGTGACATTTAGATCCTAAAGTCAGACATAAGCACAGAGACAGACCTGTGATTTCTGTAGGAACGTCAGTTCTGCAGTTCCTGTACATGTGCATATAAATTTGTATATTCACTACCAAAATTTGCCAGATTTTTTTTTTTTTTTTTGCTTGGCCTTAGTGTGCTGGATGATACCTTGACTCTATATAAAAATGACAAGTTTGTATTGCTATTTATGGAAAGATACATTACTCACGTGCAGTTTTCAACACTTTTCTCTAGAAAGTATTAATAATTAAACAGAAGAGGGTTTTTACTTTATCTTTTAGAAACAACATAACACATCATTTTCACAGTATCACAGTATCACCAAGGTTGGAAGAGACCTCACAGATCATCAAGTCCAACCCTTTACCACAGTGCCCAAGGCTAGACCATGGCACCAAGTGCCACATCCAACCTTGCCTTGAACAGCCCCAGGGACGACGACTCCACCACCTCCCCGGGCAGCCCATTCCAGTGTCCAATGACTCTCTCAGTGAAGAACTTTCTCCTCACCTCCAGCCTAAATCTCCCCTGGCGCAGCCTGAGGCTGTGTCCTCTCATTCTGGTGCTGGCCACCTGAGAGAAGAGAGCAACCTCCCCCTGGCCACAACCACCCTTCAGGTAGTTGCAGACAGCAATAAGGTCACCCCTGAGCCTCCTCTTCTCCAGGCTAAACAACCCCAGCTCCCTCAGCCTCTCCTCATAGGGCTTGTGCACGAGGCCTCTCACCAGCCTCCTCGCCCTTCTCTGGACACGCTCAAGCATCTCAGTGTCCTTCCTAAACTGGGGGGCCCAGAACTGAACGCAGTACTCGAGGTGTGGTCTAACCAGTGCAGAGTACAGGGGCAGAATGACCTCCCTGCTCCTGCTGACCACACCATTCCTGATGCAGGCCAGGATGCCACTGGCTCTCTTGGCCACCTGGGCACACTGCTGGCTCATGTTCAGGCAGGTATCAATCAGTACCCCCAGATCCCTCTCTGGCTGCTCTCCAGCCACTCCAACCCCAGCCTGTATCTCTGCATGGGGTTGTTGTGGTCAAAGTGCAGCACCCTGCACTTGGAGCTATTGAATGCCATCCCATTGGCCTCTGCCCATCTGTCCAGGCGGTCAAGGTCCCGCTGCAGAGCCCTTCTGCCTTCCAACTCAGTCACATCTGCCCCCAGCTTGGTGTCATCTGCAAACTTGCTGATGACTGACTCGATGCCCTCATCCAGATCATCTATGAAGATGTTAAAGAGGATGGGGCCCAACACAGATCCCTGAGGGACACCACTAGTGACTGGCCGCCAGCTGGATGTGGCACCATTCACCACCACTCTCTGGGTCCAGCCCTCCAGCCAGTTCCTAACCCAGCACAGAGTGTTGCCATCCAAGCCATGGGCTGACAGCTTAGCCAGCAGTTTGCTGTGGGGGACAGTGTCAAAGGCCTTGCTGAAGTCCAGATAGACCACATCCACAGGCCTCCCCACATCCACCAAGCGGGTCACCTGATCATAGAAGGAGATCAGGTTGGAGAGGCAGGATCTGCCCTTCCTAAACCCATGCTGGCTGGACCTGAGCTCTTTGCCATCCCTCAGGTGTGCAGTTATTGCCCCCAAGAGAACCTGCTCCATCAGTTTCCCTGGCACTGAGGTCAGGCTGACAGATCTGTAGTTCCCAGGTTCCTCCATCCGACCCTTCTTGTGGATGGGGACCACGTTGGCCGTTTTCCAGTCTCCTGGGACCTCTCTGGTGAGCCAGGACTGCTGGAAAATGATGGAGAGCAGCTTGGCCAGCTCAGCTGCCAGCTCTCTCAGCACCCTGGGATGGATCCCATCTGGTCCCATGGACTTGTGGGTGTCCAGATGACTCAGCAGGTCCTGAACTAATTCTTCATGAATTTCCAGGGGAACACACCGCTCCCCGACCCCATCCCCCAGTTCAAGAGGCCACTGGCCCTGAACTCCTCCCTCCTTACTGTTGAAAACTGAGGCGAAGAAGGCATTCAGGACCTCTGCCTTTGCTTCATCATCAGTTATAGTGTTCCCCTCCTGGTCCAGTAAGGAGTGGAGGCTCTTCCTGCCCTTCCTTTTAGCACTGATAAATTTATAAAAGTGTTTTTTGTTATCCTTCACTGAAGTGGCAGCCTAAGTTCTAGCTGAGCCTTAGCCTCTCTAATTTTTCTCTTACATAGTCTGGCTACCTCCTTAAACACGTCAGGAGAAGCCTTCCTCTCCTTCCAGAGGTGATACACCCTCTTTTTCTCCCCCACTTCCTTCAGGAGCTCTTTGCTCATCCAGGCTGGTCGCCTTCCCTGCGGCTCATCTTTCGGCACGTGGGAACTGCCAGTTCCTGTGCCTTCAAGAGCTCCTGTTTAAAGTAGATCCAACCATCCTAGACCCCTTTGTTCTCAAGGACTGCTGCCCAGGGGACATTGGAAATAAGTTCCTTGAGCAAATTGAAGTTTGCCCTCCTAAAGTCCAAGGTGTAGGTTTTGTTGAAGTGCCTCCCTACCTCCCTGTATATTGAAAACTCCACTAACTCGTGATCACTACACCCCAGGCAGCCTCCCACTATCACATCTCCTACCAGCCCTTCTCTGTTGGAGCGCAGCAGGTCAAGCTGAGCTTGACCCCTAGTAGGCTCGCTTAACAGCTGGGTCATGAAGCTGTCCTCCATGCGCTCCAGAAATCTCCTGGACTGCCTCCTCTCTGCTGAATTAAGTTCCCAGCAGATATCTGGCAGGTTAAAGTCACCCACAAGGACAAGATCTGAAGATCTTGAGACAGCCTCCAACTGTTTGTAAAATATCTCATCTGTTTCCTCATCCTGGTTGGGTGGTCTATAACAGAGTCCAACCAGGATGTCAGATTTATTAGTTCTCCTTCTGATTTTAATCCACAAGGTCTCTACCCCTTCATCCCTCACTTCAAGCTCAATGGCATGGAGTGACTCCCTAATATACAGGGCCACCCCTCCTCCTCTTCTCCCTTGCCTATCTCTCCTGAAGAGGTTATATCCCTCCAGTATAACAGCCCAGTCATGCCTGTCGTCCCACCAAGTTTCTGAAATGGCAACTACATCGTAGTCCCCCTGGTGGACCAGGACTTCCAATTCCTCCTGTTTGTTACCCAAGCTGCGTGCATTGGTGTAGATACACTTCAGCTGGGCTCTCGATTCAATTGTCCTTAGTTTCCTTCCATCTCTCTCCTTCTCAGAGAGAGTAATTTCCTCACCCACCCCCTTCAGACCTAGTTTAAAGCCCGCCTAATGAGCCCTGCCAACTCCATTGCCAGAACTCTCCGGCCCCTCCTAGATAACTGCACCCCATCACAAGCCAGCAGGTCCGGTGCAGTAAAAGTTCCCCCATGGTCAAAGAACTCAAAACGCCGCCGCTCGCACCATCCCTTCAGCCATTTGTTGATATCGTAGGTTCTGCTGTTCCTCTCTGTGAACTCCCTTGCCACAGAGGGAACTGAGCAGAACACCACCTGCGCTCCCGCCCCATCTATCAATTTCCCCAGGGCTTTAAATTCCTTTTTAATTGCCCTGGTCCCCTTCTTTTCAATTTCGTCGCTGCCAGCCTGTATTACCAACAAGGGGTAATAATCAGAGGACTGGATTAGGTTAGGGATTCTCCTGGTGATGTCCCTAACCCGGGCACCAGGAAGGGAGCAGACCTCCCTGTGAGACGGGTCGGGATGACAAATGGGTCCCTCTGTCCCCCTCAAGATGGAGTCCCCGACAACTACAACTCTTCTCTTTTTCTTGTTTTTTGTGGAGCTAGTCACCACTATTTCTTCTCCAGTGCAGTTCATAGATGAGAACTAACTCACTGTTAACAGTGGTAATTTCTGTATTGCTGCCCATCGGTGTTTGCCATGTTACTGGTTTGTCTGAAATTATGATCATCTGTATGGTTATTGTTGCAGGGCACCGTAATACAAAGTGAGGCAAAAACAGTTTATTGAGGCAGTTTTCACCAGACAACCCCTTAGAAAATCTGTCTGTTCCACGTGGTACTAGCCAATTCAGCCATTGCCATCCTCCAAGACTTCGTATATTTTTATATGCTTTCTATCCATGCACACACCACCCACACAGGCCTGCGCAGTGCCAGCAAGGAAGAGTGAACCACACTGCTTAGAGGAATGGTGCTACAGGCAAAATTTTAACAATTTGCCTAGAGATCACAGAGCCATCTGTGATTTATTATTGCAACACTGCTTTCAAAACATAAAGAATACGTCTGGTACAGCTACCTATACCTAGCTGAACCTAGTTCTATTTGCCTGTTTTCTGCGTTTCTTTTGACATGAAGTAGAAAAGCTTCAGCTAAATATGAAGGAATAGTTAGTGTTGGCTCAGATCAAGCAACATTTGGAAACTGAAAAGCAGAAAGGGAAAGCTGCACTGCAAAAAATTTCAAAAGCTTTCTTCTGACATTACTCAGCACATATATAGCAACACAAACACTTCTCAGATGTATAATATACTGTCTAATACACTGTCTAACAGTAAGGCATCATAAAGAAAGACCAAAGAGTTCCACATGTTCATTAGGTGAAGCAAGATATGCACTGAACTGGAAGCATTTTTGAAAGAACATGATGCATGCAGGCATGTGTGCACCCACAGACACACAGAGTGTTTTACAGATTCACAGATTGGATGGGGTTGGAAGAGGCCCCTCAACTGTTATTTTGTCCAACCCCTCTGTAGTGAGCAGGGACACATCAAACTAGATCAGGCTGACCAGGGACGCATTGAGTCTAATCTCGGATGTCTTCAGGGACAGGGCCTCAACCACAACCTTGGCCAACCTATTATAGTGTTTTACGACTCTCATTCTTCCTTGTGTCTAATCTAAATCTACCCTGCTCCAGTTTAAAACCATTGCCCCTTGTCCTACCACTACAACTCCTTCTAAACAGCCCTTCCCCAACCTTCCAGTAGCTCCCTTTCAGATATTGAAATGTACCTGTAAGATATTCTCAGAGCCTTCTCTTTTCCAGGCCGAACAGCTTCAGTCATTTCAGCTTGCCCTCATGGGAGAGGTGCTCCAGATCTCTGGTCATCTTGGTGGCCCTACTTTGGACCAGCTCCAGCATGCCTGTGTTTCTTTTGTGTCAAGGCCACCAGAGCTGGACACAATACTCCATGTGAACTCTCACCAAAGCAGAGCAGAGTGGCAGAATCACCTCTCTCAATCTGCTGCCCACACTTACTTTGATGCAGTCCAGGATGCTGTAATTGTGCATTACTTGCTCATGTCCAGCCCCTCATCCACCAGCACTCTCAAGTCCTTTCTGCAAAGCTACTCTCAATTTCATTATCCTCCAGCCTGTACTGATACTGAGGATTGCCCCAACCTAAGTGTAGGACCTTGCACTCTGCCTTGTTGAACCTCATGAGATCTTCCTCAGCCCACCCATCCATCCAGTCCAGATCTCTCTGAATGGCATCCTGTCCTCTGGTTTTATTAGCCTGTGGCAGGGCACTCCCAACTCCCTGCCCTGGAGGTTTGAATGGGGAGTGAAACTGTTTTACTTCCCCTTACATCTGGCTCCGGAGGTTTGGAATGGGGGAGGAAGTAGGTGCAATGTTCCTTCCCCCAACCCTGCGGATTTGAATGGAGAAGAGCAAAAGACCCCATTGTTTAGAAGCATCTTGGAGAAGGGTGAAAAGGAAGTGTCCAGTTCCTGCTTTTGGACCACTGCACTCTGACTTCCTGCTGGAAGGGCCTGCCTATACCAAAAAACTCTGCCATTCATGGGAATGCGCCGAGCAGTTCTAGACACTGCCACAAAGGAGCCAAAGAGACTGTCTCTAAATTCTACTCCACCACCATGAGAAGAACAGGCTTTCTCTGGGGCTCCAGGCTGCCTGTTTATAAGTGGGGCAAAGCTATTTTGTGACTAAGCCTTTTTCAGCTTTCTGATTTTCCTAAACTACTAAACTGCCCATAAGCATCCTTCTGAAGATTTCCCAACCAGATTAGAGCTCAAATTTAACTGGTTTGTATACAGTTTGTGTGTGTGGATTTTCAGAAATAATGACATATTCTTATAATTCCTGCCTCATTATTTGCCCCAAATAATTTGTTATGGCACAGCAAGTAGAGTGTGCATAATGATGGGAATATTATGTAAATTGGTGTCACGGAAGGTAGTTTGGGAGGATTAGGGGAAAATACGCGAAGGCTCACTTGTATAGTTCAAGTGATTAATGCTCAAACACGGAGATCCCCCTCCTGAATTAAATTCCCCACATGAATTCTTTTGATCTGAGGTTGTAGAATAACATTTCAGAAAATAGCAAATAGAGGGTCTGTGATTTCCTTAGAGTTCTTTGAGTTTTTAAAGTTACTCAGTCTTTAGGTAGAAGAGTCTTTCCTTTGATTTACTCACTGTTCCGCAGTTCAGTTCAGCAAAGTTCGAAGTTTGGGTGGTGTCCCTTTGTTTGTCAGGATCGGGCCCAAGCGGGTTTCGAGCCTCTGCGGGCCCCTCGTCGGGCAGGGCCGATCAGGAATGAGAGGTCACCGGGGCAGGAGCTAGGCAGACAGGCAGGCAGGCTAGCGAGCGAGCAAGCAGGAGCAGGTACCAGCAAGCTCCCGATCCAGGCAGGCACACCATTTTTATAATGTTCAAAAGAGGTGTAACCCACCAGTCCAGGCTATTTTACGTTATTCTTACAGATTGGCACAAAGTTATAATCAATCCATACAATTGGAGAACTTTTACCAAAACAATTTCTAAGACCACCCCAAGTTCAGCCCACACCAGGTGTCAAGCGGGCATGAGAACTGCCGTTCCCCCTAACCCAAACAGTGGCCATTGTTTACCTTTTATCTCAAGTAGGGAGAGACTTTCTCATGGGACTGAAGGATTGATTTGGTTTTGCGATGCTCTTGGCATTAATGTGAGACACTATAACTTTCACAACAGGGAGGCCTGCTAAGGGCTTCTGCTACTCTCCATGACAATTGGGTTATGTCATAACAGGCTTAGATCTAGAATAGGCTGCAAAAATTTACCAACAGCCAGAACTTATCTTTGAAGAACTAGCAGAAAATTACCAGAAAGGTCACGCTTCAATGTTGGCTACCTGTGTGGTACAGTCGTTTAAGGAGCTAAAAAATGCTGATGAAAAAATCCTGACTCTGGAAAGAGAACTTAAAAAAAAAACAGAAATCCCAAATCAGAGGCTGTATTAAGTTCACTGTATGTTGTAAGAAACACTCAAGCAGCAGATGTGTTTACTCACATAAAGCAGTCTGAATGGCCTGCAAATGCAAAGAAACCAATACTACCAGTTCCCGGTCAAGAAGCGGTAGCTTTGATCTTCAGCTTCCAATACACCAATGGCAACCATCAGTGAAAGCAGCCTTGAAAAGCATGAGATAAAACTGTCTGCAGTAAATGCAGCTACCACCACGTCCATGCCATATCTTTTAAAAAAGGCCCTGCCAACCCACGAATCTAAATGCAAGCCGGAGAGAAGTGGCACTGCCTCAGCTCAGCCAAAAGCAGAGGTTTGGTCAGGCAGCCTTACGGCTCCCAATCCAAGTGTTTGCAACGATGTGACCATCTGAGACTCAGCCCATTTGCCCTGTCCTTTCACACAGTGTGAAGCCATTGAATAGGAAGCCTGCTGCAGCTTCAGAGGCACAAATCGCAAGAAACTTGACTCGGAATCAGCTTATGATTCCAGCCTGCCTGCTCATTGCAGATCCTGGGAACATAGATTCTGGGAGCGCCGCACTGCATCCACAAAGAGGGCTACGCTGTGCTGCAATTCCAAAGAGCTGGCAGGTGATACATGCAAAACACTCTGCAGTAATCCAAAAGGAAAGTCCAGGGGAAAGCCACAAACTTTAAATAGCAAAAAGCTGCTAACTCTACAGCCTCAGCTGGGAATCCATGTGGCCAGCAGCAGAAAGGCAGCGTGCATGGCAAAAGGCAAGTGTGTCACAGGAATGCATATCCAGCCACCTTTGAATCTACAAGTCTGTGTTTCAGCCTGGAACAAAACTGGTGCTTCAACAGAAAGACTTCCTGGAGCAGAGATTTCTCTTGCAAGCGTTAAGCACCCTCTTCCTTCAAAGGAGGACTGGGTCAAGATAGCCCTGGCCTTGAATATAATGCCTAAGCACCACTTTAGGCTATTGCATCCACATCTGCTTAAACCTATGGTGCTGGCATTGGTTCAGGAGGAGGTTGCTCTCTTCTCTCAGGTGGCCAGCACCAGAACAAGAGGACACAGCCTCAAGCTACGCCAGGGGAGATTTAGGCTCGAGGTGAGGAGAAAGTTCTTCACTGAGAGAGTCATTGGACACTGGAATGGGCTGCCTGGGGAGGTGCTGGAGTTGCCTTCCCTGGGGCAGTTCAAGGCAAGATTGGACATGGCACTTGGTGCCATGGTCTAGCCTTGAGCTCTGTGGTGAAGGGTTGGACTTGATGATCTGTGAGGTCTCTTCCAATCCTGATAATACTGTGATACTGTGATTAATAGCTTCAAGAAATGAAACATAGCTACTGAAGAAAAGATGACACTGGTCTCATTAGTAGCAACAGTGTCCACAGAAGCTCCCTGATTCTCAGCAACAGCTTAGATGTTCCAGATTCACTCAGCAAGAGAGTGAATTCTTCCTCACGCTATTGAGGAAAAGCTGTCATTGTACAGAGCTCCATCTCCATCTGGGAAGTGGACAACTGAAGAGCTCCATGGACACTTTGATTCAGTGTCACAAGGGAGAGCCAGACCCATCCCTGGTCAAGGGAGTGGGCTAATAAAGAGTACCAGGTATTGGGCTCAAAGCAGTGGAGCTCTACACTCTTTATATTGTACTCTACATAGAGTAATGATGGTTATATGGTTTATATTGTCATATACACTGTTTATATCATGATTATAGTATGTAACTCACTATGCTTATATGTAACTTACAGTGTTTCTATTAGACAACCTAATCCATATGTGATAAACCTTACGAAAGAAGCAACATGCTTGTGTCCAAGATAATCCACACAAGATTCTCTGTCCCCAGACTTGTAATCAATTGCCCTCCATCTAAGTGGCCCATTGGCCAGGAGGTGGTGTTGCCCTGGAAGACTAATAGGCCTAAAACATAACCTGGCTTGACCCACCCTTCTGCTGATGGGTGAAGGAAGGGCAGGAGGAAAACAAAGGCTTGGATCATTATGTCCTCTCCCAACGTGATAAAAAGGTGTTTATGCACTTGTGAGTGTCTTGCCCAAATAAGGGTAAGCAAGCCCTGGTTTCACCTAATATGGTCAGTTTGGCAAAGTGCCATTCAGTTTGGTGAATCTCTGTGGTCAAAGGAGCCATTACCCTCAAGCAAATAATATAGATGGAGCTAAGTTGCAAGCAGTGTGCTCTGCCCTGCCCTACAGCTCTGCCTCAGCGTGTTCTGCTCTGCCTTGTGCTTTAGACCAGATACAAGCTTTGGCTGCTTGAAAATTTGCTGTGCTTCAAGTTTACTAGGAGAAGGCATTAAGTGCCTCACAATGTGGTAAGAAGTGCCTCTGGCATCATGCTCTCTGACAGTCTGCATGACATCCCACCTGCACCTCTTGAAACCTCTGTGCCAAGAGGAGCCAGGATCAAGTCAGAGATCTGCTTCTTTCCCAGAACCCTGCTAAAGCCTGGGAAGATACAGAAGTCTCTCAATGGCTATCAAGACACTAAAATAACTCCCTTCAAGTACTGTCTGGAAACTGTAGTTGGCCCTGGGAATCCAGAGTTAATATTTTGTGAGTAAATGTCAAGGTCCAGAGAACAAAGATTAACAATATCTCTGTCCAGAGGAGCAAGATCTGTTCTTATGGATTTCTGTGCTGTGAAATTAAGGTGCAAACGAGATCACATATCACCACAAAACTATTTATTAAAGGATAAGGTTGGACAAAACAGAGGGAGAGAGAAGGGAGGGAGAGAGATAAAGACAACGACAGAGAAGAAAAGAGGAGAAGAAGCAGGGAAGGAAAAGAACTGGGATCAGATCACCCTCAGTTGCAGATGGGCAGGAGAGAGAGATGGGTGCATGGCCCAGGGATGATCTTCTGTGGTGTTTATCAGGGGTTCTTCTGGTGGTGGTGCAGCTCTGGCAGTCTGGTGGAGGTCCACTTGGTGGTCTGGTAGAAGTGCACACTTTGTCAGGCTCCTGCCTTTTATACAGTTCTTTAGCACGGTGTCCAGGTGCAGCTCCCCTGGAAATCTTCCTGTGTACTCTCATGCATTCACAGGGGTCTGGTGGCAGTGCCGAGGGAAGGGCCTCCACCCCCTCCCTGGCTGTACCTGTCCATACCCTGGATACACATAAGCCTTTTCTCGTCGGGGTAGCTGAGGTAAGATGTATGCATCCTGGGCATTCCAGCCAGGCTGAGGTCTAGGAATTTCCAAGACATTTTCTGTAGATTTGTAACCCTGAGCTTTCAGCCAAGCACCTAGTCTGAGTCCCAGAGGTTAACAAAGGCAATATTTTATCTTTGTTGATGAACAAGAGAGAGGATTTAGACTCTCACACTAAATATTCATAAGCCTCTCTATAACAGAATTTATTGTAACCTTCTGCCTCAGCAGAAATAGGTTGGACTGGATGATCTTGGAGGTCTCTTCCAACCTGGTTGATTCTATGATTCTATGAAAGGAGCCTCTTGGGTCTCCCTCAAGGGTGATCATCATATTGGCTGCAAGATTCTCTTTCCTAGTTAATGCTTACTATATTATTGGTAGTGTTTTAGATTCCCTGCTTGTTTTCCTCTGTGTAATGCTTTTCATGACCATGCAAATAACCTATTATTATTAAAAATTACAGTCTGTGTTGAGATTGCTAAATATCAAAATTAGTAAATTATATTAATTTTGGAATAGATCTCACTCATGCTGTTACACAGCCACACCGCTTAGCCTGGTGTTGTCTGCAGACTTGCTGAGAGTACTGTATTGTATAGCACGCAGAGGTATTATAGAGGGAAGAATGCACCTCACTGGATATTTAAACATTTCAGTGTTGTTATTTTTTCCCTACTGCTAACAAAGCATTGTAACACGAAAAGAACAGACAATGTATCACAAATGTCAGGTATAATTAATAAATACAGAAATATTTTACGCGCCAAGAGTGCAGTAAGAACAGATGTACACCAACAGCTAACCCATTTATGTCACAAACCACAGCAGCAACTGACAAGGTGTTTTTTCCTGTGATATTGTTACGAAAAATACCAGTCTAAAAATGGCAAAACCTCAAACCAACAAATGAAGAAAAACCTCAGAACCACAAGAAAAGTGCCTTAACCACTAGAACTCTTCTTCATTGCAAGCATATTTAATGGTCAAATTCAAATGAACCCTAAATCTGAGGAAACAGAGAAATAAATCTACCTGTCCTTTCAGTCCAACATGCCCATCTTCATTTCACTGTATTTATCAGCTCTGAAGAGGCTCAGATTATTCTCTGTCCAATTGTTCTAAAGTCTCAGATATGCAGAAGACCAAGTCCAAATCCACCATCATCAGCTTCATATATTTGTTATTTCAGGGTCACATTTTCCATCCCCTTCTTTCACAAGAAAGCCTGATAAGGTGCTTAAAAATTTCTTATTCAAATTGAAATCTTGGTAACTGGAAAAAAAATATATATCATCTCTAAAACATTTGACAAAGAGCCATTTTCACAGTGGGAAGTGCTGGAAAATGTTCACAAAGCTACACATGCTCTCCATGGAGATTTCATTGATTAATCAAAGTCCTGTGTCGTTCCTTCTAGTAACACCTGACTGCATTTCTTTATGCTGCCACCATTACAATCCTGTTAGTCAGTCCTGTGACTAGTTAAAGGTCCTCTTCATAACTTACATGTGAGAGAAAAACAACCTCTAATTCAGTGGAAGTATGTACCGTAAAAGCAGATCTTCTTTTCTGGCCAGATCTTCATGGCTACTCCAGAAATTCTACCACTGCCATATCCACTCACAGAAGTCTGAATGACAGTTTTAGATTCCTTTGTGAACAGTTTCAGGCAAGAAGAATTATGCTTTGAGCAAACTCTCAGTGCACAGCAAAGTCAAGGTTCTTATCATGTCGTAAAAAAAAACAAATATTTTTCTACCAGTTCATGTTTTCTTGTTGTTGTTGTTGTTTTAGGTTTTTTTTTTTTTCAAGATATGAATCTGTCCACTTTTATGACAGAAAATTTACTTTAAAAATAAATAAGCAACTTTCTTAGATAAACAACAGTATAATCTTACAGTTCCAATGGCTAGCAGAACTTATTCTACAAGGGTGGTGTGGGAAGAGGTAGTCTTGGTTTGTAAACGGTGTTTGCAAGTTCACTGTAACAATTCTGTGACCAGTTACAAGGCCTTCTTCTGATAAAGAGTGTAGACCTAATATTGAGTATTCAAGGAAGAGGCACAAACACCAAAATATCTGTGTAAACCTGTGGAATCCTTAGCTTTAGCTGGTGCTTCAAGCGATGCAGAAGTTACCAAAGTATGCCATCTGCTCAATGGTATCCTTTTCCTCTATTAATGTTCCCAGTTCACATTATTTAATTGCATTTTCTAACTCTTCATTAAATGCTTGTCCATTAAAATATGACATACTTTAATTGCAAGAGTGTAATTATTTCCTTGAATTTACGTTCTTTTTATTTGATATAGTAGTCTTAATTCATCGTGCAACTGCCCAGTCCAGAACTCTGCAGATGGCAAATCCTTTCAAGAGATTGTTATTCTCCTGGACATAAACAGCTAGATGACTGAAACTGTGCTTCTAAGCATGTTCACAAAATGCTGTGTGGGCTGATTTATTACTGAAATACTACTGTTTGAAGACAAATAATTGTGCTTCTGCGTCCAAACAATTCTAACCCTCTCATCAATAAAATGGCTTTGGAATACCATAGAACATATCTGTCACTGTTGAATATTATTTCCAGCCACATGCTTTTAAGGCACGTAAAGTGTAACAGAACTCCACAAACAAGAAAGCAATCAGCATCACACAGAGGCACATATAACAAGAGCCTCCACAAAACACTAGGAAAGGAGATAGTAATGTTTTACAACCTATAGACTTGGTAAATAACTCACTGCATAATACTGAGCAAGATTTTATTCCAATGAGATCAGTACCAACATCTGGTTATTTACTGCAGCTGATTATTCCTTAACCTTACTAAAGCAGAGATCTAAACAAAATAGCAGCCATAATTAGCCTTAAATTTTGATTTACAGTATCACAGTATCACCAAGGTTGGAAGAGACGTCACAGATCATCAAGTCCAACCCTTTACCACAGAGCTCAAGGCTAGACCATGGCACCAAGTGCCACGTCCAACCTTGCCTTGAACAACTCCAGGGACGGCGACTCCACCACCTCCCCGGGCAGCCCATTCCAGTGTCCAATGACTCTCTCAGTGAAGAACTTTCTCCTCACCTCCAGCCTAAATTTCCCCTGGCGCAGCCTGAGGCTGTGTCCTCTCATTCTGGTGCTGGCCACCTGAGAGAAGAGAGCAACCTCCTCCTGGCCACAACCACCCTTCAGGTAGTTGTAGACAGCAATAAGGTCACCCCTGAGCCTCCTCTTCTCCAGGCTAAACAATCCCAGCTCCCTCAGCCTCTCCTCGTAGGGCTGTGCTCGAGGCCTCTCACCAGCCTCATCGCCCCTCTCTGGACATGCTCAAGCATCTCAACATCCCTTTTAAACTGAGGGGCCCAGAACTGAACACAGTACTCAAGGTGTGGTCTAACCAGTGCAGAGTACAGGGGCAGAATGACCTCCCTGCTCCTGCTGACCACACCATTCCTGATGCAGGCCAGGATGCCACTGGCTCTCTTGGCCACCTGGGCACACTGCTGGCTCATGTTCAGGCGGGTATCAATCAGTACCCCCAGATCCCTCTCTGTCTGGCTGCTCTCCAGCCACTCCGACCCCAGCCTGTATCTTTGCATGGGGTTGTTGTGGTCAAAGTGCAGCACAGGCACTTGGAGCTATTGAATGCTGAACTCTGTCCATCTGTCCAGGCGGTCAAGGTCCCACTGCAGAGCCCTTCTGCCCTCCAACCCAGCCACATCTGCCCCCAGCTTAGTGCCATCTGCACACTTGCTGATGACTGACTCGATGCCCTCATCCAGATCATCTATGAAGATGTTAAAGAGGATGGGGCCCAGCACTGATCCCTGAGGGACACCACTAGTGACAGCCGCCAGCTGGATGTGGCACCATTCACCACCACACTCTGGGCTCGGCCCTCCAGCCAGTTCCTAACCCAGCACAGAGTGTTGCCATCCAAGCCGTGGGCTGACAGCTTAGCCAGCAGTTTGCTGTGGGGGACAGTGTCAAAGGCCTTGCTGAAGTCCAGATAGACCACATCCACAGGCCTCCCCACATCCACCAAGCTGGTCACCTGATCATAGAAGGAGATCAGGTTGGAGAGGCAGGATCTGCCCTTCCTAAATCCACGTTGGCTGGACCTGAGCCTTTGGCCATCCTTCAGGTGTGCAGTTATTGCCCCCAAGATAACCTGCTCCATCAGTTTCCCTGGCACTGAGGCCAGGCTGACAGGTCTGTAGTTCCCAGGTTCCTCCATCTGACTCTTCTTGTGGATGGGGACCACGTTGGCAGTTTAGGCAACTGCATCACTCTCAGAGAAAGGTAGTATCAGGAATCTGATGCATCTTAACATTTCTGTCAACGCTTTGCATCTCTTCTGTAAGATATAGGTGAACCCATACATGATGAAATGCAAATTTATTTCTGTTAACTCAAGGGAGATCCCTGAGAGGAGAACTTATTAACATCTAGAAATATTTGAGGGGTGGGTGTTAAGGTGAAGGCAATTTTATCTTTTCAGTGGTGACCTGTAATAGGAAAAGGAACAATGGGTATAAATTGATACACAGAAGGTTCCACCTCAACATGAGGAGAAACTTCTTTACTGTGAGTGTGACAGAACACTGGAGCAGGCTGCCCGGAGAGATTGTGGAGTCTCCTTCTCCAGAGACTTTCAAAACCCACGTGGAAGCATTCCTGTGCAGACTGCCCTAGGGGATTATGCGTCTGGTGGGGGGATTGGAATTGATGATATCTGGGGGTCTCTTTCAACCTCTAACATTCTGTGATTCTATGATTAAACCACAAGTGTTAGATTTTGTCCCACAAACCTACAGGTATACAGAGACCTTCCTGTGGAGCAAAGCGCCACAGTGTGACTTGGCAGATGTTGTCTGACAGGAGAGCAAGCAGGATATGCCCAATTTGTAAAACTCAAGTCAAGTGCATTTCCATTTCAGTACATGCTAAGCTGATCCAAATGTTTTCAACATTGTGGAATGTATTTCTCTGGTGTTTTCTTTTCACAAAATAAAATATCCCAGCTTGCTGGCAAACTCTGGATGAAAAGGTCAGAATGTTAAGGAGTCTCACGATCTGGAAATAACAGGTTTTGACGTACACCATTCTGCAACTCTTTTCTTCCACCATGATGTATGCTTTTCCATTCTGCCTCATTTCTGAGAACCAGAGGTAAGCAAAAACACATTTGAATAATACTTTCACAGAGGAGAATGTTTTCAGCATTGAACATCAAGCTTTTGCGCAGTTTGGGGCTTTGTGAACCATGCATGTTTTTTCTCACATTTTGGGGTTGGGTTGTTTTAATGTCATTGATTATTACAAGTTGTCTTCTCCCTTCCTCTTTTATCACAAGCCAAACTTAACCTCGGCCATAGGATGGAGGCTCTCCGTTCTTTCCTTACAGTTGAGATTAATACAGTTCAATAGTTCCACATTTTTTTAAGTACTTCTGATTTTGTTCTCATAACTGAGTAATAAGGACACCTATTAAAGGACAATAATGGAAAAAAAAACATAATAGAATGTTCGAGTCTTGGCAAAATGCTGCTCATCAGAATTGCAGACAAAGCCTGGAAAAATCAGGCATGATGCTATGTTTATCAATGAAATGATGTGTAACTGCATGTTTAATTCCATTAGTTTCATTTTCCATTCTTATTAAATCCATTATATACTTAATTCAAGAAAAATCACAGTGTTCCCTTGAATCAGTTTATGAGACTTGACTCTCAAATTCCCTTCATATTTTGATCAGCCCATAATGTTTTTGCATAATTTAACATGCAAAAAAACCCAACTATAAACCAAAAATCTTTGTGCATCCTACCTAACAATAAAAATAGATATCTGTAAGATAGCATGTACCTAGTAGATATAAGATTTCCATCATACATATTTTATCTGTCATCCAGTCTGTCAAATCTTTCAAGAACTTAAACATACAAGTCCCTTGAGTAAAAAGAAGTAGAAAGTACCGCACATTCTTAATCACTGACAAAGTTGTTTTGTTTTGCTTTTTATCAGATTTTGTTTCATTTTATCTATATTAAGCTAAAAATATTAACTGCAAGAGCAGAATTTCTACTCTACCTGGAAAATAAAACATAAAGCAACACTAAATATTTAGTCTTTAAGCTTGACTGAACATAAATAACTTATTTTGCTAGCTAGATATTATTAATAAACAAACAAAAAATGTTATTAAATAAACCTCTCCAATTTAGAGGGCCAGCCTCTTCTCTGTGGTGGCAAGCAACAGGACTAGAGGAAACAATTTCAAGCTGTGCCAGAGGAGTCGTGAAGACCCCCAGGGGCGGTACCTCCACCACCTCCCTGGGCAGCCCATTCCAATGGGAAATCACTCTCTCTGTGAAGAACTTCTTCCTAACATCCAGCCTATACCTACCCCGTCACAACTTGAGACTGTGTCCCCTTGTTCTATTGCTGGTTGCCTGGGAGAAGAGGCCACCCCCACCTGGCTACAATGCCCCTTCAGGTAGTTGTTGACAGTAATAAGATCACCCCTGAGCCTCCTCTTCTCCAGGCTAAACAGGCCCAGCTCCCTCAACCTCTCCTCATAGGGTTTGTGCTCCAGGCCCCTCACCAGCTTTGTTGCCCTTCTCTGGACATGTTCCAACACCTCAACATCTCTCTTGAATTGAGGGGCCCAGAACTGGACACAGTTCTCAAGGTGTGGCCTGACCAGTGCTGAGTACAGGGGCAGAATAACCTCCCTTGTCCTGCTGGCCACACTGTTCCTGATGCGGGCCAGGATGCCATTGGCTCTCTTGGCCACCTGGGCACACTGCTGCCTCATCTTCAGCTACTATCTATCAGTATCCCCAGGTTCCTTTCCTCCTGGCTGCTCTCCAGCTACTCAGTCCCCAGCCTATAGCGCTGCTTGGGGTTGTTGTGGCCAAAGTGCAGAACCCTGCACTTGGCCTTGTTAAATCTCATCCCATTGGCCTCTGCCCACCTATGCAGCCTGTCCAGGTCCCTCTGCAGGGCTCTTCTACCTTCCAACAGATCAACACCTGCTCCTAGCTTGGTGTCATCTGCAAACTTACTGATGCTGGACTCAATGCCCTCGTCCAGATCATCAATAAAGATATTGAACAGGACTGGGCCCAGTACTGATCCTTGGGGATCTATGAGGTCTCTTCCAACCTCGGTGATACTGTGATACTGTAATATTTATTTTGGAAAAATGCCATCTCACATTAATTAATTTCTCCTTCAAAACACTTGTCTATACGTAGTAGGAATTCAGGGAATATTTAGTTATTTACCTGCCATTTCTATTCTTAATTTCAGAATTGTGTCCAATCAGAACCACAACTTTCAGCTGTTGCAGAGGGCAGAAATACGTGGCCGAGTGGAGAATTTATCAAAAATAGATATTTTTTATTTTTACAAAAACCCACCCCCACAACTATATATACAAAGATTAATTTAGTTTAATAAACAGGTTCAGTTACATGAGAATTAATCTACGAGGATACCATCAATAATCTGACTATATTTGGAAGTCAGAGTTTGGAAAAGGACTCAGCTATTAATTAATAGCGGTTTCTTACTAAATTAAGCTAAGCCAAATAACTCACTCAGGCTGGCTCGTGTGGTCTGTCTTCCTCCTCCAGCGGCTGCAGGAGTCGTTAAGGGTCGTTAAGGGTCATTAGGCACACAAAGGTGTGCCTAACAGTAAAGCAAATCCTTGGTCTCTCTGCAGTCCAGGCACAGGGGAGTGAGCGAGCTCAGGCAGAGACATACGTCCAGGCACAGGCAAAATCCAAAGCGGGAACCCCAAAGGCGGGAAGACCCCCAATAGTTATAACCTTCGCTACACAAAGGGCAGAGTTACCACACCTTAGGCGCGAAAGCGCACGGCCAATCCCAGCCTGGCTCCAGCGCGGGAACTCACGGGGCAGTCACCCCCTTTCACGGGGCAGTCGCCGCCCCCTTCACGGCTGCAGGGCAGGCGAGGGGGGGGGGGGAAACCAGGTGGCTTTTCCCCTTTCCCCCCGAAGTCCGGGCAGGAGAGGAATTTAGGGGTACAGGACTCCAGGACATCAGCTCAAACTGAAAGTCAACCTCAGTCAGCTGAATGATGAACAGCAGCAGGACAGCCAAATGCTGACACTTGCCCTTGTGTACACATAAATCTGCCAGTGATCTACAAACAGGGCTTTTGTGAGCTATGGATAGCATTTGTTGTATCCAGCAGCTCTGGACACATAGGAGACTTTTGGTGCATGTGGATAATTTAGTAAATCTTGTAGAGTCATGCATATCAAGAGGTTGAAATGTCAGAGGGCATGTGCCCACTATAAGGCAAGTGAAGGGGAAAAAGGCATTCCTGCTCCTTTGGGCTTGAGTTTAAGTGCCATTAATATTGATTTGAACAGATCAACATCCTGATTTTTTAGAAGATGTAGAGGTATTCTAGTGTATAAGATTTAATCTTAAAACTCCCTTAAGTTCCTGAACCTGAAAACTTTTGGGACCTTCAACTTTTGAAAAATGAAGGCATTTACAGTAAATAAATAAATCTTTTCAACAAATAGGTCATATCCATAGTGTATTACCGCAGAAAATCTTGTATATTATATGTGTATATGTGAAGAATACCTGGAGGAGGTATGGGGGAAGAAAATTAACTCCCCAAAACATCTTCTTCCTTAGACCAAGAAAAAGAAGCAGGGGTTTTGAGCAGTTAGATGGGTTCTTCACTTCTAGACAGCATTTATTTCCCTTTTCCTTTTGTCATTTTTATTGTATATATATATATATATATATATATATATATGTAATCTGATATCTTTGTAGTGGAGGAGTAAAATACTGTGTGTAAATCAACTGAAAACTCTCCCTCTGTCTTCTGGTTTTTTCTTTCCTTCCCTTCCCTTTGTTAGCTCTTGGTAAAAAAGGAAGAAGCATCAGCAGGAAGAGGGGAAAGTGGAGGAGTTTTTTGCCTTAGCACAAAACCCATTACAAGTATGTTACAGTACATTTTGGTTCTTTGCCCAGTTCATTCTGGTTCTACTGTTAAGATTTGTCACATTTTTCTAGCAGACTTTTGCCATAAAACCAATCAGTAATTTCTGAAAAAATCAGTAAAGCATCATTATGTAGCAGGAACTCTATTTCAGTTTGATCTTAGGTGTGCTGAAAATCCTACAAATTATTGTATGTTCCCGCCACATGATATTTAATGGTGTCTTGTTTTGTCACCAAATTACAGCTGAAGTGAAAAATACTTTCAAACTTCTAAGTTGCATGTGTATCAGATACTGCTCTGCTAAGGCAATTTCTGCAACAAAAGCCTGTAGTTTAACAATTTATTAAAATATATATTCGTGAGGTAGCTTAGATGATGACGACTTGAAGGATAAACAACTAAGTTTTGCATGGACGTTCTGCACAGTCTATGCAATATGTAGCATTCCAGTCACGTTTAAAAGACCAGTGGAGAGCTTGTGCACCATCAGTTCAGAGGTGAACTCACCCTCAGCCAAAGGCTTTTATAAAAGATTTCATGACTCTGTGAAAGCCCATTTTGTAATGGGTACTGGATGATGACTATCTTCCATTTCTGCCAGAATAGGAACAAGAGTATTTTATTTCAAGCCAAATTTCACATATGTAATCAAGCATTATATGAGCTTTTAGAGCCAACAGCAGGCGTTTCTTTTCACGTCAAAATCAGCTTTTCCTCAGTGCAAGTCTCCTTCTGTAGTGCAAAGAATGGAAACAAATCAAACTAAGGCAGTTTGAAAGATAAAAAGGGCTGGCAGTACTTTGAGAGAGAAAGCACTGTAAACATGATGACTAGGAAAGGCAGAATAACTCTTCACTTTGCCAACTAAACCAAACTGGATATTATCTAATGTTGTTCACAATCTGCTTACCTAAGAAAGACAACTAAAGACTTTCTGATATGAAAAATTAACTTCCAAAAACCTGCTGAAACTGTCCATATTCTGATCTGTTTATCTAGACATTTGGCTATCCATGCTACCAACGTAAGATTATAAATCACACTTCAGGCTGTAGGTTTTTTCCCTTCCTTTTTCTGGACTTTTTTAGTGCTAAGCTGAAAAGCTCAAAGAACAACTCGTTGTGTATATCTCAACACTTTAACCAGAAATATTTGCCAAAGGTTAGATGAAGAAATTTCACACTGTGAATGGATGCAGCTTTATATCTGACTCTCGAATACCCAGTCACTGAGCAGGAGGCAGCTTTCTTTATTATGATGTAAATCAAACTGATAACAAAGATTTAGCTGTTAGTTTGCTATTTAAATTACATCCAGACCCAGAGGCAACAACTGTACTACTGGACACTAGATAAATTTATATAAGAACATGATGTTTGTTCAAAGACTGAATTAAGTGGGGGGTGGGGGAGGGGGGAAATCTGGGATTCTGACTAAGATGGAAGTATTTTTTTTCCTTTTTTTTTTTAATACCTTTTTTTCTTATAAGAACTCAGGTTAAAACATGCATGTTTCATGACCTTCCTCACTTAACCAAAAATTGTTCTATATATCTTAGAGAGGTAGTTGTAAGAACTCAATCAGGTTAAAACATGCATGCTTCATGACCTTCCTCACTTAACCAAAAATGTTCTATATATCTTAGAGAGATGGATATCTAAACCTAAATAAATATATTTTAAGTTAAGTAGTAAAAAAACTCTCACCTTAAAACCCCACTACTTGAGACCTGTCCTTTATTCTCAACTAAGATGGATACAGTTTATTTAGGGAGGAGTTACTGGCCCATCAGGTTACAAAGGAAGTAAAGTTGAAATAAATTTATATGTACTGAACTTCAGAGAAACTATAATCAAAGTATATTGTTTGTGTAGCCTGAATAGCATAACTTATATCAGATTTGTTTGAAAATTTATGGTACAAACATTGAATTAAATATATATATATGTATAATTTTTTTCCTTACATCTATTTTATATTAATCTATGTTCCTTATAGATCACTTTAAAAGTCTGAAAATATGATAATCAATGACAGTAATGTCCACTCATTCTAGAAAGGAAGTGGCCTCTGAGAAGCTGTCCTTGGTGTTTAAGAGCACATATGCCACTCTTAATGTAGCTGCTACAAACAAAATGAGATTTGACAAGCAGAACAAATATTGCAGTGTCTGCCTGACAGTTTGGTAATGAAATGAGTGTCTGATGATTGTGGATCAGCATCACGGCATTGCACATTACTCTGGTGGAGAAGAGTGGAGAATATTAACAATACAAAGTGGTGAGACTCCACAAACTGCATGCTGTGATTTCAAGAAATAATAAACACTGTGGAACAGTAAGACACAACAGAAGACTAAGATAATAATGTTCTGGATTGCAATGCTCTCTGCTAAATGGGAAGCAACATGCTGGCAATTTAAGTTGCTATGTTGATGCAAGCTACCAATATAAGCAAACAGTGGGAAAAGTGGAGAAACTGGTATGTTTTGCTACCAGTGATCTGGCATCTGGTACAACTTAACATAATAATATTCAAACTGTCAAGAAGGAACTACTGGGCCAAATAAAAATTTTTTGTTTTGTTATCTACAGAACTTAAAAGAGTTAGGATTTTGATGGCTTATTAATTCATGTTCATTTCAATTTGTATTTTACATTATTTGTCCACAAAGTAGGAGATGTAAAATAAATCAACTGACAGAGAAGGCCCTGCAGAGGGACCATAACTGGCTGGATGGGTGGGCAGGGGCCAATGGGATAAGATTTAACAAGGCCAAGTGCAGGGTTCTGCACTTTGGCCACAACAACCCCAAGCAGCACTACAGGCTGGGGAAAAAGGGGCTGGAGAGCAGCCAGGAAGAAAGGGACCTGGGGGTACTGGTGGATAGTAGGCTGAAGATGAGGCAGCAGTGTGCCCAGGTGGCCAAGAGAGCCAATGGCATCCTGGCCTGTATGAGGGACAATGTGGCCAGTAGGACAAGGGAGGTTATTCTGCCCCTGGACTCAACACTGGTCAGGCCACACCTTGAGTACTGTGTCCAGTTCTGGGCCCCTCAATTCAAGAGAGATGTTGAGGTGCTGGAACGTGTCCAGAGAAGGGCAACAAAGCTGGTGAGGGGCCTGGAACACAAACCCTATGAGGAGAGGCTGAGGGAGCTGGGGTTGTTTAGCCTGGAGAAGAGGAGGCTCAGGGGTGACCTCATTGCTGTCCACAACTACCCGAAGGGAGGTTGTAGCCAGATGGGGATGGCCTCTTCTCCCAGGCAACCAGCAACAGAACAAGGGGGCACAGTCTTAACTTGTGCTGGGGGAGGTGTAGGCTGGATGTTAGGAGGAAGTTCTTGCCAGAGAGAGTGATTTGCCATTGGAATGGGCTGCCCAGGGAGGCGGTGGTATTGCCGTCCCTGGAGATGTTCAAGAAAAGATTCTTAGTGCCACAGTCTAGATGACTGGGTGCTAGGTTGGACTGGATGACCTTGGAGGTCTCTTCCAACCTGGTTGATTCTATGATTCTATACTAAAACAGAACCAGCTTTGCACAACTGCTGCCTGTAGTACATGTGGGAATAATTAGATATTTGTCATTAAAAGCACAAAAAGGTGCATGCTCCTGATTCAGAGCATTTTTCTCCATACAACAGTTGGGAAGTGTGTGCTGTGGAACCTGCCACTAAGAATTCTACTGATGAGACCCACTGCATAATGGAGCCAAATACCCAAAGTCTGGGTTTGCATATACTTTCTTTTGACTACAAGGCAGTAAATGAGACTAGACATCACTTGTGTTCGCAGGAGGACACCATATCACCAGTAGAAGAAAGGAGGTAAAATTGAGTCATTAGGTTCAAGTGTGATGGACGTTAGCCATGCCAATATCCCTGCATGAGCTGGGTGGTTTCCTTAGAAGGTTCTTCTGTAGAGCCAGGAATCTCTTTATCAGAATTGCTCTCAATCAGACCAGATTCTATTTTGCATTTTCACACCATTATTTCTATCTGTACTTTTATGTTCAGGTACTATGTCAAAGGTTTGCCTTTCTCTCTTTTTTTTTTTTTTTTTTTAATCACAGAATGGTCTGGGTAGGAAGAGACTTCCAAAGGTTATCTAGTCCAATCCCCTCTGCAGTAAGCAAGGCCATCCTTGACTAGGTCAGATTGCCTAGAGCTCTGCTGTTCACCAGGTGGGGTACACTTTCTTTAACCTCCTACACACCCATAGAAGCCTTTCTTGTTTTTCTTTACACCCCTTGCCAAGTACAGTTCCAGATGTTCCTTGGTGTCGCTAACCTCATCCCTACACATTTGGGCAATGTCCCTATACTATATAACTAGGATGCCTGCCCCTTCTTCCATTTCCTCTGCAGTCCCAACTTGCCCTTTAGTTTGACCAGCAGGACTGCTGAGAGGCATCAGAGTGTGTTAGATAAATTAGGAATAAATTACTAATCCTTATAGCTACAACACATACAGCTGAGCTACTCAATCAATTCTCTTCACTGCTTAGAAAAAAGGCAACTGGAATCATCTCTAAAACTTGAAAAGACTAGCTAGAGTTTAAATATCAAACTAAATCTAGTGTCTCAGGCCTTTCTCAATTTCAGATGCTTTGTGAAAGCATTCATCTAATCCATGTTAATAGTATCTGTCTCCCAGCTATTGCTGATCCTCTGTCAGCATGAAGTCAGGCAAGACTGTCTTAGCTCTCCATACATGTCCATACATGCTGGGTGTTAAGTACTCCCTAATTTCACAAATCTGAAGGAAAAAAAAGAAATTCAAATGTTTGAAAACGTCTTGCAAATTCTGACATCCAGTGTATTGCTTGACAAGGGTAAAGAAGGTGTTGTGAAGGGGTTTTTCTGGGTCTTGGGGGAATTAAATGTGAGGCTGAATTTAAAAGGGTTTAAATAATTTAATAATATATACAGAAAGAATCCCCCCCTTCCCCAAACTATATAAAACTACCCCACACAAGTTCTTTGTATGCAGTTGTGAAATTATATTACAGAATGTCTATATACAGCAGAATTGGGAATTTAGCAGAGGTTTGGAAAGATTTAGATAGAGAGTCTGTGGCATGAAAGTGCCACTGGTAAAATTATTGAAAGTCTATGCTGGTTTAAATCGAGTTGGCTCAGTTACTCACTGGCTGGAGTCAGTTTCGGTGATCCCAAATATGTGCGGCAAAGCCACATTGTTGAGCCTCATGGGTCTGAATAGTTCAGTTCAGGGATTATTGGGGCGTGCTGTCTGAAGCTTCCACGAGCATGGTCAAGCTGGGAACGGTGGGCAGCTGGCAGCTGGCCAGGAGCGCCTTGGTCAGTTTCCCTGGGCTGGTGCGAGGTGCCGTGGGCTGGAATCATGCAGTGGTGGTGGTCCCAAAAAGTGGCTGGAAGCGGCTAGGAGCAATGGGTGGTAGAGGGAAGAGAGAGGTGGCAGGAACACCTCTGCCATGAGGTCTGACCCTGAGATTGATGGTCCTTAGCCACAATTCTGTCCAATAGGGGTCTGGCAGCAGGCCAAAACATACCAAATAAGGTGAAATCCATGGGTCCGCTACCCCCAAATAGGAAGAGGGGTCAGGCAGATCCCCACCCTAGGCGTGTGAGCTTACATAACATGTTTACTTCAACCTTGCAAGCAGACAGGACAGACTTGAAGGCATCAGTCTTATTGTGCTCCTTTGTCCCCCTTAATTTGTTTTCCCCAAGTTTGGGCAGGGTAACACCTTTCGGGGGGACAACATATCCGGGCATGATAGATTTGTAAAGATGGTCATTTGGGGCCTGTGTGTGACCCTCCACCACAGAAGGTAACATGCTTGAGAAGCAGAGGTTACCTTTTTCACTGAGGCAGGTAGGAAATTCAGAGAAGTGATCCCTTGAGATTTTCTTTGACAGAATACAGGTGAAATATGAGCATGCGCAGTAAATGCTTTGAGTTTAGGAGACATCATTTCTATGTGTCATTTTCTGATACATGATCATCTCTTTCAGACACAAAATCTGTTGTTAAATTTACAACTCTTTCCGAGAACTACCATTTCCCTGCTTGTGTCCCAGTATGTTCTATCTGGTGGCACTTGGTGCCATGGTCTAGCCTTGAGCTCTGTGGTAAAGGGTTGGACTTGATGATCTGTGAGGTCTTGTGATGGTTTGGGCTCTTACCCACCCCCACATACTTTTGTATTTGCCCCAGCTAACTCAGATGGCCTCTGGGAATATAGATGAAGCAATTTATTTACAGCTAGCAGAATTTACAAGCAGCTATTTACAATATATACAGTTATATACAATTATATACAGAAATATACAAAGGATAAACAATACAAAAGCACAACTCTCCTCCCAGAAACCTGAGTCCCCAGGAGGGGCTTTCAAACCACCCCAACACCTCCCCTCGGCCCTCTCAACCTTACCCCAGTTCTCAGGAAGAAGAGAGGTGCAGCCAAGAGGTTAGGGAGCAGGGTTAGAAAGCAGTGATGTTAGAAAGATGTGTCTCGGTCTAAGGCAAAAGCAAGAGTGAAAAACAAAATGGAGAAAATTTACTTCTTCTTCCCAGAGCTTTCAGTGAGACTGTGAGAGAAGTTGACATCAATTGTTTTCATTTCACTGCCCGTTATCTAGTTCTTTTACCAAAACATTCCAGCTTGCTTCAAACTAGCACAGGTCTCTTCCAACCCTGATGATACTGTGATACTGTGATATCTCCTTTATTCTATACAGGAGCTTGCATCAGTTGAAATTGCACACTTCTGTCTCTAGGTCCATGTCACCTTAGTTTAATAAAACCCATAGCCAAGAAAAGTTGATACTAAAGAAAATTTCAGAGTTGTAGCCCTTCTGTTGTTTCATGGTTGCTTCTATTATGACTCTTAAAATAGGCTACAAACTCATTATGCTACTTATTGTACAGACAGACACAAAACCATACTTGTGTTAGAAAAGAAGAAATCACCATTCCTACAAAATACAAAAGGTATCAGTGAGGGTGATTGTGACTGCATATGTACATCATTTAATGTTGAAGTAACGGTAGCATGAGACAAATTTATTTGAACATTCCCCAAGAGGCACACATTTACTTGCATTGTGGAGGACAATCCACTAACAGATTTACAAGTTTTCTTTATTGAGAAGAAAGGAAGAAAAACACTCCAAAAGAACTAAATTTGCCAATTTTTATTTTGGCATGGAACTGGAGCATAAATCACAAGCAAAAGATCAACCAAATTTTAGGATCCTTTCCTCACGTTATAGATACTTTCTTCTTTCCTCATGTTACAGATACTTTCTAGGTACTATCATTGTCATGGAGGGCCTGTAGGCCCCAAAAAATAGGCTTATTCATGCCTTTCCCTGCCTGGACATAGTTTTCTGCCCATAACCAGAGGTAAACACATAACGAGCACAAAGGGGCACAATAGGCCTGATGCCATAAAGTCTGGCCTGCCCAGGACCCCTGATTGTGTAATGTGGTTGTGTAAACCCTCACACACCCATGCTTGCCTAGTGTAAAGCCCATGTGATTCTCATATTTGGAAGGTCCAGGCCTGTGACTTTTCCCTATTATGGTATGGTTGGCTAGCTGCCAAGCTGACTGGTCATTTTGGTGGCCAAAGGGCCATTAATCTCAGCCCACATTTGATAAATAGAGATACACAAGTGAACAATGTGCTCACTCCCCCGCTTGCTCGCTTAAACTCACCAGCACTGCTTTTTGTTTATGCCTGCCTGCGTGCCCACCTGCAGTGCATCTGCTTCTACAGAGACAGAGTCTCCCAGCCAGCTGTGCACACCTGCACGACACTGTGGTGAGTTATCGGGACTAGATCCTGTATTGCCTGCCTTTACCTACTGTCATGGAGAGTAGCAAAAAGCTTCTCTAGGCTTTTGCTATATTGTGTAATTTCTAGTGCCTCACATTCAAGCCAGAAGCATCGAAAAACCAAAACAATCTTTCAGTCCCATGGGAAGATTTCTCCCCAGAGTAAGTGAAAAGGTAAACACTGGCCATGTTTTCCCTTCCACTTGACCTCGCTTTTCAGACAACAGGATATTGTTTTGGTTAAGTAGGAACGACTATCTCAAGTTTGCCCAGCACCTGCAGGTGGGCTGGCCTGAGGAGTGGTCTTTACTTTGTTTAGGTAATGTTATCCAATTATATAGATTGCTTACTGTCTTTTACCAATATATGTGAACAACGTAAAAATGGTCCGAGTTGTGGGATAGTCCTGTCTTGGAACATTATAAAAATGGTGGACAGGCCAGGATCGGGGCTCGCGCGCGCTCTCTCGCCCTCTTGCTCTCTTGCTCTTGCCCTGGTCTGCGTCTTGCACTTCTGGGTTTTTCCAGCCTTTCTGGTTTTTTCCCTGGACTTAACAACAACAAACTGCTCACCGATCTAGTCTCGCCTCGGGTGGACCCCGAGTCGCGGAGACTACATTCTGCATGCCTGGACCCTTATCGGGAGAATGAGAGACTCCTTACCAAGCTATAGACTGTGAGTAGCTGACTGACGAACTATTAGCTCAAACCAGAGACTCAAAAGAACTCTCTTTAAACGTCATAGACTCTATAATTTGCCATTTTTCGGAAATGTTACTTTGATCTCAATCGAAAAGGATTCACAGTGGTGGTGTAGTTTCGGGAAGAGGGAATCCGCATTCTTTGCAATAAATCACTGATAAAATAGTCAACGCCTCGCGTATTTTCCCCATAACTCTGCCGCGAAACTGCGTTCCACGACACCTACAGAGCTCAGTCCCCTGTGCAGCTGTGCACCCTATTGTACGCCCACTGCCTTATTATTACCTGCTGCGTGTCACCGTTGCTGAGTTACCAGGAGCAGACCCCACTTGTCTGCAGGCAATTGGCCTATGTGGCCAGTGTGAGACCATGCTGAGATTGCATGGCATTGTACTCCTTCTGCACCTGAGGTTCTGCCTATGAATCCCTGGACAGAGCATCCAGAAGAAGCCAGGAGACAAGGACAGAGATTGCATCCTTTGCCAGGAGAAAAAGGTCAGAGACTGTCCTTTCCCCAAAAGCCAGGAGACTCTCCTTTCCCCTGAAGTGGGGAGAATTCCAGCCTCAAAGTCCATGGGTAAAGACTCCCCTGAAGAACTGGACACTTGTATAGGCTGTGACATAGCCCCAAAGGGTGATTGATAATTAATAAGAATTTGTAAGTAAATGTTTTAATGCCTCTGTAATTTCTGTTGCCTCCTGCTATTGCAGGAAGAGCTTTCAGCCCACCTGCTGGGCAAGCAGCATATTGACCCCAGGCGGTATTTGCCACAGGGAAGCTCCTCTCTCTGTTTATAGTTTGAACTGTTTGGTAGTTATTAATAAGTTATGTTTTTATATTAATCCTAGAATGTCTTTTGTAACTGTGCAGATCCTAACAATCATAACTAGCCTCTTATATTGCACAAAGAAGGAAGACTGTGCCAGAGGGTGCAGGTTTGAGGCTAATTGGAATATTTTAATGAGAGAAGTTAGATCATTGGTTGTGAAAATAAAAGAATAGTGTTGTCTACATCACTCATTTGTTCTGCTGAGAAATATAAAATCAAGAAACATAATCAAATGTCAACCAGTCTCTGTCTGGCTGCTGCTTGTTACATTAATTTCTCTGCCTGGATCTGTATAACCCCAACTAATCATTCTGCTTCTAACTTCTTGTCTGCCTTCACACATCTCACTCCTTGCATGTAAGAGATTCTGAGATAAGGGAGGAGGGGTGGAAGGAAGGAGGGGAGTTGGTTTGAAAGCCCTCCTGAGAGGTTCTGCTGTTGGGGAGGGGTTTTGAATGTCTGTATTACTTTTAACTTGTATATAGTTTTAAGTATCTGCATATAATGTGTATATATGCTTGTAAATTGTGCCATGCTATAAATATAGCTTCATTCCTCAACTTCCATTCAGCTGAGCTGATCTTGTGAATTCATCGGGGGGGAGGCGGGCGGGAAACTCCCAACCCTACCACACAAAGCTATAGGCATTTCTAAAGCATGTGAATTGTTTAGACTAAGAGTTTTGCTACTCTAGATTCAAACAGTTGTACAACAGTTAACTCATAGGACGCACTATCCTGCAATCTTTTTCTCAGGTGAGAAAACCCTAGGTCCATTACTTGTTTCCCAAGCAGTATCTTCACTTTTCTGAATAATACATGTTGCATTATTGTCTTCCAGTTTTCTGTCAGAAACACGAATCAACCTGTTATTATAGTGCCAAATGGGTAGTTAAAATTTGATTACTCTAACAGTCAACTCTTCTACAAAGCAGTAACAAAAGATCAAGTTCTTGATTAGTTGCTTGTGCATTTTATCTGCAGGAATATAAACCAGAGACTGCTATGGATCTTTGTTTTCACCAGGACTGCTCTGTTAGTCAGTTGGCTACAGGTGTTATTTTGCCATCAAAAGCAAGAGACTAGAGACCGTTTCACTCCAAAAGGGAACCAGAGGGTCTGTACTGTCAAAGACATCTGCAGCACATAAAGTTTCTGTCAAGGCAATTTATATAATTCTTTCCAGGCTTATGGAAATATTACTCAGTCATTTGATTAGTTTTCACATGTCAAAAGCAGTTTCTTAACCATTAATAGTGATTACACTAAACCAGTATAAGAAGATAGTTTTCTATGTTTGACTACTTTTCCTACACCAAATGATGAGGCACTGAAGCAAAAAAAAACCCCAACAACCCAACAACTAAAAAAACAACCCCCAAAAAACCTTCTTATGTAGCCTTCTGATAGAAAGTGTGTAAACCTATGTTTGGAGTGCAATGAATGGATTAGATTGGATTGGCTTATATCAAGCTTGCTTCTCCACGTCTCTTCTTCTGATACCATGGTATCTCAGCCTGTGGCAACAAGGTATCACAGGATATTGGGGGTTGGAAGGGACCCAAGGAGTCGTCGAGTCCAACCCCCCTGCCAGAGCAGGACCAGGCAATCCAGATCAGGTCACAGAGGAACATGATGAGGATGGTGAGACACTGGAACATGGTGGCCAAGGACGTCAGCCTGATCTAGTGGAAGATGTCTCTGCTAGCAGTAGAAAGATTGAACTAGATGACCTTTAAGTCCCTTACAACCCAAATCATTTTATGAATCTAGGAGTCTGCAGGGAAAAAAAAATACCTGAGTATCACAGAATCCAGTGAAATACATGCAGAAGGTTTTTTTTTAATCTCTGTTTCCTGTTATAACATCTGACAACATCCCAACATAGGGTCACAAAATTAAAAAATAAATATTTTGTAATATTAATTTTGTCTCTCAGAATTCTGAAGTCAGACTTCTGGGATTTTTTTTTTTTTTTAATTATCTCTTCCCTTCCAGTTTTGACTTAGTTGGCATCTGAGTTCAAATAGATGCTCTCACAAGTCTCTCACACACCACACAACCCTCCTAGGTAAGGATGGGTAGAAGGATCTGGAGCTAAAGAATAATGGCAAGCATGGCCAGTTGAGATAAGAAGAGTTTCATGGAATAACAATTTTTAAAAGCCCCAGATTTTTATAGCAAGCAAGGGAGCAAAAAATGAAGCCATAAGCACAAAAGGGAAACTCCCAAATCTGGAGGCAGAAGAATCAGCAAAAAGCCAAATACAGGAAATATTACACATCACAGTTTGAATTCCAAGTCACATCACCCTTTGTTTTCACCAGCCTTTTCCTTTTACTGCATGCATGACGTCTGCCTGGTATTGGGTACCCATCAGCAGCTTCAACTGGCAGTTCTCTCCCAGCTGCACCATGGACACCTCTTCCATTCTATATCCATTCTGAACACTGTAATTTTGGAATGTAATAAATAAATTGCAATTTCGCTGGTTTTGGGCTGACATGGTTTTTAGGGTTGAAGACAAAAAAAAATTAAAATTAAAATCCTGCAACAGGATATTCTGGCCAGAAAGAGAAGTGAGACTAATACTGTGTCTTGGTTCTAATTTAAATTTCCCAGAGACTCAAATATAGTTGATAGAACCAATAACAATTTATAGGATGCCCTTCCCTCTTCTTTCCCAAAGAAAAGAAATTAGATCGAGAGAGAGGAAAGGTATGCAGATCCAAATAAATAATCTCACCGTGTTTTGGAAGTTAAAAGAAGAAAAGTTTATCAATAAATAAAATGTATATGAGGCAGGAAAGTTACAAAAATATGTGGAAGGGAAAACAAGGTACAAAATACGTAAATATAAAACCAGATTTGATGGCAGTGGGTTTCATCTGCCTCGTGTGTGATGGCCACGTGGTGAAACAAAAAGCAGCAAGAAATAGGATGGGGGTTGATTGCTGGCAAGCAGGAGGGAAGGGAGAGAGAGAACAGGAAGTCCTCCTGCTTATATGGATCTCAGACAGGAAGTGGGAGTAGGCTAAACCACCACACCTGGTAGTGCTCAGACCCACCCCTGGGGAAGGGTCAAGACCACTCCCCCAGGAGGGTTAACTCTGTACATACTACTAGTACTATTAGCTCACAACTCTGAAATAAAATCTGACATATGAGAGTCAATTAATTACCATCTATCGATGCTGTGCTGAGTACACTATTATAGCACAGACACAGTTTAACAATCCCTTCAATGACTTATCCATACAACATTTTTGGGAGACAGTGCCTTGCTGCAATAAAGAATATATTATGCAGGAAAAAACATCACCATTTATTGTGAGGAGCATGACTATAATCAGAAGCCTTTTTGTTAATGGTGATTTTAACTTTATTACTTAGCAGGGCTCCATGTTGTTTGTCATGGCACTGTAGCAAGGCAATACCAAAGTCTTGTTTCCTTGATCATTTCTACATGGACTTTTAAAGAAAACACCAGGTCTGTCTCCTGTATTAGCCAATATTTCTTGACCTATTTCTTTACTAACTTTGCCATCAGTAAATTATGTTCACACCACCTGTTCAAACCAATCCCACAGCTGATGATGGCCCAGCAATGGGCTCACTGTCTAAAACAGAAAAAAAACACACTTTGAATGACAGAGGCATGCTGAAGTTCTATTTTAAGACCTGCATTTGCTATTGGATGTGAAATACTTTAACAGAAAACATACTTTTTCGTAGTTGAACACTGAGGAAGAAAATTTCTTCATTGCTGACTAAAGACACATCAAGATGCGAATGAATTGTTCATGAAGAGGAAGGCAGCTTCAGTTTTGTTGCAAAAGGGAATACTCCCTTACTATTTATCTTGAAAAAATTATCTCTATGTTTCAGTCTAAGGTTTCATTCCATGCTATTCTTTTTAATTAAAGACCAGTTTTTTTTCCTTTAGCAGCATTGTGTCATTAACTTGCTGCTACATGAGTAACAATGTCAAGATGCTTGTTTAAAACCAATCATGTTTATTCCTTGATATACCAAATAAGACAAGCATAAGAAACACAGATCATGGCAGTATATACAAGAGTTTGGTTGGACATACATATTTAAGGTCTCTAACTATTGACAACCTTTTCTTTCACTGTAGTGGTAATGATGTTGAAGACATAATGGACAAAGAAAGATAGTTTGTGGATGCATAGAGAAGTTATTCTAAGCTGTGAACACTAAACAGTACATGCACCTTTTTTTTCTAAACAAACTGTTTCTACCACTACATTGTGCTTCCTTTTAATTGCAAATCATCTGCACTGCATCTGCATTTTTGTTTGCACAAGCAAACTCTCTATCATAGAATCATAGAATCAAGCAGGTTGGAAGAGACCTCCAAGATCATCCAGTCCAACCTAGCACCCAGCCCTGTCCAATCAACTAGACCATGGCACTAAGTGTCTCATCCAGTCTTCTTTTGAACACCTCCAGGGACAGCAACTCCACCACCTCCCTGGGCAGCCCATTGGCAAATCACTCTCTCTGGCAAGAACTTCCTCCTAACATCCAGCCTATACTCCCCTGGCACAAGACTGAGAATATTATTGTGACATTAAATGTTATTTCTTTCAGAGGTAGATATTAATTGAAAGACGGTAAGATTCGGGTTGGAGGAAGCTTGTTGCAACACTGCAAATTTTAGAGCACCTCTCCCCTCCCAGCTACCCTCTTGGTCACAGGACACATTTTATCCCTACTTTAACAGCCATTCCAAATGGGGACTAGGACTGATGGAGGCCCTAATGGCAGGTACCATGTATTTTCACAAGGAAACACTCCTTACTTCAACCCACTACATCTGAAATTATCTTGTACACTTGAAAACCCTAAACTATCATCACACCTACTTGAGCAAATGGCTCAGTTAATAGGCACAAGTGAGACTGGAACTGTTTAAACTTCCATTCAGGAGGTTTCAATGTTAACTATTCTCCCACAGTGTCTTTCCTTTACTTTTTTTCATTGTAAGTAGCCAGTGCACCACGATTTTCTACTTACCTCCCCCAGGATATTTTGTTGACAGTTTTCTAATGTTATTATTCACACTTCTTTGTCAAACTCATGCATCTGTGTAATGTTTAATCAAATCCTAAAAGAGTATACTGTTGGGTCACTCAAGTTTTCATAACATTAAATTTCACAGAATAAATACTAGTGTTTACTTCATTGAAGTAGAAGGAAGATATGTGTAAGAAAAGGGTTGAAAATAAATAATCTGCCATGCTTTGTGGTTAAAGTTAGCATCATCAGTTCTTTCATTAAGCTCTGTCAGGCAGGTCTAAAGAGATACAGTATAAAAATGTACAAGTGAGGATAAAAGTGAGCACAAAATAAGCAAAACAAAAGCCCATGAACATATCAGAAAGGATCAATGGTCAGGGCAACCCAAATTTAAAGAGTGATTCTTTGTCACTGTCAGTACCATGACAGCCAAAAGCCTAATGCACTCAACTCAAACCTAGTCATACACTGCATGAAATATAGTTGAGCAGACCCCTCAGGTTTATTCTGTAGGAAAAACTTTGTCATACGCATTTTATGCCTTGAATAAAACCTACCATATCCTTTTTCATTCAAATGTTCTCAGAAGCAAACCAGTATGGGAAGGGAAGGGAAGGGAAGGGAAGGGAAGGGAAGGGAAGGGAAGGGAAGGGAAGGGAAGGGAAGGGAAGGGAAGGGAAGGGAAGGGAAGGGAAGGGAAGGGAAGGGAAGGGAAGGGAAGGGAAGGGAAGGGAAGGGAAGGGAAGGGAAGGGAAGGGAAGGGAAGGGAAGGGAAGGGAAGGGAAGGGAAGGGAAGGGAAGGGAAGGGAAGGGAAGGGAAGGGAAGGGAAGGGAAGGGAAGGGAAGGGAAGGGAAGGGAAGGGAAGGGAAGGGAAGGGAAGGGAAGGGAAGGGAAGGGAAGGGGAGAAGAGAAGATCATTGCATTGTCTTAGACAGTGGTGCAAGCCATCACAATAAGAAAGTGAACTTTGCAGGTATCAGGCATCACCCCTTTGAAGGATTCCATCCCTAAAATTCAGACTTGCTTATAGAAAAAGTCATTGGAATACAATCTTTGATTTCCAAAGAGAGATCACTTCTACACTTACAATGATTCACAATTCCAAAACAGTCTCCTGGCTTTCTGTGTCTGTCATTGCTCTTCTCAGTTACTCACATAAGCCTCGTATCACAGGGAACATGTGTTCATGTTGTTACACTAAATCAGGATTGAAGTTGTGCATCAATTTGTTAATGATACGTAATTAACTGTCAGTCAGTAAGACATACATTTGAGATCTGTGTCAGTAATGTAATTTATAAACCATATCAGGAGTCCTTTAGAGAATGCTGATACACACACCACACCCCCCAAATCTCTGACCACTCCTCTGTAACTAGTCTAAAGAAGTGCAACCCTTTGCAGTTCCCTCCGGCAAACCCTCAGATGACAGTGATCACCCTATGGGGTTGTTGTGGCCAAAGTGCAGAACCCAGCACTTGGCCTTGTTAAAACTCTTGGGGTGGGATTGTGCCCATCTAATCCAGCCTGTCTGGGTCCCTCTGCAGAGCCCTCCTAGCCTCTAACAGCTCAACACATGCTCCCACATCGGTGTCCTCTGCAAACTTACTGATGGTGGATTCAATCCCCTCCTCCAGATCATCAATGAAGATATTAAACAGGACTGGGCCCAGAACTGATCCCTGGGGAACACCACTAGTGACTGGCTGCCAGCTGGATGTGGCTTCATTCACCACCACTCTCTGGGCCTGGCCATCCAGCCAGTTCCTAACCTAGCACAGAATGCCCCTGTCCAAACCAAGGGCTGCCAGCTTGGCCAGGAGTTTGCTATGGCAGACAGTGTCAAAGACTACATCCACAGCCTTCTCCACATCCACCAGGTGGGTCATCTGGTCATAAAAAGAGATCAAGTTGGTCAAGTAGGACCTCCCCTTCCTAAATCTGTGCTGGCTGGGTCTGATCCCTTGGCCATCCTTTAGGTGCTCTGTGATTGCACACGGGATAATCTGCTCCATTTTCTTGCTTGGCACTGAGGTCAGGCTGACAGGTCTGTAATTTCCTGGGTCCCTCTTCTGACACTTCTTGGGGATAGGCACTGCATTGGCCAGCTTCCAGTCTTCAGAGACCTCTCCCATGAGCCATGACTGTCGATAAAGGAAGACTGTGCCCGTTCCTATGCCAAGATCACTTCTACCACTGCAACCTCTCATGCTCCTCCTAGACTTCTTTTTATGTTGACCCTTCCTTTGCTTCAGGAATCTTTCTGTAATTGAAGGGCACTGTTTAATCCATCCAACAGTCATCATTTCTGTCATGATCAGTTTTGGACAAACATTCACTAATTGCGTGTGTGATAGATGTATCACACTACTCAACACTCTTGTGTTCCTCTCTGAACTGCTGTTGTTATGGATGCTATTTTGCCAGATGAAAGCCCTGTGAATACTTACCACACCTGCAACAAAATTCCCATTCATTTCAGAGAAATGAAACTGCCAGAGATTTTAGGGGCCCAGTCTGTGCTGTTTAAGATATTACATGACATGATCTCTTCTGCAAAGACATTTGAATCCTATGCTCAACAGAAGCTTTGGTGGCATAAGGAATTGGAGACTCTATCCTTTTCATAAATGTGCACAGTAGGATATGCAAGTTGCTTTTTCTTTGCCTTTGTTTGTTTGTTTTTTTCTTAGTGAAAACACTAACATCCTTTGTAGGTTAAAAAGTGATATAAAACCATTTTGCTTCACTTGTGCATACTTCAAATATAAATAAGATGAGACATAGAAGAAAATTCTATTTGCTTTTTTGCTTGATCGATTTTGATGTTCTCATTGGACAAGTCAGGAATGAAAACCAGGAGGGAAGAGCTGCCACTTAAGATTTGGCTAACAGTAGGTAGTCCTTTAATTCAATGCCTTGGTTTAAGTATATAGGAACAAGTTAAAATACAAAATAGAAATGGGATAAATGGAGACACACTGCTTTAGGTTCCTGCACATCCATTACAGTAAACAAACAGAACTGAAGTTGGGATTATCAATGTTGATCATCGATATACAGGTCACTGAACTACTCTAGCATTAGTACACAAAGCCAAGAAAACAAAGAGCTGTCTGGAGCAATAATGTTGTGAGTGTTGTACTCACTGTTTGGAGACGCTGCTTTTCAACCCTCTGTAAAGCACTGGAGAAGAGATGCAGATCTATTCAGCACTTAATATTGAAAAGCCATGGCATACCAAATTGCAGTACATGGGACACAGTCTTCTCTTGGTGGAAAGACAGATAGAATCATAGAATCGTAGAATCAAGCAGGTTGGAAGAGACCTCCAAGATCATCCAGTCCAACCTAGCACCCGGACCTATCCAGTCAACTAAACCATGGCACTAAGTGCTTCCTCCACTCTTTTCTTGAACACCTCCAGGGATGGTGACTCCACCACCTCCCTGGGCAGCCCATTCCAATGCCAATCACTCTCTCTGGCAAGAACTTCCTCCTAACATCCAGCCTAGACCTCCCCTGGCACAACTTGAGACTGTCCCCCCATGTTCTGTTGCTTGTTGCCTGGGAGAAGAGGCCACACCCCACGTGGCTACAACCTCCCTTCAGGTAGTTGTAGATAGCAATGAGGTCACTCCTGAGCCTCCTCTTCTGCAGGCTAAATAACCCCAGCTCCCTCAGCCTCTCCTCATAGAGTTTGTGTTCCAGGCCTTTCACCAGCCTTGTTGCCCTTCTCTGGTGAACCAGACAAATCAATCCTCACCATCTGGAAACTATGAGACACTGTAGGAGCAGTGATCTTTGTGAAAGAAGTGTGTGTTGCAGTAGGTGCTAGATATAGCTAAACTTTAACAGAAAATTCTTGTTAAAAGAGATGTCATAACTATAAGTCTCCTTATGCTTTGAACCAGCATACAGTATATGGACAATCAAGGTATGTATTTGGAACATTAGTCTCTATACTTGACTTTTCTCCAAATATTACAAAGTTATTTCAGCCCAAGATCAGCTTCTGAGTAGACAGAGACTTAACTGGGAGGTAAAACCAGAGAGGGTTTATTGTAACCTCTTTTTCTTGATTGCCTTGCACCTCTTGGCACTGTATCACCTCTTGTCCCTGTGACAGAACTCCACAGGCAGCTGTCTCATTGTTCTAATCCATATCATGATCAGATAATCATTTTTCGTGCAAATGTCACTCAAAAGAAAGCTACAGTCCTGCACTGTAAAAAAAAAACCAAAACCAACAAAACAAACCAAAACAAAAATCCAATCAAAAAACCCCACAACAACCCAATGATTTCGTTACCATGACATCTTTTACAATTGCATATGTGCCATAAAAATCTTGAAAACCAACCACTGAGTGTTAGTCTTTCATTTTACTCTTTTGGCTTAGAAAAGTTACAAAGTTTCAGCTGCATTATTGACTTCTTTAACGTGTAATCAAGACCTGCATAGAGAATAGAAGGTCTTCTAAATACTGAAGAGCACAAATCTTTCTTGCTTTCTACCCACTCAGCAATTAATGCAGGACGGATGTCAACATAGCATGAAATGAACTATGTCTATAAAGAGCTTCTAAGGTAAAGTCATATAAGATGACCCAGACGGTAAAAGATCTTTAGCGAAAGACATGGCAGCTGTGCATGAAAACACTTTTCTCTCTGATAGTAGCTTTCATCATGAACTAACAGGAAATTACTGGTGGCCTTTCAAAGAACAGCAGCACAATAGAAATCCAATATGTACTGCAATCAGGTTTTTATTAGTGGCATTCATCATGTGGCAGAGAATTGCATGTACTGGCAGAGTTTCTGGTGTGCTACTAGGAAGCCTACTGAAGCTATTTGTTGCTGTAAGTCTGGATTTCATTTGGACAGGGCTTTGTCTTGTGATAGTGCAGATAGTGTCCATTATCTAGAATGAGAAGGTGTAATTTTATGGAGACTTCGGAAGTGACCACACTGTTCTAGAAAGCAGTGGATAAAAGAATGTTGGGTGGAAAGAATAAGACTTCAAGAGAGACAAGTATACTACTGAGGGAATAAACTTTTAAAACTACTGAACTTCATTTCAGAATTCCACTGGCTTGAGGGTCAAGGGATGGTGTGAGAGGAGGCACTTTGGCTTCTTCGACCTTGGGGGAACTTTTACTGAGCCAGACCTGCTCGATCCTGATGGGGTGCAGTGGTCTAGGAGGGGCAGGAATGTCCTGGCACTGGAGTTGGCAGGGCTCATTAGGCAGGCTTTAAACTAGATCTGAAGGGGGTGGGTGAGGCAATTACTCTCTCTGAGAAGGAGAGAGTGGGAAGGAAACTAGGGACAATTGGGGAATCGAGAGCCCAGCTGAAGTGCATCTACACCAATGCATGCAACTTGGGTAACAAGCAGGAGGAACTGGAAGTCCTGGTCCACCAGGGGGACTACGATGTAGTTGCCATTTCAGAGACTTGGTGGGACGACAGGCATGACTTGAGTGCTATACTGGGGAGATATAACCTCTTCAGGAGAGATAGGCAAGGGAGAAGAGGAGGAGGGGTGGCCCTGTATATTAGGGAGTCACTCCTTGCCACAGAGCTTGAGGTAAGGGATGAAGGGGTTGAGAGCTTGTGGGTTAAAATCAGAGGGAGGACAAACAAATCTGACATCCTGGTTGGAGTCTGTTATAGACCACCCAACCAGGGCGAGGAAACAGATAAGGTATTTTACAAACAATTGGAGTCTGTGTCAAGATCATCTGATCTTGTCCTTGTGGGTGACTTTAACCTGCCAGATGTCTGCTGGGAACTTAATTCAGCAGAGAGGAGACACTCCAGGAGATTTCTGGAGTGCATGGAGGACAGCTTCATGACCCAGCTGTTAAGTGAGCCTACTAGGGGTCAAGCTCAGCTTGACCTGCTGCTCTCCAACAGAGAAGGGCTGGTAGGAGATGTGACAGTGGGAGGCTGCCTGGGGTGTAGTGATCACGAGATAGTGGAGTTTTCAATATGCAGGGAGATAGGGAGGCACTACAACAAAACCTACACCTTGGACTTTTGGAGGGCAAACTTTAATTTGCTTAAGAAACTTATTTGCAAAGTCCCCTGGGCAGCAGTCCTTGAGAACAAGGGGGTCCAGGATGGTTGGACCTACTTTAAACAGGAGCTCTTGAAGGCACAGGAGCTGGCAGTTCCCATGCACCGAAAGATGAGCCGGCAGGGAAGGCGACCAGCCTGGATGAGCAAAGAGCTCCTGAAGGAAGTGGGGGAAAAAAAGAGGGTGTATCACCTTTGGAAGGAGGGGAAGGCTTCTCCTGATGTGTTTAAGGAAATAGCCAGATTATGCAGGAGAAAAATTAGAGAGGCTAAGGCCCAGATAGAACTTAGGCTGCCACCTCTGTGAAGGATAATAAAAAGCAATGTTATAAATTCATCAACGCTAAAAGGAAGGGCAAGAAGAGCCTCCACTCCTTACTGGACCAGGAGGGGAACACTATAACTGATGACGAAGAAAAGGCTGAGGTCCTGAATACCTTCTTCACCTCAGTTTTCAACAGTAAGGAGGGAGGAGGAGGCAAGTGGCCTCTTGAACTGGGGGATGGAGTCAGGGAGTGGTGTGTTCCCCTGGAAATTCATGAAGAATTAGTTCAGAAGCTGCTGAGTCATCTGGACACCCACAAGTCCATGGGACCAGATGGGATCCATCCCAGGGTGCTGAGAGAGCTGGCAGCTGAGCTGGCCAAGCTGCTCTCCATCATTTTCCAGCAGTCCTGGCTCACCGGAGAGGTCCCAGGAGACTGGAAACTGCCAACGTGGTCCCCATCCACAAGAAGGGTCGGATGGAGGAACCTGGGAACTACAGACCTGTCAGCCTGCCCTCAGTGCCAGGGAAACTGATGGAGCAGGTTATCTTGGGGCCAATAACTGCGCACCTGAGGGATGGCAAAGGGCTCAGGTCCAGCCAACGTGGATTTAGGAAGGGCAGATCCTGCCTCTCCAACCTGATCTCCTTCTATGATCAGGTGACCAGCTTGGTGGATGTGGGGAGGCCTGTGGATGTGGTCTATCTGGACTTCAACAAGGCCTTTGACACTGTCCCCCACAGCAAACTGCTGGCTAAGCTGTCAGCCCATGGCTTGGATGGCAACACTCTGTGCTGGGTTAGGAACTGGCTGGAGGGCTGGACCCAGAGAGTGGTGGTGAATGGTGCCACATCCAGCTGGCGGCCAGTCACTAGTGGTGTCCCTCAGGGATCAGTGCTGGGCCCCATCCTCTTTAACATCTTCATAGATAATCTGGATGAGGGCATGGAGTCAGTCATCAGCAAGTTTGCAGATGACACTAAGCTGGGGGCAGATGTGGCTGGGTTGGAGGGCAGAAGGGCTCTGCAGCAGGACCTTGACCGCCTGGACAGATGGGCAGAGGCCAATGGGATGGCATTCAATAGCTCGAAGTGCAGGGTGCTGCACTTTGGCCACAACAACCCCATGCAGAGATACAGGCTGGGGTCGGAGTGGCTGGAGAGCAGCCAGACAGAGAGGGATCTGGGGGTGCTGATTGATACCCACCTGAACATGAGCCAGCAGTGTGCCCAGGTGGCCAAGAGAGCCAGTGGCATCCTGGCCTGCATCAGGAATGGTGTGGTCAGCAGGAGCAGGGAGGTCATTCTGCCCCTGTACTCTGCACTGGTTAGACCACACCTTGAGTGCTGTGTTCAGTTCTGGGCCCCCCAGTTTAGGAGGGACATTGAGATGCTTGAGCGTGTCCAGAGAAGGGCGACGAGGCTGGTTAGAGGCCTTGAGCACAAGCCTTATGAGGAGAGGCTGAGGGAGCTGGGGTTGTTTAGCCTGGAGAAGAGGAGGCTCAGGGGTGACCTTATTGCTGTCTACAACTACCTGAGGGGTGGTTGTGGCCAGGAGGAGGTTGCTCTCTTCTCTCAGGTGGCCAGCAACAGAACGAGAGGACACAGCCTCAGGCTGTGCCAGGGGAAATTTAGGCTCGAGGTGAGGAGAAAGTTCTTCACTGAGAGAGTCATTGGGCACTGGAATGGGCTGCCCAGGGAGGTGGTGGAGTCGCCATCCCTGGAGCTGTTCAAGGCAAGATTGGACGTGGCACTTGGTGCCATGGTCTAGCCTTGAGCTCTGTGGTAAAGGGTTGGACTTGATGATCTATCAGGTCTCTTCCAACCCTGACAATACTGTGATACTGTGATACTGTGACCTGGGAGAGCTCTACACATCAAGAATCTGGTTTAGCATTTCCTCACTATAAAAATGCTGCTACAGTTCTGCAGCTTTCCTTCACCCCATTCTTGTAAAAAAACCCAAACAAACTAAAAAAGTTGGGCTTTTCTTCTTATTCATCTTGTTGGTAGTCATGGTTGAGATTTTGTTGAGTTTTGGTTTTGTTTGATTGGTTGGTTTTAATTTTTTTGTTTGTTTATTTTGTTTGTTTGTTTGTTTGTTTTCTCTACTGGAGAGAAGTTTAGCAGAAAAAACTGAGATTTCAGTTATACCTGTGCAGTCAGATGCACTGGCCTGGGTGTAAGGCTGTGAAAGTTTCAAAATAGATTGTGAAATGTACCTCAGTGAAGTCAGATACCACTCCAGCTTGGTTTGATTGAACACACCTGGAGAAAATAGCCTTCCTTTTTCTTTCATTCCAAGTACTCTGATATTTGAGCCAATACAGATATCAGACAGTAAAAAAGCAAGTAGCAATCTAACTTGGTTTTACATCCTTTTGCATTTAAACTGATAGAAAGAATGGACCTGGCATCTGTAGTGCATGTCACATCTCCCTTTGGTCGGAGGATCAAAACTGTTTCCTGGAACAGTTACATTAAACACATCTGCTACCCCACAGAGAAAACACATAATCAGCAGAAATTAGTTCTGTTGATCCCACTGCACTTACATAATCTTTAGTTTTCATCTGAGAAGACAAAATAAAAGTATCAAGTGTGTCACTTGGTTTTCTGCATGGTTTTGGTTTTTTTGGTGGTTTGGTTTTTTTTTTTTGAGTCTTGAAGACATTTGGATTTTTAATTGTATTGCTCCTGTGTGTCCATGACTTGTAGTGTAATTCTCACTGTAATTGTTTATGTTTTCAGTCTGTGAATACTGGCAATCTGGTGCATACAGGCTGATGTGAGAATCCAAATTAGGTATAAATTTGGAGGCAAAGTTCAAAAGAAGCAAAGCTCTCCCTAGAATTGTTTCAAAACACTAAATTTAGTACGCCACTGGGAGTAACTTTCTGCAAGAAGATGTTGCTCAGCAGACAGGGGAATAAGACATATTTACCCAACATAGAATCATAGAATCAACCAGGTTGGAAGAGACCTCCAAGATCATCCAGTCCAACCTATCCCCCAGCCCTATCCAGTCAATTAAACCATGGCACTAAGTGCCTCATCCACTCTTTTCTTGAACACCTCCAGGGATGGTGACTCCACCACCTCCCTGGGCAGCCCATTCCAATGGCAAATCACTCTCACTGGGAAGAACTTCCTCCTAACATCCAGCCTAGACCTCCCCCGGCACAACTTGAGACTGTGTCCCCTTGTTCTGTTGCTGGTTGCCTGGGAGAAGAGGCCACCCCCCACCTGGCTACAACCTCCCTTGAGGTAGTTGTAGACTGCAATGAGGTCACTCCTGAGCCTCCTCTTCCCCAGGCTAAACAACCCCAGCTCCCTCAGCCTCTCCTCATAGGCTTTGTGTTCCAGGCCCCTCACCAGCTTTGTCACCCTTCTCTGGACACATTCCAGCACCTCAACATCTCTCTTGAATTGAGGAGCCCAGAACTGGACACAATACTCAAGGTGTGGCCTAACAGTGCTGAGTACAGGGGAAGAATAACCTCCCTTGTCCTACTGGTCTCACTGTTCCTGTTACAGGCCAGGATGCCATTGACTGGGCACACTGCTGGCTCATGCTCAGCCTGCTATCCACCAGTACCCCCAGATCCATTTCTTCCTGGCTGCTCTCCAGCTGCTCTGTCCCTAGCCTGTAGCAGTGCATGGGATTTTTGTGGCCAAATGGTAGGACCCTGCACATACATGTGCATGTTGGCTACAACCGATTGTCAGTGTATTTTGTCTCTGTTTCCTAAATAAAAGTGGTCAGTAAAAACAAAAGGAAAAAACAAACAAACCAAAACTTCCTGTGAGTATTCTCTTTCTAAACTGGTCTTGGATTGTTTCACTTTACTGTTAGCCAAACCACATATATTCCATAGTATTTTTGCAGGAGGAAAACTTCACTATCTAATAGCTTCTGTTTGATAACATGAAGTGAACTCTAAGAGCTAAATGTGTAAAAGGATCTGTGTTCCCAGAATAGCCTCACCCTATCCTCATCCCAGCAGCCTCTTCCATCACCTCCCAGATCACAAGCACTTACAGAGCGCTGAGGAGGAATATTTGCAGGAAGTCAGCTGCTCCAAAATATCCTTCTGTTTTGAGTGCTAAATGCAAGGGCATCAGGTGTAAGAAAAATGTAACTAAAAAAAATGAATAATTCCTGATTGGATGAGTATCCCAAAGGCTTGAAATGTCTGAGGGCCTGATATGATCTTCTAATATGGTGGGAGAAGAGACCTGCAGCTTTCATTTGTGTCTGTCTGTCCTCTGAAATTATGCATTCTCATCTATAGCATGGCTGAACACTCTCAATACACAGTCTTGAGCAAGATTACTGCTGAGGAATTGAATTTGACCTCACTGGAACAATGCAAAAGCCAAAAAGATGTGCTTCATTGCATGAGATATACCTTTAGTGAGGCCAAAGAATTATTAGTAGGCAGGATTTAATTCATGAATCTCCCTGTCTATTCAGCTAGTTGTCATAAAAGCACACTTACTGCAGCAAATGCCATTTTATTCTTTATATTGAATACTCCATCCCCCTCCTTATTTCTCCAGGTGAAATAGAGATGAAAAACAAATAAAGCAAAATAACAATAAAATAAACCCCCCCAAACAAACAGCCAATACTCTATAAATTAAATAAACCCAACTGCACTTTGCTGGGGTACACAGCAGTGGAAGTCAATCAAGCCTGCATCACAGCAGTGTAGATGACCTTGCAGATTGAAGTTCATCAGCTTCTCTGAGACACCAAACTTCCAGGAACTGCACCTTAATTTATAAAAAGTCCCTCAGTTGTTGAACTGAAGCTGCATATTTTTGTTTAAAGATAGGCATGATGTATTTTATAGTTCCAGATAGGATTAGTGCTATTGAAAACAGGAATAAAGCTTTTTTTTTGGAGATTGTTGCCTTTGAACAAAGGAAATAATTAAAGGAATAAACCTAGAGTACAAAAAACCACTGCAACTAAAAATTGCTACCAAGAAGTAGCAGTGCTCCTCTGCTTTATATTTTTCTCTCTTTTTTTTTTTTCTATGAATTAATAACAATCTGCCTCTGTAAATTGCATCTCTGAGCCTCAATTACTTTAAATATGGAATAAACATTGATACCTATGAGAATAGTGAGCAGATCAGGGAGATATCTAGGAAGGGAGAATCAATCTCTTGATTTTCAAGCTAGGATGGCACACTTGTTTATCGATATAGGATGCTACTTCAGCTGGCAGAACCCATCAAAAAACTATCCAAAGGAACAAATACAGAATCATCAGAGGGGAGCAACATTCTAGACAGCATCTCTCATCCTCTCTTCTGCTTGCTCTCACCAGGAGCCCCAGGATTTTGAGGTATCCAGAGCTGCCCCAGGTAATGAAAGAACACCACTGATTAACAGTACCTGTAGTGCTACACTGGCTAGCTGCAACAAATAATCACTCTTTAACAGCAGCATCTTTCGCAGATTAGAAAGACATTACTGCTGAATATCCTAACAGATGGCTGTTCAGATGTATAAATTTAAATTCCTGCTGCTGTTCAAATATTTCCAATGAAGTAGCACAGTTTTAGCAATGTGTGGTCACTGAGGTTAGGCCAGAAGAAAATAAAATAAATATGCAGACACACAGCAGGTAACTAGCACCACCAGCACGCGTGGGAGCTCCCCATTATATTTGTACAGAAGGAGAGAGCTCTGTAGGATTTTCATTTTCAGATGAAGGTCTTTAATTTAATTACAGTTCCAAATCCATAGATAGGTCTAAAAAAAAAGTAGGAAAATATAAGAAATTTTAAAGTGTTTTTTACAAGTCATAGATTATCATCAGCTGGGGTTGTTTAGCCTGGAGAAGAGGAGACTCAGGGGTGACCTCATTGCTGTCTACAACTACCTGAAGGGAGGTTGTAGCCATGTGGGAGCTGGTCTCTTCTCCCAGGCAACCAGCAACAGAACAAGGGGACACAGTCTCAAGTTGTGCCGGGGGAGGTCTAGGCTGGATGTTAGGAGGAAGTTCTTCCCAGTGAGAGTGATTTGCCATTGGAATGGGCTGCCCAGGGAGGTGGTGGAGTCACCATCCCTGGAGGTGTTCAAGAAAAGAGTGGATGAGGCACTTAGTGCCATGATCTAGTTGACTGGATAGGTTTGGAGGATAGGTTAGACTGGGTGATCTTGGAGGTCTCTTCCAACCTGGTTGATTCCACGATTCTATGATCAATGAAACTGAGTAGGACAGAGCAGGACAGGACAGGATAGGAGAGGAAAGGATAGTATAGGATAGGATACAATACAATACAAAGAAATGCAATACAATGCAATGCAATGCAATGAAATACAACACAATACAATACAATACAATACTTCCATCTGGAAGGGACCTGCATTGACCATCCAGTCCAACTGCCTGATCACTTTCAGGCTGACCAAAAGTTAGAGGCAATTATGAAAGACATTGTCCAAACACCTCTTTTAAAGACATTGTCAGGCATGAGACCTCTTTCACCAATCTAGGGACCCTGTTGCCATGTATGACTACCTTCTCAATAGAGAAATGGCTCCAAATATCTAGCCTGAACTTCCCCAAGGCAGTTTTGAGCCATTCCTATTAATGTATGCCAGGGAGAAAAGATCAGAACATCTTTCTTCACTTACTCTCCTCAGGAAGCTGTAAAGCACAATGAGGCCACCCCTTGGCCTCCTTTTCCCCAGACTAGACAAACCCAGTGTCATCATCAGCTTGTCACAGGACATGCCTTCAAGCCCTTTCCACCAGCTTTGCTGTCCTCCTCTGGATGCTTTCCAAGGTCATAACATCTGTTTTAAATTATGAGCCCCAGAACTTGACACGACACTTGGATTGAGGCTGCACCACTGTTAAGTACAGCAGGATAATCACCTGTTTTCACCAGACAGTTATGCTGGGGTTGATGCACTCCAGGATTCAGTTTGTCCTTGTCGGGGTACGGAGGCTGGCGAGAGGCGAGATCGGGGTACTGACGACTCGAGACAGCAGCTTCTCGGCATCTGTGCATCAGTGCGATTTATTAAGGCAATACAATGGCTTATATAGCCCCCAGAGGAGATGTGCACCACCAGCCTGGGGCTGGCAGAAGTGGACAGTACAGATTGGCCCCAGGTTATGTGTAAGGCAGAGATAGGTTACCTGTGGTAAACAACCTGTGAGTACCACCCAGAGGGGCTGGCCAGGGTCAGCCCCCTGGGGCTGTGTCCACCCCGGGGGCCGGCAGTTTCCACCCCCTGACAGCTGTGCATGGGTTGCTCACTGTTCTCAGCCTAGGCCCCTGGGAGCCTGTAAGACCCAAGGACACTTCCCATCACAGGGCCTGATGTTTACATTCCATACCTCGTTGCAGGAGAAAGCTTCCCACATGTCCTCATAGCTACCAGGGTACATTGTTAATGTATTTATAGGTCTCTTTCCATGGTGTTGTTCTCCATCCACTCCTCTCCCAGTTAACACTTTTGTTCAGCATTACTTTGTCTCAGGAGCAGAATCTGGCATTTGTTCTTGTTTAATTTCGTATCATTCATGGTGCTATCATGCTGCAATCTATCTTTATCCCTCTGTATGGCTTTCTGTCCCTCAGGAAAGTCAGCTTGCTAATCAGGTACTCAACAGAAAAACTAACAGAAACAAACCCGAAAAATTCTCTAGGACTACTTTTCGCCCTCTCACATTTATTTATGTGCCAAGGGATGGAAGAGAGGAATAGCAAGGGAGAATGGTAAGATGGGCCTCAGAGTTTATTTTGTTTAAATGATCATGACAGCATCAGAAGTAGCTGATGTAGCAGCAGATGTACCATGAACAATGAGTCTCAGCCTTCTTCTAAGCATTTTTCTGATTCAGAGCTGTGGATAAAGGATCTGCCAGGGCAGCAGTCAGAAATCACTAGATCTTCAAGGAAAGAAAGAATGAAAGGTGAAATAGGATACCATTAAATTTGCTTTAGTTTTAAAATGTCTAGATTTTTCTAGAGGTTTCAAACTCCTTATTCATTCTGACTAGTGAAAAAGCTAGATTTTCAGAAACTTTTAAACTAGAAAAAGACTGATGTAGTTATACCATTATGATGTATTTCTATAAAGAAGAATTAAAAAAACAAAACCAAAACCAAAACCAACCACCTACCATAGGCCAGGAAAAAGTGAAGTCCCAAATTCAGATATGGAATTGCATTCAACCTCTCTGGATATAATTTTCATAGAATCATAAAGTGGTTTTGTGCTAGTTTGAAGCAGGCTAGAATGTTTTGGTGAGAAGAACTAGCTTACAGGCTGTGAAATGAAAACAATGGTGATGTCTACTTCCCTCAGAAGTCTCACTGAGGAGTTTGGGAAGAAGAAATTAAAACATTAAATAACACTCTCACCATTTTTTTTTTTTCTCTCACTCTGGCTGGGCTGCTGACTGAGCTGCACCTCTCTAAAACACCCTCCACTCACCTTTGCTTCTTAACTTCTTGGCCAAACCTCTATTTCTTCCTTGGGACTGGGGTAATATTGAGAGGGGCAGGGGGAAGGTGCAGAGGTGGTTGAGAGCCCCTCCTGGGGACTCAGGTTTCTGGGAGGGGAGTTGTGTTTCTGTATTACCTTTTACCTTGTATATTTCTGTATCTAACTGTATATACTGTAAATATCTGCTTGTATATTGATCTAGCTGTAAATAAATAGCTTCATTTATACTTCCAGAGCCAGATGAAGCTAGTCTGGGTAATTTCTAAAGTGGGGGGGGGGGGGGGGGGGGGGGGAGGGGGGAACACCCAAACCATCACAGGGTTGGTTTGGAATGAACCTACAAAGGTCATCTAGTCCAAGCCCCCTGCAGTGAGAAGGAACATCCTCTACTAGAGATCAGGTTGATCAGAGCCTTGTTGAGCCTGATGCTGAATTATCTCTAGGGATGGAGCCTCAACTACCTCTTGGAACAAGGTGTTTCAGTGTTCCACCACCCATATGCTAAAGAACTGCCTCCTAACATCCAATCTAAATATACTTTAATTTCAAACCACTGCCCCTCATCCTATCACTACAGGATTTTGTAAACAGTCCCTCTCCATGACTCCTTCAGGTACTGGAAGACTGCTATTAGGTCTCCCTGGAGCCTCCTCCAGGCTTTACCACCCCAGCTCCCTCGACCTGTTATTATAGCACAGGTGTTACAAGTCCCTGATCATCTCTGTTGCCCTGCTCTAGACATTCCATGTCCTTCCTTCCTATATCGAGGGCTCCACAGTTGGAAGCTGTAGTTTAAGTTAGAAAAAAAATGACTGTTTAACTGAATCACACCTAAAGACAAAGGACAATTTCAATTGCCTGTTTTGCTTCAAAAAGTAAAAGAATACACCTCATAGAAGTAATGAGTGTTTTGGTTTTCTTTGTTTTTCTTTTTTTTAGTGTCAGCAATTCAGTTTTTGTTTCCAGACTTCCACACTTCAAATTTTAGAAATGTGAGTTTGGACAACATAATTTCTTTTAAAGAAATTTCTTTCTGTTTCTCTTTTTAATAGGAAATTATTAAAGTGCATGCTCTTTTCATATCTTCTTGTCTTTATTGCAGATTTTAGCATACACTTCGGCCGCAACAACCCCAAGCAGCACTACAGGCTGGGGACAGAGAGTGGCTGGAGAGCAGCCAGGAAGAAAGGGACCTGGGGGTACTGGTGGATAGTAGGCTGAAGATGAGGCAGCAGTGTGCCCAGGTGGCCAAGAGAGCCAATGGCATCCTGGCCTGTGTCAGAAACAGTGTGGCCAGTAGGACAAGGGAAGTTATTCTTCCCCTGTACTCAACACTGGTCAGGCCACACCTTGAGAACTGTGTCCAGTTCTGGGCTTCTCAATTCAAGAGAGATGTTGAGGTACTGGAATGTGTCAGGAGAAGGGTGATGAAGCTGGTGAGCGGCCTGCAACACAAACCCTATGAGGAGAGGCTGAGGGAGCTGGGGTTGTTTAGGCTGCAGAAGAGGAGGCTCAGGGGTGACCTCATTGCAGTCTACAGCTACCTGAAGGGACATTGTAGCCAGGTGGGGGTTGGTCTCTTCTTCCAGACCAACAGAACAAGGGGACACAGTCTCAAGTTGTGCTGGGGGAAGTATAGGCTGGATTTTAGGAGGAAGTTGTTGGCAGAGAGAGTGATTGGCATTGGAATGGGCTGCCCAGGGAGGTGGTGGAGTCACCATCCCTGGAGGTGTTCAAGAAAAGAGTGGAGGAGGCACTTAGTGCCATGGTTTAGTTGATTGGATAGGGCTGGGTGCTAGGTTGGACTGGATGATCTTGGAGGTCTCTTCCAACCTGCTTGATTCTACGATTCTATGATTCTATCTGTCTTTCCACCAAGAGAAGACTGTGTCCCATGTACTGCAATTTGGTATGCCATGGCTTTTCAATATTAAGTGCTGAATAGATCTGCAGCTCTTCTCCAGTGCTTTACAGAGGGTTGAAAAGCAGCGTCTCCAAACAGTGAGTACAACACTCACAACATTATTGCTCCAGACAGCTCTTTGTTTTCTTGGCTTTGTGTACTAACGCTAGAGTAGTTCAGTGACCTGTATATCGCTGATCAACATTGAGAATAGGTCTCTTCCAACCTGGTTGATTCTATGGTTCTATGATACTTCTCTTCACATAACTGAGTTATTTGCATAGGAAGTAGGAATGTTACTTCCTACCTGACCAGTTCAGCGGCACTTAAATTATTTTTTCCCAACTTTTATATAACCAAATTTTGGCAAAAGTAATATTTTTTGTTTTGAACTCACTTGTAATCGTTGCTCAAGCTTGTCAGGTCATTCCTAGAAGTAGGTAAGATAGCTACAAAAGTAGCCTTAACATGGCTTCCTTCTATTTCTTTCCTTGATACAACAGGTCTATGGATCATTTAGGAAACCTACAAAGTAGTTACTGTAGACACTGTGATTTATGCTGACAGATGAAGTTAGCGAACTGGACAATCAGTTGAGCAACTGTGATACACACACAGCAGTTAGCTTACTTATACATAAATGAATTGTAGCTTCCTGTAAACAAAGACAGAATAGTGAAATCACAACAGCCCATTGAATACCATTATGGTAATACTAGAAAATCTTTCAGGTAAGAACTTTCTCTTTACAGGAACTCACAAATTAGATAAAACCCAGATGTCATGTCACATGAAAGGTATAATAATGTTTATTATAGAAGCCTGTTATGCTAAATATTCCCCCCCGAGTATTCCCTCTGTCCTCCATTTAGTTCCCTTTCCTACTTTTCAAACACAGTATTTGTAGTATTTCTCTGGGTAGATACTGTGACAGACAGATTAACAGTGCAAGCAGTCAGATCAAGTGTATTGCTACTGCTCCTGATTATTTCCAGTTTGTTAACTCCCCATTTCTCATCTTCCATTCGTTGCAAGACAGAAACCAAGCAGTCTGGTGAACAGAGGCTCTTTAATACATTAGGTCATCCACTACTTTCCCTTCCTTTTCTATTTAAAATTTCATTCTCTGTTCTTTAGAAATAACTTCGAAGAAAGTATCTTTGATGCATATCAAAGTGAAGACAGTTGCACGAGTCTCAGAACTGCAGCATTCCTCTCTATTGTTTCAGATTTTTACAGAGGTAGAATCTACGTCGTTTTTTCCGAAGCAAGGAGTTCACCTTTATGCGTATGCCAAGAAGAAACAAGCGTGTTACAAAGGGTAATTGACACAATCCATAGTTTCAGAAGTCTCATTTCACACTACAGGTTTTCAATTAATCACAACCATTCAAGCAGGGAGCTGTGCACACAGCTCTCTCCTATTATCATCACAGATTTGTTTCCTGAATGATGAAGTTAGTGCAGTCTTCTGGAAGACTATATTCTCCCTGACATTATCACATATTAATGAAGTGGTTCTCAAAGTTCAGAAGTTTTTACTGCTTTACAATAATAATTAGATTGTAGAGTGATGTTAAAGAGAATTTAGAGGTGGAAAAAGTGGGAAAGCAAAGATAAACCACAATAAAACAAGATAGTGCAGTATTCCCCATGGAGAACATGGTACACACCAGCATGTATTAAGAGAATTTATACAACAACAGATTCATTTGGGAATCTTCAAGGATATAAGTAGATTCTAAGACAAGGAAAAGACTGTGTCTCAAAGATGTTCTTATCGAACATTCACCCAGAAATAAAGATCTGCGTAGTACCTGAGCATCTTTGTTTATTGTGATTGTGTTGTAGGACACACAGTGCTTACACAGTTGTTGATACCAAAGCAACATTTTATAGTGATTGGCAAACTCTTGTTTTGCTGACATGTCTCTCTATGTTCCATCCTTCCCACTATGAGGGAAGTGCCTTCATTTTAATTTTATTAAAAATGTATTTTGAAGTCTTTTCTCATATTGGAGTGCTACCTGAAACCAGAGATTCTGCAATGTGATATTCAGTTCAGAGGTGTTAATGCAAATGTCAATAAATCTGTTTACAGAGACTTCACCTGTTTTTAGCATTGTGTGCTAGTTTGAAACTAGGTAGAATGTTTTGGTGCAAACTAGATTACAGGTTGTGAAAAGGAAACAGCGGTGATGTCTACTTCACTCATAGGCTTGCTGAGTTGTATAAGAACAATACGAACATAGATAACAGAGTCGCTCTCTGCCTCTCTGGGGCTGAACTTCTCTCTGTAACCTAACCTGCCATCTGTGTGACTAATCCATCTGCTTCCTAACCCCCTTGGCTGACCCTCCAAGCTACCTTGAGCATAAGGCAAAATCTCAGGTAAGGTAGAGGGGTGGGAGGAAGGTGGAAAGGTGGTTGTGAGCCTCACCCGAGGACTCTGATTTCTGGGAGGGGTGCTGTGTTTTTGTATTACCTTTTTAACTTGTATATTGCTGTATATGTTGTAAATATCTGCTTGTATATTGTGCTAAGCTGTAAATATAAAGCTTCATTCAATTTCCAGAGCTGCTGAGTCTAGTCTGGGTAATTTTCCAAAGTGTGTGTGGGGGGATTGGGTAACACCCAAACCATCACACGTTGAATATTTTACAGCATACAAAGCAAACAGGAAGGAATAAAATATTTATGTGTTAAGGATAAGAGATAATGAAAGTACATGCATACCTGTGGTCCTCTTCATGTATTTGCAGTTCTGGGAATCTGGGAAGAAACAACAAAAACTTGAAAAACAGCAAGTTTTCCCCACGACTTTAAAGGATGAATTTTTAAATGTGGATGCAAGATGTCCTCTCAACTTTTCTCCCCTTAATGTACATATATTCAGTAATCACTCACTCTATTTAAAAGAGAATTCAATAATTCTCTATTTTAATCCAAGTGTTGTGTTTTTTACTGTTACAAAGCTGTTTTTTTTCTGACAAGTTTTATTCCAGGCAGTGTTAAGCTGTCTGTTGAAGCACACAATAGATGCTGCCCACACAGTACCTTTTCAGCAAGAAAATGACGGCAAGAGTTCATAACAACTTGCCTGACTGTGAAAGCACATAGTATGTCTGGATTTAAATCTAGTTTTTCTTAAACACTTGACAAATTATAGCTAAGTCCCAAGTTAATAGCCCCATTAAAAGGAAGATTAGGCTTTAAGAAGGTATAATCATCAAAAGTTAGAGAGTAGTACATGGAAAGCTTAAATTTGAGAGAAACATGGCACTGTGTTATTTTCTGTTAAAGTCTTTGATCTCATAGGCAAATGGAACTGGAGCACCCAGAAATTTGGCTCAGCATTTGTGGCCCGCAATTACAAGTTTTAAAGCACATACATCTAAAATACTTTCAGCAATGTAATCTTTTCCATTCCATTTCGCCCTGTAATCAGTAGTGATACAGATGATATGCACACCAGTGAGCACCCAGGCCTGTCACTTTGCTGAAGTGATTCTTCATAGCATGAGAACCAACTGCAACTGTGAATTAAAATCCACACTTAGAGCCACGTTAACTATAGCTGTTAAGCCTACTTTCAAAACTCCTGCCTGTCAGTAACTTCTACCTGTCATAGCTAGGTAAATTGTAAACCCAACCCCTTTTAATGCAGCTGGTTTTAAATGCTTTTAGAGATACTCAATGCCATGTGAAAACAACCTCCCCTGCAAGGACTCAGCTTGTGTCTTGGAAAGGAGTGCAAAGGCACAGCGCTAAGAAGGTTTAATTGAGCTTCTGAATTTCATGGCACGATCCAAGCTGGTTCAGATATCACCTGAATTCTGCTTTCCAGATTTGTCTGTTCTTCTTTAACTGGTTTCACTGACCTCACTTTCATGCATCTCAGGTTGTTTTTTTTCCCCTATAATTCTGAGCAGCCCAGTTGTGAAGAGAAAATATGTTAGTAAAAGAAAGTCTGAGGATACTAGGAAAGGCTGTTATTTGATTTATTAGTTTCATTGCTAGGGCCATTTATATCCTCCATTTTGCACTGGGAGGCATTTTTTTTCCTGGTGCAATACTGAATTTTGAGTCTGTATTTGAGTGTCCTTTAAAATACCAGATGAAGACATATGCTTTATTTTCATTAACATTTTTCTATGTTCTTTTCATAATAGTATAATTATCTGAAGTATTTAATCTGTCCCTCCAAGGCAGATGAAGTTAAAAAAGAAAAAAACAACAAACTTGTTGGAGATGTGGATAGTATCAATGAAAATAAGTCAAATAGAAGCTTCTGTCCTAGGAGCACAAGAAATGCCATGCTGACAGAGACTGCCGTCCAGTCTGAAATAAGCAGGAGAGAGAGGTATTTGCATATCTTATTGGCAAATATTCTCCCATCATGTGGACTTCAGAAAAAGAGAAATCCCCCTGAGCAGTTTCCTCAGTTCACCATTGTGCTAGTTTGAAGCTAGCTAGAGTGTTTTGGTGAGAAGGATTAGATCATAGGCTGAGAAAGAGAAACAATGGCGATGTCTACTTCACTCATAGGCTTGCTGAGATGTATAAGAACAAGAATCCAGACATAGATAAGGGAGTCGCTCTTTGCCTGAGCTCTGAGCTGCATTTTTCTCTCTAACCTCACCTTCCACCTCTCTGATTAATCCACTTTACTTCCTAACCCCCCTGGCTGACCCTCCATTGTTCCTTGGGGCACAAGGCAATGTCTGGGGTAAGGTAGAGGGGTGGGAGAAGGTGGAAGGGCAGTTGGGAGCCCCTCCTGGGGACTCAGGTTTCTGGGAGGGCTGTTGTGTGTCTGTATAACCTTTTACCTTGTATATGTCTGTATATATCTGTATGTCTGTATATATCTGTATACATACTGTAAATATCTGCTTGTATATTGTGCTAAGCTGTAAATAATAAGCTGGCTGAGTCTAGTCTGGGTGATTTCCAAAGTGGGGGGGAGGGGGAGGGGCAGGTAACACCCAAACCACCACAACCATTACTGAGTGTATTTGGAAACTCAGGAATGGACAGACCTGTCTTTTCACCTGAAATAACAAATAGAGCAATTTTGCTGTTTTCCATTTCTGCCCCTTTTTACATACTCAACTCTTTACAGTAAACATGATGTTAATGTAACATTTCATCTCTTCTTTAAAGTTTCATCTAGTCATTTTTCTGGATTTACTTGTTGTTCTCTATTTCAGTAAATAGTTTATTCCACTCCAAAATTCCCTTTCTAGAAAGGTACTGCCTTCAGCACCAGACTGTGGAATTCAATATCCTTCAAGAGTCATTTACCAGACACAGATTTCTCATTTAATGGATACCAAAACTGGAATGACTGAGTCTAAAAGTGAAGCTCATTGTTCATGTGTTCATGTCAAAGAAGATCTGGAGCTCAGTAAATTTGAATATCATGTGTCCCACACCATTCTCTGAGCTAACCTGAGGAAGTATGTTCTGGATGATCGAGTAGAGAGGTGGATCATGAACTGGTTGAAGGAAAGAAGTCAGAGAGTTGTGGTCAATGGGATGGAGTCTAGTTGGAGGCCTGTAACTAGTGGAGTCCCTCAGGGGTCATCACTGGGACCAGTTCTGTTCAATGTATTTATCAATGGTGTGGATGAGAGCACAAAGTGGACTCTCAGCAAGTTTGCTGGTGATACAGAAACAGTGTCACAGCATATGCTGCCATTCAGCAAGACTTAGGCTGGAGAGTTGGGCAGGAAGAAAGTGAAGGAAATTCAACAAGGGCAAGTGTAGAATCTTGCACCTGGAAAAGAACAACCCCAGGTATCTGTATAGGCTGGGAATTGACCTGTTGGAGAGCAGTTAAGGGGAAAAGGACCTAAGGCTCCTAGTGGTTGGAATGTTGATCATGAGCCAGCAATGTGCTCTCGTGGCCAAGAAGGCCAATGCCATCCTGTGGTGTATTAGAAGGGCTGTGGTTAGTAGGTGGAGAGAGGTTTTCCTACCCCTCTACTCTGTCCTGGTGAGGCTGCATCTGGAATATTGTGTCCACTTCTGAGCCCCTCAGTTCAAGAAGGACATAGAATTGCTTGAGAGAGAGTCCACTCTGTGAGAAGAGACTGGGGGAGTTGGGGCTTTTTAGCTTGGAGGAGAGGAGACTGAGAGGTGACCTCATTCGTGTTTATAAATATATACAAATACATAAAGGGTGAGTGCCAAGAGGATAGAGTCAGGCTTTGTTCAGTGATGCCCAGTGATAGAACATGGGGCAATGGGTGGAAGTTCAGGCATAGGAAGTTCTATAGGAAGTGCTAGTTTGAAGCAGGCTAGAATGTTTTGCTGAGAAGAACTAGATCGTAGGCTGTGAAAGGAAAACAATGCTGATGTCTGCTTCCCTCAGAGTCTCGCTGAACAAGAAGAAAGTAAACATTAGATAACACTTTCACCATTTTGTCTCACTTTCTGGCTGGGCACTGACTGAGCTGCATCTCCCTAACCTCACTTGCCACTCACCTTTGCTTCTTAACCTCTTGGCTTAACCTCTATTCTTCCTTAGGACTGGGGTAAGGTTGAGAGGGGCAGGGGGAAGGTGCAGGGGTGGTTGAGAGCCCCTCCTGGGGACTCAAGTTTCTGGGAGGGGAGTTGTGCTTCTGTATTACCTTTTACCTTGTATATTTCTGTATATAACTGTATATATTGTAAATATCTGCTTGTATATTGCGCTAGCTGTAAATAAATAGCTTCATTTATATTCCCAGAACCAGCTGAGTCTAGTTCGGGTACTTCTGAAGTGTGGGGGGTGGGGAACACCCAAACCACCACAAAATGGTTCCATGTAAACATGAGGAAAAGTTTTTTCATTGTGAGATCTACTGGAACAGGCTGCTCAGAGTGCTTGTGGAGTCTCTCTCTCTGGAGATATTCAAGACTTGTCTGGATGCAGTCCAGCATGATCTGCTCTAGTCGATCTTGCTCTGTCAGGGAGGTTGGACTATATGATCTTTCAAGGTCCCTTCCAGCCCCTGACATCCTGTGATTCTGTGATTGTGTGTTTAGTTTATGAGCCTCATTACAAAGGTACAGGGTAGTAGCTTTAGGCATTCTGATCAAAGCACGGAAGGTAATATACACTTGGTCCTCAGTGTTTTCACTTTAGTTTCAGCTAAAATTTCCACTTCTGAATAGAAAATAGAAAGTACGTTTCCAAACAGTAGCATCTTTTCTTGACTCTTTGCTAAGCCACACAGGAAATAAGAATGTATTTTATCTTTCAGCATTCAAGTCTCCTAAACCCTTTTCGTGCTTCTAAATTCTGACACAAGCTAAGCTATTCCTGATGAACTGTTGGTCTGGAGACCAAGGGAAGCATTATACTGCTCATGATCCTTTTCTTTGATGAAAAAAAATATAAACAGTGGGGAAAAAAAACAAAACCCAAAACCCAAACAACCCAACCATTAAAAACCATATTTTTCTTTTATTCTTGATTTTGCTACTACTGTAGTGACACCTGCTGCTCTAATCTACCTTTTTAACTGTGGAAAGGCTGAAAATACAACAGAGGCTGAAGCCTCAGAACGTGAGAACGTTTACATAATAATCCTGCTTAAAAGTGATATTTCCTCGAAGCACATTACAAAGTCTGTCTCACATAGACTGCTGAAACTTCAGGTTGAGAAACTGTTGGGGAAGTTACCAGAGCAGAGTGCTTTCCCTGTCTGTCTGTCCCATGAACTGCTGAAAGCTTCAGCCATGTTGTAAGGTAAATGACACAGTAGATGCTATAACTTTTGTGACGACACCAGAAACCTACACTGAGACATGTTTGAACCAAACAGTACTGTTTCACAGACACAATAAATAATTTGGTTTCTCATCAGACTTGCTGTGACATTGTCCTCAAGAGTTTGCATCTTCTGCCTCTATCTTGGGTTCAAATGCAGGTTCCCAGAGACTCTAATAAATTTAATAGACCCAATGACAATTTATAGAATTTATAGAGTGCCCTCCCCTCTTCCCTCTCCTTTTCCCAAAAGACAGGGAGAGAGATAAAGGTAGGGACACCCAAATAAAATCAATCTCACTTGATTTGGAAGTTAAAAAGGAAAAGTTTAACAATAACTTAGAAAAAGGTATTGGAGGTAGGGAAGTTTACAAAAGATAAGGAAGGGAAAACAGCAAAATACAACAAGGGATGGATACAACCTGAGCAATGTGATGGTGTCTCTGCCTCGTGGCTGCCACGTGGTGTGCTGGTATGCAGTGTGTGTGTGTGTGTCCAGAGGTAGCGAAGGAAAAAAAGAGGATGAGGAGCAGGAAGTGCTCCTCTTTTATACCACAGGAAGTGGAGGGAGTGGGCTAACCATCACCTGGAGTGTGGCCCACCCCTGGGAAGGGGTCAAGACCTCTAGGGTCAAGTTCAGGGTTACTCCCCCAGGAGTGTTAACCCTATACAGCCTCTTAGAAACTGAGCTACTATTTCTCAAACAGACAGTTTTATTGCAACACCCTCTGAGCGCTGTAAACAGACATGTACATAATTTGTATAAAACATGTATATAATTGTAAAAAACGTATGTATATATTTTTTTTCTCAATCTGGAGTACAGAAAAGTAGTGGCCATTAAAAATAAATTTTAGAAGGTTCTGAAGACCATATGAAGCTCAGCATCAGCCTGATAAACATATATATACACTTAAAGGGTGAAGGAAACCCAAAGCTCTCTACCAGTTAGAGAAAACAAATGGTTTTGTCTCCCCACTTGAGCAAGACAATATTGAATGCTGCTCCCCACTCGAACAAGACAATATTGCATACAACCTGCATTTTCACAGCCTTTGTGGTCTGATCACCACTTTTATATATCCCTATATCAGACAATCTGAGTTGGCAGTTTAGGCTGCAATAGTGGTTAAATTCACCTATGCTTTCCTCATAACAGTGACAGTACGATGTCACCTTCTATACTGAAGTATGTTAAGAATTGGTTTAATTGGTTTTACAGAGCAGGTTAAAAAACAAACAAACAAACAAACAAACAAACAACAAACAAACAAACAAACACAAAAGCAACCAACCAACCACCACCACCAAAACACCAAAACCCAACCAACTAAACAAAACCCCAAAACACAAAATCAACCAGCTCCCAAAGACTCATCTATTTCTCGCATTTAATAAGATGCTGAATTTCCAGCTGCAGTGTGAGTGGGGAAAGGAACAGGGTGACAGCATGTAATGGGTATGTACAACAGGAGAGGAAAAGCACAGTCACACAGATGTGAATCTGAATGCATAGTTGTAATGAGAAAACCCCTTTACCTCCTTAAGCAGAGGGGTGACAAAAGGGAAGAATATCCCTGGCAGTAGTATCTCCGGAGAACTGAAGTTCCATTAAAAAAGAAAAAAAATAGCAATTGATGCTGTTTGAGTCATGTTAAGGGCAAAAGCAGAAGCAGAAGCCTGAGGCTATCACTTTAACAGACAGTGGCCTTGGATTCAGGCAGTTCCAGAACCATTCGACAACGAATCCCTGCAAAATTCACCGTCGAACACCTCCTGTAGTCACCTCATTCCTAGGCAGAATATGCTTCCGTGCAGCTGTGTCATATGCTGACACCCTGTGGTTCTAGGCAAAACAACAGCAGGCTTAAAGCGTGTAGTGATGGACACCTCACCAGTCCACACGCTCAAGAAAGTCCTCGCTGGTGGTCCTTGCACAAGCGCCTGGTGCCTGCCTGCTCCATCTGTACTACGTGCTGTCTCTCTGCCCAGGGCCACCCCCAAAGCTAGCATAACTCAACTGCAGCAAGACCATTGTCCCATGTACATCTCCAGGCTGAGACAGAAGAAGCCTGTGTGGCTTCAGGAGATGACCTAGGAGCCTAGAGAAGGGATGTTGCTGTGAAGGGGAAATTAATTGATGTGAGATGACATTTTCCAAAATGACTATTGTTTATTAATTTTGCTATTCAGAACTCTCACCACCCCCGACCACTCATTTTAATCATATTTTGGTTTTCACATGGTTATGGAAGCATTCTATGGATAATATCTAGACCTAGTAATAACCAGCAAACTATACAAACATTAATTGAACTGTAAGAGAAGGTTCCTGTGATCAAATGCCGCTTGCCCAGTAGCTGGGCTCAGGCTCTTTCTGCTCTGTGGCAGAAGGCAGTAGAGAATTACAAAGAGACATTTGAGCATTTACTCACAGATTATTATTATTATTATCCACTCACGGGGGTAGCCACAGTCCAAACAGTGCCCAAATGCTTTCAGGGGACTCTGTCTTGTTGGACATTGAGGCTTGAATCTTCCTGGCTTCTGGGGAAAGGACACTGACAATCTCTGACCTTGTTCTCCTGGCTTACTCTGGATGATCTGTATGTATGTCCAGGAATTCTAGGCAGGACCTGCAGGTGCAGAATGCAGGATGTTGTGCAGTCTCAGCACGATGTCATGCTGGCCACACAGGCTGATTGTGTGCAGACATCCAGGGTCTGCTCCTGGTAACTTGTGGCAGTGGAGTTTAGCAGGCAAGCAATAAGGCAGTGTGCAAGAGCAGCAGGGCTGGGCACAGCAGAGAGAGCAGGCACAGAGCAGGGAAGCAAAGCAGGGAAGCAAAAGCACATTGTTCACCTGTGTATCTTCTTTTATCAATGTGGGCTGAGATTAATTGCCCTTTGGACACAAGAATAGCCAATCAGGATGGCAGTTAGCCAAACCATACCATATCAGGCAAAGCCACAGGCTCACTTTTCCCTAATTAGGCAGGCACAAGCTAAGTGTGTGTACCTTATACCACAGGACCCTGGGCAGGCCAGACTCAGCAGCTCCAGGTTCTTTTGTGTCCATTTCCCATGATTCCCTTTCTGGTGGAGCAGAAAAACATGCCTAGGCAAGGCAGGACAAGTATAAGCCTATTTTGGGCCTACCATAACAGATGTGTCATGAGAGGCCAACCCTGTGTGGCTGGGCCTTTGTGGATGGTAGAGCCAGCAGCACAGATTAGCACCTTGAACGTTCTGACACAGAATAGCTGTCAAAGATGACTTGCCTCATCGCATGTGTTAACTGCTACACCATCACCACTAACTCCCTTGAATGGGCATATACAATGTTCATGCACATGCATGTGCAATTACCTGTCCTCGTCTACTCAGTAGAGGCCATGCCACACACACAAGTTGTGGTGGAGGGGCAGCAGCCCCAAAACTGAGGCTTCTCTATGCCTCTGCAGGCCTGGACATGTTTTTTTGCCAGGACCCATGGCAGTAAACAGGTTGTGTAACACACACACCCAGTCCATGTATCCCTGGGGTCCACACAGGTGATCCCCACATTTGGGAGGGTCCAGGCAAACAGCTACTGCCTATTAAGGTTGACTTACTGCCAGCCTGATTGGTCACTTTAGATGGCCAAAAGAGACACGAATCTTGGCTCAGAGTCTATGAAGAGGGGTGGAAAGAAGCACCACGTGTTCAGAGGTTCAGAGTGTTCAAGCTCAGCTCTCTGATCCACATTGCAGCTCTGACCTGCTTGCAAGGCCTAGACACGGGACTGGGCCCTCACTTGCATATTCACTGAGGCTCAGCCCTCTTGCATTGATCTCGACTCACAGTTAATCTGTCTGCAAACCTTTGAGAAGCAGAGCACATTCACGCCTGCACTTGATACATATTTGGGAGCCAATAGCCCCTAAGCCTAGAGCTATCTCTAATTACCTCACGGAGATCAATCTCCCAGCAGTCTGGCACATATTGCATGCCCACTGCTCTGGCCTGAAGAATCAGGCAGGCAGACCTTCCAGATTGTCTGCAAACCCACAAACACAGCCTGCTAGCTGTGAGAAGACTGTGCCGGAAACTGCATGGACAAATCCTTCTCCTGCACTTGGATTCCTGCCAGCTGACCAGTCCTGGACATGCAGCATCCAGAAGAAGCAGCAGCACCAAGGCAGAGACCACTTCACACCAGGAGAGAAGGTCAGAGAAATCCTGTTTACCCCAGAGACTGGGAACACTTATCATTCCCTGCAAGCCAGGACAGATTCCAGCTTCACCAAGACCCGAATACTGGGCACACGCTGTGACACAATCCCCGGAGGGTGATTAATGATTAATACTTAAGAGCAACACATTTAAGCAAGCTTTAATTCCTTTGTAAAATAAGTTACCTCTGTCTTAAGAGCAGACACAGTTTCAGCCCTTGCTGGGCAAACAGCATAGCTCCTAAGAGGCATTAAGCCTAAGGGAATCTTTCTCTCTGTCTATAGTTGATAATTTGATAATTAATAATCCAATCCCTGTAAATATATCATATCCTAACTGTTTTCGTAAGTTTACAATAGAATTTGATTACATAGTGGTTGGGGGTGGTACAGATTTGTAAATATTAATTTCAATAAATAATTTTATTTTTTAAAAAATTAACACTGTCTCAAATTAATTTCTCACCTCCCCCTAATATGGGAGCCTTAGAGAAATCCCCCTCCACAACACAAGTGTAGACACAGAAAGTTGAGTTAACTGTTGGCTTATTCTGTCATGTGAAATTTTAACGAATCACTTTGCTGAACAAATTAAAGCTAAAAAAGAGTGATTATTCATGATTTTGTAGAATCTGATGAAGATTTTTTATCTAGATATTAGATTCATAGAAAGCCCAACACATTTTTTCCTACCCTTGATGAAGCAAATTCTCCATTCTCACAGTACTGAGCAGAATGAACGGCAACAGGTTTGTCAGAAAAGAATCCAACACTTAAAGGACTGAGTGTTAATATTTGACTCTTTGAGGTATTGCTGAAGTCTCACTAAGATAAAAGTGAACGTTTGTGTTGCACCTTTTATTTATTTATTTAAAATTAATAAATTCAACTATCTGCAACTCTGGTCCAGTGTTTGTTCTGAACCCAGAAAAGAGATTGGTTAAGATCTTAACTGAACTGAATTTTCTGTCCAAGAAAATAAAAAAAAAGTCACTGGAAAGAAAAACATCAATGACACTCTAGTGTAAATAAGTTAATAAGAAAGAAAAGAAACCCTGCATCCTCTTGCTACTGAGCACACTACAATAGCTAACATGGAACCTGAATATAAAATCTGATGGTCAGGAACTACTTTTACACCTCTTTTTTTTTTTTTTTTTTTTTTTTTTTTGTACTTGTAAATTGATTTCACTAAATATGAAAGTGGGGTTTGTTTGTTTTTTTTTTTTTTTCATGAAAAGCTAGATGCACTGATGTGTCAGCATTAAATAACAAAGAACTACAATGGTTTTAAAGATCTCATCAATGTATTTGTATTTTCTTGAGATATATTTAAAGCTAGAATAGATCTTTGAAAAAATACAGAGAAACAAAGTCCAGAGATATGCATAGGACACCTAGATCCTGATAGCAACAGTAATAATACACTGAAATTCATTACTGCAAGAGAGATGTGTACCCAACACCCTCTTGTGGTAGTCTGGCTGTTACCCACACCCCCACACCTAAGAAAATCACCCAGACTCAGCCGAGCTGGAAATTAGAATGAATCTTTTTATTTACAGCTTAGCACAATACACAAGCAGGTATTTACAATAGATACAGCTGTAGACAGAAACATACAAGTTAAAAAAGTAATATAGAAACACAACACGCCTCCCAGAAACCTGAGTCCCCAGGTGGGGATCCCAATCACCCTTCCACCTCCTTTCCACTCCTCTGCCTTATCCCAGACTTTGCCTTACGTTCAATGTGAGTTTGGAGAATTGGCCAGGGGGGTTAGGAAGCAAAAGAATTAGTTACACAGACAGCAGGTTAGAGAGAGAAGTGCAAGCAGCCAGAGCCAGAGAGCAACTCTGTTACCTATATCTATGTTTTTGGTTTTATACAGCTCAGCAAGCCTATGAGTGAAGTAGACATCACCACTGATTCCTTTTCACAGCTTATAATCTAATTCTTCTCACCAAAATATTCCAGCTAGCGTTCAGTTCTGGGCCCTCCAGTTTAGGAAGGACACTGAGATGCTCGAGCGTGTCCAGAGAAGGGCAACGAGGCTGGTGAGAGGCCTCGAGCACAGCCCTACGAGGAGAGGCTGAGGGAGCTGGGGTTGTTTAGCCTGGAGAAGAGGAGGCTCAGGGGTGACCTTATTGCTGTCTACAACTACCTGAAGGGTGGTTGTGGCCAGGGGGAGGTTGCTCTCTTCTCTCAGGTGGCCAGCGCCAGAATGAGAGGACACAGCCTCAGGCTGTGCCAGGGGAAATTTAGGCTGGAGGTGAGGAGAAAGTTCTTCACTGAGAGAGTCATTGGACACTGGAATGGGCTGCCTGGGGAGGTGGTGGAGTCGTCGTTCCTGGGGCAGTTCAAGGCAGGGTTGGACGTGGCACTTGGTGCCATAGTCTAGCCTTGGGCACTGTGGTAAAGGGTTGGACTTGATGATCTGTGAGGTCTCTTCCAACCTTGGTGATACTGTGATACTGTGAAAGCACACCTCTGAAAGGTAGCTCTTGAAGAATCTTTACAATACATAGAGTAACAGCCAGATTTTGCCAGGAACTGTAGATCTGCTTTGAAAACTACCTTTAGAAGCATGTGCTTTATAAAACAGTTCCCACTGCATGGGAATAGTAACTGGTGAGAACTCAGTCTGCGAACGTCTTTTCTTGTGAGGTGCTGCATCCACTGTGTCTGAACTGTCCCAGCAAATAAATTGCTTGGCTCTTCAAACTCCTTTTAATTAAGTAGAACTCCCTGTGATTTGCCATGTACTGAGATAAGGAGAACTCTCTTTTATGTAGCTGGATAAGCTGTAACACTACAAAATGTTTCTGGTGACAACACAAACTTAAATATTTAGAGAACTATATAGCACTGATGCTTTTATTCACAGTAAGCAAGAAAGTAATATTTATCCTTACTTAATAGATACTTTTTTGTTAGCTTGTTTTTAAGTGCTTCTATCTTAATCCAAAGAATGAGTGGCATGCTAGGGTACAAAACTCCATATCAGGTTAGAGAATAAAGAGGCTTGTTCTCATAGACGTGGCCCACCAAGATACATGCTGCAAAGTTCGCTGTCTGCACTAACATGTTACATCTGACCTCTACAGAAAGCTTGCCAGATAGAGATGAGCAAACAACATATAGAGAACCAATATACACAGGGACAACCCATGTGCAAGGCAGTTATTAATGTAATTCATATACCTCACAGCTGCTGGCTAACTTTGAGGTGAAGGGGAAGACACAACTAGTCCCCCAAATACTTATATATAACCATACTTATATTAGAACCAGTAAGAGATGGACCTCAAAAGACCTGTTAAATTAAGTTTTTCCTTCAGTAGTGTTCAGACCAGGAGCTGGGAGTTGAGGTGAACCAAGCAAAGATGAAAATGATCTCGCTTTATCTCAGCAGGGGCAGCAGGTCCAACAACAACTTTGTGGAGTGGCTTCTCAGGAACTCATTAGTACCACCTCAGGAGCTTACCACCTTTGCTAAATCCACATGCACAAACTAGCTATATGGGGGCTTTGCCTGGTACAACACTGATGCTCTGATATGCGCAGATTAATAATGCTTTTGTAAGAAACAAAAGTTGCAAACATTCTACAGGTCTGGTGTCAACATAGGTTTAACACATACCAGAGGAAGTAAGTTTTCAGGCTTTTTCTCATCCTTTTCTAGTGGCACAGGTATCTTAGTTGCAACCTCTTTGCAATCACATAGCAACTTTGTCAACTGTAGCAATTTTGAAGATATCTAAATAAGAGTAAAAATCATATCTACATTTTCCAGTTATGGAACAATATTTCAAAGAGATTAAGCAAATTCAAAGTCTGATGGTTAAACACCTTCATTTGAGAAAGTTTTTCAAATGCAATGAATATTACTTCCTATTCCCTAATCTCTGACAGTCCTCTCACACCAGCTTCAAAACAATGCAAGCATGAACCCAAAATTTTAACCATTGGTGAAATATCAGAACTTCTGGGGTGCAGAGAGGACTTTTGTAAGCAGAATTGATGCAATTACACTTTAGGTAGAGCCTTATTCTTACAGTCCAGCATATCACACTTCTGGGGACAGAGTGGCTGGAAAGCAGTCAGGAAGAAAGGGACCTGGGGGTACTGATAGATAGTAGGCTGAACATGAGCCAGCAGTGCGCCCAGGTGGCCAAGAGAGCCAATGGCATCCTGGCCTGTGTCAGGAACAGTGTGACCAGCAGGACGAGGGAAGTTACTCTTCCTCTGTACTCAACACTGGTCAGGCCACACCTTGAGTACTGTGTCCAGTTCTGGACTCCTCAATTCAAGAGAGATGTTGAGGTGCTGGAACGTGTCCAGAGAAGGGTGACAAAACTGGTGAGGGGCCTGGAACACAAAGCCTATGAGGAGAGGCTGAGGGAGCTGGGGTTGTTTAGCCTGGAGAAGAGGAGACTCAGGGGTGACCTCACTGCTGTCTATAACTACCTGAAGGGACATTGTAGCCAGATGGGGGGTGGCCTCTTCTCTCAGGCAACCAGCAATAGAACAAGGGGACACAGTTTCAAGTTGTGCTGAGGGAAGTACAGTTTGGATGTTAGGAGGAAGTTCTTGCCAGAGAGAGTGATTTGCCATTGGAATGGGCTGCCCAGGGAGGTGGTGGAGGCACCGTCCCTGGAGGTGTTCAAGAAAAGAGTGGATGAGGCATTTAGTGCCATGGTTTAGTTGACTGGATAGGGCTGGGGGATAGGTTGGACTGGATGATCTTGGAGGTCTCTTCTAACCTGGTTGATTCTATCGACTTACTTCTTTCTCCTATTTCCATTCTTTGCAGAGCAATACATGTAGGCCTTCTTGTTACATGCAGCCATTGTTCACCACCACCCTGCCTCTTCTTAAAAAAAGCACCCATCTGTCATTTAACCCTGTAGAAGTGGTGTGTTGAGGCATCTACACCCGTCTGAACTCACTGCTAGTCCAGTGCCTATACATTCTAGTGACTGTGACCTGTTTATTTATCCTTTCATCCAGAGCTGAAGATGAACTTGAGTGCAGTGGGATAAAGAGATGAAAGAAAAACTTTCTGATTTGGATGATGATGGAAGAACTTGATCTCTACAGAAAGTCAGCAGTTCTGAGAATTCTGAGGAGTTTGACAAATGGAGCAGACCTGTTAGGGACACAGTCTCAAGTTGTGCCAGGGGAGGTATAGGCTGGATATTAGGAAGAAGTTCTTCACAGAGAGAGTGATTTCCCATTGGAATGGGCTGCCCAGGGAGGTGGTGGAGGCACCGTCCCTGGGGGTCTTCAAGAAATGACTGGATGAGGCACTTAGTGCCATGGTCTAGTTGATTGGTTAGGGATGGGTGCTAGGTTGGACTGGATGATCTTGGAGGTCTCTTCCAACCTGGTTGATTCTATGATTCCTCAGTTTATCTGCCATAAACGAGCCCTTTTTCCAAGGAAATTATATGTAAAGTTGTAGCAGATGCAGATGTTCTTATGCTAGGAGTAAGAATTGTTTGTTTCTTGGAATCAGCTCCAGAAAACCCATATAATTGCAAATGGAAATAACTGAATATCAGGAAAAAAATAGACTTATCCAATTCTCTGCATATTCCTCATGGAATGGTGTTTTTAAGGACAACTAGTAGGAGTTTAAATATAAGATAGACTCCTGACTTCCCGTTTTCAGGAACCCATTAGGCTAGAATACCTTTTTCTGAATCACAGAAAAAACACTAAGTAATTATCACACTAAACACTGACTACTGGCAATATCACTGGAGTGCATGGATTATAGCTGAAGGCAGCAACCATGTTCTGCCAAGCAACATGCAAGTACAAGAAGGGAAAAGCAGTGACAGAGGGCTATACAATTGAGACTTCAGTGCTGACCTCTTACACCACAGGGAGAAAACTTGGAGTAGTGTAAAACTTCTGCTTTATGCTTTTCACCTTCTCTGTGTCACTGTCATGCTGTCAGCGAATCTCAACGCAGTCCTACTATGTCACTTGAAAAGTCATGTGACTAGTGGAAGAGCTACTGAAAAAAGGGTAATACAAATATCATGGAAGGGTTTACAGCAGCAACAGATATAGGATGAGCTCAGAACTCACCTAAAACCTCATAGTCTGGCAGAAACCACTTGGTGCTTGAGCCAAAGCAACATGTTGCCTGTAGCAAGGGCTATGCTTGAGCTATGGAAAGGTACGGCTCCCTACATCTTCTCTTTTTCAATAAATCAAATACATTGAAATAACCAAACAACAGTAAGAAGAGAGGCAAAGAACAAAATTCCACACAATTTTTTCTACTGTCACAGTTGGAGCTGTAGGTTAAAGAAACTCATAAAAACTATTAATGCATCTGAAAGACCATACCAAGCCTACCACTTGCTTTGTATTTCCTCAGAAAATATTGGCTGGTGTTCACATGTCTGATAAAATCTCCAGGTGGATGAAAAGGTAACAAATGAACAGATGTAGAGTACATAATATGAAAAAAAAAAAAGTACTCCTTGATCTCCTGAAGTATGAGAGGCTAAGACATGGCAGACTGGTTCTCCTTCCTATATTTTGGGTAGCTTTAACAAGCTGTGGGTAACTCCATGGAAGAGGATTCAGAAAGTCTGAAATTAGAACCTAATTTAGAAGCAACACCTCTGGATAGACTTTATAGCTATGGATGCAAAAGAGCTACATCACCAAGATGCTCTATTATTATCAGTTTTATGCCTGGATACCTGACTTCATTCTGACTACCCACCTTTCCTCATCATCTGTCACTCTTCAAGCTAAATACCTCTATTTCTGCACTTGGAAAGCATTTGCCTCCAGTAGCAACAGGTAGTCAGAAACAAGCAGCAGTAAAAGAATTCAGCCCTTGAAAATGCGTACACAGCCATTGTGGAGAGTGAGATTGCTCATCAGTGGCCTTCATGTATTAGGACATGAGGATGAGGAGTGACAGATGGTCATACTTGATACATCTTGTGGTATGCAAGTTTCTACTTTGATGAATACTGCCAAATTACTTATCTATTAGTCAGAGGTACATTCTTTACGTCTGTTAGTCATGAATGTATGTAGACTTCACCTTCCAGTTTCTCATGGATGTTTTTATACTTCTGTGTCATAAAACTACTATGAGCAGTGGGAATGTCCCTTTTAATCTGCAGGGCATGAGTGATATCATGGCATACCTAATGAAGACAGTACTAGGAACAAGATACAAGGCCAAAGTCAAATAGGCCAGCTTTTTGTTTTCTTCCTTTGGTCACTATATTCCCAGACTTGTATCACTAAATAAAACAGTCTAGGATCAGTGTAACAGTATTTAAAGACTGTGCAAGGAGCGGAAGAAATCACAGCTAGAAAAGGGGGCATATAGCAAAGCTGTTTAAGCAGCAAGGGACCGGGTTAGAAAAGCTAAGGCTCAGTTATAATTAAATGTAGCCAGGGAGATCAAGTGGAACAGCAGACATTTCTACAGGTACATGAAGCAGATCCTTCTGGAGGCACTGGTGAGGCAGAAGAATAACAAACAGGTGAATGGGCACAATCAACACAGCTTTACCAAGGGCAAATTGTACCTGATGAACTTGGTGGCCTTCTATGACAATGTCACAACATCAATAGACAAAGGGAGAGCAACCAGTGTCATTGATGTGGACCTCAGCAAAGCCTTTGTCACTGTCCTTTGACACTGTCCTACATGGCATCCTGATCTCTAAGCTGGTAAAGTATATATTTGGTGGATGGACCACTCAGTGGATAAAGAACTGGCTTGATGGTCACACTGAAAGAGTGGGTACCAGGACTAGTCTTGCTTAATATCTTTGTCAGAATCATTGAGTGCACCCTTAGCAAGTTTGCCAACAACACCAGGCTGTGTGGAGCAGATGACGTGCTGGAGAGAAGGGATCCATCCAGAAGGACCTCAACAGGCTGGAGAGGTAGACCCATGCCAATCTCACGAAGTTCAACAAGACCAAGTGCAAGGTCCTGCATCTGGGTCAGGGCAATCACAGGCACTCAATGTATGTTGGGCAGTGACTGGCTTGAGAGCATCCCTGAAGAAAAGGACTTGGGAGTGTTGGTGGATGAGAAGTTCAACTGAGCCACCAGTGAGCACTTGCAGGCCAGAAAGCCGATTGTATCCTGGGCTGCGTCAAGAGAAGTGTGGCCAGCAGGGCAAGACAGGTGATTGTCTCCCCTTCTGCGCTGCTCTTACGAGACTCTACCTGGAGTATTGAGTCCAGTTTTGGAATCCTTATTACAAGAAATAAATAGACATCTGGAACACGTCCAGAGAAGGATCAGTGATGATCAAAGAGCTAGAGCACCTCTCCTATGAGCACAGGCTGAGAGAGTTGGGGCTGTTCAGTTTGGAGAAGAGAAGTCTCCAAGCAGACCTTGTTGTGGCCTTCCAGTGTCAGAAGGGAGCCTACAAGAAAGCTGGCGAGGGACTTTTTAGGGTGTCAGGATATGATAGAACTAGAGGGAATGGATCCAAGTTAGAGGAGGGGAGATTCAGATTGGATGTTAGGACAAAATTCTTCACTATAAAGGTGGTGAGACATTGGAAGAGGTTACCCAGGGAGGTGGTGGAAGCCTCACCCCTGGAAGTTTTTAAGGCCAGGCTGGATGTGGCTCTGGGCCACCTGATCTGTCAGAGGGTGTCCCTGCCCATGGCAGGGGATGTGGAAGTGGATGATCCTTGAGATCCCTTCCAACCCTGACCATTCTGTGATCCTGTGACTTAACAGCACCCCATGTTCAGGAGTTCCTTCTCATCTGTCTGTCTCTCTCAAGGTAGATGAGGTTTGCATTTTCATAGGTATTTCAGTATATGACTATATTAGTTTTCAGTTCCGAGGTAACATCCCATGTAACAATGAGCACCTGGAAAGCTTAAATATACCCCCAGGACACAGTCTCAGAAGTGCTCAGAACTACGAACCCAGGACTACCTACAGATGTTCATTATCAAATGCACAAAACAAATGCAACAAATCCTCAAACCAAACCTCAAACCCAACCAACAGCATGGCATAAAAACTAGGAAAATATGGTGTAGGAATGCAAACATTCAAAGAAAATCAATGACAGAGTGCTCCTTACCCACAAAGAAGTTTTTTCTTTATCCCAGAACCGAAGCCTGGCCACAAAACCTGCCGTAGGCATGGCTCCACCAGATGGCAGAAGAGCTCAAATGTTAGCCTACACTTTTGGTTTGTGCTACAGTACAGGCAGAAAATATTGCTAATAAAATTTGGTTTAGACTTTATTTTACATTTCTTTTTCCTGTGTGCATATGCAAAGGATGCTGATTTCTCTCATGCTGTTTGCACTCAGTTCAGAGGGACCACTGAACTGTCTGGTTTTCTGAAACCGTGCCTGTCAGTGTCAAAGAGACCAAGAACCCTGAAAGAAACCAACAGCAGTATGATACAATAGACTACTTCACGAAACAGCTAGGAAGTTGAGGTAGCCACTAGTTTATTTGAATCCTGGGTGAAAGTAGTGTCTTCACAGTTAAATCACTTAGAACAAAGTGCTTGCATACCAGGTGACAGTCAACTAAAAGTTGCAGTGCCCAGCTTACAGAAATCATAGAATCATAGAATCAACCAGGTTGGAAGAGATCTCCAAGATCATCCAGGCCAACCTATCCCCCAGCCCTATCCAGTCAACTAGACCATGGCACTAAGTGCCTCATCCAGGCTTTTCTTCAACAATTCCAGGGAGAGTGACTCCACCATCTCCCTGGGCAGCCCATTCCAATGGCAATCACTCTCTGGCAAGAACTTCCTCCTAACATCCAGCCTAGACTTCCCCTGGCACAAATTGAGACTGTGTCCCTTTATTCTGTTGCTGGTTGTCTGGGAGAAGAGGTCACCCCCCCCACCTGGCTACAATGTCCCTTCAGGTAGCTGCAGACAGCAATGAAGTCACCCCTGAGCCTCCTCTTCTCTAGGCTAAACAACCCCAGCTCCCTCGGCTTCTCCTCATAGGCTTTGTGTTCCAGCCAGGCTTCTATATCTTCCAAGATCTGAACATAACATAAGATTCAGAAGGTAGGATGTCACTGAAATCACCATGAGTAGTATCTACATCTACACATACAAATAAAAAAAAACCCAAACCCTTAACTCAGAACCTTATGCATTTCTTCTCACTGCAGTCTCCAAATGTAATGCCTTCTTATGGTATGGATAGTGGATTACTCAGCTTTCCAAATGCAGAAGCCTACTTCTCACATAGTGCCTGTTATAGCTGAGCTCTATTTCAGTAACATTCTTCCCTTCTTTTAACAATAAAAGCCACAGACAATGATATTTCCAGCATGGGTTTTCCCAGATCTCTACAAGCTCAACCCTTCTAAAGCCTTCAGCAAGAATCTAAATAATTTTAAACAAACCTAAAGCCCAGGAATACAGAGTGTGGTCAGAAAACACATGGGGCGAAGTCCTGGATGAGCAAATCCTGAGAAGTCTTTTCTCTTGGCTGATGGTAAATGATGAGGGGTAAATAATGGGGGAAGCAGATGGGGCACCCACAAAACAGCAATCACAAGCAGCTAAATACCAAAAAAAACTTCAGCTACAGAGGCCTCTGAGACACTTTCTAGAAAAAACATCCAAATACTAGCAAATGTTTATGCCAGGAGACATAATACTCATCTATGTATCTAGCACCCACTTATTGAATCAAATATTTCACAGAGACAGGCACATTCAGGAATTTGTGGGGTGCTTCATGAGGCCAAGTAGATAGAGAATTCTCTAATGGAAGTTTGCAGATGACACCAAGCTAGGCAGAGGTGTTGATCTGCTGGAGGGTAAGCGAGCCCTGCAGAGGGACCTAGACAGGCTGGATGGGTGGGCAGAGGCCAAGGGGATGAGAATTAACAAGGCCAAGTGCAGGGTTCTACACTCTGGCCACAACAACCCCAAGCAGCACTACAGGCTGGGGACTGAGTGGCTGGAGAGCAGCCAGGAAGAAAGGGACCTGGGGGTACTGATAGACAGTAGCTGAACATGAGCCAGCAGTGTGCCCAGGTGGCCAAGAGAGCCAATGGCATCAAGAACAGTGTGGCCAGTAGGACAAGAGAGGTCATTCTGCCCCTGTACTCAGCACTGCTTAGGCCACACCTTGAGTACTGTGTCCAGTTGTGGGCTCCACAATTCAAGAGAGATGTTGAGGTGCTGGAACGTGTCCAGAGAAGGGCAACAAAGCTGGTGAGGGGCCTGGAACACAAACCCTATAGAGAGAGGCTGAGGGAGCTGGGGTTGTTTAGCCTGGAGAAGAGGAGGCTCAGGGGTGACCTCATTGCTGTCTACAACTACCTATAGGGAGGCTGTAACCAGGTGGGGGGTGGCCTCTTCTCCCAGGTAACCAGCAATAGAACAAGGGGACTCAGTCTCACGATGTGCTGGTGGAGATATAGGCTGGATGTTAGGAGGAAGTTCTTGCCAGAGAGAGTGATTGGCATTGGAACAGGCTGCCTAGGAAGGTGGTGGAGTTGCTGTCTCTAGAGGTGCTCAAGCAAAGAGTGGATGAGGCACTTAGTGCCATGGTCTGATTGATTGGACAGGGCTGGGTGATAGGTTGTACTGGATGATCTTGGAGGTCTCTTCCAACCTGGTTGATTCCATAATTCTATGATTCATCTGTACAACCACTTCTGAGTCCTGCTACTGAGTGGCAGCTCTTGGCACTGCCAGGCTGCATGTAGGATGTATCGAGGGCTGTTCCCGGATTCCCTTGCTGCTCGGGAAGGCAGCCAGAAGGGGGAGACATTCCATCACAGTTAAAGCTGCAAGCCACTTCCTCAACGAACCAGTGAACTGAAATTTCTTTACTTGAGGTTTGCTTTGTAGCCTTGACATTTGCCTTTAGAAACTTAATGTTTTTCGTTTGCTTGCTTGTTTTCTGATACTTCTTGTGAAAAAACATCTTTGCTTCAATGCGTTTATTGCAAATGAACCTAGGGGTGAGCAAGCATAGATGATAAAGACTCCAGCTCATTCATTTTCCTTCTGCCTTGAACATAAAGAATGCCTGAATCACTGTTAAATAAGGTGAACACATTTGCACACTAATATTAAAGGGCAATCTTAAAGACCAACACAAAACTCTTTCTCTATGCAGATTCTGAATGACCTTTAGATACAAGTAATTTTTCTGAAGCAAAATATTTAGCTTCGCCCAGACACACTCCTCCACTCAATTTGGCTCACAAAACAAGGTCTTTAGAAACCATGATACACTGCAGAAGTAGTGTGGATCATAAGGTGGGATGAGAGGAGTACCAGTGAGAGAAGCTACCCAAGTTGGCTATATTTAAGGGCTGGAAAGTGAAGAGGAAAAAGCAGACCAATGCATCAAAGGAAGGTACCCCAAGTACCAAATCCCTTTATTGCTAGTTAGGACTGCCTATAAAGATTGAGACAGGCAGGGCAATGCATTCATCCTGCATCCACCAGCACAAGGGTTTATGGCTTTGCCACTCCGCACTACCTGGAAAGCACCTGGTAGATCTCAATGGCATCAAAACCAGACAACCTTTTGCTGCTACATTCACCTTAGTTACTGATCCCACCTTATAATGCCAGCAGATTTCCTTACGGCATCACCATCATCAGTTTGTTTTCTGAGTAGAATGTATTTACAGGAGGTTTTGAAACAGAGTCCTGGATTTCACTCTGGATAACTCTGCTCAAGTGGCCAAACTGCCAGCACTATCTGGAAATTATGTCCCAAATCACCATCACACAATGCTTACTGGTTTGTGGTGGAAAAATGCTTTTAAAATAATTTTGTACTGATTGCTGCCTTAAAATGTGTAGGTATTTGTTATCTGCCAAACTTTCAGTAGTCTCCTGAAATATTTTCTGTTAGATGCTCATTTACATTTGTTTACCTTCATCTACTTCAGTATTATTTCTCTATATTGTGATAACACTGTTTGCTTTTATATTGCAGCTGAAGGACTTAAGAGAAGGTATAGGAGAAAAAAGTGTCTCACGTGGAAAAGCCAGGTCTGTTAAAGGCATTTCTTTAAGAAATTCACATGATGCTGGGAGTTAGTTAAGCAGAAAATTTACCTCTTCTGAAGGTATTCAATATGCACTCAAAACCCTCAAGCAATGAGAAGTGTGAAACAAGCAGAAAATTGTCGGGGGGACTTCATAATTTTCTCCCAGCAGTAACTGGAATAGATAGAAAATTATGTCACCAAACTTCATAGTTCATCAGGACTAATCTGTGCATGAGTTCAGTGCTCACAACCTCTTTAAAACAAAACAAAACAAAACACCCAAACCAGATATCACTCTTTTTTGCTATGCAGAAGTAAAAATATTAACTTTCCTTTCATATTAAGCAAATTTTTTTGGGGGGGACAGTTTTAATAGTATGAACACAAAGTAAAAGCACTGCCCTTTTAGAAGTCATGCCAGATTTGCCATAATGACGCTCCTGTGATAGCTCTTTTTTATTGACTCTTTAGCACTGCTGATTCCCTGCTGAACCAAATTTCTGCAAATTCAGTCAGTTCTGTTAGGTCTTGTAACTGAGGCACATTCAATGTCCATGTGTTTAGTGAAATGAAAGGACAAAACAGTGAAAATAGGAAAGAATTTTTTTTTTTTTTAGGGAAGCAAAGCCCAGCTGGCAGATAACTAGGGAAAGGCTCTGGTCAGATAGACGATGGTTTCCCTGGCTACTTGCAAGAATGCAGCAAGTTTTCTGGGTATATGAGAGCAGCAAAGTGTCACTCCTGTTAGGAACTGAGCTATTTCACCAGCTGAACACAAAATACTGTGCTTCTGACACTGAACAGCAGAAATACTGCAGCTAGTTTGAAATATCAAATTTTCCTAAACATGAAACTGGAGCATACGGTGAGGTAATCTTCCTGCATCCCCCCAAAGGCACCTACGATGGTTGATGTTCACATGAACTCCTCATAAAATGTGTACCATTATACACAAACAAACACTTTCACCAAATATATGATGCACTTTCTTTAGCTACTTTGGATTGCCTCATCCCACTTACACATGTCCCAGGAGGTATTTACAGGTGATCAAAATGAAGCTCACAAACGTTCACTGTTCGACTCACTGGTTGCTAGTTTCCCAGACTATTCTGCATTTTGCCTGTCACCGAATACAGCTAACTGAAAGCAAAAAGAACTATTGACAAACAGGAGAAAGGCAGAGCTGCGAGCACAAGGCTGCAGACGCACACGTGCCTTCCAGTGGCGTCAATCTGATTGCAAGATCTGCTTGTACCGGCTGCAGTGAAAGACCTTAGCTTTTTTATCTTGCTGCAGGAGACGTGAATTAGGGATGAGATTTGGCTCATCACACATGATAACATGCAAATTTGCTTTTGCCCTATGGATTGAGACAGAAGAAAGGTGGAGACAAAGTTTCTAGCTACTGAGGTGCAACCCTGACTGTATCTGTGAGTCCTGACTCCAAGTCTTTACAAGCCCACCCCTGGCTTGCTGTCACACATACTTTTAAGGCCATAGTTGTTTGGCCATCTCTGAGCAATGTTCAGAGATGCTATGCTCACTACCCTCATCCTCTGCATCACCTCCAGATCTGAAATATACCTGTTGATCAAACAGTAAAGCCTGTTTGTGCAAAAGGAGGGCATGAGGGTTGTTTATCAATTTTACTTTGAAAGATACTGCACATACTCTATCCACATAGAAGAGATGCAGTGCAGCTTGCAACCCCAACCTCATGGCTTTGAACTGACTTAGCTATCTTCATTTAGAAGCAGACTTAGCTATGCTTATGCAAATATCAGGTTTGTCTTGAATTACAGTGTTACATAAAATAGTTATGTAGCAGGAAATACATATCTCTGGGACTAAGCCTTTTACAGTTTGTGCACAGAAAAAAATGTGGCTTCTGCAGTGTAATATGATACATAAATATTCCAGATAATAGCATTTATGTAGAAAAATAGCTTTATGGAAACAAATTTCAAGCATAAATGAAACGGCTTGACATGGCTATCTTGCAGCCTGAAGCACACACTAATTTTGCCTGTTCACATTTACTGGTTCTGTAGTCTAAGCAATGAGAGGAGGAGAAACACTACAAGAAAACAGAATTAAAACTAGAGGGAAAGTCTGCTCCACTCTAGCACATGGACACTTCACTTCTTCAAAAAAGTACCTGGTGATGCAGTATCATAAACAAGTGGTTCGTGAGCCAGGTCTGAGTTAGCAAAGGCAGCAGAGTCTGCTTTTCTTCCCCCCGGAGACAGCCTGATGTGCAGACCTCTCTGAGTATTATTGTTGTGAGTCAGTCAAGCAGTCACTGTGTGTCATTCAGTGCACCAGCTGTCGCTGCACAATAGCATCCATTCCACTGAACAATACATTAAATCTCCCCCAAGTGCTAGCTGTAGTCTGCTCTGAGGCTTACAATCACTGGACGTGTTACTCCATGCTCAGCACACTGCACGCAGGAATCACGGGCTGGTGATGCAGACACAGGGATTCTCATTTGAAAACTCTCATGAAATGCAGGGGGGTTGTTTGTATTGGTTTTTTGGTGTTTTTTTTTTTTTTTTTAAATGTGTGGTTTTGTTTGTTTGTTTGATTGATTGATTGATTGTTTTTCTGAGTTCAGCTGCCAAATCTATGAGACTAAAGGATGAGCTCACAAGAAGGTGGATGGAGAAATGAAGAGCAAAAGTTACTTTATCGACATTACTTGATGAAACTGCTTTGCAGGAGGTGGTGACTGGCAGCTCTGTGCTGTCTGTGCTTCCTGGGGCCCTGTTAAGCAAACAGACACATTTTGGGATAGATGTAGGCATGTTATGGCCTTGTTATTTTTTTCTGCAGTGAAAACTACTTCCTGGCATCAATGACTGACATTTCTCACTTAAAAAAACCGCTGTATTTGAGATTTTTAGGTGTCTGAGATGAATCACAGAAGCATCTGGGTTGGAAAAGACCCTCAGGATCACCAAGTGCAACCTATAACCCTACTCTACAAGATTCACCTTAAACCTTACCCCTAAGCACCACATCGAAACAACCTTTAAAGACATCCAGGGGCAGTGACTCCACCACCTCCCTGGGCAGTTCATTCCAGTGCCTGTCCACTGTCTCCATGAAAAATCTTTTCCTAATGTCCAACCTAAACCGACCCAGTCTCACCTTGAGGCCAGTCTCCCTTGTTCTGTCTCCAACTACCTCTGAGAAGAGACCAGCACCAGCCTCTCCACAGTGTACCTCCAGGTAGTTGTAACATGTAAGTACACCTCTGGAGTGACCAGCCACCACTCCAACTTATTCGAGATCTCATTGTCTTCTACTCCTGTCTTTGCATCAGACAGTTACTGAAGACTTGTCTTTAACCTGCATGAGGGGTCCACAGCTACATACTATTTTTGTAACCAAAGCTAGCTCTTCAGCTTTAGGCTCTACTTTGGCCTCCTTCTGGCCCACAAATAACATCTTCATCCCCAGCTGTATCACAAAATAGTTTATTTGTACCTAGCATGGTTTGAAGATTCCCATGGTTAGAAATTTGCTATGAGGTATCACCCAAAATTGAGAAACAAAATCAACAAATGTTTTCTGGTTTCAACTTTTTTGAAACCCCTGAAAATAACTTCTCCCCCCCCCCCCCCCCCCCCCCAAAAAAAAAAAAACAAACAACCAAACAACCAAAATAGCCAGCATTGCTGTCAAATGGAAATATTATTTCTGGTCAGCTCTGCAAGACAATAATCAGCAGAAGTAGCTACACTAATTGTAGCAGGCCTTGAAAAAACAGGACCATGTTCAGTTTCCTGCAGATTATTTTGCTTTTGGAGCTATTGCTCAACTTTTTGTGTCTATTAGCCTTGAGTAAAGGCATCTCAAGAGCAGCAAAACTGTTCTCCTTTGTTCAGCACTTTACACTGTTTACTGGCTACAGTCCCAAACAATAACCAGTATGTTGAAATAATTAAGGTCATTGCCAACTACTTGCAAAATTACCACAAACCACTATGCAGGTGATCACTAGCTGCAATACCAGCTTTCCATGCATGCTTGCATATTTGATTCAAGACAAAACATGTTTAAGTAGGGTATGTTGTGGTCTTGCAAAAACACACTTCCTTGAATCTATGAAAAGCAAAACCAAACCGAAAATAGTCTAACCTGGAAAAGTTCATCTCTGTTGCCTTTTATGAGAAACATTAAGCTTAAGTTTTGGGAAATAGTTGTTTAAATTTGAAAAAAACAAAACAAAACAAAAAACAAAACCAAATGAACAAAAACATTCAAAACCCCAAGGATGATACACTGTTAATTCTGCTGGACAGACATGTCACATCAGAATGTCTGCAGGCATTTCACTTGCTCTGCTGGTTAATATAACATTTATCATGAAGCAACCCCTAATGAGAAATACAAACATACAATAAATGAACCTGCTATTTCCAGCTATGAGAGGTGGAAAGTAGAAGGGTTTTTTTTTAAGATTCTGTGTTTTATATTTAAATTAACTCTTACATGTAGGTCAGATCAATTTGTTTTGCAGTACAGAGAGCCAGAGTCTAGCACCAGAAGTGGAACTGCTTCTGGGCTTTGAATGTGTAAATCTGTTAAATATTTTTAACATGATATTTTGCATTATCCAATCCTTTTTAATTACTCCATCCTAGCCTCCTGTGCATCCTGTTCCACTATAACCAGAAGAATAAACTGCTATATTTCAGTTATAGATTTTAGGCCTTTCCCCCCCTCCATCCCTTTGTAAGTGTTCTATGTCAACACATGACCAGACGTGCTGCTGCATGTAGATCTGGAGAATGGTTTAAAATTTGAACTCCCCCACCTTCCACACACTTAACTTTAATGAATATTTTTCACAGACCATCTAATAGGTATAGCTATGTTGCCATGTTGATGCCATGGAGAACATTGGAGAAGGAATGCTTTGCCCAAGACAGAGGCAATGCGACGGTGTGGCAAGAAGGCAAAGGTTCTCAGGCTGGTGACATGATGAAAGCAGAAGCACTGGAGCTGGGCAACGTGACTGCTGCCGGTAAAGAGAAGAAAGGTGGTGCTGCCAGTGCCAGACAAGATGGCAAAGACCAAAGGAAGTTTCTGCAGCCTAGATGTCCCAGCTTCTGACAGGTGACTCATTCCTTTCAGATGCATGCTCTGTGTCAGCCTGAGCTGCATGCTGCTTGGCTCCTCTCCTATCAGCAAGCATATGGATGGTTTTTTTGCAGAAGAGTAAAAACAACAAATATGATGAAAGGAAGGATGTTGAAAGTCCACTGTAAATTGTGTCTTAGTATGACCAACACAATCAATCCTGGCCCTCCCCATGCATGGATGCAATTGGATCCTTCCCTCCAACCTGGCACAAATGGGGATGCACACATGGAGACATTCCAGATGAGCAGCACCTGCTCCTTGAGACGGGTTCATAACTGGCCTTAAGAGACAGACTTCAGAGCACTCTTCAGAACAAGTGATGAAAGTAATATGAACAGTCATAGTTCATCTACCAGTATGGCTCTGATTTATTTCTTTTATTTTCAGTTTATTGATAAGCAATTATCAAACTTAGGCCAGCTGATCATTGAAAAGTTCAATTTCAGAATACTTCTTAGTAGAGCCAGAAAGAGAAACACATACCTGACATTCAGAGTGGTAAACTGTGTCAGCTCCGTGCTGAGATGACTGTCATTGGTGGCATCCATCAACAGACAGCAAAAGTTGTGGAAAATGTCAGAATTACCAGTATAGAAGTTTCATCATTTGAACAGAGTTATTGAAAATTTGCCAGAACTTCAGAAGGCTGCATCAAAGTTGGATACACAGACCACATGACAGATGACACCTAGTGTCGATGAATGTGAATTAATGTACATTGGAGAAAATGTCTTGCTCAGAGTACTGAGTCCTGTGCTATTTATGACGATATGGGGGGTTGGGAGGGATGGAATTTTCCCTTTCTGCAGATAGTGCAATCGAGGGATTATTTAAAAGACTGTGAAATGAAAAAAAACCAAACCAAAACAGGGAGAAAAAAAAAAAACACAAGTGTGTGTGATAGTTTTGTTATATGAAATGACACCAAGCTGAGTGGTGCTGTTGATACACCAAAGGGATGGGATGTCACCCAGATGGACATGGACAAGCTGGAGAGGTGGGCCCTGGTGAAATTCATGAGGTTCAACAAGAGCAAGTGCAGGTTCTGCATCTAGATTGGAACAATCCTCACTGGGCAATGAGATAACAGAAATCAGCCCTGTGGAAAAGGATTGGGTGTGCTGGTGGATGAGAAGCTGCACATGAGAAGATAGTGTGCGCTTGCAGCCCAGAAGGCAAATTGCATCCTGGGCTGCATCAAAAGAAGATTGAGTAATTCTGACACTTTTCTCTAATGTGACCTCACTTGGAGGTGCTGTGACCAACTCTAGAGCCCTCAATATAGGAAGGACATGGATCTGATGAAGCAGGTCCAGAGGAGGGCCATGAGAATGATCAGAGGTTTGGAACACCTCTGCTATGAAGTCAGGCCGAGGGAGCAGGGGTGATTCAGCCTGGAGAAGGTTCCAGGGAGGCTTAACAGCAGTCTACTAGTACCTGAAGGGGGTCTGGAGAAGTACTGTTTACTAAATCCTGTAGATATATGATGAGGGGCAACGGTTTGAAATTAGAGAAGAGTAGATTTAGATCGGGTGTTAGGAAGAAGTTCTTCACCATATGGGTGGTGGAACACTGGAACAGTTTGCTCCAGGAAGTAATTGAGGCTACATTCCTGAAGATATTCATCATGAGGCTCAACAAGGCTCTGATCAACCTGATCTGGTAGAGGATGTCCCTGCTCTCTGCACGGCACTTGGATTAGATGACCTTTGTATGTCCATTCCAACCCAAACCATTTTAAGATAAGGGGTAATGATTTGAAATGAGTGAAGAGCAAATTTAAATTGGATGTTAGGAACAAGTTCTTTACATCAGGGTAATGGAACAGGTTGCCCAGGGAGGTGGCTGGGGCTCCATCTGTGGAGATATTCAAAGTGAGGCTTGACAGGGCTCTGAGGAACTTGGTTAGTTGAGGATGCCTCTGCTGACTACAGGGAGGATTGGGCTAGATGACCTTTGGAGGTCCCTTCCAATGCAGACCCTTCTATGAGTCTATGATTATATTTAATCATTATATTAAATATAATTATATTTAATTCTTTTTATCATCTGAAGTAAAGTTGCTTTCAGCCTATAAGGAGTTCAGAGTTTCAAAGGCACACCAGAAAAATGACTAAAGTGCTCAGGATGGAAAAGAGATAAGCTGGAGATCATACAGTTCAGAAATATCTTCAAGGAGGTAATCCACATACTTCTCCTCTTTCTGCATTTCAAGGCAGAATTAGAACTTAATCTGTTTATCTATGTTTGGGGGGTGGGGGGGAGGGGGGGGAGGGAGGAAAGCTGTTTTTAGGGGCTTGGTTGGGGTTTTTCTTCCTTTTCTTTTTCTTTTCCTGATGTTGCATTCTTCAATATGATCAAGGCAAAACCTTCTGGAAAGCAAAAGTAACCAAGCTCAAAATGCCCAATACACCCACAAGTAGGTACAGGGAAAGAGATCTAAATGCAGAGAGCTGCTCTGTCTAGCTGAAACCACAGGCCTCAGGGAAATACTTTTTTTCCTAGTAGTTCAACAGTGCTAGGATAAAGGAGATCTCTCATTGTCTTTGGTATTGACTGGGAATTTCTTATGGCCCTTGAGAGATTTCTTCTGCTAAAAGTGCCACGTTCCTATCCCAAACAAGGAAGTGTTTGGACAGACTTGATGAATGTCAATGATCTTTGCTTCAAAAAATTCCTGACCAGATCTAATAACTATAAAAGAGAAAAAGACACATCACTGAATATGCTTAATGAAAAATATTTCATTTTTATAGCAAATTATTAGCCAATGAAATTCTGTGAATGTTTTTGAGACCAAGAGCTATAAGGGGAAGATTGTGTCCCTACATACATGGCTTGGACAGGATCCAGGATACCAGAAATTAATGTAGCATCTATTCTGCTCTCCTGTACTCAAGAGCCTTATTCATCAGTTTGGTGTCAGAGGTTTGTAACTGCAGCATCTTCTCATGTCAAAAAGCAGATTCTTTCACTTATTTAAAATTAGCTTTATCCCTTGCTAAACTCTTCTTGCCTACTACTTCTGTGAGACAGCTTGCACCTGAGTTGTGGCAGAAGTGAAGCTACGTAATTAACACACTAGAAAATTAATTAACCTAGTGCTCAGTGGAGAGATTTGTTCTTGGTAACATGATTCTGAATAATCACTTGCTTTCCTTGAGTGAACAGTTTGCAAGCATCAGCAGCTATTGCAGGCAGTTGCATCACTGATCTGTCATTCTTTCATGGCCATACCATATGGACAATAATAACTTAAATGGAGCTGAGCAGATGTTCAGGACACAGTGTGTGGCTGGGAATGCAGAGATAGGCCCAGTGTGTTTGCATTAATTGAGATGTTTTACACTAAAAAAATTATCTAAAAGTAATTAAAAAATGTATACATTAATACATAGATAGTGAAAATTTGTATTTGTGTTTGGAGTGATGAAGAAAGCAGATTGTGCTACACAGAGATATTTCTAAGGAGTTCATTGATTATCATTGATTAGCAGGGAGAAAAATCATAAGGATCATTTTTTGAAGAGGTTAGATTACCAGGAATTTTGTGTGTAGACACTCAAAGACAGGGGAGAGATTCTATTTAAACTCAAAGTATACAAAAATTAAAATCTTTATTTTCCAAACCTTAACAAAACTCTTTCCATCATTTCATTAGGGAACAGATGAGACACTGCACTGCTGATCAGTAAATATAGACCAAGAAAAAGAAGGAACTGGCAACATTTTTTCTTCATTATTGCCAAAGAAATGAAGAAAGAAAGAGAGAAAGAGTGGAGGAAGAAGAATGGAAAAAAAAAACAGACAGGGAGAGAGAAAGAGAGAGAAAGAGAGAAAGAGAGAAAGAGAGAAAGAGAGAGAGAGAGAGAGAGGAAGGAAGGAAGGAAGGAAGGAAGGAAGGAAGGAAGGAAGGAAGGAAGGAAGGAAGGAAGGAAGGAAGGAAGGAAGGAAGGAAGGAAGGAAGGAAGGAAGGAAGGAAGGAAGGAAGGAAGGAAGGAAGGAAGAAAGGAAGGAAGAAAGGAAGGAAGAAAGGAAGGAAGAAAGAAAGAAAGGAAGAAAGGAAGAAAGAAAGGAAGGAAGAAAGGAAGGAAGAAAGAAAGGAAGAAAGAAAGAAAGGAAGGAAGAAAGGAAGGAAGAAAGGAAGGAAGAAAGGAAGGAAGAAAGGAAGGAAGAAAGGAAGGAAGAAAGGAAGGAAGAAAGGAAGGAAGAAAGGAAGGAAGAAAGAAAGGAAGAAAGGAAGGAAGAAAGGAAGGAAGAAAGGAAGGAAGAAAGGAAGGAAGAAAGGAAGGAAGAAAGGAAGGAAGAAAGGAAGAAAGAAAGGAAGAAAGGAAGAAAGGAAGAAAGGAAGAAAGGAAGAAAGGAAGAAAGGAAGAAAGGAAGAAAGGAAGAAAGGAAGAAAGGAAGAAAGGAAGAAAGAAAGGAAGAAAGGAAGAAAGGAAGAAAGGAAGAAAGGAAGAAAGGAAGAAAGGAAGAAAGGAAGAAAGGAAGAAAGGAAGAAAGGAAGAAAGGAAGAAAGGAAGAAAGGAAGAAAGAAAGAAAGAAAGAAAGAAAGAAAGAAAGAAAGAAAGAAAGAAAGAAAGAAAGAAAGAAAGAAAGAAAGAAAGAAAGAAAGAAAGAAAGAAAGAAAGAAAGAAAGAAAGGAAGGAAGGAAGGAAGGAAGGAAGGAAGGAAGGAAGGAAGGAAGGAAGGAAGGAAGGAAGGAAGGAAGGAAGGAAGGAAGGAAGGAAGGAAGGAAGGAAGGAAGGAAGGAAGGAAGGAAGGAAGGAAGGAAGAAGGAAGAAGAAGAAGAAAGAAAGAAAGAAAGAAAGAAAGAAAGAAAGAAAGAAAGAAAGAAAGAAAGAAAGAAAGAAAGAAAGAAAGAAAGAAAGAAAGAAAGAAAGAAAGAAAGAAAGAAAGAAAGAAAGAAAGAAAGAAAGAAAGAAAGAAAGAAAGAAAGAAAGAAAGAAAGAAAGAAAGAAAGAAAGAAAGAAAGAAAGAAAGGAAGAAAGGAAGGAAGAAAGGAAGGAAGAAAGGAAGGAAGAAAGGAAGAAAGGAAGAAAGGAAGAAAGGAAGAAAGGAAGAAAGGAAGAAAGGAAGAAAGGAAGAAAGGAAGAAAGGAAGAAAGGAAGAAAGGAAGAAAGGAAGAAAGGAAGAAAGGAAGAAAGGAAGAAAGGAAGAAAGGAAGAAAGGAAGAAAGGAAGAAAGGAAGAAAGGAAGAAAGGAAGAAAGGAAGAAAGAAGAAAGAAAGAAAGAAAGAAAGAAAGAAAGAAAGAAAGAAAGAAAGAAAGAAAGAAAGAAAGAAAGAAAGAAAGAAAGAAAGAAAGAAAGAAAGAAAGAAAGAAAGAAAGAAAGAAAGAAAGAAAGAAAGAAAGAAAGAAAGAAAGAAAGAAAGAAAGAAAGAAAGAAAGAAAGAAAGAAAGAAAGAAAGAAAGAAAGAAAGAAAGAAAGAGGGAAGGCTTCTGCTTTGAGCTAAATTCAACAAAAGCCTGTATACCAAAACACAACTTTTATCATTCCATCTTCAGGGAGGCCAAAATAAACAGAAGGATATACTGCTGAGACCTCCAAGCACTGTTGATACACAAATACATTCCAGTCACAAACACACGTGTACAAGCAGCCAATGTGTTGACTAAGCATAGCAAAAAACAGTGCACAGAAGCTTCCCACAATTAAACCTGCCAATATGCCTCCCAGCAACAACTCACAAATATTTGTTGCCCCCACTCTGCCTTGTGAAAATGCATGTAATGTATCACTCTGTGATCAGCAAGTCAGGGATAAAGAGATACTATGTTGTTATGAAATGGAGAGGTAGTGAGGCAGGCAGTTAATAAAAATATAAATTATTCATGAATCCAAAACCCCACCCCCACGTAACTGCATGTGAAAATCACAGATTCGGTGTTTGGTTGGAAAATACTTTCACTGTAGATATATATACATATAAAAGCACTATCAAACAGTTTAAGGAACAGCAATTGGAAAAAGGTAAATCCCCAAGCCAAGACTGTTCCCCCACTAACAAGAGGCAGGCAATTCCCCCGAGACTCTAGGAAATATTCCAATTTGCTCACGAGGTGGCATTGTAACTGGGAAGATTCCTCTTATGGTCGCCTATTTTCTGGGAAGCCTTCCAGAGCTACACATATAATCCACAGTATATGATACAGAAATCCAGACAGAGCCTGCAAGAGTGTCTTACAGCAAGGGAGCTGTTGCTGAGGGGAAATTAATTGATGCGAGATGACATTTTCCAAAATTACTATTGTTTATTCATTTTGCTATTCAGAACTCTCACCACCCACAGACACTCGTTTTAGTAATATTTCAGTTCTTACACAGCCATGGAAACATTCCATGGATAATATCTAGACCTAGTAATAACCAGCAAAATGTATGAAAATTCATTGGACTGGAAGAGAACATTCCACAGTCAAATGCCACCTGAGGTCAATATGCCGCTTGCCCAGTAGCTGGGCCCAAGCTCTTTCTGCTCTGTGGCAGAAGGCAGTAGAGAATTACAAAGAGGCATTTGAGCATTTACTCACAGATTATTATTATTATTACTACCCACTCATGGGGCTTAGCCACAGTCCAGACAGTGCCCAAATGCTTTCAGGGGACTCTGTCTCATTGGACATTGAGGCTTGAATCTTCCTGGCTTCTGGGGAAAGGACACTGACAATCTCTGACCTTGTTCTCCTGGCTTACTCTGGATGATCTGTATGTATGTCGAGGAATTCTAGGCAGGACCTGCAGGTGCAGAATGCAGGATGCTGTGCAGTCTCAGCACGATGTCATGCTGGCCACACAGGCTGATTGTGTGCAGGCATCCAGGGTCTGCTCCTGGTAACTCGCAGCAGTGGAGTTTAGCAGGCAAGCAATAAGGCAGTGTGCAAGAGCAGCAGGGCTGGGCACAGCAGAGAGAGAACAGCAAAGAGCAAGGAAGCAAAGCAGGGAAGCAAAAGCAGGTTGTTCACCTGTGTACCTCCTTTTATCAATGTGGGCTGAGATTAATTGCCCTTGGACACAAGAATAGCCAATCAGGATGGCAGTTAGCCAAACCATACCAGATTAGGCAAAGCCACAGGCTCACTTTTCCCTAATTTGGGAAAAGCACAGGCCTTGCACTAGGCAGGCACAAGCTAAGTGTGTGTACCTTACACCACAGGACCCTGGGCAGGCCAGACTCAGCAGCTCCAGGTTCTTTTGTGTCCATTTCCCATGATTCCCTTTCTGGTGGAGCAGAAAAACATGCCTAGGCAAGGCAGGACAAGTATAAGCCTATTGTGGGCCTATCAGGCCTACCACAACAGGAGCGCTTTAATGTAAGGGAGAAGCACTTTTCCATGATGGACATGCTTTACAGTGGGAAGAAGCATGCACTGTTAGGATCATTCCCTTTTAATATCTCTGAAAGTAGTTGTGTCATAACATCACCAAAAGAAGTGGGGAACGCAACCTGTTGCATCCTGGGCATGCCAAAGTGCAGAGCTCTGACAGGTGGTGTGGGGAAGGGTCCATGTGCATTGACTCCAGCCCCAGGTGGGAAGGGTGCCTTCTCCTGCCTCCTTCCCACACTTTTCTCCTTCCACCATCCTGACTCTTCAGGAAGGAGGGGGAAAGAAGGACATTGAGGATGCTACCATCTATGTACAAAGTACATGTCAGAAGTGATATGGAAAAGGCTGATGTTCTCCGACTTCTTTACCTCAGTCTTCACTGTAAAGGACTTCAGCCACACTCCTGGAGCCATGGAAGATAATGTCAGGGGCTGGAAGGCAGATCTGCCCATCATACGTGAACATCAGATTTGTGATCAGTTGAAGAAAATGAAAGTGTTCAAGTCCATGGAACCTGATGGGATACACCCATGGGTGCTGAGGGAACTGGCAGACGAGGTTGCTAAACCTCTCTCTTTTATATTCCAAAAGTCTTGGCAGTCTGGTGCAGTCCTCACTGACTGGAAAAAGGGGAAACATAACTCCCATTTTCAAAATGGGTAGGAAGGAGAAGCCAGGGAACTCCAGGCCAGTCAGTCTCACCCCTGTGCCTGGTAAGATCATGGAGCAGATCCTCCTGGAGGCACTACTGAGAGAGTAGAATAGTGAAGAGGTGATTTGGTACAATCAGCATGGCTTCACCAAGGGCAAATCCTGCCTGACAAACCTGGTGGCCTTCTATGAACAGGTCACAACATTAATAGATGAGGGGTGAGCAATTGATGTCATTTACCTGGACCTGAGCAAGGCCTCTGACACTGTCCCACACCACATCCTGGTCTCCAAGCTGGTGACACATGGGTTTGATGGGTGGAGCACAAGGTGGATAAAGAACTGGCTTGATGGCTGCACCCAAAGAGTGGCTGTCAATGGGTCCATGTCCAAGTGGAGGCCAGTGACAAGCAGAGTCCCTCAGGGATCAGTCCTGGGACCAATCTTGTTCAACATCTTTGTCAGTGACATGGACAGAGGCACTGAGTGCACCCTCAGCAAGTCTGCTGATGACACCAAGCTGTGTGGTGCAGCAGACACGCTGGAGGGAAGGGTTCAACAAGACCAACTGTAGTGTCCTGCATCTGGACAGAGGCAATGCCAAGCACTGCCAAGCACAACTACAGACTGGGCAGTGAGTGGCTGGAGAGTGGCTCTGAGGAGAGGGACTTGGGGGTGCTGGTGGATGAGAAGCTCAACATGAGCCAACAGTATGCAGTTGCGGCCCGGAGGGCCAACAGGATCCTGGGCTGCATCAGGAGAAGTGTGGCCAGCAGGTCGAGGAAGGTGATTCTCCTCCTCTACTCCGCTTTGGTGAGACCCCACGTGAAGTACTGTATCCAGTTCTGGAGCCTCCATTACAAGAAGGGTGTGGATGTGCTGGAGAGTGTCCAGAGAAGGGCCACAAGGATGATCAGAGGGCTGGAGCATCTCTCCCATGAGGACAGACTGAAAGAGTTGGGGCTGTTCAATCTGGAGAAGAGGAGGCTCCCAGGTGACCTTCTTGTGGCCTTTCATGAAGGGGGCCTACAAAAAGATGGGGAGGGACTTTTTAAGCTATCAGGTAGTGACAGGACTAGGGGAATGAAGCAAAGCTGGAGATGGGTAGGTTCAGGCTGGACATGAGGAAGAAGTTGTTGAGCATGAGAGTGGTGAGAGCCTGGAATGGGTTGCCCAAGGAGGTGGTTGAGGTCCCATCCCTGGAGGTGTTTAAGGCCAGGCTGGATGGGGCTCTGGTCAGCCTGCTCTAGAGTAGGCTGTCCCTGCCCATGGCAGGAGGGTTTGAACTAGATGATCCTTGTGATCCCTTCCAACCCTGACTGATTCTATGATTCTATGATTCTATTGACCACAAATACGTGAGAGTTTGTTGCCGAGAAGTTTTACCTCTGAAAATGAGCAGAGCACCAACTTTTCACATCCCCATTCTGTACCAGAACTATTCAGGCCAAGGTTCAGCTCCATTTTTCTCACAGAAAGGTCTTCTAATTGCTCGGTGCTGCTGTCAGTTTTCTATAGCTCCATAATTACAGCACAAATATTTTGTGCAAAATGGAAGAGAATCACACAGGGAGAACCCTGTGTTTCTGCTTCCTCCACAAATTGAAGCAGATATGCTCAGAGAAGATCTATCCATTCTCATCATATGTTTGCCCTTTTCCACTAACTATAAAAGGTAGAGATGCAGTAAACCCACAGCATGGTTATTTCTCCTAGCCAAGCTGGCAGCTCATGGCTTGGAGAGATTCACTCTGTGCTGGATCAAGAACTGGCTGGATGGCAGAGCTCAGAGAGTGGTGGTGAATGGTGCCACATCCAGTTGGCAGCTGTCACTAGTGGTGTTCCCCAAGGATCAGTACTCGGCCCAGTCCTGTTCTATATCTTTATTGATGATCTGGACGAGGGCATTGAGTCCAGCATCAGTAAGTTTGCAGATGACACCAAGCTAGGAGCAGGTGTTGATCTGTTGGAAGGTAGGAGAGCCCTGCAGAGGGACCTGGACAGGCTGGATAGGTGGGCAGAGGCCAATGGGATGAGATTTAACAAGGCCAAGTGCAGGGTTCTGCACTTTGGCCACAACAACCCCAAGCAGCACTACAGGCTGGGGATTGAGTGGCTGGAGAGCAGCCAGGAGGAAAGGGACCTGGGGGTACTGGTAGATAGTAAGCTGAAGATGAGCCAGCAGTGTGCCCAGGTGGCCAAGAGAGCCAATGGCATCCTGGCCTGCATCAGGAACAGTGTGGCCAGTAGGACAAGGGAGGTTATTCTTCCCCTGTACTCAGCACTGGTCAGGCCACACCTTGAGTACTGTGTCCAGTTCTGGGCCCCTCAATTCAAGAGAGATGTTGAGGTGCTGGAACATGTCCAGAGAAGGGCAACAAAGCTGGTGAGGGGCCTGGAGCACAAATCCTATGAGGAGAGGTTGAGGGAGCTGGGCCTGTTTAGCCTGGAGAAGAGGAGGCTCAGGGGTGATCTTACTACTGTCTACAACTACCTGAAGGGACATTGTAGCCAGATGGGGGGTGGCCTCTTCTCCCAGGCAACCAGCAATAGAACAAGGGGACACAGTCTCAAGTTGTGCCAGGGTAGGTATAGGCTGGATATTAGGAAGAAGTTCTTCACAGAGAGAGTGATTTCCCATTGGAATGGGCTGCCCAGGGAGGTGGTGGAGGCACCGTCCCTGGGGGTCTTCAGGAAAAGAGTGGATGAGGCACTTAGTGCCATGGTCTAGTTGACTGGATAGGGCTGGGTGATAAGTTGGACTGGATGATCTTGGTGGTCTCTTCCAACCTGGTTGATTCTATGATTCTATGATTCTCTCCCAGTCGGCCACAAGAAGAGGAGTAAAAAGAGGGCTGCCTCTTCACTTCTGTCACAGCACTGCCCTGGAGCACTGTGATAATGGACCATGGAGGAGAACAGCAAAGTGATGCTGCTGGCTTTACCCTTGGCTTGTTCATGCTGTCTTCTTCCTTTTCCATGCAGTGACTTGCAATCTATAATTTTGTGAGCAATTTGGGTGTTCCCAGATTTCCTCTCCATGTATTTCCAGGGTAATTAGTCAGCTGTTGCAGCCGTCCTGCTTCCTGAAGGATCATCACTACCCAATGAGCCAAGAAAGAGTCAGAATATTGCACTGATGGCTTTTACTGAAGATTTTAAGCAGAGAGGAGTTAAAGAGGAGAAACAAGAGTACAACAGCACTTTGAGGCCCAGCGTAAATCATGAATCACTGATACATAAAGCAGTGGCAAACTGAAACAGAAAAGAGTTTTTTCTTGTCAGACTCTGCTTCCCACTTGCAGCAAACAGATGAGAGGCAAGAGTCTATCACTGATTTTAAGTAATAATTCAGTTATGACTAAAACATCAGGCCTATATTAAATGAAACAGGCTGCTATCCTCATCAGTAAATCTGTACCCCTCTGTGGCTCAAGAACACAGTTCAATGCTTTCAGAAGAAATCAACTTGTTGGGAAGAGAGTTGTCAAGAACATGCACACACTGCCCCCCTCAAAAAAACCCCAAACACAAAAAGACCACAAAACCCAAACACCAAACAACAAAACCAAAACACCAGCCAAATAAAACCCCAAACACATAAAACCAAAACCAAACCAAACCCTATGAACAAACAAACAACAACAAAAAAAACCCCACATGAACAACCAAACCAAATAAAAATAGCTCCAACTGTAACTACTGGTTGTGAGAACCAAGTCAGCTACAGTGCATCCCTGTGTACCCTTGATGCAAGACTAAGGTTAGAAACATAGTAAACTGGTATGCTCACCTTGTGAAACATATGTATAGAAGCACAGCAAACTTAGAACAAAGAACTGAAAATAGTCTGTGCCAAGATCACCAACACCTCACTGTTACATCACTGTTATCCAATAAGAATGTCAAAATCAATACTTTGCCCAATCACTGTACACCATAACTTGTAGAGTTAACCATATCTCATAGAGTTACTGCAGCTTGTCAGATGGCATACAAAAAGACAGCTGCTATAGTAATAAACAGCTTTGGCTTTGACTACTATGTTCACTTATTCTTGTGTTGTTGTTACTTTGTCCATCACTAACATATACAGAGACATATGGTGACACATGATGTGTTGATGTGTACAAGATAAGGGCAATGAGGCTGGTGAGAGGCCTTGAGCACAGGCCCTACAAGGAGAGGCTGAGGGAGCTGGGATTGTTTAGCCTGGAGAAGAGGAGGCTCAGGGGTGATCTTATTGCTGTCTACAACTACCTGAGGGGTGGTTGTGGCCAGGAGGAGGTTGCTCTCTTCTCTCAGGTGGCCAGCACCAGAACAAGAGGACACAGCCTCAGGCTGTGCCAGGGGAAATTTAGGCTCGAGGTGAGGAGAAAGTTCTTCACTGAGAGAGTCATTGGACACTGGAATGGGCTGCCCAGGGAGGTGGTGGAGTCGCCATCCCTGGAGTTGTTCAAGGCAAGATTGGACGTGGCACTTGGTGCCATGGTCTAGCCTTGAGCTCTGTGGTGAAGGGTTGGACTTGATGATCTGCGAGGTCTCTTCCAACCCTGATGATACTGTGATACTGTGATACTGTGATAAGAGCTGCTGTCAAATGTAGACTGGTGGTGGAGCCTAGTGTAGTTTGAGAGCAGAGGGAGTCTGCCTCGTTTGGACTTGACACCTTGAAAGACATGAGCCACTGGGAACATGGGACAAGAATTAACTAAGGAAAAAACTCTACTTCTTGGCACTTGGAAGGTGCTCTGGAAGTGCCAGGGGATAAAATCACGGGTCTATGACTTATGGCAATTGTTTATTTGGGGTAAACGACAAGGATTTGAACCCTTCTTCAGTACTGCCTTTAGTGTGTCTGCATGGAAGAAACTGGGGACTTGATTGTGGACTGCAGTACCAAAAGGGGGTAGGGACCTTGCTGAGACAAAAAAGGACCAGGATGAAAAAGAAGATTTGAATTAAAGGATACAGACTTAGGAGATGAGGGATATGTGCCTCTTTCCTCCTCTACTCCCACCAACCCAGGAGCTGATGACAGAATGAAAGGGCATGAAGCCGCTCAGAAAGATAAGGATATTAATGTGATCACTGAGCATAAATATGTTAGCCCTCTTGATCAGCTGAAACTTCCAGTATCCTGGAAGACTCTCAAAGATTTTAAGGAGGTATCATTTAGTTATCAAACCCCTGCTGAACAAATGAAAGAGCAGAGGGATAAAGGTGGAACGGAGAAACTGATTAATGATCCGCAAGGCTCTGATCTGTTTGAAATTCAGCCAGTCAAGTCAACCACTGTTAAATATCCTCTACTGCCTGTTGATAGTGATGAAGAGGAGGATTCCGTAGACTTGAAAGATGCACTAAAATCCTGCAATCCAACTCTTTTGACTGGAGGGTCATAATGCCGTCCACCTGGTCCCTTCCCTGGACTTTACCCCGTTATAATGTTTCTGTTGTTCCTTGCTCATCAGCATGTTTTTGGTAGCAAGTTCATAAGAAGGCTGCTGAAAGAGAGTTCCTGGAGAGAAATGGGGAACTTTCTTTAAGGCAGTCACAGGAGGTGATTTGATAGCAACTTTGTGTTAGGTTCTTTAAAACTAATTCATTAGTGATTGGACTTACAGAAGAATATGCTGATGAGGTGTTAGATTTTACAGAGGTGCTAAATGGTTAATTACCATTGTCTACGGCTGGAACTCACTCTCACCTGGCTAATGAAATTCCTTTGCTAGCGGTGGGGGAGATGGAAGGAGCGGATCTGACGGAACATCTACCACAGTTCTGAAAAATCAGGTGACTGTAACTGCCCCTTCCCCCGGCCCTTCACCGTTCAGTTTGTGAAGAAACTGATTCTCTGTTCAGTTTCTTTGCAGGGCACAGTCTGGTGTGGCTTGGCTCCCCACCCTTCCTGCTCCCTTTTGCAGTTTACTTTCTCCAAGAGTTGCCTTCCCTTTTAAAGTGGCAGTGTGGAATCTGTACTCTGGTGATAAAGAATGTTTTAGTATTTTGTGAGCAAAAATCCTGATAATGTGTGGCCGTTTGAGCTAGATCTCTAGCTCAGACACAGAAAATACTCAGAACAGAAAAACTTAGACTTAGAAGCTCTGAGTGGGGAGGTGAACATTCTAGGGTTAGGCCATATAATGGCAACAATGGATAAGTGGATATAATTTCGTTGGAACATCAAGAGCTTTATGCCTCAAAGCACAGCTTGTACCTTTCCTGTGCTGCTTCTGCCACTTCAGCTGCGCCTGCTACTATCTCCCCCCGATGCTGTTTTGGCTGCTGCTGCTTTTGCTGCTTCACCGCTGCTCGGTCCCTTCCCCACCTTCTCTAAGACTGTTATATTTCTCTAGTAGTTTATTCTCCTTATACTGTTATACTTAAACTATAAGAAACACAATTTCATTTTTTCCTGACTTTCCAAAAATAAATCCACGTTGTAGTGAGTTTATTCTACTGGGGGAGGGATTCACCCTAACCCAGGACATAATGTCTTTAGCTTTTGATTGTAATAGATCTTAAAGTTCAAAGTTAATGGATAAGAGGGTTTTGATATGTAGAAGATTGACAAGGGAAAGCATGGGAATGCAAGGGGAATACATAATACTGGTAATACCAACGGTAATAGGTGATATTAATGGGGGTATGGGAACAATGAGAGTAATAAATCATAAATAAATGGGTAAGGCTTAAGTAATTAAAATGGAGCATGTTAAGTAATTGGTAATTGTAATAGAAGATGATAAGTGGTTAATAATCATAATGGGCATAAGATTGGAGTAATTTTAATAGCATAAGTTGTTTGTAAGTTTATAGGTTAATAATTCTCTTTTAGGTTGACTGATTTAAGGCCCTTTTTCTGTATACCATGGTATTTTAGAGGAACTTCACGTAATATAACTTCTTTTGTTGTTTATGGGATTTTTTTCCCCCTTTTCTCAGTATTGATTCAGTGATTTAACTTTTCTTTTAATTAATGGATTTCTAACATCAGCATAGTTAAGGTCAATAGTTCAGAACAGGGATGTTACAGGATGTTTTGGGGGTTTTCTTTATATCAGTGGTAATACTTTAGGATAGAGATCATGTCAAGATTTAAAAGAATGGAACAGTCTTTGTTACAATACACTGGCAAAGTTAGTATGGCAAAGATTACCAGATTCAGTTTTCACACACACACACACACACACACACACACACACACAGAGAGAGAGATTTCATTTGCAGCATGTTAGGTTACCTACTAGCCTTCTGTAGCAAATACATAAAAAGAGGGGACACTTCAAAAAGATGGCTTAATACAGGCCACTGCAGCTATTAAAAGGTGACTTCAGTGACTTCACCCAATGGGATCAAACATATCAGATTTGTGAAGCCATCTAAGCGTGTACCTTTTAGAATCATGTAATTCTATTGCTTTTTGCCTTTTATGCTATAGAATTATTACCTCATTTTCTCTTTTTTTTTCTTTTTACCTTTGTTTAATGGGCCTATTATATATATATATATATATATATATATATATATATATATATACACACATGGAAAGGCTCCTGATAAACTGAATAACCAAACTAAACTTTATGATAACATGTATGTAACATAAATAACAACAACAATCAGGGAATATGTCAACAGGGAATACAAAACAATTTATTTGCAACAATTGACAAAATAACAATAGGTACTGGCAGCCTCAAGCATTATAGCAATGAATAGGCAAACACCCACCAGCAAGAGAGGACCTCAAAACTCAGTAGCCCAAATGAGGAGGCAGTAATCCAACTGTGGAGGCAGTGTACCAGAAGAAGCTACTAACTCAAACCAGGAAACTCAGCTCCATAGTAACCACTTAAAAAAATCTTAAAAGGAACTGAAGAAATCTATCACATAGAGGTCAACTTTTGAGGCAGATGAAGTTACATTTCTTAATGCCACACAGTATGTGTGTGTTATTAGTGGCCAGAATTAAGTGTAAGGTAATAAAAAACAGCTCAGTGAATCAAAGTTAGTTGCTGAGACAAGGTCACATATCAATATTACACATACTTATGTGATCACTCAGACTCACAGTATTTTCCCTTAGTAATGAAGTCTTGCTTCTGTCCTGAAATCAATTATTTACTTTTATGTTTAGTTTACAAGCTAGAAGCACATAACTTAGAAAATATATGCCAACATTACATGTGCTCATGATCTGGTTATCCATGGAATGCATGTGCCCAAAGTCCATTGGAAAAGGTTATGCAGTGAGGATAGAATTTTTAAGATTTTCTAATATTAAAATTGCCATCTTGTTAGTGTTGAAAATCTACTGTTCAAACACTGTGCAAAACACTGTTATGTTCAGGGTTTTTTTTTTAGATAATAGATGTACACTAAGGTTGTGGACAATTAGGGCAACTTTACATACTTCCTGGTGTCATGCAAATTCTTGCTTAGCTATAAACATGGTAATACACAGATCCGTTTGCAACACAAGCTGTTTGGGTAATATTGTCAGCAGTGCAGAAATACTGACTTTGTCAGAGATAGCAGGAAATTCTGTTTGAAAAAGAAGATATAAGTTGTCTCTAAAGTCACCTTGTTTATTTGAGTCACGAGAGCATCTGGAGACATGCAAATAGGAATAGTATACTAGTGCCTCAGCAGGCAAAGCTGCTACACAAAGAATTCACTGCTTATATTTTGCCAAGGACAGTGGAGAGGCTTACCTTTGGCTGAAGCACAGTGAAATTCTGACAAAGTGTATTTCCAGAGGGCCTACTCCCAACAAAAGCAGCTGTCAGTCTTGTAGTGTTTTGCAAACTTTTGCAAAAATAATTTTAGAGGCATGGATAAGTGAAAAGGTAAGTTGAGACTCCAGTGTCAGCTACAGTTTCTTTTGTTGTTTTATCAGTCTAAGAGAAGCAAGGGGAGGTGTTTTTGTGACAATTTTCTCTGATACTTTGGTGTTGTGACCCACTTCATTCCTGCAGAGTCCTTCAGGTTTTTATTGCAGTGACAATTCCTGAAAGACTCTGGCAAGGAACAAACAGCTTGCTCCCTTTGATGACAAATTTCAGACTCCGATCTGAGGGATTCTCCCAGGTATAAAATCTGTGCAGTACAGTTTGTATGTTAGAAAAGTCTTACTGGAAGTTCAGCCTTACCCTGTTTCCCCATTGATTTGCTGGGGAACTTAGGAGTCGTCATCAGTTGGAGAAAACACTGTACTGAACACTCTCCAAATGACTCTGGAAAGCCTCTTGTGGTAAGTTAATCACAAAATTAAGCACTTTAGATAGCCCTTTAGATATTTTTGAAAGTAAATTTATTCCTGCCTAGGGTCATTGATTTTGTGATAAGTGATTTTCTTAATACACCACCCTGTCTCTTATGAGTACATGGATAAGCTTCAGATGCATACAGTTGAAGTAAGAGAAGATAGCTTACACACTTGAATGTATCCAATGTCTGAACTGCCCTAGCTCATGTGCATAGTTTGTACTTTAAACCACAGAACATTAAACAGTTGAGGATGGAAGAAGTCCTTGGGATCATCAAGTCCAACAGCTCATCTAGAATTCACAATCCCACCACTACTGTTAAGCCACTACCACAAGGTCCTGTTTGCCTATACTCACTTTCACAAAAATTTTGAATCCACAGTCTTACAATCACTTTTGATATGAACAATGGCTGTACATTCTTTCTCTGACAGCATAATCAATGTTTTAATCTTTATTGGTTTTCCTTTTCAGATCGATTTCAATGAACATGGGGAAGGACAGCAAGGAAATCATACTACTATATGGGAGGATTAAAAAAAATACTTTAAAGACACGTATATACGTACTAGGTATAGCTGGGAAAGAGGAGAGGAAACATTAATTTGAGTTCTGGTGCTATCTTTCATTAATGCTAAAGACAGTTGCAACCGTGACAGTAGCACAGTGACTTCACTTCACAGATAATATCAGCAACCTTCCATATATTGTCAAAATATGGCCGTATTGAAGATGCTCAAATGTCAAGCAAAAGCTCTGATTTCTGATTTGGCATAGTTCCTGGAAATATTTGCACATTGATGGTTTGAATGTGTACAAATCATGTGGAACAAGCCCTCCCCATCTCACCCTAAGATCCCATCAGGGATAACCTCCACTGAAGAGAATAAATGTATTTTCAAGTTTAGAGACCTGGCATGTTTGTAAAGCCAGGCAGCAATGAACCATACAAAAAATTCAAGGAAAAGTTAGTTGGTTATAAGGTTGTTTTTGGGTTTTTTTTTAGTCTTTCTAGGCATTTGTTCTCATTGGTCTCAAATTCATTAGCCTATTCTGCATTCTTTGGAGTAAAACCTGTCAGGATTGCACAGTGACTCTCTGATGCTTACTACAGGAAACCACTGTTCTGCTTAGCATATGGCTGTATAGACTTAGAGAAACAGGTTCCCTGCTGTGATCCAATTGCTGCCTAAAGTGCAGCCCTGTATGAAGCAGCGAGCCTGTGGTGGGCTCTGTCAGAAGGCATTCACCCGTTGCTGTGTTTTGACAATGTTGGAGCATGGATGTCCCAGATACCAGTGTCCCAGATCCAGGCTGTTTTCTAAGGCCAGAGTTCTGAAGTGAGGATCTAGATATTTCCTGGGATGGCAGATGAGCATTGAAAATTACAGTTAAGTCCCATTTTGCTGAAGGAAAGTGTCTTGGCTGTTTTAAAGACGTGGGCAGAAATAAAATTATTTTACTCCTGAAGGAAGTAAAATAAAAATACTCTTTCTGAGTTGTACAGAAAATTGTATTTAAAGATGTGCAGGAAAATACAGGATACCTGAATCCTTAACGCCAAACGCAGACATAGGATATATGAGAATTCCCCCAAACCTTCTCCTGAACCAAGCTAAACCACAAAAGATCTCATGCTCATTTTCTTTCCCCACATTGTCTCCTGTTAGGCCCAAACAGGCCTTGGTTGTACAGCAAGAAATTCACTGTTGCCTTGAAGGCTGCAGGCAGGTTACTCACACATTGTTTACCGGATATGACTCCTTCCAGAGAGCTGAAGGAAGAGAAAGAAAAGAGCAAGATTTGGCTTTGCTGCCCACTTATAAAGTGATAGCAAGATTATGGGATTGAATAACAAAATTACAACTTCCAGGATGCCTTCTGGGCTCTCCTGGACCTCTCTGGTCCTCTTGGAGAACTCTGTGGCTTTCTTAAGGGGACCTGGACCAAACCACCACAGAAAGACTCCCGTAGTAAAGAGCGGCAGGAGTATTGTGTATTGCCCATACAGGTTCCCAGCTTAAATGTCAAGAAAGAGGCTGGGACAGTTCTTCCTACAACACACTTAACATGCTAAACAGAGATGACAGAATATTGCTGTTTTGCCAGAGGAATTTTTCAGCATTTCTCTGCTTACTGTTCCTCTTTACAAACATAATATGCATGAAAACAACTGGGAGGACCAATAGAGAAAATGTAAGAAAAAGGTAAGTTTTGAAAACTCCTCCAAGCAATATAACATCACAGAATCACTGAGGCTGGAAGACATCTCTGAGATCGTCAAGTTCAGCCCAACACCATGACATCAGCTAAACCATGCCACCAAGTGCCACATCCAATCTTTTCTTAAAGACCTCTAGAGATGGTGATTCCGTTACCTCCTTGGGCAGCCCATTCTAGTGCCTGACATGAACAAATTAGTACTTTTATGCTGGAAGAATTACAACGTGGGCAAAGATTTTCCACAAAAAGAAAAACAAAAAAACCCAAACATGTTGAGTTTGGGAAGATGTTGCTGTGGTCTTTGGTCATAATGAGAGAATCTTAAAGAAATGATAGCACAGTCTGGTCATACAGTCTAAGGGACACTGACAACATGCCATTGTCACAGATTCAAGAATACATCAGATCACCTAAGGACCAGTGCCATTTCTATGTCCTTGACATTGTGGAAAGAGGCTGATGGGAGCTGATTTTTGTAGACATTTGCAAAAGTATCCTCCAAAGTCAGTGCTTAGAAAATACGTTAGATTTCTGAGTAGGTAAAACAGTGATCTGGGTGAGGCTGATCATCTAGGAAGGGAGCAGATGGCACTGGGGAATCCTGGTAGACAAGATCACATGCTAATGAGTCTTGTAAAAACAAGAAGGGGACTGGGAATGGGCAGATGGAGCAGTGTAAGGGCTGGGAGTAACATGGGCAAAGGGGGCTTCATTTTAATTACTACTTTTTTTAATTGAGAGTATTACAAACATGAAACAGGTGGAACTGGGCAGCTGTGAAAGGACATCTGGGACAGGATAAAGGATGGCAGAGATTTGGGAAGAAAAAATGGGGCACAGCTTTGTGATAGTGCTTGACAGCACAGAATCATATCTGCCCAGGCCTGGAAGCCAGCTGGGGACTTCTTTCCCTCCTCTGCCTCAGTGACATTTCATTTATCCCTTGGGTGACTACCCTGGGCCAACTGTAGATAGTGCCACTCACACAATGCTTCTTTGTTCCATGTGTAGATAGTGCCACTGACAGAATTTCCATTTGTCACAAAGCAGCCAGTGCCATCCTCTATGAAAATGTTATGTGAGTGGTTTCTGTACACTGCAGCCTCTGACACAATTAAGCACAGAAGGAAAGAAAAATTTAGGATGTGGTACCTTTACTTCCCAGTTACATTTAAATTTGGACATAAAGATTCCTTTTGCACCCAAACACTAATAATTTTCAGCCATGTTCCTTTGAATATCAATAGAGTTATGAGAGTTTATTACAGCCAGGAACCATGTCTGCTGTTAATGCTAATACCTTTGGCAATAATATTCCTTGTCTTTATTTAAAAGTACTTTAATTTATAACTTATGCAGTAAGAAGTAGAAATTCAGTTGCTATGAGGTGACACGGAGTTTGTATTCTCAACCAAAATTCCTTTATGAAACATGTATTCAGTTGTACTGAAGAGGGATACATTCATGGCCTCACCAAGGAGACATCTGCAAATTACTCAAGAGGTCAAGATTTTCTCAGAACCTACCATTGGAACCATGTACTCAAATGGATGCATTAAGTTCTGTGCTCATTGATTTTAACTGAATATCGATATCTTGTCTTTTCATCACTTTTCTATCCATTATGGGATGTTGTAACAAGGCCTGAGAGAAGAATGAGAAGTGTGAAGAATGAGAAGTGTAAAGAATGTTGGTTGCTTTGGACATTCTAATGTATTTTTACATTACATTACAACTACTCTTCTGATTAAAAGATTTTTCTTCCAAGCATTTGAAGTTTAATACCAGTATCCTCTCCAGACTAGACTAATCCAAAGGTGTAATTGCTTTTCTGATTTTCATAACTGATATAACTCACATTTCTCTGCATTATATTCCTGCATTAGTCCACAGATTTCTTGTAATTCAGAGCACAAAACTAGAGAATCTGTTTTCCAGGATATTCCAAATTGCAGTTCCAGAAAACCTGCTCAATGAATGTCCCATTTGATCATTAAAATCATACATGAATCCTCTAATAGCAGCAGAGCCAACATGAACCACTGAAATTCCACTTTATCCCTCCTTATGTTCAGTAATTGTTTTTTCTCCCTCCATTTCTGTTATGATTCCTCAGACACTTCTGTACTTATCTGCAGTTCATAGCAGATCATAACTTTCTAGCTTGCCTTTGAGATATTATGTGAGACAGCTTAAAGTCTGTCACAGTTATTCATTCTTGTAAATGCATGAGTCCCAAGTTAACAGTTTTGAAAATTTCATGCTCTGTGTTATTTATGACTTTATTGTGTTGTAGGTATTTCTGAACCACCATTCATTCAACTGCTTTTCAGAAAGAACTTATCTGGAAACCTAGCCTTTACTACATAAAGGAGTACTTGCAAATTGCCTCTTACAGTTGTAAGTGTTAAACATGCAAACCTGTAAGATAACCAGTGGAACATTTATGGAAAACTAACAGTAAATTGTGATTTTTACAATGTCAGTCTGCTGAACAACAGGGGCGTGTCCATAACTCTTGGTAAGGACTGATTTCTTCAAAGCAGTTTTGGGTTTGTCGTTTTTTGGTTGGTTTTTTTTTGGTTTTTTTTTGGGGGGGTGGTTTTTTGTGCGTGTTTATTGTTTTTGTCTGTTTAGTTGTGGTTGTTGGTTGGTTGGCTGGTTTTGGGGTTCGTTGTGGGGATTGTTTGTTTGTGGGTTTGTTGTTTTGTTTCTTTAATTACAGAAAATGGCTGAATTGTTTGGGTTTCTTTCTAGGCACAGAACAAATTTACTTTTGCAGTTGCACAGCTGCAAGCATAGTCTTTCTTTGGCTAGAAACCGGATATCATTTCCAGAACTGGAAATGCTTTGAAGCTGGTTTGGTTGTTTTTGTGGTAATAGCTCTGTGTTCCTCTTTTCAGCCAAATTTACTTTGCTACCCAAAGAAAGACCTCTTCCACATGAATTAAGAATCACCTCAGATATATTCTAAGAATAAATAACATTAGATTTTTTTCAAAGGGGACAACAGTGTGGTGGAGGGGCAGCAGCCCCAAAACTGAGGCTTTTCTATGCCTCTACATGCCCAGACAAGCTTTTCTGCCAGGACCCACGAGGCAGCAAACAAATTGTGTAACACACACACGCCAAGCCTGTGTACCCCTGAGGTCTGGGCAGGTAATCCCCTATTGGGAGGGTCCAGGCATGTCTCTGTTGCCTATTGGGGCAAGGTTTGGCTTACTGCCAACCTGATTGGTCATGTTAGATGTCCAACGAGCCACAAATCTCGGCCCCAGAGCCTTTAAAGAGGGGTGCACAGCAGCACCACGTGGTCAGATGTTCAGTCCTGTTTAGTCCTATCAGACGATCCAGACTGTTTACCAGTTCAGAAGCTTAGAGCATTTTAGGCTCAGCTCTGATCCACAGCAGCATCTTGCTGCCCTGACCCGCTTGCATTGGCCTAGACACAGGATCAGGCCTTGATCACTTGCAAGCATTACAGAGGCTTAGACCTCATGCATTGGTCTCAAGGTGCAGCCAAGCTATCTGCAAGCCTTCTGAGAAGCAGAGCACATTCATGCCTGCACCATACGTATATGGGGAGCCGAGAGACCCCCTGCCTAAAGCCTAGAGCTATCTTGATTCATCTGCGGAGTTAAATCTCCCTGCAGCACGGCATAAATGCTACTTGCCAGCTATCCTGTAACTCTGGAAAGACCTAGAGCTCAGCAGACCCTCAGACAGTCTGCAAACCTGCAAACGCAGCTTGCTAGCTGCCAGGCAGTGTCAGAAGCAACACGGACAAATCCTTCTTCTGCATCGGGAAATTCCTGCCAGCTGATCATCCCTGGACACACGGCTTCCAGAAGAAGAAGCAGCACCGAGGCAGAAATCACCCCAGGAGTGAAGGTTAGAGAAAACTCAATTTACCCCAGAGACTGGGAAAAGCTTTATCATCCCTTGCAAGCCGGGACAGACTCCAGCTATACCAAGACCCCAATACTGGGCACACGCTGAGACAGAATCCCAAGAGGGTGATTAACAATTAATACATAAGAGCAACACACCTAAGTAAGCTTTAATTCTCTTGCAATACAAGTTACCTCTATCTGAAAGCACACACAGTTTCAGCCCTTGCTGGGCAAACACTAGAGTTGTTAAGAGGGATTAAGCCAAAGAAATATTTCTCTCTGTCAATAATTGTTAATAATTTGATATTTCCATTTAATAATCAATCCCTGTAAATATATCCAAAGCTATTTTCATAAACTTGCAATCGAACCCTGGATTTCATAGTGGTTGGAGGTGGTGTAAATTGGTAAATGTTAAATTTTAATAAATAATTTTATAAAAAATCAAAACCGCCTCAAATTAATTTCTCACCTCCCACTAACAGGGGAGGAATAGAAAAAACCCCTCCATGACAAACAGAATACTCAGAGCAGCTGCAGCAGGTAAAAACAGTCTTTGGACTGCTTTTATAAAAATGATTTCTCTAAACAGCTGACAATACAAGGACTATCCCCATCCTGTCTAGATCAGATGAAGTGAAGCTTTCACCCAGTTGAGTCCCACATCTCAAGTGAAGTAACAAAATGGAAATTCAGTCAACCTTTTTTTTTTTACGTGACTGAGCTAATGTTGCCCTAACCAAACGTCAGTGTCACACAGACTGCACATTTTTGGCCCGTCTTAAACTAATTTCCCTATGCTGTCCGCAAAAGTGTTGATCATACGTGATGGAAGCCTCATGCTACACCCTGAAAGACTACAAGTTGTTGTCAAATATCTACTAGTCATCAAACACATGTACAATTTCCTCCTCTCTCTTTCACGTGCAAATGTAATACAAGTGCAATTGTAACTCAAAGAACCTAAACATCAGCGCAGGTAACAAAATGTTCTACCAAAGCCTCAGTTTGCAGAGCACAATAGCTGGCACCACTGCTATATTCATGAATCCAGCTAACATTTCAGCTGCACCCTTGCCAGGTTCAACAGAAACTTCCCTAAAAATTGATAGGAATATTTCTATGACATAGCATATAACTTCTGTTACGGAGTAAATCATTCTACAAAGTGCTAAGCACTTATACTGGGAAGGTAGTCAGTTTGCACAAGCCACAAAACAATGCATATTTTTACTCTCAGCAGATAAAAGGCTGCCCTCTGTGTCAGATAAACACATATGTGAGATCTTCTAAGCACTGAAATAAAAGCTCATCTTGAGTATCTTTAAAGCAGGTGAAAGGGAACACATCTATTTACTCATCTCAAAAAAGGAAAGGCCTATAAATCAGTTCAATATCATCACAGCACAAACAGTATACCTCATACCAAGCAGAGAATGGTCTTGATGCACATGGAAAGCTGCCTTATTCCTGTGCCTGCTCAAAATCTTTCATAACACACTCCTGAAACACAGTGTGGCCTTTCTCGGGTCACGAGTTTGTGAAGTGCTAAATTCCTGCTACTCTAACTTGGCTTTGACACTGCCAGGCTGTTGATATACAATACCTACTCTGGTACACTAGCTAGTCAGCATGGCACCATCCTTATCGGTGCTTGTTTACTACAACCCTGAAGCAAGGTTTAGCTGGTGGCAAACATTCGTTTTCACAAAACGTTGAACAGATATGTCACTCAGTCTGCATTCTTCTGTTCTTTAGTTTTGGGGTGTAAATTCTCTCTCCCTTGAAATTCAGTTTATGAGTGACAGTTTCTCTTGCCTGATCTGTGAAACTGGGCAGTTTCAGTTTCCCATCTTTTTGGGCTTTTATGTCTCATCAGACATAAAGACAGGTGTGAAGTTTACATCTTCATGAAAAGACTCTAGGAATAGATTATCTGACTTGAATTAACTCACCTCCAGACAGATGTAAGGGAATCTGAATTCCAGCAACATTATACATAGGGATACATGTAAATGTCAAAATATGCATTTAATTTTAGCACAAAAAATTACTTTATTGCATTACTAGTGCCCAGGTATACCTTAACACCTCTTAGCATCACACATAGGCATATATTTGACAAAGGAAACTGAAATTTATAAAGCAGTACTTGTGCCTTTAAATTTTCTTCAGGTCCTCTGCTTTTGTTGCCAGTACTCAAATACTTCTGAAATGTCTGTGGTGGGATGATTTGCTGTGCTTTGCCAGAGCAGGAAAAGAATCCGAAGAAGGCTTTTTGGCACAGATTCAAGATAAAGGCAAATTTCTTATATGCAGTATCTCAGTTCCCTGAATGACTAATAAACCACATTTAGCATATGATTCTGATGCTTTGAATATCTTCCCAAAGATGTGAACATACCACTATTTCATAATCTTAGCAAATAATGAAGGAATTAAATCTAGTGAAAATTGCTGTATTTGATTCTTTAACTTTCAACAAGATCAAGCTTGCTCCCTTAAATTTCTGTAATTTGCTCCCTTAGTAATTATTACAGCATATCTGAGAATAAGGGAAGAAATTTTAAGAGGAACTCTGCTAATGCTAGAATGTAAACATTGCAGATTTATTTTCAGTCATGTTATACATTGTAATAAAGAGAATGGTGCATAATACACTGGGATTTTTACACTAGGATTTTACTTTAGAAAAACGGTGTGACTTTATACGCAGTTAAGTTTAAATCTAAAGGAAGAAAAATATTTTAAAGCTCTGCACATATGTAGATCCCAGAGCTGTGGTTTTACCCCCTGTAAACTCCCGTTGGTAGGTATTTAATAGAACCAAGCATGTGCAACCCTTAAATTTAGCTCATCAACTATCACAACAGCTGAACTGCTCCAAATAGGGGCAGGTGCTGTTGATGGTATACACAGTTCTGTGCTCACAGCAATGCTTGTGGAAAGCATATACTGTACATTCCAGCTTTGTGATGGCACAACTGTACTCCAGAATATGCATTTTGGCACTGTAGATGTCCCTCTTCTGCCAGGACTGATGAAGCCTCTGAGCCCTGATTAAAGCTAACATTGTCACCAGCAGAAAATAAGGATAGGGTGCTACATCCCCTTACAGATGTTTCTAAGCGCACAGCCTGACAGACAGCTACAAATAAAATCCATAAATGCATGGACAAAGCTCATAAAGATGTCCAGAAATCTCTTTGTGGCCCTGGCATGGATTGCAACAACTTTTGAACAGCATTTAGTCAAGCCTGCTGCTCTCTGCTGCTTAGGCTTGCTTTGTCTAGAACAGGAGACAAGAACATAAGTTGTTTTTTACAGGGAAAAGCATATTAAGAAACAAGGATAATTTTAGTGGGTAGTCAGAATGAGGTCAGGAGGAAAAGGCATATGAGTTCTGACATAGCAGGGCATGAGTGACACTCATCAGCTGTCACCGGAGGTGCACTTACAAATTGGTGGATATCATCACTGTGTCATCATCGTTATCATAGAATCACAGAATCAACCAGGTTGGAAGAGACCTCCAAGGTCATCCAGTCCAACCTAGCACCCAGCCCTATCCAGTCAACTAGACCATGGCACTAAGTGCCTCATCCAGTCTTTTCTTGAATGCCTCCAGGGAGGTTATGATTGCTGCTTCACAGACATCTGGATGAATCTAGTCCTAGGTCTTCCAGCACTTCAAGGGCTGAATCATCTAGATAAAGAGTACACTCTCTCAAAATGAGTCATCTCACATGCCCTTTCCTAGTCCTCAACTTCCCAATTTGTGATTTGACTTAGAGATGAGCACTTGTTTTTCAGGAAGGTTAGTTTTGTGACATCATATTTGCAAGGAAGAGGAAACCATTGTGCAGGAGTCTCTGTTAGAAAATTAGGTCATCACATCCTCAGCAGGACTGGTTCCCTAACAGAGCATGCCTTTGGAGCCTGTCACCCCACAGAGATGGCTTTCAGCACTTCACCACTGCAGTCAGTTCACCTTCCAGTCACTGGGTGAGGAAAGGGACTCTAAAAAGTGTCGTGAGACATCTGCCATGTCTGGTTATAATTTCCTTTGTGTGTAGTCTAAGTTAAAGAGTCCTCTCAACTTCACGCCCCAAAATTAAATCAGAGAATATATTCAGTAAAAAAAAAAACAAACACACAAAACCACACAAAAACAAACAAACAAAAGCAAACAAAACACAGCAGGAATTTTCAGAGCCAGTTTGGGAAATGTAGTGTGCAGAGAAAAGGCCTTTCTGGCTGATTATTGCTCAGCCCTTCTCAGCTGGACAAGCAGGAAACAAGGAGGGAGTGCTGCATGCGAGGTGGCCGTTCGCGCCACAGAGCCAACACTCAACAGCAGTGACAGCAGCAGCCTTGCCTGATGAAGAAGGATAGCCAGGGAAAATATATTCTGGAACCTGTTTGCAGCTTAACCAGTTGATCACAGGATCACAGGACCACAGATCACAGGATGTTAGGGGTTGGAAGGGACCCAAGGAGATCATCAAGTCCAACCCCCTCCCCCCCTCCCCCCCCCCCCCCCCCCCGCCAGAGCAGGACAATACTATCTAACACAGGTCACAGAAGAGCACATCCAGACAGGCCTTGAAAGTCTCCATAAAAGGAGACCTCACAACCTCTCTAAGAAGCCTATTTCAGTGGTCTGTGACCCTTACAGTAAAGAAGTTCCCCCTTGCGTTGAGGCGGGACCTCTTTTGCTGCAATTTACACCTATCCTTTATCCTGCCTCCAGGATATTGAACTAGTCTTGCAGTTCTGTAAAAGGAGAGTGACAAAACTTGAACACTGGAAAAATACAAGCTTGGTCACGAATTGTATGGAGGAGAAAAGTGAGGTACGTGAGTTTGTGGCTCCAGAATGTAGCACCTATACAATGTTGTTCTCAAGCTGTAGGCATAAAGCTGCACTGTCCTGAGTCTTGGTAGAGGCTCCAGTGGGGGAACAGTTAAGGTAGGAAACATGAAATAGTGGATGTGAAGCAAGTTTGCTGTTGTTGTTGCTATATATTTGGAGGAGGTAGAAAATGTCTGGTATAGAATGACCTCCATTGACTACTTGAACGTGCCAGCTGTCTCCTCTAACATTCAGGTTTGTTCTTTGCTTTTGCTTGATGTCTCCCAAGTTTGAAGTGCTTTTTCTTCCATTACAGATTCTGGCAATATCATGCTCATCTGACTAAAGGGAAAAGAGTTCAGGGTGGTGTACCTTGGTTCAGTTCACATGTTTTACATAAGGTACTGAAATGGAATAGAATAACTCTGAACTTCAAATTTGGCTATTGAGAATGCAAATGTATTTAGAAGGCTCCACTCTGTACATACACCTGAGCCTGATGCTGAAAATGTAAGCATCAAAACAATGTTTTATTGTAGAATTGACACTCAATCTCTAAAGCATTTTGTAAACATCTCCTATAATCTAACATTTGCTGAAATGAGGCCAAACTGCAAGCTCTTTATTTTACCTGTAGGTAAAATGAATAAAACATATAGAAATGCCTGAGGTGCATTAGCTGTGGGGGAAAGAAAAAAAAAATCTGTTTTTCAAATAAGACATCTTTATTCTTTTTTGGTAACCAAATAAAGAAATTCTGACCACACACTCACTTAATCCAGTGACACACCAGGATGGTGACTGTGCTATTGAATGAAAAATATCGTGGAGACTACAGCAAATAAAGTACTGCCGAGGCAACTCTATGTCACTGCAATCCAACTTGATTACAAAGCTGAACTTCATGAGGGAATCAAAGAGAAGTTTGTTTCAGACAGAATTTTCCTCTTGTATGTTTGTTGCTTGGTTGTGTGTTTGTTTTTCTTAGACCATAGCTACAGCTGTTTTTATTAATACTCAGGAAAAGATCCTTCAAATTCCTGTTATGGAATTTGCAAGGGAAAAAAAATGTCCAGAATCTGAAATACTGTACTAGGCATGAGGTACATCTTAGTAATCTCTTCATAGTGCTCTACATCAAAGTCCAAAACTGACACCTGCTATACTTGAGGGAGTGTGAAGAGCATTTATTAGCTTTTATTGGAGAAAATTTAAAAATCAATACATTTTTCACCAATTGCACAATTTCTTCACTTCTGTATTTTATTTGTCTTGAGCTGCTTCCTAGATCAAAATAGCAAAGTTGAACAAACTCTTGCCATTTATGTCAATTGGTACTGCCACTAACTGATAATCAAGCAGTCACCACGGGGTGTGATGACAGCCCAAGCAACACGAAGTCTTTCCTCCGTTGGCACTTGGTGATGTTCACTTGCTGCAACATAGCCATTCAGAAAGGCTTACAGGGCTTGAGGCTGGTGAACTTAGGCTATTTAGGATGATGAGGGCAGGAAGAAATGTGATTTGCTGTCTGTCTCTCTGGTGAAGCTACATGGGAGAGGGATGCAACACTCCTTTGAGACAAGCATTGGGAATGGACCACTTGCAGTCAAACAGTTGATTTTATTTCTGCAGACGTTAAAGATTTTTTTCTCTGACCTGTATTGCATTCTATTTCCTTTCTAAATATAATCCATTGCTCATTCATACCAAGTGTTCCTGCTACTACTGCCTTGTAATTTCACCAAAAAAATAATTAATTTTAAATTGACAAAATATCATCCATGCCACACTTTTCTTCAAACAGAGGCACAAATCCATACATATTTACATAAATACACATTCCAAACAACTTGCTGGAGCGAGCGCAGAGAAGGGCAATGAAGCTGGTGAAGGGCCTGGAGAAAAAAATCTTAGGAAGAGTGGCTGAAGGAGCTGAGACTGTTTAGTTTGAAGAAGAGGAGGCTAAGGAGAGATCTCATTGCCCTCCACAACTACCTGAGAGGACATGGAGAGGTTGGTGCTGGTCTCTTCAGATAGATAATAAGCAATAGAAAGGAGGGAATGGCCTCAAAATGCAACAGGGTAGGTTTAGGCTGGATATTAGGAATTTTTTTTTCACAGAAAAAGTAGGCAGGCATTGGAACAGGCTGCACATGTTGGCAGTTGAGTTGCCATCCCTGGATGTATTTAAAGGTCATTTAGATGTGCTGCTTGGGGATATGGTTTAGGAGTGAACTTTGCAGAGTAGGGTCATTGGTTGGACTTGATGGTCCCATGGGTCTTTTACAACCTGAATGATTCTGTGATTCTATGAATTCACTAATTATATGTGAAGAATTTTGAACCCATTGTAATTCTGGGCTTTGGACTAGCACTGTGGTATAAAATGCAATACCAGCATATTCTGGGGTATGTAACTGCTTTCAAGAAAGTTGTACATGTGCACTACCTGCCATATGTTGTAAATTATAAAGAAGTTTAAAATGGAATACTGAACAACACCAGCAATTGGTGATTTTTCGTGCACTGCAGGAGCATATAGGCAAATATTTGGTTCTACAGAGCTCAGTAGCTTAGCGTTCTTCAGAAGAAAGAAATGTTTAAATGAGATCAATGTATTGGAATACTCTTTGCTGACCGATTTTGTCTTTTGATAAATAGAGTGAGACTGCAGGGAAAAAAAAGAAGGCTGTTATTGGTGTGCTTTGGAATGTACTTTTTCAGAGAATCAGGTTTCATAGAACCACAGAATTCACTTGGCTTGAAAGGGACCTCTAGAGGTCGTTTAATCCATCCTCCCTGCAGCGAGCAAGGACATCCCCAACTAGATCAGGCTGTTCAGAGCCCCAACAAGCCTGACTTTGATTGATTGGGTTTTGTTTTTTTCGTTTGTTTTGCTTTTATTTTTACTTAAAAAGTTGTGTGTTTGGAATTTAATTTTTTTTCAGGCATTTCCACTCTCACATTTTTATAGAAGATGTCATGAAGTTTAGAAATTCGAAACAGTAAATATTTCCTTGCATGTGTGCTTGTATCGAAAAGAAATGTGACAGGTATAAGGAGAGAAAAATTACTTCATTGCCCAATAATGTCTCTTCTTATTTGCCTCCTTCGTTCTTTCATCTCTTTCGGAGGATGTCTCTCACTGGCCAGCTTTGTGAAACAAAAACAAAGGGAAAGAAATTAACATCTATAACTTAATGACGGTGTCAAGTCAGGGTGACCATGTCACTTCATGTTGACATCCTTCCTGAAAGACAAAAGCAGTCACAGTGACTCGGAAATATTGATTAACCCGTGGCATTCAGCTGAATCCCGGCCTTCTACTGATCCTCCTTCCCCAGCAGAAACAGTGCTTCAGATCAAGCACAAAGTAGTAATGCCAAGTCATGGCAGGTATTTTTCAGGCTCTGGCACCTGGAGGGCTCTTTGCCCACCTTTGGGAGCTGAGGTGATGTCTCTAGGGTGTTTTGCAAGGCTGCTTTAGGGCTAACTGGCTAGTGTTAACACCCAGAGTTCCATTTTACTTTGTTTTCCAGTTTAAATAAAGTGCATTTAGTGTTATAGTGGTGTCCTGTGCATTGTAGTGCTATCACAATGAATTGTCAGCGTTTTCAAGGAAAGGTGTTAATTTCAGGCAGTTACATTCAGCAATAAAAGCCAGCTTCAAGCAGGGACATGAAGCACAAGTACTTAGTAGTGACATTAATATTTATGCCCAATCTTTCGTAACAAGAGCTTAGCAATTTAAAAGTGATGTGAGCTTAATTTTCTTCTGTTATTGCATTTCAGCAGGTTGCTTTCTTGCCAGCTATTAGGGTACTAAGGGTAACAATTTGTTTGCAGATAACAGTAATTTCTGAGTCAGCTGAGAAACCAAAATTATGAATACCAGCAATCATACCAATAACTAACAACTCTGTTGAAACTCCTTACAGTTTTCCTCACTGTATTATCTCTCCACTGGGGCTCAGTGAGAATCCTTTCAAGAGGGAAAAGAGCAAAAAACCACCAGCACATGCTACATGTGCTATTCCATTACTATTCCCTTTTTCAGTCCAATGTGAAGTTTGTTTGGAACTTCCAAACCATTTTCTTTCTTTGGGATTTGGCCAAGGCTTTCTGTACTTATTCACAGAACCAATTTTTGGCCAAAGCAATAGTACTTGACACATTAAAACAACCCCTAAACACTAAGCACTGGCTTATTTAGTTATTGATTCCTTGGTCTTAACAAACTAGAACACCTGTTGCAATAGCAGAATTGCAACATAAGTACTGCTGTAGCATGTGCTACCAAAGCTGCTTTGCTCCACACTTAGTTTTTATTAAATAAATTGATACTAAATCAAATTGTCAAATTGAAAATATTGAAAAACTTGGGTTTTACCTTTTACCCACACCTACCTCCAGCAAAACACTTAGACATACACCTAACTATAAACATGTGAATAGTCACACTGATTCTAATTAGCTGGGCTGTTCAGTGAGCCTGAAAAATGCTGTGAATCCACTCTGTAGCTCATTGCAGGTACAGCACTGCAACGTGCCCTATACTGTTGAGAGTTTCTTGTGAATCAGAAATGAAGGGTCTGTGTGCAAAAGGAAAAGTGCATCTTCTGCAACAGGGAGACATGGCATTTGCTGCATGACCTCTGAATTGAAACTTCAAATGCACATATCTGTCTACACTGTGTTCATGGCACAGGACCTGCATTTCCTTTTCTCTAGAGATCCAGATGACAAGGCTAGGACAAGTTGGGAGACACTGTGCTCTTCAAGCTTTCACAGAATCAGAGAATTGTCAGAGTTGAAAGGGATCCCAAGGATCATCTAGTTCCAAGCGCCCTGCCGTGGGCAGCAACACTTTCCACTAGATCAGGTTGACCAGAGCCACATCCAACCTGGCCTTATAAACTTCCAGGGATGGGAGTTTTACCATCTCTCTGGGCAACCTGTTCCAGTGTCTCCACCATCTTCTTCTTCCTAACTTCTAATCTAAAGACTTCTTCCTAACGTCTAATCTCAATCTACCTTCCTCTACCTTCCTAGTCCTTGTAAAATCCAACACTGTAAAAAGTGCCTCATCAGTTTTCTTTAAGGCTCCATTCAGGTACTGGAAGGCCACAATAAGATCTCCTTGGAGCCTTCTCTTCTCCAAACTGAACAACGCCAACTCTCTCAGTCTGTTGACATAGGAAAGGTCTTCCAGCCCTCTGATCATCTTTGTGGCCCTTCTCTGGACATGCTCCATCAGATCCATATTCTTCCTGTAACAGGGGCCCCGTATTGGACACAGTAATTGTCTTACAGGCTGACTCAAGGCAGAACTACTCTACCCAAGAATAAGTCATGCAATATATGCAGTATACTCCAGAAATTATTTAAAACTGCTTGTGGACATTTCAAGAGGATTTTAGTGTTCAGAAGGCACATGACTAAATTTTATTCCCATTATTTCAGTATCATGCAAAGGTCACACTAGGTAAAAACATCCCTGCTGTGCAGATCTTGCACAAAGGCAAAGCATATCTGGAAGCATAGTGAGAGAAAAACAAACAAGAATAGGAGCACAGTAGTTATATTACAGCAGCAGACGAAAACAGAGGTGGACATTTGTCATGAGGTCACACTGCTATTCCTTCTCTCTGTCTGCCCCAAGCTGTTCCAATATGTGCCAACCATTCCTAGCTGGTGCGTATCCAAATTGTAAACCTTCCAGTTATGAAGACAGCACAGGCTCCCCAAGCAAGTCATTCCAGTGCTGCACTGTCCAGAACAGGGAAGACAGACTGTTCCCTTGTTTTTTACAGCAGCCTTTTACGTATGTCAAGACCAGTTACCTGTATTATGTTAGCCAAAAACCTTGATTCTGGCTGAGCTAATGGTTAGTTTATGTTCCAGGTCATTATTGATTGCTGGCTCAAGTCCTGTACATTTTCAAACACTGTCCTATCTTCTTTTAATTTGATGTGCTCCCTGAGTGTACAAAGGGTTCAGGACTTATACACTCAACTCACCTAATTGCTCACACCCTCCTGTTCTCCCAAATACGCACACCCAAGCAGGAAGGGCAGTGCATGTGGAGCCTGCCAGACATTGGTACAGAGTACGCACATGCATTTTCGTCCCCCATGGAGGGTCCATAGGAAATTTTAGAAACCCATCTACGTGCACTGATGCACGTTCTTTTCACCTAAGTAATCTGACTGCAACAGGAACCTTAGAAAACCATTGCTCCCCTCTTGAAAGCCTGCAGAAAACTTTGACCATCACTTGGGCTGACACTAACATGCATGGAGAGCTGCTGGGATATTGTAAAAGTGCCACCACTCTCAGATGCTCTCGTCAGGGTGCCAGACCACCAAGATACTGAGACATGAATAGGGAAAGCTGGACCAGTTGGGAGCACCAGCTGAGGCTCAGCCTTGAGATCCAGCCTTTCATTTGCAGCTGTGGGATTTACAGCTGAAGACAAAAAGGGGGGAAATGTATTATCTTAAAAGATTGTAGGAAACAGTTGGTTTTTGGGATATTAATAAAATGTGGATTACCCCGGAGTTATTAGGGTTAGACATGGAAGTGCATTCAAGACACTGTGCATCTGAGGTCAATCTCTCATGTAAATTGTTCTTTGTGAACCAGAAGAGAAAAATTAAAACAAAAGGTTTAAATAAAGCTGAGTAAGAATTTCCAGGACACTGACATGTCCTCACCTTCAAAGAATCAAGGGAAGAATCCTAGATGCCACACTCTGAAGGTGTGTTAAGGCACTTTAGATATGCATTACCTTTCAAAAAGCTTCATTAGAGAGGTCATAAAGTTACGATGTCTACCACAGCATGACATTTTCTAAATGAACTTCTCCAGAAATTGCTGGACTAAACTTTCACTTTTCAGATTATCGTTTTTAATAACATCAATAATTTTCCAGTTAAGGTTTATAATTTTCAGATACATCATTATCCAAAACTGATTCCTTGGACAAAATAAAATAAATAGGAAATTTTCTAGTGGTCCAACCAGGATTTAACTCTTGAATTTCAGGCTCCAGATGGGGAGTGTGTACTTGCTCTTGTGTTTGTAATGCCCCAGCTTATCCTTCACTGACTCCAGCTTTTCTTCCATTATGAGTTCTGCTGTCTCTTGCATTTCTATTTTCATAGGAGTCGTAATTCAGGTAGCCCATTAAGAATTTTCCTCCTCTTCCTCAATGGTGGCACCAGCAGACCAGCAGCCAGAGCATTTAGACCATGTACAGATAAGCTCTCTGTGCTCCAAAATTGCCTTCTACTTATAATAATAATAATAAATCATACCTTGAAGTATCAGGACCGAGCCTAGGCAATGCAATACTTCATAAAAATCCATCAACCAAACTCATCTTCACCATGTGTCTGAGCCTGGGCAAAAGTCAGGGGAGACTTCATGAAATGTGTTCCTGACACAAAGGGGACCTTTGCTTTCACATAACAAATCTCTTCTCCAAAATATGGTCTTGTCTAAGCTGTGAAGATTTTTATTTGAATTTTTATATGGGAAAATATACCTCCCTCATCCTATTCCTGGGAACAGGAATAACATTTTCAGTTGGAAATTATCCAAATCAGAATCCAAACTCAGTAAGGCATCTGCTTTGGAAAAGTGTCTCTTTTCAATCAGTAGTTGAATAGACCCTAAAATTCTGATCCAAGGCTCAGCAAAATTATTGGAGAACAAATTTTCATGAAAGGAACATGGACAGCCTCCTACATAGATGAATAGTAAACTGCAATGGCATTCTAACAAAATCCAGAAGTCTACTGTTCTGCAGAATGCTGGCTTCAGCACTCAGAGACTTTAAAAATTCATCTGTTACGCACACACAGGAGAACTTTAAGTGGCTAAAGAGTTTTTTTGACCATTGCTTATTCTGAATTGCACTGTATATACGTTGGCCTGAGTGGTCAACCAGGTAATAGTGATATGCCACAGAAAACAGCACACACAAAACAGGTAATTATTCAGTTTGGTCCTTTAAGAATTTATAGTGTAGAAAAAGTAACAACCTATTTCCCTGCTTACTGTTTCTATGTTCACCACCTGAATAGCACAAAGCCAGCCAGAGACGGCACATCTTTCTGCTCACATTCATCATCAGCTGCAGTATTTGCCATCTGGCTGGCTTCTGCCCTTCTTGTGCACCCAGCAAGCTTGCTGCTTTAAGGCACTCTCCATTATGACAATGTCAGCCAGTGCTCTGATCCTTCTGTAACAATCAAGAACCTATTGAGCAGAAATTGTGATTTCCAGAGCTTTCACTTATTATTACATAAAAGGGGATCATTTGTTGCTCTCCTTTAGCCTCTTTGGATGGAACAGTTGTCTGTATCTGCCAAAGAAATGAAAACTTCTAGGGTCTTATAGGATAGTAATATTTTAATAGTTACTAAATATGAGGTATAAAGGTTTATAGTCTGAGTATAGGAAGATGACTAAAGTTCAGAAAATCTGAACTATTGTATTTGGAAATAAAATATTATGCACAGTTGGCCTGGTCTTCTCTACAAAGTATGTGTGAGCATGCCTCCAACATCCAACAGTCCCATGTTCACATGCAGCAAGTAAAGAAAGCTGGAATTGAGAAAGTCTCATTTCTGTGCATAAATTAGTCTGGAAAATGCATAAATCCATTACTTCTTCTACACTGATTATGTAACTTTTATATGTATGCAGCTGCCCTGCTCAGTGTATAAAATTGACTTTTAGTGTAGCTGTCAGCTGAAGTCTGTAGTATTTCCACACATTTAGAAAGTCAAATGTTAATTTTCTTGATGAGAAATCCTGGAGACACACAGCTCGTCCAGAGGAGCTGGAAGACAAGGTCAGAGATTGTCTGCCTCCTTTCCCTAGAAGCCTGGAAAGAATTAAGTCTCAGTGGCCAACAACACAGTATTCCCTGAAAGCATTTGGGTACTGTCTGAAGCTGTAGCTAGCCCCTCGAGTCAGTAGATAATATTTTGTGAGTAAATATAGGAAGCAATCTTCTCTGATAATTCATATACATCTACAGTGTGATGTTGTTATGGAACAAACAATTCCTTAAACAGCTCTACATTTCCGAAGTGCTTTGACATGCCATTGCCACCTCCTGGAGAAAACTGTGGTCTCAGGAAAGTGAAAGGTGGATGGTTGAAGGAGGCTGAAGTAGGCTGTAACTAAAAGATCCCAGATTTAATATGTGGCCTATTCTGAAGTTCCTTTGGTTGGATTGAATAGTATATTTTTAAGAGATGATAGAATGATTTTGGTTGGAAAAAAACAAAGATCATCAAATCCAAACATTAGCTAACTCTATGAAGTCTGGTGCTAAATCATGTCCTTTAGCACCACAGTTATGCACCCTTTTAACACCTCCAAGGAGTGTGATTCAACCACTTCCTTGGGGAGACAGCCTATTCCAGTGTTAGATAACTCCTTCAGTGAAGACACTTCCAGCCTAAACCTCCTCTGGTGCAATCTTTGGCCATTTCCTTTCAAATTACCACTTCTTACTAGGGAGATCAACACTCACCTTGCTACAACCTCCTTTCAAGTAGCTGTAGAGAGTGATAAGACTTTAACTCAGACTTCTCTTCTTAAGACTAAAAATCCCAAATTCCCCCAGCTGCTCCACATATGACTTGTTCTCCAGCTTTCACCTTGTTCATCATAAATTGCTTCTTGATGGATGTCATCATAAGACTTGCTCATTTGCTTTATTCTCTGGGCATGCTCCAGCAACACAATGTCCTTCTTGTAGTGAGAGGCATATTTGAGGTGTGGCCTCACTAGCGCCAAGTATAGGCACATCAGCACTTCCCTACTCCTGCTTGCCACGCTATTCCTGATACAGGCCAGAATGCTGTTGGCCTATTTGGCCACCTGGACACACTACTGGCTCACATTCAGCTGACTTCAAACAGCACCCTGGAGGACAACTTTCCAGACACCCTGCCCCTATGCCTGTAATGTTTGTTGCATGAGGTTATTGTGACCCAAGTGCAGGATCTGGCACTTGGCCTTATTAAATCTCATTCAGTTTGTCTCAGCCCACCAGTCCAGTCAGCACAGGTTCCTCTGCAGAGCCTTCCTATCTTGGAGCAGATCAACACTCCCTCCCAAGCTAGTGTCATCTGCAGACTTTGCACTCAATCCCCTCATCCAGATAAAGAGACTCAATGCGACTGGACTCAAAACTGAACCCTGGGGAGCACTGCTTGTGTTCCCAACTGGGTTGTGCAAGATGTGCAGGAACACAGTAATTTATCTCTGTAGGCCATCTGGACGGACAGTGATACACTGTCATTCAAAACGTTCTTTAAATTTTCTGTTATTCCAATCAACCACATCAGTACAAGGGGGCACTGTACTAGTGCTGGTAATCATCTGGAGGCTTGATGGAGGAAGAAAAAGCAGCCTGGTTCTTCCGTACTCTAGATTGATTGAAAACGGCAATAACAGACCGAAATTACTGGCCTTGCAGTGGTGTAAAAGTCATGTAAATAACATCTAAGAACATGCAGTCAATACTGGCAGCACAAAGAAATCCATTTTGCTTAGGACTGTCTTTCAAGGGCAGGAAAAGTGGAGCAGAACAGCACATTGTAACCAAGCGTGCTACGATAATCACCCCTCGGTAACAAAAAACGGCTCCAAACTGAGCTTAAGCAGAGAATGAAAAGGAAATATCCAACCTCCAAGGTGCTTACTGTCCTTGCAATTTAACACCTTCCATTTCCTGGGGCAGGTACAAAGGGTCCGAGAACTGCCTCACTCCTGTAGCTCCCCCGTTTCTCTCTCTCTACCCCAGGCACCGTCCTCCACCGCCGTCCCCGGGCACCCGAAGCAGAGGGCCGCTGGCAGGAAGGCTCCGTCCCCGAGCACACTGTGCTCCCCTGGCCCGGCTTTACTGGAAGCAGAGCCTGCGGGTCAGGAGGCAGCGGCAAGGTTTCTGAGCAGACACCGCCCAGTTTCTCCGAAGGGCATAGCTCAGTCTTCGATGAACTGGGGACGGAGCTCGCTGAGACGAGGAGGGCAGGAAGGAGGCGTGGGGCCTGTGAGGGCAGGCGGAGGAAGCTGTGTGTGTGTAAGGCTGACACTGCGGAGAAGAGGCTGGAGGGCTGTGCTGCTTGGTTTTCCCCGAGTGGCTTGATAAGAACCGCATTACATGTAGGCTGATGGCCAGGAGGAGAAAGCAGCCCTGGAGTGAAACCAGCAAACACATAAACTAAAAGCTCTACCTATCTGGAGCAGCCGACAGGGGAGAGACTAACACCAAGAGAACAGGAGGGAGGGAGAGACAATGGCCCTCAGGGTGCAGTGGAGGTGTGCAGGTCTGCCTGCAACAAGCGCAGTGAGCAGGGAGAGCCCCTGTCAGCGGAGAGGCACTGAGGAATGTGAAGTGACATAAGGACTAGCTTTAGTCCCTGACACATAAGAGAGATTTTGTGATGAGCACAGGTTAGCTTTAAACAAACCCACCCCTGAAAGAGATCTCACAAAGAGAATGTTTAAACATTTTTTTCCTGTCATTGGAGATGGAGGCAGCAGAAGCTGGGGACAAGATTCCTGTGCTTCAGAGGCACTTACGCTGTTCATGGGGATCCTGGTGCTTCCAACAGCAGTGGGGACCATTGGCGCCCTCACACACCTAGCAGCCTCTTAGCAAAGCTGAAAGGGTAAGCAACTACACATGCATGACACATGCCTAGGAACAAACCAAAGACAAGGTCACAGATGCCTTCTCCAGTTCTGAAAGGTTACAGAGACATGCTGGACACAGAAAACTAGTCCTTAGAGACATGATTTCCAAGCAAGTAAGTATTTTGTTAAACAATATGAAATTATAGCCTTTCCAAAGTGGAATTTGGACAATAGACACTTGCTTCCAGGTAGTTTTTCTGGGTTTCAGAATTTTAAAGTGTTTATCTGCTGTTAACATCTTCCCTTCTCCCATTGTGTGTGCTTCATGGTAACACAGTTGTCACCACACACTCGGGTGTATACCCTGTAACCACAAGATATTCCATTCCACTCCCCTTGCAGAGTGGCAGAGCGTCCAGACAGCGCAGACATCTCCGTCTCCCAGTGGGGCATCAGGATATAGAAAGCCAGACACTACCCAGAAACAGATTCAGAAATGCTTCTCAGTGCTTGAGCAAGAGGATCTGTGTGTGTGCTGGGCATGCCTGCATGACTCTGAAGGGGTTGTGCCACCAGTGTAATGACTGGGCTTCAAACTGTGGCTGGTGTTGGACTTAGACTGCAGCACTGGCATTCACTCACTGTAAAATGAAATCTCAAAAGATAAAAAAAGTGAAATCTTTATTCTATCCTTCTTGGGTATTTTTTTCCCCAAAAACTTGTAAGAATACATGAAATATTACAGATTTGACAGTGAGAGTAGGAAGCTGGCATAAAGGTGGTTTTTTTGCTTTCTTCACAGGATTACACTAGTACTGATAAAACAAGTCATTCATGTGAACAGGTTAAAAAGCAAACCATCAAAAGAGGGAGACTGGACTAATTCTTCTGTATGGAGACGTGTTCCCTCCCACCCCATCATTTACATGCCCAGCAAAGAGAGGACAACATTCTCTAAACAACAGTCACCACAGATTTTCAAGTCTTGTTTTCATTTGGCAAGTACCTTCTGAGCGTTTTCAAATATTTTGAGGGGGAATTTTGTTTTCCTTTTCAGTAAACAACTTTTAGAACCTGCTAGTATAAATATAGTGAACAGTAACTTGATACAGCAGAAAACAGTCAATGTGTTTTCAATTTAAACGCTAAGCACAGAACTGATTTAATCTCTGTAAGCATCTATACAAGGTTTCTTCTTAATCTGAAGAAATAGAACTGGCACCCAGAGAAAAATGTGAACCATATTTGATTTATACCAAACTGCATTCCAAGATTTCTCTTCAGACTGCTAGCCCAAACACTGCATTTGTGATGATATGCTGTAGACTCCTTAGTTCAACTTAATAAAGAATACTTTCAGAGAAAATCACCACTTGTATCAAAAACTTTCTGACAACAGACCTTATACTTGCAGACAGTGATCCTGTGGCATGCCTGTAAAGGCCTTTATCAGAGATACCCTCTGAGAAACCAAGTAACAGAAATTGCAACAAAAGACTTAGTTCCTTTGTGTATTATGGACTCATTTTGTCACAAAGGCAGAAATAATGTTAGCTTGTGCAGACATCGATTTTGAAGTCTCTTTCCAAGGCAGTTTTGCTCTTCTGAACATATTAGAATTATAGTGGACAGAATAATTTATTTTGGATTGCAGAATCACAGAATGGCTTGAGGTAGAAGGGACCTTAAAGATCAACTACTTCCAACTCCCCTGCATGGGCAGGGACACCTCCCACTAAACCAAGATGCTCATAGCCTCCTCCAGCCTGGTCTTAACCACTTCCAGGGATGAATTTTCAACACATTCTCTAAGCAATGTGTTCCAGTGTCTCACCACCCTCATAGTAAAGAGCTTCTTCCTACTGTCTCATCTAAATCCTCTCTGATCTAATTTAAAACCATTCCTCTTGTCCTCTTACCACAGGCCCTTATAAATAGTCCCTCTTCAGCTTCCCTGTAGGTCCCCTTCAGGAACTGGGAGGTCACTATAAGGTCTTCCTGAGGCCTTCTCTTCTGTAGGCTGAACATACCCAGCTATCACAGCCCTCTGACCATCTTTGTGGCTCTCCTCTGTACACTCTCCAATGGTTCCATATCCTTCATGGATTGGGGGCTCCAGAGCTGGGCACAGTATTCCGGGTGGGCAGAACCACCTCTCTTGCCGTGATGGCCACACGTCTTTTGATGCAGCCAAGAATACAGTTGGGTTTTTTTGGGGCTGTTAGCCCAAATAGCTGGCTTATATTAAGTCCTTCATCAACCATCATCTCGAAGTCCTTCTCTGCAGGACTGCTCTCAATCCACTTCTAACCCTGCCTGTATTTTTACCTGGGATTTCCCTGACACAAGTGCAGGACCTTGCCTTTGGCCTTCTTGAACTCCATGCGGTTGGTTGGGCTGACCTCTCCAGCCTGTCAAGATCCCTTTGCATGGCATTCCTCCCCTCCACTGTGTCAACCACACCACACAGCTTGGTGTTGTCAGCAAACTTACTGAGGATGCACTTGATCCCACTGTCCATGTCACTGACAAAGGTGTTAAACAGCACCAATTCCAGTACTGGTCCATGAGAGACTCCACTTACCACAGGTCTGCATTTTCATAGAATCATAGAAGCAACCAGGTTGGAAGAGACCTCCAAGATCATCCAGTCCAACCTAGCACCCAGCCCTGTCCAATCAACCAGACCATGGCACTAAGTGCCTCATCCACTCTTTGCTTGAGCACCTCCAGAGACAGCAACTCCACCACCTCCCTAGGCAGCCCATTCCAATGGCAAATCACTCTCTCTGGCAAGAACTTCCTCCTAACATCCAGCCTATACCTCCACCATCGTGAGACTGAGTTCCCTTGTTCTGTTGCTGGTTGCCTGGGAGAAGAGGCCACCCCCCACCTGGCTACAATGTCCCTTCAGGTAGTTGTAGACAGCAGTGAGGTCACCCCTGAGCCTCCTCTTCTCCAGGCTAAACAACCCCAGCTCCCTCAGCCTCTCCCTATAGGGTTTGTGTTCCAGGCCCCTCACCAGCTTCTTTGCCCTTCTCTGGACACATTCCAGCACCTCAACATCTCTCTTGAATTGAGGAGCCCAGAAGTGGACACAGTACTCAAAGTGTGGCCTGACCTGTGTTGAGTACAGGGGAAGAATAACCTCCCTTGTCCTACTGGCCATGCTGTTCCTGATGCAGACCAGGATGCCATTGGCTCTCTTGGCCACCTGGGCACACTGCTGGCTCATATTTAGTCTACTATCTACCAATATCCCAGGTCCCTTTCTGCTTGGCTGCTCTCCAGCCACTTTTTTGCCCAGCCTGTAGTGCTGCATGGGGCTGATGTGGCCAAAATGCAGAACCCTGCACTTGGCCTTGTTAAATCTCATCCCATTGGCCTCTGCCCACCCCTCCAGTCTGTCCAGGTCCCTCTGTAGGGCTCTCCTACTCTCCAACAGATCAACACCTGCTCCTAGCTTGGTGTCATCTGCAAACTTATTGATGCTGGACTCCATCCCCTGGTCCAAATCATCAATAAAGATATTGAACAGGACTGGGCCCATCACTGATACTTTGGGAGCACCACTAGTGACTGGCTGCCAACTGGATGTGGCACCATTCACCACCACTTTCTGGGCCAGGCCATCCAGCCAGTTCTTGACCCAGCACAGAGTGAATCTCTCCAAGCCATGAGCTGCCAGCTTGGCCAGGAGCTTCTTGTGGCAGACAGTGTCAAAGGCTTTGCTGAAGTCCAGGTAGACTACATCCACAGCCTGCCCCACATTCACCAGGTGGGTAACCTGATCATAAAAGGAGATCAGGTTGGTGAGACAGGACCTGCCCTTCCTAAACCCATGCTGTCTGGGCCTGATCCCTTGGCCATCCTGTAGGTGCTTTGTGATGGCACTCAAGACGACCTGTTCCATGACCTTGCCTGGCATTGAGATTGGGCTGACAGGTCTGTAATTTCCTGGTTCCACTTTTTGGCCCTTGTGGATGGGCATCACATTGGCCAGCTTCCAGTCTCTGGGAAACTCTCCAATGAGACAAGACTGTTGATAAATGATGGAGAGTGGCTTGGCCAGCTCATCTGCCATTTGACATTGAGTCATTAACTGCAACTCTTTCAGAGTGGCCATCTAAGCAAATTCCTTATCCACCAAATGTTCCAACCACCAAAATCAAGTCTTTCCAATATAGAGACCAGAATGTTATGAAGAACAGTGTCAAACATTTTGCACACTTGAGCATTTGCACAATTTGCCCATTTCTCTTCCCTTATCCACTAATGCTGTGACCCCATCATAAAAAGCCACCAGGATTATCAGGTTGTCAGACAGGAACAACAGGAAGGGTTGCCACCAACCACCTCCTCATTTTCCATGTGCCTTAGCAGAATCTTCAGGAGGATCTGCTCCATTACCTTGATAGGCACTGTGGTGAGACTGGCTGGCCTGTAGTTTTGTAGGTCATTTTGGATGTTGTGCACAGGCACATTGCTAAAATAAGACTGATTCAAACTCATGTCAAGAATACATATTTACATGTATATCCAAAATGTGTATTCTGAATACTATCAATTTTGTTTAGAAAGGATTCTTCATGTTAGCACTGCTGCCAGCATACTTGCTAAAATATTTGCAATGGTGTCACATAATAAAGGAGGCAAACATAGCCAAAACAAGTCTATCTGTATGTGATCAAGTATTCGTGGAATTTTTTTCTCTGTTATAAGAAAATCCCTTCATTCTGAGGGGATTTTCTAGATCCACACATGCTATTTCTGTCAAGAAATCTTGTGTGTGCCTGTAAATACAGCAGTATGGAGGAAGCAGAAGAAAAGTGATGTTCATCTGCACTTTTAGTGTGACTTGGCTAGGTCTCCTAGGTAACATACCATTGCTCTACAGAGCAATCATTTAACAAATGCTTACTGATGACAAATTATGACAGGGTTGACATGTATTTTGGTACAGTCTTAGATATTCTCATTTTAAAAATGTTGCAGAACCTATTCTAGGCATCAGCAGTGCTCAGGACTGATCTATGCACAAAAGCATTGAAACTTGAGATGATTAAAAGAGGAATGAAGTCACTGTAAAATTGCAAAAGCAGTTGGTTTTGTAAGACATGGCATAGGGAAAGGTTTGAGGGAGGGTGAAAATGCTGAAATTCCTTCAGGCTCTTGGTGCTACCCTTGTGTGAGACTTTCATTAATAAGAGTTTACAAACATTGGGACCGTGTGGAGGAAAGTCCATGACAACACAAGTTGATGAAGCAATCTATGCTGTGGTGAATACAAAGATGAAAGGCATTGCTAAGGCAGGCAAGAAATAGGATGTCATAGAGAAAGAACTCTGAGGAGAAAAGATACAAAAGTGGTAGGAAGTTCAATAGTTGAAAATGAGGAAGTTATGTACAGAGAATTAATGACAGCATTCTGTTGTAAGGTAAAGACCTTTTGTTGGAAGTGATTCAGAAAGAGGAGGATGTGGGTACATTTTAGCTGTGGGAGGATTGCTGTGAGTCACAGGTACAACACAATCACAGACAAACTGAAGTGGCACCAGGATGTGCTAGGTGTAGCATTTCCACCAGAAGCAGTGCAAGTCACGCCAGTTTCCAATTCCTTCTTTATCTGTGATACAACACATATCTGTTACTCATGCTTAGAGGGAGTGAAACAGGATAACAAGGGAAATTAGGAATATCTGTTATCACCTTTGTTCTCTATTATCACCTCTGTTATCTCACCCTGCGTGTTAGTGAAATTAACATTGAAGTGGGTTCTTTGCATTGTTCTCTGCAAATGCACTGGAGTGAACAAAATTGAAATTAGGACCATATTGTGGTCCTAATTAGGACTGTTGTAGTTCCAACAGGACTGGGGACTCTCTCTTCCTACTGGCACAAGAGCAACATTGTTCTTCCATGCACAGGGCTGGTTTTCAACAGAAGCAGTGCTGGTGTACTGCTCAATGGCAAGATGGTACAGCTGTGTGCTGGTTCCCTTTGGAATTTCCTGGTAGATCATCAGAAGAAATGTTTGCTGATTTTGCCAGAGGTCACTACCTGCATAGCTCTTCTGTTTCCACTGGTGAGCACAAGGGTACTGGATGGATGAATCCAATCCATAGACTGTGTTGGGTTACTGTGCTCTCAGAGTACATAAGTTAAAGTCTAACTTAATCACTCTGTAGCCTTTATCATGTTATGAGGAATAATTTCTATGCATAGAACAGAAGCCTAAAAAGAAAATATACATGGAAGGAATTGATTCCCAAGAGACAGAAGAGAAAGTGTCAGTCAATCATAGCATCATTAAATTACGTCTTCTGACCATTGATGTATGACACCACAAAGCATGTGTCTTGCTTGTTACAGCCAGCCCGGGTTCTATGGCACAGCACCTCTGCCCGCTCCCAACCTCGTCCTCCATGTTGACTCTCAACAGCACTAAAAATGTCACTCCAGCATCTTAGGAGACTCCAGAGCCTATCCTCTTCCCAGGAAGTGGAGAAATCAGGCAGCAAATCCAGGAGAGCAGTTTTCCTGCGAAGTGAAGCATGACTGAGCTTGCTGGTCATGGAACCAGACAGGAGGATGTCACAGCAGCAGGACCTGGGACAGAGGGTTTTAGGACAGCGGACAGTGATGTGTAGGTACTGCTCGTTACTGCTGTGTGGCTTACACTTACCATACTGCTTTGATTTTACCAGGAGAGGGATTTTACCAGGAGAGGCATTTTACCAGAGTTGCTTCAGTCATCAAGAGGCCACGTAGGTACCTCTGCACTGGAAAAAAAAAAATGGGGAAAAAAAAAAGCCAAGTTATCGTCTCCTTTGCCACATATTTAAGCCATCCAAAAAATGAGGATGGAATTCAGGAAATCCACAATCAGGGGACAACCACAGTGTTGCACTTTTTTTTTTGAAAGAGAGACATGGCATATACTTTGTCTCTGGGATGTCACTGAGCCAGCAGAGCTGTGAGCTGCCTAACACAGGACAAATTAACATGTTATGGCCCCAAAAGATGGCGTCCCACAATAATCCTATCTCCACAGTGGTGGTTTTTTTGTTGGTGTTGTTTTTGGTTGGTTTGTGTTTTTCTTTTTTAATGATGAAAGCTCATGTACTCCAGGTTGTCATAAAAAGCCTATGTTTGCAAAAGTAATGTGAGAATCATGTATTTGGCAGCAGGTTCATCCCTCAGAGGTAGGAGAGTGAAAATGAGTGTAATTATGGACTGTGAGTGGTTACAAGAAGCAAGGAATTGCTAATAGCCTTTGGGTGCTGGCAGGGCTGAGAGGTAGCTATCCACTTATACCTCCTGTCAGTAATTGCATCTAGTCCTTGCTCTCTTGCAGAAAAACTGAGCTGCAGCTAGTTCTGATCTCATCACACAAAGCAAAATGTGTTTTTGAAAGGATTTGAGAAGCAATGATTAACAAATTACTTCTCTAAGCTGTCTTCAACCTTACCTCTACCCACCTATAGAAGAAGGTTCCGCCCATTTGTGGATTTGCCCTTTTGGCCCCACAAGGCCCTTTGGTGTTGTGCTCTTTACACAACAGAGTCCATATATCTTTTGCTGTACATCCGGGCTAAAGATTTTTTCCAGTCCAATTATCAGATCTCTTTTGGAACAAGGTGGGAGAAGTCTTTAAGGTCAGGCTTTCAATTTTTCATGTCACACATATGTAGGCATTCCTATACATAGCAAACCAGGTGAGGCATCAGCCACACAGCAGCACATGGGATATAATTTTAGAGAGAGTTTTTGAACCCTTGTCAAAAGATGTTTTGCAAGCCTGTATCAATAGCAATCATCAATGAAATGTTTATGTTTGAACTGTTCTATCGAAAAAATAGAATAAAAGCTAAAGTAAAAATCTCAAAAATCATTCACACTGCTCTTCTCAGGCAAGCTTCAACAATTTCTGTGCCTCCCGTCACCATGTCATTCACAAAAACCACTCCACAGGGATTTGTCTTTGCAAACAGATAAAAGGGTCTGAACATTTAGCACCTCACCACCTTGCCTGTGTTGCTTTATATTTAATCACTCAAGTCCCACATCTAACTTCTCACAGCTATAAGGGTGTATTTACATAAAGCAAACAAACTATGTCTGTCAGTAGCACACATAAGGCTGTGCCACTCATAAATGACTGTGAAATGGGAAAATTTACATGTTTGCTTGAGAATAAGCATGGCATTAATTAAAGATGCTCTCAGGGGAACAAAATGCAAGCCACTGTAGTTGAAATGATCAGTCTCTGCCCTTGTTCTTCAGGAGTCTCTGGAGTAGAGCCAAGTGAAATATAATTAATATGCCTGGGAACCCATAAACAAACAAAAAGGGCAGGGTGGGAAGTGGGATTTCTGTGTGCTTTACATGTAGGTTTATCTGAGTTGGTAGTGTTGATAGCCCATAAATACTTTTGGGAATGCTTATCTGTAGAAAATGATTTTTCTTCAGAAGCAATGTTTCTCTAGAGACAAGTTGTGCTATGCATGATGCAGAAGGATTTTTTTTCCCCTTTAAAGCAGTGCTGCCAAAAATATATTACCACAGACATTTTTTTAAACTAAAGCCAGGGAAGCTTATTGACTAAAAGTTTAACATGCATGAAATGGAGGTGTTCTTTGTGCTGAAGTCTTCCCGAAGATTGTCAAAGCATCTGACAGTGCTGGGATATTAAGTAGCACAGTACAACACTTTGAGTGCTTGTTAACTACTGCACATCACAGGGATTTACCAAACCAATAAAATAATCATGAAGGCTAATCCATATCTTAAACAAACCTGGCTATAACTTTTTTCTTACCCCCTTACATTGCACAGTAGACAAAGCTATAAATAGATGATAATTTAGAGTAGCTTCCCGTTTAAAGGTCATTTAGCTCAGGGAATGCTGTTCTTCCCACCAGGTGAATAGAAGTAACTCGAGGTGTTCACATGAGACAAAAAACTCCCTAATCTTCCCTTTCCAACTGCTTTCTCAAACCATGCTGTTCTCCATGCTTTGGGAGGACAACCTGCTACAAATTCACTATGTACTGCAAATGTGATGGGGGCCCTGCATCTGTAAATGTCATTTAGCAAAGACATACCACTGATCCTATGACAGTCCCTGCAGAGTGAGGGAGAGTACTAAATATGAACAGTTCTACACAATTTTTTTTCAAGCTTGATCAGGTGGGCAAAGATCTCGGACAAGCAAGCTTTGCCTATGTGGTTTCTCATTTCATGTGAACATAAGTATTTTCAACAGTGTGAAAATTAGGGGGTGAAAAATTAGCTACTTCCTTTCAGCACTGATCTGCAGGCGCTTGCCTTTAAGTCATAATATTTAGATAGCAGATTGGCAATTAATATTATTGTAACTCTACTGATGTTTTTCTAAAGATACTAACCTAATATGAGGAAATAATAGAGTGTCCTATATTGATTGAAAGTAAGCAGGTCAATTAAATAACCTGCTTAGCGGGTGAAACCAGGATGAAATTCAAAAGCAAAAATACATTTAAAGTGAATGACAAGCATTGATGGTGAAAGAGAGAATTATGGGAAATAAAGGACAGCTGAGTGTGTTCGTGTTCTCCACTTTTAGGATACAGAAATTATTCCAAATATTCCTTTGAAGTTTGAGATCCAGTGTTGGTTGGCACAAAAGGCCTTCTCACTGCAACTGAAAGACAAAAGAATGTTGTCTTTCAATGTGACTTATTCTGAGTTGAATTAAACCTCCTTCAGCTGTGGTATGGCTTAATTCCCCTGTGTCTTGGTTCTAACAGTAGTATGACAAAATTACCATTGTATCAACTTCAAGCAGAAGACTATGAAGCAGCAATAAAATCTGAGAACAAAAGAATAAGAGTGTCTAGTTTGTTGTATTTAACCTGTGAAGCACCAGGACAGATCCTACATCTGCTAAGACTTGGGCTTAGTGTCAGGGACGTGAATAAAACAACCTTGTGAGCAACCACTATGGGACTGTAATTATGTCTGATATCTGGATTGAAGATGCTCTAGCAGATGTACAGGATAACATTGCTATGAAACATGTTGGAAAACTCTATCAAGCACAGTGCAAATCTCCCAACAGAGTGGACAATACCAAATTTCCTACCCCAAGTCTGAGGGCAAAATAATTTTTACTTACAGTAGTAAAATCTACATTTGCCAGAGTAACAGAGCTGCTGATTTTCAAAGGGTTTAAGAGACTGGTGGGTGGAAGGACTGAGCAACTTTTTAAGGATTGAAAATGGCACATAGTAGTTGGTGAAAGTTTGGGAAGTGAAAAATTCCAAAGAAAGTGAGGAATTGGAAAAGAGCAATAGGATGTAAAGGGACTGGGATGGGGTATTTCTTTGTATCCTTTTATGAGCCATCCCCTTTTTCAATTCCATTTTCACCTCCTCCAGCCCTAAGTGCTCTTTTGAGGTTCCAAAACATGTTATTTTGGCCTGTGTCATGCACGTTCCCACCACTTTTGAGATACATGCTCTCCCCTTTTGCAGAGGCTCCTATTAAGCTGCTGTATAAGGCGGTATCAGGAGGGCAATATGTGACGCTGGGCATGCAGCCCTTAAACATTACCAGCCAAGCACTTGTTATGAAGACAATCTATTTTCTGTCATTGATGTGAGCTACAAATTCATGTCTCCAGGAAACCATGAATTTGGCTTTGCTGATTTCCAGAAAATGTTTATCTATTTGGAGTAAAAGTTGTGGTGGAAAGAAAGCACTGTCTAGTTTCTCCATAGTATATCACATATGGAACAATAGAGCAGCCCCAGCTTGTCCAATGACTGACAGCCATATCTGCACAACTTCTTTAGGGTCTCAAAATGCAGTGAGGAATTTACCTGGCCTATATATCATCCTCTAGAGCTGAGACAAGCAAAAACTGAAGAGGAACAGAGTTAAAGCAGAATTGAAGAAAACACTTGGAAGCACTTTTACCAGTAGCCTGAACAATGCAGAGAATGGGCATATGGGCACTCTGCATGAGTGGAGAGCAAAGAAAGAGATATTTCTCAAAATCAGAGTGAGAAAAAACAGTGGAAAACACCCCAGTTCTGCCCAGCACACACACAGAACAGAGACCAGTAGTGGCAGCCTTTCAGCGTACACAGACCAGTACGGACGGATGGCTAAAGAGACCCTCTATGTATGCTGAATATAACCTGCATGCAGAAATAGAGAATTTAATTCATTGCATGAGGATGGTGACCATTTAGTTTCAGTGCTTTGTTTTCTGCCACATAACCTAAATCAGTTATTGTCTCATCATTCTCTTTGTTGGGCTCGCACTGAGGGGATGAAAGCCTAGCAAGGAGAGACAGTTCAGCAGGCAACACCATTCTGTGTGTTGGTACGGGATCCATCCTAAGACAGAGTATTACAGTATTTCTGTCTCATCAAATTCCTGCTGAAGGGTGTCATCTGCAAGGTTCACCCATCAAATCAGCACAGTCTTTGTCTCTTAGGTGTACAGATGTGCAGGTCTGAGGAGCATTATTAGAAAACTATAGGAAAGTGTTTTGTATCTGCACCTTCCCTTTTATTTATGTAAACAACAATTATTTTCATTTACACAAGCATTCATATATTTTTGAAGAACAGAAAGTAACTAAAAAAAAATATGTGTGAAGCTGAAGAAAACAGAAGAAATATATGGGACAACAAACATTTTCACAGGTTACCAATTGCAAATAGACACTTTATGTTTACACTATCTGTATGTTAAGAGGCAAAACAGTAGCAAGGGTAGAATAAATAAAAGAACACTGCAGAGAAGTGAAAACCACCTTTATTTCTTCAAGTAGGTTGCCAAGGCCACTCCATTTTTCATTCTGGGAGACAGGCTCAGCTGTTTAATACAGCAGTTTTTCCTGATAAAATGTCTGCATCAATTATCTTTTATTATAAAATAAAACTCCTGGATGGATGCTTCAATCAGAGGAGAAAAATCCGTGTCCTTCATATACAAGACACGGTGCCATAGTAAGAAGCTACTATGAATGGAGTGGTTTATACTTATGGAGTGGAGTGTGCTTGTGATATCTCTGTCCTGGAAGTTGGAGGCCTACTTCAGAAGAATGTGTTATTTCCTGTGTGCTCTTCCAACAGGCTACCTAATTTTCATTTGTATCCTGCATATTCTTGCACCTACTTTCCTACTAAGTTCCACAGAAACCTATTTAGCTTTAAATTGCTGGGTTTTATTCAAAGAAAGGCTATCATATGTGTTTTACCTTGACCTTAGTATCTTCAGTAAAACAGAGATTAGATACTTCATCAAAAATATGTTTTCATGGAATTAAACTAATGAATCAATTATTTGTAGGCATACACCACAATCTCTTTGTGATGAGTAATCCGTCATGTATTTCCAGTACCAAGCCACCTCATTTGCCATTTGCTGAAGCGCACTGGAAGGGAGTTAGACCACACTTCTCAATAAGAGCTAATGATAATAAGTTTTCTTTGTATTCTCATACTGTTTTCCTGTAATGTCAGAATTCTGTACCAGTAAATCATGCAGCAAGAAAAAGTTTTATTTCTTATAATACAGATTTTTCTACTTCTGGTCCGTTGGGGAATATAAGATAGTAGTGTTCTCACCAAAGAGTACCTACCTAAGTACTCATGTAAGGGCAGTTCAAGAAAGATGGGACTGGTCCTTTACTTCGTTTCATTCATTCTATATAATTTGCTTTTCTGATAAACAGAAAAGTTTTCCTAGAGCTACTGCATTCACTAATTTTCTGGTCAGCTATGCTTTCTGCAGGCTGAGTGGACAACAAGGTGAGCACTTAGCAGAGTAATACATACGTAATTGAACATATTGAGGTGAGGAAAAGGCAGAGGTAGTCAATACCTTCTTTGCCTCAATTTTCAACAGCAAGGCAGGTTGTCTTCAGGACAGTTGTCCTCCTGAACTAGTAGGTGGGTCATGGAGCAGAATGGCCTGCCTGTAATCCAGGAGGAAGTAGTTAAGGACTTGCTGACCCTCTTGGATCCTTACAAGTCTATGGGACCAGATGGGATCCATCCTAGGGTGATGAGAGAGCTGGAAGATGAGCTGGCCAAGCCATTCTCCATCATTTATCAACAGTCCTGGCTCACTGGAGAGGTCCTTGAAGACCAATGTGGTGCCTATCCACAAGAAGGGTCAGAAGGAGGACCCAGGAAATTACAGACCTGTCAGCCTCACCTCAGAGCCATGCAAGATAATGGAGCAGATTGTCATGAGTGCAATCACAGTGCACCTACAGGATGGCCAGGGGATAAGACCCAGCCAGCATGGATTTAAGAAGGGCAGGTCCTGCTTGACCAACTTGATCTCTTTTTATAACCAAGTGAACCACCTGGTGGACATGGGGAAGGATGTAGTATACTTGGACTTCAGCAAGGCCTTTGACACTATCTGCCATAGCAAACTCCTGGCAAACTGGCAGTCCGTAACTTGGATAGGGACACTCTGTGCTGGGTGAAGAACTGGCTGGATAGCCAGGCCCATAGAGTGGTGGTGAATGGAACCTCATCCAGTTGGCAGCCAGTCATTAGTGGTGTGCCCCAGGGATCAGTGCTGGGCCCAGTCCTGTTTAATATCTCCATTAATGATCTAAATGAGGGCATTGAGTCCACCACCAGTAAGTTTGCAGAGGACACCAAGTTGGAAGCATGTGTTGATCTGTTAGAGGGTAGAAGGGATTTGCAGAGGGACTTGGACAGGCTGCATAGATGGGCGCAGTCCAACGACATGAGATTTAACAAGGCCAAGTTCTGGGTTCCGCACTTTGGCCACAACAACCCCATGCACTCCTACAAGCTGAGGACAGAGTGGCTGGGGAGCACCAGGCAAAGAGGGACCTGGAGGCACTGGTTGAAAGCCAACTGAACATGAGTCATCAATGTACCCAGGTGGCCAAGAGAGCCAATGGCATCCTGGCCTGTGTCAGGAGTAGAGTGGCCAGCAGGACCAGGGAAGTCATTCTGCCCCTGTATTCATCACTGGTTAGGGCACACCTCGAGTACTGTGTCCAGTTCTGGACCCCTCAGTTAAGGAAAGATGTCGAGGTGCTTGAACATGTCCACATAAGGGCAACAGGGCTGGTGAGGGGGCTGGAGCACAGCCCTATGAGGAGTGGCTGAGCGGTGAGGGAGCTGGGATTCTTCAGCTTAGAGAAGAGGAGGCTCAGGGGAGACCTCATTGCTCTCTACAACTACCGAAAGGAGGTTCTGGCAAGGTGGAGGTTGGCCTCTTCTGCCAGGCAGTCAGGGACAGAACAAGAGGACACAGCCTCAAACTGCACCAAGGCAGGTTTAGGCTGGACATCAGGGAGAAATTCTTCACAGAGAGTGATTTGCCATTGGAATGGGCTGCCAGGGGAGATGATGGAGTCACCATCCCTGGAGGTGTTTAAAAGGAGGCTGAATGAGGCCCTTAGTGCTATGGTTTAGTTAATTAAAGGAGTTAGGTGATAGGCTGGACTTGATCCTGGAGGACTTTTCCAACCCGGTTAATTCTGTGATTCTGTGATTTTGTTTTCAGTGGTTGTTAGTCATCTAAATACCTTTGGAAATTTAAGCTAATAACTGAATCTGGCACAAACCTTTAAGTGTGCCTTCAAATGAAGTTAGTGCACAGATCTCCTCCATTACAAGGCTGATAAACACACATTGTGTACACACAGACATGCAAGTTTGCCAGCAAAGGTTCAGAAGCGAAGATGCCATGCTTAGGATATGTGGTGCCCAGGTCAATAGGCTCTGCAGAGAGGACTGTATTAACAAAAATAATTTGGTCCTAGATCTCATCTAGCTCTGTGCAGCCACAAGACGTCTTTAAACCTATTCATGGCTCTGATATCGTGTAAGAATTCAGACCTGCAAGTTAAACCAGCTGCAGACCATTTTCTTTTCCCATGTTAATACCTTAATTCAGACAGGGAAGAATATGTGTCTGAAAAGCTGAAATTTTGATTCTGAAAACCTAACCTCTGCTGTTCCCCAGTGACAAGTGTGCCTAGAAGGCTTCACCACCCTTCTTTGGACATGCTACAGCAACATAATGTCCTTCTTTAGTGGGGTGACCAGTATTGAATGCAGTATGTGATGTGTGGCCTCACCAGTGCCGATATAAGGGCTTCTCTACTCCTGCTAGCCACACTATTTCTGATACTGGCCAGGATGCTGTTGGCCTTCTTGGCCACCTGGGCACACTGCTGGCTGATGTTCAGCTGGCACTCCACCAGCACTCCCAGGGCCTTTTCTGCCAGGCAGCTTTCCAGCCACTCTCCCCTAAGCCAGTAATGTTTGTTTCATGGGGTTACTGTGACCAAAGTGCAGGACCTAGCACTTGGCCTTGCTGAACCTCATACTACTGACCTCTGCTCATCGATCTGTCCCATACAGATTCCTCTGCAGAGCATGCTAACCTTACAGCAGACCAACATTCCCACCTAAATTGGTATTGTCTGCAAATTTACTGAGTGTGCACTTAATCCCTTCCTCCCAATCATTGATAAAGATATGAAAAAGAACTGTCCCCACAGCTGACCCCTGTGGAATACCACTTGTCACTTGCTGCCAATTGTATTTAAATCTATTATTTTTTGTTGCTTAGCTTTCTCCACCTCCACTCTGTGTATTAAAGTCTTTCCTAAGAATGGCAGTACATTGCAGCATGGAAGAAGTGTGGTATTCTCAAGGCTTTATCTTGACCTGCATGTTCATGTTGACTTGTATGATGCAAGTTGCAAGTAATTAATGTACCTCTGACAAAGCATACACTGGGGTCAATGAAAAATCCAATGTAAATATTGTGGTCATGACATTTTTCATTGTGTCAGGAAGGTTACAAATGATTTGTTCTCAGTAGGTCAGAGAAAGGTGCAGTTGAATTATGAAAAGAAAAAAAAAGGGAAAAAAAAAACCCCAAACCCACAAAAACCCAGTAAACAATTCCCTGGGAAACTAGTTGGAGAATGCATATGAATCCCTAACTTTTAGATGAGGTGCTGCAGGTTTTCACAGATTGGAAATTCCTCATGAGAGAATTCCTCCTGCAGCCTTATTTTTCTTTTCTTCCATTTCAGCCTTACTCATAATGTGTTTCTGGGTTTTTTGCTTTCGCTCATGTTAGCCAAAGTGTTAGTAATAGGGACAAAATGCAGGTCACCACAGGGAAAGGTCTGGTTGGATGTTGGGAGGTTTTGGGTTTTTTTTTTCCCCATGCAAGTAAACAAGTGTTACTGGCAAGTGTTACCCAGAAAAACTGTGGGGTCTCCATATCTGGGGATACTCAGAACTCTTCTGAACGTGGCCTTCAGCAACCTGAGTTGAGTTTGTCTTGGTCTGAGCAGAGATCTGAGCACACATCCAAAAATCCATTCTGGTCTGAGTCACTCTCTGATTCTCTGTACAAGTGACAAACTCACTGATGTTGGTCTGAACTTCCCATGTGTTTCTTTCCTGTAAGAGAAAAAAAACAAAAAACAAATATAAGCAAACATGCCTGAACAACTGTTTGAAAAGACATTGTGCAGAGCTTGGTGCTGGTTTCTTCTTAGAGGTGATTGGTGATATAACAAGAGGGAATGGCCTCAAGTTGTGAATAGGTTGGTTTAGACTGGACATTAGGAAACGTTTTTTCATGAAAAAATGTGGGCAAGCATTGGAATGGTCTGCCCAGGGAGATGGTTGAGTCACCAGCCTTGGATGTCTTTAAAAGTTGTTTGGATGTGGTACCTGGGGATGTGGTTTAGGAGGGAAACTTGTAGAGATAGGTTAACAGCTGGACTTGGTGATCCTGAGGGTCTTTTCCAACTGGAATGTTTCTCTGATTCTGTGATGATAACTGGTGTAAGTTAGCCATTTGGAAGACCATCTGTCCTTTTCAGCATCAAAACCACTGCTGTGCTGACACTGTCTTTTTGAGGTTTTGCCTAATTTATTAGCCAAAGGTCTGAATATATCCGTACACATCTGTGTAGCCCAAGGCAGACACCAAATTTTGTGTGCCATTGTCTTTTTATTTTCTTGGGCTATACTAAGTTGGCAAATGATGTACATACACATCAGCAACTGCAAAAATGAAGATGAATATACACCAGGAGAATGTGCTGTTGCCCTGCTATGGCAGATTAGCAGATGTTTTGCCTCCTCCTCCCCTGCAGTTCTTGGGGGATGTATATTACATCTCTGAAAGCCACCTCTTCCATTCCAGGGAGTTTCTTGACCTGACCCATCTTTCATCACGGCATGCTCACTGTATTAAACATTTAACAAGGTGATAAGAGCCCAGGGGATTAGCATCTGGGGAAAAGGGGTATGACCTGTATAACTGAGTTCTTATTTAATAAAAACAGGCATAAGTGATGTATTTCAAAGTCTCTTGTTTAGCAGGGAGGGGATAGAGAGCAGTGCTGGGCCCAGACCTGTTCTATATCTTTATTGATGATCTGGATGAGGGGATTGAGTCCAGCATCAATAACTTTGCATCAATAAGTAAGCAGGTGTTGATCTTTTGGAGGGTAGGAGAGCTCTACAGAGGGACCTAGACAGGCTGGATGGGTGGGCAAAGGCAAATGGGATAAGATCTAACAAGGCCAAGTGCAGGGTTCTACACTTTGGCCACAATAACCCCAAGCAGCACTACAGGCTGGGGACAGAGTGGCTGGAGAGCAGCAAGGCCAAGAGAGAGCTGGGGGTACTGGTAGATAGTAGCTGAAGATGAGCCAGCAGTGTGCCCAGGTGGCCAAGAGATCCAATGGCATCCTGGCCTGTATCAGGTATGGCGTGGCCAGTAGGACAAGGGAGGTTATTCTTCTGCTGTACTCAACACTGGTCTGGCCACACCTTGAGTACTGTGTCCAGTTCTGGGCTCCTCAATTCAAGAGAGATGTTGAGGTACTGGAATGTGTCCAGAGAAGGGAGATGAAGCTGGTGAGGGGCCTGGAACACAAACCCTATGAGGAGAGGCTGAGGGAGCTGGGGTTGCTTGGCCTGGAGAAGAGGAGGCTCAGGGGTGACCTCATTGCTGGCTACAACTACCTGAGAGGGGAGGTCTAGGCTGAATGTTAAGAGGAAGTTCTTCCCAGAGAGAGTGATTTGCCACTGGAATGGGCTGCCCAGGGAGGTGGTGGAGTTGCCATCCCTGGAGGTGCTCAAGAAAAGACTGGATGAGGCACTTAGTGCCATATGTTGTGAAGGGGTTTTATCCATGTTTGGGGTAAGATAAGAGGCTGAATTTAAAAGGGTTTAAATAATTTAATATTATATACAAAGATAATTCCCCCCCCCCCCCCCCCCCCGCCGAACTTATATACAGTTAACCTACACAAGTTCTTTGTATGTGGTTGTGAAATTACTTTATAGGATGTCTATTTACAGCAGGAATCAGGAATTTGGTAGAGCTTTGGGAAGGATTTGGGCAGAGAGTCTTGTGGCATGAAAGTGCCACAGGTAAAGTCACTGGAAGTCTATGCTGCTCAAATCGAGATCTCTCAGTTACTCCCTGGCTGGAGTCACAGTCTCGGTGGTCCCAAATATATGTAGCAAAAGCCACACTGTTGACCCTCGTGGGTTTGAATAGTTCAGTTCAGGGATTATTGGGGCACGCTGTCTGAAGGCTCCATGGGCAGATCGAGCTGGGAACGATGGGCTGGAGCGGCAGCTGGCCGGGAGCGCCTTGGTCGGCTGTTCCCTGGGCTGGTGTGAAGCGCCATGGGTTGGAATCATGCAGCGGCAATGGCCGCAAAGGCGGCAAAGAGGCTAGGAGCGGTGGGTGGAGGAGGGTGGCAGGAGCACTGAATTGCCCCTTTTATGAGATGTGGGCCTGAGATCGATGGTCCCTTTTGGCCACAGTTCTGTCCAACCAGAGTCTGGCAGCAGGCCAAAAGGTGCCAAATAAAGTACAGTCCACAGGTCTGGTACCCCCAAACATGGAGAGGGCACAGGTGGGCCCACACCCCAGGCACGTGAGCTTATGCAACTTGTTTACCTCAACCTTGCAAGCAGGCAGGCCAGACTTGAAGGCACCAGGCTTATTGTCCCCACTTTGTCCACTTGATTTGTTTTCCCCTGGTTCAGATAGAAAAGCACCTTTCAGAGGGAAAACATATCCAGGCAAGCATAGACTTGTAAACAAGCCTATTTGGGCCTATGTGGCCCTCCAGCATACCATGGTCTAGTTGATTGGACAGGGCTGGGGGCTAGGTTGGACTGGATGATCTTGGAGGTCTCTTCCAATCTGGTTGATTCTATGATTCTGTGATATTTGCTCTTGCAGGAGGGAAAGAAGAGCTGTGGCTGAATGGAAGAGACTTTTTGCAGGTTTCTATTAACCGTGAGGAGAAGCAAGGGAAATTTTTTATTAACTGGAAACTACTTAGTTATAGATTAACTCAGTTACTTGCCCCTTTTCCCACCTTTGCAGAAAGTTTAATGGCAAGGCTGTCCTAACATGGATTCCTTTCCAGACCTTTGTCAGAGACAGACTTCCTGTACACATAAATCTACCTGTGGAGATAACAGCATCTTAGAATGAATTTCATAGTATTGTCTCTGGAACTTTTGACATTTTATTGATACTCAGTATCTAAATCAATGCAGGTGCTTGTAGTTCATTATAAATTGCTAGCATATTTTAATGGCATTGTGGATGAATGTGATATAGAACTGTTGGAAAGAACCATGCTTTCTGTTATGTATATACACATCACAACTGGAAATTAGAAATCTTTACACACTACAGGTACATTAGGATTGTTGTTAATACATTAATGAGGTGCAAAGCCTTTTCAGCTATGGTTTCAGCTATCTACAACTCCAGTTTTCAAGTAAAAAAAAACCTCAAACAACCTCATAAGTGTATTTGTTTGAATATATACATTGTTGGTCTTCAAAATAAAGCAATTCATTAACTAAATGTTATATGAGGGCTAAAAATGTGCACTGTTCAGCTGCAGACTGGAAAGTGTGTAGCCCCTTCCCTGTCTGCATTGATGCAACTAGGTTCTACGTCAGCTTTTCAAGTCTTTGTTATGCATTGGCTACTGCTGCCATTCTCTGATTCCTTTACCATCATGACTTAGAACACAGACTGACTGGGAGGTGCGGGGCATGCTGATGTTCTTCTTGTCTAGCTGATGGTGTGAGCAGGTGTATGCTGTGGCATCACTCTGCAGCAGTGAGAGCAAGCAGCCACTGTGGCTGTTGCGGAGAGCAGGAATACATGGCCGAGTCGAGAATTTATCAAAAATAGTTATTTTTTTATTTTCCCAAAAACCCGCCCCCACAACTATATATACAAAGATTAATTTAGTTTAATAAACAGGTTCAGTTACATGAGAATTAATCTACAAGGATACCATCAATAATCTGACTATATTAGAAGTCAGAAGTTGGAAAAGGACTCAGCTATTAATTAATAGCGGTTTCTTACTAAATTAAGCTAAGCCAAATAACTCACTCAGGCTGGCTCGTGCGGTCTATGTTCCTCTTCCTTTCCAGCGGCTGCAGGAGTCGTTAAGGGTCGTTAAGGGTCCTTAGGCACACAAAGGTGTCGACAGGAAAGCGAATTCCTGAAGGTCTCTGCAGTCCAGCTGAGGGGAGTGTGTGAGCTCAGGCAGACACATAGGTCCAGGCACAGGCAAACTCCAAAGCGGGAACCCCAAAGGCGGGAAGACCCCCAATATTTATGACCTTCGCTAGACAAAGGGCAGAGTTACCACACCTTAGGCGCGAAAGCGCACGGCCAATCCCAGCCTGGCTCCAGCGCGGGAACTCACGGGGCAGTCCTCCCCCCTTCACGGCTGCAGGGCAGGCGAGGGGGGGGGGGGGAAACCAGGCAGCTTTTCCCCTTTCCCCCCGAAGTCTGGGCAGGAGAGGAATTTAGGGGTACAGGACTCCAGGACAGTGGCCCTCTCAGTTTTTTTTTTTTTCTTCCTCCTTTCCTGTTTTCTGAGTGTTTGCAGTATCTGTTGACACACCTTACATACACAGAGATGATAAAAAATCAACTGCTAGAGTTGAAAAGCCAACTTTTCCCCTTCTCTTTCTGGAGCTGAATTAGTGAATGTTGGCCATTAATTTGGCACAGGCACAGACAGAGTACTTTAAGACTGTAATGCACAGCATGCAATAAATCATGAAAAACCTAGGCCCTAGTGCTTTTTTACTGATACTTAGAAAAGGTGCAAGCCTATTTCCACAGTTGATTGCTTAGTCTAATCTTTTGTTTCAGTTTAGATTTTGGTTTTGATTTCCTCATCTAAGTAGTTATTTTATTGCGATTCTGAGTGTTTGGAAATAGTTTCCTTTAGCAGCAACTTCAACACCACAATTTTTGTTCCTGTCAATTTTGTCTTCCTTTTTGCTGTCAGTTTCTATAAGACTTTATCTCAAATCCTGTATGTGTTCTGCATTGCTCTTTTAATGGATTCCTCTTATGATTTGTCCTCACAAAGCCAACCCTTGATTTTAGTAATGGCTGTCTTTTCTCATTAAGTAATTCAGAAGGATGGAATTAAAACAATAAAGACAGCAATGAACACAAAAGCTAAAGGTTTTGATTTCTTTTTTGTTTGTTTTACATCCAGACATGAGATTTTTTTTCCTTTTTTTTTTCTGTTTGTTTGTTTGTTTGTTTGTTTTGGTGTTGAGGTTTTTTGTTGTAGTTGTTGTTCTACAAACAATTGGACACTGTCTCAAGATCATCAGATCTTGTTCTTGTGGGTGACTTCAACCTGCCAGATATCTGCTGGGAACTTAATTCAGCAGAGAGGAGGCAGTCCAGGAGATTTCTGGAACGCATGGAGGACAGCTCATGACCCAGCCATTAAGTGAGCCTACTAGGGGTCAAGCTCTGCTGTTCTCCAATAGAGAAGGTCTGGTAGGAGATGTGACAGTGGGAGGCTGCCTGGGGTGTAGTGATCACGAGATAGTGGAGTTTTCAGTATGCAGGGAGATAAGGATGAACTATAACAGAACCCACGCCTTGGACTTCCAGAGGGCAAACTTCAATTTGTTCAAGAAACTTATTTCCAAAGTCCCCAGGGCAGCAGTCCTTAAGAACAAGGGGGTCCAGGATGTTTGGACCTACTTTAAACAGGAGCTCTTGAAGGCACAGGAGCTGGCAGTTCCCATGTGCCGAAAGATGAGCCGGTGGGGAAGGCGACCAGCCTGGATGAGCAAACAGCTCCTGAAGGAATTGGGGGAAAAAAGAGGGTGTATCACCTTCGGAAGGAGGGGAAGGCTTCTCCTGACGTGTTTAAGGAGGTAGCCAGATTGTGCAGGAGAAAAATTAGAGAGGCTAAGGCCCAGCTAGAACTTAGGTTGCCACCTCTGTGAAGGATAATAAAAAGCAATGTTATAAATTCATCAATGCTAAAAAGAAGGGCAAGAAGAGCCTCCACTGCTTACTGGACCAGGAGGGGAACACCATAACAGACGACGAGGAAAAGGCTGAGGTTCTGAATGCCTTCTTCACCTCAATTTTCAACAATGAGGAGGGAGGAGTTCAGAGCAAGTGGCCTCTTGAACTGGGGGATGGGGTCGAGGAGCGGTGTGTTCACCTGGAAATTCATGAAGAATTAGTTCAGGACCTGCTGAGCCAATTTGACGCCCACAAGTCCATGGGACCAGATGGGATCCATCCCAGGGTGCTGAGAGAGCTGTCAGATGAGCTGACCAAGCTGCTCTCCATCACTTTCCAGCAGTCCTGGCTCACCGGAGAGGTCCCAGGAGACTGGAAAATGGCCAACATGGTCCCCATCCACAAGAAGGGTCGGACGGAGGAACCTGGGAACTACAGACCTGTCAGCCTGACCTCAGTGCCAGGGAAACTGATGGAGCAGGTTATTTTGGGGGCAATAACTGCGCACCTGAGGGATGGCAAAGATCTCAGGTCCAGCCAGCATGGGTTTAGGAAGGGCAGATTCTGCCTCTCCAACCTGATCTCCTTCTATGATCAGGTGACCCGCTTGGTGGGTGTGGGGAGGCCTGTGGATGTGGTCTATCTGGACTTCAGCAAGGCCTTTGACACTGTCCCCCACAGCAGACTACTGGCTAAGCTGTCAGCCCATGGCTTGGATGGCAACACTCTGTGCTGGGTTAGGAACTGGCTGGAGGGCCGGACCCAGAGAGTGGTGGTGAATGGTGCCACATCCAGCTGGCAGCCAGTCACTAGTGGTGTCCCTCAGGGATCAGTGCTGGGCCCCATCCTCTTTAACATCTTCATAGATGATCTGGATGAGGGCATGGAGTCAGTCATCAGCAAGTTTGCAGATGACACCAAGCTGGGGGCAGATGTGGCTGGGTTGGAGGGCAGAAGGGCTCTGCAGCGGGACCTTGACCGCCTGGACAGATGGGCAGAGTCCAATGGGATGGGGTTCAATACCTCCAAGTGCAGGGTGCTGCACTTTGGCCACAACAACCCCATGCAGAGATACAGGCTGGGGTCGGAGGGGCTGGAGAGCAGCCAGACAGAGAGGGATCTGGGGGTACTGATTGATACCCGCCTGAACATGAGCCAGCAGTGTGCCCAGGTGGCCAAGAGAGCCAATGGCATCCTGGCCTGCATCAGGAATGGTGTGGTCAGCAGGAGCAGGGAGGTCATTCTGCCCCTGTACTCTGCACTGGTTAAACCACACCTTGAGTCCTGTGTTCAGTTCTGGGCCCCGCAGTTTAGGAGGGACATTGAGATGCTTGAGCATGTCCAGAGAGGGGCGACGAGGCTGGTGAGAGGCCTTGAGCACAAGCCCTACGAGGAGAGGCTGAGGGAGCTGGGATTGTTTAGCCTGGAGAAGAGGAGGCTCAGGGGTGACCTTATTGCTGTCTACAACTACCTGAGGGGTGGTTGTGGCCAGGGGGAGGTTGCTCTCTTCTCTCAGGTGGCCAGCACCAGAACAAGAGGACACAGCCTCAAGCAATGCCAGGGCAAATCTAGGCTTGAGGTGAGGAGAAAGTTCTTTACTGAGAGAGTGATTGGATATTGGAATGGGCTGCCCAGGGAGTTGGTGGAGTCGCCGTCCCTGGAGCTGTTCAAGGCAGGATTGGACGTGGCACTTGGTGCCATGGTCTAGCCTTGAGCTCTGTCGTGAAGGGTTGGACTTGATGATCTGTGAGGTCTCTTCCAACCCTGATGATACTGTGATACTGTGATAGAAAGTATTGATAGATTCATCTTTTTCTGATTTTATTTGTATAATACTTAATCATTTGAGCTAGTGGGAATTGATTTCAAATGCAACCAGTGTATTTTGAAAGCACTCAAATAGCTGGCTAATGTGAATTTATGGAGAGACTCCATTTCAAATAATAAAGGTTTGCTTTAAATCAGTTCAATGCATGAAACATTTGAGCTGTAATTTTAAACTTGGTGGGATAACAGACACGATTGGAGTGCTATACTGGGGGATACAGCCTCTTCAGGAGAGATAGGCAAGTACTGTACAGGATTGGACGTGGCACTTGGTGCCATGGTCTAGCCTTGAGCTCTGTGGTAAAGGATTGAACTTGATGATCTATGAGGTCTCTTCCAACCTTGGTGATACTGTGATACTGTGAATGCAATCTGACTAGAGATTTCTGGAAAATAAAAGGTCTGACATCTCTATGAGGCATTTCCAAATACATACATGCTCTTAATTTTGAGCCATAACGTCTTTCAAACAATTTCTTTCAAATCACAGAAAGATATAATTTAAGAGAAAATTACTTTCATAGATATGACAAACATTTCAAGGAAAACAGCCATTCAGGGACAAACAGCTGGAAACAGTTGGAAGAGCACTGACTCCTAGATCTGTAATTTGGGATCAAGTCATTTGGGCCTATGGGTAGGCTGAGCCTTCTGTGACTGAGTCAGTGCTTTTTTATCATGTGCTAGAAATGAGAGTGACATTTACTTCAGAGTGATTTTCACTAATGAATCATCTCTAGGGACAGTTGCTGCCGGTAAAAGATCAAAGGTACAAACCAATGATGTGTAAAAACATCAGTAATGGATAAAATCCCTAAAAGAGAGAGGGAAGATTATGTTACACAGCTCTGTGTACAGCCAAGTGACATCAGTTTTCTTTCCAGTTGAAGCTACAACCTTTCCAAGTCAGCAGTATCAGGGCTGCCAGAAATGACTCCTGAGCCAGCCACAGGTAGGCGAGAGATTAACAAGCAGCAGCATTGTGGCTGCAGCATGAGATCTTATCAAAGCAGATGGCCAAATAGGCACTGCAGAAGTTTGAATCACAAGCATCTAATTAGTCCATTATGCAGCACCAAAGCAATCAACATCTCTATAATTTTGCAGTCATGCTCCATATCCCATCTTATAGCCAGCTGTGGTGTGGAACATCCTTGGCATTTGATTTCCAGCAAGAAGACTAAGCTGCCTTACACGGCTATGCAACTATTAGCCCAACAAGCCTGCAATTCCTGTCACTGGAGTAGCAAGGCTCATCCTGGCTACATACCCAGTCTAACTTATGTGAGGAGTAAAGAATAAAGAGATGGGTCAGGGGCTGTGATTACACATTGTCCTGGCACTTTTGTGCCTGATGTTTTAGGCCTGAGATAAGGAATGCTTTTGTGAAGCCATGGGAAAGGCATTTGAATGTCTTTAATCTAATTTGGAGAAAGCAAGATTAGCAGTAGGGCATGTCTTTATCTACAAGCATGAAAGTTCAAAACTGACAGACCCTTTTGACTCTCCCAGCTGTGCGTACTACTGCTGGCAACTATGTCCAACACAGCCTCTGATCAGTTTGGAGTTATGCCCATCTGTTGGGATAGCAGTGACATTAACTTTCTGTGTGTTTGGATAACACACAAGCACACTGTGCTCCTCCACAGAGTGGGCAAATACCAGGCCAAGAGGTATCTTTTATGGGCAGCCAGGATAGTCCCACATATAACATCTGTTCTCCAAGAGATCCTTTTGGCCCAGCATAGAACATTGTTCATTTTGGCCACTGCATCAGGGAAAGAGGGAAATTTCCACATGAGCCTGACTGCCAACAACAGTGATTGTTTCAGAAACATCTCAGTGCATTAAAATACACTGCCTACAAATCTTGCAATGTGTGAGCCATGTAACATACAAAAAAAATGAGACAGAGAAAGAGGCACACAGCTGAAAACCAGGGAAGCTTTGAGTATCTGATCTATCAAGAATTCAGAAAAACTTGCAAAGTAATTTGTGTCTGCTAGTATGGAGCAAAACAGAAAATAAATACTTGAGCCTGGTCACAGAATCACAGACTCACACAGAACACCAGGTTGGATAGCACCCCAAGGATCATCTGGTTGAACATTCCTAGCTCATAATGCAAGTACAATTAAGAAAAGGGAAAGATTTATGGGTTTGTTCTCCTATCTGGACTCCAACAAAGACTGACATGGTGTCTTTGGTAAAGACTGTTATTAAACGTATCTGATTACACCATAAAATGTTGTTATCTCAATTACCTTTTGTAAGGTCATACGGGAACACATCCAGATGGGTCTTGATAGTCTCCAGAAAACAAGATTCCACAGCTTCTCTGGGCAGCCTGCTCCAGGGCTCCAACACCCTCACAGCAAAGAAGTTTCTTCTCATGTTAAGGTGGAACTTTCTGTGTTCCAGTTTGTGTCCCTTGCCCTTCATCCTATCACAGGACACTGGAAAAGAGCCTGGCCCATTCTTCTTGAAACTCACCCTTCACATATTTATGAACATTTATAAGATCTCTCAGTCCTCCTCAGGCTAAACACACCAGGGTGAAAAAATAAAAACACAGGTTTTGGAAAAAAAAAAAAAAAGGTATCAGAACCGTCTCTTTCTTCTTGTGAGAGTGATTATTGTGATAGCAGTGGGATTGCAAATGTGTCACAGCATACTTAACACTCCAAATTAGTGCAGCTAGGCAAGCACGAATAGGATCTCCATCATGAAAAAGTGCAGGAGACTACTAACTGAATAGCAAAGTGTAATAGGAAATGTGAAGTCTTGTGGCAAGCACAAGGAATTTTTCCTGTAACTGATGTAACAGGTGATTCCTTTGCCTATACTCTGTCTCTGCTAGCCAAATTCATGGATGTTGCTAGATGACTTTATGGCTTCCATTACAGTTCTGCTTAAAGCTGGTAAATGCATTAATCTAAATAAATAAGAAAATACATCCAAGACCTTACTAGATAGGTGGTGCTTTTAAAATATAGCTACTGTACTTCTATAATAGTTCTTCAAAGCATTCATGTTTTAGAAAAAATGACTTGTGGGCTGTTTTTTTTTACTGCTTTTACATTTTTAACTCAGCCAACACTTTCTCAGGTTTATTTTGTTGACATAAACAATAAAATCACAAACACCTTTCCTCCTGGACATCTGGAAAGTGAGACCCAGCATGGAGATCAAAACGCAGGCCTAATTTTCAGGCACTTGTTTCATAAAATTTTGGTCTGGATATTTGGGTTGTTTTGTATTAGTCACTGGGCTTGCAGTCAGCAAAGCTTAAAATGGGGGGAAAAACCCTTGAGAGGACAGATTTTGAGACTGAAGGAAAAGCTGCATCGATTCCCTGCTATGGCAAAGCTAAGCCAAGTACCAGAAAGCACCAGGTAATTTAATAAGGCAACTGCATATGAAGCTTAAGCTAAATGTACCAGACACATATGAATGATGCTATTGTGTTATGCTGCTGGTTTGCTAAGAAAGCATCATTTGAAGGACTGGAACTCTGAGGTTTACTTATGATTGAAAAAAAAACTCAATATGTGAAAGTTACTAGGATTTGATTTAGAACATTTAACTATGTGTTTGCCTGGACCAAACTAATTTTCAAGAACCTACTTCATTCTTTTCTGTGTCACTCCACTGATGTTTTGCAACTAGAGATTACATTTTGGATGTTCAGACTGAAGGCTTATTCCAGAACAAAGTCTGGAGAGTCTTCTGATACTCTGGAGTATAATTTTGGAGACTACAGCACTTGTTTAATTTGCAGAATTTTGAGCCCATACTACAAATCAGAGTAAAATCACTATTGAATTCTGGGTCACGACCTATGTTTACTTCTACAAATCTTGTTAATGAAACAGTGCATGCATGGCCAATTCCAAAAAGTGTAAACCTACAATGTGAAAGAGTAAGTTCAGGAAAATCCAAGAGAAGATAGAATCATAGAATCATAGAATCAACCAGGTTGGAAGAGACCTCCAAGATCATCCAGTCCAATCTAGCACCCAGCCCTACCCAGTCAACTGAATATGATGGCATTTGTCATGTAATGCAGATCAACATGTCAGGCCAATTATAATACTTTTTGTTATATTTTGTGTGTTTTATTCTTATCTAATTTCCTAGATCACTCTACACTAAAGGGGGAAAAATCCCACCAAAGATAAGAAATGGCTTTGCAAGTAAACAGCTTTCAGATGCAGAGAAGTGCTCTCTTTTTTTGGACCTTGTGAAACAGTCTCCAGCACTTACACACTTCAATTTTGTCATATCTGTATCAGACTTCTGTATTTTAAACCTTTTATACAAAAAGTATAATGAATATGTATGAGACATTTAGCTCATATGTCATAGATTTTGTTTGACCCAGAGTTATGAGGCTAGACTGCCATGCCTTTAAATAAGCACATCATCACCCGAAACTTGAAGAGCTGGGCTGTCTGGACTCTAAAAAAAAGAACATATGAACATGCCTGGAGAAAAGGAGGCTCAGGGGTGACCTTATTGCTGTCTACAACTACCTGAGGGGTGGTTGTGGCCAGGAGGAGGTTGCACTCTTCTCTCAGGTGGCCAGCACCAGAATGAGAGGACACAGCCTCAGGCTGCGCCAGGGGAGATTTAGGCTGGAGGTGAGGAGAAAGTTCTTCACTGAGAGAGTCATTGGACACTGGAATGGGCTGCCCGGGGAGATGGTGGAGTCGCTGTCCCTGGGGCACTTCAAGGCAAGATTGGACGTGGCACTTGGTGCCAAGGTCTAGCCTTGAGCTCTGTGGTGAAGGGTTGGACTTGATGATCTGTGAGGTCTTTTTCAACCCTGATGATACTGTGATACTGTGATGCTTCTCTAGATATGTAACACTTTAGTATCTATTATATGGCACCCTTCTCCACTGGGCATTGAACAGGGTTGTAGAAATGTGATCTACCAAAGGTTGCTAAGCATATAGGAAATATCTCTGTTTTATTAAATGCCCAAGCCACAAAATGTTGAGGATTGGGACAGTATGAGGGACAAGGCTTTGCCTCCTCTTTCATTCAACACAGCAATCTTCTTTCACCTGTCATTGAAGACCAGATGCTGTCTGTAATTGTTCTTGGAGTCACCTGCTGTGGCACTCTTCTACCTTTGCACCCTTAAATTAAGAGACATTTTGTCTGTCTTTCTTACTTAATAATCAGTGTAGTGCAGGGCTACCAAGAGCATGAAAAAAAATAGTGAAAGAGCTTGCTTCTGAAGTCATCTGGTCACCTTAGGGCAAGATCCCCTCAGAAAGGGGATTTCAAAGTCCAGCAAGCTAATTAGAGATTGACTGAAAATATTGAAGGAAGGGTAGGTTGAAGTTCCCTGAAGCTGGTTCACATTTGTCATCTTGAGGTCCACAGATGTGACAATGCTCATCTGGGTAATCACCTTTATCCATCACTTTAATCAACTGAGCAGACATTACTGATTCTTTCCAGAACAAAGTGGAGAAGGGTTACTCAGTATTTATAGAACAGCCTGATAGTTAACAGATATGGTCTAAAAATGATAGAGGTGAGGTAATAGGCTGCTCATGGCTTGGATGGGTGGAGGCTTTCCTGGCTGAAAAACTGTGTGGCTGGATCCAAAGAGCTGGCTGCTGTGGGGACAGTTCTTTTTCATATCTTTATCAATGATTGGGAGGAAGGGATTAAGTGCACACTCAGTAAGTTTGCAGACAATACCAATTTAGGTGGGAATGTTGGTCTGCTGTAAGGTTAGCATGCTCTGCAGAGGAATCTGTATGGGACAGATCGATGAGCAGAGGTCAATAGTATGAGGTTCAGCAAGGGCCAAGTGCTAGGTCCTGCACTTTGGTCACAGTAACCCCATGAAACAAACATTACTGGCTTAGGGGAGAGTGGCTGGAAAGCTGCCTGGCAGAAAAGGCCCTGGGAGTGCTGGTGGAGTGCCAGCTGAACATCAGCCAGCAGTGTGCCCAGGTGGCCAAGAAGGCCAACAGCATCCTGGCCAGTATCAGAAATAGTGTGGCTAGCAGGAGTAGAGAAGTTCTGGTGCCCTATATCAGCACTGGTGAGGCCACACATCACATACTGCATTCGATACTGGTCACCCCACTAAAGAAGGACATTATGTTGCTGTAGCATGTCCAAAGAAGGGTGGTGAAGCTTTCTGGGTCTTGAACGGTCTGAAAAACAGGTCTTACGAGGAGCAGCTGAGAGAACTGGGATTGTTTAGTGTGGAGAAGAGGACACTGAGGGGAGACCACCTTGCTCTCTACAAGTGCCTGAAATGAGGTTGTTGTGAGGTGGGTGTTGCTCTCTTCTCCCAGGTAACTGGTGATAGGATGAGAAGACATGGTCTGAAATTGCACCAGGGAGGTTTAGATTGGGTATTACAAAATCCTTCTTTACTGGAAGAATGTTCAGGCACTGGAACAGACTCCCCAAGGGGGTGGTGGAGTTGCTGTCCATGGAATGTTTCAAGAACTATGTAGACATGACACTTCTGCACATGTGTTTAGTGGGCATAGTGATGGTGAGTTGACAGTTGGACACAGTGATCTTAGAGGTCTTTTCCAACCTTTATGATTGTGTGATTCTTATATACAGTGCCAGCAGTAAAGCATTTTATGAGAAGGCAAGCTGACTGTCTTAGACACAAAGCACATTCTTGTCCACACAGATCTGTAAGAAAGTGAAAAAAAAAAAAAAGGAGGTATTTTATATGAAGTTTGTGAAACTGTAGCAGATGTTAGCACCAACTAGAAATTAATTTGACACATTTCGGGTGAAAAAAAATGGTCCAGATTCAATGCTTGATCTAGCCAGGTGGGGGTTGGTCTCTTCTCCCAGACAACCAGCAATAGAACAAGGGGACACAGTCTCAAGTTGTGCCAGGGGAGTTTTAGGCTGGATGTTCGGAGGAAGTTCTTGACAGAGAGAGTGATTTGCCATTGGAATGGGCTGCCCAGGGAGAGGTGGTGGAGTCACCATCCCTGGAGGTGTTCAAGAAAAGACTGGATGAGGCACACTTAGTGCCATGGTCTAGTTGGCTTACAGGGCTGGGTGTTAGGTTGGACTGGATGATCTTGGAGGTCTCTTCCCACCTGGTTGATTCTATGATTCTATGATTCAGGCATATATAAGGAGGAGCACATATAAGGCAACAGTTTTTTAACACCAAGTTGAGCATTCACTCTGCTGGAGGAAACATAACCAAATATGCCTTCATTCACAAGAGCAGGATAATGCCAACATAACCATATAATGTCTAAGAATTTTATCTCCTTTTGTTAGTATTTTTTATGTAGCTGTCACAAAAAATCTCTAGCAAACTGTTTCCTGTGCTGAAGCTCAGAGGTTCTTAGCCTCCAATCAATGTCACTGGCAGTAACATTCATGTTGAACAGATGTTGTCGTGGTTTGGCCTTGGTTGGGTCCATCCTACTATTAATTTGGATGTGGTTTAAATGAGGAATCTTAGCTCCAGCAAGGGTGCAAGTGTTCCATCTCCCCGTCACTGTAGTCCTCTGAAAGCATACTGCTGTCAAAATACAGAGGTGATCAGCTCTGTGCTGGGGCACTCCAGGGCAACACAGAGAGTAACCCTGTGCCAGACATTTCCCAGGTCAAGGAACCCTGGGGTGGTGGAGAGAATCATGGGCAGCTCTGGTGGGAGCCACTGACAAGAACTATCCATGTCCGGGAGCGGCAGTGGGAGGTTTGAACAGGCTGTAGCTGCTGGTAGAAGGGAAGGTCATGGGGAGGCCTTACAGCAGCCTTCCAGAGGCTGAAAGGGGCCTTGAGAAAAGATAGAGAGGGACTGTTTATCAGGGAGTGTGTGATAGGACTACAGTCGAGTTTCAAGCTAAAAGAGGTCAAATTTAGATTAGATACGGAGAAGCAAATTCTTCACTGTGAGGGTGGTAAGACACTTCCCCAGTTTTACAGGCCCTTTGCCCTCCATTGTAAGCTGGATGGTTACTGGGTGTGCTAGTCCATAAAGCATGAGAAACACAAGACACTCCCTTAGTCGTATGTTTTATCAATAGTGCTGAATGCATGGTGCAAAAAGAAAGCTATACTATCTCCACCTGTGGCCAAGTTCTTCTGCAGTGTTCCAAGAGAGCTGCAATGCAACAGGCTCATCTCCAGGACAATTTACTTCCTAGCAGAAAAGGAGGAAACTGGGAAACATATAATTCAAGACAAAAGTTTGTACTCTCTAAAGGCTCTAATCACCAAAACTTTTTATTGCCTTTTGCTTAAGGATGATCACATACTCATTACAGTGCCCTAAAACATTCTCTTTTTTTTTTTTTGTTGTTGTTGTTGGGTTTTTTTGGGGGGACAGGGTTTGGGATTTTTTTTGTGTGTGTAGTAGGAAGGTGAGTTCAGCCTGGCATCTTGTGGGCAAGCTCCTCTTTGTGAGGCAGAAATGAGGCTGGAGTATGTCATCACTGTGATATGCGACATGCCAAAGATAAACATTAAGAACAAATAAAGATATTTAAACTGAAGAAAGATTATAGTAAGGATGAATAAAGAGGAATACAAACTATCCAGCAGTAAAACTGAGACTAAGAACTCAAATAAACTGGCTTGTATTAAAACAGCAATTACAACCCAAGGTGTAACGGGAGAAAATAGTGGTGATTTGACAAATGCAGACAGACTTGCTCAGCAGAGAGTATTTATCATGTAGTTGCCTATGATGGATGAACTTAGCTTAATGGTCAGGGAAAATTTCTTCCAGCCTCTTGTTCCTCTGCAGTATTATTGGCATAAAAAAATGCAAATGCTTGTTTGTGAAAGTATCTTCTTAACAGTGGGATGCTACATGGTAAAACAACACTCTGCATGTGGGCTTTAATCATAGTTATTGAATACTATTACAGCGATTTTTTCCCCCTAATACCAAGACTTCTGTATTCTTCCCTTCAAGGCCTCTCCTACCAAGGTCTTGTTGCAAGTGTTCACTTATGCATTCATGTACCAGTGTAATCATAACTTGCCTTCCAATCTCATAAAAGAAAACTTTGTGATTGTCGAAGGCTTTTTGATACGCTGCAACATGAGGGCAATGTGACAAGCAGAGAAAATTACAACAGAGCCAGAGCAAGCATTATCTGTGAGTGACCTTCACTACTAATTCTAGCATGACAACATTTTGTACCACATTACTGAAGCCATTCTAAGTTCCTCAATTGTTCTGAAGGCAATTTAAGAAGGAAATCGATACTTCAGGAATACTGTGGAGAAGGAAAATGCTACACATTTAAGCTTATAATATGAGAGGTGGATCAGTCTTTTCGGAGTTGACGGAACAATACTGTGTATTTGAAAAGCATAAACTGCAAGGTGGTACAACTTATGAGGAGGGAGAGGAAGGATGACAAATTCAAATGGCCATTGATGACTCAATAAGATCTTCTCCATAATTTTTCTAGGTATTGAGATTAGACCAACAGGTCTGTAGGTTCCAGTGTTTTCCCAGGGACATAGAGAGGGAATTGCTCAAATTCTCCACTCTGGCTTCCCTGCACTGACAAGAAGTGCTGGAAAGCACTCCCTGTACTGGGTTGCCCTTTGGCCAACCACACCCTGAAAGGCAGGAAGGTGTTTATTATATGCAGAGAAGGTAGATGCTGAAGTACCACAGCTACATTACATCATTGTCGGGATCCAGAGGAACAGTAGTGCCAGCACTCATCTGCATTCAGACTTGTTGGCTTCCAAGATGAGCTTCATATGAGAAGTACTAGGTGAGAGAACCTATTGGAAGGTGGTGTTGGGGGCCCTGGAGCTGTTCCTTGCTCTTATATGATCTTAATCCCCACAGATCTGCTTCTGGCCACTGATGGGTGTTTTTTGTTGGGCCATCTGTAGCAGTGCTGTGAAAACCAGCTGCAGTTCCTTTCCATGACATTACTTCTAAACCATCTGAGCTCTCTCTACCTTTGCTCCTATGGGAAATACTCCAGTCCCTTCATCATCTTACTATGACCCTTGGCTGCACTTCTTCCAGTCAGTTCTCTGATCTCTTGTAGTGGGGATTGCAGAACTGGGCACAGTACTCCAATAATGGTCTTAGCAGAGTTGAGCAGGAGGGAAGGATCATCTTCATGCTACATGGCCATGGATCCGTTTGCTCAGCTTTCATTTTCCTGTAAAAGCTTAAAAGTCAATCGAAGACTGACAAGGACCAAAGACTCTCATGGTTTTCAATAACAGTATGATCTTCCTAGAAATTGCACTGTCGCAAGCCTTAAGACTAGCAAGCCTTAAGTGCAGTAGTAGGATTTGCACTGCAGAATGCATGGAAATAATGTTTTGCACAAAACTTTCAAAGATATTCGCTTGTAATTTGTTTTTATGTTGCTGAACTTCAGTACAGGTATATTAGCAGCTTCATACATGTTATGATTCAGGGTTTATCTTTGGAAAAAAGCCAACTACTTTATATGTAATCAACTATCCACTCCAAACCCACAATATTTCTACTGAAATGGCCTCAAGACTTTATTATGTTTAATTAAATTATTATGTTTAATTAAATTATCTGGTGATGTATCATTTTAGAATAAAATCATTACCTCTTTCAGGCAAAGCTTTGCAGAAGGCTTGTTCCCTATGTATTGGTAAGGCTTGACAAAATGATTCATCTATCAGTCTAAGAAAGAGTTAAAATAGGTTTACTCTCTTCTGGCACTTATTTCTTTCACCACCTCAGCATGCTGGCAAAATATAAGCATTGCTTCTGGGATTGCACCCCAGGGAAGTCACCCTTTCATGCAGCCAAGGTAGAAGGGAGATCTGGCACACTGACACAGAACCAGGCATGCAGCTTCCATGGGAGAGGTTGTCGTTGTAGGCCTGATAGGGCAAAAATGGGCTTATCTGTGTCCTAGCTTGCTCAAGCATGCTTTTCTGCTCTCTCCTCCCTCTGCTGTGGGAAAAGCAATGGTGGGAAAGGAGGACTCTGGCTTGTCTGGACATGTCCCCTTAGCCCTCCCTCCTTCTGTGCTGGGGGAAGCAACCGTGAGAGGGGAGGGCAAAAGCCCTGGCTTCACCTAATATAGTCGAGCTTGGAAAAGTGACATTCTGATTGGCTAATCTATGTCTCAGGCGGATATTGATGAAAGGGATGAGCAGGTAGCACAGGGTGCTGCTGCTGCCTCATTTGCATCCTGAATTTGCCTGGAAACTTCTGGAGAGCTTACCAGGAACATGCTCTAAATACCTGCACATGACTGGCCTGCATAGCCAGCGTGACATTGTGCCAAGATTGCACATCACATTGCATCCTGCCTGTCCCTCTGCAAGACTTCTGCTGAATCAAGAATCAAGAGGAACCAGGTCAGAGACTATGCTATCAACTTCCAGCTTATTGAGAAAAGAGACTGGGAAACAGACAGCAGCAAGTTTAAATGTTAATAAACAGTTTTCATAGTTATTAACAATTATCTCCTGGATATAAAAAATAATACAGATTATTAATTTTGCATAATCCATCACAGAGGTGCAGTGATAGGTGCTGGATAAAGTCATTAGGATCACTACCTAGGATCTCTTTCATTTCAGACCTTTCCTCTGCCAAACTTGGCTTAGGACTTGCTGTGACACTTCATAGTATGGGTTGTGTTAACTATCTGTCTATCTGTGTCCCTCACAATGCAAAAAGTTGTTTAGAGAGAAAAACAATTTTATGTTCACTACAAAGGAGTCCTGTTTGTTCACTTCTCCAAGAGGCATTACCTATGTTCAGAAACCAGATGTCTTTCAGGAAAGAAAAGAATTATAGTGATCACTATAGCGACTTTCATCTAAGACACTTCCATAGAGAGATTGAATTGTTTGCAAGACCTTTCTGCCTTTAACCCTAGATAAGAATTACCCTGCAGAATGTTTCTGACTCCTCAACTGTATGTTCTTGTTCAGTTAATACTTCGTTTTCTGCTGAATTTCAACTTAGCCATTAACAGGAAGACACTAGAGTTGAGTCTATGCACTGATTTTTATTTGGACTTATTTGTCTTTTGCTTTTAAGTATGTTTTGAACAAACAACCCAGACCTGGAAGGAAAAACCTAAAGTAGGGAACTTTTGGGTCCTGGAAATATCTCACTCTGCCCTTATACCTCCCACAGCAACAGAAGAGCAGAGAAGAAAGATACAGAAAGAGAGAAGGAAAACATATACACTGTATAAATTGATTTTGTCCTGTATTTATATATTAAGCCCTGTTGAATTAATCCCAGCCCTGGTCATTCATTTCCTTTTGGGAAAAATTGACCAGGAACAGCAAGAGTGAAAAGACAAGATTGTCTTTGTATTGCTGCACAACAAGAAGCTAGAGTGATTTGAAATTATTAGGCCACAGGCTCCTGAACTGAAACAGTTGAAGAATCCCATCCCTGTGTTCGAAATAAGACTCAAAATCTCAGTGATGAAATTGTGAGAACACTGATTTGTCAGATACTATCTAAGACACAAACTAACTACAGAACTGGTTACAACCCATGGAATCATTAAACACAAGGTGTTTTCAGTGGTGTAGCTATGGATGCCTGTGCAGAGACTATTTCTATCTTTCTCTCACAGTCTTTGGGTTTTTTTGCCAAGAAAATACCCTGGGACTTTGTATTGAGAAGATACACAAGGAAATCAACTTTTCTTGCAGTTACAGTGAAAACAAAGGTCCATGCGTAACAATTATGGTCTAACAAAAGCAATCAAAATGAGCAGCCTGTGATGTGTTTATATTCCATGTTGGTTCTGTTTTGTCTTCCATTGGAATGGAAGAAAAAAAATCAAGATAGTTCACATTTTGAATTACGCCTTATTTTTTTTCTGTTTTGTACAGTGTTGTTCTGGAGCACTCCAAATTCCTTCCTTCTTCCCTCCACCACCCGTGGTTTTGAATGGGAAAGGGAAGAAGGTGAGAAAACTGCTTCCTCCCACCTCCACATGAGCTTGAAGGGGGAACAGCAAAAGGTGCCTTTTCCACATGTGTACTGACCCATGTGGAAGCCTACACTGCGAATTGTGCTGGTGGTTGACTGAGTTCTTTATGCCCAGTATAAAATGGCAAATGGACACTTTGTCTAGAAAAGGAAAAATAGGTCAAGGGAGAAGGCACAATGCTCCTGCCTTGAAAGAACTCCTGCCAGGACAAGTTCGTGCCATGACAGAACTCCTGCTGTGACTGAGTTCCTGTTTTGAACCATCCCCGCTTTTGGACCGCTCCTACCTTTTACATGGCTCTTGGTATTTGCACCATCCCTGCTTTTGGATGGTTATCACAGTATCACATTATCATCAGGGTTGGAAGAGACCTCACAGATCATCAAGTCCAACCCTTTACCACAGAGCTCAAGGCTAGACCATGGCACCAAGTGCCATGTCCAACCTTGCCTTGAACTGCCCCAGGGATGGTGACTCCACCACCTCCCCGGGCAGCCCGTTCCAGTGTCCAATCACTCTCTCAGTGAAGAACTTTCTCCTCACCTCCAGCCTAAATCTCCCCTGCACCATTCTGTGCAAATTTGCAAGCTTGGCAAGTCCTGGGGTCCATTTGAGAGAGCTGCCAGTGGCATCTGGCCCCAGCTACTCTCAGACCATATCGCAGCCAATTTCCTGGCTGCCATTCTGAACTGGAGAGACCCTAGCAGTTTGGCTCTCCCCTGCTGCTGCTGAGGCAGTGTCACCTCCATGAATCTTTGTCTTCTGGAAGTTGTGTCTCAAGACATTTCTGAATTTGGTGGCATTTCCACCAGCCTTGGACTTCTGCTGCGTGAAACCTGACTATTGGATATTGCTTGCAGCGTCAGAAGGCAGCTAAGCCACACAGAAATCCATCAGGGGATCATCTCCAAATACCTATTTCACCTCCATGAGTAAAGCCTGCTGTTCCCTTAGTTCTTTGCTCAGCCTGATTGATGGTGGGGTAAAGCTGTGTTAGCCTTTTCCATTTCTTGACTTCCTAGATCTCTAAATTTGTCCATAACACCTTTTGAAGAATTCCCAATTGAATTAGAATCTGCAAATAAAACTTAACTAGTTTTGTATATAGTTTGGGGACAGGGCTTTCAGGAAAGTAATTCTATTTTTTATAATCCCTGACTCAGCCATATTAACTCCCTGCCTCCATGACAAGTATACAGCAAGAACAGCAGGAAGTGGCTGAAATAGCTAGTCTTTGTTATTAGAGGCAGTAAGGTTATCTGGGCTCAAGTTAATCTCTTATTTACAGATCACTCTCCAATCATCATTGTGATGCTGCAGACACCTCTCCTAATCCCACCACTACCCCTCCCCTCCATGGCTATTTACTAGCCTGTGCAAAAGGCTTTCCTGTCATTTAGCCACTTGTTCCTCCTATCACCTCCTCTTTCATAGCCCAGATGTCCTTTAAGAATTTAATACAGTAAGAATGGTTTAAAGTGCAAGAGAGGAAAGATTTCTCAAACAGGGGCAGCTGTCCTCCTGGCTCCAAGCAGCCACAAAACTCAAGTTATGCATCCCACTATTGAAAAGAAAATACATATGTAATAAATTAAGAAATTAAGTAATTACATTTACAAGTGATTTGCATGGCACATTTTAATTGTTTCTTCACATGAGCAGGACAGTGTACCAAAGCTCATACATCCAAAGCTGTAAAAGGCAACATCCTCCTTTCAGATGTTCCCAAATGCACATCTGTGCATCTCACATGGACAGTAACAAAGGGTGCATCACATGCAATAAGTGTAATAACACATTGTGAGAGATGCTTCATATCTCAAACAAGAGTTTCCTCTTGATCAAAAATCTTTGCAGCAACGGCCCCTGAGTACCTCTTGGGATCTTGAACAAGTGCAGTATACCCAACCCAAAGCATGGTTAACACAGATGCTGGATAAAGAGGAAATCAAACCTTGTTCTAAATTAATGGGAAAATGGAGAGTTAAGAAGTTACTTCAGTTTTTCCTCACTCCTATGACTTAGTGCACATGACATTGGCATGCAAGATCTAGAGGAGGTCATCTACTTCTCATGCAGGTAAGACAAGTGACAATCTTATCTTTGTACTATAGTACAATGAAGACTTAAATTCAGTGAGAAATGCAACAATGTAATGTTTCTCAAAGTTGTTAAAGGCAGCAAACTGCTTTCCTCTGTCAGTCAGCTTTTTGATTTTCCTCTTCCATAATTTTTACATACTTTACAAATCTAACTGAGCACAGGTTCACACACAATCAACTATCTGTGTAGTCTGAAACAGTCTGCATATATTGAAATAGCAGCCACTATAAATGAAGCCCATGATTAAGATATTTCTGTCTTAAATCTGTTCCAAAATGGGTCTTTGAAAAGGGCTAGAACACGGGGATGCTGGTATGGACGAGAAGCTCAACATGAGCCAGCAGTGTGCACTTGCAGCCCAGAGGGCCAACCAGATCCTAGATTGCATCAGAAGTGTGGCCAGCAGGTCAAGAGAGGTGATTCTCCCCCTCTACTCTGCTCTGCTGAGACCCCCACCTGAAGTACTGCATCCAATTCTGGAGCCCCCATTACAAGAAGGATGTGGACATGATGGAGCATGTTCAGAGAAGGACCACAAGAATGATCAGAGGGCTGGAGCAGCTCTCCATTGAGGACAGACTGAAAGAGTTGGGGCTGTTCAGTCTAGAGAAGAGGAGGCTCCCAGGTGACCTTCTTGTGGCCTTTCAGTATCTGAAGGGGGCCTACAAAAGAGCTGGGGAGGGACATTTTAGGATATCAGGGAGTGTCAGGACTAGGGGGAATGGAGCGAAGCTGAAGATGGGTAGGTTCAGACTAGAGGAAGTTCTTTGCCATAAGAGTGGTGAGAGCCTGGAATGGGTTGCCCAGGGAGGTGGTTGAGGCCTCATCCCTGGAGCTGTTTAAGGCCAGGCTGAAGGAGGCTCTGGCCAGCCTGGTCTAGGGTAGGGTGTCCCAGCCCATGGCAAGAGGGGTTGGAACTAGATGATCCTTGTGGTCCCTTCCAACCCTGACTGATTCTATGATTCTATGACTTTTCCACAGTCACTGCAAAGAGGGCAAATGTGTTTAAAAGTCTTCAGTGGAAAAATAAAGAAAGATGCAAGCTGGGTTTTTTTTTGTTGGGTTTTTTTTTTTTAATAGAATCATAGAATCAACCAGGTTGGAAGAGAACTCCAAGGTCATCCAGTTCCAACCTATCACCCAGCCCTGTCCAGCCAACTAGACCATGGCAGTAAGTGCCTCATCCAGTCTTTTCTTGAACACCTCCAGGGACAGTGACTCCACCACCTCCCTGGACAGCCCATTCCAAAGCAAATCAGTCTCTCTGGGAAGAACTTCCTCCTAACATCCAGCCTATACTTTCCCTGGCACAACTTGAGAATGTGTCCCCTTGTTCTGTTGCTGGTTGTCTGGAAGAAGAGACCAACCCCCACCTGCCTCCAACCTTCCTTCAGGTAGTTGTAGACAGCAATGAGGTCTGCCTTGAGCCTCCTCTTGTCCTCAACTCCAGCTCCCTCAGTCTCTCCTTTAACTGTACTCTCAGTGAGATGTCCTGAAAATGTAAATGTGGTACCACTATTTTAGAAGGGGAGGTAATCGAACTGAAAATCTATATGCCCATTGCCTCATCTTCACCAGTATCCCATATTTTGATGTGAAAAATAAATGTAATTAAGTTTAAAATGTGTGGAAATTTGGAGGGTTTGGGGTTGGGGGGAGGGGAGAGGAAAGAAATATTGTTAGGTCAGACCTTCACCATGCCAGGCTAACCTGATATGTCTAATATGATAAATGAGTATTCTTCAAAGTCTAGCTTGCATTGTCTACATAAATCTTTTGCCATGATATGAGAAAGTAACTAAAGTGAAGAAGGCAGAGATGAGAAAAACTTGCAAAGCAAGAGAGATTGAATTGAGCAATGGCAGCTAGTGACTCTCAACATGCCAAATTGAGAGTTGCAAGATCAGTTTTGAAATATTGACTGAATAATCATATCCTATCTCTAGTGTCAATAATTAATTCCGATTGAAGAAGCTATGCTTTTTGCACATCCATCTCAAGTATTGAGATGCTTGCCCTTATCTCTGCTGCTTTCATCTGCATTCCAGCACTTCAAGTGTATGTCCTCAGGGTCCAGGGCAAAGGATGACTAAGGTGGTTCCTGGGTAGTCCTTCTGTTTCTGAACCTGCATACATTTCTATTTCAATATAATGGCCCATAGGGAGTTCTTTGACAGCCGTTATGTGGACAACAGCAATGGCCAGAACCACTACTAAACCGTGTGCTTGAAGGCATTCCCTTCCCTACTTTCCTGACACAAATGTACATAGCTCATAGCCTCAGCACTGGTCACAAAGTTATTATACAAAATAGCTGGGAAATGATCATGAGTGAATTGTCCTTTACTCTCTGCCAGCAATGCCCAAGTCCAGGTGGTCAAGTAAGGTTTAAGATCTACTTATGTGCACTACAGCCATAGCAACTGCATGAAGAGCACACACAAATTGAAAACCTTATTTTTAGCAAAATGTTTGTGTACAAAGTGCATCTTTCAGTGCATAAGTGTTGAGTGTTGCAGGATGTGTACTACGTTCAACAATGAACCCCTCTTGGTGAACATCTAAACAAAAGTATACATCTTGAAAAGTAAATTTATAAGTTTCTCTTCCATGTCCTTTCTACCTACTGTAATAATAATAAAAATAATAATTTTTAAAATACATTTCTTAGGCATAAATATACATCTTTCCACCCCTGCAATAAGGTTTTCACCTGGTAAGGACTAGAAATTTTATCCTCTTCAATCAAAATACCAGTAGTATAGTCTAGAAAGGAAAACTGTGTTTAATGGTCAATGGACGATACCAATGTGAATACAAGTAGATGCTCTTTGAACCTTTCACGCTATGGGTGAGAACTCACACATTGTAGTATTAAGAACTGAATGGAGACTCAAAGAGAAAGGTAGGCTAGTCATCATTCCCATTGCTAAAAATAGCTGATTAAATATGATGTAAGAATTCACATATTTACATAATAAAGTGAGGAAAGAAATATGGATTCTACTGCGTATGGATCCAGAAGAATATTTCAGCTAAATATAAATACAGGAAAGTTAATCAGTCACTGCAGACAAAGGTTATTTTCTCATCTCATCACTGTATTTCACAACATTCACCCAAAGAAGTGAGCAGATGTTATACAGAATGTATGACAGAATGTTATACAGAAATGGGAGGAAGCCAAAAATAAGATAAGGCCTCTAGATGTTTCGTTCAATGACATCCTGCTATAAAATACTCTTCGAAAACAATTTCAAAACAGAACTAAGCCATTTCTAAAAGCTGGTGTGGAAAGAGGCATATGATCAACAGAAAACAGAACAGAAGCATCTGTTCTGATGTATTCTACAGCTGAAGCTTTCCTGTGTTCTTCATCCAAAAGTTTGCCTTTCATCTAAGAAAAGCCCTTACTGCCACAGATTCTGTAATTGCTCTGCCAGTAAGATGAGGCACAGAAAATTGTCTCTCTCTTTAGAAGACTTGTTTCTAATCCTGCCAGGCCTCCCCAGTGCTGCAAGGTCTTCTCTAACTACTACTGAGAGAAGGTGTTTGATGAGCCTTGGAGTAACCCGATGCCATGTCAAATGCTGAGACATTAGTTACACAAAAGAAGCAGGCACCCCAGTGACTTCAAGTGGTCACACCAGAACAGACGTTTACACTCCTTTCCTTTGATAGTGCTGTTAGTATCCATCACCACCACCCTGGCAAGTGTTGTGGCAACATGGTGCATTTATGTGAGGTTTGGGTACAGAGACAAACCTATCACATGTATGACAGGAAAGTGTGCACGGATCCTCAGAGCTGCACTTACACTGCAAAATACCTAAATTCTGCTCAAACTTCACACTGGATGATCATCTGAGGGTCTTTATGTATTCCCATGCTGTCACTCTTATACAGAAATATCTTACAAAAATTTGGAGTAATGAGTGCAAGGCTGACTGTCAGCATTATATCATTTATGGTTTGAGGTGATATAGAAGAATCAAGGTTCCATTGTTCAGATTCTTCATTCCTCAAAGCAGGTAAAAGAAAACAATCCCCCAAAAAGACTTATGTGAAATTAGACACTTTGCACATTAAAAAAAGTATGACTGCTCCACTTATATTTGTGAGGAGCTAATTAAGAGTAGTATAATAACTCTACCCACTTATATTTGTGAGGAGCTAATTAAGAGTAGTATAATAACTCTACCCCTTTCACCTTCATCAGTGCTAAATCTTGAGATGCTGTCAGATGTATTACTGGCACTGTGAAATACCGTGGGCATTCAAGAACACACTCCCAAGAAACTGCTGAGGTGAAACAATAGTACACACATTCCAGTAGCAGCCAGGCTAGACAACTCTGCCCTGGCTTAGTCTGTGTTTGGGTGACTCACTCTTAGAGAAATCGTGGCATGAAAATACAACAAGGAGCACACATGTCTGTGTAAATGTAGGTGAGACCACAACAGCATGTTTTTGAAGAGGTCAGTACTACTCAAATGGTAGAAACATATTTCTGTAGTGGGGTGGAATTATTAAGGCACAGGACTGCCATAGATTTGGAGGAAGTGGTCTACTGGGCTAGCTTGAGCACAAGCAGCATAGGGCAGTGCTTAATGGTAGCTTGCCACAGTGGAAGTATGTTAAGAGCAGGAACCCATTAGGATCAGGTTATTTGACACCTTCAGCAAAGACTGAGAAAAGGCAGCAAGGAAGGTGTTCTCTAAACAAGCTGAAAACTCAATGAAATATTAAAATGACATCACACTGGCAAGGAACTCTGAGAAGACTTCACAAAAGAACTTAAAAATAGCTTTAGCCTGAAAAAATAAAATGCATCTAGGCAAAACTGTCCTAACCTGTGTTGACTTCAAACTCACATTGAACCATGTCCTAGCAGTCAGGACAGAGAAAGAAGATGACAAGGTCACTTTGAAATGACCAGCTCTGCATGCTGTGACAGTCAAAATAGACAATAAATTACTAAGCATCATTAGGAACAGTACTGAGTAAAGGCAGAGAGTGTCATTTCTCCCTATATAAAATACTGGTTTGCCAAAGTATAAAGGTGTTGGCCAGAAGAACATCTTCCCTGTGAAGAGAGACTCAAAAGGCCAGGACTTTGCAGTGTAGGCATGAAAAGACTATACATGGAAAGGCTGAATGAAGATCTGCTGGCACAAACTCTGTGCTGTAACAAGGGTACTTGATGAGTTTTGTGGCCTTCCAAGGTTGCTTCTGGCCTGAGTGACTTTTTGATGCCCACGCCTCCAGACTTCTCCTCACTCAGGGGTCTCCAACTTTTGTCATCCTCTCTAGCACACAGACACCTACACCCTAACATATGTCACCCCATTTCTGGAAGATGTTTGGCTTGAAAATTAATACAGATTCCATAAATACTTGTAATAATAAAAATACACATTAATAAACATGAAAACACTCTTCTCATTAATTTAGCAATGTACACCTGTGGTTGCTATTGTATTGCTTATTTTTCATTAAAATTCAAGGTCAACGCTTAGCCTTTCCATATGCAGGTCTCTAACAGGTACATAATTTATTTTCTTAATAGCCACCATGCTCCAGTGTTTGACTAAATTGAATCCTAATTCAAATACATAGAGTTGCATAGAATCCAAATATATAGAATTATATTACTGCTGTCTACAACTACCTGAAGGGAGGTTGTAGACAGGTGGGTATCAGTGTCTTCTGCCAGGCAACCATCAACAGAACAAGGGGACACAGTCTCAAGTTGTGCCAGGGGAGTTTTAGGCTGGATGTTAGGAGGAAGTTCTTGCCAGACAGAGTGATTTGCCATTGGAATTGGCTGCCCAGGGAGGTGGTGGAGTCACCATCCCTGGAGGTGTTGAAGAAAAGAGGGGATGAGTCATTTAGTGCCATGATCTAATTGACTGGCTAGGGCTGGGTGTTAGGTTGGACTGGATGATCTTGGAGGTCTCTTCCCACCTGGTTGATTCTATGATTCTATGATTACCCAAGGCCAACTTTACTAGTGTCCATACTACTCCATTGTCCTCTGAACTAAAGAGGGAGCTAGTTGTAAGAAGTTTTTGTGTTGGTTTGGTTTGGTATTGGGTTATTTTGTTTTGTTTTTCACATAACTTCTTTGTTAAATCAATCCAGGTGATGTTGGGTGAGAAACAGTGACTTCCTGCACAGTATTACAGCATTGATGGACTTCAGACTCTCTATACTTCCAAAATGATCAGAAGTCAAACTTTTAAGAATAAAAGTTCACAACATTCTTTAAGGTTTTAGAACATATCAAAACAGTTTCAACAACATCACAGTCAATTGTCAATACACTGTCCTGTCTGTGACATGCATAAAGTACACCATTGCTTTCTCACCATGCCTCTGTGGCTACATCTCTGATTTTCTGTAATAGTTCAAGTAGCTTCATCTGCTGATTCATCCAGTTGGCAGCCAGTCACTAGTGGCATCCCCCAGGGATCAGTGCTGGGCCCAGTCGTGTGTAATATGTCTATTAATGATCTGAATGAGGGGATTGGTAAGTTTGCAGAGGACACCAAGTTGGAAGCATCTGTCGATCTGTTAGAACATAGGAGGACTCTGCAGAAGGACTTAGACAGGATGGATAGATGGGCACAGTCCAATGCCATGAGATTTGACAAGACCAAGTGCCGAGTTCTGCACTTTGGCCACAACAACCCCATTCAGGGCTACAGGCCGGGGACAGAGTGGCTGGAGACCTGAGGGAACTCGTTGATGTTAAGCAGGGGTTTGAGTCTGGGTTAAGATCGAATTGTAGCGAGGCTGATGTAAAAATTATTGACTAGTTTATTGTTGCAGAGGGGCTTCTCTATGCCTCCCTTATTTGGGGGGAGTGAGAAATTAATTTGAGGTGGTATTCATTTTTTATAAAAATTGTTTATTAAAATTAGTATTTACAAACTCTTGCCACCCCCAACCACTGTGTAATAATATTTATTTCTTTCGTGCAAGTTTATGAAAATAATTAGGATATGATATATGCAGGGATTTGGTCAATAACTGGAAAATATCAACTATAGGCAGCGAGAGAGAGATTCCCTTAGGCTTAGTGCCACTTGGGACTATGCTTTTTGCCCAGCAGTGGCTGAAAACTGTCTGCTCTGAGGCAGAGACAACTTGTATTACAGAAGAATTGACGCTTACTTAGAAGTGTTACTCTTAATTATTAATCACCCTCCCGGGGCTGTGTCTCAGCCTATGCCCAGTGTCCAGACTTCCAGGGGCTGGAATCTTCCTGGCTTGAGAGGGAAACTAGGTGAATCCTCCCGGCTTGAGGGGGGATGATAAATCTTCCCAGTCTCTGGGGTAAACAGGTTTTCTCTAACCTTTTGTTCTTCTGGTGTGGGATGGTCTCTGCCTCAACGTTGGTGCTTCTTCTGGATACGGCGAGTCCAGGGATGATCAGCTGGCAGGATTCCAGGAACAGGAGAAGGATGTCCATGCAGTCTCTGGCACAGTCTTTCACAGCTAGCAGGCTGTGTGTGTATGTGTGTTGGCAGACAATCCAAAAGATCTGCCATCCTGGTCCTCTTACCAGGCAAAGCTGGGAGTCTGTGCTCCGTAGATAATGCTAGATAGGTGGCCGGTATGCACAGCTGGCTCTAGGCTTAGGGGGCTATCGGCTCCCGATATATGGATCAGGTGCAGGCTTGAATGTGCTCTGCTTCTAAGGTATGCAGACAGATTAACTGCGAATTGAAATCAAAGTAAGAGGTCTATACCTCAGAAAGCATGCAAGTGAGGGCCAGACTCTGTGTCTGGGCCTTTGCAAGTAAGTCAGGGCAGCAGGACTCTGCAGTGTGGATCAGAGAGCTGAGCTGCACTGCAGGCAGTGTCAGAGAGCTGAATCTGAACAGATCTGACGAGAGCTGGGTCTGAACAGCTGAGTCTGAACACGTGGTGCACCTCTGCACTCCTCTTTATAGACTATGGGCTGAGATTCATGGTCCTTTGGCCATCCAAAGTAACCAACCAGGTTGGCAGTAAGCCAAACTTTACCTTAATAGGCAGAAGCTGTTTGCCTGGACTCTCTCAAATATGGGGATCACCTGGGCGGACCCCAGAGATACACAGGCTGTGTGTGTGTGTGTTACACGACCCTATTGACTACCAGGAGTCCTGGCAGGAAAACATGTCCAGGCATGCAGGCATAGGGAGGCCTCTGTACGAGCCTACGGGTCCTCCACCACATTTATTAAATAGATAAAGAAAATTTCCCCAAACTTATTTACAGTTAACACACAATAGACTCCGTTATGTGGTTGGTAAAACTATTTTTTTTCAGAATGTATATACACAGCCAGATTAAATTTAAATGATTCAGGAAAGGTTTTTATAAAACATTTATAACCGGAGAGTCTTGCAGCACAAATTGCCGCTTAAAGGCTAAGCATAAACTGTCACAAACTTGAGTAAAGAGAGTTAGTTTACTCACTGGTTAAGAGTCTCAATATTTACAATCCAAAAGCATAAACAGGGAAAATGTAGTCGCAGCCACGTGGTGGACTTTCACGTGGTGATGGTGCGATGGGGCTTTGCTGCTTGTTTAGTCCAGATTGAGCACGTTGAGCCCATGGACCCGAGACAAGTCTTCCGTGGCTCTCAGGAAGTCATCAGAGTGGTCAGCCACCTGGGCAAAGCAGGATCCAGGTTTGCAGGCTGGAGAAGTCCTGTTGAGTGTGGTGTATGGCAGTGAGTCAGCCCTCAGGCTGGAGTGGCAGGTTCTGCTGTCGCAACTCACTGCTAGGCCATTGCTATATCATTACCTATACTCAGGCTCAGCTGAGCTCAAGTGGGCAGCTGTATCCCAGCCTAAGGGTAAGCCATTTTCAGTCCCTCAGCTTGGTCAGACAGGGTCAGGGCTGCCAGTCATAGGCAAGTCCTCAGTTACGTGCGATGCAAAGTGTCATGGCACACAGAGGCAGGTAAGGCAAACGGGTAGCAGATGAAACAAAAGCAGCAGCAGCAAACAAGCAGTTTGCTAGGTTTTAAGCATTTTGACAAGTGTTTGACTAATAGCAACAGATAAAGCCACCCCTAGAACCAATCCTGAATTATTTCTCGAAAAATAGAAGATGCACAGGCCTAGGATCCGTGACCTGTGCTTAACACAAAACAAAGCAAGCTGCAAAACAAGGCCAAATATGATGTCTGTGAGAGACTGAGAGGTGTCAAAGCTTTTATCTGCTTTCCTGCTTCTTCCACTCAGGAAGAAGTGGGAAGGGGGGCCAAGGTGGGTATTCAGGCAAGTGTTTGGGGCATATGATGGATATTTATTCTAGATATAATTTGGATGTTCCACCACAGTTGACAGCCGACGGAACATGAGCCAGCAGTGTGCCCGGGTGGCCAAGAAGGCTAAGGGCATCCTGGCCTGTGTCAAGAATAGTGTGGCCAGCAGGACCAGGCAAGTCATTCTGTCCCTATACTCAAGGTGCAGTTAGGGCACACCTTGAGTACTGTGTCCAGCTGTGGGCCCCTCAATTTAGGAAAGATGTTGAGGTGCTTGAATGTGTCCAGAGAAGGTCAACAAGGCTGGTGAGGGAGCTATGAAGAGCGCCTGAGGAAGCTGGCATTGTTCAGCCTGGAGATGATGAGGCTCAGAGGAGACCTTATTGCTGTCTACAACTACAGAAAGGAGGTTGTAGCCAGGTGGTCTCTTTGTCCAGGCACCCAGAGACAGAACAAGAGGATACAGTCTCAAACTGTGCCAGGGCAGGTTTAGGCTGAATCACAGAAAGAGTGTTTGCCCATTGGAATGGGCTGCCTGGGGAGGTAGTGGAGTCACTGTCCCTGGAGGCATTCAAAATGAGGCTGAATGAGGCACTTAGTGCCATGGTTTAGTTAATTAGAGGGTTAGGTGTTAGGCTGGACTCAATGATTTTGAGTGCCTTTTCCAGCCTGATTCATTCTGTGATTCCACGACTTGTATTAAATTAATCTTCTGGTCACATTGTTCTTTCACTTCACAACTGCATTCTCTACATAAACCCTACTTTGTTGAAGTTTGGGTATACATTTATTTTTTTCATGTTTACCAGATTAACTTACTTTGAGAAAGGAACAATGGTTTTCCATCTGGACAGGTTACAGACACATAGGCTGAACTAAAACTAGTACATCTAGGGCTGAGGGATAGGTTGGACTGGATGATCTTGGAGGTCTCTTCCAACCTGGCTGATTCTATGATTCTATGATTCTATCTTCTCATGCACTCTGTCACAGAATCACAGAAATGTTCCAGTTGGAAAAGGCCCTCAGGATCAACAAGTCCAACTGTTATCCCTCCTCTACCAAGTTCACCCTCAAACCATATCCTCAAGCACCACATCCAAACAACTTTCAAACACATCCAGGGTTGGTGACTCAACCACCTCCCCTTCCAATGCCTGATCACTATTTCTGTGAAAAAATGTTTCCTAATGTCCAGTCTAAACCTACCCAGTTGCAACTTGAGGCCATTCCCTCTTGTTCTATTAATATTTACCTGTGAGAAGACACCAGTAGAAGCCTCTTCACTATGTCCTTTCAGGTAGCTGTAGACACCAATGAAGTCTCCCCCCACAGCCTCCTCTTCTTCAAACTGAACAGTCTAAGCTCCTTTAGTCACTCTCCATAAAGATTTATTCTCCAGGCCCTTCACCAGCTTTGTTGCCATCCTCTGCACTTGCTCCAGCACTTCCACGTCCTTCTTGTAAAGAGGTACCCAAAACTGAAGGTGTGGCCCCAAAGAGATGAGTACAAGGGAACGATCACCTCCCTATCTCTGATGGACACAGCATTTCTAGTACAAGCCAGGATGCCATTGACTGTCCTTGACACCTGGGCACACTGCTTGTTCACACTGAATTGTTTGTCTACTACAACCCCCAGGTCCCTTTCTGCCACACAACTTTCCAGCCACACTTCCCCAAGCCTGCAGCTTTGCTTGGGGTTGTTGTGACTCAAGTTCAGGACCTGACATTTGGCCTTGTTTAAGCTCATGTCATTGACATTGGCCCATTGATCCAATCTATCCAAGCCCCTCTATAGAGCCTCCCTACCCTCCTGCAGATCAACACTGTCACCCAACTTGGTGTCATCTGAAAACTAACTGATGACACACTCTATGTCTTCATCAAGGTCATCAATTAACTTGGTCCCAACACTAAGCCCTGAGGGACAGCCGCCAGCTGGATTTAACTCCACTGACCTCCACTCTTTGGGCCCTTCCATCCAGCCAATGCTTTATCCAACAGAACTATGCTTGTCCAAGCCATGAGCAGTCAGTTTGTCCATGAAAATTCTGTGGAGGACAGTGTCAAAGGCTTCTTGGAAGTCTAGGTAGACTTTGCACCAGGTGCAAATGTGTCTTGTATGAGATAAAGTATACTTTATTCCACCTCCCAGTAAATACTTTCAATATTTTCTGTGGCATAGTAGCCTTCGTGTTGTTTTGTGTGTATTTTGCATCTTTGTGTATACGAAACAGGGATATCTGTGCTGGATATTCCCTATACTTGGATATTCTTTACATTATCTGCCTTCTCTTTGTTCAAATACAGCAGCATCATTGACCTAGAGGGATGAATTTGTTTTGATTTGGTTTTCTTTGCTGTGTCTTTTTTTGTGGCATTATTGTACAAAACACATGTGAAAAAGAATGTCAAGTCAGTATTCTTACATAAACTGCTGAGTACTTCACAAAATGGCATGGTTTGGAAAAAAAAATGCATTGAGAAGTTAAAGTCATCTTCATTTTTTTCCCTGTGAAAAGTTAGTTCACTATGACTCATTTTTACCTCCTTATATAGTAACATGTATTAACAGGCTTAACAGTATTAAGAAGTTATTAAGGAGTCCCAAAGCTTCTCACTAACCTTTTCAACAGGAGAAACTTCTCACAACATACAAGAAATTGAAAATTCCCTTGCAGGCCATGCATGCAGATATTATGCTTCAGCTTCACACTCTGTGCAGACCATGTTGTCTTAAGAATTCATTCATTCACTAAGGCTACAGTATATTTCATGTAAAAGCATGTGCTGTTGTTATCTTAGCAGTTACTAAAGCTGAGGTGAGGCTTTCAAATTATGACACTGACATCATACTTGGCTCAAGACGCTAACATGTGCCTCTGTGAGATTACTGATGCACTTACAAAGCACACTTTTGGTGTGCAGTAGATTCTTAATTAAGCCCTCTGCCCAGAAGCACAGCAACATAAGGAGAAAGTTCAATTTGGACGATGGGAACATCTTGTTTTATCCATTTTGGGACTGCCTTTTGGGGCATAGCTTCAGCTAGCCTTCACACAGTACTCACAGGCATCAAGAGACATTAACCTTTTGTAGACTGTAAACAAACTGTGTACACATGTCTTGCAAAGTATTTATCTGGCTTGCAGACTGGAAAATGCCATTGTGTTTAAATCACTGGCACTGATCTCATACAGTCTAGATATAATATGCTATCGATTTGGATTAATTGTTCTCTTGATTGATTTGCGTATTTCACCTTCATGGTATTTTGCCTACAACCATGCTGTTGGATATTAAATATTCCTTTTTTGGGGTAATCAGTCAAGTACACAAAGGATGTCACAGACAGGAAAACAAAGTCTTAAGAAATGAAGGGTAATTAACTCTGAAGAAAGTTTTATATCTCTTATATTTGTCTTGGAATTTCACCTACTGAAATTATTTTCCACTTTATTATTTAATTACCATGCAGCACTTCAGGGAAGCAAAGAACGTAACTGTTCTTGTGCATAGAAATGAACCAATAGTAACATAAGAGCCAATAAAACAATAATCAGAAAGAAGAGTGAAGTAACTGCCGTCTGCCAAAGTGCTCAGAGGAAAAGTAGTCAGGAACATACTGGACTCAAAATTAGAGTTACAGCCATAAGGCAAAATCAAGTCACTCAACTCCAGACTGTTTAGAAGGGCCTGTAGAGACAGGACAAGGGGTAAGGACTTGAAACTGGAGCACAGTACCTTTAGATTACATATAAGGAGAAGGTTCTTTGGAGTGGTAAAATGGTGGAACAGGTTGCCCAGTGATGGGACTGAGACCTTGTTCCTGGAGATATTCAAGACCAGACTTGATGCCTCCCTGAACAGCCTGATCTATTTGGAGATGTCACTGCTCACTGCAGGGGAGGTTGGACAACATGACCTGTGAGAGTCCCTTCCGAACTAATGCAAACTGTGGATACACGAATCTGTGAATTTAGGAGAAACTGAACACGAAAGCCTTGTCCTATGAGATTTTCAGACTGCTTTCTCAATTAAATTAATTTAACCCTTGAATTTTCACTATTTTATCAAAAGATACACTCAAAGCTTTCATCAGTGTCTGAATGCTTTGACCTTATTTGTTTTAGAAGTAGATGTACCCATGTAGTAGCATGGGCAGGATCTATTCCAAAATTAGTATCGTTTATTAATTTTGATATTTAGCAATCTCACCACAGACAACCACATTTTTTAATAATAATAGGTTCTTTGCATGGTCATTTTTGTGGTAGGCCTGATAGGCCCAAAATATGCTCATACTTGTCCTGCCTTGCCTAGGCATGTTTTTCTGCTCCACCAGAGAGGCAAGTGCAGGAAAAGGACACAAAAGAACCTGAAGCCACTCAGTCTGACCTGCCCAGGGTCCTGTGGTGTAAGGTACACACACTTAGCTTGTGCCTGCCTAGTGCAAGGCCTGTGCTTTTCCCAAATTAGGGAAAAGCAAGCCTGTGGCTTTGTCTAATATGGTATGGTTTGGCTAACTGCCATCTTGATTAGCTATTCTTGTGTCCAAGGGGCAATTGGTCTTGGCCCACATTGATGAAAGGAGATACGCAGGTGAACAACCTGCTTTTGCTTCCCTGCTTTCCTTCCCTGCTCTTTGCTGTTCTCTCTCTCTGCTGTGCCCAGCCCTGCTGCTATTGCACACTGCCTTATTGCTTGCCTGCTAAACTCCACTGCCATGAGTTACCAGGAGCAGATCCTGGATGCTTGCAAGCGATCAGCCTGTGTGGGCAGCGTGACATCATGCTGAGACTGCACCACATCTGCCTGCTGCACCTGAAGGTCCTGCCTAGAATTCCTGGACATACATACAGATCATCCAGAGTAAGCCAGGAGAACAAGGTCAGAGATTGTCTGCGTCCTTTCCCCAGAAGCCAGGAAGATTTGAGTCTCAATGTCCAACAAGACAGAGTCCCCTGGCAGCATTTGGGCACTGTCTGGACTGTGGCTAGCCCCCGTGAGTGGATAATAATAATAATCTGTGAGTAAATGCTCAAATGCCTCTTTGTAATTCTCTACTGCCTTCTGCCACAGAGCAGAAAGAGCTTAGGCCCAGCTACTGGGCAAGAGGCACATTGACCACAAGTGACATTGACCGCGGAACCTTGTCTTCCAGTTCAATTAATGTTCATATATTTTGTTGGTTTTTACTAGATCTAGATATTATCTATAGAATGTTTCCATGACTGTGTAAGAACTGAAATATTATTAAAATTAATGGTCAGGGGTGGTGAGAGTTCTGAATAGCAAAATGAATAAACGATAGTAATTTTGGAAAATGTCATCTCGCATCAATTAATTTCCCCTCAGCAACAGTCATGAAAAGTATTACACAGAGGGAAATAAACAGGGAATCTAGAACACTTAAGAAATAACTAGCAATAATATAATAAATATTAATTATTTAGGAAAGAGACTCTTGTGGCCTATGTGTCCCTCATCCTTGAGGAAGATCTGAGGGGCTCCTTTCTGCTAAGGCAGAAGGCACAATAGAATTCAGTTACAGAGAGGCTTGTGAATATTTACTCACAAAGTATGATCTCCAAATTCCTGAGGCTAACTACAGATTCCAGACAACACCCAAACACTTGAGGGGAGTTCTGTCAGTCTCTTGATAGCCATTGAGGTTTCTAGTTCTTTCCAGGCTCTAACAGGGTGCTGGGAAAGAGGCAAATTATCTCTGACCTGATCCTGGTTCCTCTTGAACTCCAGACTTGGCATGGAGGTTTGCAGAGGTGCAGGCAGGAAGTCTTGCAAATGTGCAGAGTACAAAGTTGGTGACACTTCTTACCAGGTTGTGAGGCACTTAATGCCTTCTCTTGCTAAACTTGAGGCACTTAAATTTCCAGGTAGCTCGAGCCCAGAACATCAGGGCTTGTTATTATGGAGAACACAGCAGAGCAGTGAGGCAGAACAGAAGACATTGTCAAAGAAGAGTGCACTGCTTGCAACTTACCTCCATTTATATTATTTGCTCAAGTATAATGACTCCTTTTTCACTGAGATTCACTAATCAGAGAAGCACTTTGCAAAAACTGAGCATATTAGGTGAAACCAGGGCTTGCTTACCCTTATTTGGGCAAGACACCCACAAGTGCATAAATACTTGTGAGTACCGTTTTAGCACTTTGGGAGAGGACATAATGGCCCAGGCCTTTGTTTTCCTCCCACCCTTGCTTCTCCATCAGCAGAAGTGTGGGGCAAGCCAGTACATGTTTCCACAACAGTACACTATACAATTTCTTTCAGGGCACTAGAAGTCTGTTCATTTTTGGGCTCCCCAGTTTTAGAGGGACAGGGATCTGCTCAAGAGAGTCCAGCAGATGGATATGAGGATGATGTCTTATGAGGAGAGGCTGAGATACCTGGAGCTTTTTAGTCTAGAGAAGACTGAGAGGGGATTTAATAAATGTTTAGAGGTCCCTTCCAATCCCTAACATCCTGTGATCCTGTCAACATATGAAGCAGTTTCATTCTTCAGAGTCTGAAGTGTTTTCCTGGCTGGCATCACAAACTTTTAGCTTCTACTCATTGGCTTCTTTTTCTCTGTGCACTATTGTGGTGTTTCTGTATCTTTGGACTGTGCTTTTCTCTTCCAGAAGCACTCAAACACGTCCACAAACATAAGCTTCCTCTAAAAATGCCAAATGTATGCATTCAGACCCAAAACTTTGCAGTTACCCAGAAAACCTCCCTTGCCAGATTCTTCATAATCTGCTGCAAGGCTGCTGTAGCAGATTATTTCAGAAGGTAAGACAAAGACATGTTCAGACAATGTTTCCATAGTACAACAAGGAGCAGAAGAGGCTATGCAAGAAGGACCCTGTCCTCTCTACACAGTAGTGGGGCTTGCCTTGCAATAAATGTGTGTATGGCCATAAATTATTGACACCTATCTCAAGCACACATGTTCATCTAAGTTTTCTTCTACTGATTATATATTAATTACACATGATTTTTTTTTCTCTGGCGAAAGCTCTGGTATATGCTTTGCTATTTTACAACAAGGATAAGTGTAGAATTTTGCATTTGTGAAAGAATAACTCCATGTACCAGTATAGGTTGGGGACCTGGGAGTCCTGGCAGACAAGAGGATGACCATGGCCAGCAATGTGCCCTTGTGGCAAAGAAGGCAAATTAAATCCTAGGTTGTATTAGCAAGAGGCGTGGTTAGTGGATTGAGAATTGTTCTCCTCCAACACTGCTCTGTCCTGGTGAGGCCACATCTGGAATACTGTGTCCAGTTCCAGGTCCCAGAAGAACAGGGAACTGCTTAAAAGAGTGCAGCACAGAGCAACAAAGATGCTGAAGGGAGTGGAACAGCATCCTCATGATGAAACACTGTGGGACCTGGGTCACTTCAACTTCGAGAAGAGGAGGCTGAGGGGTGACTTCATTACTGCTCATAAATATATGAAGACCAATTGTTGGAAGGACTGAGTGAGGCTCTTCTGAGTGATGTCCAATGATACAAGAGGAAAGAGGTGCAAGCTGGAGCATAGAAAGTTCCATGTAAATATAAGGAAAAACTTTTTCACTGTGAGGGTGACAGAAGACTGAAACGGCCTATCCAGAGAGGTTGTAGAGCCACCTTCTCTGGAGATATTCAAAACCTGACTGGATGCGTTCCTGTGTGACCTACTCTAGGTGATCCTGCTCTGGCAGGAGGGGTTGGGCTCAGTGATCTTTTGAGATCCATTCCAACCCCTCACATACTGTGATTCTGTGGTTTGCAAAGTGTGTTTATCATATATCAGTCTGATTTACAGCTTAAGTCTTATGATAGCATCTCTTACGGTTCTGTAGGCTATTGGAGTGTGTGATATGTGTGTGTTATTTAGTATATAAACCTGTTGCAATCAGGTGGCAGAACCTGTAAACATTGGATAAGAACAATTTGCATGAAGTTGCCATAGCAAATAGCTGTTGGCATTTGCGCCTAGACAGCTATTATTTTATACTTTGAGTTATTCTTACTTTAAATGTTATTAAGATGCTTGCCCAGCTAATGAAGACTACAAATCCAGGTGATAAGGTCTTGAGTATAATTGCATAGTCACACAGGAGAGATGTTTATTAACAAAATGGTTAGAGCAATTAGTTGAAGGAAACTGCACTTAATAGCCAGATAGGTTGCAATAGACTTTTTTGTATCTAACCCTACCTTTAACCAAATAACCAAACAAATCAATATATAGAGAGAGGAAGGGAGAGAGGAAGGGATAAAGAAAAGAAGAAAGGAAGAAAGAAAGGAAGGAAGGAAGAAAGGAAGGAAGAAAGAAAGGAAGAAGAAAGGAAGAGAGGAAGAAAGGAAGAGAGAGAGAGAGAAAGAGAGAGAGAAAGAGTGAAAGAGTGAAAGAAAGAGTGAGAGAAAGAAAGAAAGAAAGAAAGAAAGAAAGAAAGAAAGAGCGAAAGAAAGAGCGAAAGAGAGAAAGAGCGAAAGAGAGAAAGAGTGAAAGAGCAAGAGAAAGAGTGAAAGAAAGAAAGAGTGAAAGAAAAAGTGAAAGAAAGAAAGAGTGAAAAAAAGAGAGGAAGGAAGGAAGGAAGGAAGGAAGGAAGGAAGGAAGGAAGGAAGGAAGGAAGGAAGGAAGGAAGGAAGGAAGGAAGGAAGGAAGGAAGGAAGGAAGGAAGGAAGGAAGGAAGGAAGGAAGGAAGGAAGGAAGGAAGGAAGGAAGGAAAGATTCTCCTTTTTCACCAGGCTACTTTGCAGCCACTCTTCTGCAAGCCTGTAGTGTTGCTTGCAGGTGTTGTGACCCAGGTTTGGTTTTGTTAAACACTTGACTCATTGGCCCCACCCATCTATCTAACCTGTCCAGATCTCTCTGCAGTGCCTTCCTATCCTTGAGCAGATCAACTGCTGCTCAGTTTAGTGTCAGCTGCAAACTTGTTGAAGGTGCTCTCAGTCCCCTCATATAAATCACTGATAAATGTTTAACAGAACTGGCCCCAGTACCACACCGTGGGGGACACCAGTTGCATCTAGCAGCCAACTGGATTTAAGTCTATTTACCACAACTTTTTGGGCCCATCCATTCAGCCAGTTTTTGACTGAGCAAAGAACTAACCCCACCACTGCCACCCTCTTATTCACATGTGTGTTGCAAATCTTCTACATAACAGGACACGAGGAAGGCTGAATTGTTGAAAAAACCTTGCCACCACTGACACTGTGCTCCTGCTGCTCCTAGCCTTGGCTACATCCCCTCAGCTTGCCAGGGCACCACACACTGTATTTTATACAGGTCACTGAACTGGGTTCATTACATTTCCTACCAAAGAGGCAGAATGACAAACAAATGAATTATAAGACTGATTTCTGATGTGCAGTTCCACAAATACACCTCCTAACATCCAGCCTAGGCCTCCAGGCCACACCTTGAGTACTGTGTCCAGTTCTGGGCCCCTCAATTCAAGAAAGATGTTGAGGTGCTGGAACATGTCCAGAGAAGGGCAACGAAGCTGGTGAGGGGCCTGGAGCACAAATCCTATGAGGAGAGGTTGAGGGAACTGGGCCTGTTTAGCCTGGAGAAGAGGAGGCTCAGGGGTGATCTTATTACTGTCTACAACTACCTGAAGGGACATTGTAGCCAGGTGGGGGTTGGCCTCTTCTCCCAGGTAACCAGCAATAAAACAAGGGGACACAGTCTCAAGTTGTGCCAGGGTAGGTATAGGCTGGATGTTAGGAAGAAGTTCTTCACAGAGAGAGTGATTTCCCATTGGAATGGGCTGCCCAGGGAGGTGGTGGAGGCACCGTCCCTGGGGGTCTTCAAGAAAAGACTGGATGAGGCACTCAGTGCCATGGTCTGGTTGACTGGCTAGGGCTGGGTGATAGGTTGGACTCGATGATCTTGGAGGTCTCTTCCAACCTGTTTGATTCTATGATTCTATGATCACCAAGTCATACTGGAACACAAACCTGGTGAGGAGAGGCTGAGGGAGCTGGGGTTGTTTAGCCTGGAGAAGAGGAGGCTCAGGGGTGACCTCATTGCTGTCTACAACTACCTGAAGGGACATTGTAGCCAGCTGGGGGTTGGCCTCCTCTCCCAGGCAACCAGCAATAGAACAAGGGGACACAGTCTCAAGTTGTGCTGGGGGAAGTCTAGGCTGGATGTTAGGAGGAAGTTCTTCACAGAGAGAATTACTGCCATTGGAATGGGCTGCCCAGGGAGGTGGTGGAGGCACCATCCCTGAAGGTGTTCAAGAAAAGCCTGGATGAGGCACTTAGTGCCATGGTCTAGTTGACTGAATAGGGCTGGGTGATAGGTTGGACTGGATGATCTTGGAGGTCTCTTCCAACCTGGTTGATTCTGTGAAACTTCTATGAAACTTCTATTTATCATCAAAAGTGGTTAAAGCTAGGCAGTACTGCAATCTTCACAAAACAAAGAAGTGACCATATTTAGTAATGAGAAAAACAAGGTACTTCGTGTGTCTTTACCTGTGCTGTTCAAGAGCTTATGGTTGCAGTCTTATGGAGCTTGTGGTTGCCATCTTACTCCATTGCTTATGGATTTTTCAGATTCATTATTTTACTACACATTACCTCAGCATCATTTGAGCTACCTGCCCTGACGTCAGAATTCACAACATTCAGGAAAAGATGAGGTCTATTTAATGTACTTTTTTCTACCTTTGGGAGCATACAATTTTCATGCTACTAGTAATCAGGCAATTTTAACACCTACACAATACACTGATTACCTCTCTTTTGCTAATTCTTTCCCTCGATGACCCTACCAGCGCTGACTGCACCTATTATACTCTATTAGTTTTCCTCAGAGGTTGCTTCCATGCCATCAAGCTATCCTAGTCAATAGAGGAAAATATCTTTTGCAAACCCAGACACCCCTAGACCTTAGGAGAAGTTAGTCTGTGACACAAAACCGCATGCATTTTAAAGAGGAAAAAAAGAGCAAAGTGAGGCAAGGTGAAGAGGGAGAAGGCTCTGCTAAGTCTTTCACAGCATTTAGTCTTTTCCCAGAGACCAGAATACACAACAAGAAATCTTAGAGTAATCAGATAGCATAAATCATTTTATTCACCTGAAGGTAGAGGTCTGTGAGGGCCTGGAAATATGCCATCATTCACCTGAGGATGGCATCCCATTCTCCTGTATCAGACATCATCCCTCTGCCTAAAAGGGCTGCCCACTGAAGATCCAGCAATGCTTACTGAACACAGTGCATCCACCAACTCTTTGGACAAATACACAGAGAGCAGGCCACTTGATTCTTCCTTGGTACAGTACTTCAGCTGCAAATGGCATGTGGCATCTTGCTTTATTATGGTCAGTGACATTAATTTCTGCATCACTCCTCCCCAGCACAAATCAGCTGGTGTTTTTCTAATGTGAAGTCTACATGTCATAGTGAAATGTTACCAGGACAGTCCCCAGCTTAAGTGTTTCACAGAGATTTCAGGAGAGCAGGGAAGGAAAACAGCTTTGTCAGCTTGCCAGAAAGCAGGAACAGTTAACTAGGACAGGCCAAAACCATCATAAATACAAGGTGTTTCCAGCTTCAACAACAATATAAAAAGAGTAAGGAGAATAGACCTGCAGCATTATCCCCTAGTCATCCCAGGATGTTACTGGAAAGCTCCATGGGGCTCCGTGAAGGTGTCATATATGAGCTACATGCAGTTTTATTTGTGCATGCAGCACAGTCCCCTCCTCCCACCATGGGCATACCTCGTAGTGGACAAATACCACTAACTAGCTATCGAGGAAAAGTGAGTTTTCCAGCGTGGCAAGTGAAAAGGTTTAGCTTTAGGTTTCTCAGATGTTTGGCACCTGACTCACATAGTACTTACATAGGTATGTTTAGCAGGACTGCAGCCCCTGACAATTATCTTGGGAATGGCAAAAATGAGAGAGAACTTTCAGTAGATAAATGCAATCAAAATAAAACCTCATAATCCAGGTTTTCATCATGCTTTACCTATCAACTTTTGTACACACAAATGCCTTTGGTTTAATTCCTATCATTTCAGTGTCTGACTACTTTGCCTGCACAGTCACACAGTTAGATGTCTAGCTGATGACAAGCTGTTCATAGCACGGCTACTGTCAGACAAATAGGGAGGTCATGGACAGATCTGCAGGCATTTCTGCAGACTAATATAGCCTTCAAAGTCTGTACTGCTTCCAGAATTATGTTTTTTCTTTCTTTACTCACAAAAACAGTTTTAGCTACAGACTGCATCTCGAAAGATTTTGGACAGTATTCAAAGTAGATATAGCCTTTTTCTGCTTACTCTACTCCCAGAGCTCCCTGGAGCTGCAAAACAGTTCACTGAATGTTTCTCTCTTCTTCTAAAAAAATATGAGTTGGTCCAACAAGTCACAAAGTTTGTTTCAAATGAACAACAGCTAAGTAAGTGAGCAGGAGCTGGTTTTCCCTTGAGTCATTTCCAAATCAGGCTATTCAAAGACCTTAGTGAACAGAAAACTGCTGTTATATAAGGAACAGGTCATGAGCAGCCCTTTAGAGAAATACTTGTTTAATTCATCTCAGAAGAAAATAATTTCTCCATCCCATGCTCTCCATGCTTGTCTTCATAGTTTCCTACCAATATTCTACTTCAACCTATTTTTGTTCTGCATTTTTTTGAGCATCCTCATTTTGGTTTGTTTCTTTCCATTAAACACAGGATAACTGTTCAGGAGCACACCAAATTCCTTCCTTCTCTTCCCCCTCTCTGCCCTCTCTGGATTTGAATGGGGAGGAGAAGAAGGCACAAAAACTGCTTTCCCCTCCCTGCTCTGCAGGCTTAAAGGGAGGACAGCAACAGGCACCTTTTCCACACGTGTACTGGCCCGTGTGGGAGCCCACACTGGAATTGGGCTGGTGGCTGGCTGAGTTTTCACACCCAGTATAAAATGGCAAATGGACACTTCACCTAGAAAAGGATAAATGGAACAAGGGAGAAATTGCAAGGTGGTTCCTGCCTTGGAAGAGTTCCTGCCTTGACAGAGCTCCCAACAGGACAGGTTCCTGCCACAACAGAATTCCCATTTGAACCATCCTTGCTTTTGGATGGCTCCTACCTTTTACACGGCTCTTGGTTTTTGCATCATCCCTGCTTTTGTGCATTTGCATTCTGTGCAAATTTGCAAGCTTGGCAAGTCCTGGGGTCCATTTGAGAGAGCTGCTGGTGACACCTGGACCCAGCTACTCTCAGACCATATCACATTCTGGCTGCCATTCCAAGCTGGGGAGACCCTAGCAGATTTGCTCTCCCCTGTTGCTGCTGAAGCAGTGCTGCTTCCACGAATCTCTGTCTTCTGAAAGTTGTGTCTCAAGACACTTCTGAGTTTGGCAGCTTTGCCACCTGCCTTGGGCTCCTGCTGCATGGATCCAGACTATTGGAAATGGCTTACAGTGTCAGAAGGCAGCTGAGCAACAGAGAAATCCAGCAAGGGATCATCTCCAAATACCTATTTCACCTTCATGAGTAAAGCCTGCTGTTCCCTTAATTCTCTGCTCAGACTGATTGATGGTGGGGTAAAGCTGTGTTTATAGCTTAGCCTTTTCTGTTTCCTGACTTCTGCAACCTCTGAATTTGTCCATAATATCCTTTGCAGAATTCTCAATTTAATTAGAATCTGTAAATAAACCTGAACTAGTTTTGTATATAGTTTTCAGGAAAATAAAATAATTCAACTTTTATAATTCCTGACTCAGCCACATTAATTCCCCTCCACAACAGTAACCTACAAGAGAAACTGAAGTAAGGCAGGAGATGGCCAGTAGGTATTTGGTGAGGCAGAGGGAGTAGTCTCTAGCAGGAACAAGAGGAAACCAAACTCCCATAAGGAAATTTATTTAGCTGTGGCTGCAGTATATGTAAGGCCTGACATAGCAACTTCACTGATTCATTCACCTCAAGTTTCCCAAACCAAAAACTAGAACAGCAGAAAATGCAGCTGGGAAAAGCCAAAGCATCACTTTGAAAGAGAGGTGCTTGCTGACCACAGGAGACCAAGAGGAACAATGTCAAGGCTGACAAATAAAGCCAAGCAATGTCACAAGCAGCTTCTCAACAGAAATATCCCTACATGGAAATCTCTGCTTAAAAACTGTCCCACCATAAAGAGGAGGATAGGTTGAAAAAGGTGCAGGTGATAACTCTTGTAGGAATCATGTGCCTGCACAAAGAGTAGCATGTAGCCAAAACAGATAAGACCAGGGTCCAGCATAGCAGCAGCCCCAAGTGGATAGTCAAGAAAAGGACCCCAAGAGCTGTGGTATTGTCATAGGTGTCCAAGAATGCAACTGCATTGTTGGAAAAGCTGTGTAGCTGTCTCTCATTGAGTGCCACAGAGCAGTGTAAGCTGACACAGGAGAACAACTGCTATTTCAAACACCCCAGGTTAGATAGGTGGGCAGCTACAGGAGCAAAGAAACCATCCATCTCTGCAACGTACACTGCGCAGTCAAATGAACTTGAGCTTAAAATAAATATGCCCACACCCTGATGTCTTCACGTGGACACTCAGTTCTCTGTGGGGTCTTGTGTAGAAGCCTGCCAGCAGTAGTTTTAGGAGCTCCCAAACCACCATCAGATCTCATGCAGAGTGTCACCAAACAAAGTACAATAAGAGATTATGCATCTAAGTGAAAACCACAAACATTAAATCATCTGCTTCGTCTGCACAGCAGTTTTTGGGACAGACACAGTAAGGATAAAGCTGCTACAGGCTCAGAAAATGTTGACAGATAGGCTATGTAATATACCAGTCAAAAATTACAGTTACTTACACTTACTTAGCAGAGTGAAATACTAATAAGCTACAACAGAGAGGTGTGAAAATGTAGCTGCCTGCTACCTGCTTCTGCATAATGCAAAGCACATGGTTAGCAGATAAAGAGTGTTGGTTTTTCCACTTGTAACCAGGAGATGTGTTTACTAAATCTTATGTGAACAGGAGGAAAGCTTCATCTTATACATATTTTCATGTAAATATTTTCAGTTAATGTCAGAATAACCATGTCTTGGAATTTATACTACAAGCTTTTGCAGAGGGAGGCAACATGCAATCATGATATGATAATATCTAGAGTGGATTTTATTTCTAATTACTTCAGGGTGGAGCTGTTAATTACATTACAAATTAAGAGTGAATATCAAATGTTGGCAAAAATAGAATCTTAAAAATAACTTTAACAGAAACTGTGATTAAAAGCAGCTGTGAGAATTTCAAGGGCAAGTAGTTAAATGTTTCCCACACATTTCTGAGAGCTGGGAAAGGGAGAAAATAGGAAGTCTGTAAATCCTAAACATGTCAGAGAAGCAATAGGAGCAGAAATAGTCACTTCATCAGTGTGTGCCATTAAATGGGGCTTCTCAGTCCAATTCCGTGTTGTGGTGGGTGACCCAGGTGTCAAGCCCCACAGAGAAGTCAGGAGAGAAAGTAAGTCTAGTGTTCCAGTTTAAGCAGTGAAATTAATAGTGTGCACTGCTGACTTGCCAGCTGGCAGGTGACATACAGAGCCAAAGAGCAGAAACATTTTTGCCTCCTTCAGGCAACCCTGACTCCAGAATACCCATAATTTCCCCTGCCTACCACAGATTACACAGAATAGGCCTCCTAGGTCACGTCTGCAAGGCCTTTTACAGAGACTGACCTTATTTGCACATGATATGATGCTGAGCAGTGCTGTCAATATGCCAGAGGGACAAGATGTCATCCAGAAGGACTTGGGCAGCATGGGCCTGGGTGAACTTCATGAGGTTCAACAGGATCAAATGCAAGGTCCTGAACTTGGGCTGAAACAATCTTCACTGTCAATACAGTCAGAGGGAGGAGGAAAAGGATTTGAAGGTGCTGGACAGGAGCAGACAGCGTGAACTTGCAGCCCAGAAGGCAAATTCTGGCCTGGGATGCATTGAAAGAAGCATGGATAGCAGATCCAGAGAGGTGATTCTGCCACTTTGCTCTGGTGAGACCTCACCTGGAGTACTGAATCCAGCTCTGGAACCCTCAGTACAGGAAGGACATGAACCTGATGGAGCAGGTGCAGAGGAGGACCACAGAAATTGTCAGAGGGTTGGAGCACCTCTGCTATGAAGACAGGCAAAAGGAGCTGGGGTTGTTTGGCCTGGAGAAGAGAAGGCTCCAGGGAACCCTAATAGCAACCTTTCAGTACCTGAAAGGGGCTTGTCATAAGGCTGGAGAGGGACTGTTTACAAGGGCCTATGGTGATAGGACAAGCAACAATGGTTTGAAATTAGAGAAATGCAGATTTAGATTGGATGTCAGGGAAATGTTCTTTACAATGAGGGTTGTTGACATTGGAACAGAGAGGTGGTTGAGGTCCCATCCCTGGAGATATTCAAGGTGAGGCTTGACAAAACTCTTGGAGACATGAGCTAGATGATGTCCCTGCTCACTGCAGGAGAGTTGGACAAGATGGACTGTATGTCAGGGGGAAAAAAAATCTCAATTCAAACAATTAGTTACTGAAATAAACTCCCAAGGGAGGTGGTGGTTTGCCCTACGTTAGACAGTTTCAAGGCCCAGCTTGGGAGGATGCTGAGCCTTAAACTATATTCTTACTGTGAAAAGTTGGTTCCAACCTTGTATTCTATGAACCCTTGAAAACAACAGTGCTGGGAATCGCACCCCCAGGGTAACAATTCGAGCACCAATATGATTAGATCATTGTTCTCCAACTTACTGCAGTGGTACAGCAGCAACTTATATGCCAACATGGAAGAGGCGTGCACAGCTAGCTTAGTTAAGATGGGTACATCTGGAAGGAACAGATAGGCTTAAGGTTGTGTGTGAGGCACAGATAGGTTAAACTTACATAAACAACTTGTAGGGTCAGCCTTCTGCAGCCAGCAGACCATGCCTCCTCGCTGCTGCATGTGGGGGTTTGTTTCATCGTCTTAGTTCCTGCCTCCGGGATGGACTCAAGGACACTCCGCAGCATGGGTTGCTCATGTTTATCACCTCGTGTCCTCTGTTAGCAAGAAATCCATCCACACAACAGTGGCTATGAGATGTGATTTCCTGCTTCAGGACAGCAGATACATCACCATGTGTGCTTTGGAAGAGATGGCCTCTGAAGAAAACAAAGCTGTGCACAAGATCCAGAGGCAGAAAAAGACAAAAGGGGAAAAGAGAGTGCAAGTGCTTGGGGGGATGACTAACAGACATGGCCAGGAATTCTGCTTCCAGTAGTTTCCAGAAAATAAAATTTTTCATAAACACCCACCACAGTGGGAGAGAAGGCCATTTTATGCTGCCTAGGGAAACGATGACTTACAATCCAACTCAGAGCAGAAAATAAAGGCACAAGACGTGTGAATGGCAACTGCTGAGAGAAAATAATTCCTCTTGAGAAGTGCGGTTTTGTTTTTGAAATAACTCAAAATAAATCATGTCAGTACAGTTTCAGCAGACTACATTGAAGCATTTTAATACTGGATTATTTGCTGGGAACTTTTCATTCCACAATAGATGTGATTATTTTTTTTCCACACTTTCCCCTTGTTTGGTATGGAAATGCAATCCTGTTTCATACAGGACAGCAATCTTGATTTTGAATATGTCTTATGCAGACTTTAAGATCCAGTTTTCAACAGTGTGCTCACGAAGGAGCCTAACAGTTTGGCTGTAAGTATCTGCAGCAGCAGAAAGGGGAAAGCAGCACTGGAGGAGACTAAGCAGGAGTTGAGACATGGGGGTACAGCAGAGCTCCCTTACTCAGTGCCTGCTTTAAGCAATACTCAGACTTTGACATTATTGTTATATTTTTTTCAATGGGGTTTGAGCTTCTAAACAATTTTATACTATTAAGTGGGAGAGCAGGGCTAGCAGCTGCAACATGAGGCAGTGCAGTGAGAGAAGGGGCCACACTCCTGCTCCTTGGAACTCTCCCTGCCTTGAGGCTGCTGGCATGAGAAGGACCATGGAGTCAAAGGCAGGTACGTCTTCCTGGATGTGAGGCAGAAAGAGTGTTTGGGATAGATAAGTATGCAAACAATTTTTAGGGTTATGGGTACAGCAGAGGAAGGTAAGAACATGTGAACAGGCATGCACATGTGAACAGGCATGCACACCTGTGTTATGCTGAGAGGAGAAAGCAGCATATGTGTTGCTGATACATCTTCTTTACACCTATTTGATGGAGGTTTGCAAACAGTAGTAGTTCTCATATTATTGCATCAAAGGACAGCCTAAAAACAGGCTGCCTGAACTTTGTATAGCACAAGTAAATTTCCAACTTCCTGCCCAAAGTCAGTCTCACCAGTCTGATCCTGAGCTGTCTAGCCCTGAAGTGGAACTTCGTGGGAAACCTTCTGTATATTATATACAACCTGACTCTTAGTTACGCAACTTGCTGCTTTCACAAACATAACATATTTGAGAAGATGGAGAAACCCAAATAACTGAAAATGTCAGACTACAATGTACCCTTTCTAAGAAAGGTATGTGATGCCATCACTCCTGGGGCTACACATCACAAACCATCCAGTGCCATGACAATGCAGCCTTTGGCAAGATTCAGATTCCCTTTCTCGGGTGGATGAGTGTACCCTAAAATAGAATTGCTAGAAAGAATACTGAAGTTAGCTTTCATCAGTATTTATATAAAGTGCCTTGGTCACTCACATAGCAAACTATGAGTAACATCACTTCAGATGACGTGTGACTGAATACCTTCTCCAGTAATCAGTCTGGCTAATTTCCTTGCTGACACCCTGTATTTCTTTTTGCCTCTTGAATGAACAGGCCATACAGCCTCTGCCACACTTCTGTTCTACTGAAGCAAGTATCTATGTCTAACAGGACTAAGGAGGGATAGAAAGAGAACATTTTAGAATGGTTTGTTGCTGCTACAAGAAAATCACACAGCTTCTAACTTCGGTAGCTCTGTTTAAAAACATAAATAGGCACTGTCATGGGTTCAGCCAATTGGATCTGCTGATGAGTATCTGATACCTATTCAACTTCATGCCAGCTTTGAAGTTGAAGTGCTGGCTGGAGAGATGTATTATGGGGCTTGTGCTTCAAATTCTAACATGAGAGGCTTCCTGTTTCTGGTTGCTCTTTCCAGTTTCCATTTTTTGAGAAGTTGGTCTTTTCTGCTGGGCTGGCTGCAAGCTTAGGGGCTGGGGAGTTGTTTTATGGCTGTCTGCTTCTGCTTTTGCTTATCTTGTGAAATAGCTAAGAGAATTGTGCACAATATTATTTTCATTAAATTCTCATTATCTCTACCCCAGAGGGTTGTTTTTTTTTTGTATGTGTGTGTTACTTTCTCTCCTGTTCTTTGTGTGGGGAGCTTCCTATTGAAATTGGGGTGCCTTATACTAACACAAGCATAAAGCCAGAAACGCTCAACATCAGCTATCTGGAGTAAGCAAGAGTAAAACACAGGGGAACACAGGGTGGTACAAATGTGTTGAATAGGAAAGAAATGTTTGCATATGTAAGGAAAGTTCTTATCCGTAGAAATGGCATAAGCATTGTCATTATCTGGTTCTTGAGCTTTTAGGATATGTAAACTTAAGATCTTGCTTGTCCCTAGGACAAACGCAAACACTGAAGTCCTTCCGAGCAAGGAGATCTCCTTTGTGTGTGTGTGTGTGTGTGGTGGCAAAGCAGCAGTAGCCTCAGTGATAGTGAGACAGTCTCTGGAAGCTACAGGCCAAATCATCTCCTCACTTCAGGCTGCCCATGAGTGTGTAATTGACAGGTCATTTCAATGTCACCATCTCCCATGTCTGTGATGGTTTGGAAATATCCACACTTTGGCAATCACCCAGACTAGACTCAGCCAGCTCTGGAAATGTGAATGAAGTTTATATTTACAGCTAGCACAATATACAAGCAGATATTTACAGTATATACAGTTACATACAGAAATATACAACATAAAAGGTAACACAGAAACACAACTCCCCTCCCAGAACCCTGAGTCCCCAGGAGGAGCTCCCAACCACCCCTGCACCTTCCCCCTGCCCCTCTCAACCTTACCCCAGTCTCAAGGAAGAATGGAGGTTTGGCCAGGGGGTTAGGAAGCAAAAGTGGATTAAAGAAAATGGAAGGTGAGGCTAGAAAAAAGATGCAGCTCAGCCAGTTCCCCAGCAGAAGTGAGAGAGAGACTCCCTTATCTGTGTTTTGTTTTTATTCTTATACATCTCAGCAAGCCTATGAGTGAGGTAGACATCACCATTGTTTTCCTTCCACAGCCTGGAATCTAGTTCTTCTCACCAAAACATTCTAGCTAGCTTCAAACTGGCACACATCTTACAGCTTTATATTCAGAAAGTCTGGATTTTTGTTTTCTGCAAACCAACACAACTGGACCAAAACAAACAAACAAACAAACAAACAAACATACAAAAAAACCCCAATCCCCAACCAAACAAAAAAGCAGCAATATTTCTACTACAAAACACTGATATTCTGAACCATGTGTTTCCTCCTGTTTAACTTTCAGCATATACCAGCTTAATTACATCAGACTGCATCAGCTGTGTAACCTGTCATGAAGTTGCATAAGACAAAATGTCTCATGCAATTTGCTGCATCATCCAGGAAATGCAGAGGCAAAAAAGAACAAGAAGAAAGAAAATAAAAGGATCTAAGGCACTAGGGTTTTATGCCTTGTGTTAAAACTACTTTCAGATCTTCAGTATGTAAACAACATAACTCTTAAGCAAACCTTTTAATTGAATGCATTATCTTTACTAAAGCTGCCACAGCCTCTTCACATGGTCCATCTCAGCAGGACAGCAACTTCTCTGTAACAAAAGGCATTTTTGCCACTCATGATCTGAACTCCACTCCAAGGTTGATTGTGTCACTCTTATTCACAGTGAGTAATGCTGCTGACCTAAGGTACAACACTCCCAAATCTGACTGTACAATGACATGATTATATTGGATGATGTGATCTCAGCAATTCACTAATACTATGCTATTGCATGTGCATACATATCCCAAATCGTCCTTCCACTTTACATCCAGGACCATATAGAGACATGGTTCCCTTGCTTCTCCTCACTGTTAATACAAACCTCCAAGAAGTCTCTTCCATTCAGCCACAGCTCTTCTTTCCCTCCTGCAAGAGTAAATATCATAGAATCACAGAATCAACCAGGTTGGAAGAGACCTCCAAGATCATCCAGTCCAACCTAGCACCCAGCCCTGTCCAATCAACTAGACCATGGCACTAAGTGCCTCATCCAGTCTTTTCTTGAACACCTCCAGGGACGGTGCCTCCACCACCTCCCTGGGCAGCCCATTCCAATGGCAAATCACTCTCTGGCAAGAACTTCCTCCTAACATCCAGCCCAGACCTTCCTCAGCACAACTTCAGACCTTGTTCTGTTTCTGGTGGTCTGGGAGAAAAGACCGACCCCAGTGGCCTGACTAGTGTTGAGGCCAGGGGAAGAATAACCTCCCTTGTCCTACTGGCCACACTGTTCCTGATACAGGCTTGGATGCCATTGGCTCTCCTGGCCACCTGGGCACACTGCTGGCTCATCTTCAGCTACTATATACCAGTACCCCCAGCTCTCTCTTGGCCTGGCTGCTCTCCAGCCACTCTGTCCCCAGCCTGTAGCACTGCTTGGGCTTGTTGCAGCCAAAGTGCAGAACCCTGCACTTGGCCTTGTTAAATCTCATCCCATTGGCCTCTGCCCACCCATCCAGCCTGTCAAGGTCCCTCTGCAGGGTTCTCCTATCCTCCAACAGGTTAACACCTGCTCCTATCTTGGTGTCATCTGCAAACTTACTGATGGAGGACTCGATCCCCTCTTCCAGATCATCAGTAAAGACATTGAACAGGGGTTGGCCCAGCACTGATCCTTGGGGAACACCACTAGTGACAGCTGCCAACTGGATGTGGCACCATTCACCACCACTCTCTGGGCCAGGACATCCAGCCAGTTCTTGATCCATATCAGAGTGAATCTGTCCAAGCCATGAGCTGCCAGCTTTGTCAGGAGCTTGTTATGGCAGATAGTGTCAAAGGCTTTGCTGAAGTCCAGGTAGACTACATCCACAGCTATTTTTCCAGAATCAAACAAAGAATGTTTCTAAAACAAGGAGAAAAGAAGTGCTGGCATATTTTCACATGAAAAGCTGTTTGTCAGATGTATGTCCACTATCGATCATGACAAACTTTTGCATTCATTGCTCTTTTTTCTTCTCTAAAATCTAACAAGTTCCAGCAAGACAATATTAAATTATGAACATTACATCATGTTTTCTATTCATGAACAGCAGAGAAACTTCCCTTTTGACATAGCAAAGATCATGGCTGGAACACCCAGCACAAGCTGATTCTTCTCCTTTTCCAAGGAAAATAAAATTGTTTGCCTTGCTAAAGGAGAGTATTATCTTTTGTACCATGCCAGAAGTTAATGGAAAATGTCTTCCACGTGAAACTTGTGTTCTCTTGTTGCTGTTATTTGCACAAAAATGCAGCTTTGCATTTCTCAGAGGGAGTAGCCATACCAGTTTGTCTCCAAGGCAGATTATTCTGCTTATGGCTAAACAAAACAAAAAAAAAAAAAAAAAAAGAAAATCAAAACCAAAAACCAAACCAAAACAAAACAAGAAGGTGTCTGCCAATATGTAGGCTGTCATGTTGCCTTCTATTTGGGTCCAGCAGGAAGAGACCTGTCTCAGAATGTTTGCTTGCTTTTTGAAAGCAAAGGCAGCAGTGCCAAAGGCAGTACACACAGAAATTATTCTTCTTCTAGAGCAAACTTTTCAAAACATTTCAGAAAGTTTCTGTGGGACAGGAGCCTGCCTCTGTCCTATCTCACTTGAAAAAAAAAAAAATTAAAAATATATATTAAAAACAAACAAACTATTAAAACCCCCAAGAACTTTAGCTTTTCCGGGTCACAGTTCACTCTATTCCATTTTGTGCAGCACCAGCTCAGCAAATTTCTCAAGCTGCAGTCACTCTTTGGTGCAGCCTTTGAGCCCTGACTTCTTTTTTTAGCTTGGGAGTTGAGTTTTCCTTCCTACTCCCCCTCTTCTCCAAGGCTAGCCTAGTCTTTCTATTGTGATCATGTCTCTGGTGGACAGCCTCTCCCATGAGGAAGGGTGGTAGCACTGTTTGTCAAACAGACTATGTGGAGCTTTTGCTGAAGAGCAGGTGCTGCTTCTGCTTATTCAAGTATCTGATCCTGTCATCAGTCTTAATTTCTTTGTCTTGTTTTCCTTTCTGGTATCTTCCACTGAATGTGCAGTCATTGCTAATTCAGAGTTCAAGTTTCTTTAAAGAGGTGTCTCTGCTTCCTGAGCTGGCAAACACTTGCCTTCAAAAAGGCTACATGATACTAAAACACCAGAATATGCATAAAAGCCAGCAATAGCAAGCTGTTTTGTAAGCAGGACATCAACTAAAGCCTGCTTTCCAATGGATTGTGGTGTGTCTATGGAATCTTTATGGTCTAACTGGTAACAGAGCAGAATCAGGCCTGGCCTAAGAAAGGAGAGTGTAACTGAAGATGGAGATGTTCAGTTAGGAAATTCAGACTTAAAAGCAAATGATCCAGCTGCTGCAAGATAAACTGTGGTAGTAGTTCTCTGCATCTTCATTATCACGGAGTGAGTACTTGGTGCATGCTCCTGCCTTGCAGCGTTGTTCACTAAATGCCACACCTCTGGACCATGTGCTACCTGACATTTGCTGTGTTCTAGGCATGCATACACAGGTAGTTCTCAAGGAGTAGTTGGCTCATTGTAAACCATAAAATGATACAATGGGAGGGGTTAAAAGGGATCTCTGGACATCATCTGGATCAACCACCCTAAGCAAAGCAGGATCACCTAGGGCTGGTGACACACAAATGTGTTCAGGTGGGTTTTGAAAGACTCCAGAGAAGGAGACTCCACAACCTCTCTGGGTAGCCTAGTCCAGGGCTGTGTTGTCCTCACAGTAAAGTAGTTTTTTTTCCTGTGTTCTAGTTTGTAGCTATTTCCCCTCATCCTCTAACAGGGCACCACTGAAAACAGACTGCCCCTTACTTCTTGACATCCACTATTCAGATATTTATAGACATTAATAAGATCCCCTCTCAGCCTTCTCTTCACAAGACTAAACAGCCCCAGCTCTCTCAGCCTTTCTTCATAAGAGAGATGTTTCAGTCCCATCCTTGTACCTCTCCATTGGAAACTCTTTAGTAATTCCCTGTCTCTCTTGAACTCCAGGCCGATCATGTGGCAGTGGCCCCCACATTCTTCCTATTTTTCCTTTTGCCACTGACGTATTTGAAGAAGCTCTTCTTGCTCTCTTTTACATCATTTGCCAGATTTAATTCCAAGAGGGCCTTGGCCTTCCTTGTTACGTATCTACATACCCTGGAAGTGCTCCAATAATATTGCCATTTGATCAGTCCCTTTTTCCAGATACTGTGAGTTTCCTCCTTCTACGATTTTTTCAGCAGCTCCTTGCTCATCCATGCAGATCTCCTGCCTTCTCTGCTTGATTTTTCACTCAAAGGAATGCACCTATCTTGAATGTGAAGGAAGGAGGTGTTTAGGTATTAACCATCTCTTTTAGCCCTTCCCCCCCCCCCCCCCCCCCCAACTTCTAGAGTCCTAGCTTGTGAGATTCCTCCCAGCAAGTCTTTGATGGGACAAAATTATCCCTCCTGAAGTCTAAGGTTGCAATCCTACATATTGTCCTGCCTCTTCCTCATGTGATACTAAACTCTACCATACCATGCTCACTGCATCTAAGGCTGCCCCCAACCTTCACATCCCCAACCATGCCTTCTTTGCTCACTAATACAAGATCCAGCAGCACACCTCTCCTCCCCACTATCTGCATCAAAAAGTTATTGCCAGTGTATTGTAGGAACCTTCTGGACTATATGTCCCTAACTATGTGGTTTTACTAGCAGATATCAGGGTGATCAAAGTTACCCATGAGCAACCAGGGTACCTAATCTAGAGGCTAATTCCAGCTATCTGTAGAAGGCCTCATTGACAGCTTCCTCCTGGTCTGGTGGTCTGTAGTAGACACCCACAATCGTTTCAACCACATTTTCATGCCCCTTAATTCTTATCTCCAAGTTTTCAATACCCTCTTCATCTCCCTGTGGGTAGAGCTCAATGCCTTCCACTTGCTCTCCCTCATAAGAACAATCCATCATCTTGCCTCATTGGCAGATCTTCTCTAAAAGATCCATAGCCATCCATGACAACATTCCAGTCACAGGATCTATCCCACCATGTCTCTGTACCTGCACTGAGATCATGGCCTTGTAATCAAACACAGATCTACAATTCCTTCTTTTTATACCTCAAGCTGTGTGCTTTGGTATACAGGCATCTCAGAGACCTAATTGAGCAGGAATGCAACTCTGGAGAGAAGCAAATGGAACCCCCATAGGAATACTAAGTATTGAGGTGGTTGCACCTTCCAGCTTCTGGAAGGCAGATAAGGAGCATTTGTCACTGCTACAGGTGGTCTGGTTTATTCCCCAAATGTGATGTCATAAGCATTACCACACTGTATTCCACCACCTGAGTTCACCTCACAGTAGCATGCTTACTCACACTTTAATCCCATGTCGCCATTGGCTTTGCTACGTTTTTAAGAAATAAGCAAAGATTAAATGCTCTTAAAATGCACTTTGTGCACTATGACGCCCTGCAAGAACAAGTAAGTTATTTAATTGTGTCAATAAATGTCATAATGAAATTTGCTTCTTTCAAAGGGCTGAACTGGGAGGTCTGATACAGAAGTTCACAAGTTTAAATAAATACCCAGAGACCAAATACCTTATTGCTGAGGTCAGTTTCTCAGTAACCAAAGGAACTATACATACACAGAATTTGAAACTTACTAATTTTTTTTTCCTAGATCATCCAAGTGCAGGGTGCTGCACTTTGGCTACAACAACCCCATGCAGAGATACAGGCTAGGGTCAGAGTGGCTGGAGAGCAGCCAGACAGAGAGGGATCTGGGGGTACTGATTGATACCCGCCTGAACATGAGCCAGAAGTGTGCCCAGGTGGCCAAGAGAGCCAGTGGCATCCTGGCCTGCATCAGGAATGGTGTGGTCAGCAGGAGCAGGGAGGTCATTCTGCCCCTGTACTCTGCACTGGTTAGACCACACCTTGAGTATTGTGTTCAGTTCTGGGCTCCCCAGTTTAGGAGGGACATTGAGATGCTTGAGAGAAGGCGACGAGGCTGGTGAGAGGCCTTGAGCACAAGCCCTATGAGGAGAGGCTGAGGGAGCTGGGATTGTTTAGCCTGGAGAAGAGGAGGCTCAGGGGTGACCTTATTGCTGTCTACAACTACCTGAGGGGTGGTTGTGGCCAGGCGGAGGTTGCTCTCTTCTCTTAGGTTCGCCGTCCCTGGGGCAGTTCAAGGCAAGGTTGGACATGGCACTTGGTGCCATGGTCTAGCCTTGAGCTCTGTGTTAAAGGGTTGGACTTGACGATTTGTGAGGTCTCTTCCAACCCTGATGATATTATGATACTATGATATGATATTATGATACTATGATACTATGATAAACATCATTATTATGGAGGGAACTCCAAAGTGTCAACGTATTCACAAGCCTATGCTGAAGTCATTCCTGTTGTCCCACCATAAACCCATCTGTGCTTTTCTTCCCCTGAAATCTAGCATTTCTTAGAGCAAAGAGTTTTGTCAGAAAGAATTTTCATGCTCTAGTTGTGGTGCAGGTGCACATGGCTCAGTCTCAGGCCATTAATGGTGCATCCCAGTCTTCTACCAGGGAGTTGTCTACTGATTCTGCTTGCAGAGAAGTTTTGTAAGAGAGCACTTGGCAGCACTGCAAGGGCACCAGGAGATTCCCAGACAGACGCATTGAGCCATCATGGTGTTTGCAGGCTGGATTGTCTCTTCCCACCACCCACCACTCACCATGCGATGTGTGCAGCCTAACTTGTGGATGCTCCCTGGTTTCGAAAGCGACTGCAGTGCCTCACATTCTGAGGAAATGATGCATCCCTGAATCACTTTCATGCCATCAGGAGCAAAAGCACTATTAGGTTCTAGGTCACAGCTGTGTCCCTTCTTTGCTCAAAGCCTCCTTTCTTTGCTCAGCGCTCAAGTAAAGGAGTCATGCTGGCTTTTTGCAAATGACAAATGTTTATCTGTTTCACAAATTTTCAGATAAATCCAGAAGGATGTGAATATTAATAAAGCAAACTCTGTAAGTCCTCTTGCATACCCCTCCTCTGAGTAACAAAGTAGTCACACAGCATAACATCATACTATATAGGTACATCTTTGGAGCTTACTCATTTGCATCTAAGTATCCCACAGAAGAAAACAAACATAAAGTGAAATTAGTTCCAACAATTAAAAGTTGCACAACAAAACAGCTCCCAGCCTGTGGGAAAGTAGTGACTGTTACTTTATGAAATGCTAGTGTGGCAGAGGACCACATTTCCCAGGTTTATCTTCCCTTCAGACTCCTCTGAATATGTATCACTATTCTTGTTGGTGGGAGCAAAGAAGATAAGCATAAATAGTTGAGAATCACACAGAACCACACAAAATCGTCAGAGTTGGAAGAAACCTCAAAGATCATTCAGTTCCAACCCCCATGCCACGGGCATGGACACCCTCCACTAGATCAGGCTGACTGAAGCCACATCCAGCCTGGCCTTAAAAACCTCAGGAGATGGAGCCTCCACCACCTCTCCGGGCAACATGTTCCAGTGTGTCACCACCATCATGGTGAAGAACTTCTTCCTAACATCCATCATGAATTTACCCTCCTCTAGTATTGCTTCATTTCCCCCAGTCCTATCATGACCTGACACCCTAGAAGACCCTCACCAGCTTTCTCATGGTGGGGGTGGGGAGACAATCACCTGACTTGACCTGCTGGCCACACTTCTCTTGATGCAGCCCAGGATACAAATGGCTTTCTGGCCTGCAAGTGCACACTGGTGACTCAAGTTGATCTTCTCATCCACCAGCACCCCCAAGTCATTTTCTTCAGGGCTGCTCTCAAGCCAGTCACTGCCCAGATGATATCAATGCCTGTGATTGACCCACTTCAGGAGCAGGACGCTACACTTGGTCTTGTTGAACCAACAAAGGTTGCTTAGATCCTCCCTTTCAGCCTGTCAAGGTCCCTCTGGATGGATCCTTTTCCTCTGGTGTGTCAGCCTGCACCACACAGCCTGGTGTCATTGGCAAACTGGCTGAGGATGCACTCAATGCCATTGTCCATGACCAACAATGATGTTAAACAAGACTGACCCCAGTCTTGATCCTTGAGGGACTCCACTTGTCACTGACCTCCACTTGGACATGGATCCATTGACAGCCACTCTTTGGTGTGGCCATCAAGCCAGTTCTTTATCCACCAAGGGGTCAATCCATCAAACCCATATTCTACCAGCTTGGAAATCAGGATGTTATGGGAGACAGTGTTGAAGCCTTTGATCAAGTCCAGATAAATGACACTGATTGCTCTCCCCTTGTCTATTGATGTTGTGACTCTGTTATAGAAGGCCACCAAGTTTGTCAGTCAGGATTTGCCATTGGTGAAGCTGTGCTGGTTGTACCCAACCACCTGTCATTCTTCTGCCTCAGCAGTGCCCCCAGGAGAATCTGCTCCATGATCTTAGCAAGCACAGAGGTGAGACTGAGCAGCCTATAGTTCCCTGGATCATTCTTCTTTCCCTTTTTGAAAACTGGAGTTCAGTTTCCCCTTTTCCAGTTGGTGGGAACTTCACTGGACAAATGTCATGACTTTTGAAATATAATAGAGAGAGGTTTACTGACATCATCTGCCAATTCCCTCAGTACGCATGGGTGTATCCCATCAGGTCGCATGGACTTGAATGGTTTCAGGTTTGTCAGATGGTCATGGACCTGTTTTTCACTCACAATGGGCAATTCTTTTGGATTTACAAGAAAAAAATATGAATCATAAACAGCAAATTGATAACAGCAACACTTTGCCTCAGAGTTCTAAGCAATTTTGAAATCAATATGTCTGCCAAACTTAGAGTTTTTAGTAGATACAAGAAGAGTAAAGAGTGACAGAAATAAATACCAATTGCACACTTAAGAGAGTCTAGTTTTAGGTTTCTGAACATGAATGCAGCCTAGGAGTATACAGAAGCACAGCACGATGTGACAAACATCCCATCTGGTGCTGCTGATCAGTCATCGCCTGAACTTCCAAAAAAGTTAGCCATATTTTTGGGGCACTGTAATTAACCAGTGAGAGAGGAAGCAGGGCAGAGCACTCAAACCAAACAACACAAGAACTCGCTGTTATCAATTGATCACTACAAGTAACATCTCCCAGCTCTCCTCTATACAGCTTGATGTGAACTGGCACTTCAAAACTACGTTGTACTTAGTTTGGTCCTCTTAAAAAATCTGACGGAAAGTGCTTTATATTTTCACAGTGTGAAGTCCTTATTTCTGAGAAAGGTAGCTGACCAAGTGGTTGCTTTTGCTTTTTACTTTCTAAAATGATGACACAAGAGCATTTCTGAAGAAGGCAGAGGTCACAGATGTTCTGGTGATTTGACTGGGGATTAATTGGCCAAGGTTATAAAAAGAGAATTATTTCTGTTTTCCCAAAAAGACCCACCCCCAAACTATATACAGAACTGGTTAAATCTTATTTAAAGGTCTAATTTGGTTGGGAAATCTTCACAAGGATGCTTAGGAGCAAGTTTAGTAATTTAGGAAAGTCAGAAAATGGAAAAGGCTAAGTCACAAAACAGTTCTACCCCACTTATAAACCACGCTGAGAAGAGAACCTAGGGAAGAGATTCTACTCACGGAGGTGAAGTGGGAATTTAACGATCATCCCTGCTGAGTTTCTCTGTGGCAGCCTCTGAAGCTCCAAGATATACCCAGGTTGCTAATCCATGCAGCAAAGTCCAAGATTAATTAACTCACCAAAGTCAAAGTGCCTCAAACACAGTTTCCATGAGGGAAAAGATCAGGGAGCGGCACTGCCTTAGCAGCATAGAGAAAAATCAAACTACTGCTGTGTTCCCCAGCTCTGGGTAGTGAGCAGGAAGTCAGGCTATGCTGGTCCAAGAGAAGCCAGGTCCAGATGACACTGGCAGCTCTCTCTCAAATGGACCTAGGAACTTACTCAACTTGCAGACGTGTAGGGGAGCAGGACGAACTGTGCAAGAGCAGGACTGCACAAAGCAGTGTGAAAACAGGAACAGTGCAAAAGTGGGAACTGTGCAAAAAGTGAGAATTCTGTGAAGGAGGCAACCTCATGAGCTTTTTTCCTCACTCTATGATTTTTTCTAGACAGTGTGTCCACTTGACATATATACTGGGCACGAAGAACCCAGTCAACCATCAGCTGATTCCAACACGGGTTTTCCCGCAAGTTAGCGCACATGTGGAAAAGGCACCTTTTGCCGTTCCCCCTTCAAGCTTGCAAGGTCTGGGGGCAAAGCAGTTTTCACACCTTCTTCTTCTCCCAGTCAAACTTCCAGAGACAGAGTGAGGGAAGAAGGGATTTGGAGTGCCCCACAACACTGTCCCCAACAGCATCTCTGGGATCTTAACCAGGAGAGCTCATGAAAACCATTGTGCCACTTAGCTGCAAGTTTATGGGAAACACAGAATGAAGTTTTAAAGCCTCAGCTAATCACCACTAGCAAGACACTGGCAGGCTGGAAACTTGGGCAAGGTGAGTAGTGTCTGAAGGAGAGAGAGAGACAGCTGCACTACACCCAAACATAAGCACTTCTAGGTTAAAGTCATCATCAGAGCAAGATGGAAAGTACATAGTGCAACAGCCTTCACTGCACCAGGTAAGGAGATTAAAGGAAAGAACTCTGTTTTCCAGTGCTTCTTGCAGCACTGCCTCTGTTTCCAAAATAGTCTCTAAAACTCTCCACTCTACTGGAAAAAAAATAAGTTAAACAATTCTTGTCCACTGTTACCACAATCCTCTTTGCTTTACTGCAAATGGGCAGCACAGACCTAAGTTTCTGTGAGCAACTGAAACATCTGTATCCATGAACACTGGGGACATCGCCCCATTTCACCCTACCCTTTCAGTTTTATACAGAATAATGGAATGAACTGTCTTCTCCATGGACCCACCAACCTGCCACCCGACTGTGCCTGCAAGGCAGTTGAGTCCGTGGAAATAACACTCCCCAGAGTATAATCCCATCTAAAGGACCAGCTGGCCTGTCTTGTCATACAATAATGTTGCTCCTTTTCCTTACTGAATGCCCTCTCATCCTATGCCAAAAGTGCACATGCATGAAAGCCTTGGTTTTCTTTTTAAAGGGCTTGTTTAACTTCAAGCTAAAGCTATTGGGTTTTATGTGTTTAAAGTGCTGTACAACACAATGTCAGTTTTGTGGCCTAGAGCAGAGTTGTGTGTAACAAATTAAGCATAGGGGTTTATTTCTGCTGCAGACCATGCAGACCTTTACAAAAATATACCAGCTTAATAATAAAAAGCTGCACCATAAAAAATCAACTAGCTATAGCATTATAGCTCAAGCAACAACGATGTGGTCCATGAAGACCAAATGGGGCAATATCTGGGCTTATGTTATGTACAAACTCCCTCTGTAGCTCATTTGTCTTCTTCAAAAGGATAGGTCCTCTACTGACTGTTCTTCCTGGGCTAAAATCAACTCATCTGAACCTATTTTCATGCAATGAAGGACTCTTGTGCAACACACTGCCAGTGTTCTATAGCACTGCTTGCATCACCAGACCTTCATCTCTCAAATGCTACCCTAGTTCAAATTTGAGATCTGATTACCTTGGTCATTTACTTACTAAACTGAGGAAAGAGATCAGGAAGAGAAGCATATCATAACAGTAAATGCTTAGAAACACTCTCAGAGTGGAGAACAGGAACTGTTCCACTATGTACTAGTAGCAACACGTTCATCCATTAGGAGGATTAAGATGATTTTTTTGATGCCTAGGGACAGATCTAGAGAGTTAGAGTGCCCACAACAACACAGAAACAAAACAGTTGAAGAAAGATTTAAACTGTTGCTGTTCAGGACAAAACTGAGAATTATCTCACAGCAACAGTTTTCTGTCACACTTTCAGACTCCTTTGCTGGCCCTATAAGTGAATTAAATTAATCTTGATCTTATTCAAGCTGGAAGAAGGCTTGTAGTTAAATGAGAAGATACTCATGAAAAGAAAAGACAATAGCTCCAACATGTCTTTGAGAACTGGACCCCATGTCTTGGTTTATTTTCCAAGCACATGAGTTGTCTGGGAGGAAAGCAGGCTTTAAGGCCAGACAAACATAGTTTTGGGGATGTTGTGTATGCTTGCCAACATAACATTTGAAGAAGGTACAGAAACTGAAGAAAACCCAAATTTGCTAAAAAAAAATAAACCCTCTTAACCATGCAGACCTATGCATGATATCAGTGAGGCTTCCCTTTAGAGGCCTACCTGCACCAAAGTGATCACATTTGCAAAGGCACAATCATAAACTACTTCATCACTATTATTTATTATTTGGAAATAAGAATGATGCATATTTGTCAAGGTACTTCCAATCTAAGTTGTCCTGTGGTACAGCTAAAATCTTACTTAAGAAATTTGTCATTGTTACTTACCAGCTTTCTGTATAGAATCATAGAATCAATCAAGTTAGAAGAGACCTCCAAGATCATCCAGTCCAACCTAGCATCCAGCCCTATCCAGTCAACTAGACCATGGCACTAAGTGTCTCATCCAGCCCATTCCAATGCCAATCACTCTCTCTGGCAAGAACTTCCTCCTAACAGCCACTCTATACTTCCCCCAGCACAACTTGAAACTGTGTCCCCTTGTTCTGTTGCTGGTTGTCTGGGAGAAGAGACCAACCCCCACCTGGCTACAACCTCCCTTCAGGTAGTTGTAGACAGCCATGAGGTCAGCCCTGAGCCTCCTCTTCTGCAGGCTAAGCAACCCCAGCTCCCTCAGCCTCTCCTCACAGGGTTTGTGCTCCAGGCCCTTCACCAGCCTTGTTGCCCTTCTCTGGAAGGGATGTGCTTAAGGCTATGAGGAAGGCAATCAATTGCTGGATCAGGGATTTTTTTATTCAGTGCTAACTCTACTCTGAATGTGTTAGCAGAAGAACTTTTCTTTTAACACAGACAAAGCAATGCATTAAACCCTCTACATCAATAACTCTGAATATTGTCATTGCCTTCATTTGCTCTCCAAACTTGTCAGAACACTGTATTACTGTGAGTTGAGCACACATTTCAGGCACATGACTTCTCTTGTAATATAGCATGTGTCACAGATGAAACTGTTGCCTGCTACTGTGGAGATGCATAATATCACCAACATACCTTTTTCTGTGTTCTTCAGGGACAACTCTGTAAAGCATCACTTGCTCTAGAGTTCATCTGTTTGCAAGTTAGCTTAACTCCCACTCTCAGTCTTATCCTAGCTATGGTATTTCTATCCATCTTGTTTTAATGCAGCATATCATACCTGAAATGTCTTTGTTCCCTTTTGGTGATGAAGTGTCAGACACTGAAGAGCTTCTAACTCTGAGAAGCTGTTAATTCTGAAATATTCTTTCTGTAGAAATCCAACTATATGGCTTTCCATAGAGACTCTTGCATGACATTTGGTAAAAAAATTCGCCTTTTAAACTCACCGAGTCTCAATGAATTTCAATTTAAGGATACAGTCCTAGGAAAGGATGATTTTTTTTTTTTTCCCCCTCTCCTCCATTTTTTATTTAATTCTAAATCTCAGGCTGAAAATGAGAAGCTAAAAACTAACAAAATGGTGATTAAATCAAAGAAGCAATGCTTGAAGAATAACTTGCTTATACCACCTGAAAGATTCTCAATTAAGTGTAGGGGGAGAGGGGGGAAACACCAGGGAAAGTGTCAAATCATTGTTAACATACCCCAAAACAGAGAAATCTCAGCTGTACAGAGAGAAATCACACTGGCAGCTGCCACTGGCAGCATGACGTTAAATAGCATGACATTAAGCAGCAAGACACTAAGCAGCAAGACACTAAGCAGCAAGAAAGCTACTAGGGATTCACCAAATGGGAAACCCTGCATGGAGGCAGTGCTCCTGATGCTGACCCCTGCAGATCTGGAGAAATCCTTGTCCCTGCTGCAGACAACAGGATGCTTGCACACCGTTAGCCATCACTCTTCTCCACCACCAAGTCCTAGTTGCAATTGCCATCTGCGTACAGGTTGGCAGGTAGAAACCATGCTCCCTCAGGGGTCAGCAGCCTCAGAAGAGCCTTTACAGACGATATAAGCTAGAGATTAATTTTCTTGCTGCACTTTAGTGTTATTTCTAATGACAGATAATGAAACCAGTAAAGTCTAGCATAGCCAACATCTAGATTTTACCAATAAGACTTACATTTTAACGGTAACTTTCTGCTACTCAGCATTATCCTAGAAATGCTAAAAATACATCAGCACAGGGAAAAAAAAAACAACCAAACAAACAAAACGAGCATACAAACAAAACCCCAGAGTTCAGGATTAATTAGGACAAGAAAACTGAAATTGAAGCCCTTGTTGTCCAGCTGCAAGACCACTGCAAGAGCCAAAAATAACACAAATGACAGAAGGCAATGGCATTAAGTGTTAGACAAATTTCCAACACGTTCACTAAACCTACTAACAACCAGAAATCAAAGCAAATACAGGGACGGAACACAAGTGAGAATCCTCTTTCCAAACTGATTTTGGAGTTACAATTGCAAGACCTGGGGTTTGCCAGCGCATTGGCAGGGAACCAGGTGCCTTACAAAACAATATGCTACTTTGAAGCAGGCTAGAATGTTTTGGTGAGAAGAACTAGATTACAGGCTGTGAAAGAGAAACAATGGTGATGTCTACTTCACTCATAGGATTGCTGAGATGTATAAGAACAAGAGTATAAACATAGATATGGGAGTTGCTCTCTGTCTGGGCTGTGGGCTGCATACTTCTCTAACCTCACCTTCCATCTCTCGAATCCACTTGCTTCCTAACCCCCCTGGCCAACCTTGCATTCTTCCTTGGACACAAGGCAATGTCTGGAGTAAGGTAGAGGGGAGGGAGAGGGTGGAAGGGTGGTTGGGAGCCCCTCCTGGGGACTCAGGTTTCTGGGAGGGGAGTTGTGTTTCTGTACTACCTTTCACCTTGTGTATTTCTGTACATAACTGTATATACTGTAAATATCTGCTTGTATATTCTGCTAAGCTGTAAATATAAATCTTTATTCAATTTCCAGAGCCAGCTGAGTCTAGTCTGAGTGATTTCCAAAGTGTGTGTGTGTGGGGGGGGGGGGGGGGGGGGAACAACACCCAAACCACCACAACCAACCACCTCCAAAAGCCCTGGGCAGTGGCTGGAAAGCCTCTGTTATCAGCGAGGAGAGAGGGGGAGTTTGCCCACACACACCAGTCTGAGAAATGTGCTGTGAATATTTAGCCTCTGCACATATAATAAATGCCAAGGCACTGCTCTGGATATAAACTTAGCCAGAAGACACCTTCCCAGGTGAGGAAACAAGAGGTGGATGCAGTTCCTTTTTATTTTTACTTTTTTTTTTTTTTTTAATACTCTGTGATGGTTTGGGTGTTTCCCACCCCCCCACACACTTTGGAAATCACCCAGACTAGACTCAGCTGTCTCTGGAAATATGAATGAAGTTTATATTTACAGGTAGCACAATATACAAGCAGATATTTACAGTATATACAGTTATATACAGAAATATACAACATAAAAGGTAACACAGAAACACAACTCCCCTCCCAGAACCCTGAGTCCCCAGGAGGGGCTCTCAACCACCTCTGCACCTTCCCCCTGCCCCTCTCACCCTTACCCCAGTCCCAAGGAAGAATGGAGGTTCAGCCAGGGGGTTAGGAAGCAAAGTGGATTAGTCCAAAATGGAGGGTGAGGTTAGAGGGTAAGATGTAGCTCAGCCAGCAGCCCGAGTGAGAGTGGTGCTGAGTGTCTCATCTATGTTTTTCTTTTATTTTTATACATCTCAGCAAGCCTATGAGTGAAGTAGACATCACCATTGTTTTCCTTTCACAGCCTGTAATCTAGTTCTCACCAAAACATTCTAGCCTGCTTCAAACTAGCACATACTCTGAGAGGAGGTTTTGATAACCAAGTCTTAGAAGTCTTAGATGCATTTGTTGGTTCAAGCACTCGGTCACCAGCTGTTAGGGTGCAATGGTGGCTGCTACTGACGGGCATTAAAACTTCTTTTTTTCCTCTTAGCTATTGTTAATGATAGCCAGCACTTCAGACAAACACTCTAGGACAGAAGACAATAGGTCAACTTAGTCTACGTTAGTCATACATTGTGCAAAATTTGAACAGGTCTGATATAAGAAAAAGGGAAAAAAAAAAGATAAAAGAAGAAAAATAAACTGAACCCAGTGTAGTGCAACCAAAAGCAGGTTGGTCTCTGTACACTCTGATGTGGGAAGCTGTTCTAAAGCAAGAAAGGTCCTGTGCTTTTCCTGGGAAAAATAAATACCTAAATGCCACAGTTTCCCAGCACTTTGAAACAGAAAAAAAAACATTGACAGAGAGAGCAAGTTATGAGTCATATGAGAGGAGCCTTGCACAGGTGTGGTTTATCAGCTTAATACTTACAACCAGAGCCAAAACATCCAGAGCAGTTATGAAACTGCTAAAATAACTCTTTGAAGCTGCTACAAGAAAAGGGCAAGGAACAGTTTGCATTTAAGTAAATGTACTAACACATAACTTCTTCTTAGATCCTGTGTTTAACTGTGGAGTAATTTTGTCATTTTTCATTGTAAAAACTCAGTGTCTGAGGTGGAGTTACTTCAAATACTTTTTTTTCCCTTTCCCAGCAGGATGCTGCAAAACTGGCATGGTACACAGTAAAGTGTTCAAACACTTAACATTTCTGGCTTAAGGATTTTGTATCCTTCTATTCCTTCCACAACTCATAACAGCCTAGATAAGAGCAAGGCTCACTTGCCCCACAACTGGTGGAAATGAGGTAAGGAGACCTACACAGGAATCTGTGGGGAACCAAGTTAGGGAGGTTTTCATTTGTCACAGAAGAGAGTATGGTCTGATGATCCGGAGGTGACATTACACTCTTAAATGGAAAAGCAATTTGCATTGAGGACAAAAGGAAATAAATGTACCTGTAGATGAATGCAACAACTTCTAGATCTTAAGGTCTCGAGACAACGGAGCAAAATCAGCTCATCCAGATGAGCTTCATCCTCCCACATAGTCACAAAAAAAAAAAAAAAAAAAAAAAAAAAAAAAAAAAAAAAAAAAAAGTTTTCAGAGATTATCTTCTGCAGAAAACACTAGAAAGGTGAAAGGGCCTGAAATACCTGTTTCTGGAGCTCCTTGGCTTGATGGAGGAAACCATGTTTTCATGTGGTTGAGTTAAAGAGACCAAGACCTAGGGCCATGTACAAGGTTGGATTCATTTCCACTTCTTTTCATCCGTCTATGGAAGTTTAGATTTTGGAGGCATCCCCAAACAACATTCTTCGTGGCCCTATCTCTTCAGTCTTGTCTTTTCTGAGCTCATATATTTGTTTATATTTCTTTAAATATATGTATTTTCTCACTTCCCAGAAAAAGTTCTGGTCAGAAAAGCAACTTGGTAGCACAAGCTGTTTAAAAATCCTGTTTTGTGCCCAGGAGAGAAGTTTCCAAACAGCATAGAGGCAGGTTTACTTAGACTACGCTGGGGCTGTGCAAAATTACCCACCTGCATTAGCAAAGACTTTATGTTACCTGGCTGCATCTATTAAACGAGGCCAAGAAGCTGCTTAGACAACACTTCCAGTAACCACTTGCACACTGACTTTTGAACACACCAACCCACTTCTCCTTATGGTTTCTGTGCAAGCATCTCCCCACCCTGCTGCAGAGCTATCGACAAAGCCATCAACCTTCCCCAATTCTATCCCCTCCTAAGAAAAGGCTTATTAAAATGAACACCAGAGCCTCTAGCTTTCTCAGAATCCTACAAAAGGTTTTAGAACCAGAAGAGGTTGAGATGAGAGGTAATTATGGGCACTGGCCTCACAAACCAGTACAAATGGACAGAAGCCTTCCTGCAATTTGTTTCATTGCTGCCTGCCAGCTTTGCAAGCCTGCCCCTACTGCTCCACCCCAGCACACTGTGCTCCTAGAGATACCACAGGGGCAAACACAGGAATAAATCTGAGTTTTTATCAGCATTACCAAGTCCTTGGAATAATCTTCTAGGTTTGCTTCTTTTTGTGGAGCTCTCAGGGTGAAATAAAGTTTTGCACAAATCTACTAACTTCAGTGAAGAAGGCACAACACTTCTTTCAGTCAGCACACAAGGTAAAACTACAATGGAAAAAAAAAAAAAGTAAAAGAAAAACAGGAGAAAATGGCTCTTGAGTATATCTAGCCTCTTCAACCTTGGGAATAGACAGATGCAATCTTCATGTAGGCATGTACATTGCTTTAGAAGGACCTAACCTGTCTGGATTTTTGCTTTGCAACCTAGCTGGCTAAACAGAGTTACCTCTGCAAAAGTCATAACAAAGAACCAAATTGCGAGTTCTGTCTGGTCCAGGGCTACAGTTCAGCAATAACTTGTGTCAGCACTGCTGATCTTTTTAACACCTATGTGTTTCCCAAATGAGCAGCATCTCTTTCTTAATGCTATAGAGTGAAAATTTTGTAGTCTTCATCTCTCCAGTAGAGAATTGAAAGGTTTTATTTAATAAGAAATACTAAGAGTGTAGGCAAGTGAATTATGTCAGCAGCTCAAAGTCAATGCCTACTTTTTGTGAAGTATGCCTCAGTATTAAAAAATTAGTCCTTCTCAAATGCCAGTAAAAAGGAACCATGGAAAAGGTTTGTCATTACAGAATCACAGAATCATAGACTTTCTTAGATTGGAAAAGACCTTCAAGATCATCCAGTCCAATCATTAGCTTCACACCGACAAGTCCTTGACTAAACCAAATCCCTCAGCACCACATCTAATCACTATGAATCGCTATGGTTGGAAAGGACCACCAGGATCGTCCAGTCCAACCTTCACCCCAGCATCCTTACGACAAATACAAAAGTACACACAAACAGAGACTTTAATTTCTTTTTACAGGAGTCATTCAAAACCTATCAAAACAAGAAAACAAAACAACAAAAAAAACCCTCATGCACCAAAAAAAAAAAAAAACAACCAAACTCACAAAAACCACAAAACAAAGCAAAGCAAACCAAACCAAACCAAACCAAAACCCCATATATTATCTAAACACTGCATAGAAAAACCTTGTCATTAATTACAAGAAATCTCTGTTTCACAACATGTGTTTCTTACAGTGCAGTTACCTTTATTCTCATTACTACACGTAGAAAGTCTATGGACAATTACCAAAATTTCAACAACATGTGCTTGCCTTTTTTGCTTTTACATGCCTAACTGAAAAGGCAGCATCATGTAGGAAATAGACTGATTAAAATTATTATTAAGTCCAAGGAAACGTTTGTGGTCATTGTTTAGTCAGCCCAGCCATTGAAGGCCTGCAGTATCTTTCCAGGAACTCCTATTCACTCACTATGCAGCAATAATGTTCTCCAAAACTACCTGGGCAGGAATTGTGAATGTCAAGAGCAATCATGGTTACAAGGAATTTAAGGGGAAGCTAATAGCAATTGAAATAAGCTTCTCCTGTATTTTACATAGGAACACAAATATACATCAATTTCACAGAAGCCTGTCACAGCAGAGGAAAAAAGTCAGTCAAAAGTGAGAGAAAACAGATATAGCTGAAAAGACCAATAAAACTAGCCAGGCAGCAGAAGTTGCTTCTTCTCCTGAAGTAGTCAGGAGAAGGTATCTTTTACGTCAGGAGAGGAGAAGAGGGTACCAAAGAGGGCTGTGCACCTAGGTGCAGCAATTTTTTTTCCCTTCAACAAACCCACATTGCTTCTTCCTTGGACCCACTCCCCCTGCTCAGGTTCTTCATGCTACCCTGCCCCAACACAGCCCCTCCAGGCTCCAGTAAGAGATGAGAGCTCAGAGACCCTCTGGATTTTCACAGGCAAGATGTGGTATGTACAGGGCAGCCTCCAAACTGAATGACACCTTGTCAATATGAAAGAGGAGTTTTGACATCACTCCATATGCAGAGCGAATTCAGTTGTGACATCTGGATTGTTAGGGGTCACTTGTCAGAAAAACAAGCCCCATTGCAAACATTGCTTGGATCTTGCAGCCTGAAGCTTGTAATACAGCATGGATTTAATAATTGTATGATGTGACATATACATCATATACATATACATGTATAACATGTTATAACCATGTTCTTTCCCTCAGCTCTTGCAGAGTAGCAGTTTTAAGTGGTCAATGTCTCAATGTCCAGATGGGGACGGTGACAACTATTGTCCCTCAGGGACCTGTACTGGAACGAATGCTGTATCTTCATCAGTGATATGAGGAGTGAGATTGAGTGCATGCTCAGCAAGTCTGCTGATGATACCAGGCTGAGTGATGTAGTAGACAAAACTGAAAGACTTCTGTACAGGCTGAGGAAACGGACTAAGAAGAACATCACGAGGTTCAACTAGGTGAAAGTCAAGGTTCTGCTCCCAGGTCAGGACAGTCCTCAGCGCCAGTACAGGCTGGGAGAAGATATGATCAAGAGCAGCCTTGCAAGAAAGGACTTGGGGGTACTGGTGGATGAGAAACTGGACATGAGCCAGCAATGTGGACTTGTGACCCAGAAGGCAAATCACATTCTGGGCTGCATGAAAAGAATTATGGCCAGCAGACTGGGAGGGGTGATTCTGCCATGCTACTCTGCTCTTGTGAGACCTCAATGGGAGTACTGTGTCCACCTCTGGAGTCCTCAGCACAGAAAGGATATGGACCCATTGGAGTAGGTCCAGAGGAGGGTGACAAAGATAATCAGAGAGTTGAAGTACCTATCCTACAAGGACAGATTGAGACCGTTGAGGTTGTTCAGCCTGAAGAAGGGAAGGTTCTGAGGTGAGCTTAGAGAAGCATTTCAATACCTGAATGAGACCTGGGGAATGAAGCTGGGGAAGGACTATTTAGAAGGACAGAGCAATAGGACAAGGGGCAATGGTTTTAAAGCTAGAGCAGGGTAGAGTTAAGTTTTACATTAGGAGAAGTTCTTTACAATGAGAATAGTGAAATACTGGAACAGGTAGCCCAGAGATGTGGTGGAGACATTCCCTGGAGACACTCAGAGTCAATCTTGATGGGACCCTGAGCAACTTGATCTGGCTGGGGGTGTTGCTTCTTGCTGCAGTGGGGTTATGTTGGAGAGATTCTTGCTAGCAGAGGACACAAAATGATAAACATGAGCAACCCGTGCTGGGAGCATCCTTGAGTCCATCTTGGGAGTTAAGATACCAGGCATAGGGTGGCACCCCCCACATGCAGCTGCAGGGGGTGGAGTGCCAGCTGCATGTAGGCAGAGTTAGCCAGCCCCAGAGGCTGACCCTCAGATTGTTATGATATATTACCCTATCCATGCCTTACATGTAACCCTGTACCCTCTATATGTGGCCAATCTTGGTGGAGCATGCCTCTTGCAAGCATGCATATAAGTCTCTGCATCATGGAGATAAAGCGGACTATGACCATCTAACCATATTGGTGAACAAAGAGTCATTTTACCCAGGTGCTCCACTGGCAGCAGGGTTGGACAGAACTACTTTTGTGAATCCCTTCCAATCTGCTGCAGCCTTCACAGAAATCACCCCTTCAAAAACTGTAGTGTTTCATTGTGCTTTTGCAACCAAATTTTGGAGTAGAGCAGCACTTCCTCTAATCTGACTGAGTTTTTGGAACTAGGATTGTAACTCCTTCGGAATACATTATCAGAGAATGCCAGACAGCACCTGAGAAGGGTTGTGCCTCTGACAAGGCAGTACGCAGTACACTGCTTGGCATGCCTAGTTCCATTCCCTAGCCACATATCAGTGGCCACACCATCCTCCCCACAAGCTCACCTTGAGGAGGGCAAACCTACATTCCCAGCATTCAGAGGCCACCCCTCCCACTCCCCCGCACAGGCAAAAGGTCTGCTGGAATGGGACACCTGACCATGCAGTCATGTTTTTTGCCCCCGGAATGGCTTTAGGAAAGGTGTGCTGGAGATGTTATAGTACCAGGAGTACCGTGATACTGAGGGAGAGCTCATGCAATTTTAGTCAACCAGCACACACACATTGGCCACAAAACCCTTCTGAGAGCAGTTCTTGGCTATATGGCAGACCATCTCGTATGAAGCAGTGGCACAATGATGGTTTAAGAGACAGTTCACCAGTTATGCCAGGGGAAGGTCTGGCTTCTGCATTAACTTTTTTTATTCCCCTGATGGCAGTGACAATAGGACTTTTTATATGTGGTGTGTGCACAGGAAACTGAAATTAAATACAAGATGCAAAAATAAAACACTCATGGTTGTCAGAACTCATTGTTTGTCTCCTAGTTTTCCGAGCAATTTTGCCAATCTCCCACACTATTTTTTGTAAAAGATATTTACTAATTTTCCACATGTTTCCAAATCCTATCCATTACCCATATGCCAAGCACCAGACTGCAGCAGCAGGTTGGAAAACAGTTTAATCTCTTTCAGATAGCTTAAAATCCATGGCTTATAATGGCATAAATGTTCAGCCAGGCAAGATGTCATCAATATGTTGACTTCAAGGCAAGTGTGATGTTAGATGCCATCAAGAACTCCTCAGGTTTTCAGGACATACTCCAAGGAAATTCCTTGTTTGTTTGATGTCATTCCACAACAGAGCATATTGGCACAAGGGCACCTCATGTGAAATACGACCTCCCTTCAAACTGCCTCATGGAAAAAGCTGTGCTTCTTCTCAGGCTGATGTAATATTGTACAGCATATGTGTTGATTAATAAATTGACCACAAAAAGTCAAAGCAGTTGGGGACTAAACAGCCAGAGACCACCCAAAGGCAGAAGAGAACTGCTGCTCCTGCAGGAAGCCCAGACTGAAGGGTTGAATTACCACCAAGAGCATTACACTTGCTCTTCGGTCTGCTAAACTGCTTACTTTGTGTCATCAGCAAGTTTGCAGATGACACAAAGCTGGGGGCAGATGTGACTGAGTTGGAAGGCAGAAGGGCTCTGCAGCGGGACCTTGACCGCCTGTACAGATGGGCAGAGTCCAATGGGATGGGGTTCAATAGCTCCAAGTGCAGGGTGCTGCACTTTGGCTACAACAACCCCATGCAGAGATACAGGCTAGGGTCAGAGTGGCTGGAGAGCAGCCAGACAGAGAGGGATCTGGGGGTACTGATTGATACCCGCCTGAACATGAGCCAGCAGTGTGCCCAGGTGGCCAAGAGAGCCAGTGGCATCCTGGCCTGCATCAGGAATGGTGTGGTCAGCAGGAGCAGGGAGGTCATTCTGCCCCTGTACTCTGCACTGGTTAGACCACACCTTGAGTATTGTGTTCAGTTCTGGGCTCCCCAGTTTAAAAGGGACGCTGAGATGCTCGAGCGTGTCCAGAGAAGGGCGACGAGGCTGGTGAGAGGCCTCGAGCACAGGCCCTATGAGGAGAGGCTGAGGGAGCTGGGATTGTTTAGCCTGGAGAAGAGGAGGCTCAGGGGTGACCTTATTGTTGTCTACAACTACCTGAGGGGTGGTTGTGGCCAGGGGGAGGTTGCTCTCTTCTCTCAGGTGGCCAGCGCCAGAACAAGAGGACACAGCCTCAGGCTGTGCCAGGGGAAATTTAGGCTGGAGGTGAGGAGAAAGTTCTTCACTGAGAGAGTCATTGGATACTGGAATGGGCTGCCCGGGGAGGTGGTGGAGTCGCCGTCCCTGGGGCTGTTCAAGGCAAGATTGGACGTGGCACTTGGTGCCATGGTCTAGCCTTGAGCTCTGTGGTAAAGGGTTGGACTTGATGATCTGTGAGGTCTCTTCCAACCCTGATGATACTATGATACTATGATACTCCCTTTCAAAAGCAGTGTTCAGAGTAGGATTGGCTTTAGTCTATCTACCTCCTTGTGATGGTTTGGGTGTTCTCTGTGCGCCCCTCCCCCCCCCCCCCCCCACTTTAGAAATCACCCAGACTAGTCTCAGCCAGCTCTGGGAATATAAATTAAGCTATTTATTTACAGCTAGCACAATATACAAGCAGATATTTACAGTATATACAGTTATATACAGAAATATACAAGCTAAAAGGCAATACAGAAACACAACTCCCCTCCCAGAAACCTAAGTCCCCAGGAGGGGCTCTCAACCACCTCTGCACCTTCCTCCTGCCCCTCTCAACCTTACTCCAGTCCTAAGGAAGAATGGAGGTTCAGCCAAGAGATTAAGAAGCAAAGGTGAGTGGAAGGTGAGGTTAGGGAGCTGCAGCTCAGTCAGAAGCCCAAAGCAGAGTGCCCCAAAATGGCAAGAGTGTTATCTGATGTTTTCATTTCTTCTTCAGCAAGACTCTGAGGGGAGTAGACATCACCATCGTTTTCCTTTCACAGACTATGATCTACTTTTTCTCACCAAAACATCCCACCCTGCTTCAAACTAGCACACTTCTCTATATTTCATATATTTGCTAGAGATGAATAATCCATCCCAGCTTCTTTTGATGCAGCTTTTAGCAAGAACTTCAGAAAAATGTGCAAGGTTTCCCATAACTCATAGTCTGACAGAAACTTGTTTATAATACTTAATTTTCATTATCAAGCACCTAGAACTTGTCTTATTAGAGGATTTGTTTTTCAATGTCCTGAAAAAAACTCAGCTAAATTCCTCATTGCTGTCACTCATGTTTACAGCAATCTCGTCATGGTTTGTATTCTTTGTCCTGGTATCCTGGATATCCCAAATTCAACTTACTCTGTGGTTTGAATGGGAGAGGAAAGGTGCAAAAAACCTGTTTCCCCCCTCTGCCCTGCAGGCTTGAAGGGCAGGGAGCAAAGGTTTTTCCAGCACACAGGGTGACCAGTGCAGATGCCCGTGCTGAAATCAGGGCTGGTGATTGGCTGTTTTTCATGTCTAGGAAATGGTAAATCAATATTTTTTCTAGAGAAGCTATAAATATAATGGGCTCTTCCCACCTTGGGGGGCTTCCCACCTTGATAGTTCCTGCAGAGAGAGTCCCCTGGCACTGCAAAGGACAAGCTCCTGTGGTGACCAGACCATCCCTGCTTTGGACGGCTCCCACACTTAGCACTCTTTTGTGCAAATTGACAGGCTTAAGGAGCCTTGGATTCTTTTGAGAGAGTGAGCTGGCTGCACCTGTGCCACTCTCTCTCTCAGACCCTATTCAGTAGCTAATTGCTGATTGTCTGCCAGATGGGGTGACCCTAGCAATTTTAGCTCTCTCTCTCCTGTTGTTAGAGCAGCCTTGTCCCACGACCATCCCACTGAGGAAGAAGTGCTGGAGACATTTCTGAGTTTGGCGCTCTGTGACTCATCTAGGACTTCTGTGGCATGGATCTCTATTGGATATCGCCCCCTCTATTGGATATCTGCCCCTGCAGAGAGAATCCAGCCTAGCTCACATCTGTGAGTAAGCTTTTCTCTCAACTTCTGCTCAGCCTGATTGATAGTGGGGGAAATCTGTGTTTATAGCTTAGTCTTTTCCATTTCCTGACTTTAAAATAGCCATATTTATCTGTAGTATCCTTTGTAAGATATTTCTGATCAAACTGAGTCTGATAATTAAACTAAATTAATTTCTGTATATAGTTTTGGGGGTAGAGTTTCAGGAAATAGAATAATTCTATTTTTTTATGTGTTTCCTGACTTGGCCACGTTAATTCCCTGCCTCTTCACACTCAAACTTTCTCTTCAATTCACAGAAATTTAAACTCTTTTTTTTTTTTTTTCCATTATCCTTTTATTTCAGGATCCTCCCTTTGGCTTACCTTTCCCTACAAGAAACCTAACATATTATATCATGAAACTCTCCTGTTTCCTTTTACAGAATTTCCTCACTTAGATGCTATTAGTCATGAACAACTGAGTTTTCCCCCAGTTTAGGAAGGACACTGAGATGCTTGAGCGTGTCCAGAGAAGGGCGACGAGGCTGGTGAGAGGCCTCGAGCACAGCCCTACGAGGAGAGGCTGAGGGAGCTGGGGTTGTTTAGCCTGGAGAAGAGGAGGCTCAGGGGTGACCTTATTGCTGTCTACAACTACCTGAAGGGTGGTTGTGGCCAGGGGGAGGTTGCTCTCTTCTCTCAGGTGGCCAGCTCCAGAACGAGAGGACACAGCCTCAGGCTGCGCCAGGGGAAATTTCGGCTCGATGTGAGGAGAAAGTTCTTCACTGAGAGAGTCATTGGACACTGGAATGGGCTGCCCAGGGAGGTGGTGGAGTCGTCGTCCCTGGGGCAGTTCAAGGCAAGGTTGGATGTGGCACTTGGTGCCATGGTCTAGCCTTGGGCACTGTGGTAAAGGGTTGGACTTGATGATCTGTGAGGTCTCTTCCAACCTTGGTGATACTGATACTGTGATACTGATACTGTAATACTGCTAAGAGTTCGAAACTTCAAGTAACGCTCTGACTGGAAGCAGCAGTTCAAGTTTTAGAATGTTCATGAACTGATAGTGTGAAAAATATCCCAAAATAGATCAATTCAACTTTTTATTACTGTTTTTGTTGCTGTTATTATCACAGAAAAAAAAAGTTTTCTTTTTTTACACTATAAGTGTAAAAAGTGTGAGCTTTAACAGGTTATTTGATTAAAAAACATCAAAAATATTAAGCATTTTAAACACATAGATCATTAGATCAAATTTTTTTTTCTGAAAACAATTTAATTTTCCTATATGAGCCCTCCTAGTACAAATAGTCAAAATTTCACTTTTTTTTTTCAAGTTTACCAGACTTGGCTCTCCCTCCTCCAGCTTAGCAAAATACTAAAGGCTTAAAAAATACTTATTCTCTTCCTGTCTACAAATGTTACCTATCACGGCTCTCATGTTGACAGTCCACAAAATGAAGACCAGAGAGACACAGTTTCTCCCACTCTTAGAAAATAATTGTGGAATTAGGAATTTCTTTACATGTGAATATCTTTCAGGGCACACATTTGCTATTACTCCTTTCAGCCTTCATCTAGCCTATTCCTTCCACAGTCTGAAGTCCTTCAGGTTCTCAGTTCTCTCCCTGAACTTCTTCAAACACTTACAAGAACTGTGAAGCTAACTAACATTAGAGGGAAACCAGGAGATGGCAGCCTGGAAGTTCATACCACGCCATCTGCCCTTTCCAAGTCCCACAGCTTTCACAAGCGAATTAAGTCTTGAGTGAATTGAGCCCCAGTGACACATGAGACATTTTAAGTTTCCCAGTCCCAACAGCCCAGCTGCTGGGAAGGACAGAGATGAACTTGTGATGCTTAGCAAGGATGACTCAGAGCTACACGAGAGCCAGACTTGTGGCTGATCCTTAGCCCTGACATCCTGATGCAGAAGTTATTGCACAGCATGACTCAATCCAGTCCTGCTCTCCTTCAGCATGTGCTGCTGTTACACTTCCAGGCTCATGTGATCCTGATGCAATTCCAATTACATCACCCACATCATGTAATAGCTCAGCAAAGTGACCAACGATAACTGGAAATAGAGCTGAAGCAAAAAAAAAGCACATTTCAATTTCTAAACATCCACAAGGAGCTTCTGTTATTAACTTAAAATTTAACAGGACAAATCTCCTATGCAAGATAGGGCTACCCAATTGCTTTGTGATAGTAAGGATATACAGCTACTAACCCTCACTCCTACTAACATATTCTTTGGCTTGTACACTTTGTTTTTCAAGGTCAATTTATCTGAGGGAAGGCTGAGGAGATAAGAGTGGTTTAGGATTAACCCTTCCCTAAAAGGACTGGCTCCCTCCACAGCCTGTTCAGAACTGAACTACAGTGACCTGGAATAGGAAGCAGATTGGGTTAGGGTTCTCCATGGATCATGAAAGCAAAGTTCTTAATGAAAAGTCATAGAATCATTTTACTTGAAAGAGATCTTTAAGGTCACCAAATTAAACCACTGACCTACCAAGTCACTGACAAGCAATGTCCCTCAGAGTCACATCTATATGCCTTTTAAATACCTCCAGGGATTGTAACTCCATCGCTTCCCTGGACAGCCTGTTCCAGTTCCTCACAAACCTTTTGGTGAAGAAGTTTTTTTTCCTAATATGCAGTCTAAACTTCCTCTGTCCCAGCTTGAGGCCATCTCTTCTTGTCCTATCATATTTTGTTTGCAAGAAGAAACTATCACTTAATTAAAACCTTCTTTTAAGTAGTTGTAGAAAGAAATAAGGTCTCTCCTCAGACTCTGTTTCTCCAAGTAGCCCTTGCAGCACAGATTAATTCTCTTCAAGAATATGCATATTTTTGTCTGCATAACCTTTTTTTCTTTTTAGGTTTTAGTTGTAAGCCACAAGCCATTACCATAAATTAACCTCTTTCCATTACTGGCCTTTGTACTATGTTTGATAACAAGTTAAAATCAAGAAGGCCAGACTTGCCAAATGTTTTAAACTGAACTCAAAAACAGAAGATCTACACATCCTAGAACAAATATTGCTCGTTTTACTCAAAAGCACAAGGCCATGAATTTCAAAGCAATCAATTGCTCAAATAAAATTCACACGCCTTGGCCAGAGAGGTTGTTCAATGAATGACAACTAACGACAAACTCTCCCTTGGTTTTCTGCCTCTCATGCTGCACTTGCACCCGGGATAAATCATCTCACTTAGCTATTATACATATCTCATTGTCATACCTGAGATGAGAACAGAAACTTTGTATGTGCACCAGGCCACACCAACTCCAAGCATCTGTATGACTGCATGGTATGCAATGGCTTTTAATAAATCAGGAGACATTTTCAAGATGTTACATTTGCTTATTGAGTGGACAGGAAATGCATCTTTAGAGCAGCTTTAATTGACAATACTCTTCATGGGGTTAATTAGCTATTCTTTCCGTTAGAAATAACCATTTCCTTACAATTTTTCTAATTGAATTTACAGCTGCCTGCAAGAGTATTTGGACAGCAAAGACTCCCTCCAAGCAAGTCTGTTGGGAGCCTGCCGGTGACCTTACCCTAGCCGTCAGCTGAACCAAGGACTACGTAACATATGCAGTTAGGAGGAAATCATGCTAGTGACTGATCACAAGGAAACACAAGCCCTGATGAGGGTAAAAGCTGGAGAGAAAACACAGTTCTTCATTTGGTAGCAGAACTTTTTCCATCCTTTTCCTAAAAAAAGAAAGAGAGAGAGATGCAGGAAAAAAAGATCAGACTTGGACAGACAGGAACTTGTTGCTTGTACACACAGAAGCTAGCCAAGATTTGATTTAAATTCAGCATAAATAAACATGGCCCTGTTCACTCAGATCTTCCGGCTCCCTGGCAAGAGCCAGAGGTCAGGGGAGCCACTGCAGGGGTAGTACATCTTGGAAAAGAAGCTGAGTCAGTCTCAACATTCTGTTCCTTTATAGAGAAGAACAAAAAATGCTGAGCTGTCTCTGCCTAGTGCATGCCTTCATAAGTGACACACTCAAAGCTATACAAAATAGACAGAATAAGCAAGCCACCCAGTTTCAGAAGTAGTGGTCTGGTAGCCTATGAAAGACTGACTCATGCTTTCATCTAAGGCTTCTAATCACTGGACCTGCAAAGCCCACAGTGTCCTTGTAACTTAGGGAAAAAAAATACACCCAGCTTTCAGAAGATGCAAGCCTGAATTTGTCACCTTTTATATGTGTGTCTTTTGCTGAAACCTAGGGATAATGTGGCAATATAAATATCAGTACCTTTATCTGGATGTATAGTGAAATTTCTAATTCATCTTTAAGATGAGGTTAACTAAAAACATATTAATGAGGAAATTAACTGTTCACAGTTCTGAACACAAACTAAGTTCTTCATATTATCTTACAAATGTCTTTCTATAGCTATATATAAAACAATAGATTCTGTTCTACTGTACCCCTGAAGTCAGTAACAAACCACCAGTAAGAGTGCAAAGTGCAAATCCTCATATATGCTTGGCACCCGTATTGCCCTCAAACAGGGGAAGAAAGACTATTAAATAGATAGATTAAAATACCTCTAAACAAGGTTTTGTCTGTTTTCTTTTCTTAGGATTCACAGAATAGAAAAATTCTTAGTATAGGGAGAAGGACTCCAAGAAATGTTAAAAAAACAAAGTTTTCAAGGGAGGGAGGCCATCAACAGTGCACAAAGTGTATCTATAGACCTGTGACTCCACACAGCCACCATCTGCAGTATGTAATTTTGTTTCATCAGTTTCAGTGGTACTTATTCTATGCCAGGCTATCCTTCAGACCATCACCTTTCTTCTTCCAGAGGTGAAGATATTTGCAACATTCTGCAATACTCTGAGGGATGCCTCAGCCCTCTCAAGGGGTTAGTACACTGACTGTCTCATGCTGGTAGTCTGTTACTAAGTCTTACCTAATACTTCCTCCTTTCAAGTACCTACTGGCAAAAGGAACACTGAAGAACAAGTTATTTCATCTTCTCTAGAACTACCTTTTATGTCCTTGAAGATTGTCATCAGGTCTCACTTCAGCCATTTATTTTTTCCTTCTCAACTAAGCTGTTAAGTTCTTCACATTTGCTTTCACAGGTGATATTTTCTAGACCTTCAGTCCTTATTGCTTTACTTCAGGTCTTATATAGGTAGTTACCTACTTCTGGGAGTCCAGTGTCCATGCCAGGACACAGTATCCTGGCTGCAGGTTGAGCACAGCTGTCACACATTTTGTAAATAACTAACCTAGTCGGGTATCTCCACGTGATGTTTACACTTTAGACAACAGAATGACATTGCTGACTCCCCTTCAGTGTGTGATCTGCTGTAACTGCTAGGATCTTTCCAAAAGAAAGATTGGGTTTTACCCAATCTGGATTTATTCCCTGTGACTGCTCCCACAGGCTCACTGATCACACAGCGCCTTAACTGAATTGCATCTTGTTTTTCAAGTCTGCATCCAGTTTGCCATGATCTTTGCAACACTCAACTCCTGTCCTTTAATGCAGCTCTGGCTTTTCCCAGTGGAGTGCCATGTGAGCCTAGCAGCCTACTGCCTACTCCACCTTACAAGTAATTCAGAGAAATACTGAACCAAGTGAGAGCAAGGCTGCCTGAAGCAAAATCACACCCTTCTGTCTTGACACTACATAGCTAATCAGTACACTTTGAAGCTGGTTTGCTGTCACCTGAATGCTGGAACAGTTTTGCTATACTCCATCCCCGTGGCTTGCCTGTTAGGATGCCATGTGGGTGACAACAATCCTACTAAGGTCAGGAAAGTTGACCAATGTGCACTATGCCTGCCACACTGTCTGGCCAGCAAATTAGAGAGGTTTGGAATAATTTGTCTCGAGCAAACTCCTTTTGGTTGTTACTCATCTTCACATTCTTGGTATTTTAAAATAATTCAAGTATTTGCTCCAGTAGTTTTCTGGAAATAGTCAGAGTTAATTATGCCAGTCTCCTCTTTTTTTTAGAGCTATGCACTATCATTACCTGTTACAGACCTCTCTCTCCCCAGAGCAAAGAAAAATATTCCTGGAGGTGACAGCTCTGCACTAGCCTTAATCAGTCCTTCAGGTTCAGTTAAGGTCCAGACAAACTGGAAATCTCTGCCTTAGCTAAATATTCTCTATTTCAGTGTGCCCTCAATCCTTTCTCCTCAACTGCTGTGTCAGCTGGCCTTTCTGGTAAAAAGCAAACCATAGCAAGCAACAAACATTTTAGCTTTCTCAGCACCATCTAGCTTTTACTTCTCACCCACAGACAGATTACAGCTTCTCTCACTCTGCCTCTGACAAGCACTACGCTTACAGAAGGCTTCTTAGGACTGTCCTGTCTCAGTCTACAGCTTCACCATCTTTAACTCAACCCTACTTCTTCAAGCCTTTCCCTCAAATCCATTTATACTAGCCTGAATAAATCCAAGCCTCTTATTTCTCACCTTTTATAGTAAAGACAGAGATGGTTCTTCTTACTATGCTTTCCAGCATAGTCTGAACCTGCATCTTCAGTGTTTTTCCTTTATAGGACCACCAGCTCTCCTGATTCTTTCTTCTTCTCTCCACTTTAAACACATCTCTTAGGGGACGTGTTCAGTGCATATTTCAAGGTCACTGCTGTCTGACCTTCAAGAATTTCATTGAGCTTGTCTTCATGTTCTGCCTCCCCCATTGTTGGGGCAATCTCAAGTATAACTACAGGCTGGATGATGAATGGATTGAGAGCAGTCCTGCAGAGATGGATTTTGAGGTCTTATTTGATGAAGTGGTTGACATAGGCCAACAATGTGTGCCAGCAGCCCAAAAAGCCAGCTATGTCTTTGGCTGTATCAAAATATATATGGCCTTTTCTGCAGGGATGTTTTCAATCTCATCATCTTTAAGCCTTTATTGATAATGACGTCCTGATCTAGGTGCAGAACCTTACACTTTGCCTTACTGAACCTCATGAGATTCTCCTCTTCTCCAGCCTGTCCAGGTCTCTCGGGATGGCATCCTGTCCTTTAGTCTTATCAACCACACCACTCAGCTTGATATGATCTGTGAATTTGCTGAGGATGCACTCAATCTCACTTTCATTGATGAAGGTACTGAACAGCAATGGTCCCAGTACTGACCCCTGAGGGACACTACTAGTCACTCACAGAAGCACAGAAGCACAGCATGTCAGGGGCTGGAAAGGGACCTTAAAAGACCATCTAGTCCAACCCCCCCCCCCCCCACCAGAGCAGGATCACCTATACCAGATCACACAGGAACACATCTAAGTGAGTTTTGAATACCTTCAGGGAGGGAGGCTCCACAGCTCCCCTGGGCAGCCTGTTCCAGTGTTCTGTCACCCTCACAGAGGAAAAAAAAATCCCCCTCATGTTTGTGTGAAACTTTCTATGCCTCAGCTTCCACCCATTGCCCCTTTTCCTGTTGTTTGGCATCACAGAGAAGAGCCTGGCTCCATCCTCCTGGCACCCTTTACAGGTTTGTAAACAGTAATGAAGTCACTCCTCAGTCTCTTCTTCTCCAAACTAAAGACTCTCAGGTCCCTCAGACTCTCCTCATAAGAGAGATGTTCCATTCCTTTAATAATCTCTGTGGCTCTGCACTGGACTCTCTAAAGCTGTTCCATGTCCCTCTGGGGTAGGGGGGGCTAGAACTGGACACAGTACTCCAGATGTGGCTTCACCAAGGCAGAGTAGAGGGGCAGAAGAATCTACTAACCACACCCTTTTAAACACAACCCAGAATGGCATTGGCCTCATCTCCATCAAGCTGTTGACCACCACCCTTTAGATGCAATCATCCAGCCAAATCCCTATCCACTGAACAGTCCATCCATCAAATCAATATCTTCAGTTTAGAGGGAAGGATGTTGTAAGAGACTGTGTCAAAGGCTTTCCAAAGTCCACCTATAGATGACATCTGTTGGTCTTCCCTTGTTCACTGATGTAGCTACCTCATTGTTGAAAGCCACCAGGTTGGTGTGGCACTACTTGCCTTTGGTGAAGTGATGATGGCTATCTAGAATCACTGCCCCGTCTTCCATGTGATTTAGCACACCATTTAGGAGGATCTGTTCCATGATTTGTCCAGGAACAGAGCTGAGGCTGACATAACAGCTTGAGCCAGATTAACATTGTGACATTCCTGTTCATTACACGTACTTATTGCCATAAAATTGGCTGTTTTTTTATGCCAACACTAAGACAAATACTTTTGCTTTCAAAGGCATTGAGTTATGGGTGTCAACAACACAAGAAATGACTGAAGCAACACTTGAAATACCTGTACTGTCTTGGCATGGCCATGACTCTGTTGGATACTGAAAACCTGCAAAAATTAAGTGTCTACAAAATTGCAGTTGTCAAGGTTAAATTTTCTTAATACTAGTGGGATACACTGGAGAATGAGAGTGTAAAACTTAAGCTGTCACCGTCACAAGCCTGTGTATCTGATCTAAGTGCTAGAGTCTGCGTACACATATTACCACTCTCTGATTTCTGGTTTCTGATTTCTGGCTTTGAAGCATTACTCAGTTGGAAACATACCTGATGCTACTTGCAAACCTCAGTCTAGCTAAATGGATTCCTTTTTCTTAAGAGAGTGGTGGATAAATAGATATCAAACACAGCCTAAGAACAGGTCTTCTGTACTTCTGAAAAGAAGCAAGTTGGGATCTCTTACTTACCTGCTAATGGGTAAATAAATGTTGTAGGAACAGAAATTGTGAAGTCATGTGTTGTGGTAAGACTTCAAGGAATATACTTATATGATTGTTTTTCTTCAATAGAAAAAAGCATTGGGGCTTTGGTGAACAATAAGAAAGCATCACATTATTCCAGTTTGTGTATTTTCACACGACAAAACAAGCAAACAAACCCAAAAACACCCATCCTGCCATTTCTACTTTTTATTAGCACAGTGGTACTGGTCTTCACAGTGGACCTCATGAGAAAAATCAGTGTAGTCAGCAAAGAGCAGGTGAGCTTTGCAAGGTTATTCTAAACTCAGAGAGAAGTGATTGGTTTTCTTCTGACCTTGTTCAGATTTGTAAGAGAATCTATTTATAACAACTCACATGTCATAAATCGAGTTCTATTAGACAATTACCTACATGTCTTTGTGTGTCATAAATTGAGTTCTATTAGACAACTACCTACATGTCTTTGTGTCAGTTATATTTAGTTTCCATGCATTAATTTCCTGAGTAATCTTCAACAAAGTCTGCTTGGGTTGTAGTCGTTCCTCTTAAGACTACAGTAAATTGAGAGTCTGAACAAAATATGCAAGCTCTACAAAGTCAGTTTATCTAAATAACTGTTCCTTTTCCTCGGAATACTGAAGTAACAGTTTGCCAGTAACCCCTCACAAGGGTAGAAAATGGCATCTCTGAATGTGCCAAGTATGTGCCTTCCCAGGAGGTGGGTGACCCAGCATCCCTGGAAACTGAACACAAACTACATGTTCATCCCTCTGAAACTCCACTGGTGAGCAGAAGCATTCAACAGCTTTGTCAGGTGCCTCAGAAATGAAGCAAAGGGGAGGCTTCTCCCTCAAAGGTAGCAGTCAGGCTGTAGCAGAATTGGCCTCAGCCCTACCATCTGGTATTGTGCAGCGTGAAAACTTTCTTTAAAGTTTTCTGTAGCACTTTGTTTCTTCTTCAGACAAAGTAAGTTTATTAACTCCAGCCATCTGGCCAGATGCCGCCTGAGGAGCCACCCTTGCCATTTGACTGGTGTTCTCCCTTTGTGGGGCAAAATTCTTCATTTTGTGCTTAGACCTTGACCATGGGAAGGTATCTGCCTATACAGATGTCAATGTTGCACCAGGAACTGACGAGTGTGGCACAAGAAGAACCCAAAAGGGTTGGTTTTCTTCAGGCAGTAGGATACGTGACTGCTGCATGAACCACCTATGCTATGGTCCCTTTAGTGGCCAGGGTGGGTCATCTTTTGCCCTCAGAAGTACTGCATTCCATTGCTGGATAAATTAATTCCTTTGTGATAATCTAGAGAAACATTCCTCCAAATCAGAAGCAATATGAGGGAAGTCTTCCTCCTTCCCTCTCTGTGGCACCTGGCCATAGGAAAGTTTTTGTCATTCAGGCAGAAAATACAGCTAGAGAATGAAACCCTATTGTACATTGTAGAAATAAGTAAAATCCAATGTTGATTAGAGCTTCTTGATTCTCTGAAGCCTGCTGCTCCTCAAAGTAACCTCCAGAAGTATAAAGAATGCTGGTCCAGCTGGTCAGGATAATCTGCCAGTGCATTCCCCTCTGAAGAGCATGCTGTCACCCTATCCTGCTGTCATTCTGTTCCTTCATGCTTCCTACTCACAGGGTACCAGGAACACCCTTGTAAATTTGAAGGAAGAAGAAGTGTCACTTGAACACTATCAAATTGCCTAGGTCCTTCAACATTCAAACACAAGAAATAAAGCTATTTGGCTGCAGATCACAGTGCTTAGTGAGTAGAAAACCTTTCAGGCAAAGTGAAGTCAGTTCTCTGCAAATGATGCTTTATCATCCAGGGGGTTTTACGTCTGCAGTGAGCATATTTATGTCATAAGTTCTTGAAGCTCTATGCTTACTTCACATAAAAACTAATATTCCAAATCAAATTAATCTGGTTGTATATATATATATATATATATATATATATATATATATATATATATCACAGTATCATCAGGGTCAGAAGAGACCTCACAGATCATCAAGTCCAACCCTTTACCACAGAGCTCAAGGCTAGACCATGGCACCAAGTGCCACATCCAACCTTGCCTTGAACAGCCCCAGGGATGGCGACTCCACCACCTCCCCGGGCAGCCCATTCCAGTGTCCAATGACTCTCTCAGTGAAGAACTTTCTCCTCACCTCGAGCCTAAATTTCCCCTGGCGCAGCCTGAGGCTGTGTCCTCTTGTTCTGGTGCTGGCCACCTGAGAGAAGAGAGCAACCTCCTCCTGGCCACAAATCTGGTGTTATTCTTTTTCCCAAGTTGGGACTCCACAAGAAAGAAAGAAAGAAAGATTTTTATGGCTGCAGGTTTCATATGTGTCAAAGACCCAGGTCCTGCTTTTACAGGTGGATTTTACAGAAGCATTCATGTTGTTAAAAGACAAAAATTAAAGGAGCATCTAATCATGCAAAATCTCTAACAGGCTTCTTAGCCCACAGCTAACACTTAGAGTCCATGTTCTGTAATAATTGATGGACCCATACATTGGCTTACGACAGGTGATTGCAGAGACCTCAGGCAGAGGATGGGCATTAGCACAGTGTGGTCAACCAGCACATTTAATAAGAAACATATTCATGTTCTTCTGTGCTGTAGAAGACTTACGGCAATGATGCCAGCTCATGCTCGTAACTAATTTCAATTACTGCAGAAATGATCCCTTTGAAATTGTATTGTGAAAAACAACCTACACTCATTTTGGGTGTTATGCCATCAGCTGGTTTTCATTATACAAAACTGATTTGCTCTAGAAAACTTCTTCACATGGAAATTTATTGGCAGTAACTTCCAATTACAAAGACTGGTCACCTAGAGCTGACCAAATAATTATGTACAAGTTCCTGAAAGATTCCCTTCTGAAACTGTCAGAGTGATCAGACATTTGAACATTTGAAAACATGTCCATCCCAGGCTGAGCTGGGAAGTCACAAGCAAGAACAAATATGTCTTTGACTTCTCCTTGCAAATTTTCCCCTTAGAACTCCACAGATTAGGTTTCATACACAGAGGTGGTTTGGAAAAGTTAGTACGCAACTGTACTCAGCACTGGTCAGGCCACACCTTGAGTGCTATGTCCAGTTCTGGGATCCTCAATTCAAGAGAGATGTTGAGATGCTGGAACATGTTCAGAGAAGGGCAACAAGGCTGGTGAGGGGCCTAGAGCACAAACCCTTTGAGGAGAGGTTGAGGGAGCTGGGTCTGTTTAGCCTGGAGAAGAGGAGGCTCAGGGGGGACCTTATTGCTGTCTACAGCTATCTGAAGGGACATTGTAGCCAGGTGGGGGTTGGTCTCTCCTCCCAGGCAACCAGTAATAGAACAAGGGGACACAGTCTCAAGTTGTGCTTGGGGAAGTATACGCTGGATATTAGGAAGAAGGTGTTCCCAGAGAGAGTGATTGGCATTGGAATGGGCTGCCCAGGGAGGTGGTGGAGTCACCATCCCTGGGGCATTCCAGAAAAGACTGGATGAGGCACTTAGTGCCATGGTCTAGTTGACTGGATAGGGCTGGGTGCTAGGTTGGACTGGATGATCTTGGAGTTCTCTTCCAACCTGGTTGATTCTATGATTCTAAGAATGAGGAAGCACACATCCAAAAGAAGAGGCAGCAGGAAGAAAATATAAAGAAATCTTCCATATGGATTAAAAACTCAAGAACATTAAAAATAACAGAAAGGAAATAATTAGAGCTCATTTATTTTTATCTATCTACAAGTGATAAATACTACTGATTCTATTTGCAAAGAGTTATTATAGCAATTCCTAACAATAAGCAAGCAGCTACATAAACCACATATACCACAGGATATAATCTCATGTAAGATGCCTGTCTCTTCTTACAGACTTAATAAAAATTACACAGAATCACACAATTTCTTAGATTGGAAAAGACCTTCAAGATCGTCGAGTCCAATCATTAGTTTCACACTGACAAGTCCTCGACTAAACCAAGTCCCTTAGCACAACATTTGATCACTATGAATCACTATGGTTGGAAAGGGCTTGAGCGTGTCCAGAGAAGGGCGACGAGGCTGGTGAGAGGCCTTGAGCACAAACCCTACAAGGAGAGGCTGAGGGAGCTGGGATTGTTTAGCCTGGAGAAGAGGAGGCTCAGGGGGGACCTTATTGCTGTCTACAACTACCTGAGGGGTGGTTGTGGCCAGGAGGAGGTTGCTCTCTTCTCTCAGGTGGCCAGCACCAGAACGAGAGGACACAGCCTCAGGCTGTGCCAGGGGAGATTTAGGCTGGAGGTGAGGAGAAAGTTCTTCACTGAGAGAGTCATTGGACACTGGAATGGGCTGCCCGGGGAGGTGGTGGAGTCGCCATCCCTGGGGCTGTTCAAGGCAAGATTGGACGTGGCACTTGGTGCCATGGTCTAGCCTTGAGCTCTGTGGTAAAGGGTTGGACTTGATGATCTGTGAGGTCTCTTCCAACCCTGATGATACTGTGATACTGTGATACTGTGTGTGATACTGTGACCACTAGGATCATCCAGTCCAACCTTCATCCCAGCATCCTTAATCAGTAGACCATAGCCTCAAGCACCACAACCACTCCTTTTTTTTTAAACACCTCCAGGCACAGTGACTCCACCACCTCCCTGAGTGCTGCATACCTGCAGAATCTGAGCCTTCAGGTTTGGTTTATACTCCTCTTCACAGTATGTCAGTGGTGCTTTTAGGAATGGCAGTAAGAAAGGAAACCTTTTACCCTCAATTTCAGGGCCTAGAGTCAAATAAACCACAAGTCTGTAGGCTCCAAGCTGCCAAAGGTTTTGCTTCAATTTAGCACTTGCCCACATTTTGAATACAACTCTTGTTTACTGCAGCAGTCAGCCAGTAACTGTGTTGTGTTTGCATTTCAGAGGGGGCCTTTTCTAACACCTGTTTGGCAGAAGCCAGGGCCTTGTAGCTATGAGAGCAACAGGTCACTTTAGCATTTTACCTTCCTCAAACACTCTTGCAGCAGAGCCAGTCTGTCAGGTTGAGGATTTCTCTCCACAGCCCTTTCCTATCTTCAGCCTCACGCAGACCTTTTTCAACACCCTCTGGTGCTTTAAATCAGAAATAAATCACCTTCATGATTTCCCCTACAAGCCACAGATTTCCAGGCAGCCTTTCATGCAGAGGCCTCTCTGGCAATTTCTGACCAGATTGGATGCCAGGATGGGGCTCAGCAGGCAGCTGCTGGCCCCTGTATCTGCAGGTCTTCAGGCGTCAGGTCACAGCCCCTGTCAGTCACAGCACACTTCTCCCTGCTTCCTGCCACTTCAAACGGGGCCACTGTGTGTTTGACAAGCAACATCAAACACAGCAGGTGAGTTTCCCCGAGCCACTCGCTTTGATAACCTTCTCAGAATGCTTTCTGGTACTGTATCCCCAGCGAACATTCACTTCCACCAGCATGCAAAGCCAGTTTTGCCTTCACCTTTGGAGTGTAAATATTCATATTACTTTTCCTTGATCCTTTTTTTCTCCCCCATTAACCTTCTGAGTGTTTTAGGCATAAAGGGTCAAGGCCAAAAGGAAATTTATTTTAATTTCATAACAATTGTTTCCTCCTGGTCCTACTCAGGGACTGAGATCTCAGGGTCTTACTGGTCCCACAGAAATCAGAGCAAGCACTAGGACTAGGAAGCTCTGTGGGACCAAGCCCTCCACTAATGTGCTGGTCTGTAACCACTCACTTTCCTTACTGACACTGATCACGACAGAATTTTAAAAGCTGGGCATGAAGAGACTGGAGGAGGACGCCAGGTGGCTTCAAAGCAATTACAACCTATGTGCTTAATTCAGGTGCTCTCTGGAGTTACATAAGCCCTTGTAGCAATCTGACCCTCTGTGCTCTGCAGGAAGCCAGAAAGCTTTGCTCAGGAGGCCAAACAGGAATGGCAACATGCCCAGACGGAGGTGTTTATAGAAGCCCTGGAGTGCTGTTGACCTAGTGCACATAACTCCAAAAGCTGCCCTGATCATGGTCATTCCTCCTTCACAGAGGAAACAGCAAGTAGCAAAACAGACTTGCAAAAACAGAGACAATGCCTGCCCTCCATGTGCAGTACATGACCCTGCAAATGATATTTCCCATCCCTGTCATGTCATTTGCTGAGGGGGAGCCACGCAGCTAACAGAGTAAAGGGCTGCTCTTCATTCTGAGCCAGAATCACAGAACTTTGGAGGTTGGAAGGGACCTCCAGAGATCATTGAGTCCAACCTCTCTGCCAAGGCAGGATCACCTAGGGCAGTTTGCACAGGAATGCATCCAGACAGGTTTTGAAGGTCTCCAGGGAAGGAGACTCCACAACATCTCTCAGCAGCCTGTTTCAGTGCTCCATCACCCTCACTGAAAAGAAGTTTCTTCTCACATTGAGGTGAAACCTTCTATGTTTCAATTTATAGCTGTCGCTCCTTATCTTATTGCTGCTGACCACCAAAAAGAGATTGACCCCATCCACTTGACACCCACCCTTCAGAAGGGGAACACCACAATCTCATCAGTTTTGTATTCCCTGCAAGTTGTCACTACTAAAATGGCTCAGCAGCCACTACTGTACAAGGAATTTTCTAAGTTATTTTTCACTCCATAGCCAAGCTAGGGAAAACAAAACAAAACAAAACAAAACAACCCCAACCCCCAAAAAAAAAACAACCCAACCACAGCCTAGCCAGTGAGAAATACTCACTGAATGGCAGCCACCAAACCACTGCTGCTCCCAGCACACCAGGACCAGCAGCCAATAGCACCAAAGCTGGCATGAGAATGCATAAGGCTGGCACAGAGGGTGACAGTCACCACTCTCCTTACTCCAGTTTGTCAAAGCTGTGTATCTGTCTTATTCATCTCCACATTCCCAGTTGACAAGACATTCTCCCTTCCTGCCAGAGAATGTGATCTGAGGTGATGTATCATTTGTCATGCAGGTGACATCCAGCAAAATCCTTTCTGAAATGCCTTCTGTCACTTTGACAGTAGAATCCAAGCTGATTTGAAGGAAGAAATGTCCTCATCTAGGCACCTGCACAAGCAAGTACTCTGTCCTGGATATTTCATTATAGATACATCTTACAGGCAGTAAATACCCTTTAAAGGAAGATCAAGGCAAGGGCTTCAACTAGCAGGATGTTCATATATGTTCCCTAGAACTGACCCTTAGAAGTTATTCTTTTAAACTTTCCTAATGCTTTTTTTTAGAGCTGCAGGAGTCCAGGAGTCTGTGTCTTGTTCTACACTTCAGTGAGAACATTTCACATGTGTAGCTCATTTTATACAGGGAAAAAGAGGGGGGGGGGGGGGGGGGGGGGGAAGAAAGCAAGACACGGCGTGTGAAACATGTCTGCTCATTTGAACAAAAGTAATCAATTATTTAATTTAGCAGGCATCTTAATGACCAATCTGTGTGTTTTGAATTATTGCCCAGTTTCATCTCATAAAATCCAATATCTGATATCATGCTAAGGGCAAAAATACACCATAACTTGCTTTGTTTTGCTGACTAAAGGCAGTAACATAGTTACCAAATCAAAGACTAGCATGAACCAGTCGTATGGGTCCATTTCTTCTCCCTAGTATCAGGTGACAGAAGGACAGGAAATGGCTTGAAATTGTGCCATGGATGTTAGGAAAAATTTCTATACTGAAAGAGTGATGAGACACTGGAATAAGTTGTCCAGGCAGGCAGTGGAATCATCATCCCTGGAAGTGTTCAAGAAACATGTGGATGTGACACTTCAGAGCAGGGTTTAATGGCCATGGTGGTGTTAGGGTCATGGGTAGACTCAGTCATTTGAGAGGTCTTTTCCAGCCAAAACAATTGTATGATTCTATGTGGTTTTCATGATGTAGGGAGTCTCCACAGAAGTCAGCAGTGGGACTAATTTAAGCACAGCAGCAATAGAAAAGAACCTTGCATTCCTTCAGCCCCATCACAAGGAGCCTTGGCAGAGGGACCATGGCAGTGCCTCAACACACTTCAAAAGTCTCCAGGCCAAAGGAGAGGAACTCCTTTGTTCCTGGATGATTTCTGGGCTTTGGAAGGGGAATACATGGAGGGCAATGCAGACAGAGCTTCACTCCTGCTGCAGATCTATCTCACTCTAGAAGTAAAGAGTCTGCACAGCATTAGGACTGAGTGAGCAAAAGTCTCTGTAGCTCATGCCCTGTGGTGATACCCTGGTGTGCTGAATTCAACAGCATCACTTCAGATCATGGCACACAAGAACTGCTTCTCTGCCGAAATCAAACTGAGGTAGCTAGTGGCCATATCTTTCCACCTCCTATTTCTCTGGAAGTCTCAGAGATACAGCATAAATGATAAAAACCTATTTGTTATTTTTACAATTTAGAGGTTAAATGCAAATCTTCAGGGGAATCACAAGTTAACATAAATTGGAATGCATGCATGTGACATGTTGCCTTCTATCTCTCCTTCTCGGGAGACTCTCAAGACCAATCTGGATGCATTCCTGAGTGACCTGAGCTAGATTCCCTGGTCCTGCTCTGGCAGGGAGGTTGGACTTGATGATCTATGGAGGTCTCTTCCAACTCCTAACGCCCTGTAATCTGTGATCCTGCTCCACTTCATAGTTCAATATACTTTTTATATCCACACCATATTCTCAAAATCTGGTCTCAGCCTCCCATATCATCTTGCATCTCCCTAACCACCATGGACCAGAGATGTCAGATAATTGTTTAAAGAGGACTCACCACCTGCATTTTTTAATTGCTTGTGATGAATGAAAAAATACATTAAAAAATATATATATTTATTTTCTACGTGCAGATGAGAACCAAAAATATCTACTAATCACTGCCTTATTATGAGGAAGAAAACCAATTCTTCCTTCAGCATTTGATTTGGGGACTAAAAATTCCTTAAACATTATAACACCATGGGGCTAAGGATGTTGCCAGTGCCACGGCACCAAGTCAGAGGAAATTCATGGGGTAAGTCAGGCTCAGATCCTGGGCTTCTTTCCTTCCTTTTGCCCTTTCCCCAGTGTGAATTTCTTTCCTTCTCTTCTAATGAGATGATCATCATGAAGCATCCTGCAAATGGCTGAGCCGTTCCCATTGTTCTTTTGGTATGGGGAACCTGCAGCCACTCTTCTCTTGGCAAAGCTGAGATGCCTCTGAGACTGCAGAGATTTCTTTCTAGGGACAGGAGAGATAGGGACTCTTTAGAAACATTCTTTACTTTGATACTCACCCCTGTCTTAGAAAACAAATCCTTTAAGCTATCATTTTCGCATTAAAAAAGTGTCAACATTGTCCAGAGGTGGTTAGTTAGCTACCTGCTTTTTTCTCACTGTCCCACTTTTGCTTATTTTGAAAGCAAATATGAAATGCTTGCTTATAACACCAAGAGGATTGTGAGAAGAAGAAAACAACTAGTAATATATATATATTTTTTTTTTTTTTGGATGTGTGCTAAGGAAATAATTTCCCAGTTGTGTCTCTGCAACACTGCTCATCATTTATTTGTACAGTAGCTGATAAAGCAGAAATCCTTCCCTTTTGGAACAAGGGGGTGCACTGATAGTAGCCACACCAAAGGAAAAGGCTGTGTCTATTCCAGGCCCTTCTAACAGGTGGCTAGGAAGCAATGCCATTACATGGGAGAATATTAACAGCATTTGGAACTGGAACAAATGGCTTGATTCACAAAGGCTAGTCATGTCAGACTGCTCTGTGTTTCTCACTGAAATTAGAGATTTTGATCCTTTGCAAAGCCAAGCACACTGCTGGAAATTAAATAGTCATTATAATTCCATACTCAAGCATTAAATGCTAACTCACTCCTGCTATCAACACAGACTGTTTTGCCACAGGAAAAGAGGGTGCAGGTAGGTTTGAGGGTGAGTCATAGACAGTAGACCTTCTTCCACAAAGTTTGTGCCCCTTTGTTCTCATAAACTTGAAATGAGATGCTTATTGGGTTAAATCAGCTAAACCAATCTACTTACCAGCTATAAAGGGGGTAAATACTTCATATACTTCTTGTATATAACAACATGACAGAATAACATTGTCTAAGTTTAGTAAACTCAGCAATTCAGTGAAACTAAGATAGAGAAGTACCCATTCCTCCACATTTGTTACACTGATAGAGTACTGCTTGTCTCCTTCAAACTGCAAGGAATCCCTACTCAGCAGTACTGATCACCCTCCCATATAAAAAACACAGTACTTTTTGTACCAAATTGGCTCTATATTCATAACCAGCATTGAGGTGACAGGGCATTGGTACAGGCTGCCCAGAGACATTGTGGAGTCTCCTTCTCTGGAGAGATTCAAAACCCACCGGCAGCCACACCTGTGCAACCTGATCTAGGCAACCCTGCATTAGTAGAGGAGTTGGACTAGACAATTTCCAAAGGTCCCTTCCAAACCCTACCATTCTGTGATTCTGCATGACTTCTACAGGATGGTTGTTTTCTCTAAGTGTCTCTTAATCCTAAATTGCTATCAACAATCCTATTTCTAGCCACTAGAACATAAATCTAAAGTAAAGAAGAACTCATTTTCAGCTCTGTCCATCTGTGTACTCACACAACAATGAATAAACCAGAGATTTGCGTGGGATACATTGACAGAAAGATCTGAAGGAAAATAAAGGCAGCCATAAACACACATTTGTCCCCCAACAGTAGGCTGAGAGGTGGGCAAGATCTTGGGAGGGGACACAGACATGTCAGATGACCCAAGCTGACCAAAGAAGCATTCCATACTATACAACGTCGGCTCAAATATAAAAGCTATGTGAAAGAAGGAAATGGAGGGGTCATTTTTTGATGGTGTTTGTTCTCCAGAGCAACTGCTACACATATTGAAGCCCTGCTTCCCATGGAGAGGCTGAACAACATTTGCTGATGGGAAGTAGAGAGTAACATCTTTGTTTGCTCTTGCTTCTCTTTTGCTTTTCACCATATTAAATTACCTCTATTTTGACTCATGGGCCTTTTGCTATATTTTCTTTCTCCCCTGTCCATCTAAGAAGGGGAGTGACAGAGTGGCTTTAGTAGGCATCTGGCCCCCAGTCAGGGCCAAACCACCACAGTCAGAAACACTCTTGCTACTGTTATGATTTTAGTATTTACAACTGGGCCACAATATTGCCATATTACAGACAGAAAAATAGAGTTATGTTCATTAAGGAGTCCAGCATGATAAATGCACACATTTAGAGACAGCCTTCTGGGAAGCAACAGGAACAAAGCCACAGTCCTGCCTGATGCATCTTTAACTGCAACCTTTAAGATAGGACATAGAACAAACAACATCAGGCACTGTGGGTTCCATTTCACTATTGCAGGTAGCGAACCCTGCTATGATTCCCGTCAACACTTTCATAGGGATGAGCTTAGCCACAATGAATAATCAGTAATACCATGTACAGCAAGCTTACTGCAGCAACCTCTGACACAGAAGAAATGTCTACTGAATTAAGGCCATTTTACTCACATAAAAGTTTTAGAGTTAGCTGTCAGGAGAACTCAAGTAGGCAATCTAAGTTTACAATCCTTAGAGCAAAATTAAAGTAGCTTAGCAATGAAGTCCTGTCTATGACACCAGCCTCCACTTTTCCTCTCAGTAGTGCTTTTGATGGAATTAGGATGGCAATAGGACAAAATATCAAAAGAAGACATAGGCACTTTGTAGTTCCAAACAAAATGTACATCCAGGGTTTGGCCCCACCAAGCAACACTGAATGTGCTCCCTGTCTCAAGAAGAAGGTAACCCCCAACTATCACTGCACCTTGGAGCCTTCTGGTTCCAAGAAGACTTACCTCATATTTGCCATTAAGTGTGTTAATAAGCATTTCTTGCTTTGCCAAGGTTGGGCACACAGCCAGGTACTTGTTAGTAGTTTCACTCAGTTAACAGACTTGGACAGGTTTTCAGGTAATAGGACAGGAGTGTGGTGTTCATCACAGCATGAAACTCTAGCCCATGAACTGCAAAACACATTTTGTCTTACTGTCACGTCTTATGTATGTGTGTGTGTGCGTGTGTGTGTGCAGGAAGGCACGGAGGAAAGGAAAACAGGCATTAGATAGGTTTGCAATAACAGAATAAGCCCCTTTCTCAGATTTTCAGGTATCAAATTTCCTACCATCAGGTTCTGACTGCTGGGCGAATTGCAATTTCATGCAGATCTTGCATCAGTGCTTGGCAGATTATACTTTTTTCACTGTACAGTGTCTGAAATTCTGTTACCTCTCTTCTGCCTCCTGCAGAGAGGTGTCACAGAAAGACAGCTTTTATGCACACAGCTCTCATCAGAAATCTCACTAAACACTATCAGAGAAAATGTTGCTCTCTGATTGGGTCATTTGCATTGAATGTAATAGCTATTTACTGACATGTTTTATTAAAACAAGTCATTAAATCCACAGCAATGATACAGAAGATGAAGAAAGACTCAGAACCTCTTCGTGTGAGGACATAATAAATCCAGTCACAAAATCATCAATTGTTGGAAAAGGCCCGTGGAAATTTCACTTTTCTGCACTACCAAGACCTCACTACGGAGCTCACACAGATATTAGGTGTGCTAGCCCCAGGAGGGGCTCTCAATCACCCCTGCACCTTCCCCCTGCCCCTCTGAACCTTACCCCAGTCCCAAGGAAGAATAGAGGTTCAGCCAAGAGGTTAAGGAGCAAAGGTGAGTGGCAGGTGAGGTTAGGGAGATGCATCTCAGTCAAAGCCCAGCCCAAGAGTGCCGTAAAATGGAGAGAGTGTTATCTAATGTTTACTTTTCTTCAGCAAGACTCTGAGGGGAGTAGACATCACCATTGTTTTCCTTTCACAGACTATGATCTAGTTCTTTTCACCAAAACATTCTACCCTGCTTCAAACTAGCACATTAGGCAACCAGTATTCCCAGTGTCACCTTCATTCAAATTCACCATCGAAAGACTGAGGGGTTTGAATGGCTCACACCTTGCTGATATGCATACCCAACTTATCTGTTCTGGATCCACACCAGCCTTCAAGCACAGAGGAGAGGACAGCAGTATTGCCTCTGTGGAACCTTTCCACAGAAACAACAGCCAGGGGCTCTGTGCCAAGAAACATGATACGTATTCTTCCCTGGAAGCCTTTTTCACTTAGCAGGAATCCAGACTCTTCCTTCTGTGCCTCAGTCACGTTTGATCGAGAATGTGCCTTTAAGAAACAAGTATCCTCTTTAATAGTACTTGTTTCACAAAAAAAAAAAAAAAAAAAAAAAAAAAAAAAAAAAAAAAAAAAAAAAAGACCAGAATATAGGCACAACTCAGCAAGCCATTTCAAAAGTAATTTGACATCATCACTTAAGCATCAGTGTGCAGAGACCTGGCAGAGCACAAGTCTGCAAATCGCTTTTCTGTTTCCTCAAGTCTCAAAAAAGATTTGCAATCATATGAAGCTTCTCAATTAATGAAAGTCAAACAAAACAGAACAATAAAAAACGCAGTAAAATAACTCCTTTTCTCACCCTTCTCCACTCCCACTCCCACCCTGGCATTATTTTTAAATTATTTTTATATTTTTGTTGTTGTTGTTTGGTTATAATTTTACTTATTTTCACCCCTGGTAAGGCCAGACCTTAAATATTGTGCTCAGTTCTGGACACCACAGTGTAAGAAAGACCTTGAGGTCCTGGAGTGTGCCCAGAGAAGACCAATGAGACCAGTGAGGGGTTTGGAGGGCATGTCACATGGGGAGTGTCTGAGGAAACTGGGGCTGTTTAATCTGAAGAAGAGAAGGCTATGGAGAAATCTTGTTGCTCTCCACAAGTACCTGAATGGAGATTGTAGTGATGCTGGTGCTGGTCTCCTTTCCCAAGTTAACTACAGTCTCCAAGTCATTCCACAACTTAAGACTTACAGAAATTAATTAATAACAGCTACTGATGTAGAAGGAGAAATGAGTATTTGTTCATACTACCTTAGATAAATTGGCTATCTGGGAGTTATTTAGCAGTCAAATTTAACTTAATTGGCAATGTTAGTTGATCTGACAATGAGTGTACTGCAGAGTAAGAAGGAGATCTACTTGGTGAATTCTCTTTTTCAAAGAAAAGACTAGGTTTAAAGAGTAGGTTTTAGTTGAGAAAAGGCGATGCAATAAATGGACATTGGGTTTGTCATCCTCCATCTAACCATGACACCATTTATGTGTAAAGCTCTGAAAAGATTAAAACAGAGTAATCACAGAGTCACAGAATGTTAGGGGTTGAAAGGGACCTTGGAAGATCATCCAATCCAATCCCCCTGCCAGAGCAGGATCACTGAGAGCAGGCCACACAGGGACTCATCCAGGCAGGTTTTGAATGTCTCCAGAGAAGGAGACTCCACAACCTCTCAGAATCACAGAATTAATCAAGTTGGAAAAGATCTTTGAGATTAGCAAGTTCAACCTATCACCTAACCCTTCTAATTAACTAAACCATGGCACTAAGATCATCCAGCCTCCTTTTAAACACCTCCAGGGACAGTGACTCCACCACCTCCCCCAGCAGCCTATTCCAATGACCAATCACTCTTTATATGAAGAACTCATTCCTAATATCCAGTTTAAATCTGTCCTGGTGCAGCTTGAGGCTGTGTCCTCTTGTTCTGTCACTGGTTCCTTGGGAGAAGAGACCAACCCCCACCTGACTACAACCTCTCCTCAGGTAGTTGTAGAGAGCCATAAGGTCTCCCTTGAGCCTTCTCTTCTCCAGGCTGAACAACCCCAGCTCCCTCAGCAGTTCCTCATAGGGCTGTGCTCCAGCCCCCTCACCAGCCTTGTTGCTCTTCTTTGGATATGTTTGACCATCTCAACATCTTTCTTATATTGAGAGGCCTTGAGAATTGGACACAGTACTCAAGGATTGCCCAACCAGTGGGGAGTGCAGAGGCAGAATGATTTGCCTGGTCCTGCTGGCCACACTATTCCTGATACAGGCCAGGATGCCATTGGCTCTCTTGGCCACCTGGGCACACTGCTGGCTCATGCTCAGTCAACCAGTAGCCCCAGGTGACTCTCTTCCTGGCTGCTCTCCAGCCACTCTGTCTCCAGCCTGTATCTCTGCATGGGGTTGTTGTGGCCAAAGCACAGAACCTTGCACTTAGACTTGTTAAATCTCATGTCTTTGAACTGTGCCCATCTATCAGGCCTGCAGAGTCCTCCTATCCTCTAACAGGTTGACATTTGCTCCCAACTTGGTGTTGTCTGCAAACTTACTAATAGCAGACTCAATCCCCTCATCCAGATCATCAATGAAGATATTAAACAGGACTGGCCACAACACTGCTCCCTAGGGGACACCACTAGTGACAGTTGCCAGCTAGATGTGGCTTCATTCACCACCACTCTCCGGGCCTGGCCATCCAGCCAGTTCTTAGCACAGAGTGCTCCTGTTCAAGCCGTGAGCTGCCAGCTTGGCCAGGAGTGTGTTACGTCAGACAGTGTCAAAGGCCTTGCTGAAGTCCAGGTAGACTACATCCACAAGTGGATCACCTGGTCATAAAAGAAGATCAAGTTGGTCAAGCAGGACCTGCCCTTCTTAAATCCGTGTTGGCTCAGTCTGATCCCCTGGCCACTCTGTCAGAGCACTGTGATTGCACTCAGTATGATCTGTTCCATTATCTTGCCTGGCACTGAGGTCAGGCTGACAGGTCTGTAATTTCCTGGGTCCTCCTTCTGACCCTTCTTGTGGATGGGCATCACATTGTCCAGCTTCCAGTCTTCAGGGACCTCTCCAGTGAGCCAGGACTGTTGATAAATGATGGAGAATGTCTTGGTCAGCTCATCTGCCAGCTCTCTCAGCACCCCAGGATGGATCCCATTTGGGCCCATGGACTTGTGAGGACTCAAGAGGCTCAACAAGTCCCTAACTGCCTCTTCCTGGATTACAGGAGGTCTGTTTTGCTCCCTGACCCCATCTTCCAGCTCAGGAGGCTGGCTGTCCTGCAGACAACCTGCCTTGCTAATGAAAATTGAGGCAAAGAAGGTGTTAATCACCTCTGCCTTTTCCTTATCTCTAGTTACTACATTCCCCTCCTTGTCCAGGGGAGTGGAGTTTATCCTTGCCCCTCTTTTTGTCATTAACATATTTATAGAAATATTTCTTGTTATCACTCACAGCAGCAGTCAGTCTAAGTTCTAACTGGGATTTTGCCCCTCTAAGTTTCTTCCTACATGACCTGGCAACCTCCTTAATTTTTTCCCGAGTTACCTCCCCCTCTTTCCAAAGGTGATATGCCCTCTTTTTCCCCTTAATTCCTTCTCAAGTCCCTCATCCATCCAGGCTGGTCATCTTCCCTGGCAGCTCTGCTCTCAGCACTTTGGCACAGCCTGTTCCTGCAACTTCAAGATTTCTTTCTTGGAAGTAGGTCCAACCTTTCTGGACTCTTTTGTATTTCAGGGCTGTTTCCCAAGGTACCCTTCAAGTTCATTCTTTGAATAAACCAAAGTCTGCCCTCCAGAAGCCCAGTGTGGCTGTTCTGTTGTTACCCCTCCTAGCTTCATTGCATATTGAAAGCTTTATTATTTCATGGTCACTGGACCCCAGACAGCCTCTGACCACCACATCTGCCACCAGCCCTTCTCTATTTGTAAGCAGCAGGCTGAGCAGAGCCTCAGCCCTGGTAGGCTGGCACTTCAGAGAGAGAGGAAGAGGAGATAAGCTTAAGTTGTGCCAGGGAAGGCTTTAATTGGATATTAAGAAACAGTTATTTACTGAGAGAGTGCTGAGGCGTCAGAGCAGACTGCTCAGGGAGGTGGTGAAATTGACTTCCCTGGAGGTATTTGAGAAGCTGTAGACGTGGAGCTTCAGAATATAGTTTAGTAGTCATGGTAGCTGGGTTGTGGTTGGACTCAATGGCCTTAAAGGTCTTTTCCAACCTGAATGATTCTATGACTGCATGATTCTACATCCTCCCAGGCCCTGCCACAAGCCCAGAAACACCTGACAAACTGAGCAGTACTTACAGGGACACACTGACCTGGAGCTGCAGGCTGTTGTGGGACACCACAGCCCTGCTGCGCTGTGTTGTGCTGCTCTGTGCTGTGCCACACTGCTCTGTGCTGTGTCTTCCTGCTCTGTGCAGTTCAGTTTGGGCTTCATGGATTGCCGTACAAGGTAGCAGTGCTCATTGGCAGGGTGCCCACTCCAGGAGGCAGTTTTGTTGCTGTTGCACCAGTATAAATAGGGAACAAATGCTGTGCATGTAGTGTCACTTATACTCTTTATTATACAGCTGTTAGGGGGATTGACAGGAAGAATCAGGCAGTAGGAAAGAGTTGTGCTAAATAATTTCCCTCCCTTAACTACACTGATACATTACACCAGGTACTGTGATTTTGGTACTTTTCCCATAGGGGAAGTAGCAAAGCCAGGATTTTTATGTGTATTATACCCACTCCACATGTAGCAGTACATAGAGGAACCATTCAGGTACATTACCAGTGAAGCTTGAGACAGCCACACATCCAATTTAATACCTGCAAGGGAAGTCGTGAATGCTACTGGAAAGATGTGGCAGGCAGCTAGGAGCAGTGATGCCTTAAAAGATCTTAGTTAGACCTGCCCAGGCTTCTCCGACTTAAAGACTGCTGAAACACTTAAAAACTTGTTTACTGTAAGTTCACAAACTTGCACCTAAACCATTGTTTTTATTATTTTTCAGATAGGTTTGACTTATTTAACAGTCACAGAGGCACACAGAACTAAATATATTTGCAAAAGTATGTCCAAAGCTGCTAAACCACAGTCAGTCAGAGGCAGGCAGAATCAATCTGTGATGTAAATAGGCTGAACATCCTATTATTTCATTAGTGAGAGTCAACTGTGTCCAGTTCTGGACTCCTCAATTCAAGAGAGATGTTGAGGTACTGGAATATGTCCAGAGAACGGCAACAAGGCTGGTGAAGGGCTTGGAACACAAACTCTATGAGGAGAGGCTGAGGGAGCTGGGGTTGTTTAGCCTGGAGAAGAGGAGGCTCAGGGGTGATCTCATTGCTGTCTACAAATACCTGAAGGGAGGATGTAGCCAGGTGGGTGTTGGTCACTTCTCCCAGGCAACCAGCAACAGAACAAGGGGACACAGTCTCAAGTTGTGCTGGGGGAAGTATAGTCTGGATGCTAGGAGGAAGTTCTTGCCAGAGAGAGTGATTGGCATTGGAATGGGCTGCCCAGGGAGGTGGTGGAGTCACCATCCCTGGAGGTGTTCAAGAAAAGATTGGATGGGGCACTTAGTGCCATGGTCTAGTTGACTGGACAGGGTTGGGTGATAGGTTGGACTGGATGATAATGGAGGTCTCTTCCAACCTGGTTGATTCTATGATTCTATGATATTGCATGAAATACACTGCATAACATTTTCCCAGTTAAGCAGTTGAGCTGTCTGTCAGGATGTCAGGTGGTGTTTCCATCTCCTCCCTACTTGTGCTTACATATTCATGTAACTCCATATCAGAAACAGGATTCTATATCCCAGATGAAATAAATAGATACCTCACAGAGGAAAGGCTAAACATAACATTAGTTTCAAGTACACCACAAACCTTGAGTAATTTTGTGAAAATTATTTTAGAGGCCTTTTTTTTCCTTTTTGGCCCTCTTTTCTTCAGGTTTGCACTCTTTCCCCCAGTATAAATAGCTCTCTCTGTCAAGAGATTCCCATAATTATGTCACTACTAAATCATTCTACCCCATGGACTCCTGAGACTGCTGTTTAGTGAATCACTGTAATGTAACAACTCAAAGTGATTTAACTTCCACCTATCAAACTTGGCAAGAATTTTTTGAAAGGTGGGATCAGAAGACATCCTCAATGTTAATTAAGCTTTTCTACATTTACTTATTCCTCTCACAGGAAGATTTTTACTGTCATTCTAATGGGTGAAATGAATGTAAAATGAGTTTCAAAGACCAGCATGGAGTAACCACTGAAATAGAATTCTGTGGTAGTATTAAGCTTATTGAAAAATTCCAGTGACAGAAATGGGGCCTTCCTGAAAGTTCAGTGCAGGATCTGAATGAGAGGGGCATTGGTTGTAAAAAGAAAATAATTATAAAGTCTATATCACATAGAGGTATAAAAAAACCCAACATGTAAACAATGTCGTTCTCTTGGCTTTTGGGCACTGGACATATCCACTGCTCCTTTGCTCTTTTCTAGCTCCTCCACTAATGCTTTCCAGATAACACATGAGCCTTGCTGATTGTTTTCTATCTGGGGAGAGAGAAGGTGGGGTTGGCATTTTCTGGGCTTTTCTTTGTCCAGGGGAGAAAGATTAGATTTCTGTATTGTTTCTAAATCACATACAATTGTCAATACATAGAATCATAGAATCAACCAGGTTGGAAGAGACCTTCGAGATCATCCAGTCCAACCTAGCACCCAGCCCTAGCCAGTCAACTAGACCATGGCACTAAGTGACTCATCTACTCTTTTCTTGAATACCTCCAGGGATGGTGACTCCAGCACCTCTCTGGGCAGTCCATTCCAATGCCAATCACTCTCTCTGGCAAGAACTTCCTCCTAACATCCAGCCTATACTTCCCCCGGCACAACTTGAGACTGTGTCCCCTTACACTTGTAATTTAGCTTTGCTGCAAGATATAGTCTGTCTTACTTCCAAGCCTTCTGAGCTGGTCTGGTAAATTTATTGCATGGAGGGGGGAAGTCCCCAGCCCACCACAAGTTCAAAAACCTACTTCTTAACTGACGTCATTACTTTTAAAGACCTGTGCAACACCCTTACAGTACCACTTAAGAGCCTTTGTGCCACACAACACCAAAAAAGACTGACTTAGCCATGTAGGCTTCACGTAGATCTTCATGGATATTAGACACCCAACTTTGCATAATTTCAGTGGAAGCTGTGAATATCAAGAAGACTTAGATTTTTAGAGGTTCAATTTTTAAAGGCTGAGCCTCCTGAACTAAACCAGCCAGAGAAAGATATCTGGATGTAGAGGAAAATGAATAGTGAAAATATTTTTACATACAAATATGCAGAGCCACTAAAGGTGAGATGTTCAAAAGTGGTCAGCACTGATTTTGACATTCAACAAACTGACTTCAGAAGCACCATTTTGTTTCAATGGCTCTTGAATTAGATCAGCAAGGGGGAAAGTTTAGAAGTCAGTTATGTTCTTGTGAAATAATTGTGGTGCAAATATTAACCGAATCTATGGCTCAGAGAACTAGAAATCTCAGTAGACTGGTAAGTACCTTTTACAAAGATCAAAGTTGTGGGTTGAGGTTTTTTTTGGGTTGTACTGGGTTTCATTTGGGGGCTTGGTTTTCTTTTTGTATTCCTAAAGTTTTGCATAATTTTTTTCTCAATTTAAAGTGCACTAGGTTCAGCAGTGAAAGGGAAAATATCTTGAAATGGCTTATGCAACAAATACAGGTTTTTTGGCACCCTCAAAATATCTTGAGACTCTTGAAAGTTTGCAAATAGTTTTTCTTTTGCATTTCCATTAGGTAGGTCTTAGCATCTGTCTTGTTTAACCTTCTGTAAATAAACATTGCCATTCTCCTTGTTCTGGACACACTGTAAAACCAATTAACCATACTCCAGTACAAATACCTTAGAGTTTTATCAAATTGGAGACCATTTGCTATAGGAAAAAATAATGATTGTTACTCATCTTTATGTCCTGTGTCATCAACAGAGAACTAGAATTGCAGTTGCTATGTGTTATCTAGCCAATGAGAATATCACTGTAATACTAATATTCTTTATTAAATTTTACAGGTTTGTTGTTGGTTTTTGGTTTGGTGTTTGGTTTTTTTTTTTTTTCCACAGGAGCAGTTTGTTTCCTTGTTTAATTTACTTCAAACACAACAGTTGTTTTAAACACGGTTAGAATTTCGTAGCTGCCACAGCTACTGCTCTGTAAATATGTGCAATTCATTTCTATGCACAAGCACAAGCAACCAACAGTGGATACTGTGCTTTCAGAAAGTTCTATCAACACTTCTCTTGCACTACAGTAGTCTACACTTTCTTTTCAACTCTTTCATGATTCATCTTTAAATTCTTACCATTTTTCACTCTCACAAGCTAACATTACATCAGGAAAAGTAACAAACTTGTTACAGGGTCATGCCATTGACTTTTAGGCCTGATCTTCCTCCAGCCAGATAAAGGCTGAAATCCCTTTAAATCTGTCTATAAAAGATATCTCTCCAGGAGCCAAAAGCTTCACAAAAGAATCACTCTGTACTTACATTACAGATAATCTCTGCTTGAAAAGCTAGCATAATAATGAAAAGGTTATCAAAATAGCATGAGGACCACCAATATCACCAAAAAAACCCACTCTAACTGTGTTTTGATAATGAACCCATGGTACAACTTGGAAGGTAAGAGCATGGATACAAAATTAACCTCACCTCTGGAATGAAAAGTCCTGAAGGAGTGTGGAGCACTCACTTGAAGACTGGAGTATTGAACCAGCTGACAGCTCTTTTCCCATAGCCACTTCAGCCTCTTTCCGATCAGGTACTTTCTCACCTCATTCCACAACTGAATTGCACTTGCTCTGTGCTGCAACACAGCTGACCACATAAGAACAACTTTGCCGGTGAGAACTACTTATGGCTTCTTTCCCTGAAAAGTCTGATACCATCAATACCTCAAAAGATCAAAAGACGACTCACTGGCCTGCTTTTTGGAGTAGGCTCATGTCAAGCTGCATCTGGGCCCCTCAATTCAAGAAGGATGTTGAGGTGCTGGAACATGTCCAGAGAAGGGCAACAAAGCTGGTGAGGGGCCTGGAGCACAAATCCTATGAGGAGAGGTTGAGGGAGCTGGGCCTGTTTAGCCTGGAGAAGAGGAGGCTCAGGGGTCATCTTATTACTGTCTACAACTACCTGAGGGGCATTGTAGCCAGATGGGGGGTGGCCTCTTCTCCCAGGTAACCAGCAATAGAACAAGGGGACACAGTCTCAAGTTGTGCCAGGGTAGGTATAGGCTGGATGTTAGGAAGAATTTCTTCACAGAGAGAGTGATTTCCCATTGGAATGGGCTGCCCAGGGAGGTGGTGGAGTCACTGTCCCTGGAGGTGTTCAAGAAAAGAGTGGAGGAGGCACTTAGTGCCATGGTCTAGTTGATTGGATATGGCTGAGTGATAGGTTGGACTGGATGATCTTGGAGGTCTCTTCCAACCTGTTTGATTCTATGATTCTATGATTCTATGATCTCTAGTGTCACCGAAGGCCACACTGGGTAGAGCATTTGGTCCTGCCAGCTGGACAGTATGGATGGACTTGAGTCAACCCTTCTTTTGGCTCTGAATTTCCAGGGCACTTCTTCTTTCCCAGTTCTCTGTGAGATCCTGTGTAATGCCCATAATCTCAAGAAAAGTTCTCCTGAAGCTTTCTGTTCAAAATGCTCAAAATAAGAAGCAATTACATCACAATCCAGCAGAACATTTTTTTGCAACACAATGCTATGACTTGCCATGATGAGTCCACACTTACTGTCGGAACGTATCACAAAGCAAAGCACCTCACTTAGAATGACTAAGAACAGAAACAGAAACAGAAACATTGAATCAAAGTGCAATTCAAACTGATACTGAAGACACCTAGGATAAGGCAAGTAGATTCCTTGGTATAAACCATTAACTTCAGCTATCACAGTCCCCACAGGAAAGCACTCTGATTGGTACCATATGGGCATGATTTAGTCTGCACTATCAAACTCAAGGCACACAGAGAACTTTCTAATGCAGAGAAGAAATCTAGTATTCACATAGACAGATTGGTTATTCCTTCTTTCATTGCCTTCATGTCTCTGAAAGCTTCATAAAATCCTTTATTACCAACAAAAGTAAAAGGTATGGTCCTGTACAGTGGTCTAAAATTACTCCACAGCTAAAGAAATTGTGTGATATGCACAGACATCAGGAACCTGTAGAGTGTCTTTTAATTTTAAGCTTGGATATGTGTTTTGGTGGCCTACTAATGGGGGGATAGCTACACTACTTATCCTAAGCAAGCACTTTTACAGACATTAAAGGAACCTTTCTAAGAATCGTGAGCATCCACTCCTCAGTTTTAAGACACTCAATATTGTGAAGGTTTGGGTGTTCCCCACCCCCCACACTTTAGAAATCACCCAGACTAGTCTCAGCCAGCTCTGGAAATATGAATGAAGTTATTTATTTACAGCTAGCACAATATACAAGCAGATATTTAGAGTATATGCAGTTATATACAGAAATGTACAAGGTAAAAGGTAATACAGAAACACAACTCCCCTCCCAAAAACCTGAGTCCCCAGGAGGGGCTCTCAACCACCCCTGCACCTTCCCTCTGCCCCTCTCAACCTTACCCCAGTCCTAAGGAAGAATAGAGGTTCAGCCAAGAGGTTCAGAAGCAAAGTGGGTTAGGCCACATGGAAGGTGAGATTAGGGAGTAAGATATTGCTCAGCCAGCAGCCCAAGGCAGAGTGAGAGAAAATGGTGAGAGTGTTATCTAATGTTTTCATTTCTTCTTCCCAAACTTCTCAGCAAGACTTCTGAGGAGAGTAGACATCACCATTGTTTTCCTTTCACAGCCTACAATCTAGTTCTTCTCACCAAAACATTCTAGCCTGCTTCAAACTAGCACAAACATCTAAAAGTTTATACTGAGAAGTTTAGTGCAAGTTCACAGTATCACAGTATTATCAGGGTTGGAAGAGACCTCACAGATCATCAAGTCCAACCCTTTACCACAGAGCTCAAGGCTAGACCATGGCACCAAGTGCCACGTCCAATCTTGCCTTGAACTGCCCCAGGGACGGCGACTCCACCACCTCCCCAGGCAGCCCATTCCAGTGCCCAATGACTCTCTCAGTGAAGAACTTTCTCCTCACCTCCAGCCTAAATTTCCCCTGGCACAGCCTGAGGCTGTGTCCTCTCGTTCTGATGCTGGCCACCTGAGAGAAGAGAGCAACCTCCCCCTGGCCACAACCACCCCTCAGGTAGTTGTAGACAGCAATAAGGTCCCCCCTGAGCCTCCTCTTCTCCAGGCTAAACAATCCCAGCTCCCTCAGCCTCTCCTCGTAGGGCTGTGCTCAAGGCCTCTCACCAGCCTCGTCGCCCTTCTCTGGACATGCTCAAGCATCTCAGCGTCCCTTCTAAACAGGGGGGCCCAGAACTGAACACAGGACTCAAGGTGTGGTCTAACCAGTGCAGAGTACAGGGGCAGAATGACCTCCCTGCTCCTGCTGATCACACCATTCCTGATGCAGGCCAGGATGCCACTGGCTCTCTTGGCCACCTGGGCACACTGCTGGCTCATGTTCAGGTGGGTATCAATCAGCAACCCCAGATCCCTCTCTGTTTGGCTGCTCTCCAGCCCCTCCGACCCCAGCCTGTATCTGCATGGGGTTGTTGTGGCCAAAGTGCAGCACCCTGCACTTGGAGCTATTGAACCCCATCCCATTGGACTCTGCCCATCTGTCCAGGCGGTCAAGGTCCCACTGCAGAGCCCTTCTGCCCTCCAACTCAGTCACATCTGCCCCCAGCTTAGTGTCATCTGCAAACTTGCTGGTGACTGACTCCATGCCCTCATCCAGATCATCTATGAAGATGTGAAAGAGGATGGGGCCCAGCACAGATCCCTGAGGGACACCACTAGTGACTGGCCGCCAGCTGGATGTGGCACCATTCACCACCACTCTCTGGGTCCGGCCCTCCAGCCAGTTCCTAACCCAGCACAGAGTGTTGCCATCCAAGCCATGGGCTGACAGCTTAGCCAGCAGTTTGCTGTGCGGGACAGTGTCAAAGGCTTTGCTGAAGTCCAGATAGACCACATCCACAGGCCTCCCCACACCCACCAAGCGGGTCACCTGATCATAGAAGGAGATCAGGTTGGAGAGGCAGGATCTGCCCTTCCTAAACCCATGCTGGCTGGACCTGAGCTCTTTGCCATCCCTCAGGTGTGCAGTTATTGCCCCCAAGAGAACCTGCTCCATCAGTTTCCCTGGCACTGAGGTCAGGCTGACAGGTCTGTAGTTCCCAGGTTCCTCCATCCGACCCTTCTTGTGGATGGGGACCACGTTGGCAGTTTCCAGTCTCCTGGGACCTCTCTGGTGAGCCAGGACTGCTGGAAAATGATGGAGAGCAGCTTGGCCAGCTCAGCTGCCAGCTCTCTCAGCACCCTGGGATGGATCCCATCTGGTCCCATGGACTTGTGGGTGTCCAGGTGGCTCAGCAGGTCCTGAACTAATTCCTCATGAATTTCCAGGGGAACACACCGCTCCCCGACCCCATCCCCCAGTTCAAGAGGCCACTTGCCCTGAACTCCTCCCTACTTACTGTTGAAAACTGAGGGGAAGAAGGCATTCAGGACCTCAGCCTTTTCTACATCATTAGTTATAGTGTTCCAATCCTGGTCCAGTAAGGAGTGGAGGCTCTTCTTGCCCTTCTTTTTAGCATTGATAAATTTATAGAAGTGCTTTTTATTATCCTTCACAGAGGTGGCAGCCTAAGTTCTAGCTGGGCCCTAGCCTCTCTAATTTTTCTCCTGCATAGTCTGGCTACATCCTTAAACACGTCAGGAGAAGCCTTCCCCTCCTTCCAAAGGTGATACACCCTCTTTTTCTCCCCCAATTCCTTCAGGAGCTGTTTGCTCATCCAGGCTGGTCGCCTTCCCTGCCGGCTCATCTTTCGGCACGTGGGAACTGCCAGTTCCTGTGCCTTCAAGACCTCCTGTTTAAAGTAGGTCCAACCATCCTGGACCCCCTTGTTCTTAAGGACTGCTGCCCAGGGGACTTTGCAAATAAGTTTCTTAAGCAAATTAAAGTTTGCCCTCTGAAAGTCCAAGGTGTAGGTTTTGTTGTAGTGCCTCCCTATCTCCCTGCATATTGAAAACTCCACTATCTCGTGATCACTACACCCCAGGCAGCCTCCCACTGCCACATCTCCTACCAGCCCTTCTCTGTTGGAGAGCAGCAGGTCAAGCTGCTCACAACATTTTTCTTTAGACATCTAATTTAGATACTTATATTAGCAGTTAAAACTCCCTAGAATTGCAATTAAGAGCTTCCTCCTAACCTAACATAGCAGAAATTGTAGTAAGGTAAGAACTTCATGTAGCAGATTCTTTTTCTACTCATAGTCATTACTTTTCTAAGGACAGTCATGAGTACCACTGAATATAGATATCCCCCATCACAGTACAGACCCTTATGCAGCTCCATGGTGGTTCCTGCTCCAGTATGAAAGCTGACCATTATCCTCATATCCCCTGCCCCCCTTCCCACTTTTCCACCTTTCATCTTACTATTTTTTCTGTGCCTTCCCTAGTACACCTAGACTGTTTTTATAGCTACTTGAAAGTCTTTGGTGAAGAAAACTTGCCAAAAACCTTTCAGAAATCCAGGTATCCCATATCAAATGGTTTCTCACAGCTAACATGCTTTGGAAAACCACTTCAAAGAATGAACAGGTTAGTGACGTAGGACATCCTTTTGCACAAGCTACTAACAACTTTCTCCAAACACACATTTTTTATCTGTGTGTTCACTATTCCTTCTTTAACATTCCTATGAATTTTCCTACTATGGGCATTATTCTCAGATGCCCTATGTACCAAGATGAGCAGTGTTTTAAACTCTAGTGTCACTTTTACCAGCTATCAAAGCAGTGTAAAGCTAGGGGTTACAGACCAATGTTAATCATTCAGACGTTTCACCTCCAAAATCCTCTAAAGATCATAAATTAATGCCATCTGCTTCTAGGACTGTGCTATTTTTCATTTGCTGTACTAATTTTTTTTTTTAACCAGTTCAGTTTTGAGCTAATCTTCTGATGAGCCTCTCACAAAGAAAAGCTCCAAGATGGGAACCTCCCTGGGTCCTTCTGCTCTAAAAAGTCTTTATTTGTTTGTTCTGCACAGGTTTATCTTATCTAAGTGAATCTTTGACATCTGTATCCTCTATTGACCCTACAAAGTCTCTGGTAGGCTTGCTGTTCTTAAAGCTTTTTGAGGAATGATTTATTACTTCTGTAAGCTATTCCTCAAAATATTTTTTGGACAGTCAAGTTATAGTCACACACCTAATTTTCCTAGCATTCATGATCTCTTTCATTTTTATCAGTTGGATACTACTTTAGCCTTTTGAAGAATTACTTTAAACATGAGATAAGTTTTGTTTCCCTGTTTTACAAAACTTGGCTTCCTTTGGCCCCCACTTCTTTCTTAACAAGTGGTAACCTTACCTCTGTGCATTCAGTATGGGTTTGCAGTATTCTGCCTTCATGCAGACTGGGAAAATAAACAGTTAAATTTGAAAAGCTCAGGTGTTTTAAGAGTCTCACAAACATACAGATACTAGAACTCTAATTTCTAATCCTTGAAATTTGACAGCATCAGCTTTCCCTTGCAGCCAAAGGAAGGAAACCCAACCACATCATTTAAGAAAAAGGCTATAACAAAGTGTGGCAGGATTTAAAATTGAAAGACTGGGATGATCTTAACCAAGTAGTTACTAATACCATATCAATTAATGAATGGATAAGTACTACACTAATAGAATACACATGTAACCATCAACACTAGAGAATCAGCTCTTAGAAATGCTAGACTCACTTCAGGAACTTGATTTACTCAACTGCTGTCTTCTGAAGGTACAAAGCAGACAGGGTCACTTCTGCTACAGATGTTCTTTGAGCTGAACAAGCCACAGATCAAACAACTTAAATGCACTTCTTGGAAGAGTAATATTTGACTCTTTGCTACTGAAGTTAGTGAGTTAGCCCCTGGAATGATGCACTAAAATGTTCTAGCTAGGACTAGGCATTGTTCTTCAAACTTCACTCCAGAAAATTAATTCAATTACAGAAGCAGGCATAATATTTGAATTTCCTGTCTCTGAAAATTATGATCAATGGAAATTTTTTTTCCTAAGACACGGCTTTGACATTTTATTAATACAGGTCATTTAAAAAGTTTACTTATGCTACTAACTACAGAGAAATTAATTTGCTTCTAGCTGTACATCTGCAATATGCAACACCCTGAAAACAACTCCCAAAAGACCAGGTATCCTTTTAGTTTTCAAAGTAAAGTACTTTTTTTCTTCCAGGGATCTATGAAACCAAGAAATTCTACTCTTCTTTTTTTTTTTTTTTTTTTTTTTTTTTTTTTTTTTTTTTTTTGGTCCTTGAACACTGAATTAAGAAGGACAAATCAAATTTTGTGACCATGGCAAAATACCAGATGACATCACAGGGCACTACAGATTGTGAAGCAAAGGGCTCTAATTAGAATCTTGCCAGAAAAATACCTCTTTTTTTTTTTAATCTAATTTGTAAAAAGGACAGATACTTAATCTCTTTAGTACTCTAATACTTGAAAAACACTGTACATTTCTTAATGCAGTTGTTTTCTTTTATATTTGCACAGGCATTTTAATTTGAGAAAGCAGGAAGCTGCAGATGGGCATCTGCCATCACTAAGCACAGCTAATATAATCCTGGAGCAAGGTGCAAATACTGTAGTTATTCTGAATGACACTTGGAGCAAGGAGTGAGTGGCGCAACCAGTGCTGGGGCTTTGCACAGTTCAGCAGAATGAAGTCACACGACTGAGCTCAGTGTATGCAAAAGCTGAGGACTCACTGCTCGGGGTCATCCAGGTTCTGCAGAATACACCTATGCTTAATGCAGCATGTGCTGTTGACTTTGCATGACCCCCAGAAACATATCCCACTGTTTCAGCTAAAGTCACTAGCTCAAAGCCCTGAAAATGAGCACCGCATGAGGATATCTGTAACAAGACCAAGTAACCCTCATATTTTAACAGACTAAAGTCACACAGAAGAACGCACGACTTGCCACAGTGCCAGGTAAGCGGTGGGTATCTACAGACGTGATCTGCTCCAGTGACACTCCGGGCAGACTCTTCTAGCTATTGAAGCAGCAGACTTTAACTGCACAGGAGAGTCAGACTGGGAGACCAGCGAAGCAGGACACCATACATGCACAGATCAGTGAGTGAGGAAATTCCCTGACCTCACTTCCCCTACTCCTTCATATGGGAGCCACTGAAGCGGTATTACTCTGAAATTTGGTCTTCTTCTGAGTGCTGGGGAAGGGGTAGAGGTCCTGAAAAAGCCAAGGGCTATCTAAACGACTTTGTTACATTATCGCACCCTGAAGACTGCAGCCTGCTTTCCCAGCAGGTCACTTTATTTTGCCTCAGGGACATCCATCCATCGAAAACATCTGAGGATTCACAAGAGCTGAGGCATAACCAGCTCCTTGCTGCTTTCATACTTCCGAGCTTTGTAACTCCTGAGAGGATGAAGTATCAGCGCTGCAGGTCACAGGAATGGCTTTTCTGCCTGTGATCATTTCACAAACAAAATCAATTCACATCATTAAATGAAATCCTCAAATTACACAAAGTTAGCCATTTCACAGAAACAGGGAATGCACAAATCCGTGTAACACATATATCATTAAAGAAAGAGCATATATAAATCCTGGTCAGCCTGAAAACACTATTTTAAAGAAATTATGTTTGCAAGCAATAACTTGGTAATTCACAGTTTGGGAGTGAGCATGCAGTCATAGCTTGACCAAAGTTTGCATGGTTTTGCCAGGGCTTTCCCTTTTAAAATGAACTACATAAATACTTCTGTGCACTGAGAAGCGTATCTTAAGTGCTAGTGACAGTCAGACACATCTCCAAGGCACACAAAAAATGCAAGAGCAGGTAGGCTGACATTGAGCAGCAAGGTAAACAAATCAATATGGCCCCACAGCAGTTCCTGTGGAGCTTCAGAACATTTCGTGTTCTTGCTCCACCTTTATTCCCAAATTACACATATTGTTTCTAAGACTAAATGAATCCCAGAATTTGTAGCTCACTTGACCCCTGTGCCCAAGTGAACTTCCTCAAACTGCAATTCTAAGGTCAATATAACATCATGACAACATTTTCTAGAGCTTAGGCAGTTTCATTTTATTTATCTTAGGGAAATTAGGGGGAAAACTTTTCAACTGGTAGTGTAGTTTGGAATTTCCATATTTAAAACAATCTGCCAGTAATGCACCTGAATTAACTTCCTCTTGCCTTTGATGTTCTTCACTTCTCACACAACTCTCTTCTTAGCTATAAGAAAACTAGTTAGAAAAGATTCTAGAGTTTCTTTTATCAAAGACCAGAAAAAGAAAGTTAAAAGCAGAGCACTGTTTTCTGAGCCACCTGCAAGCTCATGAAAAAGCCTTAGACTTAAAAGAAAAAACTTACAGAGGTACTTAAGCAAAACAGGCTGAGTATCTACTGAAAAACCACATGAAAAAAAAATCCCCTTTTATGTGGGAAGATTATTCAGAAGGGCTAAATATTAGTTGAGTCTTGTGGGTTTTATTGCAAATATCAAAGAGGAGCTTGCTACACACCAAAAAAAAAAAAAAAAAAGAAAAGGTGACTCAGTGAGAAGCCAAAGTTTACAGGATGTTATTCATTTGTGAAGCTTGATCTCATTTTGAAATTTAACTAGAATTTTACTAGGCAAGTAAACCTCTCACAACAAAAAACAACAGCACAATAATTTCATGTCAGAAGTATTCCTTATATTGGAGATCTTCCAAAGTATGCATTAGTTTTCCCAAATTGTGTGCCACGCAGACTTTATTCAAAACATCAAATTGCAGCAGGTCAGTTCTAATCACAGACATGTTTGCCAATAACTAGACCCATCAAAAATATTTTCACTTGGCCTTCTTGGAAAGAATGCATTTTACAACAGAGGCAGCATTCCCAGAAATAAGCAAACAAGCTCTTGCAGTCACAAGTGCTGCATGTTTTCTTGGATCCTGGATAAGCACAGTGAACTGCAAAGTGCAGACAGCTTGCTAAGCACTGTTCTACCTGTTCAGGCATGCAACAGAATCAATAGGTAGAGAGAGGAGAATGCAAGGTTGTTTTCTTTTGGTTTTTTTTTTTATCGTGTAATATCTTCTAGCAAAAATGTATGTAAGAAAATGGTTACCTTGCACAGAGGGAGTGACAGTGACTTATTCTGTTGGCAGTGATGGGGTAACCTGTGCAGACATGGCTAAGCTTTCATGCTCTCTGTTGCACCTCTTCAAAAAACGCCATTTTCTCTGGATTGACAGTCCACCCTTCTGTAGGTCTCTCAATGAAAGAAATTGGCTATATGTTTCCCACTGGTGCTAATATCAGTGCAGCTCTTCTGACATCAATCAAGACACAAGTCATTGTTCCGGCAGGCACTCCGCTTTTTTGCAATGCCACATCAATTAGATCTGCTGCTTACATCCTTCAAGCTCCAGCTTCCCAGATGGTTCTCTTTAGTCTCATATAAGCAGCAAGTTCCTTCTTTGATATCTGTGGTAACTCCTTCCTCCTCATCTTTGTAAACTTGCCAGCTCTTTGAGCAGTTTTCCTGGATGAGAGGAAAATAGATGTTGCATGGTGGTTTTTCAGCACACATTGTCCAATGAATTGGCTCTGAGCAAGAGCACCCCTCCCTTTTCCTACAAACGCTGGCAATATATGCACACAGAAGCTCCTGAAATTAACACTTAGATGTAATTACACTGACAACCATGAAGGCAACCTTGGGAAACACTTATCTTGCTTAATTTGATTCCTGGATAGCTTGATTCCAACTTTATCTATCTTTTTACAGCTATGGAATAAGTTTTATTTATTTGTGTATTTAAAACTATTATGTAAGAAGATGATAAGATAGAAGTAAGGAGAGGGGGAAATTACAAGGAGGTAGAAAGAAAAAATAAGGAAGAAAGAAAAGTTAAGTGGAAACTTAAAGGAGCTTTTTTCCACCTGAACGATGCCATAAGGTGCGGGTTCCCATACAGTCTTGTGAACAAATATGTCATCTAACTTTGTCACCTCTGAGACAATTCACATGACTGCATGGTTTCACGCTTGTGCAACACCAGTAAATATTATTTACAGTAGGATAGCCAAATCAGTTCTCAGCAGAGCAAAGAATGGGAGAATTTTAGATTACTCAGATGCAAAACACCTACTCTCTAGCTGGGCCAAATCCAAGGTGGTTTCCTGTTAGGAATCTACATAGCCCAAGGCTCATATTTCCATGTGACACTCCCAAAGACCATTTCAGTTCAAGCTGAAGGAGAGCCTTGGATTCAGATCCCTGCCCAGATCATTATTTCCATTGAAGGACCAAAGGTACAGCAGTAGTTTGTCTTAGAGGACTGACTTTGTTTCTCCAGTGGACTTCAGCATGTTATCATCCTTGTCCACTGTGTTATGATGCTTGAACTTAAAGGTCAACACTGTGGAGCAGCTGCTGGATAAATACACAGCAGATCTAGAGATGTGATAGTTCAAGGCTATAGCTCAGTTTTGGGCCCCTCACTGCAAGGATGACATTGAGGTGCTGGAGTGTGTCCAAAGAAGAACAACCAGGCTGGTGGAGGACCTTGAACACAAGTCAAGGGGAATCTGAGGCAAGACTCCATCACCCTCTACAACCACCTCAAAGGAGGTTGGTGCAAGGTGGGGGTCAGTCTCTTCTCACATGCAACAAGTGACAGGACAAGAGGAAATGGCCTCAGGTTGTGTCAGGGCCGTTCAGGTTGGGTATTAAGGAAAATTTCTTCACATAAAGGGTTATCAGGCATTGGAACAGGCTGTCCGGGGAGGTGGTGGAGTCACCACCCCTGAAGCTCTAGGCAAGCAGTCAGACTTGATGATATCAAGGTCTGTTCCAGCCTGAACAGTTCTGTGATTCTGTGATCACTCGATGAAGAGTTACAGACTGCAAGGTGGGAAAATGACACTGGCTTCTGCTATTGCCTGTCACCAGTTCTGGAGCAAGCCCCAGCTTCAACAGAAAGAAGTTGCTGTTACTGTACTTGTTCTGGGTACTGTCCATCCTGTGGACTACAACTGATGTCTCGCATACCTGCGACAAAATCCCTGACAGTCCCAATAAGTACAAACCCCAACATTTGCACTGCTGCTTCCAGGATGGATGCTAGAATGCTAGGGCAAGCTGGGGCCTCCAGCAGGCCCTCCCTTCCCAGGACCAGACTTTTGTCCTTGAAGGACTTGCTGTGACCTGAGGCCACTTGCACCTAGGGCCTGGATGTGGCCCCAGCTCCTTTCCAGTACTCAACCATTTCTAAGGAAGCAGAAAGGATGCTATACTGCCTTTAAATAATTCTGCCAGTGAGAAACCTCTTCATATGCCCTTACTAGTCAAGGCCAGCACACAGCCTAACTCCTCTGCCTTATCCCCAGAATGCTGTAGTATTGTGTGGGTGGAAGGGGAGAGCCATGTTCCGTGTCCTGGCTGCTTTCTGTGATACACATCAGGCCTATCCTTGGTCTGCCAGATTTAAGACATAACAGGGCTGGAAGGTGGCACACGGACTCCAGCCTAGCAGCTGAACAAACTTTGCAGTCATAAATTATGAAAGCACACAAAAAGAGAGGTCAGGAGGAAGTGCTTCCTCATCATGGCCAAGTGACAGATTCTCACTCCCAGTGTGAGCGCTGCTCATATGAGCTGCACTGGCTGAACAGCTAAAGAAAAGCAGCTGGGGAGAGAGGATGTGGTTACTGCTTGGGGGACTCAGCATTCAAACAAGTCTTCCTTTTTTTTCCCCCCCTTTTTAATGTTTCCTTCAAAGCTTTTTCCAGTCCATAAAATCTGTTCTCTAAATGGATTTTGTGCACTGTCATCTCTTCTGGCAGGAACTACTACCTCTTAAATGTATATTTTTGTCTTTTTTTCTCCCAGATGATTTCTTTTTCCTGTATCTGCCCCATATCCTGTTTGGGGTTGTATTATCACAGCACCTGGAGCAATCTTTCAGGGCCTTACTGAGCTCTTTCCCTTAACTGCTCATGGAATGGTTACAAATGACTCAAATTATCCATGCTGGAAGTGCTCCCTTTCACCATCTTTCCTCTTCCTCTGTTCAATCAGCAGTGAACTAATTCATAAGTAAGTGCACTATTCTGTCTTCCCCAAGTGTAAAAGGGACACCATAAGACAACAATCATCATGAAAGGGCAAAACTCAGCAGAGTTTCCCTGCTTTCTATACAGAGCACTCCAACACTGGGACATCACTCTGTACATTATGACACTTAAACGAGAATGCAAGACACCATGTCTTTGTGTCATCACCTGCAGAAATGCTCCTCCAGAGGTGACAGGCTGCAGTACAGCACAAACAAGGAGCATTGGTGTTCTTCCCCAGCTTTCATGAGCTGATTGCTCATGTGGTAAGGCAGTAGCTTGAAGCAGATTTCCCTGAATAGCCTGTTGCACAGGGGTAAAAAATAAAAGAAGCCGCATGAGGCTTCTGGAAAGTCACAGAATCATAGAATCATAGAATCAACCAGGTTGGAAGAGACCTCCAAGATCATCCAGTCCAACCTAGCACCCAGCCCTAGCCAGTCAACTAGACCATGGCACTAAGTGCCTCATCCAGTCTTTTCCCAAAGACCTCCAGGGACAGTGACTCCACCACCTCCCCGGGCAGCCCATTCCAATGCCAATCACTCTCTCTGGCAACAACTTCCTCCTAACATCCAGCCTATACCTTCCCCGGCATAACTTGAGACTGTGTCCCCTTGTTCTATTGCTGGTTGCCTGGGAGAAAAGGCCACCCACCACCTGGCTACAATGTCCCTTCATGTAGTTCAGGTAGTTCATCAGTAGCTTCTGACAGTTCCATCCTAAGGGTTTTAGGAAGCTATGAATGAATACCCTCTGGAATATTAGTCTAATATATTTTTCAGAAGACTTCAAACAGTTTTACTTGGACTAGAGCTGTCAACAAACAAATGAAAACATAGTTGTTCCAAGAAAAAGAAAACCAACAAACGTGTTGCCCCAGTTGTTACATGACACCCTCTGTGAACTTTCTGCTCTCATTTGTCCTTGACCTTACTATTTCATGGCTGATGAATCTGTATGACATTGTATCTGGATTCCCTGGACAGAGAGACAGGTTAACAGACAGGTTAACTCTCTATCTACAGAAGATGACTCAAGAAGCTAAATACTATAAAGACTAAATGATAAGTGGATACATCCTGAGATGGTGTTTGGATGATACCAGTGCTTCAGCAGTATATATGCTAACAATGAAGCGACGCCCTCTGCTCAACAGGAAACACCCAGATCTACCAAAGTTGTGTTTGTTTGGGTTTTAATCAAAACAAAACCTCTGTCATCATCAGCACCTGCAAGACAAGCATTGAAAACCTGAATCTGGTGTTGGGGCTACCAATAACACACATGAAATAAAACATTCCATCTTTTTTTTTTTTTTTTAATTCTCTGAAAAATAAAAAAGATAAAAGAAAAACATAAGGAGACAAACAACAGGTTAGGCCCAATAAATCCTTTTATGAAAGATCAGGCTGTAATAAACCACAGAGTTGGAAGGTACCTTCTTTCAATTCAATAAAAGAGAAGATTCACATTCCCTTCCTAATAATGAAGGTGTCCACAGGCTATTACTTCCAGCAGAGTTTATTTGTAATTTCTCCAACTTTCAGGAGACTGAGTACTTCTATAGGGAAAATCAGATTACTTTGATGAATCAGAAAAAAAAAAAAAAACAATGGATGGGATTTTTTTTAAAAAAAACAAGTTCTGTCAAAGCTTACCAATGCTTTAAGCCAATTCTAAGTGCACCATAATTCTATTACAAAAAGTCACAAGTCAGTTATTATAAAGATGTCACTTTATGAAGAATATGTTCCTAGAGCAAAGTATTACAGAAAAATGAGATTTTACACTTATATGGAAGTTTGCATTACACAAAATAACAGTTATGGTTTAAATATATGTCTGCAACTAAAATAAGTTCTGTGTACTGAGGAATCGTAGAATCATCCATGTGGGAAGAGACCTCCAAGATCATCCAGTCCAACCTAGCACCCAGTCCTATCCAACCAACCAGACCATGGCACTAAGTGCCTCATCCACTCTTTTTTTTTAACATCTCCAGGGACGGTGACTCCACCACCTCCCTGGGCAGCCCATTCCAATGCCAATCACTCTCTCTGTCAAGAACTTCCTCCTAACATCCAGCCTAGACTTTCCCCAGCACAACTTGAGACTGTGTCCCCTTGTTCTATTGCTGGTTGCCTGGGAGAAGAGACCATCTGGCTACAGCCTCCCTTCAGGTAGTTGTAGACAGCAATGAGGTCACCCCTGAGCCTCCTCTTCTCCAGGCTAAACAACCCCAGCTCCCTCAGCCTCTCCTCATAGGGTTTGTGCTTCAGGCTTCTCGCCAGCTTGTTGCCCTTCTCTGGACACATTCCAGTATGTCAACATCTCTCTTGAATGGACATCAGGAGAGCTTTGAAATTCAAACTATTATTTGTGTTTACAAACTTTATACAAGTAAAGTCCATTTAGGATTTATTTTCACTGTCATTTACATACATGGCTATGACACTGTCAAAAGCAATGTGACTTCAATAGCTCAACCTCCAAAAAGTTAGATTGGTGCAAGGGTGGTATCCCATAGAAAACCCCTTGAGTTTTCGAAGGTCTTTTGTTTGTTTGGGGTAGGAACTGAGAATGGTATATATTTTTCAAGTTATAATTGAATACTCAAAACAGCCTTCTTCTTCTTCTTTTATCATAGCTTCTCAAACAAAATGGAAATACTGTAAATTTGGCTATGAGCCAGCAATGTGCACTCCTGGCCAGGAGAGGCAATGCCATTCTGGGGTGTATTAGAAGGGGTCTAGATAGTAGGTCAAGAGAAGTTCTCCTGCCCCTCTACTCTGCCCTAGTAAAGCCCTATCTGGCATACTGTGTCCAGTTCTGCACCCCCGCCCCAGTTCAAGAGGGACATAGAGCTGCTTGAGAGTGTCCAGCACAGAGCCACAAGGATGATTAAGAGAATGGAACGTCTCTCTTATGAGGAGAGACTGAGGGAGCTGAGGATCTTTAGCTTGGAAAGGAGCAGACTGAGAGGTGACCTCATTAATTTTGATAAATATGTAAAGGGTGAACGCCAAGAGGATGGAGCCAGGCCCAATGACAGGACAAGGAGCAATGAGTGGAAGTTGAGGCACAGGAAGTTTCATTTAAACATGAAGAGTAATTTTTTTCACTGTGAGGGTGACAGGACACTGGAACAGGCTGCCTAGGGTGAGTGTGGAGTCTCCCTCTCTGGAGATACCCAAAACCCACCTGGATGTGTTCCTGTGTGATCTGGTATAGGTTATCCTGCTCTGGCAAGGGGGATTTGACTAGACAGTCTTTTGAGGTCCCTTCCAGCTCCTGACATGCTGTGATTCTGTGAGTGACTAGTAGTGATTCTACGATTCTGTGAATTCCAATACAAGGTGTACCATGCATTGATGACTCTTGATGTCACCACTTTCATTATTGCACCAGTTATAAACTCTGTAATAGGCAAGAGACAAATAAAAACTGTGCCATTAAGCTTTTCAGTACTTTCATGTATTAATTCCTGCACAATGAACTTCTGCAAGGCAGAGCATTTTCAGTAGTCCTCACATTTCACTTGGAAACTGATGGGAATATGGTACATAGAAGCCTGAATTGTAGAATTGTTTCAGATGGAAAAGACCTCTAAGATCAGTGAGTCCAGCTGTTATGCCTAACACTACCATGGCCATTAAACCATGTCCCAGAGTGCCACATCTACAAGTTACTTGAACAGATCCAAGGATGGTGATTTCACCACTTCCCTGAGAAGCCCATTCCAATACCTGGCCACCCTTTCAGTAAAGGAATTTTCCTAATATCCAATCTAAACCTCCAACAGTGCAGTTTTGGGCCATTTCTTCTCATTCTATCACTCAATGCTAGGGAGAAGAGACCAATACCCACTTCACTAAAACCTCCTTTCAGGTAGTTGTGGAGAACGATGAAGTTTCTCCTCAGATTCCACTTCTTCCCAGATCCCTAAGCTGCTCCTCATAACATCTGTTCTCCAGGCCTTTCACCATCTTTGTTGCCCTTCTCTGGACCTGGTCCAGCAACATAATGTCTTTCTTGTAGTGAGTGGCCCAAAACTGAACACAGTATTCAAGGTGCAGCTTCATCAATGAGGAGTGTAGAGGCACAATCATTTCCCTGGTCCTGCTGGCCATACTGTTCCTGACACAGGTCAGGATGCTGTTGGCTGCCTTGGCCACCTGGGCACACTGCTGTCAAACAGCACTGTTCAGGCTGTCAAACAACACTACCAAGTTCTTTTCTGCCAGGCAGTTTTCCAGCCACTCTCCCTCAAGCCTGCATGGAGTTGCTGTGACCCAAATGAAGGACCCAATATTTGGCCTTGTTAAACCTCATACAACTGACCTTGACCCATCAACGCATCCTGTCCAGATCCCTCTGCAGGGCCTTCCTGCCTTCGAGCAGACCAACACTCTCTCCCAGCCTGTTTGCATCTGCAAACTTACTGAGGGTTCACTCAATCCCCTCATCGACATCATTGCTAAAGATATTAAAGAGAACTGGCCTCAAAATTGAGCCCTGGGAAACATCACTTGTGACCATCTGACAGCTGGATTTAACTTTTTCCCCATCACTCTGGGCAAACATCACCACCAGCCTTTCCCTCGTCCACTAAGCAAGTCATCCCTTTGTAGAAGGAGATGAAGTTGGTCAAGCAGGACCTGTCCTCCATGAATCCTTGCTAACTGGGCCTGATTACCTGTTTTCTTTGCACATGCTGCATAATGGCACTGAATATGATCTGCTTCATGACCTTCCCTGGAATTGAGATTAGGATGATAGGTCTGTAGTTACCAAGATCCTTCTTCTTGCCCTTCTTGTAAGTGAATGTGACATTTTCCAATCCCCAGTCAGCTGAGACCTCATCACTTAACCAGGACTGCTGGTAAATGATGGAAAGTGGCTTGGTGAGCACTTCTGCCAGCTCACCTAATTAGTATTATGTGTATGCCATCTGGCCCCATAGACTTGTGTATACCTAAGTGGTGCAGCAGGTTCGCTTAGATTTTGGGGGCTTCATTCTGCTCCCTATTCCTATCTGCCGGCTCAGGGGTCTGCACAGATCCTCCCTCACCTGATGAGCAAGAAAAAACCTGTAAGAAAGCCATTTCACCTATGGGAAATAGTTTGATTTATGTGTTCAGAAAAGGACAGAGGAGGATGGTCTGCAGCAACGTCAATTAAAGCAGACCAACTATAAACACATTGTGTGATTAGGGACCGCTGTCAACAAATTGTCAGCAGACATCACAAGGAGAAAGGACAGTGAGTTCCCTCACAGGCAGGGAGTTTGGTAATGGGAAATTATGGTAGTGATGCAATTAAAACTCTGTGACATTCCCATTCCCCCTGCTGGATGTCCATCATGGCAATAATCAGCTTTAATGAAGTTATCCCATTCGCCTGTCCACTGCCACTGTGCCCTAACAGGCTGGTTAAAGAGAGCCTTGCAGAAAGGTGTCCACTGTGCTCTGCACTGCACACAGAGCCCATGAGGCAGCCTCTCCACTGGATACTCCCTGCATCTGCCAAAGGTCTGCTGTGTCCTACCAGGCCCTATGGCAATGGTGCAGTGACTATAATGGTAAGAAGCACTCCCCTGCTCCCACCTGCTGTCTATGCATAAAATCTATTTTGCATTTTATGAGGAAGTTAAGATGCTTTTCTTTAACTTCGGTGACTAATTAGAGAGCTGTGATGCATGCATTGCTACTAAGGAACATGCTATGGGGAGGAGGCATTAAATCTCCTGACTCACTCTGCTGGCTTATCAAGCTTCCCTGTTCATTGGGAACAGGCAAAAGATAGACAGCTACTCGAGTAAACCGAGCATGTGAATGACCATTCTCTGGCACAGGGTAGCCTGGATCCATATTATTAAACATCCCTTATTCCCATAAGAGGATGGCTGGATGCAAACTGACTGCTGGATACAAGCCCTAGCCAGCGTTAACTTCCAAATAAGTGCCTGGCAAATGTTTAGGAGAGGTCTCGTTGGCAGGAGCTGAAACTGTGACCAGGAAGGTTTTAACAATTAAAGAGCATAGATAGTCAAGTTCCAGCACCTTGGAAACATTCCTTACACTGTACGGGTTACAAATATAGACACAAACAGCATGCATAACTATGCACTGCCCTCACACCCACATGAGCACAGCTTGGCAGCTACAGAAAGGACTAGCATGGGTCTACACTCTGCAAAACACAGGGCATCACAGCTTTCAAGGATGAATCACTGCTGATCTTAATTGCACACGTATTATTTTAGACTGCATTCCGTAGGAGCTAAAAGCTACTCTCTTTTGTTTGGTTGGTTTGTTTTGTTGGTTGGTTTTGTTTGGTTTGGGGTTTTTGTTTGTTTGTTTGTTTGTTTCCCACAGGTCTTATTCAGTTCTGCTTGGATGGGAAATTGCAACAAACTAGTTTTTCTTTTAATGCCACCAGGACATAACCCAGCCTATATCCTGAATAATATGCATATGTTTCTGGAAGAGACCTGAAATGTACCAATGTGCCTTCTCCCAGGCAACCACCAATAGAACAAGGGGACACAGTCTCAAGTTGTGCTGGGGTAGGTCTAGGCTGGATGTTAGGAGGAAGTTCTTGCCAGAGAGACTGATTTGCCATTGGAATGGGCTGCCCAGGGAGGTGGTGGAGGCACCGTCCCTGGGGGTCTTCAAGAAAAGACTGGATGAGGCACTTAATGCCATGGTCTAGTTGACTGGATGGGGCGGGGTGATAGGTTGGACTGGATGATCTTGGAGGTCTCTTCCAAACTGGTTGATTCTATGATTCTATACAAGTGCAGATAGCTTGATTAATCAGTGTAAAAAGAAGAGGGTTATAACTGAAAACATCATCACTTTTGCTGGCTTGAAGCTAACTGGAATATTTCACAGTATCACCAAGGTTGGAAGAGACCTCACAGATCATCAAGTCCAACCCTTTACCACAGAGCTCAAGGCTAGACCATGGCACCAAGTGCCACGTCCAACCCTGCCTTGAACAGCTCCAGGGACAGCGACTCCACCACCTCCCCGGGCAGCCCATTCCAGTGCCCAATGACTCTCTCAGTGAAGAACTTTCTCCTCACTTCCAGCCTAAACCTCCCCTGGCGCAGCCTGAGGCTGTGTCCTCTCATTCTGGCACTGGCCACCTGAGAGAAGAGAGCAACCTCCTCCTGGCCACAACCACCCTTCAGGTAGTTGTAGACAGCAATAAGGTCACCCCTGAGCCTCCTCTTCTCCAGGCTAAACAATCCCAGCTCCCTCAGCCTCTCCTCGTAGGGCTGTGCTCGAGGCCTCTCCCCAGCCTCGTCGCCCTTCTCTGGACACGCTCAAGCATCTCAATGTCCCTCCTAAACTGGGGGGCCCAGAACTGAACACAGTACTCAAGGTGAGGTCTAACCAGTGCAGAGTACAGGGGCAGAATGACCTCCCTGCTCCTGCTGACCACACCATTCCTGATGCAGGCCAGGATGCCACTGGCTCTCTTGGCCACCTGGGCACACTGCTGGCTCATGTTCAGGCGGGTATCAATCAGCACCCCCAGATCCCTCTCTGTCTGGCTGCTCTCCAGCCACTCCGACCCCAGCCTGTATCTCTGCATGGGGTTGTTGTGGCCAAAGTGCAGCACCCTGCACTTGAAGCTATTGAATGCCATCCCAATGACAGAAATTAGATCACTAGTTGTGAAAAGAAAATAATGGTGAAGTCTTTATCACTCACTGGCTTGCTGAGAGGGATAAAAAGCTAAAATGTAAATAATCTTCCCTCACTCTGTCCTGAGACAGTTCCCTATTCACTCTGCTCTAATCTTTCCACTAACAAAAAACAACGTAAGCTTTGCTGATTTTGTTTTTGCTTCCTTGTGTGAGATGGGATATAGAAAGTGAGAAAGAGGGGGTAGCTTTGAGTCCTTCTGGGCATTTTCTTTGTCTGGGAGGGAGTTTGGATTCCTGCATTATTTCTAATTTGTATACAATTGTAAATACTTGTAAATATACAGTGTATACATGCTTGCAAATTTTGCCATGCTGTAAATATAAAATTCATCTTACTTCCAAGCCACCTGAGCTACTCTGGTAAATTCCAATAGTGAGGGGCAAGGTTCCTAACCCATGTCAATCACTATGAATTATTTACTGTACACCATAAAGAACAGTAGAAACCATACTGAAACATTACCAAGAGCTGTAATAGTGAAAACACCAGTCATGTCCCACAACGCAGGAAATACAACTATGGCATCTTTGGTAATATTAAAAGAGAAAGACTGGGGGATCTAAGGGATTCTTTTAATTTTTTTTTTATTTCTGAATCTTCCTTTCTACTTCCATTCCCCTATGTCAAGATCTCACCGCAACAAAAAAGAAACAGGGAACAACAACCCTCTGCCTTCCTCAGAGAGCTGCATGCAAAGGGAGAGGATTCTCATTCCCTGCCCTGTCTGAGATGCTCCAACAAGAAGTACAGTCTGCCACACCTGCTTCTGCAAATAAGAAGAGGTGGTCCCTCAGGGCCCAAGGTACCTCACAGCTGTCCTTTTCCAAAGCAGCAGAATTTCCATGTAGGAAACCTATCCAATACTGACAGGTCTGAACTGAAATGCTCCACAGGAAGAGATCCTGTTTCACCCTGTTCCGATAAAGAGTAAGGCTTTTAACCAGCCTCTGACAAGAAAAAATAACATATGTTACACTCCATGTAAGGGTTCAGAAAACAAAGGAGGTAGCAGGAAGCTACTTGGAACTGGTATTTGCCAAAAAAAAAAACCAGCAAGAGCGCAAACTGTCTGGCACCACCACAGCTACACATTTCCTACAGCAAGGTTCATTACCATATTTGTTACTTCCACCCAGTGGGCAGGAGGATTCAGCTGAGAGCTAACAGCAAACATATTACATTTGTGCTGTTAGGAGAAAAAAATCTGACATCTAACCCTGCCCAGAGGTTATATAGATGGCTGTGTTACAGAGAAAGAAAACAGATGGGAACAAGTACCTGCAGGTCAGACAGAAAAACTCAACTGCAATGTCATTTCTGAGGGCAAGTTTCTAAATAATCCTCAAATATTCAGCTACTGGCAGTACACGACAGGAAATCACTACCCATCGATTTTTGCCTTTTAGGAAAGTCCCCACAAAACATGCATGAATTGTATTAGACTTGCTGCCCTGGTTCAGCAACAGGCTGGGTGATCCTGTTACTCATATTTTCTGAAAAGACTACACCTTTCATACTCAATGAAGGTTTCCAACATGGTTTTCTGTGCCTATATTAGAAAATAACAGATAAGCTAAGGCATCTCCACCCAACTACTTCTGTCTTCCACGACATGTTCTTGCCAGTAAGGACCATCAGTACTATGTTAGACATGCAGCACAGCAGTACTTTCCAGCCTGATTTATGTAAGCTGTACAGAAAAAAAATATACTATTTTTCTGAAAGATAAAACCTCATACAGCAGGTGGGACAAATTGCTACAGTTGTCATTTAGCCACTTAATAATAATTAATTGCCCTTATCTGACAGCTGAATCCAGTAAAACATGTACAGTCTGACAGCTGCCCCTACAAGGGTCTGAGTGGCTTCACTGTCACGTTAGCTGATCTATTGCTTCACACAGACAGTGGACAAGGGAAAACAAAGACCAGATCTACACTGTGCATCAAAATGTTGCCAGTGCCATCATGTCAGCAAGGAAGTGATTTATGATGATTGTGATCCCATAATAGGAAAAGGTCTGGTTTATTACAGCTAGATAATGACAAATCATGCTTGGCCATTGTAGGTGGGGTTTTTTTCCCTCATTTAAGATATAAGAAAAATGTACCTTTGAACACATACTCAATCAAATATGCAGATGTAGCTATCCAGGCAAACCTTATCCATATAGACCATAATAAAACAAAGCAAGCCACATTTTCAGCAACTCCATAAATTCCAATCCAGGTATCTTCAATAAATGTAGGTCAAAATCACTCCAGTGATTTTCATGTAATTGCAGATTACACTGCTGAGAAACTACATTTTCCAGAGCAGAACACAAAACACAAAATAGTCAAAGAAGACTCTCTAGGTTCCAAGTGAAGCACCACACTTAAGAGGCATTTATTCCCAGAAATCATTACCTCTAACTTTTTGATACAGCTGCAAAATTAAGTAGAGTTTGAAGTGCAAGGCATTTTGTGTCAAGTTTTAAACCTTGCTTCTCTGTGCAATGAGAAAAACTTCATTCTTCCCTCTTTTGATTTAAAAGAAATGTCAGTCAGAAGAGAGGTGGTCATGGTAGCAAGGAAACTTGGCCTCTGGCAAAACAGGCCTGAAACACAGTGCATTACTCGCACATACTCAGGCCACATTCCAGCCCTGCTGCTGTAAAAGTATGTCACTCCTGACATACAGATGCCATCTCTGCTTGGCCATCCTTACCACAAGAGGTGGTGTGTGAGGTCAGTTTCACACAGGGTCAGCTCTGGCACTGACTTTGTAACCTTGGGAAGACTTCGTTTCTTCTGCTACAGGATGAGACCATTCACGGTTTAGAAAACTTCAAGACAATTAAGGAAACAAATTAAAATGGAGACAAGCCCTTAGGGAAGCCTCTAGGAAAGAAAGAAACACAGGAAACAAGACTTGTGTTGGAACAGCAGATCTTCTCAGTCCCAAGGTTTAACAAGAATTCATTGGGCTCAACCTCCTGTCACATAAACAGAAATTATCAATCGATGCAAAATTCTTTGAGGTCTGCAGAAATTATATCTGGGTTGGATTTTCAGCCTCTGTGCTCAAATCAACATTTTTCAAGGTTTCGCTTCTGAATCTAAGCTCAAAAGGTCCCCTGGCTTGGGATGAGACTGTGGCACGTCCCTTACTTTTACTTTTGAAAAGTAATGAAGGTGTTCAAGAAGCATGTAGGTGTGGAGCTTCAGAACGTAGTTTAGTAGCCATGTGAGTCGGGTTACTGTTGGAGTCAATGACCTTAAAGGTCTCTTCCCATCTTGACGATTCTTTGATTCCAAGAAAACAACATGAAATCTGTTCTAAAAGAGTTATATTCAGAGATTGTGTGACATCCTCTGCTACAGGTTTTAAAACTGTCTGTTAGCAAAGCAAATCCTGTGCTACAAGAGCATCAGCCTAAAACTACACACTTGTTTGGTCCTATGCAGGAAGGAAACCTCTGAAAATTTTGCCTCTTAACTCCTCTCTTCTTATCCACAGCATTCACAATCAGTAAAGCACTGCTGAGAACAACTATGTCCTGACTTGCTGGTTTATTCAAGCAAACTACCAAATCCACGGCAAAGAGTGCCTTCCTAACAGCTGCAGACACACAAGCCAAGGGAACTGATTTTTACAGAACAGAGAAATATGACGAAGCTCACGCAGCCCTAATACAGCCACAGCTATTTACAGTTTAAAAAATAAATACAATACCCAGGCCAAATCCTTTTCACAAGTCAGTGATTCACAAGAACCACAGCCTTCTACCTGATCTGCATAAATTGTGCCTAGCGTGGAAGGTGCTGCAGAGTAAAACACCTTTCACTGCAGTAATGCTACTGAGCTTGCACCAGCCTCCAGCCCAGAGAAGTAACCCTGGAAAGATTTCATGTGCTTCTTTCCTTTCACATTCAGTCAATACTAATAGTCATAGCAAAACTCCCCTTCTCACAGAGGGACTCTCCCAGGCTCACAGAAGGGGCAAAGAGAAACACAAAGACACTACAGAGATGAGTGTGGCCTGGCAAGGTGCCATTACACTCAATGAAATGGTAAAAAACAGCATATCACTGAATAATCTCTCTCAGCCCTCTACTATTCTGCTGTACTCTCTCACTAGGTTTCTAGCAACATCACTTGGTGTTCCTCCCCAGCAATCAGACCAGAGGTTTCTTCATTTTGTGTGCTTCCTTTTGTGTGGAAAACCATCACCTATGCAAGAGCAAAATTACAGGTGAAGAATCCTTTTTCCTTAGAAGATGTACCCTAGGAAGAGCTGCTACAGTGTGTGCTGCACTTCTTCATAGTATAATGCAGCTGAAGCATCGCTGTTACCTTCGGTCTCTTTGCTGTTGGCATTTGCCCATTACTTGTCACAAGCAACGAATAAAGACAGATGAACTCACGTGGAGACCAAAAGCAAAGCAATTCCTTCAGCTAGCATTAAATGACTGACATCCACTTGAACCAAGGAAAATGTGCTGATTCACTCCAGCTGAGGGTTCACTTTTTCTGCCATTTGTTCTACAAGGAACTCTGAGATGCCTATAGGTATATTTTCAGGCAGACATCAAAAGCTCTTTACAGATAAAGCTGAAAGCCAGACTGGCTGTTGAAAGAGCAAAGCTTAATCAAGGAGGGCACAGGGAAAAGGAAAAAAAAAAAAAAAAAGTCATTTTCAGGCTCAGACACACAGGGGGGCTGGCAAAGAAAAAAACAGGAATTGCTTGGGTCTTTGTCTGTGCCAAAGCACACCAGCAGTTGAATTCAATCTCACCTAGACCTCCTACAGCAAGAGGCTGCCAAAATTTGCAAAAGTTGTTGCTGTAGCACCTGCAAATGGAAGCCCTTTCCAATGGGCAAAACCTTGGAAGAGCCTTACAGTCTCCAGGAAGAGATAAGTTGTCATGTACAGCCCTGCTCTGTTCTTGCTAGTTCTCATGATGTCTCCACTGCCCTACCCCAGGACAATCCTCCAGACTGAGCTGCATAACCTCTTTAACAGCAAAGCAAGGGACAGATTATCAGTCCCCTTCATCACAGGTTTCAGTGATGAAGTGGAGTAGTTTTATTTCACTGATGATGCTTCTTTGGTTCTCTTTCTTGTACCAAAATTCAAATATAGCAGTGGATGTAGTCTACCTTGACCTCAGCATGACCTTTGACACTGTCTACCATGACATTTTAGTGAGCAAGCTGAAGAAGTGTGGGATGGAAGAGCAGACAGTAAGGTGGGTTAGGAAATGATTACAAGATAGAGTTCAGAGGGTGGTAATCAATAGTGCCAGGTCAAGCTAGATTGTTGTAAGCAGTGGAGTCCCCCAGGGATCAGTGCTGGGGCCAGTCCTGTTCAACATCGTCATCAATGACATTGATGAGGGCACAGAGTGTCTGCTCAGCAAGTTTGCTGATGACACCAAGCTGGGAGGCTGGGCTGATACAGCTGAAGGCTGTGCAGCCATCCAGAGACACCTGGACAGACTGGAGAGCTGGGCACAGAGGAACCAAATGAGGTTCAACAAGGACAAGTGCAGAGTGCTGCACCTGGGGAGGAATAACAAACTGCACCAGTAGAGGCTGGGAGGTGATCTGCTGGAAAGCAGCCCTGTGGAGAGGGACCTGGGGTCCTGGTGGATAAGAAGTTACCCATGGCACAGCAATGTGTCCTTGTGGCCAAGAAGGCCAATGGGATCCTGGGGTGCATTAGGAAGAGTGTGTCCAGCAGATCAAGGGAGGTTCTCCTCCCCCTCTACTCTGCCCTGGTGAGACCTCATCTTGAATACTGTGTTCAGTTTTGGGCTCCCCAGTTTAAGAGGGACAGGAATCTGCTGGAGACAATGCAGCAGAGGGCTACGAGGATCATTAGAGGTCTGGAGGGCATGGCTTATGAGGAGAGGATGAGAGACCTGGGGCTTTTTAGTCTGGAGAGGAGAAGACTTAGAGGGGATTTGATAGATATTTATAAGTATCTGAAGGCTGGCCAGGAGGAGGGGGACAGGCTTTTTTCACTTGCTCCCTGGGTGTACCAGTTTGAAGCTAACTAGAATGTTTTGGTGAGAAGAACCAGATTACAGGCTGTGAAAGGGAAACAATGGTCATATCTACTTCACTCATGGGCTTGTTGAGAGGTATAAGAGCAAGAATCCAAACATAGATAAAGGAGTCACTCTCCATCCGGGCTGTAAGCTGCATTTCTCTCTCTCTCTCTCTCTCTCTCTAACCTAACCTGATTAATCCATCTGCTTTTTAACCCCCCTGTCCAACCCTCCATTCTTCCCTGGGCCCAAGGCAACATCTAGTGTAAGGTGGAGTGGTGGGAGAAGGTGGAAGGGTGGTTGGGAGCCCCACCTGGGGACTCAGGTTTCTGGGAGAGCTGTTGTGCTTCTGCATTACCTTTCAACTTATATATTTCTGTATATAACTGTATATACTGTAAATATCTGCTTGTATATTGTGATAAGCTGTAAATATAGGCTTCATTCAATTTTCAGAGCTGGCTGAGTCTAGTCTGGGTGACTTAATAGGGGGGGGGGGGGGAGGAAGGGGACAACAGGTAACACCCAAACCACTACACTGGGGTAGAACAAGGAGCAATGGGTGTAAATTGCAGCAAAAGATGTTACACCTCAACACAAGGGGGAACTTATTTACTGTAAGGTCACAGAGCACTGGAAGAGGCTTCCCAGAGAGGTTGTGGAATCTCCTTCTGTGAAGACTTTCGAGGCCTGTCTGGATGTGTTCCTCTGTGCTCTGTGTTAGATAGTATTGCCCTGCTCTGACAGGGGGGTTAGACTCAGTGATCTCCTTGGGTCACTTCCAACCCCTAACATCCTGTGAGCCTGATCCTGTGATAGCACAATTCAAGCATGCCTTAGAGAGGGATCTCAGCACGTTTGCTTTCTCAGTTCTCACCTTCTGCTGAAGTTCACTCACCATCAAGTAAACTATTCCCCAACAGACCACTCAAAAAGAGGAAATAGGCATTACTAACCTGTCTGCTGAAAGGAGTTACATGATGCACTGTACGGCACATCCCTCATTTTCCCATTAGTGTTACTTATAATTTCTAATGAGCACATCAAGTTCAGAGTTGAATTTTATTTTCCCACCCTTACAGGAGATTATTTTAAAACTGTTTCCTTCTTTCTTTCCTTTAATGATTGGAAAGGTTTTTCCTTCACATAAGGGCTCTTAGTACTTCTCTCTAGCAAACTCTGAGTAAAAGCTGTTCACTTCAATCGTTGAAAGTATTATGCTTTAATAACTGAAGATGCCACCAGATTTTCTCACACTGCAGGCCACAGGCATAAATTAAGAAGAACCAGCCACAAGCAATCATAAGTACTTCTTTTCATCAGGACATGAAAGGAACTATTATTAAGCAAGACACCATGTTCCAGGCCCTGTCAATCTCACCCAAGGTCAAACACATCCACCCCTATACACCCCAAGCTGGTTTTGCAAGCAAGCAGCAACTGTTTAGCAATAAGCAAGGATTAAAAAATTGCCTCTGAGGAGATACTCCGTTAAAAGTTGTTAACTTCCCTTCTGCAGGGACTCTGACTGTCAGCAGGGCACTCCAGCTTTTCGCAGCAGCTTCCCTACTACCTATCCAGGAAGCAGAGGGCCATTAAAAAGCATCCCAGCACCTGAGCATGACAAATACAATGGCCCTACCACAGTAAAACCTCCCAAGCAGTTACTGCTACCTCCAGCTGCAGTCAGCAAGGCTGCACCAGGGATACACACCCAGTTTAGAATCACAGAATCAGTCAGGGTTGGAAGGGACCACAAGGATCATCTAGTTCCAACCCACCTGCCATGGACAGGGACACCCTACCCTAGATCAAGCCTGGCCTTAAACACCTCTAGGGACATGGCCTCAACCACCTCCCTGGGCAACCCATTCCAGGCTCTCACCACTCTCATGCTGAACAACTTCCTCCTCACGTCCAGTCTGAACCTACCCACCTCCAGCTCTGCTCCATTCCCCCTAGTCCTGTCACTCCCTGATAATCCTGAAACGTCCCTCCCCAGCTTTTTTGTAGGCCTCCTTCAGATACTGAAAGGCCACAAGAAGGTCACCTTGGAGCCTCCTCTTCTCCAGATGGAGCAGCCCCACCTCTTTCAGTCTGTCCTCATAGGAGAGGTGCTCCAGCCCCCTGATCATCATGGTCCTTCTCTGGACATGCTCCATCATGTCCACATCCTTCTTGTAATGGGGGCTCCAGAATTGGATGCAGTACTCCAGGTGGGATCTGGTTGGCTCTCCAGGCTGCAAGTGCACACTGCTGGCTCATGCTGAGCCTCTCGTCCACCAGCACCCTCAAGTCCCTCCCCCCAGGGCTGCTCTCCAGCCAGTTTGCACAAGAACTTTTCAGGATATCAGGTAGTGAAGCACTAAAGCTGGAAATGGGTGGGTTCAGATGGGACATGAGGAGGAAGTTGTTCAGCATGAGAGTGGCGAGAGCCTGGAATGGGTGGCCCAGGGAGGTGGTTGAGGCCTCATCCCTGGAGGTGTTTAAGGCCAGGCTGGATGGGGCTCTGGCCAGCCTGATCTAGGGTAGGGTGTCCCTGCCCATGGCAGGAGAGTAGGAAGGAGATGATCCTTGTGGTCCCTTCCAACCCTACAACTCTACAATTCTACAATTCTAAGAAGATGGGGACCTAGGGCCTAAAAACCCATTTTTAAAAGACTTTGGGATTAAAATGCATGCAAATTATCTATGCAGTACTACATTTTATGAGGTTTCAATTCTTTCAGGTGAAGGAAAATCACACAGGTTTGTTGTTTTTTTTTTTCTTGGTGATTATTGAGCACCAATTCATTGTTTCTTGAAACACAAGTAGAAAAGCAGACAAGTAAGAAAGACCAACGTCTACACATCAAGCTCCAAGAGGAAAAACAATGAAAAGTGGAAACTCACTGGGAGCCAGCTTCTGCCTTGTTCTGGAGCAACACAGATGAACCACTAGGAAAGAGCAGATACTTGCTCAAAGGTGAAATGATACTTAAATACAGATTGTACAGGGATTGTGGGTGGCTGACACTGTTGTACCCTTTGCTGCTCTACAGCTACATGAAATGTCAGGCATGGAGAAACAGTGTTTATATAACCACAAGCATGAATGAAGAGTATGACAGAATTTCAACCAGTCATTGAGAAATGCAGGAATGTAGGATTAAAATACTGCTCCCACACTACTCCAGAAGCACACCCTGATAACTGGCAGAGTTCACCTGGAGCTCTGCCAGCAAAACACACTGCCCCTACTGCAGTCCTACAGCACTGGAGGCTAGAAACTGTACCCCAGACTGTATATAGAAGTGGGATCAAGAGCACTGTTATAGATACAACATTTTAACTCCCAATCTCAAAATGAGTCAGATCTTTACTTGCACCATTAGGGATGTTTCAGCAGGTCTTTGGGCATTTAACTAGTTAGCATCATAGCCGAAATCTGAATTCAAAGGTGGAGTGTAAGTACAATGCCAGGCAGATTTTCTTTGTAAATTAACAGCCCTTTGATAATCAGGCAGAATAATCCATCATTTTTATTAGAGCCATAATTGCACATTGACTTGAAATCAGTTATGTAAACAGTTTTTATATCTGTGAAATACTTGCCTGGAAAAGAGTGCCCCCTGACACTATCTCCATACCATATTATCAAGGCGTTTGAACAAAGTAGGTAAGTGGGAAGTACTGCCATGGCTTACCTCAGAGGAAAAGTAGTGCAGGTACCACTATACAGAGTCTGTAAAAGAAAGCTTTATGGAAAAATATGTAAGTAGAGAAGAGAATAAAAAGTTTTAATGCAGCACACTACTTCAAGCCTGACCTAGATGAGGAATTTTTGCAAGATTTTCAGTAATAAACACAGATCCATAAACTACAGGAGTTCAGATAGATACATTCATATTCTCCAGACAGGGTTAATACCTCTGCTGTTTACTCCACTGTTGTGGATTTTGTGATTTGCAGAAGAGAGGTTGGTTACGATGCCTTTGTTGCTGAAAACAAAGGCACAAGTGCATTTTGCTTCCATACATCTATACATTCCAAAGGCCTGCAGTAAGATAATTCACTGGCAAAACACTTGTGATGGTTTTCTAATAAATAACATACTCTATTCTGGAAATTAAGCTTTCACTTATATAAAGCTTAAGGGAAGAAGAGGGAACACGTCAATGGTGTAGTTATGGCCAGATCTGAGTAAATAACCTGTAACAACAGCTTGAGAGATGTGCACTCCCTATGATTCACGTAACCTCAAAACATTTAGCAGGTGTTCCAAGAAGGGAAATGGGAGCTCTATTACTGATGTTTTGCAGTCTTCTCTGAAATTCAGAATTTAGAACCTCAGTAAAGGATGGATACATTAGTTTTAAAGATGCCTTCTATTATATAGTACATACCACACACACTTACATATATACTACATATTATGTACTACTGTGCAGTATATACCATACAGTACACACTATAACAAATTACAACAATATATATTTACAACTAATTCAGTGTCAGTACTACATTATATCACTTTTCCCCTTTTTATGGGTGACAACTGGAGTTTCCATGGAATAACAAAATCTGTGATTCCACACTGATAACTTGTTCCTCTACCACTGCAGGGGGAATAAAGCATCCTTCTAAAGAAACATTATTTAATGTCTTCAGATTATCAATTAACTGGCCTCCTTGGAATTTTTATTGGTTTTTGTCTGAGTTATCACTGAGGTTCCCAGGTAGGCCCATTTTAAGGTAATCCCAAATCTTGAACAAAGCAGCTCAAGATCACCTTTAGCACTTCTGGAATGTTTGGCAGCACTAAACTGAGCAGCCTTTAATACTGAAGACAATACTCCAATGTTGTCTAGTGTTGTCTAAAACTTAGTGCACAGCTGAAACCCCTAGTTTCCTCTTATTAAAGTAATTACATAAGAAGCTAGGTCTTAAAATCAGTCCTTTGACTGACACTTCTTAGCACCGAACATTTGGTTGATGGTTTCATCAAGCCATCATTTGCAAACAGGTAGAAGTTCATCTCTGCTCTTCTGTAGTGACTGTGTAAAATGCTGGCTACAGTCAGGCACACCTACACATGAAGTATTTGTTAATTTTTTTACAGCTTTATCACCTGGAAACAAGGAAAATGAAAAGATGTAGGAAACTATTGATGGGAAATAGTGTTTCACCCAAGTATTGCAGAGAAAATTACAATGCTGTTTAGAATTTGGTCACAGAGACCCTTATTTATTATTAAATTGCTAGTGTTTCCAGCTGTAACTAATAGTACCTCAGAGCAAACCCAGATGATGAATGCCTGCCTGTTGGAGCTGCGGCTTGAACTGGCATTTTGCATAAAAGATGCTTGTGGTGTGCTAACATTTTGAGCACAAAGTAGTGGAGGTTACCTGTTTTATTAATGCCCTCAACTCATACCATTGCTGGTGAAATGGTAGGACAAAGATGTGACCAAACTAGAGCTACTTCTTGCCAGCTATGCCCTCTTTCTTCAGGTTTATTTATGATTAATATGTCAGATAATAGAAGGCTGTTGCCTGATGTTCAGGTCACTCTGGTGCCTCACAGCACACGACAGCTGGCAGAGCAATGTGAACACTGGAGATTAAACAAATTTGTCCTCATCTGCTCAAAACAAACAAACAAAACCCCAACAACAACAAAAAATACCATTGCATTAACTCATGAAACAGCCATGAAAAGAAAAAATTTGCAAAACTGATGATGATGAAGACACTTTCAGCAACTCTGAACATAGCCTGCTACCACACCCTGCACACAACCGTCTCTTCAGTGCTTACTTTTCACAGAAATTTGCAGAGCCCAACACTTGCATGGAGGAGGCCTTGAAGTTATCAAACTGCCTTGCTGGTGTAAAGCAGATCTCTCCCTGAGAGGGGTAAATTAGAGACTACACAATCCTACCATCCAAGTAAATTGTTTCACAGAATTGTAACAACCAAAAAAGAAAGAAAATGCCTGTAGCCTGATAAAGAAGAGATCAGGACACAGACTGGGAGAGGTTGAAACTCCCTGGCTGGCCATGACCAGCTCCTTCCCCAACCCATTACATCTATACATCTAGTGCACATGCAAGCTCCTCAAGCCACGGAAACCAGTGTGGAGTACTCTGGGATGGACAGTCAGCAGTTTCCTGCTTCCACTCATCCCAGGTACACAGCCATTTTCCAGGAGGAAAAGTCCCCTGGGCACCAGCTGCCCATGGCAGTGGGGCAAACTTAGCTAGGAGGGGAAATGCCAAGGTCAAGGCAAATGCTGTCCTGAGTGGGATTAGGGAATCTTTTCTGTCATCTGTCATTGCTATATTGAAGACTCATCAATCTGCCTCACCTTCCTTCCCAAAACTCTTTTCCCTGAGGGGTTTTGTCACTGATGTAACTTCAGCAGGGAAATGCTCTGTTACTAAGTCTTCTATCTAGGCTCTCTTTCTTCCCCATCTCCATCACAGGCCTCTCTGATTCCCCTATCACCTCTGCTTACCTCTATGGAAAAACACAGATGCTGCACTTCTTTTCCTCACCTGTCACCTAACAGCAGAGTACTCTTCTACCTTTTGCAACTCCTTTTATCCACCCCAGGCTTCCACCTACCAACTACTGAAGATCGAAGTCTGTTTGTCCCTGAAGGCTGTCCTTCCTTCATCTCCTGCTGTGATCCCTGTCAGGGGGACAATACTGGCCACCATTCCCAAACTGGTTTTGAGTTCACTGTAGAAATGGGAAGGCTCAGGAGCAGAGGAAAGCAAGACATTTCTATATTGTCCAAATCAGGCATGGATGTCTCCTTGTTTGTGCATGCCCACAGCTACTCCACTGCAAGCATTTGCTTTTTGATCAATGTCTCTGCCTTTGACCTTGCCCTGTTTGACCTTGTCCTTTCGCAGGTCCTCTCCTCAAGCATCTCTTCAGTTCTCTAGCCACTTCACTATGACTAAACACAAAGTACTCAGGAACGGATATAAGTTGCTTTAAAATCCAGAACAAGTTGTATCTCTGCCTCACAGATCTGTCTTCCCAGAAGCAAATGGAACCCAGACCAAACCATCTCTTTGCTGCCCTCACAGCACCTGCAAAAAAGGAGAAAAGGAATGCCCATGCTCCCCCCATGGAGCAGACAGGGTCTTTGCTGCACTCTGTAGCCCCCATACCAAGGGTCAGTTCTTGGCCAGCAGAAGTTCCTCATCATCCTCAGATTTCCCTGCAACTGGTCTTTCTCTTCAAGGGACCAGCAGAGTGGCTATAAATTCCTCTCATCTACTTGGGCAGGATTCAGGTTCACCTGTAGGCAAATCTGTGTCCATCCAAGATGCTGCCCTGATGGCAGGTGATGCATCACTGAAGCAATGACTTGCCCTCAGAGACACCACAAGAGAAGAGATTCAGCCACAATGGTTTGGGGCAAGTGTGACCTTCACCTACTTTCTACCCTGCCTTCTGAAAGTGACTAATAAAAATTCTGTGCTTACAGATCTTCTGCCATCCGCCTTGGGAAACAACACTCCCTGAGAAAAGTATTAATGCTAATCTGGAAATCCCAGCAAAGCCTGGTGAGAATTGGTATTACTCATATTTAAAGAGGGCTTCTACCACTGAGCTTAAAAATAGCAGATCTTCAAGTGAAGAAAATAATTGAGAACACAAATATCAATACGCTGCACAACTGCAATGGGATGGGCTTGCACTCACTGCCTAATGAAAGCCCACAAATTAATGCAACCTCACCTGTGTCCTGAGTAACAGAAATTGCTGCAGTGTCAGAAGCTGCTGCTCTAGGCCCCCAGCTTTGACTATCCCCACTGGACTAGACAGGGTGTGGTGCTACAGAAATAGCTAAAGCACCCATCACAGAAAGCACCACCCAGCAAACTACAAAACTCTACCACTGCAAGGCCTGAGGCTCTGGAGAGTGGCCTTGCTCAATCAGAGAGAGCTACTGCCAAGCGAGACTTTCAAGTTCACAGAAAAGTACAGGGAGCAACTGAAGGAGGAGCATGCTGAGCTGCTGAAAGAAATGTCTGTACAGCTGTGGAGAAAAAAAGGGAATTCCCAGATAGATACAGTTGTTCATTTGTAAAAGAAAGACTGATAAGGTTGAAGTGAAGTTGGCTAGCTCTGTGAAGGTAAGTAATGAAAAATCATTGCTCATGTTGTTTTAAGGTATAATATACTTATGTAGCTGTACTCAGATACTATTGCAGCTTCTGTACTTGATATTCCCCAAACAATTTCTCATCCCTTACTCATTACCACTGTTTCTGCAGAGTTGTTATTCTTCCACTCCTCCAGGGTGTATATAAGCACCTTTAGGGTACACACCCACCCCATCCTCACAGCAGCCCATATTACTCTCTTCCTTCCTCCTATGCTCTAGCTGGGACTGCCACCACAGCCCCAAGGCAGCAAGGTGGCTCCCACACATCCACCCTGCAGGTGCTGCAGTGTCATTAACTGCATTTCTCATTGGGATAAACCCAGCAGCAGGCTGAAACATTTTTGTAGAGCAGAGGTATAAGCCAGTACACATGATAGGCAAAAGACTCTTGTGAAAGCTCTTCTGAATCAGGGCACACAGTGTAAGGTTGAGCAGCAGCAAAGCAAGCCTCTTGTGAGTGTTAGTACACAACCCTAAGACCTTCCTCCTTCCTTTCTCTGCTCAGCTGCAGGCACCACTTCACTCAATACATAAAAACTCTCTCTGCCTGCCTGCATACATACGTCAATAACATCAGAGACAAAGAAGCTATCATTTAGAGTCCAACTGCACCACAGTGAGATGCAAAAATAGGGAAAGGGCAAAATTATTTCTGTGAAATGCAGTCGATGTGCTTCATCACTGCAGCCCACTGCAAATGACAGGATAAGCAGCGAAGGGCCCAGGCCAGAGTCTGTCTTCCATTTTGCCCTTTCCCCACCTTCCCTCTTCCTGCCCTTCACTTACACCTCAATTTATTCACTAATGTACAGTTTCTGCTAGCTGTGCTAATGCTACTGCAGAGAAAATATATACAAAAGGTTTAAAAAACACCAAAAAAAAAAAACCCCACAAAAAACCAAACACCATGTTGGCAGAGTTGGGACAATGGAGACGAAAGTTCTTGCTTCTGACAAAACCAGCAAGGAGAGAAATTTCCTTCCAAGCAAGATTGGCAGAACTCTGAACTGGCACCTTTTTTTTTTTTTTTTCCTTTTAACTTTTCCTCTTTCACCCTGATTTCCAGAGAAATTAGAACAACCTTGCAGGAAGAAAAGCTTTAGTTTTGGTGCTTACAAAGACATTGTCAACATTGCCTCTAAAAAGCATTTAAATTGGCACATGGCAGTGAGGGTGGGGCAGATTAGGATATGCACATGTATTTATTAGGATATACACTCATATAAAATGAGGTTAGAATATCCCAAGCAAGTCCCCAGCCTGGCAGCACCCAGGCAGTGTTTGTCTCTTCCCGTGGGAAGTCCCTTGAGTCCATGCCAAGTGCTCAGGCTCATCCAAGGAGTCAGATCTAATTCAGGATAGGAATCAGGATTTTCCAGCAGCTCTTTGTGGAGCTAACTCAATTGCAGCCACAGCACATACAGTTCACCCAAAGCCTTGCATTGTTCAGGATGTGTGCCATGCCAAATCCCTTTCTGCAGCACAAGAAAGTGATGAAAAACAGTTGTTTAGTGTTTCCCAGTACATCTGGCCCACACTTGAGAGATACTGTATTTTTCAGCAATAAGATTCAAATATTAATTGTAACCATCTTCTATGACAGAATAAGCATCTTCTTTACGGAGATTAACACAGACTTTTGCAAGGTGGCATTCCACCACGCATCCTTCCACCAGCTTTTGAGTTCCTCTTTGAATATTTTTGCTTTCACTATCTCTAATACTGGCCTTGGGGACTAATCATTTCCTGTTACAAGCCTGGGAGTTCCCTCTCACCCTGAAAAAATTAAGGTGTCTTTCACTTCAGCATGCTGCCAGGGGCATTGCCAAGTTCATGCTGTGAATCATGCTATCTGAGGCATCCCCAGTCGATGGCTCAGACTAAATATGCAATGGGAGGACTGAGACTAGAATAGTTAACTACCAAGAAAACTATTTTCTTACTCCAGTGCTGTTTTCCCCGGGTGGGTAGCAGAGTTTTCCTCCTGTCCAGAGTGTCTGTAGAGCTCAGAAAGAATTCATGCCTGCAGCTACTCAAACCAGTTACCCCTCCTCATTCAAAATGTGGGGAATTTCAAGACAACATTTGCACTTCTTCAGTTCTTTGTCAAAAGCATGTCTGTCACAAATGTCACCTAGAGAATAGCAGCCAACACAAAGCCCATGTCCTCAAGCAACACGGGTTTGCTATACTTGAGAACAAAGAAACAAGACAACCCAGTGCCATTTTTTTCTGTACTGAAAGGCAGACTACCTAGAGATTATTCTCACATTGCCATTGATTTAGTTGGTGCAATTAATGTGGCAGGAATTATAAAATATATACCTAATTTTATTTCCAGAAAGCCTCACCCACAACTATATACGAATTAGTTAAATTTGGGTTCTAATTCAGTGGGGTAGATCTTCACAAGGATGCTTATGGGCAATTCATTCATTCAGGAGAATCAGAAAATTGGAAAAAATTAGCCACAAAATGTCTTTGTCCCACTTAATAATAGGTAGCCTGCAGCCCTAGGTAAAGTCTGTTCTACTCACTGTGGTGGAGTAGAAATTTCAAGATAGCCCCTGGCTCCTTTGTGGCTGAGTTGGAACTGCTCGGCCATTGAGAGGCTTCTAGATCTCCCCAGGGTGCTGGGAAAAAAAGCAGATGATCTCTGACCTGATCCTGGTTCCTCTTGGCATGAAGTTTTGCAGAGGTACAGGCAGGGTCTCTTGCACATGTGCAGAGAGCATGATGTCAGTGGCAACTGCCACACTGAGAGGCACTTAAATGCCTTCTCCTGGGAAACTTGAGGCACTTAAGTTTCCAAGTGGTTCAAGCCCAAAACATCAGCGCTAAGCTGGTCTGAAGCAGAGAAGAACATGAAGCAGTGAGGCAGTGGCAGCAAGGCAGAAGCAGCACAACTGCTTTTAACTTAGCTCAATTTATATTACTTGCCCATGTATAATGGCTCTTTTGGCCACAGAGATTCACCAATCAAAATGGCATTTGCAAAAACTGACCATATTAGTGAAACCAGGGCTTGCTCACCCTTATTTGGGTAAGACATCAACAAACACCTGTGGGCACCTGTTTATCACTTTGGGAGGGGACAGGACCCAAGCCTTTATCTTTCTCCCACCCTTGCTCCCCCCATCGGCAGAAGAGTGGGGCAAGCCAGGACATCTAATAGGCCCATTAGCCTTCCAGGACAGCCATAAAACATATAAACTACATGACCTAGAGGTAGGAAACTTAGTTCTTTAGATCTTGTTGTTGATTTTTTTTTTCATTATCCTATAGTTAAGTGTGGGTGTTTGTGGGGAAATTCATTCAAAATGCATGCCTCACACAGAACGGTTTATCACTTCCACACACAATAGTAATGCACACGTTGTAATTGCCATTTGCATTTTACAAGGTGAGTGCTGTTCACTGTTTCATCTGTGAGGGTTCTTTTCTTGTTCTTGGTTGAGCAGAGGTGGATGGTTCTACCTGTGGCAAGTTCAAGCACATGCTGCATATATAACGATGCTTGTCATAGTTACAACAGTTAGCTAGCTGTTTCCACTGAAACTGAGTCACTGGAACTCCTGTGGAGTCACTGACAAAGTATTACTGACAGTGGGTGTTCAAAGCACAGGATGCCACACTGCTCAACCAGAAGTGCCTGACTAAGTTTGCAGCTTACAAACATGCAATGAAACAGCATGGCTGTGGTAGGCGGATGGCTGTGAGACAGCAGCTGTCCTGGGCCAGCTCTTGTCCTGTGCCCGCCCTTGTCTTATGCCTTCTGCTGCTCTGGAGGTACCAAGCTCTGGTAGACAGTATCACACCCTCAGGGCTCATTAGCTCTGCCCCCAGGCCAAGTTCTGCCTTCTAAATATTTGAAGAAAGAAACTACCAGTGTTAAAATACACAGTAACATTTTATGCCAAGTAATGCATGTTTTCAGCATCAAGTAGACTCAGTACAGGGGAAATGTGCTCATCTGCTCCCTGCGTCCCCACTCACCATCTGTTCCCTCCCTGCAGCAGAAAATGGGAATTGTGAGGGAATTGCACTCTTTCCTGTTGCCTATGGTGGTCATTGTAGCACAAGGATAAACTCACAGCAAGGTTGGGACTTCCCATTCTGTAGAGATTACTCCAACTATTCAGTGCTGTCTTATCACGAGGACAACGTGTCATGCCACACATGTACTAATCCAGATGGAGAAAATAATATTTTTTTACTGACAATAACACACATGTTGCAACCTGCTTTCCTACCACGATCTTCCTTTCTATGCCAAACTCAAGCTGGAAAGAACACAGATAACATGCAAGCATCTTCACAGATGTGGCCAGCATAACTACCCACACAGTACCAAAGGAAGTCCACATAATGATGCACACTTGTCATACATTAAGACACAAAGGCAGGGAAGACCACCCATGAAGTAATTCTCACTGCTTTGGCAGTCGCCATTGGAGGATATAGTGTTTACATCCCTACCCCTTACAAACGCTCAGCCTAGGGCTGCAAGTATTTGCAAGCACGAATAGTGTGAACCACCAGGCTCTGATGAAAGGTCTGTACATATGTGTACAATTATTTTCCCAGGTCTTGGAGTCAAAATGTAGGTGAGCAGCCTACCCTTTGGACTAAGCTTGCCTAAATCAAGCTAGGTAAGCAAGTGTGTTACTGCTCAGCCACATGAGCTGTGCCTCCCAGAAGACCAGCTCCTAAGGTCAAGCAGATTGAGCCAGCTGATAGTCACCTGCTCCCCAAATGAGGCCGCAAGAGGCAGGGAGAAAACAAATGGGACCCTATCGCTGCTGAACTGATGTTATCTGCAAGCAGCTGTGCCTTTTGTGCGAGAAGCACACAGTGCCACAATTTGCAAATGTCACTGATGAATTGTTGCTGTCTCTGCAGCACATTGTAAAGAACTGTCTGCTCTTAATTACCAGGACTTTGGCTTTTTGTAACAGTAATGTGGTAATGTCATCTAGTCCATAGGAAAATTAACTTTACATTAAACAAAGCCTTCACTACCTTTTTCACTTACTAACATATGGAGAAAAATTTGTATGGTGACTGCAGTTTTCATCTCAGACTCCTTAGATCTGAAACCACTAGAGATGGGAAAATTACAATTAAGTATTCAAAAGTACATTTGAAGATACCAGAGCAGAGGTTCTGTTGCAGATGATGGTCAGCCCTGCGAATAAAGCAGACAAATTACTTGGGGACTTACGTCTCATATTTCAGAGTTAAGTAGCTGAACACACTTCTGGAGATGAGCCACAAAATGTAGTTGCACAACATGTATATTGGTTCCAATCCTCATCCACTTATTTGGACACTTTTTGTCCTCTGAAAAGAACACTGAATAGTCAGTAATTCTAAAGCACTATTTAGTCACCATTTTTCACTTCTCACCCTCCTTCCCTGCTGAATATGGGAAGCTTTCACTGAGGGTGTAACTTCTTGTGTATGGACAGACAGCACAGAGATCTCCCTCATTCCCATTTCAAAACTAAATTGTTCTGAGGCTTTGAGCTGGCACTTAATGCCCCTCCACACTGAACAAAGGGAATAAGTTTCAAGTTGTGCGGAATATCATGCCAAAAAATCTAGCATGTGAAGAATGAAAAGATGCTGTCTTAGGAACTGCTATCACCACTCACTCTTCTTGTTTAGAAAACATTGTATTACAACTTCTTTTCCTCTAAGAGAGAAACCTCATAAATGCCAGTAATATTTGTTATTCTCCATTCTATTCTCAGCAAATTCTTCACTTACACTGGGGAGTGGGGAGTGGGGGGGGGGGGGGGGGGGGGGGGGGAAGGGGGGTGTTGTTTTGGGGGAGTTTTTGTTTTGCTTGGTGTTTGGTTTGGTTTGTTGCTGTGACCAGAGCTGATGTGGCTGGGACAAAAGGTGCCAGACTGGAATGTCTCTTGAGAACAGAAAAAGTTACTAGATTAACTGCATTTTTTACATTCACTGCTTAAACCATTTGCACAAGGCACAGTATCCTCAGTCCCTGTCTCTGTAGCTTGCACTGCTCATGCAGGTCCTTTTGCACTTCATAGAGCTCTGCACAAGGCAGACCTATCACTTCAAGCTTTCGAGAAGCTGCCTGTCTGTACTTTGAACAGGCAAGCACACGAACACTGTGTAAACAGCTGGGAGAGCACAGTCCAGCCTCAGCCCTTGATGGATATAAAGAACACTAAGAAAGCTAGTAAGCTTGGTAGTCTCCTAAACATGAAGATTAACACTTAAGTTATTGAAACTACTTTGTTGTTGTTTATTTGAAACTGTAGCTTATGCCCCCTTATTCTTTATGACAACAATCTGACTTTGGCAAAGTTTGATGGATTAATGTGACACCTGTGTTGTATACTCAAGAATGATTCCAGTTTTACTGCACAGTGACTAGCATTTTACACCTGTTTTACATCAGATTGCTTGGACAACCACCACTGGTGTCTCATCAGCTGTAATTTTTTTGCCAAAGAGAAGCCTGTGCTATATAATTATCAAAGGACATTCCTTTGATAAGGGCATCTCTAATTCAAACAAGATCAAAATGTGTATCCTTTCATTAACAGTGTTTCCCAGAGCATCACTATTTCATCATTTGCACATTCTCTCTGCACTCTGTATTAAATTTTTCAGATGTAGTCCCACAATGTTTCATCATCCAAACGTCTGTCTTTGTTTTCTGGGAAGATAATGCTTAGGTAGAATATGGTTCTACTGATATATTTAGCACCAATCCAACTTTTTACCTTTGTTCAAGTCCAAAATCAATCAAGGAACAGAAAAAAAAGAAAAAAAAAAAAAAAGGATAATGCTAATGGGAAAAAAACAAACAAACAAACATGTTTTTATTAAGTTGACATACACTGAGTATTTTCACAGAAAACTCCAAAGTCTAAAATGTAAGTGCAACAGCTTAAATGTATGCTGTAAATAATGCTAGTGTTTCTATATAATAAGAAAGAAGGTGCCAGTAACCTCAGGAAACAAAAAGACACTTATCTTGACTTAGGAGGGGGTTATATGATATCCAGGACAACCATCCCTACTCTAGTATTTTCTATACATTCCAGACAGGGCTGGAATTCTGTTCTATGCAGTAGAAATATGCCTTGAAGAATGTCACATTATGTCACATTGAAGATAATCCAACATGCTCTATAGAAAGGGTTATTTTTATCTGTGTCATCCAGTCAGATCAAACTAGCCCAATGTCCTTCTTTCAAAAGAGAGTAAAAAATTATTCTGGGGGGAGGATGGGATGCCTTAGAAGCCAAAACTTCTTCTCTGCATGGCACTACTCAGAGCTAAGGAGATGTCCCTATCAGCGACTAGCCCATGAACATGGGCCACAGAGATCTCACACCAGATCAGCCACTTGTTTTCATACTCAAAGTACCACAGACTTATCAAAGTGAAGTACCTCGACTACCTCAAGTTGCATCAGTGACTGAAGGGCCAACATCAGCCATTTCTGTGCTGGTTTTTTTTCCTACTATATTTGTCAGTTTGCAAAGTCATCTTAAGAGTGTAAAGCACTTTTTAAAGTTCCACACCATTTTTGTCATCTTACTGCTTGGCCCATATTTTTCAAATTCCTCTGTCTGCTTCAGTTACCTCTTTCTTTGACCATAGTACGATCCATCATGAAGTCAACCACGCAACAGTTTTGCCACAACATTGTGCAAATCCTGCTGACTCTGCTGCTGAAGGCTTTAGATTTTTACCTTAAAAGATCTGCACCACAGTCTTCAGAAATTCAGTAAACACATACTTACAGATTCCAATGTGGCATTCAAGCACCATCTTGCCCAAAAGCAGTGTGGGAGAGGGTGGTGGTAAAAATGGGTATCTGCCTTTTTTTTTTCTGCCTAGCTGGGACAAGTTCTGGAAAAAGTTGACACTCATATTTATTTGTCTTTGAGCAGCCCTCCCTGGTGGGGACTTTCACAAGCAGTATCTAGGGCAACAATTTTATGGGCAGGCAGGTCACCAGCACGTTCAGCGCAGCTCTTGCTTATTTCTGATGTGAGTGGTCTTGTAATTCCTCAAGCAGGTGCAACTCATCATAATTTCAAACAAACTGCTCCAACTGTACCAACAAACTAGATTTCAGCTGGAGGTCAGTAGTCTGGCAAAGCACCACAGTGGCTGCACACATACATGCATATTTGTATAGATGCTTTCTTCTGCATTGCTTATCGCAGACAATAGCCGTTACTTAAACTTTTAATAGCAAAGCAGGTATTTACTTCCCACTCTGGTCCGTGGCACACTTTTCTCCTGTTCTGTGATGTACTTTGACTAATCATTTCTTAGTTCTCTAGGTGCAGACCTTTAAAAACACTAGGAGCTCTCAGTCCCCCTTTTCAATTGCAAATGATTCATTTTTGGTGAAGTGTGGCCTCCCTATTCTTCTGCCAGCCGTTGTGTTTGTGAAAGAATCGTCTCAAATTTCTTGTGCGGGAGCAGCTGTTGCTGGACCGTGGCGGCCTTTTCAGAGCCCTGCTGCAGCCACTTTTCACTTCTCCTCCTCCTCCTCCCCTTCCTCCCTCCTTTTGTCTCCCCCAAAGCAAGCGCCTCTCTGACCCTTCGCCTCCCTCCAGCCTGCCTCCTTTGTCGGCCGCTGCAGACAAGTTCCACCCTAAATCAAGCATTGTCCCCAGCTCCAGAAGCCAGCACGTGCCCACATCCCCTTAATCTTTTAATTTCCCTGCAGGAAAAGGCAGCTGTTAGTGATACACGCAACGCACAGCTGTCAGCTGGGGCCCGCCGCCTGCTCCGGCCGCACAAAGAGGGGCGCAGCGCCGGGGCCGCGCCGCGGCAGCCTCCGCACATGCGAGCCGCTGGCAACAGTTGGCAGCACGTGCTGCGCAATGCGGCGCTGCCGGGGCGCCCACCCCTGCCTTTCTCTGCGGCGGCTCCGCACACGCTTGAGCTTGAACTCTGGCTGATTTGGCAACAAAACGCCCGGCTTCAAAGGGCAGGACTCCCCGGATAGCTGCTTTGTGCCTTCACTGAGGGAACAATCCTCTGCGAAATTGCAGGGTGTGAAAGGGACAGGCCCCCGGTCGCCCGGCGCGTGGTTCGCGCGTTCTGTGCTTTCACTCGCCAGGCATTTGCACGGTTTGTCCTGGAGGCAGAGCAGCATAAGCAATCTGGAGTGGGAGAAAAGACGTATACATCACGGTCTTTCGTTTCCCCTGGCTGGCGAAGGGGACCAGAATTTTAAAGTAAAGCAGGGAAGGATATGAGTATGTGTGACTGGGCTGGTGATGTGGCTACAGTAATGTGCAAGCAACGGTTGCTTTGCATCAAGATGAAGAAAAGGGTGGTCAATATTTAGGACCAGAAAAATGAAAGGCATAACTGCACCTGGGCAAACGCACATGCACATTAGCATGTCAGATCTTTACCTGCAACGGTGGCAAGCGTGCACACAAATTACAAATCACAGAACACTGCAATCATTTGCCAGTGCAGCTGTCACAGGTAAGCTTGCAAGCATAGTAGCTGCAGACCACAATTGGTCATGTAATGTGCTTGCCTCTTCTCGTGTACCATGCTGCACGTAACTGTACAAAAATTGCACTTGTTTCTGCCACATTAGCACCAGACAGAACACAGAGAAAATTTCTTAAGGAGATTCTCGCAAACTCATGTCTTGTGGTGAGGATAGCTAAAAACCTCATACATTTAAAACTGTTTCATTTCCTTTTCCTGTGCAGATTGTTTTAAAGTGTATGTCTATATTCTTCTCACCAGCCTTCTGGCTAATCATTAAATGGCAATTTGATTCATTTCTACATGCGGTTGTTCCACAGATTAGGCATTCAAAACGTGGCTGTGTCATCTGTAGCTTTTTGCATGTTGCGTGGTTCCCTCTCAAGGAAAGGGAACAAACGAGCCTCCCATCTAAATTTTTCTTTGCCATTACCATTTTGCACTCAAGCAGACAATTCTGGGTTTACTTCGCTCAGTCAGTGTACATGTTAAGGAACATGATCCTAGAGATCTCTTCCAACCTGGTTAATTCTGTGATCCTGTGTTATCAGTGCATAGTCCCCAGCTTGCTCCATACATGTGTTTTTACTTGCTTTATCTCACCCCGCCTGTAATTTAAAGGACTATGCTAAGTGAGCCATATGGCATATGGTACACCTGCCCCATGCTTAGCACCTGCTGAGCACACTGTGGGTGTCAGGCTGCCTGGTACAGACTCCTGGCCAGAGGGCAAAAACATTTCCACGCATTTGCATGGATGGAGGCCACGTGCCTTGGTTGTGAGTGGATCTGACATAGCAGCCTGTGAGTGCTTTCAAGATTAGCACATCTGTAGAAAGCATGGTTTTAATCTACAAAGGAGATGCCACGTAACAGAGACCTACGTACACATAGACACTTTGGGGGTCCTAATAACATTTTACTGGTGAACCAGAATCTCCAACAAATGGTAACTTGCACTGGGTGGGAAGAGTGAGCATTAATCATTTGGATGCAGTTTACCTGAAGTACTCAGGGAAATCACAAAGGGATATGTGTTCATAGAATCATAGCATGATTTTTCTGGATTGAAGACCTCTGAGATTCTTGAGTCCAAACATCAGTTTAAGACTACTATGGCCATTAAACTATGTCCCAGAGCCTACATGTCTTTTGAATACTTCCAGGAGTGGTGATTCTGCCAGTTCCTTGAGCAGCCCATTACATTGGTCGGCCACTCTTTCAGTAAAGAAATTTTGCCTGACAGACAATCTAAGTCTTATCATTTCTTCTAGCATTTGATACTAGGGAGAAAAGACCAACACCCACCTCACTACAACCTCCCTTCAGGTAATTGTGGAGAGCAATGAAGCCCTCCCTCAGCCTACTCTTCTCCAGACTGAACAATCACAATTCCACAGATTATTTGTTCTGCAGGCCCTTCACCAACTTTGTTACCCTTCTGAGGACAGACTCCAGCACCTTAGTGTGCTTCTTCTAGTGAGTGACCCAAAACTGAACACAGTTATTTGAAGTGCAGCCTCAGCAGTGACGAGTATAGGGGCAGCAGCGCTTCCCTACTTCTGGCTACACTATTACTGATACAGACAAGGATGCTGTTATCCTTGGCCACCTGAGCAGACTGCCAGCTGCTGATCAACACCCACAGATCTTTTTGTGACTGGCAACTTTCCATCTGCTCTCCTCCAAGCCTGTAGCGTTGCATGGAGTTGTTGTGACCCAAGTGCAGGACCCAGACACGTGGCCTTGTTAAGCCTCATACAACTGACCTTGGCCTATCAATGCATCCTGTCCAGATCCCTCTGCAGAGCCTTCCAGCCTTTGAGCAGATCAACACTCACACACAATTTGATTTTGTCTGCAAGCCGACTGGGAGTGTTTTCAATCCCCTCAAACATGTACCTGTTAAAGATATTAAAGAGAACTGACCCCAGAATGGAGCCCTGGGGAACACTACCTGTGATTGTTTTCCAATTGGATTTAACTCCATTCACTACCACTCTCTGGGCCCAGCCACCCAGGCAGTTTTTAAATTCTGACATGCAGCCACTTTCTGCAGGAAAATGCTTTGGGAGACAGTGTCAAAGACCTTGCTACAGTCTGGGTAAACAACATCCACAGCCTTTCTCTCATCCACTAAGCAGGTCATCGTGTCACTTTTGCTGGCAGTTTGGCAAATACAAATGCCATCCTAAGCCTTGCACAAAGCCACCAAGGACACATACGGGAAGCAACATAGTCAAAACCAGGCATTTCAGAATGAAGTTAGTCAGCATCAAGTAGAAAGCAAATGGACACAACCTTAAGACTCAGAATGGTTTAGGAAGTATGTGCCTCCAGAATGGCCTACAAGATCTGCCCTTTCATTGCCTATGATTGCCTTTCCTGAAATGCAAATTGTGGCCCAAAGCCCCCCCTCCTTTTTTTTTTTTTTTTTTTTTTTTTTTTTTTTAACAAAATTCTGTGAGATTTATGGAGGAACAGCATGCAGAAGTATTAAGAGATACTATCATTAAGTGATATATTATTCTTCTGGTAGAAGCAGCTGCCTTTGTCAAAGTGATCTGGTATCCAGCAAAAGGCAGGAGACATCTTAACTGCCCATGTGGGAGCTCTGACCTTTAGCACTGGGCAGCAGGACAAACACAAAAATGGGCCAGCCAAAAGATTTTGTGCCAGTCACACTGCTCAAGGAGGAAAATTTATCATGCATGTGACCAGCAAACAAGTGCTTTTGCCAAACAGGGTGGCACGCTCCTAGTAGTGTCCCAGGCTGTCACTAGCTGGCTGTGGAGGAGCAATGTTCTGACCTCATACAGCGATAGTGCTAGCTGCAATGTCAACCACCATGGGAGGGAACACTGTAGGCTTTCTTTCACTTTGGAATTGTCCAGTTTAGATTTCCATTTTCTGATGTGCTCCCTCTCAACAGTATGCCTTGATTAACCTATCTGAAATAAATTTGTCAGTGATCCTTACATCCTCATGCTGGAATGTTACCAAGCAAAGCACAGAGCTATTCTGTTCTTTCATTTGTAGCTGTTTCTCCTGTCACTGGAAAGAAAAAAAAATCTGTCTGGAAAGAAGTTGTCAAGCTGACACTGCCTTTATCTTCATTGCTGGAAAGATCCTATGATTGCTTAGGCTCGTGACCCTGTAGCAAGGATATGTTTTTCCTGGCACGTCTGCAAACCTACCAAGCACACCGAAGCCAAACTGCAGCCCTGCTGCGCAGGCTCTTCTCCACAGCACCACTGAGGCCTGTTTCCAGGAGCTTCTCTTCATGCCACGAAACCCATTCCCTCTCCACAGCTTTTATCCAGCCCTTTGCATTGGTGGGGAAAGCAGAAAGCAAAGCACCTCCAACTGCAAAGCCATCGGCATCGTCCAGTGCCCACGGCTGGCATACAGGTGGGCTGTTCAGCTCGATGCAGAGGCAGCTCCTCGCAGAGCACAACCGGGAGGTCTTTCTCCTACCTTGCGCCTCCATATGGTAATCTGTGGCGAATTGAACTATCAGCGAGTGCCCCAGGCCCCAGTCTAGCCTCGAACTACCCAGGTCCCATCTGTCACCCTATCTGGGACATCTTTGCCGCATGATTGGCACAGGGCTTGAAAAGGCAGCACAAGACGGGCCATGTGGCAACCCTGCTGACTGGGAGGGGGAAGCGGGGGAGCAGGATGAAATATTGTGACAGGACACTTCAAGCCCTGGCTAATCACAGCTGCCGAGGGCTGAAGAGTGCTATACATCCCCTCGTATCTGGCAATGCATTCCTGGCAACATTATTAATTCAGAGGAGTCCCTTTAATTTGAAGCAGAGATTAAGACTTTCCCCGGTTGGCCTCACTGCGGCTGTAAAGGCAACAGGCAGGGCTATTGTAAGGCCATTAGGGAAGAACAATAGGGCGCTGAAAGGGGGATGCGGCTGAATGGGGGAACGAGAGCTGGCTTGTGCCAGAGGCCGGCTCAGCTCATTACGGGAGCGGCAGATGGAGCGTGGCCGGGTTGCTGGGCAGAGTCGGGGCTGGCAGCTGGCGGCGGCTCCCCAGCATCGCACCGCCGCCTCTGCACCCGCATTGCACCTCACTGCACCCCTACCCCGCCGCACCCCCACTGCAGTGCCCCCCTCCCCACTGCACCCCCAGCCCACCTGCCCGAAAAACAACAGGTGGATGGAGACTGCAACCTCCATCAACACAAGCAAAAAAACCCAAAACGGGTTCCCTTTTACCCCTCCTGCCTCTTCCTCCTTGCAGGAACCCCTGAACTCTGCTAAGCAGAAATGCCAATGGCATCAGGATGGTGCAGAAAGTACCCTGTCTCCCTGCCTTCTCCTACTCGTGGTCATGTCAGTCTATGCAGACATGGCATCCTCACCAAGGGCAAACAGCTGCAGATACTTGGTGGCTGTGCAAAAATGATGCTGGTTTGGAGTCAGATCGTTAGACACAGGCACCCAAGAGGTTCATCTAACTCCTCACTTTTTGAAAGTCACCAGCTTTGCTGACTTCAGAGGAAATACCGTACCTTATGCTGAGGTTTTACTTTTCCTTTATATGTTTGAATTCATACACATCGTACCTTAAAGCAGAGGCTAAAACACAGGCAAAAGTCTAAGCTTTAAGTCTGCCAGGTGCTGCAGCATGTGTCATCACCCGGTAAAACAACCTCTGTGGCTCCTTGACAACCCCCACCACCCATACCCCTCCGTTCCCTCTGCTCATGGAGAGTAGGAGGGAAGCATGCCTAAATAAATGCCTTGGAAAGCGTCACAGAGCGGAGGTTTTGGTTTGGTTTGGTTTGGTTTGTTTTTTTCTTACCTGAGTTGGTGAAAAAGTAATTTTTGTCTTCCAGTTTTGCCATTATCTCAACTCCTAGAGCTTGTGAAATAATGGTTCTGGCACTGAAAGCTACCAGAAGAGGTACAAACAGTTCCCTCTCCCCAGATGTGATACGGGAGCAGCTGGATGGAGCAACTAATTTGAGTTTTACAGCCATTCCCCTGACCCTCCAGGAAATGTCAGCCAGAAGATGTTGCTGGACATCTTAACAGAACTCATAACTTTTTAAAGCAAGCATCATATTATGGTTTGATTTTCCAAACGTTGTCTACAATGCTTTTGTGCAGTTCTAAGTTGTTCAGTCTTTGGAAGAAAAACTCACACAACATGAAGTGAACTTATGGCTAAGCAACTTGTCATGGTCCCAAGTGAGTGCTGGACACCCAGAGCAGGCACTGTGTCTTTAACAACCTTATGTCCTCTTCTCTTTATGGTCTATGTTCACTTCTAGTTATGCATCAGTCCTGATCAAACGGCAAGTACAGTATCTTCCATGGAAAAGTAATTTTAGGAAAACACAGAGCACTTTCAGTTGCAGAGGTAGAAACAAGGATAGGAAGTCCTGTGAGCAGGTGACTGTGTAGACTGTCCTCAGGCACTCTGCATAAAATGCTTTTTGGGACCAGTGGGGTTATTAAAGATGACAGCTGCAGCACAGTATGCAGAAAGAATTCTCAGTATTCAGAGGAACACTGCTGAGGTCTTTTTCTTCAAACACATTTTCCTTCTCTGCGCTGTACTGCTTGCACCTTAATTCTTTTGTCCTGCCTAAATTTCCTATTCACACATTATTTAAAATTATCATAGTACGTTATCTTAAGTTAATTTCCATAGAAAGAATGCATTGGAAGTAAGTATGAAAATTAATTTGATTCCTTTTATTATGGCCACTGCTGAGCTATTGTTTTTATTTTAATTTCTTGTGTATCCAACAAAGATCAGTCTGGTCCTTCAGCACGGGGTGCTCACTCTCAAGTAGCTGCAGCTGCACAGCTGGTAGTGAGCTGTTGGAGTGTGGCACGAGGTGGCTAGTCGCAAAAAAACAAGAGTAGAAGCTGATGGTTGCTTGCACTGACTTTGCCACTGAAGACATCAGAGCTGATTGAGACTCACGGATAGGATAGGTCACAAACACCATTTGGAGTCTGTACTCAGACACCAATCATGGAGTACATCTCTGAGTGAGATAAATTTTTACAGATACAGGAATGGCCATGTCTAACCTCTTACTTGCAAACAGAGTTATTCTCCACCTATAGAAGGAGAAAATTGGTCACTTTAATGAGATTTAATTTCTGAGAGCTGATCATGTGTAAGATTGTCTACAGGCATTGCACCTCTCCCAAGGTAGGAGGACAAAAAAATCCTTTCTAGTTACCTAGGCAGAAACAGCTGTTTATTAAGGTCATTCTCAGGTACCTCAGTAGTTTAGAAAGTGCAAACAAGTAAATTTAATTCCAGAATCAGGTGCAGTGTGAGCAGGTATAGCAAAGCTTTCATACATAGATCTGTGGAGCATTTGTCCTGGTCCAAGATTAGTGGCATTTGTCTGTCCTAGTGGTTTCAAAATGTTCTGCTTACCATTTGCAAAGCCCGTGGGAAAAAAGGAAGGAAGGAATTATTATTGTAAGTTGTTGCAGTCTTTTAAAAGGAATTTTTTGCAGTCATCCACTTGGTTTCAAGCACTTTGGGGAAGAGTTCTTGAAGGTAGTTTTGTCTTTTCTATTGGAATCTAGGATGTGTATTGCTGCCCATATTGTAACTTGGGGATTCAAACCATCACTGCCAGGAACTGTAGGCTCCTTAAACAGCCTTGTACTCACATTCCCCCATCTTATCATTTCATGTCAACATTCATTCCCTGAACAGTGCAATTGGAAAGCCGAAGGGCAAACACTTTGATTGCCAGTGGAAATTTGCAGCATGTAGGGAATAGTGAAAAAGTAAGCATCCGTCTCTGATACTTTGTTCCTGGCACAAATCTTGCTGTCCTTCACTGAGGGCAAGTTCATGACTTCAGTGACAGCTCACTGACACCACAGCAGATTCCCAAACGCCAGCAAACATAAGAGACAGGGCAAAGTCAAAGCACACATATGTGATGTCGATACAGAGCCTCTTTCCAAGATGGAAACATTGACTATAGGATTATGTTACTCTTTTCCTGAGCAAACCTTTAGTCTGTGTGGTCTGCCAGAGGTGCTAGCAGCCATACATACATACTCTACATCACCTTTTTGGAGAGCAAGGAGCAGAAATACTGACAGGGTAGGAGAGCAGGAACATCTCACAGCCCTGTGATTTTTTCTTGAAAGCACAGAGTAAGTTCAATGACCTCATGCACATGTGTTTGTGCACAGATCCATGTGGCACATCTTAAAAACACTGAGAGGTGTCTAAGATCATGCTGTTCTTATAACCCTGGAAAGCTTCTGTCACGTTTTTTATGGTTTGTTTCATAGAAATCAAGGTCTACAGAGATCTGTCCACCAAAACAGCCATGGTCTTATGCACCAGTTAAGTGTTCCTCTAGTTCCCTGTTTGTGCATGTAAATGAATAGCACTTGCATCTCTGGGACACAGGTACAGCAGATGAAAGCACACCTTTCACATGTGTTTTTGTTTATGGGACTTGGTGTTCATTTTTGAAAACACAGTCCTAGGTCACTGCACTGAGATCACCCACTGTACATGGTTTTTCAATGTGGGAGTTTTTTGTCCTTTGCAAAAGGTTACTTTGACCCTCTGTGCTCATTAATAAAGTAACAAGATCAACATAAGCATCAATTCTGTAGTGCCCTTTTTACGTGAGTCTGTTCACAGGGGAAATAAAGTCCACTTCATTTTTACCAGTGGTATTTAGAATGTAAAGCCAGAAATACAGCCTTGCTATGCAGTACCTCATTTGAGATAATTGTTGTCATGTTTTTGTTTTTCAGACCCTTTAGTGATAAAGGGGATATGAGTATGTTCTGACCCTAGTTTCCAAATGACAAGTCATACTACTATCCTCTTCTTGGAGCAAAAGTCACATGTATCCTCAACCCATTTCCACGATAAGAAGACTACTTGTTTCCAAGAAAATAAGTTCTGATAATTCTGCACAATTTGCAGAAATAATGCCATTTCCTAAAAGACAGGTACTTAGATTTTTTTTTTTCCCTGCAGAACAATCTGTGAATCTTAAGAGAAAGCACTGTGCATCTATTTCTCTGTAGTTGAGAACAGCGTGGACCATAATCCTAGTGTGACCTGCAAGCAGCTGTACATTTTCAAACAGGTTTCAGCGTCTGCATTTGGAAAGAATCACTGCGTGCACACCTGTGCCTTCTCTGCAACACCTGCAATACCTGCAGACAGTCTTTAATAACCTGACGTCTGTAAATACGCATGTATATGCAGCCATAAAATCAGCTTGTGCATCTGTAGGCTAGTCAACGTCACTATGCAGTCAGTGAAGGCTCCTCACAAAGCACATTGTGTGCAGGTGAAAGATTTATGTTGGTAAGGCCCTGGGAAGCTGACTGACTGCCTGTGTCAAATGTGTGCCTAAATGATTGCAATTTGTTTTTTTTTTTTAATTTTGTTAGAGTACACCTGAGTGTTCTCAAACCTAAGAGATCTTTGCTTGCACAGAGCTCCTTAAAAATAATTTTGCTTTCCTCCTTGCCATTGGTCTACCCTGCTTTCCCCAAGCAGAGGTCAGTCAGGAGGACTACAGGTGCCTCCTGTCTCCGGTGACCTGCTTTGGCAAGCCTCGGTCAAACAAGTACAGTTTAACCCAAAGTTAAATGGACTTTTACAGTGCACAAAGTGGCAGCATTACAGTTAATACCACAGAACTGCAACAAGGTGTCATTGTAGCTGTTGAGGGATTAACTGCCAAATTGTCATTTACAAACAGCTCCCCAGCAAATAGTAATCATGCAGCTTACACGTTGGGTTAAGCACCTACTGCCTAATACGAGGGTGATAAACTGAGAAGGCTTTAAAACAGAAATCCTTTAAAACAAATGCTCAGAAACAATCCGTTGTACTCTGGAATCTCATCCTTGTGATGCTTGATAACGGTTTCTGTGAAACCATGACCAAGTGAGTAGGTGAAAGAAGACCAGTGTATGTCATATACCTTGACATCCATGAGGTTTTTGATACTGGTTCACATAACATCCTCATAGAAAGGCTCAGGAGATGTGGCTGGTCCATGGGGTGGATTGAAAATTGACTCAAAAACAGAGTTCAGAGGGTTGTAATTGGTAGCACAGAGTCAAGTCGAGGCCTGTGGATCAGTACTGGGTCCAGTCTTGTTAAATATCTTTGCTAACAACCTGGATCAGGACATTTAGTGCCCCCTCAGCAAGTTCGCTGATGATACAAAACTAGAGGGTGGTAGCTGACAGCCTGTCAGGCTGTGCTGCCATCCATTGAGAACTGGACAGGCTGGAGAGCTGGGTGAAGACAAACCATGAAGTTCAATAAGAACAAGTGTAGGTTCCTGCACCTGGGGAGGAGTAACAGCAGGCAATAGTACAGGTTAGGAGCTGTCCTGTTGGAAAGTGGGTCCTTGGAGTCCTGGTGGACAGCAAGTTCACCATCGGACAGCAATGTGCCCTTGAGGTTAAGAGCCGATGGAATCCTGGGGTGCATTAACAAAAGTGTATCCAGCAGGTCTAGGGAAGGTTCTTCTCCCTCTGTACTCTGCCCTTGTGAGACCACACTGGAGTATTGTGTCCGCTTCTGGGCTCCCCAGTTCAAGAGAGACAGGGATCTGCTGGAAAGAGTCCAACAGAGACCCACGAAGACTTCAGCATTTCCCTCATGGCTAGAGACCGAGAGAGTTGGAGCTATTTAGTGTTGAGGAGAGAAGACTGAAAGAGGATCTGATCCATATCTATAAATATCTGAGAGGTGGGTGTCAAGTGTTGACTGGCTAGGGCTGGGGGATAGGTTGGACTGGATGATCTTGGAGGTCTCTTCCAACCTGCTTGATTCTATGGTTCTATGATTCTATGATTCTAAGTGGATGGTGGCAATCTCTTCTCACTGGAGCACAGTAATAAGACAAGGAACAATGGATACAAACTTGAACATAGAAGGCGAGGAGAACCTCTTCACAGTGAGGGTGCTGGAGCCCTGGAGCAGGCTGCCCAGGGGGATTACGGCGTCTTCATCTTTGGAGACTATCAAAACCCCGCTGGATGCATTCCTGTGTGAACTATCCTGGGTGATCCTGCTTTTGGCAGGGGGATTGGACTCTATGATCTCTAAAGATCCCTTACAACTTCTAACATTCTGTAGCTATGTGATTCTATGATAAGTCAACACTAAAAACAATTATTGGGAAGTAAATCATGATGGCCCCATGTCACAGTACCCTGAGCTGCAGTTTCTGTGGCCCGTGCCTTCTGTAATTGCCCTGCAGAGAGCATGTTACAAAACAAAAGCAGCTTCCTTGGGTCCCTGCAGAAAGGGAAACCAAGATTTATTTTCTTCCTCTCATGATTAGCAGCAGACACTGTTTTCACAGTGATCTCGAGTAAAGGGACAAACAACAGTGCAGATTGTGCAATTTTCACAGTATTCCTTCTGTTGTCCCCCTCAGCTACCTGAAACCCCTTTTGCTCTAAAGAGAAAGCAACAACAGAGGACAGTTTGTACATAAACAGGGTTGTGCAGCAGCGTTAGATGAGCAAAAGCCGAGCTGAATTTCATAACTAGATGCCGTCCTAGTCGTCAGCTAGTGTGGGAGGCGGGAGGATGTTTTCTTTCTGCAAGCGTTGCTGCTATTGGGAGTTTATTTATAAGCACTTTGTACCAAGGACTAAGAAGCTCTTGGAAAGGACTGTTACTGTCCTCTGGCTATCAGGACACTGTCCTAACGTAGCTTCCCCTCCAGTCCCCCCTTCCTCGGAGCACACCACCCTTCTTCTTTAGCCAAAGTATTTGCCTGGGGCGGGCATCGACCCAGGGAGAGCCTATTAGAGACTTCACGAAAGTAAAAGAGTACAGTGTTAACTCTTTACAAGCCGAAAGATACGTTCAGCTTCAAACGTTTTCCAAATTACTGAAGAGTAATAAATGTAAATTTCCCAGAACACTTCACAAATGCTGAATGCGCTCAGTTTGACGAACTGAAAAACAGCATTGGAGAGGTTGCATTTGGGCTGCTGTAGCAACAACATGATGTCCTGCCAGCAGCAGCAGCACAGAATGCAATTCTGGAAGAGCAGGAAGCCACTGAGGAAAAAAAAAAAAAAATAAAATGCAACCCTTGTCCTCTACGCTTTAATGGTGGGAAAAAAATAACAAAAGAGCATAATCTTTCACAAAGGGCTGACTCTGGAGCAACGCTGGAGGGCTGGTCCATGAGTGAGGTAGTAAAGCAAGAAGAGAAAGCACAGGAGGTGTATTTCTCAAGTGCTGCTCAGTAAAGAGCCTCTCAGCAAAATGGGCACTGATGCCTTCTCTTTTCCTTACAGATCCCGATATCATAATGCATTCCCTATTTTTCTGTCATAATTCCTCACTCACCAACCTATAATAGAAGCATATTGGAGGGAAGGGAAGGAGAAAGGAAAGGAAAGGAGAAAGGAAAGGAAAGGAGAAAGGAAAGGAAAGGAGAAAGGAAAGGAAAGGAGAAAGGAAAGGAAAGGAGAAAGGAAAGGAAAGGAGAAAGGAAAGGAAAGGAGAAAGGAAAGGAAAGGAGAAAGGAAAGGAAAGGAGAAAGGAAAGGAAAGGAGAAAGGAAAGGAAAGGAGAAAGGAAAGGAAAGGAGAAAGGAAAGGAAAGGAGAAAGGAAAGGAAAGGAGAAAGGAAAGGAAAGGAGAAAGGAAAGGAAAGGAGAAAGGAAAGGAAAGGAGAAAGGAAAGGAAAGGAGAAAGGAAAGGAAAGGAGAAAGGAAAGGAAAGGAGAAAGGAAAGGAAAGGAGAAAGGAAAGGAAAGGAGAAAGGAAAGGAAAGGAGAAAGGAAAGGAAAGGAGAAAGGAAAGGAAAGGAGAAAGGAAAGGAAAGGAGAAAGGAAAGGAAAGGAGAAAGGAAAGGAAAGGAGAAAGGAAAGGAAAGGAGAAAGGAAAGGAAAGGAGAAAGGAAAGGAAAGGAGAAAGGAAAGGAAAGGAGAAAGGAAAGGAAAGGAGAAAGGAAAGGAAAGGAGAAAGGAAAGGAAAGGAGAAAGGAAAGGAAAGGAGAAAGGAAAGGAAAGGAGAAAGGAAAGGAAAGGAAAGGAAAGGAAAGGAAAGGAAAGGAAAGGAAAGGAAAGGAAAGGAAAGGAAAGGAAAGGAAAGGAAAGGAAAGGAAAGGAAAGGAAAGGAAAGGAAAGGAAAGGAAAGGAAAGGAAAGGAAAGGAAAGGAAAGGAAAGGAAAGGAAACAGGATTTGGCTTAAGGAGTCCACTAGGAATATGAGCTAGTGGACAGTTGCCTAGTGGACAACTTCCTAGAAGGTGTGGCATTCTTCCCCTTTGTAAAGATGTTTATGTTTTATGTAATTAGAAGCAAGAATAAAACAAGCTTCACAAGTCAATGCTAAGACTAGGCTTTTCTAGTTTTAAACAGTTGCTCTTGTGTGACCAGATGCTGCACCCAGTGGTCAAGGACAACTAGGGGGAAAAAAAGAAAGCTGCTAAAAAGATCACATAAGAACATGGAACTGTAGGAAAAGGAGGGTGGAGAAAGAGGGGAGTAGACAGTGCATGGCAAGAGATGAGTAGCATTGCTGGACTGCAGGTGTCCAAGTCGCATCTCAGTGGTACTCCTGAGGGCAGATGACACCTTTGGTAGTCTCACAGGTAACATGGAGATCTTGCAGAGGTTTGACACCAGCATCACTTTCACACTTCCCTGCAAGCAAACAGTGCAATGCCTAAGTCAGTAGTTTTTTATGATGTGACAGGTGCAAAAGTCTTGCTGAAGTCACACCTAAGTGGTGCCATTTCTCAGCGCTGTTCTCAAGACATTGGGAAATTTGCCTTGTGAATCTGCATGGTCATGGACTCCCTGCACTTGTGCAAACATTATTCTTTTCTACCTTGTATTAGCTCTTCTCAGTGAAACCACATCCACTTTTTATGCTGGCCACTTACACTGTGAGATACCCCTGTGATGTTTTAAAACATGTTTCAAGACTCTTTATTTACTAGCCTGCTTGTTATTTTCTGCTTTCCCATCTTAGATGCTAATGTCATATAAAGAACTTACTTAGAACATCAGTTTTCCTGGGTTTGTTTTTCTCTCATGGCTTTTATTAGCTTACATTTCCTAATGGATATGTTACTGTAGCATGCAGATATCTCCCTATTTGAAAACAGATCTAGTAGCTCTCCCTCATTTTTCTAATAGTAGTTGCATTTATGCTTCCTTCTAACACTCTAGTACAAGGTCCTGTGTCTGGGTCGGGGCAATCCCAAGGACAAATCTAGGCTGGGCAGTGACTGGCTGGAGAGCAGCCCTGAGGAGAGGGACTTGGGGGTGCTGGTGGACGAGAGGCTCAGCACGAGCCAGCAGTGTGCACTTGCAGCCTGGAGAGCCAACTAGATCCTGGGCTGCATCAGGACAAGCGTGGCCAGCAGGTTGAGGAAGGTGATTCTCCCCTTCTACTCCACTCTGGTGAGACCTCACCTGGAGTACTGCATCCAGTTCTGGACCTCCCATTACGAGAAGGATGTGGACATGCTGGAGTGTGTCCAGAGAAGGGCCATGATAAACAGGGGGCTGGAGCACCTCTCCTATGAGAACAGACTGAAAGAGTTGGGGCTGCTCCATCTGGAGAAGAGGAGGTTCCAAGGTGACCTTATTGTGTATCTGAAGGGGGCCTACAAATAAGCTGGGGAGGAACTTTTCAGGATATCAGGGGGACTAGGGGGAATGGAGCAAAGCTGGAGATGGGTAGGTTCAGGCTGGATGTGAGGAGGAAGTTGTTGAGCATGAGAGTGGTGAGAGGCTGGAATGGGTTGCACAGGGAGGTGGTTGAGGCCCTGCCCCTGGAGGTGTTTAAGGCCAGGCTGGATGAGGCTGTGGCCAGGCTGATCTAGGGTAGGGTGTCCCTGTCCATGGCTGGGGGGACTGGAAGTAGGTGATCCTTGTGGTCCCTTCCAACCCTGACTGATTCTCTGGTTGTGTGCATTGAATCCATTTGAACATGCATGTGCTATTGCCACCTTACCCTCTTCAGGATGGTTATAAGTAAACCATAGAGGCTCTCCGTGGTGACAAGGGCACACAGAAACAGCAGTACTTCCTTAGAACCTTACAGTCAGGTGCTCTGTCACCATACTGAGTAAGCTGCCATTCATACCTATTCAAAATGAGTCAGACATCAGGGACATTCCTGCCTTCTAATGCAGTCTTAGATTTGCACACCATAAGCAGTCATACAAGCTGAGAGATGTCCAACACTCAAATGTGGCAGCCAGGTGAGAACAGTTGGTGAGACTGTGGTGCTAGAAGTGCCATAAAATTTGTGTTCCTCTGTGTAAAGAAATATCAACCTAATTTTGCTACCCAAAAAGATTTCACAACCCATAAGAAGAAATGTTTAAGTGGCAAATATGCTTGTGTCTCTTAAGGTTAGCACAGCTAATTGAGTCTTGGCCCTCAAAACAGGTGAAGAGGCTTGTTTTTCTGTCACTTGAAAACATGCCTGAAGTGTACAAAATTCAAGTTATAACAACGATCTGTCCCTCAGTAACAACTAGAAATGCCTGAAAAGAAAACTCCTGCCAGTAAAAGTCAGCACGTTGCTGTTTACCAGACTTATCAAAGGACAAACTGTACACATAGCAAATGCTACACTGCCTCCATAAATAGTCAGGTAACAGCTGCGGGAACCACAGGAATGGTTGCACGAGGGAAAAATCATCCTTTGTCCCAAAGGAGAGGCTGCCAGTGGTCCGTTTTCATCTGTGCCCTTAAAGTTCATATATGGATGGAGGGTGCAGCTTCTTTGTAGTTGAGTACATGGCAAGGATCATGTTAGCAGTCTTTGCACTAGATCGTTTGTACAGACAGACCTCTGGGGGAATAGAAAGTGCAAGCAGGTGACAGTGCACGCTACTATTTTGTTCCAACTAATGGGGTTATATTCACAGGTTAAAGGAAGAATTGCACCTAAAAACTGAGTATGAGGTGTGGGTTAACAGCAATGTGTCTTGTTGCCTACTCTGCAATTATTATACTCTCGGCTTACACCAGGAAAAGACACACAGAACTCCAGAGCATTAACATTCTCTTTGTCCTAGTGTTTTCTTGCTTCAGCAATGGAACTGCAGAAAAATCACGACCTCACACAGTAGCTGTAAGTTACCTTTTAAAAGACCCTCTGCTTTCTCCTCCAAGTGCTTTTGCATGCTTGCACATTGCTCAAAGTTTTCGTGATATTACCAGTCAGCTCATTAAAGGCACCAAATCAGAGGAGTTCAATGTTCCTCTTACGACACTACATAACTAGAAATCTTGAAAATTAATTTATCATCCAATTGTCAGATATATGTAGCTGAAACCTCTTCACATCAGACTTGTTGCTACAGAATGAAATTACGGTCACCACTGAGCTATATTTGCATTGATTCACAGACATGTTCTTATAGCAGAGGGATAGTTGCATGTATTTGCATATTCTTCTCTATGAAATATACTTTGGGAAATCTCCTTGAATAGTAGTGACCCTTACCAAATGGGATGTGTATGGCTTAGTGAGTATCTCAGATTAGATCAGCCTAAGTTCCACATATGTTCGATAAAACCTGCATGAAGGCCCTGCCTGATGCTAGTAGTTGACATGTGAGAGAAAAGGAGCATTTGCTAGCTTTGACCAAAGCCAGATATGAGGGAACAAGCAAACATTATTGTGTATTAACTGAGCGACCTACAAAGTGTTTGGTTTCTCTGGGTGTAAATGAAAAAAAAAAGATCAGAATGTTAGTCAATGGCTAAAATGAAGTAATGATCCAGTCTTACTCCATAAATGACTGCTCCAACATAGTTATTTACATCTGAACTGAACAGAAAAAGTTAGGCAGCTTGTGACAGGTATTCAGCTTAGAGCTGAACAGCACTGCAGAAGCATGTTTCTCTTTTTCTAGCAGCTGAAGGAAGAGCCCATCATAGCTGAGATAAGCCAGTCTTGCTGGGTATATCAAGCAAGGTGGAGGATGTCACAGTCTAGTAGCACACAGTGAGCCAAGCAGACCTCACAGCAAGGCCAGCGTGCAAAACGTTTAATGATTCAGCCTTTGTTTTGGCACCAAAGACACCAGAAAACCTAAATGGGGATGCTGGTATCAGAAAATTGAGGTTGATAACATTGCTTTGGGTCAGAAAGTGAGCAATGACTCTCAGCAGTACCCACACTACCTACTCAAGAAAGGAAGGGAACTACCTCCTCTTTGCACTTCATTTCTCAAGATTGTAATTCCCAGCTACTTGGCTGAAAGGGCAGAATCTGTGGGGTTTTGAGGTTCATATTAGCAAGACATGCATTCAACATTTGTAAATATAACCATTCACAATGGATACCAAATAGTAGGTTACAACTGATAAGAAATAGTGGCAGCATTACTGCAATCAAAACCAGACAACACTGCTTGTGCTCTGAAGGACATGAGAATAATAAGTACCACTCTTTATGAAATTACAGGGTATGATATGCCTCTCACCTATGAGTTTGCAAAGAAAAGCTTTGACCTTTTCAATAAGTGACCACACATTTAATGTCTCACTTTGACCTATTGGTACTGGTGAGCTTTGTGAGCATGCTAGAAGACATGGTGAAATCTGTGACACCTCTTGTACAGCCACATGTGCTGAACATAACATATGTCTTTGCTGCATGCCAGGGAAGGATATAATGCTTTGAAGATTAACTGCACATAGATACTGATGGACTATTTTGCTGTGCTGATTGAGGTCACCTAATGAAAGTTTGTGTATCTTCACTTAACACATTTCCTGGCTTCTCACACTGATTTGCATTTTCTGCCAGCAAGTAATGGTAATAATGTCTGTCTTTCAAAGCATTTCTAAATCCTTTTAATAACCATTGGATCAAATGGATAACCAAAGGTACACAGTGTGTGGATACTGTTAACTTGTAACCAGTGCTGTGTTGGGATCCTGAAGCACTGGGTACTTTAGCAACTAAAGCTTTGAATGAGTTTCAAAGAGAGAATGCCTCAAAGAACTGAATGGAAGAGAAACTGGGGCTTGACAGAAGAGTCTGAGACGGTCTCCTGAAGGGCAGCCTATAATACACTGAACATTCATTGGTAACAGAAGAGAAGCAAGCTGAACAGGGTTAACCCTCCAGCGGGAGTGACCTTGAACCTGACCCTAGGTGGTCCTGACCCCTCCCCAGGGGTGGGTCTGAACACTACCAGGTGATGGTTAGCCCACTCCCCCTTCCTGTCTAAAGGTCCATAAAATCAGGGGGACTTCTTGTTCTCTCTGTCTCTGCACTCCCTGCCTCCCTGCTTACCAACATCACCATCCTGTTCCTGGTTCTCCTTGTTTTACCACGTGGCCATCACCCACGAGGTGGACAAACCCATCGACATAAAAATCTGGTTGTATCTACACATTTTGTATCTTCTTATCTCTTCCCTATACCTTTGTAACTTCCCCATCTCAGATACCTTTTAATTTTATTGTTAAACTTTTCTTCTTGACTTCCAAATCGAGTGAGATTTATTTATTTGTGTGTGCTTACCTTTTCCTCTCTCTACGTCTAATTCCTTTATTTTGGGAAAGATGGGGGAAGAGGGAAGGGCACTCTATAAATTGTTATTTGGTTCTATCACATTTATTTGAGTCTCTGGGAATTTAAATTAGAACCGAGACACAAGCCCACGCTTTTGTGAATGATTTTTAAACATTGATTTATGTCATCTCATAAGAAATTCCCCAAGTGGGCAGGATACATATGTTCTGGATCAGAATTTGGGTTTTGCTTGACCTAGGCTAGGTGTTTTTAAATTATTTTTCTCTTTTCTGCAAGGAAAATGAAATGCAATTTCACTTTGGGTCAGATTTTAACCTCTCTGGCAGTTTGATGATAACAAAATAAAAAAATTAAATCAAACCAAATACTTGGTATATCTACCAGAAAATTGTTGGTCTCCAGTAGGAAGAAAACAAGTATAAAAACAACTGCTTTAAGAAACTTTACTGTCTACCTGCACACCACATCATTTTGTTTCTATGAAGCATGTGATTCATCTCTCCATTATGTTACTCTGATATAGGTAGAATTGAGATGTTTGCTGTTTTCACCAACACAAAGGCTCGACTTCAGGAAGCAAACGGTAAAGCTTCTGTAAAATAAAAGTCTGAGTAGCCATGTATGAATTGTCTCACTTACTCATTGTGCTCATTGTTCACAGTATCACAGTATCATCAGGGTTGGAAGAGACCTCACAGATCCTCAAGTCCAATCCTTTACCACAGAGCTCAAGGCTAGACCATGGCACCAAGTGCCACGTCCAATCCTGCCTTGAACAGCCCCAGGGATGGTGACTCCACCACCTCCCCAGGCAGCCCATTCCAGTGTCCAGTGACTCTCTCAGTGAAGAACTTTCTCCTCACCTCCAGCCTAAATCTCCCCTGGCACAGCCTGAGGCTGTGTCCTCTTGTTCTGGTGCTGGCCACCTGAGAGAAGAGAGCAACCTCCTCCTGGCCACAACCACCCCTCAGGTAGTTGTAGACAGCAATGAGGTCACCCCTGAGCCTCCTCTTCTCCAGGCTAAACAATCCCAGCTCCCTCAGCCTCTCCTTGCAGGACTTGTGCTCAAGGTCTCTCACCAGCCTCGTCGCCCTACTCTGGACACGCTCACGCATCGTACTGTAATGAAAATAAGACTCATTAGCTCTTTTTTTATCCCCTTTGTTGTCTTTACATTTACCTAAACATGACTTCTAAAGATCATCTTCACCTCCTCTGGGCCGAGCTGACCTTGTGTAAATGGGCCAATCTATAGGAACAGATCAACACACTGTGGAGGTGTTTTCACTCTCTGCTATGTCCATAGACAAGAGAGGAAGCTTGGACAATGAACCTGCTTCTAGCTCCAATGGTAGGCCTAGGTCCTTTCCCTGCTATTTTTTCTTGTGGGCCACTCAAATGGATGCTGAAAGATAACCATCCTCATTCTCTTTAGCAGGCTTTCAAGCATAGGTAAGATGCCTGGAGGAGGAGGTGGCTGTTGGTATGACTCAATGCCTGCTAGAGTCACTGAGAGATTTTCCAAGTTGTCTTTAATGAGGTTATTCTTGAAGACACCTGCCTAGATGATATATATCCATAGTAAGCCACTGCAAATAAATATAAACGGACATGCAGGCTCAGACAGTAGCTGCTGGGCAAGTTTCCATCAACACTGAAGGCTAAAACTCACAGGCAACTAGCACACACCTCATAATTCCCCCCCAGCACCTCAATGGACCTCCCTGAGGCAGGGGTCTTCCTGGGGGCTTTTGTCTGCATTGTGTGCAACAGCTGCTGTGCTAGCACCACAGGGATGATGGAACTGCATCCTCTTCTCAGGCAACCACTCACATGAGTGTGCAGCAGCCAGGCAACAGAAAGGAGAGCCTTCACTGCCTCCTCCAACAGTGTGCTCCAGGTGCCCAGGGAGGTGATGTCCCTGGAGGTTTCAAGAAGAGACTGGATGAGGCACTTAGTTGACTGGATAGAGCTGGGTGATAGGTTGGACTGGATGATCTTGGAAGTCTCTTCCTAACTGGTTGATTCTATGATTCTAAGAGCTGTAAAGAGGTCAAATGTGTCATGCTCTGTGGGTTACAATTAAAGGTACTAATTAATGCTTGGGATATGTACAAGATCTTAAATTTAGGTAAAAGAACACTTGCAGTAGTGCTACTCCCACTGCAAACTACAGAAAAGAAATAGAGCATCTTCTGGTGAAGACTTTTCTGCACATCCAGTTGGCTCCACCCTCGAACTACTTTGACAGCACTAAACTATCATTTGCACAAAGCAGAAGCCCTGTCCTTACATGTGCTGCAAAGGGTAACGCTGAGTGTTCATGAAGGATTCAGAGAGGCTTTCTAAGGTACCAAGAGGACTGGAAAAACAGAGAAAATCACAGGAAAAGCAGGAAAAGCTTAAGGAGGAAAAGAAAAAAGCCCTTGCAGACAGCTGTGGTGCCCTGACAACATCAAGCCAGCCCAGCAGTGGCTCAGAGACACAGGGGAGCACACAGGGATTGGGACCTAGTTCAAAGACCCCCATTGTATTGGATCCTTCCTCACCTTGTTGTGTGTCTTCACTCAACACAAACCATTTACAGCCACTTTCTAAAATCTGCTGTAAAGATGTTGCTAGAAGCAAGAGTTGGAGCTCTGCAAGAAGTGTTCAAAGCCAGGTTTGGCCAAGTCCAAGAGTCCTGCAGAGGATGACACTAGTCAGGAGCCCAGGACAGGACTCAGAGCAAGAGCCAATGGTGTTTGGCATGCAGCCCCCTTACTGGTGCTGGCACTAGCCCCACATGTCTGCCCCTGGTTTGGCTCCATGCCACCCACAGTCTTTGGGCCAATGGGCACCCACTGCAACCACAAGTCTTTCCACAGTGGACACACAGTGGTAGATTGACCCAAATACATTTCAAAGGCAGGGAAATTATTTGGGACTTTTTGGTTTAAATAATTTTATTTCCTTTCTGCAAAGTAAGATAGTTGCAGTGAAATATAGGCACTAAGTGTATTGAAAATACATGAGGGACATGGACCTGATGGAGCAGGTCCAGAGGAGGGTCGCAAAGATGACTGGGGGCTGGAACACCTCTCCTACAAGGAGAGGCTGAGTGAGCTGGAGTTGTTCAGCCTGGAGAAGAGAAGGCTTCAGGGATACCTAACAGAGGCCTTCCAGTACCTGGAAGAGGCCTACAAGAGTCTGGAGAGAGACTGTTTACAAAGGCCTGTACTGATAGGATGAGGGGCAGTGGCTTTAGACTAGAGAGGAGCAGATTTAGATTGGATGTTAGGAAGTTCTTTACCCTGAAGGTAGTGGAGCACTGGAACAGGTTGCCCAGGGAGATAGTTGAGCCCCTATCCTCGGAGATATTAAAGGTGAGGCTTGACAGGGCTCTGATCAGCCCAATCTAATGGAGGATATCCCTGCATACTGCAGGAATGTAGGATTGGGTGAGCTTTGCAAGTCACTTCCAACCCACCCCATTCTCTAAGATTACACTCTGTGTTCTGGCCTTTCTTTGAAATAACAAGCCATGGGAGCTGTTTTTTCCAATGGAATCACAGAGCAAGATAAACCTGATAGGACACATCTTCATGGAATTAAACTTGTCAATAAGAGGAGGTAAATTTGTGTCCTGAAACTTCTAACACAAGCAGAAAAGGGTGGAAAATATTTGCTATGGATCTCTGGTTCAAATGCCCTCTAGACACCCACGAGTGTAAACCTGCATGTGCACTTTAGGGTTTAGGCATTCAGCCATCACCCCTCAGACACACATTTGAAGGGAAGGCTCCTCAGAAAAGAGCTATGGCTGAAATAACAACATCAAGGAAGAGAAACTGGCAGCTTTCCACAAAGCTTGCTTCAGCTAACCACTTGTTCCAAGATGCCAGTCCGATGACTGATTGCGGGAATGCTGAGGACGCATAGTCCAAAAGGAGACACTGCTGACTCTCTGTCCAAGAGATGGAAAAAGTAACCAAACTAACAGTCTGGCTTTGCTCTAATATGCATTTATGCTCAGCTCTGGGAATGGGAGTCACCTAAATAATTGCAGATATTGTATATGCATCGTTCTTGTCGTGTGCCTAGATCCAGCCTTTTTATTCCTCAAAATAAAGAAACCACTCCTCTCTCAGTGTGGTGGCTGCCACTGCAGTGCAGGCATGCAAGGGGCTGTGCTGCTGCTGCATGGAGAGGAGGCCTCAGCAGAGTCTGGAGTGGTGGAGCAGGTCTGCACTCCTCAGCAGCCCACATATTCAGAGAAGTCATCCTGCGTGTGGAAACGTGCTTGGTCTTGTCCGGCAGAAAATCCCAGCAGGAAGCAGGAACAAGGAGGGAGCCTCCTCCAGAGTATCGCTTTCCACATTCCACACTTTTTCACCTCTGACCCAAAGATAGGTCAGCACTGACACAAGAGTAAGACAGTCAGGGGAGTTCAAAATCAAGCAAGTGACACCAGAAATCCTGCCTCTGGACCCTGCTCCTGCATGCTTACAGTTTACAACTTGCAGAGGAGCAGTTTCATGTCTGCACCCCATTTTGATGACAATTAAACAAACTTTATTAAAGAGTTTAAGTGAAATGCAAATTGTGAATAGGCTCCAACTGCCCACCTAAACAGAGTAAATCTCACACTTGAGAGAAGTTTTATTTTTATATAAGCCTCACAGCCTCAGCATTACAATATTACTCATATTTTTGCACAGGCTCAGGCTGTATAAATTAAGACACAGAGAGCATAGGCCAGAAGTGCAATGAAATCTGTTGTCTGATGTTCCTGCCAGCATACTGGTTTGGACTAATTGGAATATTTTACTGAGAGAAATTAAATCCTTGGCTGTGAGAAGAAAGAAAGAAAACAATATGTGCCCTATATCACTTATTCTTCTGCTGAGAAACACAACTAGCCCAAATACAGATAAGATACTCACTTCTGGTCTGGTCTCTGTGGCTGTCTCTGCATTAACTCTCTAATCCACATAACCCTTTTTCCTCTAATCTCTTTGTCATCTTTTTGACATCTCACCTCAGATCTCCAGATTTATCATGTGAGATATACGTAGGTTGATCTGGTTATTTCTGAAGGGAGGGAGAGAAGGAGTGGGAAAGGGTCTTTGGGTCGGGACTCCTGGGGAATCTGACTGTTTCTGGGAGGGGTATTGTGTTTCTGTATTACTTTTAACTTGTATATAATTATATATATTTGTGCATACATGTTTGTATATTGTGCTTAAGCTGTAAATATAGCTTTGTTCTTTAACTTCCAGATGGCTGAGTCTAGTCTAGGTGATTTTCTTAAATGGGGGGGGGGGGGGGGGGGGGGAGGAGGGGGCAGATAACTCCCAAACCATCACAGTGAGGGTTTTCTTGTATGCTTGTCAGCATGAAGTGCTGTCACATCACACTGTGGTGTGCGCTATTCTCACTCCTAGCACAATGAGCAGGGATATAAATAAATGACCCAACATAGTGCTGCAGAATAGGACATCAAATCTGTGGAGTTTCCAGCATAACATGCTACTCTAGAAACCTGGAAGACTTCTCAATAACAACGAAATGGCAGCTTATTTGGAAATATGGGAGTGAGGGATGATACAAAGGTATAGCCTGAACTCCTGTAGCTTACTATAAAACCAAGCAGCAAATGAATCCATAGACTTGCAGCACCAGTGAGTGAACTGCAGTAAGCTGAGACAACAGCTGTGGGTTTTTCCTCCCTTACACATATATTTCTCATTGAGATGGGCAGATTGCATTTTACAGTCAATAAGGCATGTTGTAAGTCTAAAAGTCTGCTCAGGCAGCTCTGGAAATTTGAATGAAGCTTATTAATTACAGCTTAGCTCAATATACAAGCAGATATTTACAGTATATTGCAGATGACACCAAGCTAGGAGCAGGTGTTGATCTATTGGAAGGTAGAAGAACCCTGCAGAGGGACCTAGACAGGCTGGATAGGTGGGCAGAGGCCAATGGGATGAGATTTAAGAAGGCCAAGTGCAGGATTCTGCACTTTGGCCACAACAACCCCAAGCAGTACTACAGGCTGGCAACAGAGTGGCTGGAGAGCAGCCAGGAAGAAAATGAGTTGGGGGTACTGATAGACAGTAGGCTGAAGATGAGCCAGCAGTGTGCCCAGGTGGCCAAGAGAGCCAATGGCATCCTGGCCTGCATCAGGCCAGTAGGACAAGGAAGGTTATTCTTCCCCTGTACTCAGCACTGGTCAGGCCACACCTTGAGTCCTGTGTCCAGTTCTGGGCTCCTCAATTCAAGAGAGATGTTGAGGTGCTGGAATGTGTCCAGAGAAGGGCAACAAAGCCGATGAGGGGCCTGGAACACAAACCATATGAGGAGAGGCTGAGGGAGCTGGGGTTGTTTAGCCTGGAGAAGAAGAGACTCAGGGGTGACCTCATTGCTGTCTACAGCTACCTGAAGGGACATTGTAGCCAGGCGAAGGTTGGTCTCTTCTGCCAGACAACCAGCAATAGAACAAGGGGACGCAGTCTCAAGTTGTGCCAGGGGAAGTATAGGCTGGATGTTAGGAGGAAGTTCTTGCCAGAGAGAGTGATTGGCATTGGAATGGGCTGCCCAGGGAGGTGGTGGAGTCACCGTCCCTGGAGGTGTTCAAGAAAAGCCTGCATGAGGCACTTAGTGCCATGGTCTAGTTGACTGGATAGGGCTGGGTGCTAGGTTGGATTGGATGATCTTGGAGGTCTCTTCCAACCTGGTTGATTCTGTGATTCAATGGTTCTATATACAGTTATATGCAGAAATACACAAGGTAAAAAGGTAATACAGAAACACAGCAGCCCTCCCAGAAACCTGAGTTCTCAGGAGGGGGCTCCCAACCACCCTTCCACCTTCTCCCCACCCCTCTCAACCTTACCCCAATCCCAATGAAGAATGGAGGCTCGGCCAGGGGGTTAGGAGGCAAGGTGAATTAATCAGAGAGACGGCAGAGAGGCCAGAGAGAAATGCAACTCAGGCAATGCCCCAAGAAGAAGAAGTAGTGCCTTATCTATGCTTGGATTCTTCTTCTTATACATCTCATCAAGACTATGAATGAAGTAGACATCAGCACTGTTATCTAATCCTTCTCACTAAAACATTCTAGCTAGCTTCGAACTAGCACAACTTACAAGCTTGCAACAGTAATTCAGGAATGTTTGGTAACAGGTACATGTGACCAAGCTTTAGCCTTGCATTTGCTCTCAAATTATTTACATTAATGATTTGCATTTACTTCAAATGGATAGGCTGTCTTTGATCCATGATTGTACAACTGCTAATTTGTAAAGAACAGGGGCACAGCCATAGAGAGTAACACATCACCTGACCAAGGGACCGTGAACTCAGGGAGAGCACTGCAAGACACATCTGTCTGGCTGACATTTGAGAACTGCAGATATTTTTGGGAACTTTGTGAAAACATTTGTGGACAAATAGTATGTGAGTTTATTCACAAAAATGTTTTACAAATCACTTTTTTTTTTGTGATTTGGACAGTTCTATCACAGCTTGGTATGTCTTGCTGTTGAAAAAGCAAATTATTTGAGCTCATTTGTGAGCAATTACTTAATTAAAAAGTGGAGATTTCTACAATGGAGTCTAGTGCTGTGACAAGACAAAAAAAAAAAAACCACAAAAAACCCTGAACTGAACCATCATCATTTGAGAAGTCAGTTCACAGAAGGCAACATATAGAGCAGGTTTTTGAATGCTTCTTGGGAATACCTAGACTGTGACATGTACTGTGAGCATCACTGTACTGTTTAGTACTAACACCATCCATGAATGTGTGAAACCATGTAGGAGTAAGGCATGCCTTTCTACATTGTGCATGAAAGAAAAAAGAAAGGAGGAACAGTTGAGGTGCTGCCAAAGCTCTGTTGTCTGCATTTGCAGGGACTCTGCCAATTGAAGCAAGTTCTGGAGCCAGACAAGCATTGGCAGAAGCCAGCATCAGCAGACAATGGCCAGGCAGGGAGGAGAAGGCCCTAATCAAAACATTATTGAGTGAATATGGGTTTCACATGAAGCCAAGATGCCTTTAATCAAGTGTGAATGCTGAAGGCACAGACATCTTTCAGCATGAAATTCCGGGCACTGGCTAGGGTCAGAGGCAAGAGCAGTGTAGAGTTCTCTGCACATCTGCAGTCTAGGCACTACAGGCTCCTCACCAAAAGGACTTTCCCACCAGTCAATCAGTGAGAGCAGCATATGCCAGCAGAAGTGTATCTGTCATGGGTACATGCCTGAAATAATTTTCGAGATGTCTAGCCACTTCTACCTATTCTTTACATACTTAGGGACACTGAGAGGTGATTTGTGTCTCTATGATTAAATCTGTTCTTGTGAGCCAGCTGGGAACTTAGGTGTGAAAAAGGTGGATTAACTTGAAGAAGCCCTAGAAAGTCGGTAAAGGATGATGTCATCCAGCAGCACTTTTCCTCCTCCATCCATTCTAAGTGGTGATCAAGCAGCTTAATCTTCCTTGAAGGTGAAGGCCCAGAAATAAGCAGGGCCTGAGAGCACCCACAAAAGCAGAAAGGAATCATGGGTTAAAAAGATTGGAAAAGATAGCTGATACACCTTCCTGCTCCAAACCAGAGATAACTGTCTTGGAAAAGAGACCAGGACAGTTTTCTGCCACATTTAAAGCATCTCCAGAGATGGGGGCACCCAGCCTGCCCCAGTGTTTGACCTTCTCAGGGAAAAGCTCTTTTTTATTTATAGCTTGTCCAGTTCCCTTTGCTGAAATTTGCAGCAGTTTGCCTGTCAACCTTGTGCTCTGCAAGATCCAGAGGAGCCTGGGTCCCATCTCTAACACAGCCACCCACTAAGGAGTTGAGACAGCAATACATCAAGTGCTCCAGTCCCCTCAGCATCTGGACTCACTCCAAGTTATTGGTATCTCTCATGAAGACAGGGCTTCAGCTGCAGTCTCACTATTACTGCGAAATGACCAAATAGCCAATGCTCTTCAGTGCAGAGCAGAGTGTGCCATGCATGCTGGCCAGTATACTCAGGCTGACAGCCACCAGGACCCTTGTCACTTCTTCTGCACAGACATAGCTTTGACTGGGCAGAGCCCATCCCACACAGTTTCAGGAGGTTATTCCATCCTAAATGACAGATTTTGCAGTTATTGCCATCAGGGGGTTCACATTAGCTCCAGCCCCCAGCATCCCACACATGGCCAACAGTGGGACAAATGGCTAAGCCCTTGGATGGTGGAAATCAGATCAGCTACACTTCCACTGTTTTTGTATATCACTTCAATATGTAGCAACTGCAGACTAGGCCCTCCTTTGAAGGCAAAGGAAAGGAGAATTTGTCATCATAAAATTAATTTTCTTCTTTACAAGAATTGCTTTATGGAGGCTGTTCCCAAACATGATGCAGGGGTTCTCGAGAATTTTCAGACTAATTTCTGGTAAGTCCACAATGCTTTCAACTTTCACTGTAGTGGGTTTATTATTTATGCATTTTTCACTAGTAAATGATTCCTAGAAAATATTTTCTGCCAGTTTTATAAATTTACTTGATACTCTGAGGATTTTCATTACACATAGCATTAAAATTTCCCTTTCGAATTTCTCATTAGTAAAATAAAAATTGATTGCTTACTGCTCTTCTTTCCTTCAAAGCACAGCGTCCCACAGACAGATGTAGTTTTCTATTGGCTGGTTTCATCCAGTGTTGTGCAGCTCTTTCTATCATCTCTCATTTTTTAGCAATTTTAGCAAATTTAGCATGGGTGAAATCAACCTGTAAACAAAATCAATTCCTAACTACACCAAATAGCTTCCCCTGCCATCTCTCCCCCTTCCTTCCCTTCCTCCCCTCTCTCCCCCCAGCTAGTTTGAAACAGTAATGTGTCATGGACCTCAACATGTCAAAAAGCACAAAGAAGTTATTTTCATCATTTCTCCCTCCTTAAGATGAAATACTGAATCAGAGCAATCCTCAAAATAACTGCAAATCCACCACTCCCTAAGGCAAAAGGCTTCATTACTTTTCACAGAGCATGGCTGCTGAAGGGTGTCAGGCTCTGCAAGCCTGCTGTTCCTCTGAAATGCTCTCTTCACTTTAACACAAGGCCTCAAATCTAGAGATGAAAAGCAAAATGGGAACGAGTTCCAGATCTTGACCTGCAGGCAAGAAGGGTCACCTTGCCTTCAGCTTCCACTTAGTCTTAAGAGAATTTTGCCGGTGTTTTTTGGCCCACAAAACTCTGTTTCTGCAGAAAAGGTTGTGATGACCCAGAGAGTTTTTGGGAATGCTCAGAAAGCTAAAGTCAACCTGAATGCAGATGCTCTTTTCAAGGTGTCGGCACTCTGGGGGGAAATCAGACACAAGTATCACTCACTACAGCTCTCTCACAAAGTTCTAGAGAAAGATATCATATCCAGTCTTTCACAGGGGAAAAAAAAAAGAAACAAAACCAAAAACAACCCCAGAATTATCATTAGGAAATCACAATAGTGGAATTCAAATTGTCTACATTTTCCTAGCATTTCCCAGGATGTTGCTGCCTTGCCAGGTCTTGTAAAAGCTTCAGAGAACAAAGTTCTTTTTGTGGGGGTAAAACATCCCTCTGCACACAGCTAATAAGTAACAGAAGGGCCAGATTCTGGGCAGGGAACTAATGATAATAAACTCTGTGAGCCTTTCCAGTGTGCCCCGATTTAAAGAGATCTAAACAAGTGGACATCACCTCACAGCTGAGTGGCTCACCCTGGCTGTCAGACTCTTCTGACTGCCCTTGGCATCTGCTGAAACCTGTGCTCTTCACTCAGTCCTCAGCCCTTGCACTGCATGTACTGTACAGGGCAGGTCTGCATGAGACTCTTCTGTTGTGAAGAGTAAACAGAATTTACAGGGCTTGTTGGGGGCAGGTCTGTTAAAGAGCTTGCAAGTTCTTTGAAGAAAATTGTGAACTGCAGTCACACACAAAGTGGTTATGTTTCAGTTTTAGGTCTCCTCCCAGTTTTGTTTTTGGGTTTGGGTTTTTGGTGGTGGTTTTGTTGGGGTTTTTTTGGCTGCATTACTGCCATGCCATCAAAACATGCCTTTGTCTTTTTCAGCCTGCACGACTCTATGCGTGGGTGAGTGTGCATGCTTGGAGTGACAACCCACATGCTTACAAGATAGATACACTTGTTGGCTAATCATCCTTGCTGAGGAGAGAGAGGACAGAGGCTGAGGTAACTGCGCAGGAATGCAGAGTACTCAGCACTGATGGCATGCTGAGTTTCAGTCCTACATGCATGCTTGAACAGCTGTACGAGCATGCAGTGCAATCCTCATTAAGGTAGAAAGTGCGAAATATATGTCTTAGAAGAGCAGTATTCCTTCTCCTACAAGAAGGTGTGTGTAGGTCCAGCTGTAGAATCAGAAAACAGCTTCCCTATTTCCTCTTTCATGCATTGTGTAGAAAAAAAATCAGCAGGTGCCAACAAAGGTGGATTTTCCTGGGTTTTTTGGTTGTTGCACACAATGTTTCCACAAGAAAATCCATATTTCAACATTAAGAACTAAGTGCTGTCTGTAATTAAAAGTACATGGCCAAAGTAAACACAGAAACAATTTGCAGGAGGAGTAGAAACTAAGCAAAGCTGAAGATAACTAAGCCGTAAGATAACACAGCCTGAGATGTTTTATCTTACCCAATTAGGAGACGTTATCTTAGCTACACCATGCTCACACCTTGCAAAAAGGTATCCAGCTAAGCACAGGTACCATGTCCTTCATCAGATCCTTCAGCAACATGAACTGCACAGGTATGATGCTTTAAATACACTCTGGAGGTTGCAGTTCTTATTATCATAGAAGGAGCAGGGAGAGTTAAGAGTATGATAAATCTTGCAGGACTCCAAAGCATCCATGCAGCCTCCCAAGGCAGACAGTTGCAAGATGCCAAATTTAGCTCTCATCTCATTCCATTTAAATGGACAGAGCTGCAGTCAAAGTAGTTTTGCTCATTGCTTGCAGTTTCCTGTTAAAGTTAAGCACAGTGTCACTCTCTTTCCACAACAGCATATTCTCTGTGAATTATGTAAGGATAGTAGCTTGCAAAACTGTGTTCAGTGTCTGCTTTTTCTTTCTGAGTTTTCAAATTGTAACAGTGTCTTGCTATATAAATGCATTCATAAACAGAAACCTCAGCTTCTGCAAAATTTAGTATTTCTCCAGTGCCATTACATGCTCCTGATAATGAGCAGCAGCATGTGAAAAGGGAAGGTTCACCTAATCTGTAGTGTGTTTCTTCTCCTCCTCTCAGGAGGATGCAGAAGTCAGTGGTCTCAACGTCCAGGCTTGTTCTATTCTTGCCTGAAAAATAATGGTCAGGCAATGAAAACTTTGAGAAGAAAGGGCAAGAGTATTTCTGTGAGAATCTAGGGCGACATAAAACTGGCACTCATCACAGAAAAACTCAATTTAGACTTAACTTCTATGCAGTTTCATCCACGTCTCTCTTCAAGCCGCATAGCAATGACTAACACGACCAGTGCTCATGTACTTGTGAAGTGATAAGGCCCAAAATAATATTGCCTCCATTGTGTGATTTGAATGGGGAGTCCTTCAGGTTTAGAAAACTTTATTTAACATTAATTTATCGGCTGCTGGCTCCTCAGCTTGGAATTCTTGAATACTCAGGGCTTCTTCTTTACTTACCAGAATCTAGGCTGTATAAAACAACGATGAGCGCATTCCACCGTAGCTAGCAGAGATGACATCCTGCTGCAGGTAACTCTTGGTTTCAATTCTGGAAGTGGCTTCCTCCTGTGTCTTTGCTCAGGTCCACAGGTGCAGCTCAGAATTCACGAAACAAGATGCAGCCTTTGCCTTTAAATTCTCTGACATTCGTCTTGTTACCATCAAAGGTACTCACACTTCTATGAATACAGCTATAGTGAGATGATTCTGGAAGCAACACATTATCATTCTGATACTGGAAGGCACATTGATGGGACTGGGACCTCAAGAACTGCAATCTCTTATTTTAGTCCAGTTTCCAAATTGCAGTGAATTTGTATGTATTCATCAAGCACACCCACATCTTGGTCATGGTATACAGCTTTTCAAACTGAGCTGCCCCTGCCCAATCATACCAGAAAGAACCTCTTTCTGACTCAAACACAGAACTTCACTTTCAGTGTCTCTAAAGAGCTGCGTTTGTAACTTCTACTGTCATCAAACACATTCCTCTGAAGTTTATTTCATAGAATCACAGAATCAAGCAGGTTGGAAGAGACCTCCAAGATCATCCAGGCCAACCTAGCACCCAGCCCTAGCCAGTCATCTAGACCATGGCACTGAATGTCTCATCTAATCTTTTCCTGAACACCTCCAGGGATGGGGACTCCACCACCTCCCTGGGCAGCCCATTCCAATGCCAATCACTCTCTCTGGCAAGAACTTCCTCCTAACATCCAGCCTATACTTCCCCCAGCACAACTTGAGACTGTGTCCCCTTGCTTTATTGGTGGTTGCCTGGGAGAAGAGGCCACCCCCCACCTGGCTACAACCTCTCTTCAGGTAGCTGTAGACAGCAATGAGGTCACTCCTGAGCCTCCTCTAGGCTAAACAACCCCAGCTGCCTCAGCCTCTCCTCATAGGGTTTGTGTTCCAGGCCTCTCACCAGCTTTGTTGCCTGTCTCTGAACACGTTTCAGCACCTCAACATCTGTGGTGGAGGGGCAGCAGCCCCAAAACTGAGGCTTCTCTATGTCTCTACATGCCTGGACATGTTTTTCTGCCAGGGACCTATGGCAGTAAACAGGTAAACACACACACACCCAGTCCGTGTACCCCTGGGGTCCACCCAGGTAATCCCCTATTGGGAGGGTCCAGGCAAACAGCTACTGCTTATTAAGGTAAGGTTTGGCTTACTGCCAGCCTGATTGGTCACTTTAGATGTCCAAATGAGCCATGAATCTCGGCCTAGACACAGAGTCAGGCCCCTACTTACACTCTTGCAAACATTACTGAGGCTCAGACCTCTTGCATTGATCTCAAGGCGCAAACTTACTGATGCTGGACTCAATCCCCTCGTCCATATCATCAGTAAAGATGTTGAACAGGACTGGGCCCAGCACTGATCCCTGGGGAACACCACTAGTGACAGCTGCCAACTGGATGTGGCATCATTCACCACCACTCTCTGGGCTTGGCCAGCCAGTTTTTGACCCATATCACAGTGAATCTCTCCAAGCCACGAGCTGCCAGCTTGGCCAGGAGCTTGTTGTGGCAGACAGTGTCAAAGGCTTTGCTGAAGTCCAGGTAGACTTCATCCACAGCCTTCCCCACATTCACCAGGCAGGTAACCTGATCATAAAAGGAGATCAGGTTGGTGAGACAGGACCTGCCCTTCCTAAACCCATGTCTCTCTTCCTATATTTTAAGTTATAATAAAAGGTATTAATTGGAAGCCACCAAACTTTATTGATCTTCCACCTTATGCCTACCTTTTTTTTAATTCATTGACAATAACAGTCATTAAATGATTATCAAAGTACTACTATCAAATGCTTACATTGAACTGCTGTCATTTTCCTGTAGTAAGCAAAATAGCCCTTCCTGAGTTCTCAAATACCACTTATTCAGAATAATAATTTGGTCCTTCCAGACCAAATTAACAATGAAGTCTTGCAGTCCCCTATCGAAAAGGCGCGCTCGTAGATGTGATCATTTGACCCCCGCAACAATATCTCTCCCTTTAAAAGCAACAAAGTATGTAGCTCCTCCTCCCACTTTTCTCATGGGAAGAGATCTGTGGAAGCAAAATGCGGGGAGCAGAACAACTTCCTATTATATACTCCACCTCTAACTTCTGGGAAAAAAACCTTTTCTCCATTAGTAAGGTTACACTTCAGGGACCTTTCTAATCTAGTTTTGATGTGCTTGTGCACTTACCATGTACCTAATGTCCGTACCTGGATTGCAAGTGTTCAGCCTCTAAGCAGTTTATGTTGAAAATAATACTGATGCAACATTGCTAGAAAGCCCCAGAAATCCAAGTTCCTTAGGATTATCACGTAGGGGAGGGATCACTATGTTCTTGCTCTTTTCTGATACCCTTCTCTATGTATCTGCTCTTGGCTACTGATATGTGTATATATATATATATATATATATATATATATATATATATATATATATATATGTATATGTATATATTATATATATATATATATATATATATATATACATAAAAGACTGTATGGCCTTTGTTCTGAAACTGAATGGTTATGTATTTCGCTGTCCTTTGTCCAAAAATCAAGCTATGTTTCTCACTGTTCACATACTTGAATGCTGGAAAACGTATTTTTGCATGTTACTGTGTTGCTGCAGCGTTGTCTGCTAGGAGGAAAGCACTGATAACACCTAAATGAAACCACAGAAGTCAGCAGTGACAAATACATGGTTATATCATCTAGTCTATCCAGCTGATGCACAGGATACCTGATGGCTTTTTTATTATTTTAAATGCTGTAGTGTAGTGCAGCAGTCTAGCTTTGGTGCCTTATAAAAGGAATAAATGCAAAGAACTGCTAAAAAAAAAAAAATACACCCCAAACAACTGTAAATATCTTGAAAGAAAATTAATCTTTTAGAACAGTTATATTTCAGAGATAATATTATATTTTCTGTATTTTTTTTTTTAATGTTTGGTTTGTTTGGGTTTTTATGTTTTGTTTTTTGTTTTAAGAGCAGCTTAAGCACTAATAACAGTGTCAGTGAAGGGCTTCAGATGTTAAAAGTTCTTCAACATTACCTATGATTTCTGTATCTCTGCTACTTGGAAGCAGAAAGTTGGTAAAGAGACACTGCAAAAAGGGGAAGGGCAGGCTTTAGTACACTTTCAGCAGGGATGATTATTACAGGCGATTAGGCTACGTAATTGCCATAGGAGAGGAAATCATCTGCTGCTAAGAAACAAAGAAACCTTAGTTTCTAGTAGCAGCCCCTACCAGCTGATGTGCTGTTACTCTGAAAGGCTTTACATAAGCATATTTGGTAACCTCAATTGTGGGCTATACAGTTTTCATTTCAGTAAACAATATGCCTGGTTTAGATTAGAATATTGCTACCATGGCTGGATCAGGTGGCTTCTTTCTTCTGCAGTTAGTAAAAAAGAAAATTTTATCTCCAGCTTGTGGAAAGAAATGTAGCTTAAGTTTTCCTCTAGTCTTCTGAAGTTCCCTATAGCTGCAGGCAGTTGTGGGCAGCCTGTCATAGATATGTTTTCAGTTGGTAAGTTGTTGGCTCAGTGTAGGTGAATCAGCTGAGCTATGGGGAGCTCTGCGAAGATCAGCAAGTAAGCCCCATGCCCTTAGGCAGGGGCGGGATGGGTGGCTTGGCCACTTCCAGATCCCCAGGGCTGAAACCCCTGCAGCTGCTGCACATTTGGCATCTCAGAAAGTGACAGTGACAGATATGTTGTCTTGTCCTGCTTCTACTTCAGTTCCTGTCAAAGGAACTCTGCAGAAAACTGAATAAGGTAACCCTGAGAAGCCTGGAGCAGCCTGCTCCTGCACAGTGAAGATGCACAAATTTATCTGCAGCTGTGGGCTCTGCAGAAGCAGTAATACAAGAAGTAAGCCTAAGAGGAAGAAATGCAGGTCTGGGAGGTGGGGAACCAATTCTTGCAAAATGTCCTTAACCGGCCAAGGCTTGAGCTGTAATGTCAACAGCTGTGGGAGCAGAGCATGCTCCAGCAACTTCTCCACAGTGTCCTCCTGGACCTGGCCTGCATGAGTTTATTATCATAATTAACACTGCAATTTGCTTTAAACAACACACCACAGTAAGTTATTAACAATTCAGGTGAAGGTACAGCAAGGCCAGTCAAATGTTTACCTCACAACTAAAGCATCATATTACCCTTCAGTTTCACGTGGACGATCACCTCTAACTTAGGTGATGCAGCAGGGCTGTTACATCATCCACAGACTCTGAAGCCTGGTTTTCTCTGGATGTTCGTGCGTGCTGCCTGATACTGTTTCTACATCTGAAGCAATTAGAAATTCTTTCTCCAAAGATGATCTTCTGGACAAGGAGGTTACTCTTACCCTGTACTCAACACAGGTCAGGCCACACCTAGAGTACTGTGTCCAGTTCTGGGCTCCTCAATTCAAGAGAGATGCTGAGGTGCTGCAATGTATCCAGAGAAGGGCAACAAAGCTGGTGAGAGGCCTGGAACACAAATCCTATGAGGAGAGGTTGAGGGAGCTGGGCCTGTTTAGCCTGGAGAAGAGGAGGCTCAGGGGTGACCTCATTGCTGTCTACAACTACCTGAAGAGAGGTTGTAGCCAGGTGGGGGGTGGCCTCTTCTCCCAGCAATAGAACAAGGGGACACAGTCTCAAGTTGTGCTGGAGGAAGTATAGGCTGAATGTTAGGAGGAAGTTCTTCCCAGAGAGAGTGATTTGCCATTGGAATGGGCTGCCCAGGGAGGTGGTGGAGGCACTGTCCCTGGAGGTGTTGAAGAAAAGCCTGGATGAGGCACTTAGTGCCATGGTCTGGTTGATTGGATAGGGCTGGGTGCTAGGTTGGACTGGATGATCTTGGAGCTCTCTTCCAATCTGGTTGGTTCTATGGAGTGCATAGTAAGTTATGGGCAGACCTAGCAGGTGTGCAAGTTTGGCAGTTAGCCACCCCCATACACAGCTAGGAATTCACCAGACTAACTCAGTCATCTGGAAGTTAAGGGATGAAGCAGTATATTTAGTGTGGCACAATTTACAGGCATGTATATACAGTATATACAGATATTTCCATTATACACAATTTTAAAGTAATACAGAGGTACAAAACCCCTCCTGAACAGAAGACTGCCCAAGGAGGGCTCCCGACTAACCTTCCACCTTCTTTCCACCCAATGACTTATCTCAGAATCCCCCTTACATGCAGAGAAAGCTGTGAAAGGTCAGAAAAAGGTATTAGAAGAAGAATGATTAATTTGAGTTATATAGGTTCAGGCAGAGATAGTAAAGAAGATGGCAGCCAGGTAGAGACTGACATATCTTTGTTTATGGTTTTGTTTTATATCTCTAAGCAAAACCAATGGCTAATGATCTATTTTCTCTCATTAAAATATTCCAATTGGCCTCAAACCAGCACATTAGGCTTGGCACCTGTTGGGGCACTGAATTGCTCAAATTTAACGGTCACCATTTTTTTTTTTTAGACCATGTAAGGCTCAGTTATTTTTAAGAACTTTGGCTCTTTGGTGAGAGGCCTGGAACACAAGCCCTATGAGGAAAGGTTGAGGGAGCTGGGGTTTATCCTGGAGAAAAGGATGTTCAGGGGTGACCTCATAGAATCATAGAATCATAGAATCATAGAATCAACCAGGTTGGAAGAGACCTCCAAGATCATCCAGTCCAACCTATCACCCAGCCCTAACCAATCAACTAGACCATGGCACTAAGTGCCTCATCCAGTCTTTGCTTGAAGACCCTCAGGGACGGTGCCTCCACCACCTCCCTGGGCAGCCCATTCCAATGGGAAATCACTCTCTCTGTGAAGAACTTCTTCCTAATATCCAGCCTATACCTACCCTGGCACAACTTGAGACTGTGTCCCCTTGTTCTATTGCTGGTTGCCTGGGAGAAGAGGCCACCCCCCACCTGGCTACTATGTCCCTTCAGGTAGTTGTAGACAGTAATAAGATCACCCCTGAGCCTCCTCTTCTCCAGGCTAAACAGGCCCAGCTCCCTCAACCTCTCCTCATAGGATTTGTGCTCCGGGCCCCTCACCAGCTTTGTTGCCCTTCTCTGGACACATTCCAGCACCTCAATATCTCTCTTGAATTGAGGGGCCCAGAACTGGACACAGTACTCAAGGTGTGGCCTTACCAGTGCTGACTCCAGGGGAAGAATAACCTCCCTTGTCCTACTGGCCACACTGTTCCTGATGCAGGCCAGCTTGTTGTTGCTTTCTTCTTCAGCAGTTTATTGGAAGGACTTTATAGCACTGCAACTACTGGGCAGTACGTACGAAAGAGAGCATCTTTATTAGTGAATGATGCAAGTGATACTTTGGCAAAAGTAAAGTGCTTCATCATCCTTGGTGTTTTAACTGCATCTAACTAGCTTCACTTTATTACTTACTTTCCATAAATGTGCCTTCAGCAGTGTGAAACCACCTTTAATGACAATATGTATTTTTTTGATATATTAACTCCTACACGCAGAGTACCAGCCTACAGTCAGGAGTTTGTTACTAAGATAGGAATACTTAAAGCACGGAAATATGGTGTGCCAGCAATAGATACTGTCACTCATGTAAGATTTCATAGTCTCCCATTCAATAGCTAGCATCTCTTGCCATGAAGAAGATGTATTACCTTATGGTTATTTACATTAAATCATTCTTTGTGGCACAGTAATGATTTAATACAGTGATCCAGGTCTCAATGTAATATTTTCTCTTGGTGTACAATCCTGTTCATTCTTATATCATCTGCAAGTATTGTGTGCCTTTGTAGCTGTAAGGGCCTGGCCACACAGGGAGTGACAACAGAAAAGCAGAGATTCCACACTGGGAGCAGCCCCTGCTTTGGCTGGCACACTACTCCTATATTGTCCTGGCTGTCCTACAAGGTGGCATGACTGTGACAGGATCACCACATATGGTCCAGAACCACCTGCTTCTTATGCACAAAAGGAACAGGCCAGACATATCTGTCCTGATGCTGCCAGTTGGGCAGAACTGCTTTATTATTTAAAAACAAACAAACAAACAAACAAACAAAACCCTTTGGGAACCACTTCTGGAAACAGTCCTACACATTCTTCTTGCCTCAGAAACAATTAACTTCATCAAGCTGCTTCCAAAGCAGATTTTCAACCCTGTTACTTCACAGAATCACAAAATGCCAGGACAGGAGGTACACCAAGAATCACCTGGTCCAGTCTTTCTAGGGGATAGTATAGTTTAAATGAGGAGGCCCAGCACCCTGTCAAGGTGAGTCTTAAAACTGACCAGTGTAGGAGAATTCTCTGCTTCTCTTGGGAGATGATTCAAATGTCTAACTGTTCTCATTGTGAAAAGAAATTCTTCCGAATTCCAGTCAGAATCTCCCCAGAAGACTACTGGTTACCCCTCGTACCCGCTACCTCTTGTCTTTTCCTGGTGACTTCTGCAATAATGGAGACACCATTGTCCTCATAACCACACTTTATGTATCGAAATGTGGTAACAAGTCCTCCCTTAAGCCATCCTTTCTCAAGGCTGAACAAACCCAGTTCCCTCAGCCTTCCCTCACATGTCAGGTCTTCCAGTCCTCTGACCATTTTCATGGCCCTTCTCTGGACGTTTTCAAGCCTATCCATGTTGGTTTGTGTGAGGGTGACAAAAACTGCAGGCAGTTCTCTGAGTGTGGCCTGACAAGCACTGAGTGGAGTGGGACAAAGACTTCTTTATCTCTGTTAGTAATGACTTTGTTGATGTAGACCTGCATCCTGTAGGTTTTCTTTGCCACTGCAGCACACTGTTCATTCATGTTGAGCTCGTTATCCACCATGACCCCCAGGTCCTTTTCCACAGGGCTGTTTTCCAGTCAGATGGGTCCCAATCTGAGCTGCATTCCTGGGTTGTGTACTCCCAGGTGCAAGACACTACATTTGTCCCCAGTCAACTTCAAAAGGTTCTTGGTGGCTCACTCATTCAGCCTGTCATGGTCTTCCTGGAAGGCAGCTCTCCCTTTTGGAGCATTAGCCTCCCCATTCATTTTGGTGTCATCTGCAAGTTTCATCAGGATGCTCTTAATCCCAACATCCAGATCACTTAGGAAGACATTTGACAGTGTTGGGCCCTGGGGCACCCCACTTCTGACTGGTTGCCAGGTTGAGGAAGTACTATTTACTATCACCCCTTGGGTATGGCCTGTCAGCCCATTCCCACCCACCACACAGAGCACTTATCTAGGCCATAATGTGTCAGTGTTGCTGGGAGGAGGGGGCACCATGTCAAAAGCCTTGGACAAGTCAAGGCAGACAATGTCAGCTGCTCACACTGCACTGACTTGAGTGAGTTACTCTGTCATAGCAGATGATCAGATGCATAAAGCACAATTTGCCCGTGGTGAATCCATGTTTTTTCCCAGACACATGCTTCAGTTGACTTGTGATAGTCCCTTTGTTCCATAACTTTCCCAGGGTTTGAAATTAGGATAATGAGTCTATAATCACCTGGGTTCTCCTTAGAACCCTTCTTGTAGATAGGGGAGACACTGGCCTTCTTCCAGTCTTCAGGGATGACTCTGGATCTCCATATCTTCTGATAGACTATGGAGAGCAAGCAGCCTTGTGACAACATCAGCCAGCTCTCCTGGCACCCTCAGACAGATGGCATCTGGTCCCACGGATTTGTATGGACCAAGCTCCTGTAATAGTTGACAGACCAACTCTTCCTTCAGGGCAGGCAGGTCTGTGTCTGTGTCAGCCTGGATTTTTGGTCTTATAGCTTGGGACCCAACAGCATCAGTAAAGAGAGAGGTGAAGAAGGTGTTGAGGACCTGTGCCATTTCATCATTGTTGGTGACTAGTTCACCTCTCCTATTTAATAGTGGGCCTGTAGAGTCTTTCTGTTTCTGCTTGTGAATGTATCTGAAGAAACTTTCTTGAAATGTTTGACATCATTGGCTGATTCCAATTGAAGCTGAGGTTTTGCCTTCCTAACTGCATCTCTGCATGCCTTGCCAATGCCCTTGTAACCTTAATAGGTAATGTTCCCCTCTTCCATCTCTGGTACCTTTCTCTCTTGGCTTTGAGCATACCCAGGGCTCTAGGTTAAGCCTGGGGAGTCTCCTGTTCCACCTGCTTTCCTTGCCTTTAGAGGGGATGCACTGCTTTTATGTGCCTAGAAGAGTGTTCTTGAGAAACTCCTAGTGCTCACTAGCAACTTTGTCCTCCATGGAGGGCGCCTACTGTCAGATCTCCCTTGGAGACAACACTCTGATTTTGACCCAGAGGCATTCAATAGGGTTTCCATAGTTGACTTCAATACTTTCAAGGTTCTCTTTAATATAGAGTGCAGCTCCACCACCTTCCTTTACAAAGCAGCCTATAGCCATCTATCATGACCATCCAGTTGTTTACCACCACTTGTACCACCAAGTTTCAGTTATTCCTGTGATGTCATGGCTTCCTGACTGAGCAGGGGGGCCTAGTTCCTCTTGTTTGTTTCCCAGACTTAATATGTTAGTATACCTACACCTTAGGTGGTTGGGCGTTTGTTTTCCATGTAGGGAGACAGATTTTACACTGCTCTGGTTGGCCTGGTTAATTTCCCAGTAGGTTGTAGTGGTGATGGTGGCTTCAATGTTGCCATTTTGGATCTCTCCCTCTAGTCCTTCAGTTTTAAAGCCTGCCTCATCAGGTTGGCCATCTTGCTGCTAAAGACTCCCCTGCTGCTTTTAGACAGGTGGATTCCATCCCCTCCTAGAAGGCTATAGTCCAAACAGAAAGTCACAATATCGTATAAGCCAGAATCCTTAGTGTGACACCAGCTGTGTAGCCAGAATTCAAGAGCATACAATTGCTTAAAATGTACTGGTATGTGTATTACACTAAAATATCTTCTTTTGTGAAAAGTTGGCCAATGTATTTATCTTCTTTATTGTCAAGACTTGACAATGTATTCTTAATCAGCAAATAATTGTGCTGTATGTACCTCGTGTGGTCCCACAAACTGAATGCCAGACAGCAGCTAGAAATAACTCTCCATCCTCTTACTGTATGTCTTCATGTTTGGTTTCTTTCGATGTCTGTCTACTCCACCCCTGTGCTTCCATGTGAACCAAAGCAGGCTACCAGGTGAAGATCTACAGGTTCATTTCAGCCACTCAACTGAACCAAGCCAAAACACCTATGCAACTGTCCCCTCCACTGCACATTCTTAATCAGATGAGAAAAGACTGAAGTCTGATATGTAAGCTTATGGCTACACAGTTAAATAAGCATTATAGAATCATAGAATCATAGAGTCAACCAGGTTGGAAGAGACCTTGAAGATCATCCAGTCCAACCTAGCATCCATCCCTATCCAGTCATCTGGACCATGGCACTAAGTGCCTCATCCAGTCTTTATGGTTGGAGAGTTTTGACTCTGGGCTTCCAGTTAGGCATATAGGAATGTGATTGTTCCTAGTAGGTATTTAACTGGGGTGCCTTATTTCTGGAAGACAGATCTGGAACTTTGTGTCTTAGTTACTTTTATATGAATTTAAATAGAATTTACTAAGCACCATTGCTTCCTACTGGCCTCAGTAGGGTGCTATAACTTCAGTGCTCCAAAACACAGAGTAGAAAGCAAACCTTAGATCTGCCTCTCTGAAAATTCTCAATTCCATAATGTGATGGCACAACCAAAAGTTATTTCCAGTATTAAAATTCGTCTTTGGTGTTCTTTGCTAAATTTTATCACTGTTCTGCAACAGACTACAGCACGTGGGCCTTTCTACAAGGAGTTACAACAGCTATTACTAATAAACAAATAAATACGTTTTTTAAATTCTCTTTTTCTCATCAGTTGTAGCACATAGGAAATATGAAATTGCTCAAGTAAAAATAAACCTCTCATAATATCTCTGCATCTATCTCTTCAAGACAGGAAAAACAAACAAACAAAAAACAGTTGCACAAACTGGTTTTGAACCAGCAGTGTGCACAGGTTTTCAAAGCCATGATTCCAAAGAATTGGCAGCACTACAAAGAAGAATAAAATAATTCTGTGTTCTTTCCACGTATAAAAATCAGAGAATAAGCCTGGCAAAATAATCATATGCCAATGCAGCATGAGATTTTATAGCCCCTACAACTACCTATTTATACTCTGAATACTTTAATACTTCATATAGGCTCCAACATTCTGAGTGTTGTCTGTAAGAATATCTTACTGCAGGACAATAAAGAATATTAAGAGTATGCACTCATTCAGCATGAAATAATTAATTACATAAGTATTAACTCAGCTTTTCCAATGTCCTACCATTGAATGTTCAGTCTTCACAAAATGAATAAATCATACCTGCTATGATGAAATGGATAAGGAATGAGCAGGAATGAGAAACAATTTTCAATAAAGGAGAAAAAAAATTACTCTGATGAGGCTTATGTACTGTCTGTGCAGTTCTGTCTCTCCACCAAATTCATTTTCTGGCACTGCTGCTTTCCAATGAATGAAGTCCCGTGGATGCAGCAGCATGAGCACAGCTGTCCACCATGTGTGTCCCTGCAAGGAATGCAATATTCACACATTCTACTCCACAGATATCTCTTGCTCTCTTGCTCACACATGTGTTAACATTTACTTCTACTAGCTATATACCCTCTGTATACTTGTCATGGTTTAACCTGGCCACACACTGCACTTAATGACAGGGTATCAGAGAGCTGGAGTTAATAGATACACTGACATGAGACAGGTATCCCTTAAATGTTAATCAGTAGTGATATGTTATGTTTCTGCCACTAATGTTCTCATTGGGATGTTCTCTTTGCAGAACAACCTCTATCTACAACTCCACTGGTCTGCAGAACTCTAAGGCTGCAGAGAGGGCATGTCAGCACTCCTTCCCTGAGTGTCCACTGCTATAAACACTGCTTAAGCAGACTGTCTAACACATGCATGGATTTTATACAGACATTGCTCTGTGCAGCAGTTTGCCTGCCTCTTTCTAATACACTCAATAATATCTTGCTTTTTGTAGTTCCTACTTAGTAGCAAAGAGAAAGCATTGTTTACAATGTGTGCCATTATGCACATATATATGCTGATAACACAATAAGGCAGTTAACTCAATATAACCTATGCAAAAAGAACCAGGCATCTAAAGAGATCTGTAACCACAAGACAGAATCATAGAATCAGCCAGGTTAGAAGAGACCTCCAAGATCATCCAGTCCAACCTAGCAACCAGCCCTAGCCAATCAACTAGACCATGGCACTAACTGCCTCATCCAGCCTTTTCTTGAACACCTCCAGGGACAGCAACTCCACCACCTCCCTGGGCAGCCCATTCCAATGCCAATCACTCTCTCTGGGAAAAACTTCCTCCTAACATCCAGCCTATACCTCCTCCAGCACAACTTGGGACTGTGTCCCCTTGTTTTGCTGCTGGTTGCCTGGGAAAAGAGATCGACCCTCATGTGGCTACAGCCTCCCTTCAGGTAGCTGTAGACAGCAATGAAGTGATGCACAGAAATGTAAAAGCAGATGGTATAGAAGGGGAAGTTCATGCCAGTCAGCAATATTAGGTAGTGAAATAGATAGCTGGACAGAGAAATATTCACTCAGAAGGTGTTGACTGAAATGTTATGCATTAATTAATCTTTTAAAAATGGTTTAGAAGTATAGATAGCACAACACAAATGTCTATGATAACAATATTCAAATATGTAGTTTTGACCACCTAGAGAAACACAAGTGAAGGGTTCGATGGAAAGCAAGCCTTCAGGAGCAGAGCAAGAAGCAGCACCTCTCTGTGACTCTACTCAGTGTTCTGCATCTCCTGCTGTGTTATTATGCTGGCCCATGTTCTGGAGAACCACCTTTGTTACTAATAACTATTAAACTTAGTCTCTTCCCCAAAGCTCCCTGATGTAATCTACCGCGGTGCAAAGCAAGCCAGCCTGTGAAGATCATGCAGCAAAAATGGAATGCAAGCACCTTGGCAGAGCTCCTAGCAGTCCTTGCCAACCCTGCCAGCCAGTAGTGACCACATCCTGAACGTTTCTGTTTCCTGGGAAGGCAAGGTACATGTTGCTTGCAGACGCAAGAGGCTGCTGTCGTGCTCCAGCTCTCCCAGATACCTGACAAAACACCCTGGACATCTGTGAGCCAATCAACATCTCCTGGCCATCTGCCCTCACCACAGTCAGTAATAGCCATGTTTACTTGTCTGTCTGTAACTATTGTATAGTTGCTCCTTGAGTAGTTGTATGTCTGAGCACATAAAGACTACTTGTATCAATAGGCAGAGCTGCTGGATTTTTGCTACATTAAGTAGTGTTGATCACTGAAGATATTTGTAGCAGCACACAGCTTGCAACTCACAGCTGCCTTCCGTTGCAAGTCCTTATTAATAACATTTTCAGGGTAGCTCAGTTTAATACTATTCACATTACAGTGTATCTGCATTGATCCAGAAAGGATTTCAGGATAACTGTGTGTGTCACTAAAATAAGAAATCGTGTACATCTCATGAGTCACAGCTTTTAACCTCACAGCATTACTAAGGTCAGCCTCACATCTTCGGAGGGACTGAAGGCAACATCCTTAAAAGGATGTTTCTTCCATAAAAGCTGAGAAGTTAAACTTCCTACCAGGTACAACCAACTATGCCTATTGTCTCAGCCAATAGATCAGTCACACTTTCTCTCTGCTATACTTCAGCTGTACATGTAATCATATATGTTATTGTGTATGTGCTTGGGAAATTCCTTTCAATTTCTCAGGCTTTTATTTAAACCACTCAAGCCTGCAAAAGTACTGATCAAACTTTATGTGAAAACTGATTTCAGGACATTTCACTTTAATCTGTTTTTTACTCTAAGCATTCATTAGGCCCCAAGAAAAGACCAGGTAAATGGTTCTCAGCTGTAAAACTATTGAAAATTAGGAAATCTGCATTTACTAAGGGTAAAAAAAAAAAATAATGAAGCATCCAGAGTTGATAACTTCTATGCATCAAGGTAATTGCCTTAAAGGCAGTTTCTGTTATCACAGCTGCCAAGGCTGTTTATTCTCTTAATTCCTCCATGTGACTCTTCTCAAAGTCCTAGAGCAGACACCAGTTGATCAGTGCAGGTTAAGTAGAAAAACAGGCTGCACAGAAACTCCTGTATCTTAAGTGCAAGAAGGAACCCTTGCAGAGGTCTGAGGCCCCAACAGTTTTTGCTTCAGCCTAAACTTCAGTTATGTCACCATCCTACAGCCTTTCACAACACGTTAACAAAGGCCAAGCAGTGCTAGATAAGTCCTGTAGAAGGGAGTGTATTCCAGGAATGCTGGAGCTGAATTTGAACTGCCCTTATCAGGAACAATGAAAATGAGAGCAAGCAGCTTCCTAGAAACTGCAACTGTTCAAGACACTCCATGTAGAAATGATCACTTTTCAGCAAGTGCTACTGTCAATCACTGCAAGCCAGCCTGGAGGAAATGTAATTGTGATAACTTGAGTATTTTTAGCATCTATAGAGGAAGTGAGTAGTTTAGCTTTTTTGCTCTCTGGAGAAGGGATCATTACTATGCCATTTTAATGTCAAATCCTGAAGGACCCATGTAGATTCTGCACAAAAAAGGGCTGCTATCTCCCATTTCAATACAGGGCCAAATCATCCTGCTCAAATCATCCTGCTCATATTAACTTACCATGACAGGATCTCTTAAAAAAAGGCCACACCATCTTAAATTGTTTTGGACTCAATTTGGTGGTGTCACACAATTAGATTTTGCAAAATTGGCTTCTGGAGTGACAGCTTCTATTGTTACAGCATATGGCAATCAGAGAGCAGCTTGTGGCAGATGTGATGTTTATTCACTATCAGCTAGTTTTAGATTTAATGATGTCATTCTAATCAAAGCAAATGTTAGATACATTTGGCATCTGAGGAGTTTTGTAGCCCCCACCCCCCAAACTTGTTTAAGCTACTTCTGTCAAGTGGAAACACTGCAGTTCTGAATTAGTCTAAGCTATATATAAAAAGTAATGATGCAATTTAATGCAGGTCTGTATTCCAAAAATCTATGTTTCTAATATGTATTGTGTTCCTTCAGTAGACTACAAAGACCACCCATTACAATAAGCAAGCTTATTAAGCATGCAGCTCCTTAGTCTAGCAAGCTGTTGAGATAAGCAGCTGTTGCAAGAGGGTGAAAGGTTGAATTATCAACTTGGATAGCACAGCTCTTCATTCAGCTAGCCCAGAAGAGAAAGTGTTTCAGCAATAGCTCCACAACTGTGGAGTATAACGTTGACCACAGTACACAAGCAAAACATCAGTGGCATTTCAGGGACATTCCTCCCCACCCAGTAAGCAAAACACTTGCAAAATTAATTGTCAAAAATTTATTATGAAAGCTTCAACAGCAGCAAATATTTCAATAAAAAATATTGTCTTATTAAACCAGTTCAGCAGAGTGACTCAAGAGGCCTGTTGAAGTCTGTCCACTCTGGAGTCTCTACATTTGTCTTAGTAACCAGACCCTGGTAGTCCATCAAATACTGAAACTTCCTTCTGTGTTTTGTAGACAGCACCAACAGCTCCTAGTTATAATACTCTGTCCAGTACTTCTAGAAAGTTTTGGCCCACCTCCCCCAACTTTCTGCTTTCCAAAACAGCTCCACTTGACCAGGCAACTTGCAAGACTTCTTTCGGTTCCATGGTATGTCAGCCTCTCCACGGCTGCAGCCTGCTGAGGCTCACTGGTAAGGTAAGCTGCTCTCTTCTTTCTCCTCTGTAAGAACCCACCACATGCCATTCTGGGTGACTTTAATCCAGTCTCTTGACCAGGCTAATCCATGGAATCAGCAGCTTGTTGCATGCTTCAGTGAACCTACACCACGTTGAGAATGCAACAAAGGTTTCAGCCTCCCCAGTGAACTGAGTCACCATCACTCAGGCAGGGTGATAGTTGGCACCCAGTCATTGACATTTCGTCTCTCTTCACAAAACGAGTTCAGCTTTTCCAGTGCTGGGTCCTTCCAGCCATCTTCATTTGGGTTCTGCCAGAAAGAAAAAAAAAAGTTGCACGTCATGAGTACTGCCTGCCAGCTGAGGTCATCAGAGTATTTACATCAGCTCAGGAAGCAAGACACAGTTTCTGTCCTGACAAAGTAGGAAATAGAGATGTTACCCTCGTGGACAATAGGGGAAATCCAGTTACAAGAAATGCAGCCTATTACTACTACTCAGCTGACTTTCTGTGCTGTGTGTGCCAAGCCCTCTTTCTTTGCCCAGAAGAGAGTCTGACTACCAGCAGTAGATGGGGTCCCCTCAAAAGGTGCTCTGCCATCCCGTAAAGAGGCCGGCAACAGCCCCGAATACAGCGCACCGAGCACCGGTTCGCCTCGCTCGGGACACCCACCGTGATGAGAATGCAGTGGAGATCCCGCGGCTCCCCGGAGTCCTCGCTGGGCCCCACGATGGCAGCCAGCTTGCCCACGTCGTTCACTCGCACAATGTCAATGGCATTCTCGCAGCAAAAGGCCTGGATCAGAGTGAAGTGTATCTGGAGAGCAATGTCCCCCTCGTCTTCCTCATCCGCGGCCAGCACACAGAAAGCAACGTTGTCGGGATCGCTGCAAAGAGCGGAGCGGTGAGTTTCGAGTCCGGCGCTAGCAAGCCCCGAAGCCCTCCCGCCGGGCCGAGGCCCCGGCTCGCCGTACTTACACATTCATGAGCTTGGCCGACTCGTAGACGCCGGCGGTGAGGCAGCCGCGGCGCTGCGCCGACACCAGCAGCTCGTGGAGGGCCTTCCCGGCTCCTTGCATCCTGCGCGCCGGGAACGAACAGTTAGGGCAGCACTGCAACCACCCGCAACGGCCGTCCCGCTTCCCTCGCTTCCCATCGCGGCAGCCGCCCCGCTTCCCCCCCACCTCCCATCGCAGCAACTGCCCCGCTTCCCCTCACCTCCCACCGCAGCAGCCCCTCGGCCACACGTACCAGTCGTGGCTTGCAGGCACAGGCTCCTGTCCGTGGATCTCCTCCAGAGTCATAGCAGCAGGTTCCAACGCACAGACGACAGCGATAGCTAAGACAAGAGCTCTGCCACAGCGCTACCGCGAGTTCTAAGGCGACTGCCGCCGGCCGCCCTTATTTATAGGCCGAGTGGCTGCGGAGCCGGCAGCTGGCGGCGCCTCCTCGCATCCCATTGGCCACAGAGGGAGAAAGGGGGGGGCTTTATTATGCTAATCGGCGTATGCTCGTGAGGGCAGCGGGGGGAGGGAGAGAGACTGGTAAAGGGAAAAGAAAAAGGGAAAGGAGCGGCGGCGGGTGGCTCGCTCCGTCGTGCTGGGTCGCCCCGGGTCGCGCCGTGGCAGGTCCTGGCTGGATCTCGAAACTGACAATCCAGGTGCTGCGAAGAAAAAAAGTTCATCCACATGATCTGAGCAAACGGAGATGCCAAGTCCTGCTGCTCCTGGGAAAGGATGGACCTTTCAGCTACCTGGGCTGGGAAGCAGCTTTGTGGAGAAAGCCTTGGGTCCATGCTGGGCAGTGGCAGGGGTGGGAGTGGGGGACATAGCCAACACTGGGCCCGGCTGCAGCCAAGGGCCCCCATATCGTGGGCTGTATGAAGAGGAGCACAACCAATTGGTCGAAGGAGGTGATAATCCCCCTCTGTTCAGCACTCAAGAGACAGCAGCTATATAGTTTGCCCAATTGTGGCATCCCACAGCAGAGGAAACATCAGTAAACCGGAGCAAGTGCAGCCTGGAGGAGGCACAGTTTAGGGGTCACCAAACAAACCCTCAAAACTTGTGGGTCTGTTATCAAGGAGACAGGGCCAGAGCCTTCACCAGAATGCCTCAAGCAGAGACAAGAGACGATAGGCATAAATTAAATCAAACATTTCAGATGGCATGTAAGGAAACTCCATTTCCCCAGAGAAAGAGGGAGTGAAGCAGTGAAGGAGGCTTACAGCCCAAAGAGTCTGTGCAAGCTCCAGCCTTGCACGGCTGCAAGTCACTGCAGGACAAATCCTTATGAGACCTCATCTGGGCTTCCTGGTGACTATGCTGCAAGCAGGAGACTTCCTGAGGTCCCTTCTGGGGTGTGTTGCCCTATGATCCCAGATTTTTTTGTTTTGGTTTGTTGGGTTTTGGGTTTTGTTTCCCAGTGAACAGGGTTGGTTGACTGGTCGGGTTCCTATGAACCTTACTAAAAGTAGATCTGATCTAGACAATAGCATGAGCTTGAGTATGTCTCTTAAGATTGATTCAGTGTAAAATGTGTATGATTGCCAAACTCAAACCTGAACCTGTTTGTCAGCAAACCAAGCAACAGTAAAGTAATTTTTGCTGCTGTGAACCAGTATGGTCCAAACATTAAAATACAAGTCACTTTATGAGTCCTTTCGATTTCAGACATTCCAGCTTAGGCAATCAGTTAGTACTTGTCCAGAGAGTAACTTCCTCAGGACCACATAATTTTCGTAGAGGCTGTGGAGAGCCACCTTGAGGTTGAGCTACGTATACTGCAAGCCTGCACTAGACCGAGTGTGGCGGTTTTCTTCTCACAGCCTATAATCTAGTCGTTCTCACCAAAACATTCTAGCTAGGCTCAAACTAGCACACCGAGTCCAGCTGGTTGCACAGGCAGAACTCTGTAACCTGTCTCACTTGACTTTGGTCACAGTCTGCTTTCAAATGTGTTCAAACCCAGACCTTGTGAATGTCCTTTCCAGTACTTTGCCTACATGAAGCACAGCTCCTCTGTAGCTCTTTGTATGATATACTCTGCTCAGTAGTTTCAGCCTCTTTGAACACCATAATTTCAGAAGGGCTCGTCAAACTGAATCACGTCAGTGGCTTGCTGTGTTACTGCTTCCAGTTGTTTCTAGTTAGTGTCTCTACTATCTCTACAGATGACAGCGCTGGACCCTGCAGTAATCTTTTAGCAAGCCTCCATTTAAAACTGATTACAGCAGCAGGATCTGCCAGATACATCAGCTTCTTTGAAAACATTTCTTGGGTGATATCCTCATAGCTCTCAGGACTGGGGACAAAACTCTCCACTGTGACTGCCAGTTCTCAAGCCTAAACAACTTCTTCACCCTACTAATGTGCAAAGACATTCTTGACTTGTGAGCCCACACCAGTGACTTGGTACACTGAGTTTATTTAAGCAGAGCATAAATTGTTAGTTCATTGTCTTTAAAGCAAAATGGTGTATCGCTAAGAAGTACTGAAGGGCATATATTTGATGTACTGCTATTTCAGTGCATGATGAAATAGGTGGAAACTAGAGGACTGACTCAGTACTTTGAAAGATGATGATATTAACTGTAACTTTGGTGAGTTTCCTATTACAGTGGAAGTTAAACTTACTTAAAATAGATCAAAATTAGTTGGCCAAAGTGTTTCATACTGGATAACAGAGCACATATAGTAGTATGACATATATAAATACCTAAATAATAAACTAATACATAGAATCATATTAACACATTAATCCTTTCAAATTCAGGCTTTCAGTTTTGGCTTAATATAACTATATTCTGGACTTTTTGTCTTCACACTTTTTAATTTGCTCTGTTATTTCCAGGTCTCCTGGTGCTGAAGGCCACAAATCATTGACAGACACACAATGCAGTGTATTTCAGATCACAGGATCACAGGATATTAGGGGTTGGAAGGGACCCAAGGAGATCATTGAGTCAACCCCCCTGCCAGAGCAGGACCACACAATCTACCACAGATCACAGAGGAACACATCCAGACAGGCCTTGAAAGTCTCCACAGAAGGAGACTCCACAACCTCTCTGGGAACCCTTACAGTAAAGAAGTTCCCCCTTCTGTTGAGGTGGAACCTCTTCTGCTGCAACTTACACCCATGGCTCCTTGTCCTATCACAAGGAGCAAATGAGCAGAGTCTGTCCCCCAGCTCATGAACAGCCCTCAGATGTTTAAAAACATTTATTAAATTCCCTCTAAGTCTTCTCCTCTCCAGACTAAAAAGCCCCAGGTCCCTCAGCCTCTCCTCATGAGCCATGCCCTCCAGTCCCCTAACCATCCTTGTAACTCTTTGCTGGACCCTCTCCGGCAGATCCCTGTCCCTCTTAAACTGGGGAGCCCAAAACTAAATGCTGTACTCAAGATGAGGTCTCACCAGAACACAGTAGAGGGGGAGGAGAACCTCCCTTGGTCTGCTGGACACACTCTTCCTAATACACCCCAGGATCCCATTTGCGTTCTTGGCCACAAGGGCACATTTCTGTGCCATGGGTAACTTCTTATCCACCAGCACTCCCAGGTCCCTCTCCACAGGACTGCTTTCCAGCAGATCACCTCCCAGCCTGTACTGGTGCAGTTTACTATTCCTTCCCTGGTGTAAGACTCTACACTTGCCCAGTCCCCTAATCATCCTTGTAGCTCTCTGTTGGACACTCTCTCGCAGATCTCTATCCCTTTTAAACTGAGGAGCCCAAAACTAAATGCAGTACTCAAGATGAGCTCTCACTAGGGCAGAGTAGACAATGGTATCAACACCAGGCACCTCTGACATGGAAGAAAGCTGCTCCTGTACACTTGTGTGTACTTAAGTGTTCTTCGCATGCTTATGTGCCAGACTGAACACTGGTATTTGGAAGTGCAACTCAGTATAATCTATGTACTGGATGGAAAACTGTTAGGCATCAGGCTGCTGGTGGTTCAGTTGCTGAGTCCTTGAAGCCATCCTGTAGCCTGCCCTGACCTCTGGTGGACATCTAAAATATAACCGCTACCTAAAATAATAGATTAACCACCCGCTGGCAAACAGTACCAACATTCTGTTCCTTTTTTCAGTGTTTTCACCGAAAATATAGTTGTTAAAAAATTTTTTAAAAAAGAAAATGAATTGGCAATCCCTACATGAAGCTGTCTGCTTTGGTGAGACCTCACTCAGAGCATATGGACCTGAAGGAACAGGTCCAGAAGAGAGCCACAAAAAAGATCAGGGAATTGGAGCACCTCTGCTACAGAGATAGGGTGATAGAGGTGGAGTTGTTCATCCTGGAGAAGAGAAGGCTCCAGGAAGACCTAATAAATATTTTCCAGTACCTGAAGAAGGCCTACAAGAAGGATGGAGAGAGACTATTTACAAAAGCCTGTAGTGATAGGATGTGGGGCAATGGCTTCACAGTAGAGAAGAGCAGATTTAAATTAGATGCTAGAAATAAGTTCTTTACCATGAAAATAGTGGAACACTGGATCAGGTTGCCCATGGAGGTAGTTGAGGCCACATCCCTGGAGATATTCATGGCAAGGCTTGACAGGGCTCCGGGCAATTTGATCTAGCTGAGGGTGTCCCCGCTTACTGCAGAGGGGGTAGGACTAGGTGACCTTTGAAGGTCTATCCCTTCCAATCTAGACCATTCTATGATTCTGTTAAGTCCCCTAAAATCTCCCATGCTCCTAAAAGTCAGATGCAGAGTAACAGGGAAATAGTAGCATATTAAATCACAGTGAAGGTGAGTAACCTTGCAGAACATAACAGAACAGCAGCTAGATTACACCTCTGGTAGAAGGTAATAAACATGACTTTTGTTATTTTCTCAGGAAAGTAGGTACTGCATCTCCATCTGAAGAGCACTAGACACAGACATCACATTTTGTCGTGAGAGGGCATTGGAGCCTGCTACATCAGCATAGGCATACAAGCAGTGCTAACAGCCACCCCAGCTGCAGGACTCTCACAGTGGCCTAACCTGTCTGGCACTTTACTGGCTTGTGCTGCATACTCAAAGTTCCTGTCAAAAAGATGCTTTTTACCGAGATGTACCAATCCTTCAGGGGAGTATTTCTAACTTCAAGCCTTTCCAAAGCCATCTGAATGCCTCCTCTTCCCATTCTAGTGCCCCATTCCGACCTCCACCTTTGCAGGGCTATCTCCTCCACCCACCAAGCTTCTTTCTCCAGATAATCTCACAAAATAAAAACCAAATAAAAACTATTTCTACATAATTTAGATGTTTTAAGAAGCAAGACTCTATTCCCAGCTTCCTTTATGTATCCTGTCTAACTTAAATTGGTTTTGTGTTTTTATCAGACCCACCTAAACTTCATACAATTTCTTTTGACTGAACCTGGCACAGATGCTGCTGATACTCTTTCCTGGTAAACCAGACAGTTCCCTCTCCTCGTACGTTTTGCTCTATGGCACTTTAGCTATGGAAATGTCACCAGCCAAGACCGAACATCCACAACCTGTAAACAAAGGGATATGTAACTTACTCAGAAAGCAGTGAAATAAGACTTTTTGTAGCATCTTCTACAAAAACAAAGCAACTGCAACAAGAAACAAATTTTTTAAATCCCCACAAAATAAAACAAATTTTAAAAATCATATTTAAAGCTTCCATTGAAAATGATGCTGTGAGAATAGAAGCAGTAGTCTTCAGAATTAAGTGATTTACTGTTTTGCTTTTTAAAAAATAGAGTGTTCCCACAAATACAACTGCAGTGTTACAGGATGGACAACCCTTCATTTGCTTGCGCAGACATGATTGTTATAGAATGTTATGCAGGTGAGCACAGCTCCCTTTCTGTCATGCATTCAGATTTTGTGCTAAAAAAGGCAAAATGCACTTCTTGCATTAACTTTTGCTGTTGGAATTTTTGTGTGGACAATGGCACACCATATCAAGCAACCATAAAAGTTTGTTTGTAAGCATCGCTGAGTTCACACTTCTGGTGCATTTTCCTGCCTGCAGGTATCACAGTATCACAGTATCACAGTATCATCAAGGTTGGAAGAGACCTCACAGATCATCAAGTCCAACCCTTTACCACAATTCTCAAGGCTAGACCATGGCACCAAGTGCCACATCCAATCCTGCCTTGAACAGCCCCAGGGACGGCGACTCCACCACCTCCCCGGGCAGCCCATTCCAGTGTCCAATGACTCTCTCAGTGAAGAACTTTCTCCTCACCTCCAGCCTAAATTTCCCCTGGCGCAGCCTGAGGCTGTGTCCTCTCGTTCTGGTGCTGGCCACCTGAGAGAAGAGAGCAACCTCCTCCTGGCCACAACCACCCCTCAGGTAGTTGTAGACAGCAATAAGGTCACCCCTGAGCCTCCTCTTCTCCAGGCTAAACAATCCCAGCTCCCTCAGCCTCTCCTCGTAGGGCTGTGCTCAAGGCCTCTCACCAGCCTCGTCGCCCTTCTCTGGACACGCTATTCTTAAACTACTCTAAAACAAAACTATTCTTAAAACAAAAAATTAGAATTGCTGATCTAATAACAGAAAAATACATTTCTAATAATGGATGAGTGTTTCTGTACTGGACAAAGAAAAAAAGATTGCTTTAGAATTTCATAAAGAAGTCATAGAAGAGTCTGGGTTGGAGGGGAATCTCTAATCTAGGGATCTAGTCCAACACCCCTGCAGTGACCACATTGTTCATAGCTCTGTCCAACCTGTTGTCAAGTGTTTCCAAGAGGCTTCTTCCACCTCTCTCTGGGCAACCAATTCTAGAGTTACATGACCCTTACCATAAAAAAAATCTTCCTTTTTTAGTTTAAAACCATTGCCCTTAACCTATCACATGAGGCCCTGCTAAAAAACATGTCTCCATCTTCCTTTAAGTACTGAAAGGCCACAATAAAATTTTCCTGGACCCTTCTCCAGTCTGAACAACCTTGACACTCTCAGGCTTAACACTCTCAGACTCTCCTCACAGAAGTATTTCACCCTCTAATCATTTTTGTGGCCTTCCTCTGGACCTGGTCTTTGTCTTCCTTTTGCTGCAGGCCCCTGAGCTGGACACAGTGCTCCCAGTGGGGTGGCATGAGAGTGGAGCAGAGGGGCACAATGTCTTGCTCAATCTGCTGACGATGCTTCTTGGTGCAGTCCCTGATACTTTTGGCTTTCTGGGATGTGAGTGCACATTGCTAGCTCATATCCAGCTTTTCATCCACCAGTACCCCCAAGCCCTGCCTCCAATCCTTAAGCCTGTATTGATACTGTGAGTTGCCCTGCTCTAGGTGCAGGACCTTGCACTTGGCCTTATTAAACCTCATGGTGTTCGTGTGTGCCTACTTCTCAAGCTTGTCCAGGTCCCTCAAACTTTTAGGGATTTTACAGGTGTCTCAATCCAGAATTCAGGAAGGAGACACAGTTCTTTTGAACATCCCCATGAGTGAAACAAGGTTGTATATTGAAAGAAGACTATTTATTACTTGCAAATAAAAGAAGAAAGAAAGAAAGAAAGAAAGAAAGAAAGAAAGAAAGAAAGAAAGAAAGAAAGAAAGAAAGAAAGAAAGAAAGAAAGAGAGAAAGAGAGAAAGAGAGAAAGAGAGAAAGAGAGAAAGAGAGAAAGAGAGAAAGAGAGAAAGAGAGAAAGAAAGAAAGAGAGAGACAAAGAAAAAAGAAAAAGAGAAAGAAAGAAGGAAAGAGAGAAAGAGAGGAAGAGAGAGAAGGGAGACAGAGAGAAAGAGAGAGAGAAAGAAAGAAAGAAAGAAAGAAAGAAAGAAAGAAAGAAAGAAAGAGAGAGAGAAAGAGAGAAAGAGAGAGAGAAAGAGAGAGAGCAAGAGAGAGAGAAGTCAGAGAGAGAGAAAGAGAGAAAGAAAGAGAGAAAGAAAGAGAGAAAGAAAGAAAGAAAGAAAGAAAGAAAGAAAGAAAGAAAGAAAGAAAGAAAGAAAGAAAGAAAGAAAGAAAGAAAGAAAGAAAGAAAGAAAGAAAGAAAGAAAGGGAGGAAGGAAGGAAGGAAGGAAGGAAGTGTCATGGAGGGGTTTTCTCTATTCCTCCCCTGTTAGGGGGAGGTGAGAAATTAATTTGAGGTGGTTTTGATTTTTTATAAAATTATTTATTAAAATTTAATATTTACAAATTTATACCACTCCCAACCACTATGAAATCCAAATTCGTTTGCAAAGTCATGAAAATAGCTTTGGGATATATTTACAGGGATTGATTATTAAATGGAAATATCAAATTATTAACAATTATTGGCAGAGAGAAATATTTTCTTTGGCTTAATGCCTCTTAACAACTCTAGTGTCTGCCCAGCAAGGGCTGAAACTGTGTGTGCTCTTCAGATAGAGATAACTTATATTACAAAGGAATTGAAGCTTACTTAGGTGTGATGCTCTTGAGTATTAATCATTAATCACCCTCCCGGGATTCTGTCTCAGCGTGTGCCCAGTACTTGGGGTCTTTGCAGCTGGAGTCTGTCCCGGCTTGCAAGGGATGATAAAGTTTCCCAGTCTTCCCAGTCTCTGGGGTAAACAGAGTTTCTCTAACCTTCTCTCCTGGGGTGAAGTAGTCTCTGCCTTGGTACTGCGGCTTCTGGATGCTGCGCGTGTCCAGGGATGATCAGCTGGCAGGAATTTCCCTATGCAGGAGAAGGATTTGTCCGTGCAGCTTCTGACACGGTCTCACAGCTAGCAGGCTGTGTTTGCAGGTTTGCAGACCGTCTGGAAAGGGGTCTGCTGGCTCTGGGTCTTTCCAGAGTTACAGAATAGCTGGCAAGCGATATCTATGCTGGGCAAGCAAGGTCTATGCCGTGCTGCATGGAGACGAGCTCCGTAGATTAATCAAGATAGCTCTGGACTTATGTATGGTGTGCAGGCATGAATGTGCTCTGCTTCTCAAAGGATTCACAGGTAGCTTGACTGCGCCTTGAGATCAATGCATGAGGTCTGAGCCTCTGTAATGCTTGCAAGTGAGTAAGGCCTGATCTTTTGTCTAGGCCATGCAAGCAGGTCAGTGCAGCAGGATGCTGCTGTGGATCAGAACTGAGTCTAAATGCTCTAAGCTTCTGAATGGTTTGAACCTCTGAACGGTCTGAACGGACTGACCATGTGGTGCTGCTGTGCACCCCTCTTTATAGGCTCTGGCCGAGATTCGTGGCTCATTGGACATCTAAAATGACCAATCAGGTTGGCAGTAAGCCAAACCTTGCCCCAATAGGCAGCAGAGACATGCCTGGACCTCCCAATAGGGGATTACCTGCCCAGACCTCAGGGGTACATGGGCTGGGTGTGTGTGTGTTACACACTTTGTTTGCTGCCTCGTGGGTCCTGGCAGAAAAACATGTCTGGGCATGTAGAGGCATGGTGAAGCCTCAGTTTTGGGGCTGCTGCCCCTCCACCACAGGAAGGAAGGAAGGAAGGAAGGAAGGAAGGAAGGAAGGAAGGAAGGAAGGAAGGAAGGAAGGAAGGAAGGAAGGAAGGAAGGAAGGAAGGAAGGAAGGAAGGAAGGAAGGAAGGAAGGAAGGAAGGAAGGAAGGAAGGAAGGAAGGAAGGAAGGAAGGAAGGAAGGAAGGAAGGAAGGAAGGAAGGAAGGAAGGAAGGAAGGAAGGAAAGAAAAGAAGGAAAGAAAGAAAAGAAGGAAGGAAAGAAAGAAAAGAAGGAAAGAAAGAAAAGAAGGAAAGAGAGAGAGATAACAGAATGATAATTACCACCCAATTTCCTTGCCAGGGAGGAGGAAGAAATGTTCCTGGGCTGCTGCCTCCAGCCTGAGATGTCCCAGGTGATGCTCCTCCGCTAAGATGGCATAGCTCAGGACTTTTATACTGTCCCTGGTTCATTTGTCATAGCTCCACCAGGCCCATAGCCTTGTCAGATTACAATGCATCCAGGTGTGCTACCTTGGTGGCCAGACCTGAAACAATAGGCCGGTAGCTTGTCTTTGTTGAGACACTTCTCACATTCTTAATGTAATCATCACGTTCACAGGGTGATTTACATTGAGGAGAGATTCTCACAATAGGCATGACTGGTTTCATTCAATTCTTTCCTTTTATGTAGGCAGGAGGTTGAAAGAGGTAATTTTGGAAACACATACCTGCAGCAGGTAAGAGTCATAGAATGCTAGGTTTTGGAAGAGCCTTCTAGTGAGCATCAAGTCCAAACCCCCTGCCAAAGCAGGGTCACCTAGAGCAGGCTGCACAGGAACATATTTAAAGTCTCCAGAGAAGAAGACTCTACTCATTCCATAGGAGAGATATTCAATTTCCTCATAGGCCCTCAATGAACTCACTCCAAAAGATCCTTGTTGGTCTTGAATTAGGGACCCCAAAACAGGATACAGTATCCCAGGTGTGGTGTCACCAAGGCAGAGTAGAGCCATCATATACAAAGAGGCAAGTATAGCAGAGGTCAAAGGAAAGGGAGAAATACTGCACCCAGCAGCTCTCCCTTAGCTTGCTTCAGTAGATGGAAACCTCGACCTGATAATCTAAGTGGATATCACTGTCTGCAACTTTTTGTGGTCTAGCATCAGAGTGAAAGCCTCAGCCAGGCAATGCAAGCTGAATGTTTGGCTTCATGGCACATCTGACCGCTCCTGACTCTGGTTGTTTGAAAAGGCTCCTTTATCCCCTTCTCACCTCAAAAAACAGTGCTATTCTCATTGATACATTTAAATGGAAGTACAAAGCAAGTGCAAGCGTTTTTTTTCTCTTCACAATTAATTTACACACCTGCTTAGATTTCTCTACTGCATTTATCTAGCTATGTCGTGCTTCAATTAAAGACAGGTACATGTAAGATTTTGAATATATCATTGCATATTTGTGTTTCGTGTTTTAAACAAGACATACATCTGCTCATCTGCATCCACCAAGCGTGACTAATAGAGCTACAGAAATGAGTTTAGCTTTTCATGCTTTTCTTCAGTGGGACAGTACAGATCCTCCTGAGAGACACCCACTCCGGTGTGCCATTAAAAAAAAAAACAACAACAACAAAAAAAAACTAAAAAACATCCCAGCCTGCTTTGCTTATTCTGTATTTAGACTGCACTGAGCTGCAAGTGTACAAAAGCTGTGTCTGGGACAATCAGCATCCTCCTCTCCCCAACCCAATTCCAAAATGTGCAAAACCAACATCCTACTGGGAACTAACAAGAGCAGCCTGAGGTAGTTTATGGAGAGTAGCTGATAATACATCAGGAAGTCTTCTGCTACACCACAGCTCAGGAGTCCCTCAGAAGCACTGGGAGGCATGATTTTCTTTTTTTTTCTTCTTTTTTTTTTTTTTCCTTTTTTTGTTGTTGCTGTTGTTGTTGTTGTTGTTGTTTTAGTTAAGAACTACTGAAAGACAGATTGTCTTGGCAATGGTTGTTGCTTTCTTTCAGACCAGAAATTTATCAGTGGTTTTTTGGGGGTTTTTTTTTGAGATCTACTCCTGGGATTCCTGTGTGTCTGTAGGCCTAGCAACTGAAACCTTATTGTGCATTCAAAGCAGCTCTGACTGGCTGCTATACAACTGGAAATCCTAGACACATTCACAGTCCATATGCACCAAGGCTGCATAACACCCAGCTCTGTAAATCCAATGTTTTCAGGCCGAATTGGACAGATTGTGCCTGCATGTTCAATTGAAGCCTGAGTGCCAGGAAGCCTGCAGTGTCAGATTTACTGTCCTCAAGCACACACCTTTGCTCAGGAATGCCTGGAAATCTCACTTAAGAGTATGACACTCAAGGTTAGAAAATTACATCAGTGACACTAAAAATTTTACTTGCTAATAATTCAGCCAGAAGAACAAGGGCAAATCCAAGCATCAAAAATCACAGGTTCTGACTTCATCTACTCAGCACTTCAAACCTCCAGCTGCTGCCAATTATAGTCTCAAGCGAGGGTTGGTTACAAATAAAACTGGGAACTTCTTGTGATACAGCTGGCTTTGATCCATACTTAACTTAGTTCCATCACATATATTTTCTGCTGTATCTATTAATGTGCTTCACAACAGCTTCTCTACACCAGCAGAATAGAACTACTGAAATACAGTCTTGTTTTGCTAGCTTCCCAATCCAGCCAAATGACATTAAAGACTGCTTTGAGTTATGATGTTGGCTTTCCCAGTTTTGATGGCTCCATACAAAGCCAAAGAGAATTTCTGAACAGCTGAACACAACTTGATCAGCACAACATTAAAGAATCTCATTTTTATTTTGTTGTGCACTGAACTTTCTTAGAGACATCAAAAGCTAGAAATCAAATGCTTAAGAAGATCACTGAACAGCTGTCTGTGTGTTGTAATGAAAGAAGAACAATCTTTCCTTAGCCCAGATGCTGCCAGAATATTCATTTCACTGGATGATTCTGCAGTTATGTAATTCACAGAGAGGGCAGATGTATTGCCCTATGTCAAGCACCTCTTATATCTCAGCATAAAACTGCGTAACGGACCTTCATTGCAAAAATGTGCCTAGCTGAGCAAAATAATTTGATCCTTCATTAGTTCTTCCTTGTCTCCTCTCATAACAGAACAGAGAACCTGAGAATAACAACTCAGATGGTCAGCCTAGACCTTGAATGTGTAACTGAGCTTTTCCATCATCTGCACATTCTACCTTTAAAAAAAAAACAATTGATGAGGCTGCTCACACTTAAACCATTTAGACATGAGAACTCATGGAGACAGTTATTTTATCTTGACATTTTTCTTTAAAACAAACTGAAAGGTAAGAACAGCAAAAATCTTTACCAATCTCAGTTATTTGCTGAGACACCTCTGTACATGCCAATTTTCTTTGGTCACAGAGAACATTTGTGTCATCTTGTTTTTGTCACAGTAAATAAAAAAACAGCCTAAAGTTAGAAAATGGACAAGTTTTCTCTTTCCTTTCCCCCCACTCAGGAGAAACATAAACACTTTCTTTAGACAAAAGGAAGTACATTAATTAAGCTACTACTTAATGCTCTTTAGAAGTTCATATTTCCTCTTTGAAGCCTTATTAATCAAGTGATCCCCAGGGAGCAGTGCTGGGGCCAGTCCTGTTCAACATCTTCATCAGTGACATTGATGAAGGCACAGTGTCTGCTCAGCAAGTTTGCTGATGACACCAAGCTGGGAAGCATGGCTGATACAGCCGAAGGCTGTGTGGTCATCCAGCAAGACCTGGACAGACTGGAGAGCTGGGCACAGAGGAACCAAATGAGGTTCAACAGGGACAAGTGCAGAGTCCTGCACCTGGGAAGGAATAATAAATTGCACCTGGGAAGGAATAACAAACTACACCAGTACAGGCTGGGAGGTGATCTGCTGGAAAGCAGTCCTGTGGAGAATGACCTGGGAGTGCTGGTGGATAAGAAGTTACCCATGGCACAGCAATGTGCCCTTGTGGCCAAGAAGGCAAATGGAATCTTGGGGTGTATAAGGAAGAGTGTGTCCAGCAGATCAAGGGAGGTTCTCCTCCCCCTCTACTGTGTTCTGGTGAGACCTCATCTTGAGTACAGCATTTAGTTTTGGGCTCCCCAGTTTAAGAGGGACAGGGGTCTGCTGGAGAGGGTCCAGAGGAGAGCTACAAGGATGGTTAGGGGACTGGAGGGCATGGCTTATGAGGAGAGGCTGAGGGACCTGGGGCTTTTTAGTCTGGAGAGGAGAAGACTTAGAGGGAATTTAATAAATGTTTTTAAACATCTGAGGGCTGTTCATGAGCTGGGGGACAGGCTCTGCTCACTTGCTCCCTGTGATAGGACAAGGAGCCATGGGTGTAAGTTGCAGCTTAAGAGCTTCTACTTCAACAGAAGGGGGAACTTCTTTACTGTAAGGGTCACAGAGCACTGGAACAGGCTCCCCAATGAGGTTGTGGAGTCTCCATCTGTGGAGACTTTCAAGACCTGTCTGGATGTGTTCCTCTGTGATCCGTGGTAGATTGTGTGGTCCTGCTCTGGCAGAGGGGTTAGATTCCATGATCTCTTTGGGTTCCTTCCAACCCCTAATATCCTGTGAAGTGCTCCAAACATCATAGTGAGATATGAACCATCAATGACCTCCATAAAATGAAATTCAGTTGCACCCTTTAGTGCATAAGGTTGCAATAGGCAAGTGATGACAGCTGGCAAATGTGTAGAAATATAACCTAACATTTAGATTCAGTTTTGCACTCTATAGTAGAAGGCCAATTGAGAGCTATTGATTATTAAATTAGTACAGTAAGGCTATTATTTCTGGCAATCACATTTTACTAATGCAGGTTTTTAGTCAGTTCATCTTGAAATTCGCTGAGATAGTTAATTTAATTAAATAAGTGCATGCCAGCTGGCTGCATTAGCATTGTTTCTCTGTTGCTTTTTACTTTTCAGCCTTCTCATGTTCCAATCTGTGACTCCTTGTCATTTTCTCATGTGGATCTATACCCCATCGACTGAGTATGGGGGTTTGGACCACACATAAATTGTGTCATTCTCTCCATGCATTAGTTTTACATTTGCCAGTGGGAAAGAGCATTCAGAGACACAGATGTGTGCATGTAAGGAGTGATGAGTAGAATTCTCTTGAAACACGTGTTGTGATCAGTTACTATTTGAGACATGGCTGTTACACTGCTTATGTGAAATGAGATAACCTCTCCAATTCCATTCAGTTCGTGTATGACCTTGGACATGATGGAGGGGTAGCACAGCAGCACCAGTAATTGCTCTTATTAAAAATTCAGTATCCACAGCATAAGCTCCAGCAGCTGTGATTTATGCCTGGTCCCTGATACCTGCTCTGAGGATCACTTATGTTCATAGTAAACAAGCCTTAAGTGAAAGATGCAGTGGTCTTCCATATGGAGACCAGAATGTAGGTTTTTCCTTAGTCCCAGCTATTTCCTCTAAGCAGTAGGCAACAGAGTCTCTGAGCAAGACTCTCCAAAGCCCAGCATATAGTGGAATTTGGTAGAGGGTGGGGCTGCTACTGCCCACTTGTTTAGACTGACAAGAGAGGCAGTCAAATACTACCCATGACAATGCAGCATGTAGCTTGAGTGAAAGCTACATGTCTACGAAGTGACTCTGGCAGCCCTGGAAATGGAAAGTGGGGCATATGAGACCATCAAGCAAAGCTTTTTATGCCCAGAGGAACAAACAAGGGCAGCAACAGCAATAAACAACAACAGCTACACCACCATCCCTGCTTCTGCCCAGGCAGAACAGCTACATTTGATGCCATGTCCAGCTTAAGAGACACAGGCTGTGCACCCTGGATTCTCAGGGCTTAGTAATAGGAGACAGATTTGGCTAAGCTGTGGAGAAGCAGCAAGAAAAGTCTGATATTGCTCTGGACGTTGACATAGACAAGAATTTGGTTAGGGGAATATCCCTAATGAAAGCTGAGGTGCACATGCACAGAGAGACTGGTGGGGTAAGCATTTTGCTCTTTAACTTGCACCCAGCAAGTCTGCGTGAGTTTTTCCATAGTTCTCTGCCTAAAGCCATGCATAATACCATTAACTAGAAGGTCAGTGGTTCTTCAAAGTCCCAGACAAGTTGATTGAACAGTGACTTCTCTCCTTACAACTCTGCATTTGATCATTCATTTGAGGTCAGAGTAGCTCATTTCCCAGCATGCAGCTCTAGCACTGTAGTTTGTTTAATACCAGGAAAAGCAGCTACTAGCAAGCTCCTTTGGCTTGTGCCTCCAAACTTTCTGGGAAGAACACAAGGGTGCTAAAATAGGCTTTCATAAATTATCTCACACAATGACTTCATTCTCTGTATTTAGGGGTGAAGAAGGAGTAAAACTATCAGCAGACACACACAGATCACCTCTCTCATATAGTAATAATACTACAAGAACAGCCAGAAGGGAAAAGAATACTTATTAAAATTCAGGGTGATGTTCTCATACTTAAAGCAAAATATTGGCTTTTGCATGCAAGACCGTAACATTTTGGTGGCATTTACATCGCCCAATACTCTGCAAAAAAATGGTCTGAAGCAGACCTCTAGTGGTTAAGATGGGCATTTCTTCAAACCCTCCCTGCTCCAAGTACTGCATCCCGTACTTTTTGGGAAAATCCCCCATTCAGGATCCTGGTTTCAGGATGTTTCAAAATGTAAGAGTTGCATAAGTTCTTTTTAGAAATGTAATTTCACTTTGCTCCCATTTGTGTGGCTCTAACAGGAGGAAAATATCAATATCACATATAAGTCACTCTAACTCTGTTTCTATTCCATGTTGTGCTAGTTTGAAGCAGGCTAGAATGTTTTGGTGAGAAGAACCAGATCATAGGCTGTGAAAGGAAAACAATGGTGATGTCTACTCCCCTCAGAGTCCTGCTGAAGAAGAAATTAAAACATTAGATAACACTCTCACCATTTTGGCTTGCTCTCTGCCTTGGGCTTCTGACTGAACTTCATCTCCCTAACCTCACCTTCCATTTGGACTAACCCATCTTTGCTTCATAACCTCTTGGCTGAACCTCTATTTCTTCTTTAGGACTGGGGTAAGGTTGAGAGGGGCAGAGGGAATGTGCAGGAGTGGTTGAGAACCCCTCCTGGGGACTCAGGTTTCTGGGAGGAGAGTTGTGTTGCTGTATTTTTACCTTGTATATTTCTGTATATAACTGTATATACTGTAAATATCTGCTTGTATACTGTGCTAGCTATAAATAAATAGCTTCATTCATATTCCCAGAGCCAGCTGAGTCTAGTCCAGGTGATTTCTAAAGTGGGGGGGGGGGGGGGGCGGGGAACACCCAAACCATCACACATGTTTAGGATACCCACGTTTGGAGATTTGGCCTGCTCCAAGATGATTAAGGAACTCTGGAGATATTGGTACCAACATTTATAAACCAATAATGAGACTGAATTTGCAACAGAGGTCTTCTTCCACTGCACGGTGCTGTGCAACAAGCAGTGCTCATTCAGAATACAAAAGCAACTGCAAAGCCTCTCCTAAAAAGGGGGAGGGAAGGAGGGAACCCCAGAAATTATCCCTGTAGTGGATGTATGCTAGCCAGGGTTAGCAGGAGTGCTGTATTCAAAATGAGGAACTGGCTGTGGAATTTGGTCATCTCTGTTCTCAGAAAAGGAACATTTGCTTGGAAGTCTGGGCATCAGAACATCTAACTCTATCCAAGATGATATATAGCCCTCTGCAAAATAGTAACTCTCCCTGTGCCTGGCCTAGTTCCAAATACACAAAGCAGGATTAGCAAACTGGCTGAATCTCTCCATGTTTTCTGTAATTTTAAATTACTGTTTGTTTGTTTGTTTGGTTTGTTTGATGAGCCTGACTCATCAGTGTGATGGTTTGGGAGTTGTCTACTCCCACACACAATGAAATCAGCCAGACTAGACTCAGATGGCTGGAAGTTAAGGAATGAAGCTATATTTACAGCTTAGCACAATTTACAAGTATATATATATATATATATACACACAATATTTACAGTTATATACAAGTTAAAAGTAATACAGAAACACAATACCCCTCCCAGAAAATCAGAGTCCCCAGGAGGCTCCTGATCCAAGCCTCCTCCTCCCTCCCTCTTTCTCTCCCTTCAGAAATAACCAGATCAATTTCTGTATATCTCACATGATAAATCTGGAGAGATCTTAGGTGAGGTGCCAAAAAGACAATATGGAGGTTAGAGGAAAAAAGGGTTAGGTCAGACTAAACAGCTAAGGCAGAGGCAACCACAGATACCAGACTGCCAGAGAGAAGGAACGGAAATGAGACCTGAGAAGCACGTGAGAAGTGAGTCTCTTATCTACATTTTGACTAGTTGTGTTTCTCAGCAGAAAAATGAGTGATACAGGGTAGTGTTGTTTTTTTCTTTCTTCTCACAGCTAAGGACTTAATTCCTCTCAGTAAAATATTCCAATTAGCCTAAAATCATCACAATGAGTTATTAATCATTTTATCACTTGAGCTTGAAATATCAAACCCGTGAATAGAAACAGCTTTTTATGATATAACCAGACCTTCCCTTGTACTGTGACGTACTGTTGGCTGCCAAGCTCAGGGTATATCTCAGCCTTCATTTTCTAAGATCAGCTGCTTAACTTCTACATAAAAAGAAGCAGTTACTCCATGACATTAAGTTTTCCTCTCAAAAAAATCGTAATTAAATTAATAAATAAAATAGTAAATAATTTTTTTTTTTAAAAGCCTTCATAATGTGTCTACCTAATATCCCATATTAAAAATTTCAACTTTTCAAATGGGTTTTGTTTTCATTTTGGCTTTCTCACACAGAGACTTGAAAATCTTTTACAGATATTATTAAGAAGAAGAAGAAGCCAGGCTTCTCGGTTGCTCTTCTGCAACCTGTTCTGTTTTTTTTCTGTTGGTAACAGAAAAACACTGAAATCTCTGGGCAACCTGTAAAACCAGAGGAGTTAAGTCAAATTAAGATTTGGAATATTATGTCCAGTTCTGGGCCCCTCAGTTCAAGAAGAACAGGGAACTGCTTGAAAGCGTCCAGCACAGAGCTACAAAAATGACTAAGGGAATGGAGCATCTTCCTTACAAGTAGAGGCTAAGGGAGTTTGGGCTCTTGAGTTTGGAGAGGAGGAGAGTGAAGGGTGACCTCATTTATGTTTATAAACATGTAAAGGGTGAGTGCCAAAAGGATTGAGTCAGGCTCTTCTTGCTATTGTCCAGCAACAGTGCCATCACAAAGCACCTCCAGGATGGCCAAGGGATCAGGCCCAGACAGCATGGGTTTAGGAAGGGCAGGTCCTGTCTCACCAACCTGATCTCCTTTTATGATCAGGTTACCCACCTGGTGAATGTGGGGCAGGCTGTGGATGTAGTCTACCTGGACTTCAGCAAAGCCTTTGACACTGTCTGCCACAACAAGCTCCTGGCCAAGCTGGCAGCCTGTGGCTTGGACAGATTCATTCTGTGCTGGGTCAAGAACTGGCTGGATGGCAGAGCCCAGAGAGTGGTGGTGAATGGTGCCACATCCAGTTGGCAGCCAGTCACTAGTGGTGTTCCCCAAGGATCAGTGCTGGGCCCAGTCCTGTTCAATATCTTTATTGATGATCTGGATGAGGGGATTGAGTCCAGCATCAGTAAATTTGCAGATGACACCAAGCTAGGAGCAGGTGTTGATCTGTTGGAAGGTAGGAGAGCCCTGCAGAGGGACCTGGACAGGCTGGATAGGTGGGCAGAGGCCAACAGGATGAGATTTAACAAGGCCAAGTGCAGAGTTCTGCACTTGGGCCACAACAACCCCAAGCAGCACTACAGGCTGGGGACAAAGTGGCTGGAGAGCAGCCAGGAAGAAAGTGAGTTGGGGGTACTGGTAGTAGGCTGAAGATGAGCCAGCAGTGTGCCCAGGTGGCATCCTGGCCTGCATCAGGAACAGTGTGGCCAGTAGGACAAGGGAGGTTATTCTTCCCCTGTACTCAGCACTGGTCAGGCCACACCTTGAATACTGTGTCCAGTTCTGGGCTCCTCAATTCAAGAGAGATGTTGAGGTACTGGAATGTGTCCAGAGAAGGGCAACAAAGCTGGTGAGGGGCCTGGAGCACAAATCCTATGAGGAGAGGCTGAGGGAGCTGGGATTGTTTAGCCTGGAGAGGAGGAGGCTCAGGGGTGACCTCATTGCTGTCTACAACTACCTGAAGGGGCATTGTAGCCAGGTGGGGGTGGCCTCTTCTCCCAGGCAACCAGCAATAGAACAAGGGGACACAGTCTCAAGTTGTGCTGGGGAAGTCTAGGCTGGATGTTAGGAGGAAGTTCTTGCCAGAGAGAGTGATTGGCATTGGAGTGGGCTGCCCAGGGAGGTGCTGGAGTCATCGTCCCTGGAGGTGTTCAAGAAAAGACTGGATGAGGCACTTAGTGCCATGGTCTAGTTGACTGGATAGGGCTGAGGCATAGGTTGGACTGGATGATCTTGGAGGTATCTTCCAACCTGATTGATTCTATATTCTACATTCTACGGAATTCTATATTCTAGTACTTTCTATTCTGTGCTTAGAAACTGTCATGGCTGAGAGATTTAATGCAGCTTTCATCTATGTTTTATTTTCCCTATTATCTCTCTAGAGCTACCTAAAAAGAGGTAGTAATGAGGTTAGTATTGGCCTCTTTTCCCAAGTCCCAATTAACAAGAGGACAAGAGGAAATGGAGGTGTTTAAGAGGAGGCTGGATGAGGCACTTAGTGCCATGGGTTAGTTAATTAGAAGGGTTAGGTGATAGGTTGGACTCAATGATCTTAGAGGTCTTTTCCAACCTGATGAATTCTGTGATTCTGTGATTCTGTAACAGGACAAAGGGCAAAGGGTAGAAGCTGGGCATAGGAAGTTCCATGTAAACATGAGAACTGGGAGGGTGTCAGAACACTGGAACAGGCTGCTCAGGGAGGTTGTGTAGCCTCCCTCTCTGGAGGTATTCAAAACTCATCTGGATGGATTCCTGTGTGATCTGGTCTAGGTGATCCTGCTCTGGCAGAGGGGTTGGACTAGAAGATCTTCTGAGGTCACTTCCAGCCCCAGCCTTCTGTTATTCTGTGAGTCTGTGATTATTGATTACCACCAGCAGCAGTTACTTGGATCTTTGTTTTCAGATTTACAGAATCCCCATGTAGCTGAGGTCAGAAGGGACCTCTGAAGGTTATCTGGCCCAAACATATATTCCAGCAAGCTTCCCAGGATGGAGACTCCAGCAGCTCTATAGGTAACCTCTGTCAGTGCCACACCATCATCACAGTACAAAACTGTTTCCTGGTGTCCAGAACGAACCTCCTGGGGTACCAAACTGGGAGGCTTGGCTAGGAAGGAACAATAAACTGCACCAGTACAATCTGGGAGGTGATGTGCTGGAAAGCAGCCTTGTGGATAAAGGACCTGGGAGTCCTGGTGGACAACAAGCTATCCATGGGACAGCAATGTACTCTTGTGGCCAAGAAGGCCAATGGGATCCTGGGGTCCATTAAGAGGAGTGTGGCCAGCAGATTGAGGGAAGTTCTCCTACTCTGCCCTGGTGAAACCTCACATGGACTATTGTGTTCAGTTTTGGGCTGTCCAGTTCAGGAGAGACAGGGATCTACTTGAAAGAGCCCAACATTGGGCTAAAAAGATGATTAAGGGGCTGGAGCATGTGCCCTGTGAGGAGAGGCTGAGGAACCTGGGGCTTTTTGGTCTGGTGAAGAGAAGACTGAAAGGGGAATCTAATAAATGTTTATAAATGTACAAAGGCTGAGTGTCAAGAAGAAAGGGACAGTTGCTTCTCAGTTGCACCCTGTAATAGGACTAGAGGTAATGGGTGTAAACTACATCACAGGAAGTTCCACCTCAACATCTGAAAGAACTTCTTTACTGTAAGGTAAAGAAATGCACTGGAACCCACTTCCCAGACAGATTGTGGAGTCTCCTGTGGACACTTTCAAGACCCATCTGGATGCATTCCTCTGTGACCTGCACTAGACTATGGTCCTGCTCTGGCAGGAGTGTTGGACTCGATGATCTCCAGGGGTGTCTTCCAATTTTGAACATCCTGTGATATGTGATCCTCTGTTCTGGTTTATACCCACTGGCTCTGGTCCTCTTACTGGGTACCATTGGAAAGAACCCAGTTCCCTGTTTTTTGGACCCTGCCTTCAGGTTTTCATATGCGTAGATGAGATTCCTCCACCCCGAGCCTTCTCCAGGCTGAAAAATCCCAAGTTGCTCAGCCTTTCCTCATATATTTTAACAAAATGGACATGCTGTCTGTTAAAAATAGATGAATATATCAATTTTTACTATCAATGGGAAACACGAAACATCAGAGCTCAACACCTCTCTGCTGCTTTAATTGCAGGACATCAGCTTTGGCTTTAAACAACTACATTATCAACGTCTCTATTTTATATAATCTGCAAATGAGCAAAGCTTTGCTGACTAACAATATAGAAAAATAACTTAAAAAGAAGCACGTTTGGTAAAACAGACCAAATATCTGTCATTGTGAACATCAGCAATTCACAGCATCACTAGGGAAGGGTGATGGACACTGTTACTGTCTTGGCAGGACCTGACCTCATTCCCTCATGCACCCAAGACCACTGCCAGTCAGTCGACTCCTCAGCAAAGCTGAGGGTGATGCTAACCAAAGATGGGCTTATAGAATCATAGAATCATAGAATCATAGAATCAACCAGGTTGGAAGAGACCTCCAAGATCATCCAGTCCAACCTAGCACCCAGCCCTAACCAATCAACTAGACCATGGCACTAAGTGCCTCATCCAGTCTTTGCTTGAAGACCCCCAGGGACAGTGACTCCACCACCTCCCTGGGCAGCCCATTCCAAAGCCAATCACTCTCTCTGTCAAGAACTTCCTCCTAACATCCAGCCTATACCTCCCCTGGCACAACTTGAGACTGTGTCCCCTTGTTCTGTTGCTGGTTGCCTGGGAGAAGAGGCCACCCCCTACCTGGCTACAATGTCCCTTCAGGTAGCTGTAGACAGTAATAAGATCACCCCTGAGCCTCCTCTTCTCCAGGCTAAACAACCCCAGCTCCCTCAACCTCTCCTCATAGGGTTTGTGTTCCAGGCCCCTCACCAGCTTTGTTGCCCTTCTCTGGACACGTTCCAGCACCTCAACATCTCTCTTGAATTGAGGGGCCCAGAACTGGACACAGTACTCAAGGTGTGGCCTGACCATGCTGAGTACAGGGGAAGAATAACCTCCCTTGTCCTACTGGCTACACTGTTCCTGATGCAGGCCAGGATGCCATTGGCTCTCTTGGCCACCTGGGCACACTGCTGCCTCATCTTCAGCTTACTATCTATCAGTACCCCCAGGTCCCTTTCCTCCTGGCTGCTCTCCAGCCACTCTGTCCCCAGCCTGTAGTGCTGCTTGGGGTTGTTGTGGCCCAAGTGCAGAACCCTGCACTTGGCCTTGTTAAATCTCATCCTGTTGGCCTCTGCCCACCCATCCAGCCTGTCCAGGTCCCTCTGCAGGGCTCTCCTACCTTCCAACAGATCAACATCTGCTCCTAGCTTGGTGTCATCTGCAAACATAGGCATGATGCTCAAGCAGAGAGGCGCCCAAGCCCTTGGGTGTAGGGCGCTGCACTCAGTGCGCTGCTCTTGGTGCTTGGGGCACGATGCTCAGTGCTGGGGGCCCGGTGCTGCCCCCCCGCTCCCTCCCGAGGTAGCTGCACCCTCCCAGGTCCCGCCGAGTGCCAAGGCAGCTTTGTCTCCTTCCTCAGAAACCTATGCCTCGAAGAAAGGCTGGGATCTGCTCCTTGCTGTTCTTGCTCTGCTTTCTGTCCGTGGGTGCTGCCCGCGGTGATGGCGGCCGTGGGCAGCCGGGAGGAGGAGGCAGCCTCGCTCCCCTTCGGCTACGTGCGGATGAGGAACTGCACAGCAGTGACTTCCACAGCACTGCTCACAAGATGTCACCCGCGGATTGCACTCTCGAAGATTTGCTGAACACAGCTGTTTGTGTGGCGTTTGGAAACCCGTGGAAATCCTCCCACCAGCGGCTAGCCGAGTCATCCAGGTCTCGCAGCGGAGCAAGACGAAACGTACACTTACTGGTCACTGCCATGCTGAGTGAGCCTAGCAAATTTCAACTGTCATCACTTTCTGAAACTGAATGTTAATTACAGACCTTTCTGTTTAATCTTATTCATTTAGCATCTGCATACAACGTGCTCAAAATAGGATAGATTTTACGTACCTGTGCCTAGTACAATGCTTCACACAACTAGGAGGAAATGTGTATAAAGCCCCAAGCTTTCAGAGAGCAGAGCCTATGATGAGGGTAACTCTGACAACTATAGAAAGCATTACTTTTGAAAGTAGCTAGGACCTAGGAAGCATAAAACTGACCATGACCATGACAAAAGTGCAAACAACAGCTGTGCAACAAATCAGCCACCAGACATCGACCTGGTTTAATACTATATCCTCCCACCACAATTTAGAATCAAACGCAGTTAGCATTCCAGAACCTGACACCCTGTCCATGTTGTAATGAGATGCATTAAAGTTATTGTTACTTTTCAGGACACTGCTTTTTCAGTCATTTCTGCCATGGTTTAGGTCATACGTGAAAGTAATTTCAAAGTACTGTTTGCAAATTCAGCAGCCTAAATGCTGATTCAATTTTTGAATACTCAGGTCCTAAATGTTTATTCTGTCTCATAGACTTGGACAGTGTTTAGCACTGTCCTGACAATTTTCTGACACATCCATTACAGACAGAAAGTGGTTAATAGCATCCCATTTGCAGTCAGACAGTCCCAGATACCAGCAATTAGATGTTATCATTGCATTTGTGCTTGTAAAATGTCTGAAGGATCCTATGATTTCATTCATTTGCAAACTTGTAAGTCTGCTTAAAATTGCACTAGAGTAAAAGCTGAATAAATATTTGTCATTTTACACAACAGTTAGATGATGACAGTAATGACAGTAATAATACACTAAAGGTTTTGCACATTGCACCATTTCCCAGCATCAAAACTCAGTGGAAAAACATCTGCAACACTTGAAGTGAAAATTGAGAAAATAAGTTCCACACCCTCACCTCTGCAATAGACACACTCCCTTGGGTCTCTCACTCTTCCTTCCACCTCTGCTCACACCAGTTCCCTCAGCACACACAGTGATGCCCAGCTGCCTCTTCCCGAAGTCACCATGCTCTTCCCGGAGTCACTCCATTCCCTGGAGAAACACTGCAGTAATCTTCACCCTGACTTCCTTGGTAACTCACCCTGTGCATGTCCTTAGTTCTCCTGCACATCTGGCTGACACACTGTAAATGTTCCACTTGCAAGACACAGACTTCAAATCAGCATTCAGGAATCTCAGAATTGTTTGTGGTTTGACCATTAAAAAAAAAAAAAAAAAAAAAAAAAAAAAAAAAAAGTCTCCTGAAACCCAAGAGGGAAAAAGCTTTTTATATGAATGGTGTGAAGACTTGTCTTTTACTTTCTCACTCAAGGCTGCCAGGCAGCAGAACAGAAACAAAGCACATCAGGTTCTGGTTTTGCAGACCTGAGGCAGCATAAGCCCTGTGTGCATGACAAAACATGGACTCACTCCTGCATTCATTGTACAGTGTATCCCAGAGGCTATGCACAGGTTGTATGGAGGTCCTACTGAACATCTTTGCCATATACCCCCAAATTAATACCATTAATGCACTAACTTCAGCATTTCACACCATTATTTCACAAAGAAACCTCCAGAAGTCTGTGAGGAATCACCATTAATTCTTCTGGTCATTTGCTGCCACACCAAAGCCTGTAATGCTTTTGCACTGCATTCCCAGTGCAAAAGGGAAAAGAAACTCATGATAATTTGGGGTACTTTCAGGGATGCTTGTGAACTTGCAAAGCAGAAGGAACGAGCTGCTTTGCTTGCATTCCTTCTGCCACAGTCCTAGACAGTGCTGGCCACGAGAAAGATGTTGAGAGAGGAGAACTTGTGTCATTGCATTGCAGCGGCCCCCACAAGCCTGCACAGCAGAGTTCCCCGATGACAAAACAAAGAGCAAGAGCCGAATTCTCAGTCACTTATCTAATTTAATGTCTGCAGCTGGACAACATAAAATGGACATCACATGCACGCAGACTGACTTTGCCTGTTGGAAAGTTTTGGGGACGCCATATGGTAATGTACAAGATGCTGGGTTTATTTTAGGCAACCGATGGCTGGAAATCTGATCCACAATCAGCAGTGCCCACAACCTCCCAGATGCAGCAGCCTTCACAGAATGTTTCAACTCTTCTTTTTCTAATGAGTTCCGATTATCTTGTTTAGCTGGAATGGTAGACAGCCCAAGGACATGCACTAAACTTGGTAATAGTTTTGTAAGAGCCTGACTCAACTATTTCATAGCTGCTTAGAACAGCTCAAAACAAGGAAAACATGCATATGACAAAGAGAAAAACATAGCTTCTGAGGAAGACACACAAAACCAAACCACAGTGTTTATCTTATTATGATACAGAAGACAAATAAAAAGTAACCCACTAGCAACTTCATCTCAAATTTGAGGCATAACAGGAGAGGTTTTTTAGCTTTGATTTTTTTAATTTGCTGTTGCTCTTGAAAATACAAATGGAATAACATCATGGGAATAAACAAATTAATCTCCTAACTCAATTTAAAACAGTTTAGGCTGACTCACACAATCTAGAGAACAATGTTAAACACGTACCAGCAGCTGCATAGTTCTAAACACACAAAATACATGCTTACATGCTGAGTAGTGGGAGGCAGGACCTAACTGAACTAGTCTTCTGCTTAATGCATGAGACCAGACAGGCTTGTATGTAGGAACGTAATGCTTTGTATCTCTGAGGAGTGTACTTGCTATTCCAAGCAGAGCATGGTGCAGGGAGTCTACATGCAATTAGGCTTATTCACAGAGTTCCCCTGTTCTTTTGGGAACCACAGTGCTCTGCAACTTTCAGCCTCCATGGTGGCCTATATTCCTTTTTTTAAGATCTGCCAGTTGATGGCTATGAAATATATGTTTCACTGATAAATAAACAGCCCAGTGCAGCAAATTTAACTGACCTGTTCTCACCATGGCTTTGTGTTATCCCAAGTGCTGCCCTACATTTCACATAAATTCAGGTTTCATTTTAAAGAAGGTTTCATTTTGAAGGGCACCAAATATACAGCAGACCCTTCTCCAGTTCAGTTGCAAAATACTGTCAGTGGACAATAGTTGCCTGTGTACAGTTCCTTTTGCACTCCTTGCTTACCTAGTTTTTAATTCATTCAGCAGGGGGCTGCAGTTATTTTGTAGGATGCCAATCACTAACAATTTTTAACCATCATGTGGGGGCAGCTAAGACTCTTCACTCAGCCAGTTGCATCCTGTATCAGCCGCTTCATTCCCTCCTGTAATGAATGTCAGGTTCAAGAGCATTTAGTGCCCCATTCATCCCATTTACTCCTGTAAAAGATTGGCTTTTTTTCCCATCTTCACTGCTCCTAAGAGGGAAGGATTAGTATGCAACTGATGAGAACAGGACAAAAGGCCAAATAGTTGCCAGATTACCAGAAGATAAGATCTGGGAACTACAAGGTCTTGGAGCTCTGAAATGACAAACAGAGTCTGCAGTACCATCTCTGTAATCAGAGGCCCTAATGCAGTGCTGGCTAAACAGTATGTGGAACCAGCAATGACCTTGAAAGGCTCCGCAGAGGACAACCAGCTGCAGAGGAAGCTGAAGATGAGGAATGCCCCCCTTGCTAGGGGGCCATGCGACCACCGAAATCAGCAATGTGCATGGGCAGTAGGGAAAGTCCTTATGTAAGAAATTATGAAATAAGGGAGGATCTTGGTTCTTCTTGGTTCAGCCTCCTGGGACATAGTGGTCACACATCACGAATGCTGAACACGTATAAACTGAGAGCGTAGGTGGCACGGCTGGCGCAGCACCCATCTCACTGGCATAACAGGTAGTGGTCCATGGTAGGGATGCCTACCTTTCAAGACAGCAGCTGACCAGCTCTGCTATCTATGCATCTCAGGAGCTTTGCTGGCCAGTGGCACAGGGTGAGTATAGCCTGCCCTTCAATCAATAGGGCTAATTGGGGTTATTTGGTGTATCTTATTCATCACTGTAGTTTCTCCCTGTGGCTGTAGCATGTGAGCCATATATATTGTGGTTTCCAGTATACCTTGCTTGTTACGGTTTTAGTGTTTAAGCTGTAATAAAGTATTGAAGCTGTACTCAGAGAGGGGACCCATGTGTGAGAACATTCCCTGGCCCCAAGAACTCACTGGACACTGCTCCATTTTTTATTTTTTATGTGTTGACATCAATGGTTCTGAGAGATCTATGGATAGTTCCTGGAAGTTATCCAACCCTCCAGACTTTTAAATGCTTAACTTTAATATCTGCCATTTGATACCCTCCCTAGTCACTCACTAATGGAAGTCACTGAAGGTAATCATCACTATATTCTTATAGCTTTCACACATCTATCAAAGTCACACATGTTTTTTTTTCCTCAGAGAATCTATTTCAGATCCCTTGTTTCCATTGGTGAGTCTTCCCACCAGCTGCCTGAGGAAGCATGAAGGCAGGGCTGATGACATGCCAAGCTGACACTTTGAAATCCCACAGGAGAGAAATCCTTATGCTTCAGACCAGCTTATTTCACTTTTTTTTCTTGTACTATTTCCTGCATTCCCTTTTCTTGCTGCAGTGCCTCCTTGTCATCCAAGGAGGGACGCACACATCCTGCCACACAGAGACTTGTTTTAACACCAGGGAACAAGTCAATATCCTTACAAATTCTATGATTCTCACTCTTGGATGGAATTTTTACCATTACCTTGTTATCTTTCCAGGAGCCCACTCATGGGTCCAGGAAGCACTGCACTGAGTGCTGGATTAGGAAGTGAGTGTGGCGCTTGTCCCAGACAGGAGCAGCAGACCCCAGCTGGGTCTGACCCGCCAGCCTCACCAACACGGTTCCCTGCAGCCATGAGGAGTAATGAACTATTCAAGACTCACCTTGTTGCAGATACTTTCCTAAGCCTGGTCAAAAGTGATCTAAGGACAGCAAAGAATAATATCAGGAGACTTCCAGGAAGCAGCAGGTCGAAACTGTATGACACGGCCTAAAGCTGCATTTGATACTTCTTCCTCCTTTCTTGCATGTCTGAGGTCTTGACTATTTCCCTCAAAACACCAATCCTCCAAAACACCAGATTTTGAAACAGACAAACTTGGATCAGACACAGGCTGAAATTAGACATACCCTCAAATGTGCCCTGGCTTCTGTCACCAAGATGCAGACACACTTTGAAAAAGAGTATTGGAAACAAGAGGATTTCTATCTGAAGTCGATTCCCCTGAGCTACAAAGGTACTTATTCTCCCAAGCTATAAAGAAATGCTATTGCCCTCAGACACCAATAAGCAAATACCTCTAACGTTGCACGGTGGCTTTCATCATTGAATTTAAATGGCCTTTACAGAGGAGGTAAACATCATTATTACTATTTTACAGAGGGACAAACTGCAGTAGGGAGAGGCTGAGAGGTTTACGGTCACACATTTGGCAAGAGACAGAGGCAGTTAGTGATCTAATTTCCAGTCAGATGTTCTGACCACTAACCTACCTACAGAAGTAACACTTATTTGCAGAAACTCGTTTCCTAGTTGACAGTTCAAAGCCACAGGAGTGAGTCACCAACAAACAGGGGAAATCAGTAGGGGTTTTAATGCAGTCCATTTTTTACTGTCTCTCTGTGTAAAAGTCTATGAGAGCTGTGTTCTTCCACTCAGTCTAACGGAGAGGATTTAAACATCCATCAAAGTTGCCCTGGAGATCTACAGACTTCACAACAGTGTCTGAGCATCCATTTTATTCAGCTTGTTTTTGAAAATCTGCCTAGAGAGGTTATGGAGTATCCTTTCCTGGAGACTTTCAAGATCTAGCTGGATGCAATCCTGTGTGTCCTGCCCTAGGTGATCCTGTTTTGGCAAAGTGGTTGAGCTCAGTGATTGCTGTAGGTCCCTTCCAACTCCTACCATTCTACGATTCTACCACCCCATGAAAGAGAGATAATCTTTTACTGTTAGTTACACTAATTTCAGGCCTACTGATACACATTTTCAAAGCTGTTTGTGGCAGGGACCTGGACAGGCTGGAGAAGTGGGCTGAGGAGAACCTCATGAAATTCATTAAGTGCAAGGTCCTGTGCCTAGGTCAGGGCAAACTTCAATATCAGTACAGGCTGGGGTATGAAAGTAAGAGCAGCTCTGCAGAAAAGGACATGGATGGATGGATGGATGGATGGATGGATGGATGGACGGATGGATGGATAGATGAAAAGCTGGGCGTGAACCAACATTGTGCAGGACAAGGGGCAATGGGTATAAACTATAGCACAGGAAGTTCCATTTCAACATGAAGAAGAGCTTCTTGACTTTAAGAGTGATGGAGCACTGGCATATGCTGCCCAGAGAGATTGTGGAGTCTCTTTCCAGCCCTGTCTGGATGCGTTCCTGTGTGACCTGAGATAGATTCTCTGGTCTTGCTTTGGCAGGGGGGTTGGATTCAAAGATCTCTGGAGGTCCCTTCCAATCCCTAACATCCTGTGGTCCTGCGAACCTATGATCTATATACTTGCATCCCAGAAGACAACTGCATCCTGGGCTGCATCAAAAGAATCGTGACAGGCACATTGAAAGACATGATTCTGTCACTCTAGTCTGTTCTGGTGAGACCTCACTTGAACTACTTCATACAGCTATAGGACCCAAAACACATGAGAGACATGGACCTGCTGGAGCATGTCCAAGAGAAGGGCCACAAAAATAATCAGAGGGCTGGAGCACCTCTCCTACAAAGATAGGCTGAGAGAGTTGGGGCTGTTCAGCCTGGAGAAAAGAAGGTTCAGGCGAGGCCTTAGAGTGGTTTTCAGTGTCTGAAGGGGATCTACAGGAAGGCTAGAGAAGGGCTGTTTAAAGAAGCCTGTAGTGATAGGACAAGGGCCAAAAGGGCCAATGGTTTTAAACTGGAGCAGAGTAGATTTAGGTTAGACATAAGGAGGAAGCTTTATTATAATGATAATGGTAAAATATTGGATCATGTTGCCCAAGGATATAGTTGAAATGCTGTCCCTGGAAACAATCAAGATCCGTCTTGGTGTGGTCCTGGGCAGCCTGATCTAGTTGAAGGTGTCTGTGCTCGCTGTTGGGGGGATTGGACAATAAAACCCTTCAAATCGAGGCAATCTGTGAATCCTAAGGCTGGATCTGACAAGCTCAAGGCAGCATACTGCTGACACACAGTATGGGGAGCTGATGATGTAAAATGCATTCACGTCCACAAAGTGGCCTGAAAGTTGGACACTGTCCATACAGTAAAAGAGATAGAAAATAGTGCTTGCTGCTGACACTCTTGATAGCAGGATGTCCACTAGTTTCACAATTCTTGGTCTCATACAGCAGAGAGAATTCTCCAGCTCTCCATGTTATGTGTCCCTGCAGTCCCTGGGCATTGTGGTAGCAATTATAACCAAGCTTCCAGGCACGAAGTTGTCAGTGATTTGGGCAGAACATGGTCCCCTCATTCCCAAAACAATAGATTAAGGAAACCTTACATTACTACACTGAGGACAGACTTTTCAAGAAAACACCTGAAATAAAGTAACTTCTGGAAGTTTCTTCCAGAAGCCTGCGACATGTAAGCAAGACATAGAAGCACAAGTACTTAATGCAAGGACATGTAGCTTTGAGGGCAGATTTTCCCTTTCATACTTTGATGCAAATTTGAAATGTTTGAGGTTTATATCACTTCACACTTCAGTGGTGCAACTAGAGAAAACTGAGTAGACTACTAAGAATTATATTAAAAAAACCCACTTTTTGGTTTAAATTCTTTCCCCTGTGGCATAGATGCTCAGCCCTAGACTCCAGCAGAGCTGTACTGCAGGAAGTTTGTGTTTGCAATTACTTCACCCTATGCAAACTGGAAAACTGGCACCTACAGAAAAGTAGGATTTCCCCAAGCACATTTCAGTCTGAGTTTTTTCAATAGACTGCTGTGACTGTAGGAATCAAGTTGTGATTTATTAAATAATTAACATAAGAAATTAAGTAATTTTCTGCAAACTGTAGATCTGCAAAGACAAGGCTCTGGGTTAGATTCACAAAGGCATGCATTGAAGTTGCATTCTGCAATGATTTTAAGAAACCAAATAGTTTTATGTGATGTCTTGTGCCTGCTGGTAGAAGGAGCTGGAAATCATTGGTGCCTCAGACTTGCAACACAAAACACCAACATCACAAAGAGCGAACAGTAAGCACTGTAAACATGTGAAATCTCATCCCACTTCACAGGGTAAATCTGGGTCAGGGCTGCCAGAATCCACCATACCAAATCCTCTTCTGGAAAAAACAGTTCAACATAATGTCTCTTCATGTAATATTGGAATGAATTAGAGCACAGAAAGCAATGCAAAAGCAAAGGCTAGAAATAAAACCTGGGAGACTGGAAACCTGCACCCTGGACCTTGCTCCAGATGATGTTAAACATAGGACCAGGATATGGAGTTGCCTGGTTCCCTTGCTGGTAGGCTGATGTTATGTCCGCTCTTTAATTCTTTCCCTCTCATTCTTGTCTGGTTTAGACACTGATGTCAAAACTAAATTGTATTTTTCATCCAAGACAGCCAGATCACTGCAAGAGTGAAAAGTGAAACCAAGGGAGGGGAAAAAATGTTGCCAGTAGAGAAGCTACAGCCCTGTGGGCGACCTGAACACTTTGAAGGGATACTGCAGCCTGCTTTTGACTTTAAAGTTGAAGACTGCTCTTCCAGCGTATCCAATTGCTCTTACATAGATAGCAGAGGTGTCTCAAAGAGCCACGTACCTCTGTCTACTGATACATCCTATGAAATGCCTGGGATGTCAGATGAATGCAGAACTGTAGTCAGAGATGCTAATTTCACAGGAGCAGGGCATTCAGTAATTATAAATAACATAAGATTGGCTATGTATATTTGATTCAGAACATGAAAAGAGCACAGTCTAGAGGCAAGAAAGAGAGGAGAAATCAGATTTCACAAACAGGCCCTGCATTTTACAAAGCACCAACCATTCAAGTCCTGGGGCTTGCCATATTTAATAAGTAAAATGAAAGAGATTCGTTTAGTGAGATTGAACAGCAGTGCTCTCAAATAATTATGCAGTGCTCCTGGCAGCCAGAAGGATGTGTTTTAACTTGTACTTTGGCCTCTCTCACACAGCATGTTGGTGCAATTTTGTCTTGACAAGCTGTCTTGCTTTACTGTCTTGGAGCCAAACCAATGCATAGTGCAAGCAGGTTCAATTCCAGATCAACCATTGCAGTGATGGATTTGGCAAGTAGCAACTGAATTTTTTTTCTTTTCTCAGGTCTGCTCTTGCAGAGCCCTGAGGACTGACTTCTCAGTGATTGTAATGCAAGCTGAAAATCCTCAGGCTTTTTAAGGGTTAGGCTTGAAATAATTAAGATGATCTTGAAGCCACTAAACCAACCTGATGAGTAGGCTTCCTTCTTCTGATTTCAGACTTGGATATTAACTTTTTGCTGATGAACAGATTATTGCCTGTGTTAGTAAGGTGTTCTGCAATCCCGGGTATACAAACAGACCAGTAATGCTTTTGGGAGACATAATTAAAGGTTGCCACAACTGTTATAAACTAAAAATCTTTGCATTTTAGAACAAATGAAGTATATAATAATACATTTTATTATAGGAAAAGTCATAGAAAAGGTCTTATTATAGGAAAGGTTTCCTGTAATACTGCAAGGTAATAACTTAATACCGAGTGAAACCAACTTCTGGCAGTGTTGTATCCCTTTGCTAGTCTAAAACGTCAACGTGTCTTTCCGGAGGCACTTGATGACTTCATTCTGCGTGGAAGCAGCAGTGTAATAATGTACCTGCAGTAGAAAACCAGCATGCTCACAGTAGGCTGTGCATGTTTTGAGCTTATGTGGATGACTGCTTTCCTGAGAGGGGACCTGACACCTCAGACTAGGAGAAGAAACACGCACTTAGCTTTGGTGTAAAGATAATTTAATGGGCAACAATTAAAAAAAAAAATACATAAGTCTTTCTGCTGTGTAAACTTCATCATCTTCATGCCATTTTTTGTTGGTGAGAACACAACTAGACAAACATCTAGCCAATACCACCTGCCCGCCAGCCTACAAGTTACTAAATGTAAGCTGCAATTAATGGTACAGGACAGGACTATAGGTAGTAACAGTGATGGGGGTTGGGGTGGGGGGGGGGGGGGAATCTGGATAAATTACAGTGGGATTCTATAATAAAGCAAAACCCCCACAGACTTCAAAGCAGACAAGAAAGAGGGTCACTTAATCTCACAACATTGAAAGCCCAGAAAGCTGTTGTAAAAGGTAAAAGAAGGAGTGGGCAATTTCTGGGGAGTGTACAACTGGCATGTTCACTTTTGATTCCTGCCTCTCTGGACTTTCTTCTGCTAAGGAGCACATTAGAATAAGGAAGAGATGAGAGGACTTCGTTCCTGATTCCCAACTGCATTGTGTTACAAGCAATTGGCTTCTGTGAGAAAATGGGCATTTCAAAGCACTGAAAGGAAGCATCTGCATGTGACATTTCAAGGCATCGCTCCAGGTTATTCCTAAACCAAGGAGCCCTTTGCAAACTAAAATCTGCTGCTCTGGGAAGAGCTCCAGGTGTTGAGCACTGAAGCGGCTCTGCAGACTTCCCTGCAGTTACAAGTCAGACCTGAACTGGCGCCGTGCAGCCAAAGCTCACCCCAGCACAATGGCCAGTGCCTACGGCTCACCGACTACACTACTCACTTAACATGTCAAGAGCGTAAGTGTGCCAGAACAGACCAAGCATGGCTCTGCCCTGCGGAAGAGAAACCCTCTACCCCAAAGGTGTAAAAAAAAAGATGCAGTTAAGCGTGCCCAGACACCCAAAAGCCCAATGAGGGGAGGGCAAATTCTTCCCAGAGAGAGTGATTTGCCATTGGAAAGGGCTGCCCAGAGAGGTGGTGGAGGCACCGTCCCTGGAGGTGTTGAAGAAAAGCCTGGATGAGGCACTTGGTGCCATGGTCTAGTTGACTGGCTAGGGCTGGGTGATAGCTTGGATTGGATGATCTTGGAGCTCTCTTCCAACCTGGTTGATTCTGTGATAGAGGGACCTGAAAAGTAACACAGGAAGACATAGGCAGTGCCCGCAATTTGGCTGGTGATGGTCTGATCCAAGCCTCCACAACTGGGCCAGCTGTAATATGCTGAGCCAGACTATCAAGCCCCAGCCACCAGTGCTGCAGTGCTGCTCTTCAGACTCGCCACGTTTTGTCTTGTGAAACTAGGCACTCCAAGCCAACCTGCCAACCGTGGAAAGCACAGCGGCAGGAAACGAAATCGTTGCCCCTCCACCCACTTCTCCTGGCTGTGTCAGAGGTCCGGTTCAGTCAGTGGCAACAATCGTCCCTGCGTTAACTTCAACACAGACACCACCCTTGTGGGACCACCAGGACAGAGTGGGAGTTGAAGAAAACACAGCAGAAAAACTGTCTGAAAGCTGTGGGAGCTGTGCACCCTTGTCATGCTCTCCTTCCAGGGCAGAGAGGAGCAGGTTTTCTCTGATGTTTAACTGAGCTGTAGGCACTGTGTAGATCTCTCAAAGTCATCACGATGGTCCATTGCCTAAATTCAGATGTTGATATGTGGGACAAGAGTTTCATGAGAACAAAACCACACCCTTTCCCTGGAAGCTAAATATCCAAATATATACTGTGCTCATATCTGTATCTATATCTGTATCTCTATCTATATAGATATATAAAATATCTATGTCCCTGTATGCCTAATAAATATGTCAGAAACAGGTTAGAATCTGTAAGGTCTTCAATTATTTTCTTTTCTGCATTACAAGCCTTTCAAGAGTGACCACTTAGCACTGAAATTAAGTAAAAGCATGTCTGACTCCTTCCTCCATCTCCGCCCCTCACCCACAGCAGGACAGGTCCCACCCACTGAGCATCATTGTCAGGTGATTGTCTGAGACCTCGTCTCCTTCCAGGAGGCTGTGGCCCCTTTTACCGTGATTATACAGTACTGCTGGGGAGACTGCTGAACTTTTCACCTCTATGGTCACTCATTTTTACAAATCACAGCACTTCTGCATCTTGCACAACCAAGGGGCTTGCTTCCAGCACTAGGGAAAAAAAGACGAGAAATCAATATTCTAAAGGTTAAAACAGTCTTCAAAGGCCTGGCACTCAGCTGCTATAAATCAATCCAGCAGTATTCATTACAAGAAATCTTATGTAGGTTTAGAATCTGTCCCGAAAACAATTCAGATCATAGAATTGCAGCAAAGAGATGGAAAATAGTGATTAGATCATCTCCTTCAGCCCTCAGGGCAGGGCCATCAGGCCATACTGAGTGCTTTGTGCTGTGGTCAGTAAAGCTGTAGCTGGTTCAGACTTTAAGGCTTTCCACTTTTGTTTTCAGTGTGCTTTGACAAATGTATTTTGAGTGAACAATTTGTGCTTGGGATATTTAAGGAACAGAAATCCAAATCGTCTACTGAATTCAAGCAGAGCTAGCCTAGAAGGAAATAGCTGCAATGTCTCATTTCCCATTGCCTCCTCTCTGATGACCCGATCAGGACCTTCACCCCAACTCAGGGAGAGCATCAGCTCCAGGAGATGCAGTTATTAGAAGGGTAATGAAAATCATTTGTGATTGACTATGTTAAAAATGTTTTACTTAACATGTTAGGGGGCTAAGTGTGCTACGATACAGTCTGGTTCCTCACATGTTTTACAACAAAGATGAAAGACCTGTCATATCCTCAAGAAAAGAGCAAAAGATTCCCGGTAAGTTCATGCAATCGATTCCTGTAGTTCCAGCCTTGCCTCTCTTTTGAGCTCAGGCTTCAAACTATGCTGTCTGATGCCATCTGGTGAATCCACAGGGGATGAGTAAACAATACCAAACTGATTTCCCTGTGTACCAAAGGAACTTGGCATGCATTCACATTCCCTTGGAGCTAAATCATTATTATTCTGATTGCTAACTCAGATTCCACTAAAAGCAGAAGGAAAGGATGGGAAGTGATAAAGAGACCTCCTTTTGCAGCACCGATGCAGTGGAGATCACAGAGACAAGGTGCAATAATAAAGACGATATCGTAGGGGCTGCTCTTTTGATTTGCCAGTGAATCACAAGCCTTGATTTAAGCAAATAGGTCTGCATCTGCTCTGCTGATAAGCGAAGGGAGAAAAGTGTGGGTGAAAAAATGGACTGATTTTTAATAAGGGTAGGCAGCCTGAGGTACATTTTGTTCTCAGTTTAATTGTCACATAGTAAAGAAAAACTAAAATGAAACAGACAGACTTGAAAAATAGGTGCATCAGATGTAGAAAATTATAAAATGGGGGGGGGGGGGGGGGTGTACGGTGTATGTCTTTCATTTAACAATATAGTCAAATTATTTTTGTTTGTAACTAGATCTCTGTGAACATACGGTTTTAACTCTATCAAAACTGTGCAATAAATTAATAGTGAGAGAGAGAGCTTTGTCCTTGCAGAGCCCTAATAGTGCATAAAGACAGACGTGCTGATGTGGCTGGGCAGTTGTAGAGTTTTTTTAGAATCGAAAAGCACAGGCATTGGGCCACAGTCGCAGAAGAGGTATTGGACAGAAATTAGTTCTTTATATACCATACACATTTCCAGGTGAGGTCATGTCTGATTTTCAGTCTCTCTGTGGTTTAAGCCATTAGTGCAGTGCTCAGAGTTGAGGTTGTCTTCTAGCACGAGCTGCAGGTTTCTTGAGCATTTTGGCAGGCTCATGCACCTCATTTCCTGTCCACACTGATTGCATCTCCTTGACAGACCAGACCCATCAACCCTGGCAAGCCGAGAACAGCAGCTCCAGTACTCCCTGCTTTTCCCAGCAGGGCCAGCACATCCCAGACATCTCAGAAATGTGCAAGCACAGAAGGGATCTGCACCTGAGACAGACCCTGCGTAGGACACAGCCCAAAAGTTGCACACCATCAGCCTTGCTCTCAGTGTGTGCAAGGGCACTTCTTCAGAACGGCTGCCCGAAGCAGCAGATGACAGACTGCTGCTTAGCACAGTGGTCTGTCGTCAGAAGGAGAGGGGTTGTCAGGAATGTCCTACATAGGGGATGATGAAAGCACCATCTTTAGATGCAGGGATTATATGAGTCATTTTGGCAGACATAGCAGAAAACAAGAAAAATGTTCTTTCAACTTATTGCCACATCATGGGAAAATATAGAGGGGGGAAAAAGGGACAAGGTGGCAGTGTCCTTGCATGCACCATGCAACCATCTACAGGAATACTTTGAGCAGAAAGGACAACTTGCATCATCTTGGAGAGCAAACTCCAGTCAGCTGTAGGAACGGTGAGTAAACTGCAAAGTGACATTTCCTCAGTGTACAAAAGAAAGCACTCAGAATATGGGACTTTTTCAAGTATCCCATAAGTTAACAGTAATAACATGCGTGGTAAATAAATAAGTAACATTTGAAGGCAGAAATTAATAACTTCCCTTAAAGGACAGACAGCAGGGCTATCACGCAGGAGGAATCAAAAAAGTACATATACTCTGCTCTTAACCAGCAGATACTAGAGGAAGAAAAGGCACCGCCCGATCCCTCCCTCCAGCATCCACTTCCTCCTCGAGTGCTGGTATAGAGAGAATCATTGAAGACGGGTCAGGTGTCTGGGCTCCCACCTATGATGAGGCAGGTCAGGACTATGTCGGGTGCAGCCAGGATTTTGGCAGCCTGTCCAGACAGGTCCTGTGAAAGGAGAGGTAAAGTTTTTTGTTTCACTCCGAGTTTTTGTTTCTGAACACCAACAGTATTTCTCAGTGGTTATACTTACGTTTGCGCTCATCAGGAGCAGATAATACTTGCAGATTTCTAATTTGCCAGTACGGCAAAGGCTTCCCCAGACGTAGGGTGCTTGGTTTGCACAATTTAGTTTAGGAAATCTCCTGCATTTCCCCAGGTTTTGTATAGATTTAGTTTTATTGGTGGCTGCACTCAGCACTTCAAACCCCTCTTTGCTTCTGATATGTTTTTGTGGCTCTGCTCCCTGAAACTCGAGGCCAACTGTGAACACAAAGAACCTCGAGATGAAAAAGTTTTCAGCTAACATGCCGGCTAACACGTGACTCATCCCTGCTATATACATAGACTCACTATGGGGGGGGAAATCAGATTTCTTTTTTTTTTTTTTAGCAAAGTGAAGTGGTTAAGGATGTAGCCTGACTTTCTTTCTCTTCCTTCCTTCCTTCCTTCCTTCCTTCCTTCCTTCCTTCCTTCCTTCCTTCCTTCCTTCCTTCCTTCCTTCCTTCCTTCCTCCCTTCCCTTCCCTTCCCTTCCCTTCCCTTCCCTTCCCTTCCCTTCCCTTCCCTTCCCTTCCCTTCCCTTCCCTTCCCTTCCCTTCCCTTCCCTTCCCTTCCCTTCCCTTCCCTTCCCTTCCCTTCCCTTCCCTTCCCTTCCCTTCCCTTCCCTTCCCTTCCCTTCCCTTCCCTTCCCTTCCCTTCCCTTCCCTTCCCTTCCCTTCCCTTCCCTTCCCTTCCCTTCCCTTCCCTTCCCTTCCCTTCCCTTCCCTTCCCTTCCCTTCCCTTCCCTTCCCTTCCTTTCCCTTCCCTTCCCTTCCCTTCTTTTCTCTTCTTTTCTTTCTTTCTTTCTTTCTTTCTTTCTTTCTTTCTTTCTTTCTTTCTTTCTTTCTTTCTTTCTTTCTTTCTTTCTTTCTTTCTTTCTTTCTTTCTTTCTTTCTTTCTTTCTTTCTTTCTTTCTCCCTTTCTCCCTTTCTCCCTTTCTCCCTTTCTCCCTTTCTCCCTTTCTCCCTTTCTCCCTTTCTCCCTTTCTCCCTTTCTCCCTTTCTCCCTTTCTCCCTTTCTCCCTTTCTCCCTTTCTCCCTTTCTCCCTTTCTCCCTTCCTTTCTTCCTTTCTTCCTTTCTTCCTCACCCCTCCTCCCCAGCGTCACATTTATGTAGTTGAGATTTTTTTCTCTGTTATCTCGTCCAAAAAGAGGAGTTAACTGCAATGTGTCCTGAGAGTTCAGGCTGCACCTGAGAAATTGGGTAAATCAGTGCCTAATTTGGTGCAGAATATGCACAACCCAAAACCGTTAACCTAAAGTGCTAGAGCAAGTTGCCTTTTCACATGCAAGCAGACAAGCAGCACACATCTTCAGATACATGCAAATATCACTTTAAAGTGGGGAGGACATCGCTGTTATCAGCCTCTAGCATTCGGGTTTGGGTTTTGGTTTTGGTGTTTTGGCTTGTGGCTTTTTTGGGTTTTTTGGTTGGTTGGCTGGTTGGTTGGTTGTTTTTTTGTTGGTTGGTTGGTTGTTGTTGAGATTGTTTGCTTGTTTGTTTGTTTTAACAGCCGAAAGTTAAGTACCGATGCTTACACAAGCCACAGCAGTGGAAGACTTTTGGCCATCGCATTCCTTACAGCATTGTTGTCTAGTCTAAAGCTTCATTAAAATTCAGCGTTTCAGTTCTACCTGATTATTCCGATAGCAGCTAGTGGGAGGTCTAACTAAAACTGGGCAGGTGGTAATCCGTGTTGCTGCCGTTTGTATTTCCTTACGCCTTTTTTGAAAGTGGCCAGAGGCAGCAAAATCCTGAAAATTACAATTACAACAAAAGATAATTTAGGGGAATGGGGAAAGGAAAAAAACAACAACAACCAAACAACAACAACAACAAAACCCAAAAAGTAGAAGTGCCAACATTCAGACAGTGCAAAAACTGACAGAGGAAATTCTGGGGAGCCTTCTGGGCAATCCACCCTCTGGAAGTGCCACAAATTTAATTTGTCTGTGCAGCTTGATCTCTGGCAGAGATGAAGTTCTTTGAGGGAAAAAAGAAGTCTTTCTACTCTTCTCGATCGACTAACATGTACCTCTGTATGGCAGCCAGAGCACAGCGGCACAACGCAGTGCGCGTTTGTCTTGGATATGTTTCTTTTAAATTTTGCCTACAAAGAAAATGTGTTTCACAAATGAAAGGGCACTGCACCAGGCCGTCGGGATGCCTCCGTAGAAATACAATTTTTCTGTGTTGCACCCTCGTTCCAAAAAAGAAAACCCTCAAGACCAAAATGTTACACTTTTTAGATGGTAGGAAAAGCTACTTTTTGCTACATCCTTCTTTCAAAAACCAGCACCGCCTAGCGCAGTGTTATCTGTTTGCTGCAGTGCCTCCTTAACAATCTAAGCTTCGTGTAGAAACCATTTTTCTCCACTATAACTGACACTAGGCTCCACCGAGCATGTAACAAATTAAAAATACAACTATTTATCAGTGAATAATCATATTCCTTCTTAAAGGAACACACTCATGAATCTCTAGCAAGGGTTAAAGCATTTTTTGCCTGCTTACCACTTACTGACAATTTGTGTAGTTAACCCAGTGGGGACTGGATAGCCAGGCTAGGAGTTGCTGTGTGTTTACAGTGCACATGTAGGACAGAAGCTTGCCACTGTATGAAGTAATGAAGATGGAGTAAGGCAGAACACTTATTTTAAAGTGGAGCAAAACCAATCAAGAATGATTATAAATAAATTAGGAAAGAAAGTATTTTAGACTAGACCATAACAGACAATCAGTAAAAAGAGACTACTATAATGTTAATTCTGGTCTAAGCAGTAATTATCCACACAAGCATGCTGAGGACAACGGAAATTATGCCAACATACTTTGTGCAGGGGCAAGTTATTCTCACCATTTTATGGTGCTGCATGGATAGTAAGTAGTATTATAATACTGCTATTCTCTCACAATGCTGATCACAGATCATCTCCCTCAGGTTGTCGTGGTGCTCGTTCATACACGAAGTTCCCAGAGGAGTAGCATAGTTATCATCAGGCTTTGATTTTTTTTTTTTTTTTTAAAGCTCAGTCTGCATCTTACTACAATAATTCACTTGAAAAATGAAGATGTCTCTGAAAAGTGGCAGTGGGGTGACACACCAGCTTCCTGGGAAGTGAATATTATAAAGCATTTACTGCTGTCAGTGCCAATTCCTTTTACAAGTCTGCATGGGAAACTTTACTGCATTACTAATGAATAACAGCTTCTAAAAGATGGTAAATTAGTTTGATAAGAAGCAACCCAAGCCCTTGCAGAGCAGGATAAAGGCACCCAGGAATGCATAAACAGGGCAGCTGAGTCGGCATGGTAATGCAGAAGGGCTGTCAGAGGAACACAGGAGCAGACTTTGGCTTTCTGGAAAGCTTTTCAGCGAGCATCTTTTTCTGGGCCCTGATCGCCACAACATCAGCAGGGCACTGATTTCACAGCCAGCTTCACCTTCCGGCCTTCTCTGTATGGCCTTGTTCACATCCCTAGCACAGCATCAAGAGCCAGGAAGGTACTGAGAGCTTCAGACCGCCCTAATTAACTCCTTAGTCATTACAGCCCTTGATCTTTCTAGTATGGCCTGTCTTCCTTGTACTAACCCATGAAATCAAGAGAAGTGCTGACAAAAGTATAATTACTTGGGTTGCTGTTTCATGAGCTGGAGCATTTGGTGGCAACTCTGCCTGAAAGTGTTCCTGGTCCCCTTGCCTCTCCACCATTTGCTCCAACGGTGGAGAGCTGATGTGGGGGGGGGGGGGGGGATGTGTGCATGGAAGACAGGACCACTCCAGAAGCCTTGCTGCCTGAGAAAACGCCTCAACTTTTAAAAGAGCATGGGAGAGAGTGGGAATGAACAGCTAATTTCAGGGGAGAGACCCACTAGCAGCGCTGCCTCAGGCTTGGGTTGTCACCAAACACTCAGCGTTATACAAAGGAATGCTCAGGGAGGTTTCTCTTCCGGGAGCATTCACTGTGTTCTGTGTGCCAGGAGATCACCAGCATGGCTAGCAACGAAACAGCTATGGAGTGTGATAACGCTTTCATTAGAGAAGATGCATTTACATCTGGGTTCAGCAAGTGACCACATGCCTAAGGTAACTTCATGCTGAAAGACTTATCAGTGCACCTTCCTTTTTATTCACCACTCTCAAGTCTGACTGGCATTTTTGCGCCTGAGGTTAGAGCCTTCTCTTTTTTTTTAAGTACCATTACAGCACTAGCCTTTTGGCTTTGTGAGATACTGTATCTAGTGGGAAAGGGGAGATAAGGGCGTTTATTTCTACAAAGATTAGCAGGAGGCAAGAATTGGCATTAGCAAGCTCTGAGGACAGCTGCTTTCAGGAAAATTATTCTCCAAATGGATGCTGAGGGCACTGACCGGCTGAACCGAGCTGCGACATGTAATTTCATTACTGTGGCTGGTATAAGTTGCCTAAGATTATTGCTACCTTCAGCAAAAGCACGTTGGCTTGCAGTACAGCAGTTCTGCAGTGGAAAGATGTGAAAGGTTGTGAAGGTTGCTACAATTTTCTCAAGTGTGTTTAAAAAGTGGCCAGTTGCTCATTAGATGAGCACTGTACAGTTTAAACAGATCATGTGCTACTGAGATCCTGAATATATGCTGGTTAGCGCTTAGGCTAGACTAACTCCTGCAAAATTACCATCCATAAAAGAAATCTGATTCCCACATGTATCTGGTTTTCAGACTCGGAGGCTCCATGGCAGAGTAGAGGGAAAACCATTATTCCCTTGAGCTCTGTGCTGCGTTATTTTACTGCATGCAGCTTCCTTCTCTCTCCCTCTTTTATCTTTTTTTTCCTTCCCCCTTCCTTTTTTCACAAGGCCATAAGAACCAGTACAGCATTTCCTGTTTTGTTTTGTTGTTTGTTTGTTTGTTTGTTTGTTTTTCCTGGGACTTTGAAAGTAAGACAGTAAGATGAGTAGCAGTCTCGTATAGTGGGTATGCATACACTTTCATGTGTGTGAACTGTGCCGGACAGATAATCATGAAAACTTGACAGCCATTCCATTAAAGGAGTATCGTGAGAAGCAATTACATACACTTTGAATACCAGCTGGACAAGCTTCCCAAGCTGTAGAACATATTATTTTCATTTTAAACCTGGAGGAGAGAGACAAATCCCAAAGTCTTTACTGTCTCCAAAGAAGATTACCTGTACTATGCTACAGGGAAAAGAAACATGCTGCTTATGAATTGCACTAGCTGCAGGAAACCGTGGCTGTAATCTTCTGGCCTCTGGTGATACAAAGGATGCAACTAAATGATCGATCATCTTTAACCCTTAAAATCTACGAACAGAGAGAGGGACGTGAGCAGCTCTGTGTCATATGAGCTGTTCTGTTACCTATGGTTCAAGCCCTAGTACATAAGGCCCTGTGCTTCCTAAACTGCTTTACAAAATACTGCACTTGTAATGAGTGTCAGTACTGGGTGTAACTAAAGGAGGATAGAAAGTGGTTTAACAACATGTATATACAAGACCAAGCAATGCAAATCACAGTTCCTGCAACTCCTTTTGAGCTGTTCTTAGAACAGGGAGGAGCACTATACAATAAAGGGTGAAAAATCATGTCGGTTTTCCCCTTCTCTAGCTTTTACTTCTTGTTAATTAATTCATACTCTGAATTAGTTCTGGTTGATGGATACATTTAGGTAGTTTTTGAGTTTGAGAGCATCTCCTACCTCCATTCAGATTATGAAACAAGCACAACAAACATGCCTATTGATTGAGTATCTCTATTGCGTTTGGTTGTTTGAGACATCTGGTCCTGGAAAGGTCAAATGCATATCTGAGGACAGAAGAAAGGGGGAAGCACAGAGGCCCATATTTTGCACAAAGGTTCTCAGGGGACAGCGTGTGTGGACAGGTTGCCTGGGCTCTCCTGTCAGTCTACTACTCTATACATTGGTGACAGCAATGCATTTACTTTTTCTTTAAACCAAGGATTATATCTAAAATCCATCAGATTAGAATTATCATTAATTGGTACTCCAAAACTACCTTTAATTCTTCATGTACTACCTCCTGTAGGTCACTGACCACAGCAGACTGCAGAACACAGGAAAAAATTATTATGTGATTTCTTATTTTGATTTCCTTGGTCTGAAACATAAAAAGGAGTGCTAATTACATGGATAAAAATCTTATTCTGATTTGTCAGAATTTAAATATACATTTTAAAATCACTCTCTTTTTTCCTAGGTAGAGCTCTAGCTAGTCTTTTGAAGATCAAATTCTGCTAAGGTCCTTATTGCACATGTTTCTTGCAAAGTGTCTGGATACCAGTCAAGAATTATCAATAAAGTCCAGACAGGACAGAAGAGGAACTGACAAAATTAAGGCAAAAACTTTTTGCAAAATGGCTTTGTCTTGTGTAATTTCTTTCTGTGGAAAACCTTGGTGAAGAAAGCTGTCTTTGCAGGAACTTTAGCAAATCCTGCTGAGAAGGGATGGGTCGCCCAGGAGGAACAGGTTGTCCTCCATATCTGTCATTTTTGTCAGAGGTGAAATAATCTGACCTGAGACTTCGTTCCTCTGTGTCAGGGCAGGATTTTACTCATCATGCTCTGGTGCAGCATAGAGCTGACAGCACTCTGCTGATGGTCTGGCAAAAGAGGAGAGGAGCTATGATGCCCTGAAATCATGAGAAATAGGAAGAAAGGTAACAACCGTGAGGGATAGAAGGGTCTCCCTCACATCTGTGAATCTCAGTATGACAGAGGCAGGTTGCCTTGCACCATTCCCCTCAGCAGAGGTGAAAAGAGATGAAATTATCCTACAGAAACCGTTGGCCAGGGTAATGTAGACGTGAAGGTAAATTCTCTGCTAAAGAGATCAGCAAGTGCTGTTACAAGGCCCAGAAAGAGGCCCTGTAAAATACTGCTAGTAGTTGCCCTATCCAATTAATTGAAAAGAAAACAATTGGGGAAGACTCAGCAAGTATTTAAGAAAAGACTCTCAAGCCAGTAACGTATACCATAACACTCTCCAACCACGACATGATACAACCTTTGCAAAAGCAGTTGGTTATACCATTTAAAAATGTATCAAATAATTAGATCGCACAAAACTTTGGTGATAGGTGGTACAAATGCATACTATCACTGAATTACAATAGGAATGCTCCTGACTTCCTACCACTAGTAGGCCACAAAGTCCTGTCACTTAACATTTGTGAAATACCTGCTGTTCTCAGAAAAAAAAAAAAAAAAAAAAAAAAAAAAAACAGCAAGCAACATGTTTGGACTTGGGCTTGGCTTGTTTCTTCCTTTGCTTCACATAGAAAATTGTGAGTGGCTCTTCTGATGCTGCTTGCCTTCTCATAATTTCATACTATCCATCAATTTCATACTACTGCACTTGGTTATTATGCACAAAACAATTTTCAAGTGATTAACTCACAGGCAAATAGATGAGGTAGGGCTCTGGACCTGATAAGCAAGAGACAGACAGGGAGCCCAGTACTGCACACCATGCCTCATAACAGTGAGATTTCATGTGGAAAGAGGCAGGAGGTTCTGTATAAATTGTGACAGTGACTGGGCAGGGCTGATATGATACTGATCCCTAAAACCAGTTCAGATTTTCTTTAACTGAGCTATTTGTTTAGCTGCAAGATCAAAGAAAAAATGATCATAGAAAGCAACAAATACCATTTCTCACCCTTTGTTATAGGGTGGTGCATTTTTTTCCAATAAAGGAGTGTACACAACAGATACAGACTGAATACACAACACAAGCAGTGTTGTGTATTCACTACCAGTTACAGTAGAGTACACCTACAGTAGAGTTACTACCAGTAACTCTAAAAACCTTTGGTTTAAAATGCCCATCCCTAGGCTTATCACACAACAAATCCCAGAAGGTGGAAACTCCAACCCTGCCCTAACGCTGGAGTCAGTTATAATAACCAGAAACAATGGGCCATGAAAGCAACCTCAAAACCCTAGGAAGTCTGGGAATGAATTTTCTTTATTGTTCCTAATTACAGAATGTTCCTTATCTTTCTATTTATCTCAGTGCACAAGAAAAAATATTTTAAATATGAGTTATATAAAAGGCCTTCCTGAGTCACTATATTTTTCTAACACAGAGAGGTTGTATGGTCCTGCTCTGGCAGGGGTGTTGGACTTGGTGATCTCTTTGGGTCCCTTTCAATCTCTGACATCCTGTGATCCTGTGAACAGTTTTCTCCGTTTTCCTCCCCCTCTCCCCAGCCCTGATCTTTTTTTCTCATTGTTATTTTTTATTCTTTCTTATTAAAGATGCTGACTTTTCTTTTTCTACTTAATTTTATTGCTAAGCCAAAACAAATAGCAGCGATTACCAACTGAAAATACACTTCATCATTCCTCTGTTGACATTTTTCTTAGCCTTTTTCTTACCTCTGTTGTCCTAGAATAATTAGAAATTTTAAATATTAATCAGATGAAAAGAAAAGAGTAAATAATGTCACCCCTCCCTCTAGGTTAGTCATGAGGTCCTTACAGCTGAAAGCACCTGACTGAATTCAAAAGAGTCATGGTGCCTCACCAATGAGGTTTAAGGCAGTCCACTACTGTCCAGGAAATAACCCCAAAGATGCAGTATATATCTCCCATGCTCCTTTTGGCATCCATCTGGAAATCAACCTACATTTTCAGACAAGAAGATTTTTCAGACAGATTTCAGTTCCTTAATCTGAGCTGCCATACAGCCTTCCATATGTGTGCCATCATATGAGAGGCATCAGGAGAAAGATGCACAGGGAAGAAAGGACCAGCTGTTTGAATAACAAACCACTTTGAATGTCATATAAAAGGTGTGCAGAATGTTGAACCAAGATCAGAGCTAACAGATTTTACCCAACAGTTTTGCCAGGCTCAGCACAATTACGTCAGTTACCATGACCCAGCTGATGGATGGCAACGTGCTAAGTGAACACACTCTACATCTTTAATGTAATTTGCCACATAGTTGGATCAAATTTGCCAATTATACAAAACTGGGTGGTGGCAGCTGACAGTCTGTCAGGCTGTGCTGCTATCCAGTGAGATCTGGACAGGCTAGAGAGCTGGGTGAAGGCATTGAAGCTGTTATGAAGTTCAATAAAGACAAGGTCAGGTTCCTGCAGCTGGGGAGAAATAACAACAGGCATTAATATAGGTTAGGGGATGCCCTACTAGAGAGCAGCTTCACAGAGAAAGACCTCAGAGTCCTAGCAGACAGCAAGTTCACCGTGGGACAGCAATGTGCCCTTGAGGCCAAGAGGGCAAATGGTATCCTGGAGTACACCAAGATAATGTGTGTCCAGCAGGTCTAGGGGGGTTCTTCACCCCCTCTACTCTGCCCTGGTGAGACCTTACCTGGAGGATCATGCCCAGTTCTGGGCTCCCCAGTTCAAGAGAGACAGGGATCTGCTGAAGAGAGTCCAACAAAGAGCCATGAGGATGATGAGGGGACTTGAACATCTCCCTTATGAAGAGAGATTGAGTGATCTGGGGCTGTTTAGTCTTGAGAAGACTGAGAGCAGATCTGATCAATGTCTATAAATGTGTGAGGGGTAGGTGTCAAGTGGATAGAGACAATCACTTTTGCACAGAAATAGGACAAGGAACAACAGGTACAAACTTGAACATAGAAGGCTTCACCTCAACATGAGGAGAAACTTCTTTACAGTGAGGGTGACAGAGCACTGAAACAGGCTGCCCAGAGGTTGCGGAGCCTCCTTTTCTGGAGACTTTCAACACCAGAGTTTCAAGAGCAGCCTGAGTCTGTTCCTGTTCAGACTGCCCTAGGTGACCCTGCTTGTGGCAGCAGGGTTGGACTCAGTGATCTTTGGATCTCTGCAAGTCTCTTCCAACCACTAACATTCTGTGATTCTATGATATTAACATGGAATTATATGAGATGCAAATGTGAGTGACCATCAGACTTCTATTTCTATTATTTGCTATCTATCATGTTGTATTACCCGTAAGACTACTAAGAATTTCAGATACTTCCTACTTTGTCCTAGAAAATTTTCCTAGATTCTATAGTCTTACCAACTCAAACCCCCAAAAATTCCATAGAAATAATTTTTGGACAAATGATTAATCAAATTGCTTCATTTGTAATTGCATTTTTTTTCAGTGTTAATTAACAAAAAATGAAAGTTTCAAAACAAGAAGTTGTTCAGGCTAAAAATAAATTGGCTAAAGACACCTTCATAATTTTGAGCACAGAACAAGCGTTTAATCACAATAAATGAAGCCACTTCCTTGTAAATTGTTTTGATGTTAACCAAAGGAGAATTTCCAAATTATATATTAAAAAAAAAAAAAAATCCCAACTTGACCTACAATAAAGGTTTTATTTCCTGATCGTCTATGTTTAAAAAAAAAAAAAAATCTCTGTACGATCTGGCAGTTCTGCAGAAACATGAATAAACAACTTTTGATAGGATGATGATTTAGACAGCTAAGAGATACATTTTGCAGATAGGCAGACCACTCAGTGCAGATTAAATGCAGTAACCGTAAGCCTTTGCACTTGTGGTCTTTCCACAAGGGGAAAGACTGATACAGATATGAATTTTGATGTTGTGCACTGTTAGTCACTTACACTGTTGTGCAAGCCATGAAATAGCTATAAAATGCTCCCAATTTCTGCACACTTAAATTAATCTTTTATGTCTTTGTGAGCCTCTTGTCAAAGACTTGGCCCATTCCACCCTTTATTTGCTTTTTTATTCTCTGGAACAGAGAGCCGTGTTTCCAAGGGGGTTTTGTTAGTTGCAAATTGCTCATATCATCTTAGAAAATCCCATCTTTTCCTGTACTGTATGTCCTTTTATTTGATTTATAATAGTGAAACAATTGGATCCTTTGCTTTTGTTCTCAATATGAAATAACAGAAATCTAATAGGAGCAAACAGTGAAAAGGAAAACTTTACCCTAGGGGAGGAAAGAAATGTCCCTGTAACATCACTCTGGGGAATCATGACCTGGTTTAGCTTCAGCAAAGGAGTGGTTATTTGAGCAACTTAGTTCAAGCAGCAAGTTACATCAGGTTTTTTGTATTCTTTGCAGTAAGAAGGACAAGAGGTGCTAGCACACTGACAACAATCAACCAAACCCAGTCAAACAAAATCAAAGCAATCCAACCAACCAAAAAACACTGATAAAAGAAGAGGGCACACAAGGAGAGGAGTCTGTTTTCACATTTTATTTATGGCACATTTCCATTGCTGATGCCTCATTTTGTGGGTTGGAAGTTGTCTGAGTGCTGACAGGAGTTATTTTGCTTGTGCATTAGTTGAAGCAGATGTCTACTATAAGAACATCAGCAATTATTTGATATATTTAAAAAAAAACCAGTATTCTCATCTTACTGAGGTCCAAATTCGGAGTCTACAGGTTTGAGCTGGGTACCAGTCTGTGATGGTTTGGGTTTTACCCACCCCCTCACAACCCACCCCACCCCCCCATCCCACTTTAGAAATCACCCAGACTAGACTCAGCCAGCTCTGGAAATTGAACAAAGCTTATATTTACATCTTAGCACAATATACAAGCAGATATTTACAGTATATACAGTTATATACAGAAATCTACAAGGTAAAAGGTAACGCAGAAACACAACAACCCTCCCAGAAACCTGAGTCCCCAGGAGGGGCTCCCAAGCACCCTTCCACCTTCTCCCACCCCTCTCTACCTTACTCCATATGTTGCCTTGGGCCCAAGGAAGAATGGAGGGTCAGCCAGGGGGGTTAGGAAGCAGATGGGTTAATCAAAGAGATGGAAGGTGAGGTTAGTCAGATGCAGCCCAGAGCCTGGACAGAGAGCAACTATCTTATCTGTGTTTGGATTCTTGCTCTTATACCTCCCAGCAAGCATATGAGTGAAGTGGACATCACCATCGTTTCCCTTTCACAGCCTGTAACCTAGCTCTTCTCACCAAAACATTCTAGCTAGCTTCAAACTAGCACACCAGACAAAGAATCTGACCAGTCTTGTGATTGGCTCTGAATAAACTGGCACATGGGGAAAGAAATTAGATTAAGAAGCTATGCTGAATGGCGAAAGGGCAAATTCTTCTCTTGCTACATACGGTAGACAGGTCTGTGGCTATTAACTTTCACAGTCAAGTTTGTCACCATACAAACCCCTTATAACACCATTTCTTAATTTATATTTGTGAAGTGTCATATGAAGCTACTGGTCCATAAACATAATTGTGGAAAATACTAGAGAGACGTGAGGTACTGTAATAGCACAGGCATTAAACACAATGTTCATACGGGAACACTTCAAGCTGAGTATAAAGTTAACAAATGTCTCAATCAGTTACTGTTGAATGCTACATTTGTTTTCATTGCATTAACAACAGAATATCTTTGTAACCTTTCTGGTTTCATACTTAATCCACATAAGTAGTTGGCTCTTGATTTGTGTGAAAAAGAAATATGTAATAAAAAATATTGTGATTGGTAATTACTTCATTTTCTTTTCATTAACTTTGATTTTTCTGGAAATGTAATTGCATTTTTCAGAAAACATGGAAACAATACACTGACTCTTAGTTTCTTCATAATTCTTCACATACTACATTATTAATGTTGCCTCATTGACCGTGTCCCTTGAGGAAGGCACTGTTGACACCTTTTTTATTATTTTTCTCATTAATAATCATGTCATGCCTCCTTCACTAGCCCATGCACTTCTTCCACTATGTAGAGTGGATAGAGTCTTTTATCATTCACTGACTGTTGATCTTACATCTTTGTATGCCAGATTCCTATGAAAAGACCACTTGAATGGTTAGAGTCTTCATTATGTACCCATGCATGCAACTTTGTTGTCTTGAATAAGATTTATAGGCTGCAAACTTGGACAATGATAACTGAAAACTATTAATACAAAATGTTTGTTTATAGTTTTTGTTATGTTGTCTACAAGCAAAGCAGGTCGGTAATGTAACTTGCTAGTGAGTTCTCAGTGTGAAATATGAACGCTTACAGAGAGTGAGAATGAGGGGAATTCCTACAGTTTTTGTCACCCTTTCCTAAACACACTCCATCCCTCACCCCTTTAGCAAACATTTTAACAAGCTTTGCAGTGAGATTCAGTGAGGACTGGGCCACAGGTAACTCTTTTGCCAGTTACTTAGATGCTACTCTACAGTGTGGCTCTGATACATCCATTATTACAGATTAGGAAGTTAAAAGAAGGAAAGTATTATCTGTGGCCTTTACAAGGCTCTTGGCCACTAGATATATCAGAAGAATGGAAAAGAGCCTCTCATTTCCTATATTATCCAGCCATGCACTTCCTCTGCACTACAAAATCTAAATGCAGATGTCTGTGCAGTGCCTACTTAGCTCCCTCTCCATCTGTTTTAGACATACAAATAGATACATGGTAAATACAGGGACAGTTTTAAAGTCTTTAAGTGTATTTGCAACATAATTGCTGTGTTTACCCATAATGATATAGGAAGTGTTCCGACTAAAAAAAGCCAAACCCACAGAGTTAGGAGATAACACCCCTTGACTACTATAATTTAGTTCCTTTCTCTAAGTAATTGAGAAAGTGAAGGCAGTGCATTTTCTCTGATGGGGATGATACAGAAGTAAAAGGTCAAGGTTTTATTTATCTGTTCTTCTACTGACTTACTGTATGATCTTGTACAAATCACTTTTGAGCTATTATGCATCATGTTGTTGGCTTGGATAAAGAGTTAATGTTATTTCCTTACACTGTAAATTATTTTAAATCTATGTTAATTTTAGTATTTTAATAATATCATTTAACATGAATTTACTGGACAGTGCTTTTAAATGCTTTATTTGTGCGATTATTTTTAAAGATTAACGCTTCAAAACCTTACTGTCACAACTGTAAAATGCATTTAATGTCTATATTTTTATCATGCCATTGCTAGCTGGAAAGATTTCCTTTTATTTTATTTTATTTTATTTTATTTTATTTTATTTTATTTTATTTTATTTTATTTTATTTTATTTTATTTTATTTTATTTTATTTTATTTTGGCTCCAGCACTGATTGGTATCAATGGCAAATCATCTAAAAAGCCATGTGATCATAGTAGTATAGCAACAAACCAGCATAGCTTGGAACTTCTGACTTTGTTTAGAATTTTTCACAAAATCACACTCAACCCAGATGTTTTTCTTTTATCCTCTTAACCATTCATTCACTTGTGCACTCTGCTACTGACCTATTCATTGCATTATATATTCATCTGCAAGCCTTCAGGCATGTTCACTGCCCTTTCACTGCCTTACTAAGTACCTACCACCTGTTCTCTCACTCACTCTTGGACTGATCTGCCCTTAACCTCAGACCTGGCTTGCAAACCAGCCTCAGTTCTCCTCTCACTCCCTACTCTTCTCTGGTGTCTTCCACCTTGCAGGTTATTTCTGCCTAAGTTTAATTAAGGACTTCAAGATTAAGAGCACCGTGAGTTGTCAGAGCTTTCTGTTAGGGTTTATTGTTGTTGCTGTTTGTTTGTTTCTTTGTTTCCCCTCCCTCAATGCAGGTTTGAAACAGCTTGTCTACACTTAAAAATATCCATGTGTGTGTATATTCATCCCTCAACATGATTTCTGAACTAGAGGTATTATGACTGAGTCAGTTTTTACATACCATTATTTCATAGCTTACATTATGTGTACTTTATTATGCTTATAACAGAGACTTTTAAAAGTACCTTTCCTGCGTGTCTTTGGAATACCCATATGGAATTGCTGTGGACACATATACTAATAGTTGTTCATTATATGATTCCATTGCTGCAGCATGTAGTATTGGAAAGGTAACAGCAATTTTTAGCAAGGAAAACTCAGTTTAAATTAACACGAGGAGCACTAGGCGACATGGAATCCAGTCCAATGCTACAGACCTTCAGAAAACCTCCCATATTTGCATCTATCGCACCTCAGAAGACACATGTTTTTAAATTCTGTGAAAGGCATCACTCAAAATGGGAATTGTCAGGAATTTTCAGTGGTGCAGTTTATGCTACGTATGTTCCCAGAACTTTTCTTATTAGGATATTTCTGTTTTCTCAGAAAGTCCCTGATGGTAATACATTCTGCTTGGAAAAAGAACCTGAATGTGACTGAGATTCTGGTATTTGACAAGGTCCAAAGATGAATTACTTGGTTTACCTCTGACCTTCCAGACTGCAACACTCCACAGGTTTTACAGAGAACAGACTGAAAACTATGCTATACAAATGAAGAGTGTAATTTTTACAGGCCACAAAATCTAATCTGGATAGAGACAGCAGAAGTAACGTACATTTTGTCCTCCTCCTAGCCCTTGCTCTGGTTCCTTTGTGCTGCTCTGATTTTTTTGAAAGCTTGTGCAGACTGTTGGCTGCTTGGAGAAACTTGAAAAAAAAAACCCATGTGATTTTCCTAATCTATGCTAAGAACTGCCCTAGCCAAGGATTCATATAGCGCAAAAGAGACTAAAAAAGCATCTTTGTTTCTTTGCTTGGAGTATCATTTTACAGCTGCATCCATCAGGACTTACAGTTTTGTCTATACTAGGAAGGTTTTACTGGTATAGTACTACCAGCAACCAGTCCCAGAGGAGATGTGGCTTACTCTTCTGCTGGTATAAATTACAGAATTCCCCAAATGCAATATGATATGAATTTTTTATCCTTCTACTCTATTTGCACTAGCAATTTTACAGCATGAGTACAGCACTGGATCCTTTTTCATGCTTCTGGAAAATGCGGGTAAATCGTGGTCCCCCCACTCATATAAAACCGTTGTCCTCAGCACCTTCTGTTCTTGCTTCCTAGATGAGAGCATGACTACTTGCTTCTTTTTGCCTCGGGTCTAAAGTTATGATCTGTGATGGACACTGGTGGGCCTGTGTTAATCCAGTCCAAATTAAATCACCATTTTGAAGATGTAATGAGGGGAAGTGGATTTTCCACTCAGTGTTTCCAGGCAACAACAAGCCGTTCACTGGCTGTGCTAATATCCTGCTTCAAGCCCTAGCTTCAAACACCCTGAAGTATCAAGGTGGCCAGGTTTTGCCTTAAGCTTTCTTCATCTGAGGTAATCATCATGACTGTGTTGTTACTAGCCTCTATTTCCTCAATAATTTCATTTTGACACTATTTCTCAGCTATCGCTAAAGTGAAATGTAAATATCAGAAACTGACTGCTGTGTTATTGTACCAATATATGCATATTGTAATTCTGGAATTAGAAGATCAGATAGTAAAGCAAGTAGCAGCATTCAATAAACGAAGTATTTTGTTCACTTTTGCTTAGATTACTCCAGTTAAACTATAACAATCAAATGACATTGGATTTCACATATTCTGAAGAAATAAAATAAACTCCCGTTGTCCATGTGCTGGTTCATGCATGGCATGCATGGACACGATGGAAATCAATAACTCATCAGTAGTGACTCAGCAGAAACATGCCGGATTAGACCTGTGCAATCATTGACTTATTTTCTTTTCCTTGCCAGCTGCTCCTCCTTTTAACATTACCAGGCAGACACCTACGCGGTGCTGTGCCTGAACTTCGAGGCATAGCAATTCCAGTATAAATCCTATTTCCGTGGCGTTCAGAGGCTGCATCCCGGATGCGATCTGCTTGCGGTCTGCAGTGCGCGAATCCATCCCGCCCGACAGGAGTCGGAGCCGGAAAGTAGGAACGTAAGGAGCAGCAGCGATAGGTGCGAGGCGGCTTCTGCACCGTCTCATTAAATTGCGGGAGCACCGCATCTGCTTCGGCAGAAGGGCCTCGACACCTCCTCAGGCTAAAGAGTCCTAAATCGTTAGAGGTGAAGCCGGTTTGTTGGTACCAGGGATGTCAACGAATGGGCACCGCCAAGCCGTTACCCTTCCCCGCTACCCCTGTGGGCGCGCTGCCGTTAGCGGGGTCTGCGAAGGGGCCAGTGGAGGGGGAAAAAGGAGTTTCTTGAAAAGAGGGCGGAGCAGCCTCTCTGGCAGAGCTTCGCCGGTGTGGCGGCAGCCGCCCCAGGCCCGCCTTCTGGCGCCGAGCTGCTGCGGCCCCGGTCCGGCCAAGCCCTGCGGCCCCGCACGCCCGCCCCCCGCCGGTTCTCGGCCGCCATACTGCGGGGCAACCCAAACTTGTTACACACGAGCACCAACTCCTCCTCCTGCCGCCGCCCTGCCCCTGCCGGCGAGGGGAGGAGGGGGCTGTGCTGGCACAGCCTGCTGAAGGGAAGGCGCCGAGGCAGGCGGGGGCTGGGGTCAGTGCCAGGGGAGCTCTGGCAGACCCTCGCAGGTAGGGACGACTGGTGGGCGGGCTGCGCACCGTCTGAGGCCAGGGGAGGCGGAGGCGACGGCGCGGCGGGAGGAGGAGGCGGCGGCGGCGCTGGTGGTGGAGGCGGAGGCAGAGGCAGGGCGTTTGTCGCTGGGGCGAGCGTCTGGTTGTGCCTTCTCCCGCCGAGGTGGGTGCGGGGGCTGCCATGGTGGCGGGCAGGGTCTCCATGTGGGGGAAGGCGGCGGGGTTCGGTCTGCGCCGGGGCCGGGGCCGGGAAGCGCGGGCGCCCGGTGCCGGCACACCTGCGGAGCGGGGCCTTACGCTCGGCGGGGCCGGGCCCGCCGCCGGCTCCGGAAAGGGGGCGCGGGCGGTGTCACCCCCCGCGAGCGGCGAGGCTGGAGTGGGGCGGAGAGGAGGAGCCTCCTGCAGCAAATGAGCGCGGACTGACGGGTCTATAAATGCGCTTTTTGTCCCACCGTCCCCAGCTCCCCTGACCCCAGCGGCAGTTCTCTGGCTGCCCCCAGTCCGATTTAGTCCGCGGCGGCTACGCAGGTGCGTCCCAGGGCAAGAGCACAGCGCCTGGGCCCCCGCTGCTGGTTCTGCTTGCACCTGCCGTGGTGGCCGGGATGGATGGGGGTCGCGGCTGTCTTTTGGGGTGGTGGGTACAGATACGAGGCGTTTTCAGCCAGGAGCTGGCCTGGTCGTTTCCAGGTGTCAGCACAGTTTACCCTTAGCGTGCCTGGGCACTTGATGGAGTGCCTTGCCAGCCACGAACCGCTGGTCCTTTACTCGATGATTAGGAGGACGCAATGCCGGCGCTTGCTTTTGGGAAGCCGGTTGCGTTTTATTTTTTATCTGTCAGGAGAGTTTAAACCAGGTCTGCAGAGAGATGCTGAGTTTGCAGGGAATGGGTGAGGTGACATTAGTTTCCTGTCTGTGCCTGTTTGCCCTCCAGCTAGTTTATTAGGGGGTGGCTGCTGCTGCTTCGTGGCGGAGTGAACTGTTTGCCATTGTTTTGTGCCTATATGAAACCGTGCAGCATCAGTGTTTAGCGGAGGAGGAGTGGATAAATGCAGTGATTTAAAGTTTATTGTTGAGGCTCGTTTCTGTTAAATGATTGCCGTAAGTAGGGAAGGGAACAGGACCTGCTTTGCTGTGAGAGGGAGCCTGATGGATCCTGCAGGTTGAAAAGGTATTTCATGTCTCTTGTTTGGTTTCGTGCTGGAACGCTTTCCTGCCTTCCACTTTCCTGCTGCCTTTATTATTGCATAACTCTTGCATTGAGAGCTGTGAACAATGTGAAACATCACCATTAAGTCTGTGACACTCGAGTATTTCCAGTGGTCTCTGGGTATCAATGCAGGAATAAACCCTCCCTTTATTTATTTATTTTTTTAACATTAAAAATTCCTATAGTAATTATCACGAGATTGTAGACTTTTATTATGACCATCAGGCTCAAAAACAGCGCCTGATCTCATACTCCTTTTGTATACCTACGCAGAGGTTTTGTTGGAGAACAGTTAATGACTTCCATTAGGAGTGCAAAGCTGAGGTGGTTACGGAAGTGCACCTAAAGGAAGCCCTGCTGCCTGCCCGTCTATGCGGTCAGCGTGCGTGGCGGCTATGGTGTGCCAGAATAGGAGTGTCTTACACATTGGGTTAGAAAGGGGAATTTTAAGAGAGAGAAGGAGTAGCTAATACAGGGTGAGACACTGTACGTGCCATGTTCCCTGCTGTGCAGAAACGTATCAGCACAGTGTGTTGTCTGGAGGAGCAGGCTGTGAATGGGCACTTGTTCTTGCAGGTAGTAGAGACGAGATGCAGGTGGCCCTTTTCCACTGAAGGGAAATGAGTGACAAGGGAATAGGTTTCTGTGCGTGTTCATCGAGTTTAAAAAGAAGTAATTGTGGAGCTGGCTTGACAAATGAAGTCTCTTTCTCTCTACTGGATTTCTTGGCCTAGAGAGGAAACAATTCACACGCCAGCCTCGCCCCCCAACCCCCGGCAATTACTGTGTATACTTCGGTGTACACAGCGATTCCTGTGATCAGAGATTGTTACAGAGTATGCTGACAAAAGCTGCTTGCACTCATACCTACCAAAATGGGTTTATAACTGGATTTTTGTGTAGACTTTTTGTTTTAATTAAAGAAACAAAAGTCATTGTGCTAATGGGGAGGGCAGTAGCTCCTTCTACAGTGAAAGAGGCATTTGAGATGAATGCATTTATTTCAAATCTGTAAGACTGATCCATAGATTTTTCTGGACACTGAGTAGAGGCATGCCTGGAGACTTTGTTTAATGTGCTGTGTTGCCCTCTCCTTGCTAATGTTATGATTCAGTCCCCTTTCCTCTCTTGGTATAAACAGCTATTACATTAACCACTTGATAACCTTTTGTAAACCTGCTGGCATGGATGCAGCTGTGCTCTGCCAAAAGTGTATGGGTTTATGCCACTTGGAGGTCCTGCAAGGAACCCCTAGTGCTTCTTTCACTGGCATGCCTTCTGAGCAGCTGAGCTTCAGAGTTGCCTGCTTTGTGCAGCCTCTTGCTAATGAGAAACTGGAGGCTTCTTGAGAGGATCTGTAATCTCCCCAGGGCCACTTGGCTGGAGTTGGAGATTGTGCTGTGCCGCCTGCTCTCCTGCTTTCTCCCAGCCATCTTAGAGGGTGTATTTTCAATGAACATTTTCATGTGAAAATCTGTTCTCTTGGATTTTTCCTGCAGTGAAGTAAGCAGAGGTCTCTCAGTCATGTGAAAATCAATTATTGATCTGAACTGCTAGCATTAGATCAGATTTTTGTGAGTATTTTTACAATACTGGATGAATTGGTAGGTAGATATGCTGTACTCTGGTTCTATGACTTTCCAAAGTGGGACACTTTATTGAAATAATCAGAAATAAATATGACAGAAAATCTCCCAAGTTTTTTATGTTATCTCTGAATTCCTCTAATATTTTGTTTTACTTTTCTTCAGGAATAACAGTCTCAAGCCACAGTTATTACAATAGGGACTTCATAGCCCATAAGAGAATAAGGTATTCTCCCTGAATGCTCAGGGATGAGGTTATCATGGTTTTTGCTGTGCAAAGTTAACTTGGAATGAGTATTGACAGGGAAGGAAAGACATAATTGCCAAGCTTGGGTAACATTTCTTGTAAGCCTTCAGTGCTTCTGAGTGTTGGATCTTGTAAATATTCATGTTATCCTATAATTTAAATGAGCTGAGGTGTATGACCATGGAAGTGTTATTCATGAATGGGTGGTGATCTGCTAATCTTCTCACTAAATTGAGGTTTAATTACTTGCAGATGCTACTGAGAGAATTTTTCAAAATGTTATAATTCTAGAAAAATGCACAAAGCAGTAAATGTATTCCAGGTGGCATGTGACAATACGGATGGAGACTTAAAGGTGACTATAAAAAGAAGCAAAGCAGGTCATAAACTTCCCTGAGTTACTTTAAAGAAACCTTTTTTTCTTTTTTTTTTTCTTTTTTTTTTTTAAACTGTATATAAATTACTGTGTTGGAAGTTTAAAATGGGAGTTAGGATTCTTCCTTATTATGGTAATATTAAAACAGTTTTGGGTGTTCTTTGTTGTACCCAGTGCTCAGCTGTTTTATGTGATATTAATTTAGTTAGCTGAAGAAAGGTATGCTCATTTGGGAGGCTGTATAATAAACAAGGAGCTAGGAAGTACTTTTGGCTGCTTTATTTGATTTTTCTTTCCCTGGAGCTTTCCCCATCCTGTCTAACTGGTCATTTCTCAGATGATAAAGCAGCAGTTTATAAAGCCTTCTTCATGTGGCTTTACACAGTCCAGTATTTGAGTGTCTAGGAAGATATGTGGGAGTATACTGATGAAAAGTATGAGAAAGGTCCCACTTACTTTACTGGAGTCTTGAATTTTGTGAAAGTTAAGTGATTGTGGAGTTGCTTTTCAGTGTAGCACAAGTGTACCAAAAAGTGGAAACCAAAAGGAGGCTAATTTAGCTGTCATTTGGAGAATTAACTCACCTCTGTATTGATGTAGCTCTGCAGGCTGGGTGGAATCTTTCTTCATTGTTTTCCTCCCAATGTGACGATTTCATCCATTTCTTGGATGAATTAATGAAAATTGTATTTTCTGTTCTAACTGTTCAGCTAAAAATCAAAAAGTAGCACCTCATGTTTGAGGCAAATGTCTCCCCATCTTGGATGGGGCAGTTATGCATCTATCTGTCTAGAACTGGATTAACAAGGTCTTGCATTTGTGTTCTGGCCAAAGAGCTTTTATATTCTGTCTTTTATCTACCTGTAAAGTTGCAGGAACCTGCTGAGCTCTTTGGAGATGCTGCTCCAGTCTGCTTTTCCTGTTTTTGTTTTTTGTGAGGAGACATGCATGTTATTTGTACTGCTGCAGTTCTGAGATTTTGACAAGTGTTTCAAAGTGCTAAACAGCAGCTTTTCTTTCAAGAGTATGTTTTTACAGTGCCTGAGAGGGAACCAGAACAGGTGGCAAATTAATCAAAATGGACTACAGATATAAGCTGATAGAGAGAGCATTTCTAAGGACAATAAATAAATTTAACTGAAGCCTATGTGTCAAGTTTAGAACAAATTTGTTGATAACCTGGGAGTAATACCCATTTTCCTGTCTTCCACCTGTTTCTTTTTCTCTCTGTTCATGTACATAATCCATGAGGCATTTTCTGCATTGATCCTCTTAAAAAATTAGTATTAGCCTATATATGAGGCAGGCCAAAGAGGATTGAACACTGTGCTGCAAAATTAGTACCTGTTGGCCTCATTGCAAGAACTCTGAGGAGTGCTTTTGACACTGTGGCATGGTGTGGATTTGAGGAGAATAGGTGATCATGCTTTGTGATGAACTTGATTTGTGTGTTTCTGTGCAGGGTAGTGCATGCTGAATAGATGTGTAGATGATGGAGCACTGATATGGAAGTGCCTAGGACATGTATGGAATTAGCAGACTGGAAAGTCTTCACGTCCTCAGTGCATCTGATTACTTGACTGAGCTGGGAGGCAGAAAAGGATATGCAAAGCAGGGGGAAAGTTTATAGAGACAGACTTCTACTGGGAAACAGACAGGAGAGTAGAAACGTTTGAGAAGTTTTTTAGCCTATATTCTGGTATGCAAGAGAAAGACCAACTGGTGTCTGGAAGCTAAACCAGGTCTGACACAAGTGCAGCAAGGTGAGATGAGGAGGGAGGTTGGTTTCCCCCATGCTTGAATATGGCCTGCGAGGTCTGAAGAGATTTGCATGCATTGCAAATTGCAAAGTGGGAAGGAAAAGGGGGAAAAAATGCATGAAACATGATTATAGTTCCTGCTTTGTTCAAGAGTAGTTTTCAAGGGCAGGCTTTAACAGTTTATCCTGAGTTGTTACTTCTTCCCTCAGTATAAAGCAGACATTCTTCTTGCTCCAAATGGTGTTTTTTATAATATCTATATGCTCGGTTTTGCAGTTTAAATTTATTTTTCTTTTTAATAAACAAGTGATGCTCAATGAGCTTTGTTATCGTGTATACAAAGAACTGCACAGAAAAGGGAAGGCTATTTTAGTTTTCTTTTAATATCTTTGTTCTCATTTCCACTGAAAGAATGCATGTGATGTGGTCATTTTACTGGAAAAACAGTGCAGAATGTAGGGAAGAGACCTAGAAACCTGAAAGTTCTTGGATTTGTAATTGAATTCTCTCTGTAAATTTGATATGTACTGGGAGAATGAAACAATGCAGACTTTTTTTTTAACAACCAAACAACACAAAACAACCACTGTGCTGTGAGTTTCTCTCTTAACTGAATGGGGTCATTGATGTTGTGCTTGGCTTTGATTAGATTTGTTATCCTTAAACTACAAAGTTTGAAATATTCAGGAGCTAGCTGTCACTTACATTGTTTAGCATAGAATTTGTGTGAGGACAGTAAATAGGTAATTTTTCTCAATAAAATGCATTGTTGTGCCTTCCTGCTTTGAAAGTCACCTCTTATGGCAGTAGGAAAGAAAAACCTGACTCTGCCTTGTGATGTTTGGAACAGGTTTGTTTGATGGAGTTACAGTAATGTGTAAGAATGTGTAACAGTACGACATTTTACAGATACCCTTCTCTGTGCTTTTGCCTCCTTCAGTAATGCTTGAATTTATTCAGAAGACATTTCCTTAATCACATTTAAGAAACAAACTCCTCATTTGTTACCACAAGCAGACCAGTTTCTTGTTCAGTGAAACCAGATGAGATTCTTCTTGTTCAACTAGAGATGTAAGGAGAGAGAGTTTGTGGAAAGTGGCTGTACTGATATAATTAGCGAAGTGGTGGGAACGTAGACAGGCCTTTGAATTATCTTTCCTCAGCCTAAGGTAATAAAATATTTATCACTCTTTTCCATAAGCCCTATCTTGGATCTTGCTAGGCTCTGCACTATGCTGAGCATTGTAGTGTGGGCCATGAGATACCTGAGTGTGCAAATCTGTACTTTGAGTATGTTAAGAATTGTGTTCTTCACACCAAAGTTGAAATAGTCAAGGCCTTAATGGTGCTAGAGGCTTTGTGTGAGTGGAGTATATCTGAAGTGGGGAATATGCCTGCAGATGTTTGCTTGTAGGACAGGAACCCTGCACAAGGTTACTACCCTGACCTCTCAAAAAAAAAAACCCAAAAAACAACAAACAGAATTGTAGTAGTAACAGGGTAGTAGTGCTTTAGTTTGTCACTTTGCTTACAGCAGCATGCTCACAGCCTTTTTCTGTATATAGAAGTTGTGCTCAAAGCTGTTTTTCCACTCTCTCGACTCTGTTTCTTTTAACAAAAAGTGCATAAAATGGCTAGAGGGAAGAAATTAGGCATTCCTGTTTCCACTCAGCAATTGCATAATTACTAAGAACGTAGTAGAGATACATGTGTATGCACACACGCATCCTCTTCTGTGTTGGGCTATAGATGTGCTCTACATGAAGTGTTCATTTGTTAGAAAATAAGTTGTCTATTAAAACTTTAGGTGTAAAGAAAAAAGGTTGGTAGAGCTAATATCCCCCTTTCCCCACCAAGAGTCCAAACCAAACAAAGAAAAACCCACCCAAAAAAAAAAAAAAAAAAAAAAAAAAAAAACCCACCAAGCACTGCAAAGCCAATAAGAAGTATCTGTCTTATGCTGTAAAGTAGTATTTTTCCCCCTGTTAAAATTTAGATGAGAGAATATCTGCCTTACTCATAGAATCAACTAGGTTGGAAAAGACCTGCAGGATCATCCAGTCCAACCTAGCACCCAGCCCTATGCAATCAACTAGACCATGGCACTAAGTGCCCCATCCAGTCTCTTTTGAACACCTCCAGGGACGGCGACTCCACCACCTCCCTGGGCAGCCCATTCCAATGGCAAATCACTCTGTGAAGAACTTCCTCCTAATATCAAGCCTATACTGTCCCCGACACAACTTCAGACTGTGTCCCCTTGTTCTGTTGCTGGTTGCCTGGGAGAAGAGACCAACCCCCACGTAGCTACAGCCTCCCTTCAGGTGATTGTAGACAGCAGTGAGGTCAGCCCTGAGCCTCCTCTTCTCCAAGTTAAACAACCCCAGCTCCCTCAGCCTCTCCTCATAGGGTTTGTGTTCCAGGCCTCTCACCAGCTTTGTTGCCCTTAGAATCATAGAATCACACATTCCAGTATCTCAACATCTCTTGAATTGAGAAGCCCAGAATTGGATGCAGTACTTAAGGTGTTATAGAATGATTTGGGTTGGAAGGCACTTTAAATATCGTCTATTTCTTCTTGAAATTATTTGAATTGTTAAAAATCTGTGGTGAAGTTGTTTGCTTTGTGCACTATTGTAATAGTGCTTTGCCCTGTTCAAGTGTGTTTACTGTTCTGAATCTGACTAGGTTTTGCTCCACGTCAGTGAAATTGATGAACTGCCTTTAAAGGTTATCCTGATTATCTGCTAGGCAAGTGAGACATATAATGGCTTTTTAATTTCACTACTTCTGCACAGGAATTAGTTCTAGGAGATTATATGATAAATGTAAGATGAAACTCCTCATAGGCTTAAGAGCTTTCCTCTCTCTGCAATTCTGTCTCCCTGAAGAATTTAAAAAATGCCCAGCCACTCCATGTGTATACATTCACAGCATGTTGTTAATTTTTTTTACTAGCTATTTTCAATAAGAGTGGGTACAACTGAAACTGTTCTGCCTTCAGATACACTTAGAATTATCTCAGATATTTGCATATCTTGAATCTCATATGTCTAAGGGATTTATTAGTGCAGTGGCAGAGAGTGTGTGACACAAATCTTATTTCATGCAAACACATATGGCTGCATAGATTAAATGTGTGTATTTGTATTTGCTCACAGAATTAAGGTGCTGATAAGGAGACATTCTCAAATGTTTGAATTAGCCTTTTATTCCCCTGCCCCACCCCCACAAGAAAAAGATCTGCTTGCATCTGCTCTGAAATAGGCCTCCTGTGTGCATAAATTGCTTTTGCATCGAATGCTACATGCTTATATTCAGGAATTCCTCTGAAGTCTCTGAAAACTTCTCTTTCCTCCTTTAGTACTGACAGTCACCAGAGGAAACAGTAACCATTATTCAGAGCCTGTCTTCTGTTTTCTAATTTAATTGTTGGCTATTATGAGAGTTCAATTCCTGTTGCTGCATGTCTGCATTGTTATGTCTTAGATTTCTGGAATAGGATGCAGTTTTATTACATATCAATTGCTTTGGAAAAAGAAATTTCTGCACAGATTATGAAGTGATGCTTTTCATCAATTGAAGCATCTGATGGCCTTTTAACTCTGTTTTCTGCTTAGTGTTTGCTGAGAAGGCTGTACACGTTGACCATCAGTTTGCTGCAGCGTGAAGCATGGTGCTGAAATAGGTCTGGGAGCATGTCCCGGGGAAGTGGCAAGTGCAGCAGAAAATCCCTTGAGCAGGAGTAGTTAATGTTTGTCTGCAGAAGGTGAATGGAGTCAGCTGTGCTAATTTCTATTCCATAAATTGGCTTTGGGAGTCAAAGGTGTGAATGTGACCCTGTCATTACCGGGTGCTCAGTGGTGAAGGGAGCTTTGAGGTTTCCACAGAGAGATCTTGGCCTGCTTATTTCCATGGCAACTGCTGTCACTTACACATTTACAACCTTTGATTAAAGATACAAGAAGGAAGAGAAAGTCTCTTAAATGTTACAAATGTAACACTTTAACTTGATCTTTTAACAGTGTCTCTAATTTACATTCCTTGGAGAGTGGAGGTTTTATAAGAAGCACAGCTGTCCTATCCCCATTTGGTAGACTTCAAGATGACATTTCAGGGCGAATGTGATGTTTCGAAGACAGGTCTCTGACTTTGATCGTAGCCACACTGACATCATGGATTTAGTTGCTCTTTATTTACATTAGTGTATTTTGAACCACGATTATACTGAAATGTATTATGCAAGGAGATGTGTGTCTCCGATAAATGATTTTGAGGAAAAATCCTAATTCCATGTCAAACAAAAAATATTTTTAAAGAGGAGAAACCTGAGGTATACCATAAATTGTAGTCTTTTAAGCAGTATAATAGCTGATACATGAAAGCCCTGTGCCAGTGGGGAGAGCAAGCTGTTCCTGCAGAAACCGAGTCTTGCTGATGACTTGAAAACTGTGTGGAAGGGAGTGTTTGTGTTTGGTACATCTTTCCATCTCTCCCTTCTCTGCTTCTTGAAAGTATTTTACTTCATGCTATGGTGGCCAGGTTTTAGTGCTGTGAAGGGAGTGTTTTCTATTCAGGTTAGGTATTCTTGTGTCTAGTGCTCAGATGCATCATGTTGTGTTTTCTGGGGAATTTCTCAGTGGTGGAATTTGGGAGGCAAATTGACTGATTCTATTACATTTTTCCAAATGTTTGTTTTGTTTTTATTTCTGTTTGGCACCTGCCATTATTTTTGAATCACCCCTGGGGAGATGGAGGAAACTTTCACTCAATTTGCTTGTGGACTTCATGGTTGTGCTACCAAAAGAGATATAACAATGTCAGGGTGTACAGTGGGAGCTCTTAGGATGGATGAAATCTTCCATGCCTTTATTTTGGGCACCTGAAATTTGAGGTTGCTTTGGACTGATTGGTATTGACTACAGATGAGGGCAGAAGTAGCTGGCCATAACTGACTCAGTGAGAGAACATGACAAATGTAAAGGGCTGTTTAGCTAGCAGTGCATGCTGAATTTCATGAGCATTTGATCATAATTTCTTTCAGAAGGAAGAGATGTATAGAAACTGCTAAGCCTAATGGCAGGCAATTGGTAGTTTAAATAGACAGGGCTGGCAATGGTTGTCAAAACCAGGGAGTTTTATTGCTACAGAAGTGTTGTTCTATCTGAATTTCTAAGGCTGAGCACACTCCATTGTTATGAGCTACTTCAAATGGTGCTTCACCTATGACCACAAAGGGTTCTTCGTGTTGCTCTTGTACAAATGTTTTACATTTATCAAGAAAGTTTCTAACACTGAATGACCTGGTTGGTTACTGTGAAAAGTTTGTGAGAACTACGCAAACACAACTGGGAAGTTTACAACGCTGGGATATTTATAAGGACGTCCTCCACTGTAAAAGAAAGAAAAGAAGTGGAGGAAAAAATAAAAGGCATAGTGGAATTTTTTTTTTTTTTTTAGTTTTTTTAGTTTTGGTTTTTTTTTTAGTTTTTCCATCCAGGCTGACTATGAATATTGATGCAGTTTTGGGTTGGTAATGGTTTTCAGTAGCTGTTGTGATATCAGTAAGTACTTCTGGCTCCCCTCTGAAAATAAGAAATAACTGTTGCCTGCTTGGAATCTAAAAAGACAACACCACACAGAAATCATCCTGATGTGAGCACTGTCAAACAGTTCTGTAATAGCTACAGCATTTCCCAACACTTTTATGAGTCAGAAAGATGGGGTTTGGGGTCAGTCTCTTTTTTTGACAGAAAGTGAAACTTTGCTTTTAGACTGAGTTCAAACTCTGCATTTTAAAGCTGGACCACCTATTGGATTGAGTTGCTTTACCACCTGAGTACCTGGTGTATCCAGTTACACCTATGAAGAGGGTGGTCATTTCTCTTGTGATGGAAGAATGATGTCAGTGAAAATCTGAAGTCACAAACCTCTTTCCTGAGGCAATTTTCTTTCTCTCCAGAGAAAGAAAGATGTGAGGTTTTCTTTAGCTCCCGCAGTGAAATGGGAGAGCACTGCCATAGCAGTTGTACAGAAAGTGGGTTGAGTCAATGCTTGAGGAGAGGAAATCTTATTTATTGGCTTGCTTTTGTGTAATTTACAACTAATATTATAATGATGCTTCTAGGGTCCTGAAAAATTGTTTAGGAGCTTGGTTGAGTGTTTATGTCTTGTTCCATTACTGAGAGTAGCAACAAGCAAGCCCCAGATAGTATTACTTGAAACTTCACAAAAGGCAGATGTATAGAGGTGCAAAACTGAGTTTCAAGATTTTATATTTTTATATAGGTTTTATATATTTAAAAATTGTAAAAAAATATTAATACTGAAATGCCGTGTTTAGTTATCTGGGCAAGATTCTGTGTTTAGTTATGCAGGCAATATGCTCTTACTGTGTTTCTTTGCACATTGCCACCTGTGAGTGTGCTTTCCCTTCACAAGCAGAGGACCCTTTGAGGGTTAAAATTAATCAAATATTGATAGTAAATCCATAAGCATTTTATAGGCCATACTATCTAATACTGGCATATAGTAAGATCTTTGTAGAAAGCAAGAAAAAAATGAAGGTTTATTGCTTAGATGCTGACAATGCTGACTATAGTTTTTTAACATTCAGAGAGGGAAAATACAGAATTTTGAGCCACTGCACTTATTTCTTCAATTATTTTTGTTTGAAAATGCATTGATTGAACAAAATAATTTGCTTCCTAGCTGCCTGAATTTTCTGATGCTGTCCTTTACAATAAATGCATACATAGCCATCCAATCTTTTTGCAAATGATGTGCTAGAGATAGCCACATTGGCACAGATTGTCTGGACTCATTATGCTGAACCAACAGTGGGATGTATGCCAGAGAGTTAAGTGTGCAGAATAAGAGGCAGGCAGGCAGGCCTATCCAGCATTGTAATGATTGTTGTTTCTGCAGGCTCCGTTGTGCTTTGTGCAGTTTGTGCAACAGTCCTGAATTTGTGTTACTACTTTCAGTGCCTGAGTTTGTGGCAGAGGCAGGGAGTGGGAGGGTGAAAGCTGTTTGCTTTCATAAAACGCTTGGCAAACTGCAAAATTCAGCAGAGACTGTCTTGTTACCCCAGTTGTTAGCCAGTGGGTTACTCGCAGGACTAAAGTTCTACTTTTGCTTGTTTTAGAACAATTTTTTGTAGCAAGTGGAAATTGGGAGTTCATTGAAAAAGTTAAGTGCTTGTTGCACTTGTGGCATGCTTCTGGACTTTGGCTGTAAATAACTTTCAGCTCCTTGGCAGGACGACAGAGCAATCTGGTCTAGAGCCCCGGGTCTGCCACTCAGGTTTTTCTGTCTCTGAAAGGTCTGTGGAACAGCCTGACTCTGAAGATGGTAAAAGGGAAGGAACTGTGATAGCAGTAAAGGTCATTAATAATGCTTTAAGGTTTTTGTTGTGGCTATCTACAGAGTCAACAACTTGTTTGTGAGCTTAAATGGTGTCTGTTAAGGGCTGTCTTTGTACGTGGGGGTCATGTACATGTGCATCATACAGGAATGCATTGATTAATCAAGGAAGTGTTCCAGTGTGAACAGGAAACTGTTTGAAAACATGGGCTTTCAGTAGCACTTCCCCTTCCCTGTTGGCACTGTCTACTGAAATAATCCAGTGTCTTTGCTTCCTGACTTGAATGTTTTAAACACTGAGCAAAACTTATGTGTAGTCAAACTTTCTGTATTTAACTTGCTTCCGTATCTATTTAACTAGTTCTGAGGTACCTTTGATCATTTTAAGGTTTTATAGCACTTATTTTGGATCTCCTAAAGCCAGGACTGCTTTCTCTGCTTTCAAAAATCCTTGCTTTACTTTAAATACCTAATTATACTTATTTTTCAAACTTTGTGTGAAGAGATTTAAAGGTTTCTTTGACTTAAATGCATTGGATTAAAAACTGCCTGCATGGCTGGGGTGAAAGAGTGCTGGTGAATGGAGCTAAATATGACTGGTACTCAGTCTCTAGTGGTGTCTCACAGGGATTAGTACTGGGGCCTGTCCTCTTTCATATCTTTATCAATCATCTGGGTGAGGGAGTTGAGTGCACCCTCGGTAAGTTTGCAGATGACACCAAGCTGAGTGGCCATGTTGATCTGCTAGAGAGCAGGGAAGCTTTACAATCGGGTCTGGACAGGTTAGAACAATGGGCCAAGGCTCAAGTGCCAGGTCCTGCATCTGAGTCACAGCAACCCCATGGTAAGCTACAGATGTGGGGGATGTGTGGTTGGAAAGCTGTGACTCAAAGAGGGAGCTGAGTGTATTGGTTGACAGTCGACTAAAGGTGAGTCAGCGGTGTGCTCAAGTGGCCAAGTAAGTCAATGGCGTCCTGGCAACAGTGTTGCTGGCAGGAAGAGGGTGGTCGCTGAAACTTTCATCCCAATAGTCAGAGACTGTCTAATATGACAAATCATGTAGCTCCCTTTGTGTGGAGAAGATGGACTTAAGAGTTGGAAAAGAACAGTGTTTGTCGTTCTCTCTCAGTTGTTGATTTCCATTTCCAGCAAAAAATTAGAATACACTGGACTCAGGTGCTACAGGAGCTGTGGTATTCTGATAGCACGTTGAGGGCCCCAACTGGGACTTTGGTGTATTAAGAGTTTATGGTGTATAAACACCTGTGGGAGACAGCCCTTTCCCTGGTAAGTTTACAGCGTAGATAGAAACAAGAATAAACTGAGCCTCATAGAATGAGAAGCAGCAGAATTTTTAAGAGTGGGTTGAGAATAACGTGTGTGGTTCTGCTGCATCCAGTTCTTGTGCCTTTGGCTGTTGTATATTAAAATTATTTCCTTAAAGTCTTGCTACAAATGTGGCTCGCCAATGCTTGGGGGAGAGAAAGGGGGCAGTAGCTGACAGCTTGAGGAAGCTACAAGATGAAGTGGGTGTGGGGCAGGAAATACTGGCATCAGCAATAGGTCTGAGCAAGGGAGCAGTTAGGAGCGATGGAAGGCTTGATAAAGAGAAACAGTTGCAGGATTTTATTTGTCCTCACAAAGAACGTGATTTTGGTGGCTCTTTGAGGATGGTGAGGGCCATGTGTAGATTCCCTTTTTCAAGTAAATGTGCGTTGCATGAAGAAAAACTGACTTGTTTTGAAAAAAGACACCTGTGCCAATTCTAGATCCTGCTTTTTCGTTCTGGACTGAAACTACCTCATGTGCTGCTGACAAAAGCTGAAATTTGTAGTGCTGTCAATCACACATTTCCTTTGTGGTATACTTATAGAAAGTGTATTAGCAAAGCATTTGTTTGTTGTGTTTTGTTTTGTTTTTTTCCTCTCGGTTCTCCACTTTATTGAGAAAAGCATATCTAGTTTTATTTTCTAAGGCATTTGTGCAGAGACTTAAATTCATCTCATTTTGTAAATCCGGTGTAATTTTACTGGTATTCTTTCTCTGCCAAGGCACATAGAACTTGCAAGTCTGCTGCTGCTTGTAACTGTGTTCATGCTGTGATATAAATATAAGGATAACACAATTGATTATTGCTTCTGCATATGTAGTTAGGTACACAAAACATGTTGTGAGTTGATTTCGTACCCTGAGGTTTGCATGAAGGCTGCATTGATTGATCCTTAGTGATAGCTGTATTGATCAGCTAAGTCCTAGCAGGCAGCTGGTGTAATAGTGTCAAGTAGGTTTTTGGAGGGTGGCCTTACTGAAATATGGCTGTCATTAAAAGAGAGCCCCAGATTTAAAGTCATTTTAGTTCTTGGTGTTGCAGTAGTGCCTTGTGGATATGATGCGATTACTCCAGGGACAAGGTAGAAATGCTTCACATCACTCAACTGTCCTCCTGCTGATTAAAGAGTGACACTGTCTGAGATGCTTTTCCAAGGCAGATAATTATTTTCAGCCGGAGCCTTAGGAGAGGAAAGAGTGAGCAAGGCTGGGGAGGGAGGCAGTACAAAAACATGTGGCATTTATTTTGTTGCTTTTAAGTATCGGTGTCTCTTTAGAAAGCTTTCACCGTTTGCATGGTGAGGCATTTAGTGCTTATGTCTGACTGCGCAGAGCTGAGTGTTCTGGTTTTTGTTCTTAAAAAAAAAAAAAAACCAAAAAACAAACAAAAAAAAAACAACACGTTTGCTTAGATTTAAAACAAGTTAGTGATAATTAATTTATATCCTATCATAAGACCAGCACAGATGCTTTATATACTTGCTACTCTTCAAAAATATGATGAAGGTTTTTTGTTTTAATATTGATCCAAAATCTAGTTTTAAGCAGCAAAGGGATTTATATCCAGCAGGCTGCTGCCGTGTGGTCATTATTTTTGTGGTAGGCTCATTACTTGATGACAAAATTCAGGCCATTGCCAGCTGCTTGAGGCAACATTTTGCTGTGGTCCTTGTGAGAGAGCTGTGAGAACAGCCATGCAGCCTGAGATGTAGGTAAGAAATTAATTTTTTAGATATTTTGTAAGGCAACACAAATTGAAAGCTCATTTAAAGATCCTTTGTCAAGTAAATTAGTTGTCACAATAGGAAAAAATTTAGTAGTAGCAGAACACAATTGCCTTAACTTGTAAAATGATGTAATCTAGTCTCCAAATGAGAGGTTTATGTAGTGTTGTCACTGTTGAGTGACTGATTTCATTACATCGTAACTAACAATGAAGCTGTCTGAATTACTCATCAGACTGAGGTTTCTTAAACTGACTGTGAGTCATATTGGCTGTGTAGAGATTAATTGTAAATGATCTTATGTTTATGTGTACGTTGGAGAGCGATCTCCTTCTCTGAGTAGACATAATTTCTGTAATAGCTTTGTTTCAGCTTGAGAGTTCTCTCTCTCTGTGTCTCACTCATACACACGTGTAGTCTCTGCAAACAGTAATGCCTAAGACAAGTGCTTCAGTATTATTGCAATATGACAGGTATCTACTCTATTCTGTGCTCTAGTTTGAATATTGACATCCATTTTGAAGATGTAAGACTCCGAAGACATCAGATTTTGAAGTGATCTGTGTTAGTGTATCCGGGGTATATCTGTATTTATATAAGTAACTGACAGTTAAGTGTCAGTGTATTTTTCTTGAACAGCCATGCTCAAATTAGAAAAATTAATTGGGGCAGAGGGGCAGGCAGAAATGATGGTGGGGACAGGGACAAACCTCTGTTGTGATTGTGCCCTAGCATGTATTACTGAGTTTTGTGGTTATTACTTTGAAATCCTGACGTTGTGGACGCTATTTTGGTGGTGGTTTTTTTAATGAGAACATAGGCTGTGCGTGGCATAACTAGTATATGCTTTTTCTGGTTTTGCACATTTGACTGCACCAGCCCTTTGAGGAGAGTCTGAGGGAGCTGGGGTTGTGTAGCTTGAAGAAAAGGAGGCTCAGAGGAGACTTCAACTGCTCTCTACAGCTACCCGAAAAGAGGTTGTAGCCAGGTGGGGATCAGTCTCTTCTCCCAGGCAATTAGTGACAGAACAAGAAGACACAATCTCAAGCTGGGCCAGGGCAGGTTTAGGTGGACATTAGGAAGAAGTTCTTCATAGAAAGAGTGATTGGCCATTGGAATGCATTGTCCGGGGAAGTAGTGGAGTCTCCGTCCCTGGAGGTGTTTAGAAGGAGACTGGGTGAGGCCCTTAGTACCGCCGTGGTTTAGTTAACTAGAAGTTGTTAGGTGATAGGTTGGACTTGATGATCTCTAAGTTCTTTTCGAACCTGATTAATTCTGTGATTGATATTCAGCATCACTGAAGCTCACTTGGATAAATCCAGGCAAACCCACAATGAGTAGAGTCTTGTTTGCAAAACACATGCAAAAGAAAGCGTAAACCAAGAATAAAGTCTGCCTATCAGGAGATGTAATTTTGTGCTTCAAAAGGTTATCCTTAATGACAAGACTCTACTAAGTACTGAAAGGACCCTGTTACATTTTAATGAGATGGATGCTTTGTATAATAAGAAACAGAGGAAACAAAAGGAAGAATCTGAGCATTTTGAGAAGATACTAATTTAAGTAGAAATTTGTCTTATGATCAGTTAGCAGTTTTATTATATTTTAATCTATTGGAATATGTAATTATTTTGGTCAAGGTTTAGGTGAATCTTTTGATTCTTCATTGTTGTGTGGGTTTGGTTTTTTTTTTAATTTGTTTAGGAAAGGAAAATCAAATGGTCACACTGGGAAAAAGTGAACTGAGAGAATCAATCTTTGTCACCTTGGATTGTTATGTGGGAGCTAGCTATTTAGTTATGTATACGGTCTGAGGCTTGATGTCTTGAAATCACTTCCTCTTCCTACTGTAAAAAGGAAGTATATGTTGTATCTGAAGAGATAAGCAGATAGCAGACAAAATAAGAGCTGAAGATGTAGAGTGCAAAATACACAAGGTTTTTACAGCAAGTAAGACCATGGAACGGACAAAAAATCTGATCCCTTTCTTGAGGAGAAAACAGCTTTGTGAAGAAGGGAGTTTTTCCTGAAAATGTTGTGATTGAGTAATTGGTGGTCAGGGTGCAGCAAATACAGGATGGGTGCAGGCAGTAAAGCAGCGTTTGGCCTGGAGGTGATAATGACCTGGCACATGATGTTATCTTAGGGAGTAGCAAGTTGATGCTTCTGATCTAGAATAACTGTCTTTGGTGTTTCACTGTGCAGTCGGTGGTGCTCTCCCTGTTTTCTGTCCAAGTATGTGCCTGTGCATGCTTTTTCCTCTCTCTGTTTACCTTTCTCTCTTATTTTTTTAAGTTAATCAGATGCCATGTGATTGGTGTCTTGTGTAACTCTTTCTAGGACCTGGCTAATTAATTTAGTGAAGTACAGACTATTCTGTCTTTACTTTTATACTTTTGTAGTAATTAGTTTTCCTCTAGGCTTTGCATGCATCTTGAAGCCATGAATCAAAGGTGCCAGTGACTCAGACCAACCTTTGCTGATCTGGTGGCAGTGGCTACTACTGCGGGAGCTTCTCTGAGGCCTCTGCCTTCTCTGCCCATGGCCTCTTCTCCCAGCCTAGCTTCAGACTGCTGGTCTGATGAACACAAACGCGCAAATGAGGTGGTAAAAACACTTCACAGAGGGATCCACGAGACTGCCCACTGCTCCAGAGAGTAAACTACCAGTGGTGCAGCAAACCCAAAAAGTGGTCCTTGTGTTAAATTCCTGCCCCTTAACACTGTTTTGCTCTTCTTATACAAAGCATATTTAACCTTCAAACCCTTGTATTTGCAAAGTGGTTTTGATGATGCAGCTTTTGTTTGTGTAGCGAGAATTACTGCTTTTTAGTGACAGAGTTGTTCTGGGAAGTGTGGTTTTAGGTAAAACTGTAACTTGTGTTGAAGTGTAGTTGCAGATTTGGAGTGGATAGCATTCGGATTTCCTTTTACTAGTATTCTGTCAGAAGCCAGATGATTAGGCTTCTGGTTACCACATCTGTATCAGTTGACTGTGTTTTTCTTATTAATGTGGCTAACCAAGTAGTTTGCATCTGCTGTGAAACGGGGTGAGCATCAGAGGGAAAAATCAAAGATTAGTTTCCTGACTTGCTTTGTGGACCACTTACTTAACATAGTGCAGTTTGTCAATTTCACGTTGTTTTACTGTGTGAACAAAGTAGCTGTTGTCCTTCTGGTCGTTGCTCTTCACCTCCATCAGTGTAAAATAATGTCCGTAAGAAGTGTCTTGAAACTAACGATCTCTTTTGAATGGATCGCAAATGTTTAGGATTAGTCCGACAGTGCTTTAGCACTGTGAACTTCTAAAGGGGGTGTGTAGCACAGCATGCCAGAACAGGAGCTAGTCGTGCATGCTGGCTTTCCCTGTTAAAATGGCATGTAAAAATAATGCCGACAAAGTTGCCCTGTTGCGTTAGCTTCCAGAGATGCGAACAATTAAGAGGCCTGAGGAGGGCTGCTGTGGCTGAAGTGCAACATTTTATTCAGGTTCTGGGAAAGCTGCAGCTTACCAAATGAAAAATGAAGAAGTTTGTTTTTAAGAGTCCTGTGGGACTTTGGGCAATAGCATCGAGATGGTGAAATTAATTTACAGGGACAACATAAATGTGTGGTTTGAATGTAACAACTGTGAGGAAAACTTTCAAAAAGCTAAAGTATGGTGCTTAAATTTGCCTGGAAGACAAAAGGAATGAGTGCAGAGTCTGACTTTCATGCTTATTACATGTTCTCCTGTTATATTAAATGTTGCTTTAAATGTTCAAGGCAGTGGTCAATCGAAAAAGTCTCTACCTTTCTAAATTTGGTAAATAAATTATACTACTTTATTAATATATATTAGAGCACACAATATATACATATAATTATAATAAATTGCATTATTAATAATGTAAATACATATTTTCTTTGTCTGGAAATCTGGTGATGGACTGACTCGTAAAGGGCCCTGTTCGCTTGAAGTTAAGATTTCGTTCTCAGGATGCATAAAGAACTTAGAAGAAATAACAAGTTATACCTGTTCCTTTGATTTAAGAAGCTACTAGTTGCAAGCTTAGTAATCTTACAGCAATTAATGTAGGACTTACCTTCTTGCATTGGATTTGTGGGTGACAGAAGCAGACAAAGTATTTCTGTAAGGAGTCAAGAGTGGAGAATGCTTAAGCTCTCTGCCATCTGATTGGGTATTGTGAATCTTTCTAGTTGATAGGGATTAGTTGTTTCCTGAAGAAACCTCCTGTGCCTTCAGACACTTAAGGTTGAAAGGCTCCTACGGGGCATGTTTAGCTGTATGTTAAGAGCAGTACTCCCACACCAGACATTAGATCAGTGGTCAGCTCTGCTTGGGAATTTGCAGTCTTGTGGAAAGAAAGACTGGAAGGGGGAGATAGATCCTTATGTTGTGCTGGCTCATGCTGTTGACTTTCTTCTGGCAGATGATTTTCAGAGTGATGGATTCTGCTAGTATATTTTCAATATCCCTCACCCCATGTGTCATCTTCAGGGTCTGACAGCAGGAACATAAATGCTTTTAGGGACTGATAATTTGGGCACAGATGTATGGTATGAAGAGGAATGTGAGAGTTCCTCCAAACTATGTTGCTACAGTAGACAAATCACATACTGCAGGTCTCCTTTCACTCCAGACTGTCCCAGACAGCTTCAAATCCAAGGTCAAGATAGGGGAAATTTTCGTGTGATCAGAAAACAGAGTGTTTTGAGGCAGAAGTTTTACCTTCCTGTTAATTTAATTGTACTGTTTATCACTTCAGTGGCCTACAGTCAGATTTTTATCCATAATACTTTTCTCTTAAAGGCTCTTAATTATCATGTGCAATTTGTGGAGTTCCTTTTGCCTTACCTTCAGCTGATGTTCTGCTGGTGTATTTGTGTCAGAACTGATACTGTGTTATAATTAGTGTTTATAAGTTACACTTGAACTCTGCTTGAGTTTATCTAGAAACTGAGAATGGCGTAGCACAATGTAAGAGTAACATGGAATAGATGTGTGCTGAGACACTTTATTTGCATTAGCATGAAACGTCTTTCAGTTAAACACGCACAAATATGCAGAGAGAACTTTTGTAGTTATATTGTGCAAGGCTGAAGAAGTTAACATGGAAAAGTACTGAAATGATTCATGTCAATTAAGGAAAGACATAGAGGAATGTGGCTGTGTGAAGGAAACTTCTAAAAATCTAGGTGGAATTTTTCAAAGATATATATGCAGTCAAAGAGAAATTAAGGAGATCTTTTTCAAAGTAGTATTCAAATAGGTGACTGAGTAGAGCTTTCCTCTGTAGTGGCTAGATGAGATGTTTCCAAAACACATTTATATACTGATGCTTGGGTTTAGCTTCCAGCTTGGTAATGGTTTGGGCAGAGTCATAACAAGAAAAATCTGTGCTATAATGATGATTTTTTTTTTTTTTTTTTTTTTGTCCCCGGTGGAAAATAAATACATCCAAGACAGAAGGTTGGTTGGTGGTTACCTTGATCTTTGTCTCTCTCAGAGTTATATTTGTGAAGACTTAGTGAGCATACAGTTGTGAAGTTTTCTGAGGGAGTAGCAGTTGGGACAAAAGGCAGTTGAATGGACAACTGCCCTGGGAAGGAGCTGCTCTGCAGAGCCATGCATGCTTCTGCTGCTCCTGGAGTTTATAGCTACAGCTGCCTTGTGGAAATACTTGAGAAAACATTTGCCTTGTATCATGCCAGAGTTACAGCAGCTCATATCTTTACAGCTCCTTCGTTTCTCCCTCTCTTACTGGAGACAGAGGGTAGTGAGCTTCATCTTGCCTGAGATGGAAAGATAATGAAAAAATAATCCATGACTTCTCTGAGGAAAAAAGAAAGGTGTTACCTTAGCCCTTGAGACCTGTGGAATGACTGGGTGAAATACAGTACTGAACCTTGGAGTCGGTCCGCTATTTTCACTTCACCCATCTAGAAATAGATCTTTCCTTATTTTGTTTTTAGTGATTGAAAATCCCCTGTGTCACCTTATTTCCAGTGGTTAATTGCTCTGCCTGGAGAGTCTGCGTTTATTGTCATAGAATTGTAAAATAGTTTGGGTTGGAAGTGCTCTCCACAGGTCTTCTAGGCCAACATCCTCTGCCTTATCTATCCTCCTCAACTAGATCAGGCTGCCCAGAGCTCTGTCGGAGCCCACCTTGAATATCTCCAGGGGTGGAGATAATAATCTAAATCTACTATTCTCCCAGGTAGTGGAAGGCTGCTATTAGGTCTCCCTGGAGCTTTCCATTCTCCAGACTGAACAATCCAACCCTCTGATCACCTTTGTGGTCCTCCTCTGGACCTGCTTCCTCAGGTCTATGTCCTTCATGTGTAGAGGGCTCCACACCTGGACTCAGTAATCCAGGTGAGGTTTCACCAGAGCAAAGCAGTAGAATCGCCTCTCTGGATCTGCTGGCAACTCTTCTTTTGATGCATCCCAGGATGCAATTTGTCTTCTGGGCTGCAAGCTCATGCTGTCTACCCCTCTGTAGCTTCTCCTCATCAGCATCCCTAAGTTCTTTTCCACAGGGCTGCTTTCTATCACCTCATTCCACAGTCTGTATTGATAATGAGGATTGTTCCAGCCCAGGCATGGGACCCTGCACTTACTCTTGTTGGAACCTCATGAGGCTCACCTGGGCCCACCTGGAGAGCTTGTACAGGTCCCTCTGGTAGACATCCCATCCCTCTGGTGTATCGACAACACAACTCAGCTTGGTGTCATCTGCAGCCTTTCTGATGGGTGCACCTGATCCTACTGTCTGTATCATTGGTAAAAATTTCAAACAGCACAGGTCCCAGTGGGGGCCTCTTAGGGACACCACTTGTCACTGCTCTCCATGTGGACTTCAAGCCGTTGAGCGCCACCATCTGGATGCAACTGTCCAGTGAATTCCTTATCCACTGAGCAGTTCACCCATCAAATGCGTATCCTTCCAACTTGATGATCAGGAAGTTGTGTGGGACCATGTTAAAGGTCTTGCAGAAGTTCAGGTAGATCACATCCACAGGTCATCCCTTATCCACTGAAGCAGTCACTTTATTATACAGCCTGGAAAAGAAGACACTCCGGAGAGACCTAGTAGTAACCTTCCAGTACCTGAAGGGGACCTGCAAAAGGCATGGAGAGAGAGGCCTGAAGTGATAGGACAAGGGGCAATGGCTTCAAACTAGAGAAGAGCAGACATAGATTGGATATTAGGAACAGGCTTTTTACCATGAGGGCAGTGGAGCACTGGAACAGGTTTCCCAGGAAGGTGGTTGTGGCCCCATCTCTGCAAATATTCAAGGTGAGGCTTGACAGAGCTCTGGGCAACCTGATCTAGTGGAGGATCCCCCTCCTGACTGGAGAGGTGGTTGGACGAGATGGCCTTCAGAGGTGACTTCCATCTCAGACCATTGTATGATTCTGTGATTTATCTATCATTTGTCTTACTATTTTTTTGTATCGCTTTGGGACTTCCCAGACAACTGTGGCTTAATCTTGGCCTGATGAATGATGTCTACAAATACATGGTGGACACATATATTCTGTGATTCATCAGGGAAGTAGAATGAGCAGCAAATATCCTAATTGTGGAGCACTAACCTTGTATTCATTTTTTTTTTTCTGTGATGTCTAGTTTAGGGAACAATTGCTTTGATCCTAATTGTGTTTTTTTAAATTGGTCTGGAGGTCTGTACCTGGAACCAGACTTGGTTAGTTCTTGAAAAGTTTTGCATATATATATATATTGATTTAGGAGAAGGAAGCCATTGCTAGCAGTGTGTGGAACTGTTCATGCAGATGATGCTGACTTGCAATGACAACATACGCTCCTCTATTTGTACCCTTAATGAATGTGCTTAAGTGGTGATTCTTGGAAGATGTATGTATGCACCCTCAAGTGTCCCTTTCACAGTAGCTCTTAATGGCATGCAGTGTGTTTCTCAGTGCAGTTTATTTTGATGCTTACTCCAGTAGGGTTTTCTGTTGAAAAATGTATTTTATCTATCTTACCAGGTTTACAAAAGAATGGCATTTAATTGTTCTCACTGAGTTACTCAGCCCTCCCCACTTGCACACACTGCCTATGAAATGTGTTAATCCCTTCCTGCCCTCCCCCTATTGAAGAAGCCTGCTACCTTTCCTTTTGCATTGGTTAGGCCTTCTGGGATGCACATGCAGAAATAAAAAGCTTTTATATAGCACTTTATCCCACAGGAGTACATAGAAACCAGCTCCTTGGGTCTGGTCCACAAATCCAAAACTTGATTTGTGGTGGTGGGGAATCTGTAATCTTGTGCACATGTTATGAGGGAGTCACAGGATGTTAGGGGTTGGAAGGGACCCAAGGAGATCACCGAGTCCAACCCCCCTGCCAGAGCAGGGCAATACTATCTAACACAGATCACAGAGGAACACATCCAGACAGGCCTTGAAAGTCTCCACAGAAGGAGACCTCACAACCTCTCTGGGAAGCCTGTTCCAGTGCTCTGTGACCCTTACAGTAAAGAAGTTCCCCCTTGTGTTGAGGTGGAACCTCTTGTGCTGCAACTTGCACCCATTACTCCTTGTCCTATCACAGGGAGCAGTGAGCAGAGCCTGTCTCCCCTCTCCTGGCCAGCCTTCAGATACTTAGAAACATTTATCAAATCCCCTCTAGGTCTTCTCTTCTCCAGACTAAAAAGCCCCAGGTCCCTCAGCCTCTCCTCATAAGCCATGCCCTCCAGTCCCCTAATCATCCATGTAGGCCTCCGCTGGACTCTCTTCAGCAGATCCCTGTCCCTCTTAAACTGGGGAGCCCAAAACTGAACACAGTATTCAAGATGAGGTCTCACCAGGGCAGAGTAGAGGGGGAGGAGAACCTCCCTTTATCTGCTGGACACACTCTTCCTAATACACCCCAGGATCCCATTTGCGTTCTTGGCCACAAGGACACATTGCTGTGCCATGGGTAACTTCTTATCCACCAGGACTCCAGGTCCCTCTCCACAGGACTGCTTTCCAGCAGATCACCTCCCAGCCTCTACTGGTGGAGTTTATGATTCCTCCTCAGATGCAGGACTCTGCACTTGCCCTTGTTGAACCTCATTTGGTTCCTCTGTGCCCAGCTCTCCAGTCTACTTAAAATGTTTCTTTATATACAAAAGGAGTCCTAAGTATAAATTGGGGAAACAGGATCTTGTGGTACTTGAACAAACAAAACCAAACATGTTCCGTATTTACAATGTGTGTTTTGTCTCTGAAGCAGGTATTTAAAACTCTCAACCCCCAGACAGTCTACACAGAAGAGTCTTTTTGAGTTTACAGAGACCACTCAAGTACAGTTATGGTTTCTCTAGTACGTAGTACTCAGGCAAAGAGTGCGCCCTCTGCCTCGGGGTAGCCATTTATGCATACTAGTCACATGTGTATGAAAACCCATAAGAAAAGGCACTGCAGGTTTTTACAGTGATATCATTATATTGATAATTTGTCCTAGCACTGTACCACAGGCACAAAGGTGAGCTGCCTACCCTGGTGTAGTATGTACCTCTCTATATTTTGGGGTGTATAGGAATGCCTGCCCCTTGGGGTGGATCAACTGTCACATTACAGCAAATGCTGAGCTTTGAGCTACCTCTGTGTTTCAGTGACTCTTGGGGCACACAGGTGCTGCATCTTTCTGAAAAAGACCTTGTGAGGAGCTAATCTAGGCATAGCTGTGGTGGGACAGTGGTATTGGCAGGGTAGGGGGAATACACAGTGGCCCAAGCCAGGTGGCATGTCCATATCATGGGACAAATGCCAGTGTCCATGCTCTCCTACTCCTGCATAAAATAGATGTCAGTGTGGCTTGAGGCATGTTGTGATGGTTTGGGCTCTTACCCGCCCCCCCACACTTTGTATTTGCCCCAGCTAACTTAGACGGCCTCTGGGAATATAGATGAAGCAATTTATTTACAGCTAGCAGAATTTACAAGCAGCTATTTACAATATATACAGTTATATACAATTATATACAGAAATATACAAAGGATAAACAATACAAAAGCACAACTCCCCTCCCAGAAACCTGAGTCCCCAGGAGGGGCTCTCAAACCACCCCAGCACCTCCCCTTGCCCTCTCAACCTTACCCCAGTTCTCAGGAAGAAGAGAGGTGCAGCCAAGAGGTTAGGGAGCAAGGTTAGTAGGAGCAAGGTTAATGAAATGTGACCAGGTCTGAAGGCAAAGGCAGAAGAAGAAGACAAAATGGAGAAAAAAGTCTTTCTTCTTCCCAGAGTTCTCAGCGTGACTGTGAGAGAAGGAGACACCATGTTTTCATTCCACTGCCTGTTATCAAGTTCCTTTACCAAAACATTCCAGCTTGCTTCTAACTAGCACACATGTGAAGCATGAACTGGAGCCCTTGGCCAGACAGGGTGGTTGTTCCTAATGTACGCTTGCCTATGTGGTAATCTTTACCATGGGTAAAAACAGAGTTGCCTTATTCTCTACCATAATTTATCTGTATTGTTAAAATGTAGCTTGAAAAGTGCATTATGAAACTTTTTTTAAATCTAGAATGTACATGTAGATATCTACTGTTGCTGCTTTAACATTAAACTGTCTCTAGAGTAGCAGTGATGATAATTTATGTGATGCAAATGGTCATTGCATTCACGGAAGCTTGGACTTCCCAATGTTGGTGCACTGCTGCTCCTGTGTATGCCAGAAAATCCAGTTTAGACTTCTTTTGCCAATTCCTGCTCCCTCTCCTTGCTCCTGTGCAGCCTCTTCAGAAGTGGTAGTGGATATGCTTGGAGGCCTTGACACTGTGCCATCAGTGGTGCTTCATGGTGGTACAGCCCAACCAGTGATGAAGCAGCAGCAGCACCACTGTGGGGGCAGGAGCTGCTTCAGCTGGTTTGTCCAGCAAGAGTGAAACTGTGGTGTGATCCATGCTGTGGTGAGCTAGAGCATGAAAAGAGGTATCAGCAAACTTGGGGTAAATCTGACTTAACTGAAGTGACAGTTTTCTTTTCAGCTGATAAAAATATTTCTTAAATACTGTCTTACTTTCAGTTGTTACCTAGTGTGAGGTTGTAGATCATGTTCCTTGGCAGGCACCAAAGAATAAAGTTATTTTAATTCCACATGTCTCTCTCTAGCAAGAGATTATCATCTCCCTGATGACAGGTTGTCAGGTTATCTCTTCTCTCCCCCCAAGTTGTAGGACGGAATTGCAGAGGACGGAGTGTAGGACATCTCCTCCAAGGTATTCTCCTTCTGGTGCAGAAAAGTCTGACACACCAATAACTGAGTTATGGTTTATCTGCTCTGAAGCTCTACTTTGGAGTGACAGCCGTAGTATAGTGTCCATCTCTTCTGACAGGGAAGTACACAGGTATCATCCACCCTTACTGTTTTAAAATGCAGACCTCTCAGTTCTACCCACCTACATAAATTCATTCACTGTAATATTTTCTCTTTGGGATCTCTGGATGGTGTACATTTATAGTGAGGGAGATATACCTTTTAAAACAAAGTATCCTGTATCCATTACTCAGGGGTACATAGCATGAAAAGCAAAGGTTAATGAAATACCCATGTGTGAAGGTCTCTTAGTTGTACGTTAACTTCTTAGCAGCTCTAAGCTTTGATTATAGCCTTGGTAGAAAGCAATATTTTCTGTCTGCTGCCGTGGTGGCTGCTCTGTTATGGTCAGTCATTCACTGTTCATTGATCTGAAGAGGGCAACCATTAGTTACTGACTTCACTACCTGTTCCTCTAGCAGGTTTGCATCTGAAAATGAGAATACCAGTCTAATTTTGGCAGAGTGAGATGAAAGTATTATTTTCTTCAAAGAACCATGTCTTTCAGGTTGATTTTTTGTTGTTGTTGTTGTTATTGCTGTTCTTGCAGTCTTTGCTTGCCAACTGAAGTTGCTTCAAGCTGAGGGCTGTGAGACTTGTCCAACTATAATGTGGACAGTTTGAGTGCACCAGTTTTGTAAATGATACTGTACATTCTCAGTCTTCAATATGTGACAAGTAAAGTTTAAACATGAAGGTAATGTTTGTTCATATTTTTTGTGATATCCAAGTAGTGAAACCAACTTATGGTAGAAATTGTCCTTGCCAAACTTGTAGTTCAGGGGCCTATCTTCTGTATCTCACAGCACTCAGATAGCTTTTGGTGTTCTGAAGCTGGTGAAGTTAAACGACAGAAATAAACAGACTTCAGCACAGGTGACTCTCTTTGTCCTCAGTGGTCATTTTTGGATCCTGCTACTGTCCATTTTGACACATTATGTCCCTGCCTCAGGCTTCCAGTTTTCATCAGCAGGAGAACTGAAGCATTGTGGGGAGCTGCCCTTCAACGATTTTGTAATCCTCTGTAAGCAGCTCACATTGAGGCTGGGGGAGGGAGCAGAGTAACAAAACAGAATCTGTGCATCCCGCCTGCATGGCCACAGAGATAGACTTTAAGAGGCAGCTGAAGCCCACACTCTGCTGGATTAAGGGATGAAAGAAGGTGTAGGATGCGAAAAAGGCAAGGGTGGCATGATCTGTGTTAAGTCTTGCTCATCTGAACTCCAGATCTTGCTTTTTTTCATAGATTTGTGTAAGAGGCTTTGAAGTGTTGTCAGTGCTGTGGCAGATCAGAAGCCTTTAGCTGTGTGATAAATGTGCTTCAGGGATTCTCAAGTTAGTGTTTTTGAAGTGTGTTCCTGTGTGCCACACTGAAGCATGACTTATGCATTCGCACTTGTCTTTATTCAAGACTTCTGATATCAAAATGGGGCTCTCAGAGTGCATGGAGTCCAGCCTTTCTGTATGCTTCTCACCTTTTGGAGCTCAAACAAGTTGACAGAGTGCAAATAAAATAGATTGGTGTTTAGCAGTGCTTTCTCACTTGGTTAACAAGAGCACCCTGAGAGACAGTTAATACTGTGTGTGCTGTGAGCCGAAGAAGCATGGATTGGAATTCACGCCAACTCTTACGTGCAAATGCTAGAAGGAAAATTATATACAAAAGACTCAAAAGGTGCCCTCATACATTGTGCTGATTTGATCTGGAATTAATTCTGTTCAGAGATTTTTACTGAGTAACTGCACTTTCTGAAATTAATGGCATGTTTTCCCGGACAGTGTCTGCCTTTAGTAGTGATAATACTTGATGTTTCTAGTTAGTACCAAGAACTGTACCAAGATCACTGCTGACACTTGTGTAGTAACTTGAGGATGCGGAGCAGAAGAGTACGTCTTCAGGTAGGAGTGGACATTTTAGGTGATCTAAACTGACTAGCAAGATATTCCATTCTATACATGTCATATTCGGCATAACACTGAGAGATCACGAGGGTCAAGCTCTCTTTTTCAGTGGCCGTCATCTGAGGATGTCCATTCTGCCTTAGATCCACATCTATGAGTTCCTGAACCCAGTTTCAGAATCCAGCTCCTGAATCTGGCTCCTGTCGGCTGCTGAGTTGTTTAGGACTATGACCACAGCATCATTAGTGATGGTGACACAATTGCCATAAGGGAGGTTTGGTTCAGCATTGCTGATTGTATGTATTTGTATATATTTAATTTTATTGTTAGTAGTTTCATTAAAGTAGGTTTAGTTTTATTCTCTAGTGATTAGCTTCTCTCCCTTACTCCTTTTCCCTTTCCCTTTAGGAAGGGAGAGGAGTTAATGAAGAGCATCTTGTCACTCATTCAGTGGCCAGCCCAGCCCCAGCCCATCACAACATGTACAAATTAAAGAGACAGGTGCATCAATGGAAATCTCAACTTGTGAGGAACACATTAGAGATGCTTTGTTTTATGGCAGCAATTCACAGTGGCTTCCAGTCTGTCTTCTGAAGTTGGGAGAATTTCTGTCAAAATACCAGTGCTTTCCAAAACTGCAGTTCTGCACAGCAAAAGAGATGAAGCATACCTTTCTGGAAAACCTGCAGTTAAATGAGGTCTTACTTGTTTGCCTGCACTGGTATTAAAACTTGTCTGGCTGTACAGTGACCTACATTCAGGAACTGATTTGCCTGAACAGTGACACGTCACAGCCTCTGTTTCTTCTCATAAAAGTAAAGTGGCTTCATTTTTCAGGGAGATGAGCACACATAGCTTTCTGCATCTCTCTTGCTAGTATGTAAGTTACAAATTCTCTGCTGTTGAAGCATCATTCCAGGTGGTATCAGCCTGCCAGGTGTATAAATTCTGTAAATTTCTGTTTGTGTGCCTGGTCCCATTTTTCTGGTCCCTTGAGTGATGACATTCTCTTCCTGGTTGTGGAGGTGGAGAGGAGATCCTGTCTTCTGCAGGCAAGTCTCTGCTTCTCTATTAATGCACTGCTGTAATACTTGTTGAAATTCTCTTGTCTCCTGCCTGATGCACTTCAAACAAGCTTTGGGGCTTTTCTGACTGAGCAAACTTCAGGCAGTTGGTTTTTCACAATCTCTTTAATCCTTGATAAATAACATGGATCAAACATGAAATGGGGGGAAAAGACATTTGCATATGCAGATATGATTCTAGCACTAGCCTGGAAGATATGGTTTTGGTTAACTTGTTTTTATATATCAGGGAAGGATGTTTTTCAGAACATGTAAGGTCTGAGAGGTGCTAAAATGAGTAGTAGTAAGGATTCCTGCCATAATCATTCCAGATAGCATTGTTGGTTAAAAAGGAAGTGTTTCAAGGAGCACTGTTTATTTTTTTTACTCTGTTGGTAGAGAAAAACAGCTTTCCTCTTGTGTAGCTTAGACTGGTACAATATGCACTGACTACCAAGCACAGACTTATGTGCCACCTTTAGCACCTTCAATGCCATCTTTTCCTTCTGTTTTGGGGAGAATGAGGCATATGTTTTCTGGCCCAAAACCTGGAGTGTTTATCAACTATTTCAGAAGGTAGGAGAGCCCTGCAGAGGCACCTAGACAGGCTGGATGGGTGGGCAGAGACCAATGGGATGAGATTTAACAAGGCCAAGTGCAGGATTCCGCACTTTGGCCACAACAACCCCAAGCAGCACTACAGGCTGGGGACAGAGTGGCTGGAGAGCAGCCAGGAAGAAAGGGACCTGGGGATACTGGTAGATAGTAGCTGAAGATGAGGCAGCAGTGTGCCCAGGTGGCCAAGAGAGCCAATGGCATCCTGGCCTTTATCAGCAACAGTGTGGCCAGTAGGATGAAGGGGATTATTCTTCCCCTGTGCTCAGCACTGATCAGGCCACATCTTAGGTACTGTGTCCAGTTCTGGGTCACTCAATTCAAGAGAGATGTTGAGGTGCTGGAACGTGTCCAGGGAAGGGTGACAAAGCTGGTGAGGGGCCTGGAACACAAACCCTATGAGGAGAGGCTGAGGGAGCTGGGGTTGTTTAGCCTGGAGAAGAGGAGGCTCAGGGCTAACCTCATTGCTTTCTACAACTACCTGAAGGGAGGTTGTAGCCAGGTGGAGTTGGTCTCTTGTCCCAGGCAACCAGCAATAGAACAAGGGGACACAGTCTCAAGTTGTGCCGGGGGAAGTATAGGCTGGATATTAAGAGGAAATTCTTCCCAGAGAGAGAGATTTGCCATTGGAATGGGCTGCCCAGGGAGGTGGTGGAGTCGCCGTCCCTGGAGATGCTTAAGAAAAGACTGGATGAGGCACTTGGTGCCATGGTCTAGTTGACTGGCTAGGGCTGGGTGCTAGTTTGGACTGGATGATCTTGGAGGTCTCTTCCAACCTGGTTGATTCTATGAAATGGAGGGTGCAGTATGCTGGACACATTTGCAGTGCTGGTGTCCAGATAATTTGCAGCGAAGCCCATCCTGCCATCAGTCTGCCAGATGTGCCTTACCACACAGAGACTGAGGCTAAATTGGATCAGTTAACAAAACTTGCAGTCAGGGCACACTGCAGGCCAGTGCAGAGGAGGAGAGGGGTGTGTTCATGTGTTTTAAATCAGTGTGTGTAGCAAACAGCATACTTGGACCACTTCCCTTAGAATTATGGGGCGGTTTCACTTCTTGAAACAAGAGATGCTGTGTGTCTTGAACACTTGTGTCACCCTTCTGGTTCTTTCTGTTTTGATTTTGTTGAACTTCATATTTCAGTCACTTAACACATGCAGAATAAGGAAATGGGTGCAGTTTGTAATGGCTTCTGATAGATGTTGAGTTTTGAGCTTATGAAGTCATTTTGCCAACTTTGGCCTAGTCTGTGAGCTGTTTCTGTCAGCCAGCCACATCTGAAACATTCAGATGAGTTAGCTATGCCTGTAACAGTAGAAGCACACTTGCTTTTGGAGAATGGCAGCACTGAAAAAAAAAAACAAAAACAAAGTACCATTGCAGTACTGTTTTTACTTCTGCTGCTTCTTGCTACAAAATCTAAAAATGACAGCCTTGCCTTCGTTACTCTCTGAATGTGAAAATGTTAGAGTTGGAGTGCATGGTTTTAAATCAATAGAAACACAAGATTGGTTTCTGTTAGAGAAATCTGAGAAAACCTGTAAATTGAGAATTTTATTTTTCTTCATACTGTGAGAGTCTTGGCTCTGTGAATGAGCAGCTGTTTGAGAAAATGTTCTGAAATGTGAGAGCAGAACTGAGACTTTGTCACTCAGTGCTGCAAGAGCAGCACAACTGTTCACACAAGTTTTGGTGTGGAATTTTGATGGATTTTTTTTTTTTTTTTTTTTGCAGCTTTAGTCTGGTTTTTGCTTGTCCTGTGCTACTGCTGCAACTCTGCTGGGCACCATATGATTACAGAAATTTTGGATATACGGTCTTAGTATGTTAGATGTGGCTCTAACTGTGAAACTGTGCCATTTAAAAACGTTTAGAGGAGAGATTCTTCTCCCCTTCAGTTCACCTGCTGTGGATACAGCGAAACCCAATACATGCATGTTAAGTATTCAGACTTGTGCTCTTGGTTGGTGTCTGTAGGTTCTGCACCCCTGCAAATAAAGTTTCACATTTTTTGTTATGCTGCTTGTTTGGGTTTTGTTTGTTTGTTTTGGTGATGCCATCTTGCTCATAACACTATGATTAACTGTGCTGCTCCTAGATGTTAATTTCAGAGTCATCCTGGAAACACAGTGAAACAGTTTTTTACCTTTTTGAACTTTGCATTGTGAGTCAAAATTGTGTTCTTCATCTGGAAAAGTGCACTTAATGCATATTTATACTTCCAGTTGCAGTAGAATTTAATCCTGTGCTGCAGTATATCTCCTTGAAAAATCGTATTTTAAGTCTGCTGCCAGTGGGGGTGCTAACAGATGGGATATTGGAGAAATGTGCCTTTAAGTACAGCAGTGTTAAAATTCAGTATGTTCTGTATCTCTGTGTGAAAGCACCAGCTTCATGTAGGTGACCTACCAGTGCTCAGTGTTCATTCTCACCAGGTTGAGCCTCCTCCAGCAGTCGTACTCCACAGATCCCTGTGATGGTTTGGGTGTTCCCCACCCCCCACCCCCCCCTACTTTAGAAATCACTCAGACTAGACTCAGCTGGCTCTGGAAATATGAATGAAGCTATTTATTTATAGCTAGCACAATACACAAGCAGCTATTTACAGTATATATAGTTAAAGACAGAAATATACAAGGTAAAAGGTAATACAGAAGCACAACTCCCCTCCCAGAAACCTGAGTCCCCAGGAGGGGCTCTCAATTTGAAGACCTTTCCCCTACCCCTCTCAACCTTACTCCAGTCCCAAGGAAGAATAGAGGTTCGGCCAGGGGGTTAGGCAGCAAAAGTGGATTAGCCCAAAATGGAGGGTGAGGTTAGAGAGATGCAGCTCAGCCAGCAGCCCCAGCGAGGGTGGTGCTGAGTGTGTTATCTATGTTTTGACTGATATTTTTATACATCTCAGCAAGCCTATGAGTGAAGCAGACATCACCATTGTTTTCCTCTTACAGCCTGTAATCTAGTTCTCCTCATCAAAACATTCTAGCCTGCTTCAAACTAGCACAGTCTCTTAAGACTAGACAAAACATTCTAGCCTGCTTCAAACTAGCACAGTCTCTTAAGACTAGACAAAACATTCTAGCTTGCTTCAAACTAGCACAGTCCCTTAAGACTAGACAACACTCTGATAGCTGAAACTGACTGCTGCAGGTTTGTGGCAGTTAAGCTGTATGACGGCCCTTTCCTGTAGTCTGTGCAGCAGTTGCTTTAAATCTGTATCTCCAGGTTGGTGTTTTACAGATGGGTTGGACAGTGCTTTTCAAAACCAAGTGGACATAAGATCTTAATTTCTTGGTTCTGTTTTTATGATGATGTAACACTACGGCATTTTTAAATTGTGGATCATTTAGATGGCTTCCTTGACTTGAGATTTGCTTACTTTACCAAATAACATTTGTAAATACTTACTAAGCATTGCAAGATTCTCATTTTGTACATGTGTTGCAGTTTATTGTTCTTCTGCCTTTCTAGCATATGTGTGAGCAAAATGTTTTCAGCTATTTTTCTTTCTATTTTTTCCTTTGCTTTTTTTGCAAAGGTTGTAGCCTTGGAACTCTAGCCAAACTTTGAACTGTCAAAAGGAGTGTAAGAAATGGCAGGATGTTTTTAGAGCAGTCTCAAACATAAGCATATGGCTTCATTAAATTCTCTTTAGGAGTAAGGAGAGCATTTGCTGCTTTTGGAAGAAAATTGACTAGAGCAGCTGTTTTCATATTGCAATCCCAAGTGTGTGGCAGGTAGCAAGAATATATTTACAACAATTCTATGTAAAGCAATTGGTCCATTTACCTTCAGGGAATAGGTGCAGCAGACTGATACCTCTGTTCTGTGAACTGATAGGTACAAATTAGAGCATAAACCAAAATATTCTATCATTAAAATGTCTGTATATGTTTTATATCTGGGGTAGGGGAGGCTCTGAGGAGGGTTCTTTCCTCAACCCTGAACATTTCATATAGTTCTGTTCTTTGCCACGAAATCTTTTGTTTGGTTTTTGTTTGGGTGTTCTCTTTTTTGTTTGTATGTTTGTTTGTTCATTTTACTTTTCTGATAACACAAGGTACATTTATGACTAATTGTAGTTATAAGTGACTTGTAAAGAATCCTGGTAGGCAAAAGGTAGTTTTCTTCCTGTGGAATACAAAGACTTCCGGCAGAAGCGTGTCAAGCATCTGTTTGCTCAGGGTTTCACTGTACTTGTGTGGATCAAAGTTAAGGATGGACAGCATAAGCAAGCTTTTCATTTGCTTGGACCTAAGCTGTAATTAGATACTTTAAGCTCTATTTCCTCCCTACCCTTCCCCCACCCTGAAATTGAAAAACAAATGTATGAGGTTTGGATGAAGGCAATAGACTTCATAGCATGGAAGACAGTGTCTCGCTGTAATGGTAGCTTTTATCTGCATTGATTATTATCTATTCATTCTTTTGCCTGTGAAATGCCTCTTTGTTGTGAATTAGATATTACCATGTCTTAGCAACAGAGCCTCTCTTGCTGATAGGTCTGAACTCCTGTGTTAAGGCCTCTCTATGGAATATGATGTATTCTGGGGAAAACTTAGGTTCCAACCAAGCTGCTTGACTGGTTTCAGCTCTTCAGTCTGTTAGGGTGCCTCCAGGAGGTAATCTGGGACAGTGACATCAAAGTGCATTTGTTTGAGATGACAATGATGAGAATGGCTTTGTTTATGAAAATGGTTGAGGTGGTAGTTTGTTTTGCCATATTGAATGAAATACTTCTGTGTAGTAGTTGCACAGAGATTTGTACGTGCGCATTTACATGCTCATGTAATGGAGCAAGCTGATGTGTTTTTCCCAAAGTTGCCTTTTAGGAATAGATCTGTAATGTACTCATGTGTTGCAGAAACTGTCTGAGCCAGACACCATATTAACTCCTATAGCTGCAGGAAAACTTGTGTTTAATTAGAATCAATATATTCCACAATGAGAGAAGAAAATGACCTTGTATTTGGAAGGATGAGTTACTAGCATGTTATTGGCCTCATTCCAAGGTTTTTCCTGTTAGTCTCACACTGATTTTCTTTCTTTTGTCCTTTGTTTAATTAAATTTGATATGTCTATGGTACTTGCTTTTAAAATACTATCTGTTTTGGCATTTTCCAGGACCATGTGGCACTAAGAGGAGCTGTTATTTAGCAGATCCACTGTAAATATTCTTCTGGCCTTGGTTATCTCATACCTGCCACTATCTGTAAGACAAACTTTACAGACTTCTGCAGGTACATAAGACCTGAGGGTCTGTTTCCAGACTCTAAGTGGAACACTTCTCTCTGCCCTGTGATTTATTGTGTATGTTCAGTCTCCCTGTTGCTGACGGCTGCAGCAGTGCTACAGAGGGGGTGAGGAGATGGTAAAAGGCGTGTCTTTTAAAGCCCATTTTCCCTTTCTATTGAACAAGAACTGAACGTGGTATAGCTACAGCTGGTGGTACATCAGTGAATTTTGGCAATATGTGCCACTGAAACCAGTTTCATTAAACTCCAGGCACTGCACGTCCACTGGACAGGAACTTGGTTATGTACTTGTTTGTCATTCTTTTTTGATGTTTTGCAAACATCTCACAACAAAGGCTGCTAGATCATTTGGACATCTGGCCTGAATCACATTTAACCAGCTTATGTGAGCAGATGTTTCTACCCATTCACATAGTGAAATGCTAGCTGCAAAGTCCAGGATGTTCTGCCACAGAAATGAATGGTTTAATGTGGTTATGTCAGCTTTTTTTCTCATAAAGGCAAAAAATGATTGTCACTTTTGGAGTCAATTTTTAAAAATTCAGTCTTGGAGTTAATTTTGTGCCTGCTGTTTAGCTTTTGGCATAGCTATAGACCCTTTATAAGGCGTACAAAAGGAGTAAATACTATCTGCAGATAGATCGCAGATATGCCTCTCATGTCCTATCAGTCTTTGTTTGGACCAGATAATACACAACATGTGAAAATGTCTTCTTTTGTTGATGATTGTGATATTTGTCTGTGCTGGTGAAGTAAGTGATCAGCTTCCTTGAAGCTGGACACGTAGCAGTGACCTCTGCGTTAAAAAGATAAAATGCCCACTAAGACTGGAGTATAAATAATCCTCATTGGGAGTTACAGTCTGCTTTGTTTCCAGAGCTTTCCTAACATGCAGCAAAGGAAAGCAGACAGATGTTTTCATGTTTTGTCCTGTTCCTTCCTTCCCTGACCTCCTGTGCTGCTGCTGCTTCCCTTCAATGAGATCTTAATTATGATGGTACTGTAGGTAGAGCACCTTATTCCTCTGAGATGGCTTCCCACTGAAATAGCTTGGGTGGGTTTTTTTGTGGTTGTGGTTTGTTGGCATGTGTGGGGTTTTTTTTAATTATTTCTTTTTTTACTTTTTATCTCCAGAATGCCCTGTTGTCATTGATATGTGGTGCATTACTTGCTGAAGCAAGCCATGATTATATTCCATTTTGTGTGGCGGTGTTGTCTTTAGTGCTGAATACAAACTCTGCTAGTCAGCAAGGAGCTGTTTACTGTCCACCTGAAAAGACCGAGGCATTTTTATACTAACTTCTTTAATGTCCTGCTTGATGAACATCATCTACTGCGTAGGTTAAGAGTCTGAATCTCTGTACTGGATGCTGTCTAAACTCTGGCCTGATGATAGTAGTGTTTGCAGGAGTTGACTAATGCTTCAGTCCTGTAGACTTGCCTCATCCTCTCACTGGTGATCACCCTTCTGCAGCCTGGTGGATATAATTGTCACAGCCAGGCTTTTCTAAAAGTGATGTGTCACTCTTACTAATCCAGTAGAATTTAATCTTTTGTACCATGAACTACTGACATTACTGAAATGGAGTTTGACAATAATATGCTTTCCTTAAGCATTTTTATTTGCCATTTTCCATTTAAGTTTGACAGACCAACAGAAGAAACTCTGAAGCTCTGAAGGTTTAATCAGTCCAGGAAAACAGAATTTGGTTTGGTTACATTTTAGAGTTTGCTGCAGTAACTGCTGCAGTTGAAGTGTTTGCTTCATCTTCTTTAATAAATCACTTCTAAATTCTTAGAATCTTATTAGTTTCCATTTTAAAACTATTGAGGGTAAGGAGCGGAGTAGTACAGAATTACAGTATGAGCCTTTCACCTGTGACCTGCTGTCCAGCTCTAGATTTTGCAGTGCCTTTGCCTGCTTCAGGGCAGCGAGGTGATTCAAATGATCCTGCATTTATTTCTTGAAATAGTACATCTTTGCCTGTTGATGACAGCAGGTGTCCCAGATTAGGCTGGATGCTTTTATGTGTGAGAGACAGTGCATCTTGTTGCTTGTCAGCCTTAAAATTTATCACTCATGCAGGAGTCAAAATAATGAAATAGGATCCTGTATGGCAGTGGGAGAGAGTTGCCCACCTGACTTTTGGCTTTTCTGGCAGCGTGGGAGTGTTGGAGCTGGCTTGAGGCCCTTGTTTGCACTTGTGCCTCTCAGGAGGTGGGTTTATTTAGGGTACAGGGGAAGTCTGAGGATGCCATTTTAGAAGAGAAGCAGATATCCTGCCACTTTACCCACCCCTCTTAAAGTGTGTCATACTGCAAGGTGGAGGGAAAATTTGATATTTGCTGCTGCTGTGATATTTTTGTATGTGGTGCAGTGGTAGCCTGCATGCAAGCTATTAAAGGCCAGGTGGGGTGATACCATGAGAAGAGGCACGTAATTCCAACCTGACTGTATTCATGTGCATAAGATGAAGCATTACAGTCTTATTCTGATGGTGTTTTCCAACCTTGCTTCTTAATACTGAAGGCGCACTTCAGTGGTGAAGCACTTTTGTGGCAGCCTTGGGTTGCTACAGTTGGAAAACCTTGATGGTGAGGTGTCTGCTAGGGTGAGAGAGCCGAGGGAGGCATGGAGGGGGGCTATGAATGGCTAGGAGATCTTTGCAGAGGAGAAGAGTGAATGGTGGGAGATCCTTGTAGGCTGTGTTGACTTCTCAGCCTGTTAAAAAGCAAAAAACCCTAATGTTTATTAAACTTATTTTCCCTCCTGAAAACTTAGAAAGTGGTTTAGATGTACAAGAAAACTCTTTAGTGAGTGACATAAGCATTAAGGTGTTTGAGCTGAAGATAGTGCAAACTATGTGGTGCAAATTATAATATTTATAAGTGACAGGAAAATACTTTTTACAGTGCTATGGATCTCAGTAGGCAGTCCTATCACATTCTTTCCACTGAAGTTGCAGAAGGCTCTCTTCAGTTCTTCCTGCTGAGCAGACTCTTTTTGTGTATGAGCTGTTGTCCTGTTGCTCTACTGAGTCTGTTGTGACATTTCTCGTGGCTTTCTGAGCCTGGCTTTCAACAGGAGCTTTTGTGTGCCATGTAAGGTGGTGGGTTTCTCTGCTCTGCAGCTCTTTTCCCAGGCATGTGCACTGGAGGTGTAATGGTTGATCCCAGGCTTTTGTACTCTTTCCCAGATGTGGAACTGACAATTGCACTGCTATTTGTCAAAGAAGGTTAAACCTAGCATATGTCTGTGTGAGCTGGAAATATCCAAAGTATTAGACAGGACATAAATGCCATTGAGACCTTCTAGGCCTTAGATGGAATCACCCACAAAACAGTGAGAGGTTATTAGTCAGCAGCTCATCTTGGGCCAGGATCTGACCAGATTCCTTAGGAGATGCTTTCTCAGGAGATGTCTTGTAAAACCTGATACCAGAGAGGAAGGACTCTTGTAGGAAATGTTACCACAAAAATCCTCTAGTAGGGAGAGTGAGGCAAGTTGTTTACATACCCTGGGAAATCGCAGTGGATAGGAGGTCTTCGATGCACTGTGCATTGGGAGTGACGTAGTGAACTTAGGTGAATGTCAACCAGATTAAGTATCTTGTGTACTTTATAACACTAATGTAACTCTTTAGCAAAGATTTTTGTTTCTCACTAGTTTGTCATTGTCTTGCAAGCAGTTAGTTTTGAGCAGTGTTTCCAAATGTTAACGTTTGAATTCTTTGTTTCACGTGAACAAAAAGATAAGGGTGGTTTTTCTTTCCTAGTGAAGAGTGATGTCAGCTCATACAATCTGAGAGGCCCTGCAGTGTGACTGTTCTGCTAGAAGTCTTGAGGTAAGGGTCAAATATAGCAAAATGGTATAAGTGTTTGCTGTTACCTAGATGTTGAGTTTGCCACCAAACTTTCACGGTATTTTGGAATTAAGAAAAATTAATATCCTACTCATATGTCTTTGAAGTGCAATGGCTCAAAGGACCTAATGATAAAATATACCGTAGCAAGTAGATTGGAAAGATAGAGAAGCTATAGATAATTTGATACCAATATTTTATCTCCTGAACACCTAATAGCTTTGGGCTTTCTCAGAGAAAGTTTTTAGTTCAGTAGGTGTAGCTTATGTTGTACGTTGAGGTGTGCAGTTGGCTGACCTTGCCTGTGGACTGCTCAGGCTGTTTTATGTAAACCGTAGTGCAATTTCTTTTGTGTCGCTGAACAGTGAATCTATTGTTAAAGACAGTAAGCATTTTTGCCAGAAGTATGTCTGCAGCCTTTAAGGAGAAGGCTTGAAGCTTGCTGTTTAAAATCTGTCATAGTGAGGAGCATCAGCAAACAGTCCAACAGGAGAGAGGTTTTTTAGCAACAGAAAATAATGAAGACTCTCACTGAGTGTCTAGTGGTACAAGAGCTGTAGGAAAACAGCTAATAAATTGTTGTTAATCTGGAGTACTGATATGCTGCTTGTGGTCTATATACTCCTGAGTAGCATGGATGACTTGTAAGAGATTTGCAGAAACTGTTAAAGAGCCACCAAACGTCTTTCTGGTAGGCTTAAATTCTCAGTGCAGCTCAGCACATTGAGCAGGAAATGTGAAGAACAGCGTTTCTCCATTATGAAGAAAAGAATTCTAGACTTAAAAGAAGTTTAGAGACTAGCTTGCTGGAAAGAAGATGGTATATGAGAAGCTCCTCTGTTAATAAATAACATTACCTAGTTAAGCTCACATTTTAGTTCTGGGGCATTGCTTTTGCCTTGCTGTTACATAATTTTGCTTTCATTTAAGAGAAAAGTGGAATAAAGTTGAGAAAGTGTCAAGGAAGAGTGAGAAGGAGACTAATACTTAATAATCATTGGTTTCTTTACTGTATTAAATCTGCCTGATTTGAAAAAAAAACACAAAGCAAATGAGCTGCATAAAAGTTGAAACTTAAATTTAGAAAAAAAAATAGCTTTGATTTTTGTCTTCCTTTTATTTTTTTAAGCAATGCATTTATTTTACAGGCCATACAGGGGTTTTGGTTTGTTTCTTGCTCTGTTAAGTGCAGAAGGACACTGTAAGAGTTTATTCTAAACATTGACAATATCTTCTTGAGTCCTGTCTCTGCCTGTTTGGGGTCATGCAGCCGGAACAGTGATAGAGCTGTTGCAAGGATGCTCTTGGTTGTTTTGGTGGGTTTTGTTTGTTTTTGTCAGTTTTGTGAGTATGTTTTGGTTTTGTTTTGTGTATCTTTTGATGATGCCATGTCTTTAGATGCCAACGACAGGTTATCAAGAGGAACAGGGAAACAGCTAAGACCTTGAGCACCTATACAGAGTCTGGTTCACAAGTAACAATAATTGGTATATAATTCTTTGGTGTATCTCTAGGCTGGAATTAAATTTTGCATATGGCTGAACTTAATCTAATTGTTCCATGGTGGCATTTGAAATGTAGTAGCTTCGAGTGCTCTAGGATGAGGGTGTTTGATTTAAGATGTGGATGGCTGCTGATGCATCTGGAGGTCAGCTTCTCTGAGGAAGGCTTTGCATTTTGCTGTTGAGCTCCAAACCTTGAAGAAAGCACATAAATCTTGTTTTGCTTCTGGTGCTTTCATATAGTTTTACAGGTCTGCTTTTCTGTAATACTATACCCCCTCAAGTCTAGTGTTCTAAGGCTTGAAATTTGCAGCAATATCTATCTGCTTTGTTGAGAAACTGAAGCAGAATCTGTGTAGTGTGCAGTTCTTTCCCTTTCATAATGTCTTTAATGATAGTGCAAACAAGATTCTTAAAAGTTAATCATCAAGTGCAGTAATGATTCTCTCTGCCACATTTCATTTGGCTTAAGAAAAAGCTGGTTTTAGGCTTGGCAGGAGTTAAAATCCCAGTAATGCTCATAAGAATGTTCTGCAAGCAAAGCTTCTGTTAATCCTGCTCCTGACATGCTCACACATCATTTAATGTGAAATCTGAAGCGCTTGTACTGAAAGATCTGCACCTGTGTTTTTGAACTTACAGAAGGCAGTAGTATGGGCACAAACTGATACCCTGTTACAAGCTAAAGGTCAAATGACCTTTGTGTTGTTATTATCAACACAAGGGTTGTATTGAGGCAGGAGCGTATATGATTGATGCTCTGCAACAGTTGATACTCAGCAACCTCACAGAGTGGATTTAGCAGTATGTGATAAATTGCTGTATTTGTATAAGCCTCAAACTCTGGAGTTAGTCATTGCTGAATTACTGCTAACCAAATTCTGCCATGAAACACTTATGTGTAAGAAGCTTTTGTTCTGCGCTAACTTTTTTGCTCTGCACTAACTAAAAAAAGTTGCTGGTATGTATGATTTCTTTGTATATGTTACAGAAGTGAGCAGAGTCCCTGACTGTACAACGTAGTTTAAAAATTAGCTAAGGATAGTGAACAACAGTATAGTCATCTGAACATAAGTATCTGTGAAAAACACTGGTCGTTTCTTTTGAAAAATGATTGTGTCGCTTTTCAGCTAACAAACCAACAAAAACACCAGGGTTGCTGCAGTGTTTTAACATGGGGAAGAAACAAAGTACCTCTCTTCTGAGCTAGCATAACGTTAAATACAGCAAACCCTCAAATCTTTTAAAGTGCTTGCCTCCGAACCTGTTTGCATTAGGTCGTTTTGGTATGGTAAAACAATTTCTTAAGTTATAAGGCTATTTTACTATGTTTCCATGGTGCTTGCCAAGAAAACCTGAATTGCAGTGTGCTGTTACAGAGTAATCTCCTGTTGAGTTCTCTGGTGCTTAGAATGACCTTTGCAGCGTGGTGTGAATTCTGAATTTTGACCCTAAACCTGTTATATCCTGGTTTGTGTGGGGTTGGTTGGGATATGCAGTTGTCCCATGGTACGTGTTGTTTGACAGTTCTTCGGAAGCAGACAAGTATATTTTAATGTGCAAGTAAATTCAGGGCAACACCTTTTTTGTGGCCAGGGTTTAGCTGATGAGAAGGGACTGTAGTTTGTTACTTGCCACTGGCAAAATAAAATAAATGGCTTTCATAATGATGCTGCAGCAGAAAGAGGAACGTTTATTGTCAGCGACATAGCCCTACCCTTAGGTACTTCTGACTTGTCTTTCCCAGCTCTCCTCAAGCAAGCAGCCCTGTCGAAAGCTTGATACGCTGGCAGGCGCTCTGCAGCATTAGAGGAGAGGTGACTTCCACATTGTCTCCTAATCCCAAGACAGCCATCAGTCCTATAGAATATTCTTTTTAAGGCAAAGATCCCTCATCTATCCTTACTTTTTATTATTTTGTTCTTGAAGTGAGGCTAGGAGGGCTAAGAATGAGCGTAGCAGTAACTCTGCAAGTTAGTGTTGTGGGGTTGTTTTTGTTTGTGTGTGTGTGTGTTTTGGTGTGTTGTTTTTTTTTTTTTTTCTTTCCCAAAGGAAGACTCAGACTTCATGTCTCCAATGCTACAGGAGGTGGCATTTTGGGTGAATTTTAACTACCCTTATCCTTCCCCCTCCCCGAAGCTGTTTATAACCTCTGGAAGTTGATCAGTGGATTTCCCTGACTGGTTGCCCAGCCACACAAATTTGGCTTGGGAGGAAGGAGTGGATGGACATCAAGGGACACAGAAGTAGGTAGCATGTAGGCAGGGAACCTAAACAAGCTGGAGCCCTTGTAGATGTAATGGAGAAGAGCAGTTACCCAGTTTGCTTCTTCCAGCTCTGTTTTGGGAATCCAGGGGATAATTTTGAAGCTCTTCACCCTGGCACAGTTATAAATTTCTGGTATGTGTCTTAAAAGTAAGATGTTCATATGTTCTCTCATCAGTCCACAGTTGTGCCTAGGACCTAGGTGCTGCAAATACAGCCTAAACGTGCTGTAAACAAATAAAAGTATAGATAGAAGAGTGAGTTACCACATACTACAAGTGGAGTACCGCAGGGGAAGGAGGGAAGCAGCAGTGACTTGGTAACAGAACAGGTCAGAGCTGAACATGTCAAACTCTGCTGATGTCCGTGCAGGGAAAATCACTTTGCTACTTGGTACTATTGCTACTGTACCTGAAAATAAAACTTGTCATTCATCATCTGATGATCATACTGAGTGAGAATGGGCAGGGAAAAATGAAGATGTTTCTACATTTGTTCCCCCATTAATATAGACATGTGTAGACCTGAGGAAAATAGTTTCAGTGGAGTTTTTGAGCTGTGCTTAATCATTAACCTGTAACAGGTTCTTTATGAAAATAAATTTGAAAATTCAGCTGATTTCAGTTTGAGGAGGTTTCCTGTGCGTTGTGCATCCCATAACTGGTCGACAGGGAAGAAGGAATACTCAATACACCTCTATTTCTCGTAGGGAAACATGAGTGTTGAAACTTAGTGCTGAAAAAGCAGCTTACAAAAACAACAGCATCAGCATGGAGCTGCTGGCATCAACGCAAACCTTACGAAAGATAACTGACCGTGCTTAATGATAAATCTTCCAGTATCTGCCGTACAAATGCAATCCATATTTTTCTTATTCAAGGAAAAAAACTTGGCATTTCAGAGGGGGGCTTCACTACACTATCTTCAAATTAGTGTATGCCTGATGTAGGAAAAATTGTACAGCTTTCTACTGTTAGCCAGCACGATTTGTAACAAATCCAAAGCTGGCTGTGTGTAGTGAGCAGCAGAAGCAGCTCTGTGGAGTGACAGTTCAAGTGCTGGAGGCACCAGGGCTGCTATCTTCTCACTGCATCCAAAAGAAAACAAATCAAGATTATTATTGATGATCCATGTTCTAGCTGGAAGCTGTAGTTCTTTACCCCAAGTGAAACCGGCAACGTGATACAGGAGAATTCAGGAATGTATTAATTTCCTGCAGCCTGAGTGTGTTACATGGTTTTAACATATAAAAAGTATCACCCTAACCAGTCTAATGACATTCTCATTGTGTTACGACTTTGTGCAGTTAGACTCCAGAGTGAGGAAGAGAGAGTTTTAAATGGGTGTGTATGATAAGGCAGTTGTAATGCATGATTAGTTAGATAAGGATAGCACAGAAGCACAGCAGATTTTACCTGTGTTTATAAGTTGGACATGTCCTTACATAAGTTGTAAAGCTTGAGGAAATCCCTTTTTATAGCTTCTCCTGGTTTGGTTTGGCTTTGTTTTGGTTTTGACCTGAACAGTTTTGTTTGTACAAAAAATGAGTAAATTCCACCTGTGACTTTTAATTCTTTTTTTAATAGTAAACATTGCTGCAAGGTTCAACTTCTGAATTTCATATAGTCAAACACAGTGCAGTTTTATTTTTGTTATTTCTCCACTGTTTTGAATAACTTGGCCCAAATTCCCTACTTCAGCAGCCTCAGGGAGGCTGTACTGTGACTTAGAAAACCGGGGAGGCAGCTCTCCCTCCTTGAACTGCAGTTGCCTGTTCTCTCAGCACAGGATGGACAGGTAAACACTACCAAGGCTTCTCTTTATTGAAGTTGCAGAATGTTTTGCTGTCAGATTGGAGAAGTGCTGATTTTCAGTCTTCCTCATAGTTTTCTTGCTTCTCTGCCTAATGCGATTTTTTTTTTTTTTTGGGGGGGGGGGGGGGGGGGCAGGAGGCAAAAGAAAGAATAAAAGTAAGGAAGTGCTTTTGACACACTTTAAAAGGTTTCTTCAAAAGGTGTATCTGCGTTTTGCTGTCTTGCTTGTGCCCCTGAGAAATGCATGCTGTTCACTGTGTCTGATGGTATGTATAACTTCCAAAGTTCTGTGTATTCAGTGGGGCAAACTGAATGCGTGCAGCTTACAGGGTCTGGTACTGGTGGGTAGCAGTCATAATTTTACATTGTCGTGATAGTCTGAAAAGGGCTTTTCTGCAGCATCATGGTGGTAAAATACTTTCTTCTTTATACTTTAAGGATTCACTTCCATGTCTTCTGATTTCCCATCTTTTTTCTAAGGAGGCTATGTAGTTTTCGTAAGGCAAGAGAGGGAAGTAGAAGTGTCAAGACAGAATTGAAAAATGTGAAATATGGAACATTGTGAAGTTGCAAGTGCGTGTTTTGTAATCTCAATATTAAGGTAACTTCCCTGAATACTGCAAGACTCAGCTGTAAACTGTGATAAGTTCAGTTATGTATAGAATCAGAGAAAGTGGAAAGAAAAAGGGGGGGGGGGAGACAAAATTAGAGTAACAGTTGAAAAGTGACAGAAGATGTGGTCTAAACTCTTCAGACTGGGTTAGGTAGTATCGTAGAGCATGCTGACCTATACTACTTTTGGGTTGCTCTATTGCCATAGTGAATGTGGAAATATGTGACACTCGTTCACTGCTTTTTGTATCAGGAGGCATTCTCACATAACTGGCAGCTGATAATCTTTTGCATCACAGAGATGTCTAACCCAAAGCTTGTATTACAGACTTCCTGGAATGTTGGGTTGGGGTTTTGTGTGTGTGTGTATTTTGTGTATTTTTGTTTGTTAGTTTTAGGATTTGGCTTTTTGCTTGTTAGCTTGTTTGTTTTGTATGTGTGTTGGGGAGGGTTATCGTGTGTTTTAGGTTTTGTGTGGTTGTGTTTTTTGTTTGTTTGTTTGTTTGTTTTTTGTTTGTTTTTATTCTGTTTATTTTCTTGCAGTATTTGTCATTCATTCTGTTAAGGAACATTAACCAAATAACAGGGAGTTTACATTCTAATTTTCATTATTTAGAGGAGGTTTGAAAGCTTATCTGCTGTTGTTTCTTATGCATGTTTTAACATCAGGGAATCATTTTCTGGATTGCTCCTTTTCTGATAGAAGGAGAGCTATAGTAGGGTATGATACTTCCATAGTGAGAGTAGAAGTAATTGTCTCCTTCATACTGACCTTGCTAAAGTAGAAGTGGCTTGAGCATGCAGATACTCCCAATATCCTCTACTCTTCAAAGACTGTGTTGTTTATTGATCAAAATATTCTAATGCTGCCTCTGAAAGAACATCTGCTTCTCTAAGCAAACGCACATTGATGACTATGTATGTCGTGAAACTTGTGTCTTAAAAAGCTTTGTCTAAGCCAGTGTGCTGATATTTGCTGGGTTTTTATGTGCTCTGTGGCTCCTGGTCTCACACAGTTGTTGTGCTGGTGCCCTTTGTCTTTACTGGAGTTTCATTCAGAAGCGCTACCGTGGTTTTGATGAAAATGCAGTTAAAATAATGTTGTGCTGGTATTTGTGTAATATTTTAACTGAAGTTCCCAGCCCAATTTGGGTTAAATGAAAATGACTGAGAAATAAAGGGCTTTCCTGCATTGTTGTTCTGGACCCTGGTATATCATGGGACTCTACTGCAGGTTAAAGCTCATGCACATAAGGTCAGACTGAAGGTGAAGCTACCTTTCCTTTAACATAATATTTAGACAAAGTTAGGGAATCTGTGAAATAAAGACATTTTTATGAAAAGTGAAGCTTCACAAGTAGAAAAGGGGGAAAAGCATTTGTGGCTTGCACTATAAATTCTTTAGTGTAATTGTTTACTTGACTTTTCCTCAGAAGTCTTGCATGGGTGATGAGCAGATGGTATCATCACCCCTCAAGACAGGGTGGGAGATACAGAAATTGCTGCAGTCAGCTGCAATTACTTTAACATGTCAAATACCCAATTATTAAAGTGCTGATAATATGCACAGTTCTTGAATTTTGTGGTCTAGCCTACCTTTCTGTATAGTTACTTTAAAATTTTAAAACCACACATAGCATTCATAGGAACCTTTTTAGGGTGCTGTCAGTGAGCCGTGTACATAGCCTTCATTACATGTTGGTTTTACCTGTGGCTTCTGTAGGATGATTTAAAATAGTTTTTCTAAGAAAGCTAGCACCCTTGAGGTAACTAGCAAAAATATGCCTGTAGTTGAAATCATCAAGATACTTATCTGGAGATTGTAGTTTGGTTAAGTCAGTGAATAGTGCTGTAATACCACAAAAGTTTCCAAACATAAAACTCAGAACGTCCTCTGAGTAATTAAAATGTGCCTAAGCTAGTTTTCTTTTTCTCATTTAGAATCCCTGGGACCTACAGACAGCAGGAGTACACCTGAATAGAGTATTAAATAAATGTTTCTGATCTAGATGGTAATCAGTATGCCGAAGGAATTACCTTGTTAATAGATTAATGTGCTTTGGAATTTTATTAGAAGAAAATACTATAAATAAAATATATGTGAACAGATTTACTAAGGATTGTGGCTCTTTCATAAAAAAACTTCCTTAGGGTGACTATCATGTTATTCTACACAACATGTTCCAGCTGTCTTTCATTTATAATCCACTAAGTGTTTTCTTTAATCTTTGGGGATTTATTCACAGTCATCAAAATAATGAGATTTTTGCAGTGTAATTTTTTTCATTGTTCCTGTACGCTCCCTCATGCCTAAGTAATTTTATCAGAAGAGGCAGAGTTTTGTTTTCTCCTTAAGTTTACACTGAAATACAGTTTTCACTCTTAAAACCTGACAGTGTATAAGGTTTGTTAGGGAGTTTCTGCAGTGCTCACTTTAAAAGATCAGTTTGTGAGGCTTGGGTCAAACAAGAGCACCAAAAGTATACCTACTAACTTGCAGTGCTTGCATGGATTTTAATTTCATGCTTGAGCCTTGGCTGGATTAAAAGGTTTAATTATGTCATTCATAGATTTTGGCAAGCTGTGAGTAGTTACTCATGTGCACAGTGGCCTACAGGTGTTTTCCAGACTGGCAGCCAGTGGCAGTGTGTTCAGTGGGTAAGAATCAGCCCCTGCTTGCAAACCATCTTTTTTACCTGAGCCTGATTGCCCTGGCACTTGGCCCTACATCTATGTGCTTCTGTGCCACAAACACAAATGACTGATAGCCCCTTCCCAAGGGGCAGACCGAGAAGAAATGCACTGTCTTTGGGAGCTAATTTCTTGAGCTGAGGTCCTGCAGTGTTGAAGTCTTTGCCTCATCCTACCTCTGTGGAAACCTGGGGAGAAATCCCAGCCAAGAGGTAGCTTGTGCTCCACCTGGCCTTTGGATCCCCAGTGGCCTCAAACACTAGCTCAGAAACCTGGAGCCACTTGTGGAGACATAGAAATCTCCATGACAGGTCACTTTGAGAGCTGCTGAAGTCTGCAGATCAGCTAATTTGCTGCAAGGGGTTTTGTGTGCAGTTTGACACCTACTGTAGCTATATATTTAGATGCAAGTGCTTTGTTGTAATGAATGTGCTTGTACAAGCCACAGGCTGCTAGAAGTCCTTTCTCAGCAGAGGCAAAAATGAATTTTGTTTTCCCCTTAGGTACTTTCAGCTAAAATGGATTCTTATACCTTTCACACACACACAGTATCACAGTATTATCAGGATTGGAAGAGACCTCACAGATCATCTTTGCAAGCAGTGAGCTGCTAAGGAAGCACATTGGAATATAAAAATTGTGCTTAGTAATAGTGGCTCTGGTGATTGATGGCCTCTTGTGGCAACCACTCCACAATATATGAGTGGCAATTTTTGTAATTTTTAACTCTCCACTTACATATTGACTCGCTACAGCCATAAAGATCATAGAATCAGTTTCAGTCATAAAAGACCTTTTAAGATCATCTAGTCTAACCACTATCTAGCACTGCCAAGTCTGGTTCACAGAGAACTTTGTAACTGGTTGTGTGATTCAGTTTACCTACTCTGTTTTCTCCATCAGAATGAAAAGTAGGTGATTGTTTTTACAAGTCATTTATATGTTGCTACTGAAAAATGTCAAATGGGTAACAGCATAGATGGACGACAGATTTCCATGGAATCTGCTGAATCCTTGTTGAAAAAACGTTGTGGAGTAAATCAGACTAGATTCCCTTCTCTATAATGCAAAAGATGCAGAAGATCGCAAAAGACTTTATTTAGTGGATTCATTGCAATTGTTTGATATCTGCAGCTGTACTGGCAGCCACAAAGCCGTTGAAGGAGAGGGCAGAAGAAGCCCTCAATGCATTTTGAAAAAAAACCTCCATAGATGTTTCCTTTTCTTGGAGACTTGCAATACTGAGTTGTTCTTGTGATTTTGTCTGTTCTGTTTGTTTTGGGGTCTTCAGTCTTGTAAGCTTTTCACTATAATCTTCTGGGTCAAGAATGAAACCTTCAAATGTGCAATAAAGGATTTATATATATATATATATATATATTTTTTTTTTTTTTTTCCCCTTTATGCTTCCTCTTCCCATACTCATACTGTTCATTTAGTGTCTCTGTGGTGACACTGTTACTGTAGTGCTCATACTGTTGATTTAATGAAATCCAGATCAGACCAAGAGTGACTTGCATTTTAAAAACACTTCCCCATCCGTTATCCCCCAGCCTTCTGAAAGTAAATAAGTGAACAGTAGGAAGTTTATATGCTCAATGCAAACTGATGTAAGAGTATTATAAGTGTGCATGTCTACAGGTATGTTACCTAGAATAGTACTGGGACAAAGGCACTGTGTGTCTGGTTGTGACTGGCTCAGAGTGGTCTGCTGTTCTTGGATATACCAAAATGAATGTGAACACGCAATGCTTTGTTATAAATACCCAGAATATCTGTATGTCCACAACTTGTGCATAGCATGGCAGGAGAGTATTTGAATTATTGCAGGTACTTGTTTGTGGGGCTGGCTGGTGTGGAACCTTTCTGAGCTTTCTTTGTATGTCCAGTACCAGCACAGAAAGGGTCTCCCAATTTTTACCAGAATCAATCATTAGTGCTGCAATACAAACGCTGAATGATTTTGTAGTTACTGGTGGACTCAGAACAGAAGAAATGGACTGAGTTTTAAAGAGCATAGTGTGCATGTATTTTATCAGGACTGGTTTAACTGTTTGGAGTGGGGGTTTTTTGTGTATATGGTTGTTGTTTTGTTTGTTTGTTTTAAGTGCAGCATCAAGATCTTGACTTACTGAATAAAAATGTATTAGTTCTGGTTTCTGTCAGAAACAATCTGTCCTGGTAATCTGGGAAATGAAAGCCAAACTTTTAGGAGGGAGGATTTATTATAATTCTCGTGTCAAAACATGCCCTTCATGTTTACGTAGGTGATTTCAGACCTTATCTCTTCACAGAAAGGGCATGTTTCTGACAGCTCCCCAGCTCCAAGGGTGTGAGGGAGGCCTGAGGGTCGGCAGGCATACATGGTGAAAACAGGGGTACCACCCTACCTCTGCAACCTCTCTCCCCTAAACAAGTGGGCTATGGTGGCTTCATGGTAGTTGTGTTACAGGTGTCTCTGTTAATAAAATAAATACACTGCAGGAACCCTGGGGACCTATGGAAAAACAAAACAAATAATGATAAGCTCAATTATTACTCTGTTTTGCTTCAAGGCTGGAATGCTCCCCAAGAAACTTCACAGAAAGATGTTTTTGACTTGGGAACATGATATATGTTTACCCATGCTTTATCTACCACTTAAAGATTGCATTCTCCTGTGTTACATGTTAGATATGTATGAAGGGCTACTAGGCTTGAGTCCATTGAGATTTGAATCTTTGACAGTGTTGTTGGACACCGAGGTTACCTTTTTTTCTAAATCACCTACGCTCGTTAATTTAGGAACAGAGGTATTTTCATGAGTGCCACTAGTTGCCAGTAGGCATCTTGAAATTGTCATTGTCATTGAATTGTTGACTTAAACATATGAGCCCAAAAAGAAATGAGAAGCGGAACAGTATCTTTTTATTGTGAGAGTATGTGTAAGTGGTAGGGGAAGATGAGTTTGGAATTTCAGGGACTTTATTTCTTGAACAGTGTTGTGTTACTATCACAACCCACATTCAATATCTAGGGGAGTTCATTGAGGGAGAAAGGAATCTTAAAACCCACTTCTCTCCTCTGAGCAGCTCTTGGATTCTCAGTTTGGGATAGCTTGACGTCCATGTTAGCTGAAGGGCATGGTGACACTGCAGCTGTGGTTGACCCCCTCTGATCATCCATGTAGTTTGACATTAATATTTACTTTGCTTCTATGCAGTCATGCTGAGGACCTGTGAGAGTGACTACAAACACTGATAGTTCAAAAACTGACTTGTCCCAGGCCAGAGTTAGTTTTCTTAAAGAAAGATAAAGCAAGCAGAAGCAACCCATGTGCTCTTTTTCATTGCTCTTTGGATTTGAAGTCTAGCCTGGTATTTCTAACAATTTACCCATAATAATCTGAAAAACAAGAATTTCAATCTCCTATTTGACTTGTAACCTTTGCTGTGGGGGTAAGCATTATAATTTGTCTTCTTTGGCGCCCAAAAGTAGTGCATGTTTTTAAAGAACAGGAATGCACTGGAGTTGGAAGGGGCCACTAGAGATCATCTAGTCCAGCAGTAAGCTGGAACATCCTCCAACTACATTACATTGCTCAGAGCCCCATCAAACCTGACCTTTAATGTCTCTGGGGAGGCAACCTCCACCATCTTCCTGAGCAAACTGTTTCAGTGCTCCACTACCCTCATCATAAAGGATTTTTTTGAATGTCCAATCTGTAATTCTAAGTATCCCACTGAAGGTTATGAATCTTCTCTGCTTAAAGCTAAAGCATTGGTTTCCTGAGTGTTACTTGATGGTGTATTTGTCTTGCAGAATCAGGAAAGAAATGTCTGTCTTTATAGAAGATTACAGCCTAAAGCTGGGACAATTTCAGTTTCCTCAATTTTTTTGTCTTCTGACAGTATTCATGCACTTCCTTCAGCAGGCTTTGTGGTGGAGGTAAAGACCACATCAGATGACCATAAAAAGATTAATCTAATTTGTAAGTACCTGGCAACTACAAAGTAGTTTTGTCACAGTTTGAAATGTAAATGATTCCATGCTCTACATTTACGTTACTCATACATGGCCAATGGTCTGCTAGCTTGAGATTTTAACTTACCTCAGCAGAAAGTGAGCCTATATGTATTGTAGAATAAGAAAAAGATGATAAAATTATGTTTATCATAAGGCAATCTGAAAATGACATTATGTTCATAGTTTTGAAAGGGTAATCACTGAAGCAAAGGATATAGTCAGCCTGTCCTTACCAGTCTAAAATAAATAAATGATAGTTCATTTGAATAAAACTCAGCCATCAAAGGTAAATTGTGGACTTCTTACTATGCAATTTTGATTACTTAAAACACAAGCATTGCCAGGTTTTGGGGTTTTTGTTTGATTTGGTTTTGTTTCTTTTTTCCTGGTTTTGGAGAGAAAACTTTGGGCAAATTGAAAAGATGAAGCTTAAGCAAATTCATAGTTGGAGTTCTGTGGTTTTTGTTTGTTTGTTTGTTTGTTTGTTTTTTCATATATTAAGCCTTAAAATCTTTGTTACCAAATGAATAAGCACTGAACCAGGTCTATAATCTGTTAAAACTCTCAGAAGCCTTTGAAGAGTGTCATTTTGGGAGAACTTGCAGTTTTTGTCCTCTGATGGATGAATACTTCAGCCCTCCTCCTTTTTCTGCTGGAGGAAGCAATTAGCTCATAAATTAGCCTAACTCGGTGTAGAGCTTCATATCGCTCATCATAGTAACTTAAAAGTTTGCAAATGCTTTGTGAAAGAAAAGAAAACCAAAACCGGAAGCAAACCCAAAATCCCAAACTAAAAATCGCAGGGCAGGCTGCCTAGGAGACCGGCTGTGGTTTTTTGCTCCTGGTGGTGGTAATGGACGATGCCTTTCAGTTTTCACTTAAGGCCAGGCCCTCCTTTGCTGTATCTGGACACTGAGTGGTGTGTAAAGTGATTTCATGGAGAGGCAGGGAAGTATCTATGGCTAGAAGGAGGACCTGATAACAAAGGAATGTAGTCTTTTGTCTGGCTGCCTCCTTGAGGCTTGCATCACCAGTGGTCATGTAACTGCACACTGCTTGTGTTGAGGAGGAGTGAGTGGCAGAAGCATGGATGGGAGCATAAACACAGAGTAGGTGAAGGATTGAAAGAGAAGATAATCCTGGAGAGAAGAATGAAGTGCAATGTAAAATGGGAGGAAAACAGTGTGGGTGCTAGGTATGCCTGAGGAATCGTGACAGGATTAGGCCATGAGAGCCAAGGCCTGTCTGGCTTTCTGCAGAGGGGCTGGGTACGCTGTGATGCCAGATGTCATTTCTTGGGTGTTGCAGGGAGCCGATTTAGAGTGCTGCTGGCTGAGGCTGGCTCAGGAAATTCTCTTAACAGTTTTAACCTTCATAGAGAAGATAAAGGTAGCTCAATTTAGCAATTTCTGTAACACTGAGCAGAATTCAGAAGTTGCACAATACAATTAAGTATGTATTAGAAGAGAAAAAAAAAAATATTTCAAAACTAGGGTTGCAAAACTGGGTGTTTCCTAACTTTGACATTCCAGAATTCAGATAGGCTTGTGCAAGTATTGCACATACAGGATAGACACTTGAATCCAGCTTTACCATGGGGACTGGGGAAGAAGATGCTAACTTCTGGGCTTTTGTGCTTGTTTTTTATTACTTGTCAAAAGATTAATGTGGTACTGATAAGAATTGTTAAATTGACATCTGTGAACTTTGCCTCTGTGTCCTGGAGATTGAGAAAGAGGGCAGTGTCTTTTCCTATTGTTTTTATTTTCCCACATGGCAGGGCTAATATTCTGTGTTTTTTCTAAAAGGTGGTCTGGAACACCCTTCCTTTGATGCTCACTAATGTGTGAGCCAGACCTATTGCCATTTTTGTAACAGTCAAGATACGCCATTCATAACTCCTGGCTTTCATAATTTGTGCTAGTGTTCCCTATTGGCACTTGGACAGCGTGAAATTTTTCTAACAGTTCTGATATTCTTGTGCTTTAAGAGAGCAGAAACTTGTCTCTTCCCATTTCTTGCCCTGAGCACTAAAATTAAGCATTTAAAGGGGAATGTTCACAGCTCTGGACGTCCAGCTGTGCTCTGCCAAAATGACAGGAGCTCTGATTGTTTCTTCATCTATAATTGTCCTGGTTTTAGTCACTGTAAATACAGGCATTTTGGGAAACTCATGCAAATAGTGCACACGCTATTGTGCTCCAGTTTGTCACTATACATAGATTTAAAATCAGCAGCAGCAGCAGCAGCAGAGTGCCTAAATTAAAATTACTGTTTTAAATTCACCTCAGAAAATTTTCAGTGGTTAGAAAGGCAGATATGTGGTCACTTTAATTAGAGTTTAGTTATGTCGCTGAACATTCCAGGTTCCTTTCTTTTTCTTACATGTTCTTCTCTTTGAGAGAGAACTGTGGTGCATTTTAAGGAATACAGTGTACAGCGTTAGGAGATCTAACTTTTCCCGATGTGCAGAGCACTCAAATCTGAAGCCAGTGAACACTGACAGAACTGAGAATATTAGAAAATTAGATTATTGTTTGGGCCTTTATTCCTCACCCACTTCTACCCCTTGTGTTATATAAAACCCGATTCATATTCTATTATGTATGGCGTTCCCATGGATGTCAGTGAAGGACCTACATCAGACAATTTTTAGCACAGGGAAGTGAAGTGGTGGTGAGAGTAATTAAATGGAAGTCTGAATTAAAGAACGTGGTCCTGCCTGCTTTTTCATCTCTATTTAAATGAACAGAAATGAGAATGAAAATGGATCTTGCACTATAATCTGTCTCACTCCCTTTTTTTCATACGTACTATTTTAGACAAAAAATATCCCACAAGTCAAACTTACTATGTGAAAAAGGGCCTCTCTTGCAAACCCCTACAGTGGGAATGGAACAACAGATTTCTACTTTGTGCAGCCAGAGCAGTACTATGGCCACAAAGCAAAACTGACACTAACCCAAGCAAACATTTTGTCTTATTGAGAAAATGGTGTAATTTGTTTCAGATTTTGTTGTCCTTGTTTTTTCTAGGGTAGGTAAGGTAGGCCAGATACTCAGGCTTTTTCTTTACAAGGGCATAGATTGGCTAATCCTATTTTAAAATATGGAGTAAATCCACAGGACTCTCTGCTCTGGAGACATCACTGCTGTATGGTACTGTACATAAATGATTTCTTATTGTTAGAAAAGGTACTGAATAAAAAATGAAGAGGCCACACCTTGAGTACTGTGTCCAGTTCTGGGTTCCTCAATTCAAGAGAGGTGTTGAGGTACTGGAATGTGTCCAGAGAAGGGCAACAAAACTGGTGAGAGGCCTGGAACACAAGTCCTATGAGGAGAGGCTGAGGGTGCTGGGGTTGTTTAGCCTGGAGGAGAGGAGGCTCAGGGGTGACCTCATTGCTGTCTATAACTACCTGAAGGGAGGTTGTAGCCAGGTGGGGGTTGGTCTCTTCTCCCAGACAACCAGAAACAGAACAAGGGGACACAGTCTCAAGTTATGCTGGGGGAAGTATAGGCTGGATGTGAGGAAGAAGTTCTTCCCAGAGAGAGTGATTTGCCATTGGAATGGGCTGCCCAGGGAGGTGGTGGAGTCACCAGCTCTGGAGGTGTTCAAGAAAAGACAGTTCTGTGGTCTAGTTGACTGGATAGGGCTGGGTGCTAGTTTGGACTGGATGATCTTGGAAGTCTCTTCCAATCTGATTGAATCTATGATTACTATGTGGAGCTTTTCTGGTAAGAAAAGGTGGCATGAAAAAAAGCCCGAGCCTGTCAGTGTATAGAAATAATGGCTCAAAGGTAATTCTTCAAATTTCTGGTTTTGCCCTAATATTTCCATTAAAATAAAACTGCTAAACTGCTTTTGAACTTCATCATTTTGCTGCTGTTCACTCTCTAAATGTTACCTGTGAAGCTACTTGCCTCAGAACATGTTTGTGTGTGGTACCTTTCATCTCTGAGGAGTGGGCACTTCTTCACGTGTTGCAGGAATTGCTTGTATCTGATGATGTACCAACATAGAGGAAGGATTCAAGACAAACAAGCCTAGTAAGCTTAGCTGAAAAACGGTGCTTTAAACAACAAAATTGTTTATATGATCCGTTATGAACAGTTGGATCTAATTCAAAGTGTTTACCAAAATGGAAAGAAAAAAAAAAAAAAAAAGAGGAAAAAAATGTTTAATTCACAGGTTCAGCCTCAGCAGGATTTGGTTTTGTGTGGGTTTTGTCTTAGTAGACAAAAGATCTGTAGGAAATTATTTTTTTTTTCACCTTGCCTGTGATCATTTAGTAAAGCAGGCGAAAAATCTTCTAATACGTTTGTCCATCAGATACTTATTTGTCCATTAGCAGATCTTGGAGGTGCCTTGCATTTGCCTGCTTGAAGCTGAGGTCTCTCCCTCACAAGGAGCCTATCAGCATCGCACTCATGCTTAGCGACATTCTTGCTGCAGCTTCACCTTTGCTTTTTTACTTTTGAAACTCTACTTGTGAGGTCTCTTGAACGTCACTAAAATGTTCTGTAACCCTCCCTTGCTCTCATGCTGGACAGCCTGTAGCTGTTAACGATTTTCTTGAATTGTGGTGTGTCTCTTAGCAGTGTCACATTAGTGTCTTAGTCGATGCACAGTGTAACTTTAGCACCTTCAGTGCCCTGCCGCAGAGAACAAGATGCTTTTCTCTCCACTCCACCCTGCCACGGTGCAGCCCTCTCAATACTTATCCTTATGCACTAACCTAGTTGTTGATGAATGTACTCGCTTCTCCTGGTAGATACATAGGAGTCTTGACCTAAGACTGGTTGTAGGAAGATGGGAGCAGTGGAGACTGATGGAGGATGGTGTAGAAAGTAATGAATCATTTTTTTTGACTGTTAAGGACAGAGCCCTTCCTGGACCTGAGACTAATGGGTGGCTCAGAGACACTGAATTTCGTAGGACTGTCTAGTAGTTTTAGTTTTGAAGCGTTTTCTCCCCTTATTTCTGTGTGCAGTGTGTTAGCTTATTGTTTCTGTAGCTGTATTTCCCCCTACCCACACATTAATAGCATGAAAAGACTGTTCTAAAATTTACACTTTTGTTCCCAATGGATGGGAAGTGCAGCAGGTTTGTGAAAAAAATGCTTAAGATTAATGCTGCTCTTATTATGTCCTTTGCTTTCTGAACTTAGTGATTGTTGCCTTTGTTGTATAATTTATTAGAGGTCAATTTTCGTTTGATTTACAGCTGTAGATGTATTGCAAGATTTGTGCATACGATATGCTGGTTTAGGCATTACTCAGTTTACTTTCTCTTCCACTTCTTGTTCCCCTCCTCTCTCCACAGGGCCATTTATTTCTGCAACGAAACAGAAGGATGTGCTTGGTTGCACTTCTCAGCAGCTCTGCAAGCCTGTGGAGAGTGTGGGCTGTCACTGTATGCAGCATCCTGGAAAATGCTCCTTCCCTTGAAGAAGTAATCTGCTGAAAAGCACGTACTCGTACAATTGTTCCAGCCTGCCTCACCGCTCTCAACGTCTGAAATGCCTGCTCTCTAATACTCCTTGGGGTTTGCATTTCTTCTGCTGGAGACACACTATCTGCTGCAGTTATCCCAGGAACTCTGAAGAGCAAGGACCTTGAAAATGGCTCTGTGTGCTTTTTTTGCAGTTTGGGGTTTGTTACTAGATGTGGCAGTAGCGTTTGGCCCGGTGCCAAGGATCACTTGGGAACACAGAGGTAAGATGTGAAATCTTAGTGCTATATGGGACATTACCACAGCCTCAGGGTTTCTGTGGGATCTGGAACTTGTTGAGGCTGTGCTTTCTTCCAGCTTGGTCAGGTGTTTCTGGCTGTGCTGCACATATTATGAAGTGCTTAGGACCAGAATATTCTGAAGTGACTCAGACTCTAGGTTAATTCAGATCCTTCAAAGAGTCCAGAATATTCTAAAGTGACTCAGGCTCTGTGTTAATTCAGATCCTTCAAAGAGTTATGAAAACATAGCTTTTTAAAGGAGGAATTCTGAATTTCTCAGCTGAAGAGTCTTGCAGCTGAAGCTTGCTTCAAGAGAAAAACTCAATTCGTGCATTTTATTTAGATCAAATGTTTTTATTCTAAGTTTGAACATAGTAGCAAGATGTACCTCTCCAGCTAGTAAACTATTTTCTCATATTTTTGCCACACTAAGATGTATTTTGACACTAAGCTATCCTGGGCACTAAACAAATCACAAGGTGAAGATACAGAATTGACCCTCTTCTGAAAGCATTATATGGTGCTTAGAGTTGAAACAATGCTCCACACAACACCATTCTCCCTGCATTTGAAGTTGCAGCAAATATCTGTAACATCCTAATGCAACTAGAAGAATTCTAGTTGTGAGCAGCTGTATTAGAAAAGTAACAGGGATCAGAGGAACCTTTAGCTTTTTGTTTAAAATTTAGCCTGAATCTGAAAAAAAAAAAACCACCCAAACAAACCTCTAGAGAAGGATCTCAGAGTAGTTACTTGGTGCTCTTTGGAAATGCCTTTTGAAAGGTTTTGTGTTTGGATCCTCCTTTGCTTCTAATTTGCAGTGATTACTTATCCAAGTGTGCTGTAACCAAACACAAACAAATATATGGGCAGTAGGTAGACTGAAATAAGGGTGTTAAATATGGAGCAGCCATAGTGTAGGAAGAGATAGTAGCAACAAGCTGATTTATGAGATGAGTGTGTCATCAACACAGGAAGTTTTTTTCCTGTTTATTGGCATAGCAATTAGTGAGTTGCTGATGTAGCTCTTCAGAAAGAATGGTCTAGACAAGGCTTGTAGTTCCTGCTTAAACTGTGTTGCTCCTGTCTTGTGTAATAGTTAAAATCTGGCAAGTTGCTGTTTTGATGGTATTATGCTAATGGACTGCAGACCCACGTCCAGATTGCTCAAAATAAATTGAATTTATTTTCTGTTCTTCTTATTTCTCTCTGACTCTGTTTGCTAAAGACTCTTGCATTTAAATATGGGAAGCCTATATCGGATAGGAGGGGGGTATTTGTATTAGTGGAGGAATGAACATGTCGAATTTTATGCGCTACTTCATCCATTTGGGGAAAATTTTCTTGCCAGTTAAAATATTATAAAATCACATGCTTGAGACTGTAGTTTAAAATGGAATGTTTCTTAAGTATTATTGTTGAAAATGTGCTATTTCCAATGTTAGAATTGGGAGAAACAATATGTTGTTCTCTGCCTGTATCTTAAAAAGCCTGTATCTTGTGGCGGTCCTTTGCACAAAATAGTCTCACAGGCTTCCAGTCATTTTTCCATTGTGGTTGTGCATGCAGAAAAAAATATTCTTGCATATTAGTCATTTTGTGTCATTTTTCTCCAATCTACTCTGTTCCAGTCTGGATGCTTCCTCATTCCACTGCGCTTGTGTCTTCATGTTATTTCTTTCTACTATGTGTGTTGTCTCTGATTTCCACTATTACGTGTTTTTTGACTCTGATTTCCACTTCAAAATCATTGTAGTGACCCTTTTTGCCTTCTGTGTCTTCTTTTTCCTGTGGTAATACACAAACCCTATGAGGAGAGGCTGAGGGAGTTGGGATTGTTTAGCCTGGAGAAGAGGAGGCTCAGGGATGACCTCATTGCTGTCTACAACTACCTGAAGGGACGTTGTAGCCAGGTGGGGGTTTGTCTCTTCTCCCAGACAACCACCAACAGAACAAGGGGACACAGTCTCAAGTTGTGCCGGGGGAAGTATAGGCTGGATGTTAGGAGGAAGTTCTTGCCAGAGAGGGTGATTGGCATTGGAATGGGCTGCCCAGGGAGGTGGTGGAGTCGCGATCCCTGGTGGTGCTCAAGAAAAGAGTGGATGAGGCACTTAGTGCCATGGTCTAGTTGATTGGACAGGGCTGGGTGGTAGGTTGGACTGGATGATCTTGGAGGTCTCTTCCAACCTGGTTGATTCTATGATTCTACTCTATGAAGATTTGTCTTCTAAAGTGCAGGATTTTTTGAGAGACTTGTTTGGGGATGTTGCCAGGGACATTGAGGCCAACATAATTGTCTGCAGTGGGTGGATATGTGGAAGGGAAAAGATGAGGAAGGACCTGAACGTGGGTGTGTAAAATGGAAAGTTGGAAAAAAGGGAATTAGCAGGTGGGAAAAAAAAAAAAAAGAAGATGTAGGTTACAGAGATCACTACAAGAGGAAATATTTAAGCATTTCAATTTGAACAACAAAGAAGGGACCAGTAATTTTGATGCTCAGAGAAGAGTAGGGGGTTGGAAGTGACCTCTGAAGATAATTTAGTCCAGTAGCTCTGCTAGAGCAGGATCACCTAGAGAAATCACACAGGAACATGTCCAAGTGGGTTTTGAATGCCTCCAGAATGGAGACTCCAAGTCGCTAGCAAACCTGTTCCAGTGCTCTGCCAGCCTGAAAATGAATGTTTTGTTTCTTATGTTTACATGGAACCTCCTGTGTTCCGGCTTTTATCCATTGGCCCTTGCCCTGTTGCTGGAAACCATCGAGAATAGTCTGCCTCCATCCTCCTGACACTTGCCCTTTAGATATTATCAATCATTAATGAGACACCTCCTCCCACCGCCAAGTCTGCTCTTCTCCAGGCTAAATGCACTCAGCTCTTTCAGCCTTTCTTCATATGATAGATGTTCAGTCCCATAATCATCTTAGTGGCTCTTTGCTGGATACTATTGAGTGTTTCCTTGTTGTGATTGAACTGGGGAGCCCAGAGTTGGATACAGTATTTGACATGAGGCCTCATTAGGGCAGAGTAGAGATGTAAGAAGACCTCCCACAGCCTGCTAACCACACTCTTAATGCATCCTAAGATGCCATTTGCTTTCTTGGCCACAAGGGCACATTGTTGTCTCATGGTAAACTTCTTGTATACCAGGACTCCCAGGTTCTTCTCCACAGAGCTTCTCCCCAGCAGGTCACCCCTCAGCACTTACTGATAAGATGTTGACGATGTGAGCTGCTGTTTGTACTGAACCAAGCTTCTGAGGGGTATCTTGTCTGTTGTATGGGTTGTCCAAACTAACCTTTGTTGTTTTCAGGATAAACAGCAGCTGTTAAACAACTTAGAAAAAGGAGACATAGACTTGACCCTAAGTCACTGTCTTTTCTTTCATTTCAACAGAGGTCCAGCTAATACATTTTCATGAATCAGAAGTGTCAAACTATTCAACCTTGCTGCTAAGTGAAGACAAGGATGTTCTATATGTTGGAGCCAGAGAGGTGATCTTCGCATTAAATGCAGTTAATATTGCTGAGAAGCAGCATGAGGTATGCATTTTAATGCATTTTCTTCTATGTACAAATCATCATCCAAGTTTGATGTGATTTTCTGAGGTCACTAGTGCACTGCACTTTAGGTGGTAGGTACCTAAAGAAGAAAATACTCTATATGGGCTACACCTATGTTACTTCTAAAAGATGCTATGGAGTAAAACATGCTGTCAGATGAGACGAATAAGTGAGAAGTTGGATGTAAACAAATAATTAGAGGTCTCTGTAGGTATTTTCTTCTTTGGGACGGGATGCTATACTGGAAGGACTTTGAGTATCATCAGTAATGGTGGTTCTTACACAAATTTTTGTATCAGGAGTGGACCATCTCCTGTTAACCTGAATCAGAAAGTAACGTAATCCAGAACAGGATCAAAACTTTAGTGGCAGACTTTAGACATGCATTAAAAGAAATTAAGGTCCTGCCCTTTTTGTTTCAGTTTCTGTTCTGTGTTTCTCTGTGTGTGTGCACAGCAAGTGGTGGCACAGACATGTCTGATCCGTCTTGCTTTCAGATGTAACCTGGATGTGCTGAAGCTAGCTTCTAGGAGGAGATTAGCCCATGCAGAGATATGCTAACATTGTGTTGTTTCCAGTTCTTCTAAGACTCCTGCTTCTTATCCCATCAGCAGCACAGGCTGACATTTAGAGGTGTGGCATGGAGTCCCGTTCTGGATATTTTGGAAGATGCTCATAGAGTTTTTAAATATGAAGAACTTGATCATGGGGAGTGGGCAATTTCACCAGCTCCTCAGTACACTGGTTCTGACTGTCAGACACTTCTCTGTATAGTGTGAATTGGTCTTTGATCCCCCTTTCCCTCCAAGTGTTTTTCCTTCAAGTTTGAATGAAATTAAAAAGTGATTAAAACAGCAACAGTTGCATTTCCTTAATGAATATGGTAATAGACATCTCATTAGCAATTTGAGGAAAACGTCATTATGAACTCAAAAGGTAATGGCAGTAGTTCAACCCCACTTAAGGCACATGCATTTAGAAGTGTCACTTCAGCAGGAAATAATGGCTTTGAATCTTTGAAAGCTATTTGAAAATGGCTTGCACTTGCATATAATTTTAGGATTGCCTTTTATTGGTGCGTTATTGCAAGATTTTCAGACCTGGCATTGAATGTATAGCGCTTTGAATGTGCCTTTTTGTTGCTTTTTTTTTTCCCACTTAGTTACACTGGAAGGTCACAGAAGATAAAAGGGCCAAATGTGCAGTCAAGGGAAAATCAGAACAGGTATGTGCTTCTATTGAACTTTGAGGAAGATGTTACACCTTTCACTTCTACTTTTAACATTTCTCCTCTTGAAAGACTCCAGCTACATGAAGTTAAAATTTTCAGATAGTCACGTAAATTCTTTACCTTGAGCTTTAGAAACTTCAGCAGGCTTAGTGGCTTTTGGTTATTTGCTTGCTTGTTTTATTTTTAGTTCCTTATTTCTTGCTGGTGAATATTTGAAATCTGCATACACCTTGATGTGTGCTTATGTTACAAGATTCTGCCATTAAAATGATGCTACACCAGTATTAATTTCACTGAGCTAATTGATAGCACACATCTCAGTTTGTTATTGCAATAATTGCTACACAACATTTGGTTTTGCAAAACGACTGACAGATTTGCTTGCCTTGCTTTAGGGCATTGACCAGTGCTGTTCCACCAGTGCATTTGTCACTAACTACATGTGGTGCTCAGCAGGCGTGCCCCTGGCAGCAGCACCTTCCTGATCAGTGTCTGCTCAGACAACTCCTTGCAACTTGAGCAGTCTGATCTCTTGCCAGTTCAGCAGCGCTGGCAGATCAACACCAGGGATCCTTCACTGTTTTTGGGAGCCATGGACTACTTGCAACAGCCAGTGCTCTGGCTGGTGTGCTCAATTTCCACTTCTATTAAGTTGCTTTACTTGAGGTGGTTGTCTCTCTGTGAATGTACCTTTCCTGCTTGTATCAGAAATTAATAATCGGTTATGAATTATGACTTAGTTTCTGTGTGAATAGTCATTTTTATTATTAATATTAAAAAGTCGGGAAAATTCCCCGAGGTTCTTTAGATTTTCGGTCGACAAGAAGCAATTGCATAGAATGAAACAGTTTAAACAATCAGAACTTGGAAAACAATAACGTGAGAACAGGAGAAATTCTATCTAATGCCAATGGAGTCTTGGTATTCACTCACGACGCCTTTGGTCCCTGAGTAAGTCTCCTGTATGAAAAATGCTTTCAAACTCGCGATGATCCCGGGGTAAAATACAAATATTTCAGGCAGAGGAGGAAGGAGATGCTGCTAAGCCACTAGTGTGAGCTGCAAACAGGTGGCCGCCTGTTAACGAGCCGCAAACGAGGAGATGCTCCGTGCAGACAAAGGCACGGTGCAGAAAGGCTACTGTAGAAAAGCAGAGGGTAGAAAGGCTCGGTTTCTAAATCATCCCCCTTTATATACTTGATTTTGAAACCAAACTGGCCGATAGGCACTGGCACCATTGTTCTGGACAATGAATTCAAAGCTTCCTGCCTCCTTTGACTACGCAGGCACAGGACACCTGACACGAAGTGCTAAGCCCCCTGACCCTCAAGGCTTTACTGAGGCGAAGCTCTTGTTGTTTGGTCATCTATTCGCTCCCGGTCCCCGCACGACAGGATGAGGAGAGCCAGGGTTAAACCTGCTCAGCAGGATTTGTGCCCTACCAGGACACCGCTATGTAGTGCACTTTATTTAGTGATACAGTAGGGTGAGGGTTTGCTGGGCAAAGTCGGTCATCAAGTCGGACTTGTAGCACAGCTTTGTAAATGGAAGTCTGCAAGCTCTGTGAATACCGAAATCAATCCTGCTGTGTGCTTGTGAAGATTTGATTCACCCTTGGAAACTCCTAGGTGCTGCATCTAGGGCTGGCAAACATCCTAACTTCATGGGGCTCATGCGGGTGGGAGTGAGCACACTCTGCTTTGGCTCAGCTATTGACTGACAATCATCAATGCATTATCCTAACATCAGGTGTGTTGGGCCATTTCTTCCTTATCTGCATGCTCAGGAGTTCAGGAATGTTATTTGTTCTCCCTAGGTTCAACTGGGGTTGCTAATAATATTCATGGACAACCACAGTGAACTATGAGATATGGATTTCTTGCATGTGTGTACGGTTTAGTGAGCAGTGTGTGTGTTTCCACCAGTCCTCTGCAGAGGTTACTGTTGTTAGAGAGATATTAGACCTCATAAATAGTACTTTACCAGATCTCTAATGAACTTCTCTTCTTTACCTTTTTTTTTCTTTTATCCTGCCTCTAGTGATTCATACATTGCCAGGTCTGCTTTTCTTAAATTGTTCCCATTACTGTTTAGTAGTCACATTTACACTGTAGGTGTGATGTTTTGTGTAGTACAGTACTTTCAAAACAGTTAAGTATTAAGCCACTACTGCTATTTCTTGCTTCCCCACCCTAGTGCCTACAAAAAGCATTTATGCAGCTGTTTGAGGATCTCATCTGGCAGAAAACTAGTTTTATTCTTTTCCACTGCCAGTTTTCTGCCAAACTGAAGTGACCGTATAGCCACAGAAATACCTTGTTTGATTTACAAGAAGGAAGAGTAAGGATAGTGCATATACTTTCATTAGTTTATGGAACAGTGGTTGGCTCTGGCTGTGTACCAGCAAGAGTTAAGAAATGTTGTTTATAGTAGGCTTTCCCTCTAAGTGTTTAGGGTTGTTTTTCTTGGTTATTATTTAGGCTTTGCTCAAACTCCTTGTTCTGTTTCACAGCTAAAAAAGTATTAAGAAGCTTTCTTGGATGAAAGAGCAATTGGTACATAGAACTGAAAAAAAAAAGCACCGACATAGATGACAAAGCTTTTGAATGGTATTAGAGGTTTCTCTTCTAAGAGAAGAGACTTACATCTAGACTTAGAAAGAATGACAAAGTCTAAAACTTCATGTTTTGCTAGTTGTTGCTACGAGTCAGATGTCTTTGGAGCTAGGGCTTTTGTGGAACAACTTGAGATGCACCCTGCTAAGCCTATGGTGCTTGGTCATGCTACCCAGGTGTACTGAAGCAGATGTGCACTACATACTTGGCTGTAGGAAATGAGGTGCTGCAGGACTAGAGCTCCTGGAGATTGTAGGCCTTACTAATGCAGCATAAGTAGCAGCAACAGAGGAGCCGACAGCACAACTCTTAACTGGATATTTGTGTTGGAACATGGAAGCTTTGGTTTCTCACATTGGTACTTTTCTCATCCTCCGTTACAGACAGAGTGTCGCAATTATGTGCGTGTCTTGCAGCAGCTGAATGATACTTTTCTCTACGTGTGTGGAACTAATGCATTTCAGCCAGCATGTGACTACCTGGTAAGAATATACATATGCTTTGACCTAGTAACAACTGTTACTTAAAAGCAGCTAATTTAAGCAATGTTTATTGCCATTGTGAAAGGCAGTTGTAATTTCAGTGCTGGTTTATATAGCATTTGGAGCATTTACTCTGTCCCAGATCAATGATGAATGTGGAAGTAAACTGTACTGTTCCCTTCTCAAAGCTTACTGAATTACTCATTGGTCTTGTTTAACTAAAAAGATTCACTTTTCTATAGCTTTCATAATTATTTATGTAATGTATGTTAGCATAAAAACAATTGCTGAAATTGAAACTGGGGGTTGGACTTGATCTCTTTGGGGCCATTCCAACCCCTGATATCCTGTGATCCTGTGAAATTACATTCTTTGTGACTTCCATCTGCTACAGAATCTCCCTGAAACGTCTTACATTTCTGTCTCTGCATGTCTCTGCTCCTGGCTTTGCCACAGCTTCTTTCCATATATCAGTTAACTTTTCTGCTGTTCCTCCTGTCTGGTTTTTTTTTGTTTTTTTTTTTTTTTTTTTTTTTTTGTGCTCTTTCTTGAGGTCTGTCTGGATTTAGCTTTTTGTATTCTGTTCTTTGCTACTCCCAGTCCCACAAATCAGAGGATCAAATTTCCTCTCTGTCGGCTGGACTTGATAAGATTTTCTGAAAACACACTATTTTACCAAGAAGCACTTTTGATACTTGAAGCTGATGATGTGGTCCATTACTTATTGTTAATTTTTTCAGTTGCCTTTGCATGAGTTAAGTGGTTGAAAGAAAAAGTGCTATTTTTTGTGTATTTTTCACTTAACTTTTCTCAGAACTTGATTTCGTTTGAACTTGGAGGTAAAACTGAAGATGGTAAGGGCAGATGTCCATTTGATCCTGCTCAAAGCTACACATCTGTTATGGTTGGTGAGTTCAGACTTTACATACCTCATTATTATATATTAAAAATATTTAATCTTTCCTGCTGTCATTCTCCAGTTGCTCGGTATCAAAATGGTAGATTACATCCATGTTTTTTGCATCTTTACTGTTTATGCAGAGAGACATCAAAATACATATTTAGTCAACTTCAGCATATTTCTTAAGAGGAGAAGTTAAAACTCTAGTTTGTTTTGGAACTGACTTTCAAAATACTAATTTTTAAACTATACTTTCGTGTGTTTAACCTATTTAGCCTTTGTAGTTTTAGCTACTGTCACTTCAGAAAATTCAACAATGTCCTGGTTTCAAGTACCATAGGGTTGATTTTCAAAAAGAAAGGGGCAGGGGCCACAGCCAAGGTAGCCAAACCAAACCAGCCTATGGGATATTCAATACCATACTCTCCTCATGCCCAGTGTACATGTGGGGAGCTGGCCAGGGAATGCACACACAATTTGACCAGGTGGAGCAAGTGGGGCAGGCAGTAGTGGTGGGTTCTGGGTGGTGAGCAGTTGTGTATTACATCTCTAGTTTCACATATTATTTTGTCAGTAGTATTGTCATTATTGTTGTTTCTTCTGTCTTTGTGTCGTTCCATTGAACTCTCCTTAACCACAGAAGTTCTGCCTTTTTCTCTTGTTTCTTCTTCCCCACCTACTGGGACAATGTCTGGGGAGGAGTGAGCAAGTAGCCATGTGCTGCATAGTTGCTGGCTCTGCCTAAACCACAAGACACAAGTAGATTTTTTTTTCTTTAGCTGTCCTGAAGGCATATGTGAGACAGACTAGGGGGGTAAGCTATTTATTGCAATTATATTATTGTGTGGTTAGTCACCACTAGATCTTGATTTGGTGAAAGCAGAGTTCATGGCTGTACCCTAGTGTCACACGACCATGAAAGAGAAGCTCAAAATAACATGAAACAGGAAGTGAGAACAGACACTGCTCTATTTCTTAAATTATTAATAGTTGAGCTTGAATAATGATGGCATAGCCAAACAGTAAAATAGTTGCATTCAAAACTTCTGTGGCATTTCTTAAAGAAAAATCGCATGTTTGTACATAAAATGTGGATTTACATGCTAAGTTCTAAAGTACCACAAAAAGAATACTGACTTTTACCAGTTTCTTATGTGGAAGCAATTATAAGCCCAAGTGTGGAAGTGTCAGACTTCAGAACAGTCAGCAGAAATGTAAACATAGAAGACATGTCTGGAATGATTTGGAGGAAATCCTTATTTATCTTTTCTGGTGGGAAGTTTAAGCTTACATAGTCCCCTGAAAGTATTCATGCATCCTTTTTTTTCGATATCCAATGCATAAGAAAGTCTAAAAACACTTGGTTTTGTGTTAAAGATGAGGAGCTTTATTCCGGTACTTCTTACAATTTCCTGGGAAGCGAACCTATCATTTCACGGCACTCTCACCAGAGTCCTCTGAGAACGGAGTATGCGATACCTTGGCTTAATGGTAAGCAGTCATGAGAGCTGGCCCACCTAAATGCTTTCTTCCTTTTTCAGTGTCATGGACTGTGATGGTTTGGGTGTTCCCTGCCCCCCCACACTTTAGAAATCACCCAGACTAGTCTCAGCTGGCTCTGTGAATATAAATGAAGCTATTTATTTACAGCCAGCACAATATACAAGCAGATATTTACAGTAGATACAGTTATAGACAGAAATATAAAAGGTAAAAGGTAATACAGAAACACAACTCCCCTCCCAGAAACCTGAGTCCCCAGGAGGGGCTCTCAACCACCCCTGCACCTTCCCCCTGCCCCTCTCAACCTTACCCCAGTCCCAGGGAAGAACAGAGGTTCAGCCAAGAGGTTATGAAGCAAAGGTGAGTTAGGCCAAATGGAAGGTGAGGTTAGGGAGTAAGATGTTGCTCAATCAGTAGCCCGAGGCAGAGTGAATGGCGAGAGTGTTATCTAATGTTTTCGTTTCTTGTTCAGCAAGAGTCTGAGGGGAGTAGACATCACCATTGTTTTCCTTTCACAGCCTGTAATCTACTTTTTCTCACCAAAACATTTTATCCTGCTTCAAACTAGCAGATGGACAAAGAGTTTAGGTACCTTACCTGCGGTGTGAGGCAATTGTCTAATGTGTGCCATCAGGAGGTTTTTATTTGAAGTTTCAGGAGTTCTGTCAGCATTGGCAATAAAGCCAGCTGCAAGTCACACAAGTTTCAACTTGGTGTTAGAGGCCTACAGTTTATTTTCTATCTACTTGTTCTTGAAATAATTCAACGTAAGATGCAGGAGGAAGAGAATGGTTTTGGTCTCCTAATAGGTTTTCAAATAGAGCTGCTGATGGTTCTTCATGCTTTCAGTGCCTGAATTTCAAAAGTCTCTGACTTTTGTGAATGCTCAGTGATTTTTGGCATACTGACAAAAAAATACCAGAATCATGAAGTTAGCAGATAGTGAAAAATGCATTGTGTCCAAACAAGTACAGGATACTAGGATTTGTAGTACAAGTTGTAACGCTACTGTCATTTTGAGTATTTTAGCTAATGGCTGAAATGAAGGTGAGAGAGATTTGGGAATGTACCTCTCTAGGCCTATTAGAAAACTACACTTGAGTGTGGACTGAAGAATGTTAAAAGAATGAAATATCAGATCATTGAGATATGTAAAGATTTGTTGGTTTGGTGTTTTTCTCTATTTTTATGAAGAGCAAACTGTGTAGGCAGGTCAGTGACTGGAGAGCAGGTAAATGTAGTTTGAGGTTTGGGCTAAAGAAGGCTTCTAGAGAGTTTCTGAGGGAATCAAAATTAGTAGTCTCATACATAATTTAAAATTCTTCTCTTTGTGTCTGTAGAGCCCAGTTTTGTTTTTGCTGATGTAATAAGAGCAGAGCAAAACAGCACAGATGGAGATGATGACAAGATATACTTCTTTTTCACTGAGGTGTCTGTGGAGTATGAATTTGTTGGAAAACTGATGATTCCAAGAATTGCTAGAGTGTGCAAGGTGAGACATAGTGCAATTTAAGTAATTCAACTAGAATTCTCTATATGTGTACCTGTGTTTAAAAGCATTTATTATTGTAGACTAATAAACATTGTGGACTAGGGAGTGGTTGAACTTAGTGAACCATCAGTTTCAATCAGTTCACCAGAACTGAGAAAGCATAATTATGGCTTCAGGAACGAATGCTTGATTTGATTTTGCACTGTGGTAACACTTAACTACATCCGAAGGTTCTTCTCACTTCTTGGTGGAAAAACCCAACCATCACACAAGCCAGTAACAGAAAAAAGCCACTCTCCATCATTAATCAACAGTCCTGTCTCACTGGAGAGGTCTCCAAAGACTGGAAGCTGGCCAATGTGATACCCATCCACAAGAAGGGTTGAAAGGAGGAGCCAGAAAACTACAGACAGACCTGTCAGCCTGACCTCAGTGCTAGACAAGGTCATGGAACAGGTCACCTTGAGTGCCATCACAGAGCACCTCCAGGATGGCTAAGGGATCAGGCCCAGGCAGCAAAGCCTTTGACACGGTCTGCCACAACAAGCTCCTGGCAAAGCTGGCAGCCTGTGGCTTGGACAGATTCATTCTGTGCTGGGTCAGGAACTGGCTGGAGGGCTGAGCCCAGAGAGTGGTGGTGAATGGTGCCACATCCAGTTGGCAGCCAGTCACTAGTGGTGTTCCCCAAGGATCAGTGCTGGGCCCAGTCCTGTTCAACATATTTGTTGATGATCTGGATGAGGGGATTGAATTCAGCATCAGTAAATTTGCAGATGACACTAAGCTAGGAGCAGGTGTTGATCTGTTGGAAGGTAGAAGAGCCCTGCAGAGGGACCTGGACAGGCTGGATAGGTGGGCAGAAGCCAATGGGATGAGATTTAACAAGGCCAAGTGCAGGGTTCTGCACTTTGGCCACAACATTCCCAAGCAGCACTACAGGCTGGGGACAGAGTGGCTGGAGAGCAGCCAGGAAGAAAGAGACCTGGGGGTTCTGGTGGATAGTAGGCTGAAGATGAGCCAGCAGTGTGCCCAGGTGGCCAAGAGAGCCAATGGCATCCTGGCCTGCATCAGGAACAGTGTGGCCAGTAGGACAAGGGAGGTTATTCTTCCCCTGTACTCAGCATGGTCAGGCCACACCTTGAGTACTGTGTCCAGTTCTGGGCTCCTCAACTCAAGAGAGATGTTGAGGTGCTGGATTGTGTCCAGAGAAGGGCAACAAGGCTGGTGAAGGGCCTGGAACACAAACCCTATGAGGAGAGGTTGAGGGAGCTGGGGTTGTTTAGCCTGGAGAAGAGGAGGCTCAGGGCTAACCTCATGGCTGTCTATAACTACCTGAAGGGAGGCTGTAGCCAGGTGGGGGTTGATCTCTTCTCCCAGACAACCACCAATAGAACAAGGGGACACAGTCTCAAGTTGTGCTGGAGGAAGTATAGGCTGGATGTTAGGAGTAAGTTCTTGCCAGAGAGAGTGATTGGCATTGGAATGGGCTGCCCAGGGAGGTAGTGGAGTCACTGTCCCTGGAGGTGTTGAAGAAAAGACTGGATGAGGCACTTGGTACCATGGTCTAGTTGACTGGCTAGGGCTGGGTGCTAGGTTGGACTGGATGATCTTGGAGTTCTCTTCCAACCTGGTTGAATCTCTGATTCTAAACAGACAGAACTATAGCTGTGTGCACAGCAGAATAGCTCTTGACTGTGGTATAGCAGGTGGGAGCTCCATGAAACTGTTAGAGCTGTGAGAGCTTCAAGGAAAGTGATCACCGGCAGCCTGATTCTGTCACGTGTGCTGTGTTTACATCTCAGTATGTTAGGCTGCTCATGAGTTTTAGTTAAAAAAATCTTGCTGCTGAAAAAGTTTTTTCCATTAAAAAATGTTGATTTAACAAACTTTAAAAAAGTGGAATGTATCAGTCTCCTGAGGATTTTTTTTTTGTCCCCATACAACAGGAAATGTGTCTAATAATTTCATTCAGATGAGCTTGAAATATTTGATTTTGACTTAACTGTTTTTATATTTCAATGTGGATTTCAAAGCATCAAGAACAAGAGAGTGATGGCGAGATTTGTGGTATAATAAGCTGGAGGCAAGTTTACAAGGGACTTCTTACTATGTCTCACTGACAGCTAGTGCATTCATTGACTGTGCAGTATGGTGCAAAATGATAGCTGTATTGCTACGGTGTGTTTGAAACAGGAATCTGTGACAGGTTGCAAATTTATAAGCATTTATACTTAGTTATTGTCATTGGATAATGAATGGGAAATATTAAGAATGTTCAAATATGCTCTGCTGTTTGAAAGAAAGTAATAGAGCTGCATACAGCTTAAGTACCAAATGCATTGACAGATTTCTAGTCAGCATATATTAAGTTATTTAAGCTTGATACTTAATCCTTAATAAAGGTGGTAACTGCTCAATTTCTTCTAATAAAATTATTAACACAATCAAGTTCAAGTGCAAAATTAGAATTTAAATTGTAGTTTAGCTGTCACAGACAAAGAAAGTGGTACTTATCTGAAGGGACAATAGGATACCTTCATGCTTATCTTATTCTCATAACTTGCAGCCAGGTGGGGGTTGGTTTCTTATCCCAGGCAACCAGCAATAGAACAAGGGGACACAGTCTCAAGTTGTGCCAGGGGAAATGTAGGCTGGATGTTAGGAGGAAGTTCTTCCCAGAGAGAGTGATTTGCCATTGGAATGGGCTGCCCAAGGAGGTGGTGGAGGCACCGTCCCTGGAGGTGTTCAAGAACAGACTGGATGAGACACTTAGTGCCATGGTCTAGTTGACTGGCTAGGGCTGGGTGCTAGGTTGGCTAGATGATATTGGAAGTCTCGTCCAACCTGGTTGATTCTATGATTCTGAAGAGTGCATTGTCCATCTCAATTTTCCTGTGTCTTTCTTACTGTACTGTTGGTAAATATGTTAACATTTATTGCTGTTGCTGTAGATTAAATGTTAGAAAATATCAGTAATTTCATATTTCATAGCAGCATTTTTGCATTAAAGAACTACTGCTAAGTTTCCTCATAAACACTTATTTTCTTTATTTTTTAACATCAAAAGAGGGACCAAGGAGGATTAAGGACCTTGCAGAAAAAGTGGACATCCTTTCTTAAGGCCAGATTGATTTGTACCATCCCTGATAAGAATTTAATTTTCAATATTATCAATGATGTTTTTATTCTCAAGTCTCCAACTTTGAAGGAACCAGTGATATATGGAGTCTTCACCCCACAGCTGTAAGTGTGGTGTATCCTTTCTTTAGATTAAATACTTTTCATCTAAGTTGATTTATTACAAGAAACAATGATCCTATTTTTTTTCCTTTTTTATGAACTTTCAGGAATAATGTGGGGTTGTCAGCAGTGTGTGCATACAATCTGTCCACTGTAGAAGATGTTTTCTCAAAAGGGAAGTATATGCAGAGCGCTACAGTAGAGCAGTCTCATACAAAGTGGGTACGGTACAACGGCGAAATTCCTAATCCTCGACCTGGTGCAGTAAGTTTCTGTAATCTTGGATCTAATGGCTAGTCATTGTTTCAGTGCATAGGAGTAAAGAAAATGAAAAACATTAGATAACCTACTAAAGCTTAATTTTAGTTTGCCCTAATCTGGGTAGACTTTTTTGTAAAAAATTTTATAGAAACACATCGTAGTGAATTATCCTGAACTTTGTGTTTAGGAATCAAAGTGGAGTTTTTGGTTTGTAGTGGAGTTACTTGCTGGGTTTTTATGTTCATTATCTTGTTATTAATTTTCCAACCGTGAAATAGATGTCAGTGTGCATGAGGCAACACAAAATACTTATTAGTTCAGATGAACAGAAATACAGCAATCATGGCATTGTCTCAGTGGATTTAGCAGGTTTATCCTGGAAGGTGACTGTGCCCATGGCAAGAGGGTTGTAACTAGATCCTTCCAATGCAAGCCATTCTGTGGTCCAGTGCAGTGGAAACGAAAATGTTCACAGTGCAGGTTCTCTTTCACACTTCCTTGATTTTTCATGCTCTCTGTCATCACGTTCTTGCTGCTGCTGGATGAGGTAACAGTTAAGAGCATGACAGCCCAGGAAGACTATTTTTCATGAAAAGTATTTGGGGCCCAAACAAAGGTAATACAATACTTATTAGTTCAGATGAACAGAAATATAGCAATCATGGCATTGTCTCAGTGGATTTAGCAGGTTTATCCTGGAAGGTGACTCTGCCCATGGCAAGAGGGATGTAACTAGGTTCCTTGCAATGCAAGCCATTCTGTGGTCCAGTGCAGTGGAAACGAAAATGTTCACAGTGCAGGTTCTCTTTCACACTTCCTTGATTTTTCATGCTCTCTGTCATCACCACCTTGCTGCTGCTGGATGAAGTAACAGTTAAGAGCATGACAGCCCAGGAAGACTATTTTTCATGAAAAGTATTTGGGGCCCAAACAAAGGTAGTACATCACAGAAGCCAAAACGCTACAGGACCTGAGGGATGTTCCTTGGTAGAATGAGTATAATGTAAATGTATGGTTACAGGCCAAACTGCAGAAGAGAAGATGCATGTAGGTGATGTTAATTATCTCTAGTTTGTGTAAGTAAATTATGCAATTATATTGGTTGTTTTTTTCATTTGTTCTTCCCCCAACTAGTGTATAAACAATGAAGCCAGAGCCTCAAATTATGTGAGTTCTCTGAATTTACCAGACAAAACATTGCAGTTTGTTAAAGATCATCCTTTAATGGATGACTCGGTGACACCAGTGGGAGACAGACCTCGACTAGTGAAACGAGATGTGAAGTATACTCAGATTGTAGTAGACAGAGTGAGAGCACTCAATGGGACCATATATGATGTTATGTTCATCAGCACAGGTGAGTTCTGTAGAACTTCTTTTTTTCTCTCCTTGAGGCACTGATTATAAGGCACTGAAGTATGTTCTAACAAACTCTCGAGATTTCCATATGTCAGTGTTTTGATACCAGCTGCTGTTTTCATTTAAAAAGAAGGGCCATGATGATTAGGTAGAGAATCTTACATGCTTTGAAAAAGTATTGCAGGAAAAAAAAACCCCGACACTGCAGTGGGCGCAGCAAAACCACACAAAATAATACTTAAGTGGCCATTATTTGTCCAAAAATGTTATTTCTTACTCAGAGTTCCTTATGGTGGAAGTTTAATGTTTTCAGAGTTGCATGAAATCTTCAGATGAACAGCAAGCAGATTATTGAGACAAATAATAGAAACTGTCCAGTTTTTTTTCCTGGTGTTTTTTTTTTTTATTTCAAGAATCTACCTAAAAACGTTGCCTTGCTGTTTCAGATCGAGGAGCCTTGCACAAGGCTATCAGTTATGAAAATGGAATGCATATCATTGAAGAAACACAGCTTTTTCCAAATTTTGAGCCAGTCCAAACTCTCTTACTTTCATCCAAAAAAGTAAGTGCTATAAACATCACAGTATTCATCTAATTTTGCTGTCCCACAGAGCATTTTAGCACCACTTTGCAGTGACAAAAGAGGACTGTCACTGTGCACAGAGCCAGGTGCTGTGCCACGTATTGCTTGCTGCATTTCAGTGTGTTTGCTCGGTGGCAAACTATTGAAGGTGTGTTGGTATTGGGAAGGTGGGGGCAGTGCAGGTCTTCACTTGGATACCATGTGCTGAAGCCAAAAGCTGTAATGTGTTTGGAGAGACCAGATTTCAGGTTAGGAGCCACGTAAAAATCCTGGCCCCTTGTAGCCATTTCAAATCTGTGAGGAAAAAGACCCTGGAGGGTGTGGGAGAGGAGTGCTGTCTCTGTTCTGTGGAAGGATTCAGAAGAGAGAACAGTCATGTCTAGCAGAGACACCCACAATTCCATAAATCTCAGAGGCTCCTGCATGCTAGGTGTGTTGTGAGAACAGTCATGTTGGTGTGGCTAGGATTGAGGATCTCTGGTGACGTTCTGTCTGCCCAGCAGGGCACAGGATGGAGCTCCAGCCAAGGGATGAAAGACTTGCCACAGGCTCCAAGCCCAGCATTGTTCTACACTATTAAACAGTCACTTGGTTTAATCCTGGAGTGGTTTTGTGACAGTGGAAGGGTAATCATTACATGTACTTTGTACACCACTTAGGCTTCTGACCCTATTTCTCAGCCCTATGGATCTGTGAATGTCTGTGAATTATTACACTGGCTTGTAGCATCAACCTGCTCGACTAGTGAAGCTTTGGAGTTTTTTAAGGAAAGAATGACTGTTGTGGAATATCTGGTAGTAGTACTGGCATTCCATAGCTACCTAGTGATATATAAATACTCTGTAGCTAGAGATCTAGGAATACTGCCAAGATAGCTTAGAAGCAGCTTTTATTTTTGTGTGACATTTAATACAACTGTATGCCAACATGATCAGCTTAGTTGGAGAGATTTATGCTGTGATTCTTTGAAGCTCATCTTTTGCCCTTACTTGTCTTTTCATGCTTGCAATAGAAAGAAGTCTTGAAAACATACTTTTGACAAACAAAAGGCAGTGATTAAAAACTCCCATGCTCAGATTTCAGTAAAGATGTTTGTAATATTTTCCTGTGATGCATCACACTAGCAACTTCCTGCATGCATGTGTAAGTTTATAGTGTGTGTATGTTGATGGGGGGGTGTGTGTATAACCGATTGCTAGCCTTTTCTGCTTTATCTGCAAAGAAAACTTCAAGTGCCTTGCTTTAGCAGGTTTCAGCATTTGCCCTGTGATAGAAGATAACAGTGGCAAACTCTTCTAATAAATATGCTGAAGTCCATTCTTCTGATTGTGGGTTCACTCAGGGATAGGCACCACAGCCTAATGCTAGAGGCACATCATGATCTAGCATTTTGAGCATCCACTTGTTTGCCAAGGCTAGTGTAGAAGTAGTGGCACTGAATTTATTTGCTCTGAATCCAGATGCCACATTCTCAGTTCCTCAGGAGTATTCTGAAAGGGAATGGTGCAAGATGTGCGGTAGGGCCCGAGTAGGAAATAGAGTCTTTTCACACAGAAACTTCTCTCAGAGCTTAGGACTGAAACAAAACACTTCTTCCTGCCTGGTACTGTGGAGACTAACAGCTTAAATCTTCTGTGAAGGAAGATTACCGTGTTGCTAGAATAACTTTTGATACATAAAACTAACACCTAAACCTAAAGCAGTGCAGTCTTTTACACTCCCCTAAAAGCAGTGGTTCTTTTCAGCGATGGAGGTTGGGTCAGGTGCAAGAGTCATGAGACCTGTGCGGTTTTAGTACCTGCACTCAAGCAGGGATTACATCTGCACTCCAGTGTGAAAACATGTCTGCATCCTCAGACATGAGAGTAGAAATCACAGTCAGTTGGAGTTGTCATGAGTGTAGCAGCATCCCATAGTAGTGGATTAACCACAAGTGAGTAATGGCTTTTACCCTGATAGTAAGCTTCAGATCTCTCTGGAGTCAGAATCCTTTCTGAACATGTTATTGCTGTAGTCTCCAGGCCCTGCCCATATTTCTTCACTTGTTTGGAGGGTGGTGAGCAGAGTCAGATAAGCCTACAGTAAATCTTCATAACTCCCACTTGACTGAAATACGTGTTTGGAGTTCTTGTAAATGGTCTGCTCGGCTTGCTGCACGTTCTCTGAACTCATGGATGTGCCAGCTGGGAGCCATACTGAAACAACTGACGTGCTGTGTTGCACTGTTGTTTAGATGCTAGCTAGTAGATTCCTGAAGAGATGAGCAGCACTCGGTGCATTGGGAGATTTTTCCAGGAGAATGGGAAGCTTTTCCTAAGAAATTGTATGTTTCCAACACTGCAGACCTCCTTCTGTGAACACTGCAGCATATTACAGCACTAACTTAAATTTCAGGGGGAAAGACTGCATTTAATTGTATGCCTTTGAAGCTTGATTCTCTTTCAAAGTCTGTCTTCCCAAAAGTGCTAGCAGATTCTTTTTTGACCAGCTTTTGCCTTTCATCTTCCAGTGTCAAGAATTTCCTTGAAAGCTACCTGTGCAGTTTATATGAGATGGATCCAAATTAATTTCTGTTTGGTCTTGTCTCTTGCTGTCTGCTAGAGAATGCTGTTAGTCAGAATGCATCATTTGTTGGCTTGAGGCAGGCTTTGTTCATGATCATTGAATTAAAAAGACTAACCTGTTCAGAGTTCTCATGATAAAACCTCCTATTTCATTAGTGAAAGCATGCCAGCAGGCCCCAAACCAAATTTCAGCCCTTAGGTGCCTTGTTAGTTGTCCTGTTGAGACTGTTTCAGATGTCAAGGGCAAAAGTCTTGCACCACAAACATGAGGTCTTTGGAGAATGTTTCTCAACCAAAAGTCTGTCTTGGCTGTGCAGCTGTTACTCTGTGGCCAAGTGCATTCTCCAGAAGTCATGCTGTCTCGCTGCAGACATGACCCCTAAGTACATTTCTGCACACCGAGATCCATATGGCTCCAGTACAGGAGGAACCACTCTGTACTTGTTTTGGGCTCTTTGGCCTTGGCAGCTATGGTAGGTTGCTGATAAATTTGCTTGTTATTCCGCTCAGGATGGGGCCAGGCCACTGTCAAGATGGGATGTGCTGTTCAGCTCTGTATGCACAGCCTCTCAAAGGGACTAGAGAGTCAGCTGCTGGCGATATCTTGGGTAGCAGCACAGGCCCCTTTCTTGAGCCTTTCCATGATGTATAAATTCACTGTGTACTTTAGACATCAGTTTCCTTGAGCTTTGAAACGAGTGAAATAAGGCAGCTACTTGTCTTTCATGAGAGGGATGTTTGGGAGGAGTGTGGTCTTTTCTTTCCATGCTCAGTGAGACTTGTTTGGGATCCCCAGCAAGAGTGGGCCAAGCAGCCATTGCGTTTATGGCCCCCTCTTCCTACATGTCATGCCAGTACCATTTCTTTTTCAATACTGTCCAGTGTTTCTCCTTCAAGTAGCAGGTAGGCAGCTGCTTTTGACTCTTGTAAAGCTGCTGCTCACGTGCCTTCAGAACCTCTGCTGGGAAAACAGCTTGAAGGCAGCAGGGCTGCTTTGAGTTAACCAGGAGCAGATCTTATATACTGCAAGCCTTGCCTGTTCAAGCTTGCATGTGCCTGCAGCAGGCTTGTCATCAGCACAGGCTTGCCCTACCTCATACAAAGATTGTCAGTGCATTTGTATTTGTGGAACAAGTCATGCTTAGAAACAGTTAATTTCCATTCTTATAAACTGTATCTATTTCAGGTTTTTGTTCTTTTGACATTTTAATAAATGTAATAAATTTTTTTGTGCAGAGGCCTTCTCACCTGGGGAGCACTCTGGGGTGTGCTCTGAGTTACCCACAGCTGTTTGATGTTGGCTGCCTGAACATGAGCCAGCAGTGTGCCCAGGTGACCAAGAGAGCCAGTGGCATCCTGGCCTGCATCAGGAATGGTGTGGCCAACAGGAGCAGGGAGGTCATTCTGCCCCTGTACTCTGCACTGGTTAGACCACACCTTGAGTACTGTGTTCAGTTCTGGGCCCCCCAGTTTAGGAAGGACACTGAGATGCTTGAGCGTGTCCAGAGAAGAGCGACAAGGCTGGTGAGAGGCCTTGAGCACAGCCCTACGAGGAGAGGCTGAGGGAGCTGGGATTGTTTAGCCTGGAGAAGAGGAGGCTCAGGGGTGACCTTATTGCTGTCTACAACTACCTGAGGGGTGGTTGTGGCCAGGAGGAGGTTGCTCTCTTCTCTCAGGTGGCCAGCACCAGAATGAGAGGACACAGCCTCAGGCTGTGCCAGGGGAAATTTAGGCTGGAGGTGAGGAGAAAGTTCTTCACTGAGAGAGTCATTGGACACTGGAATGGGCTGCCTGGGGATGTGGTGGAGTCGCCGTCCCTGGGGCAGTTCAAGGCAAGGTTGGACGTGGCACTTGGTGCCATGGTCTAGCCTTGAGCTCTGTGGTAAAGGGTTGGACTTGATGATCTGTGAGGTCTCTTCCAACCTTGGTGATACTGTGATACTGTGATTTTGCAATTCCAACCTTGCTGAATATTTTCAGGATAAGTTTCCTTTCCTGTCTAGAATTGAAAGCTTATCACAGTGTTTTTACAACATGTCTGTATGTATACACTGCTTTGTTTTCAATTTTCGAGTGTTCTGGATTGGGTTGTACAGACTTGTGGAAGTGACTGGCTGCTGTTTGTTCACTTGGGGTCTTTTAGGGCAGAAGATATCTCTATGCTGGCTCAAATTCTGGAGTGGTTCAGTCTCCTCTGGCGTTCTGTGACAAGTACACCACTTGTGTTGACTGTGTTCTAGCAAGGGATCCTTACTGCGCTTGGAAACCCCTTGAAGCTTCCTGCATTGATATATTTAAAGAAAGTGAAATTGAAAGGTAATGCTGCCCTTTGATATCCTCAGAGTTACACTCAGTATTGCATCAGTCTTGCCCCTACAGATAACTGACGTTTTCTTAGTGAAAGGCTTTCAGATATGGATTTTTTTCTATCCATACCTGTCTGCTTGTGCTAGTTAGCTAAGATGAATCTTACCTAGTATGAGAAGATGAGCAGCCTGTAGGAAGTAGTTGTAATGCTTGGACTTCCTTTTACAGGAACTGGATTCAGAACATAGGTGGAGATGCATCGTCTTGTTCTGGTGAGTCAGTCCTTGAAGAGCAATTTCACATGTTTAGGTGTGGTAGTGAAAGAGTTAATATTTCGTTTGGCTTGTTTTTTGTGATTGTCTGGACATTCAGCTAGTTGTTAAAAGGTATGAGATACTGCTTTTGAAGCATCTGTATGGCTTGCATGTTGTCTTAAAATGTCTGTGCTTGTGTACATTTCAGTGTGCAGTGCACAAACCCCTGAAATGAACAGGGGCACCTCAACAGCGACTTGTGAATGAACGCAGTATTTACCATAAGTACTTACAGTGCAGAGGCCTCTGTCTGTGATACAGCATTTGACAGTCTACTGTGAGCCTGGCCAGCTAAGGGTGTGGTTATTGCTGCTGGATCAGGTGAAATGATCCTAAAAATGATGGGTTTATGGTGAGAGGGGGACTCGTAACATGATACAGAGCAGCTGAAGTACCCTCCATAGTGCTTTAAGGCAAGTAACCACAAATCCTTTCTTCACGGTATGTGCTGCTACCACCAGATCAAGCAGATCTTACAGAACAGTTGTGTTACAGGAGATTTGTATTGCAGTAAACAAACCTCTTCAGAGTTTGATGTATTTTGGTTTTATTTCTAATTCAAGCAAGACATAGTCCACCGTGACAGTTTTGTTTGTTGTTATTTTTTTGTGTTAATGTATAGTGTTGCACTGAGTGTGGCCTAAGTGCTGGTAATTTTTCTAGAAAGAGTTTTAGTTTAGGTTAATTAACAACACTTTGTTCAATTTATAGGTAATTTGCAGTTGCCAAGTTACTTAAAAAAGATTAATTGCATATAAAGGGGTACTAAATTCAGCATCGTGTCTCCAAACAAAGACTTGCCTCAGATGCACACTTCCTTGAGAATCAGTATGGTCTCTTTTCTCTCTGAAGTCGAGGCTCTCTTACAGCTTGATGTGCCCTATCTCTTAGTCCGTCTTGATATCCTGCATGCAGCTGTAGCTTGGTATTTCACTGAGATTTTTGCATGCTGTCATCTCAACCTTGTGAGGTAGTCTGAATGCCTTTGTCTTTGCTTTTCCACTAAGACAGTCTCATGAAGCTGTACAGAGCAGAGCAAATGGGAATCATTGCTGACGTTCTGCACGTTTATTTTGATGTTCCAGATAAAGTAAGCGAGAATTCCCTACAGCATACTTTCAAGCATGGGAGCACAGCAGAACTCAAGTGTTCTCAAAAGTCCAATCTGGCACAGGTAGTTTGGAAGTTCAAAGACGATGTGCTGAGAGTGGAGAGTCCCAAGTACCGCCTGCTGGAAAAGGCACTACTCATCTTCAATTTATCAGAAGGAGACAGTGGTGTTTATCAGTGTTTGTCAGAAGAAAAAGTGAAGAATAAGAAATTCTCTCAAGTCCTGGCCAAACATGTTTTGGAACTGAAAAAGATCCAGCATACCACGGTGGGCCCCACTGCAGCAGCTGTACCAACAGAAGGTAATAGTGACGTGCCAAAAGTCTCTGCAGTATCAGCCGAGGGGTCTACTGCTCAAACCTCAACTACTCATATGTTACCAGTAACGACAGCAAGGGTAGTAACAAAGCCCATTGGCGCTGTCCTAACAAGTGCAGCCTCTAACACAGAGCTCTTCAATTCAATTCCTGATGCAGTCCCAGAAAAGACAATGTTCCTCAAGTCAAATGATAACTTCCTGCTGATGTTCCTCTTCCTCTTCTTTTTCATTCTTTTCTTGTGCCTGCTGTCCTACAACTGTTACAAAGGGTACTTGCCAGGGCAGTGCTTGAAATTCCGCTCTGTCATGCTGCTCGGTAAGAAGAAAACAAAGTCAGATTTTTCTGATTGTGAGCAAAGTGTGAAGGAGACACTGGTGGAGCAGGGCAGCGTCAGCCACCAGAGCGGAGAGCAGCCAAAGCCGGCACATGACACTGGCTATGAGACTGAGCCTGACTGTGGGAGCAGCCAGCTGCAGCCTGCAGATTTGCAGGCATCCCGAGAGGCCAAGGACAAGCCCTTTGATGTCAAGTGTGAGCTCAAGTATGCCGACTCAGACGCAGAGGGAGACTGAAGGACCCAATCATCCATTTCATTGGTGAAAATCAGCTGTGGTTCTGTGGCTAGCTAATTGAGCACAGAGAGTGTGTGTGTGACAGCTGAGCCATAGTGGGGATACATACTTATGCTGTACAGCAAGCCAATTTGCATTCAGATCTCGCAAGATTAGAGAAAGTGATGTTCTTGTCTGCAGACCATAGCATCTTGTGGTTTTTTTGTCCCTCCCCCACCCGCCCTTTGTAAATGGCCAGTTTCAGATCACCATTTGTTCGTTCCAGATTTCCCCCTCATTAGCACATCACTCTAGTAAACAGCTACCTGCTTGTTCTTCAGCCCTGTTCTTCCATAGGATAAGAGTAACGTTATGATTCAGTTGGCTTTAAAAAGTACTTCAGCCTGCACATATTTTTAGCTGCCACAAAAAAGGAAAAAAAAAAAAAAAAAAGACCTAGTTTCATTTTAATTCCAAATTGGAAATTAAGTTTAGTTTATCAGATTGGTAAATTATAGACTTTTGTCCAGACGGGACATTTTTTTTTTTTGCCCCCCTTCCTTTGTTTCTAGTGATTACTGTTACGGTTTGTGTTTGGAACACTAGGTCTCTTTAGTTGGCTAAAGTTAATTTCTCTTTCTTTTAACGCATTTTAAGTAAGATTTTGAGGTATAATGGGGATAGCATTGGCTTGATTTGTGTAAGACTCAGGGATAATCTTGCGTAAAGGTATCTTTTCTTTGCTGCTTTCTAGAAGTTTAGGTACAACAGCATCAGTACAAACCATGGAGTAACTGGGGAAGAAGGAGGAAATAATAATAATTTTCCTTTTTTTTTTCTTTTTTTTCCCCCTCCCCATCCTTTTTTTGGTTTTGTTTTGTTTCCTCCCATTAAGCAGCAAGCTGGACAAAGTCATATTCTAATTTTCTATACAAAACTGATTTTTTTTTTGCCTTTTAGTTTTCTTTCCGTATTTTGTTTGTTTTGCTCGACAAAACAGTACAGGCAAGCAACTGTCAGCAGTCGCATGGAGAAAGTTTTTCTGCACTGTGGAAACAAAACCAGAATCAAGAAGAGCAAACTACGATGCTTCAGCCAGTGGTTGATTGGAATGGACTGTTAGGATACAGCCTGATCAGAAGAACTTGCCTTTCAAAAGAAAAAAAGGATGTATTTTTTTCCCTTTCAGTTCAGAAACAACTCAGCTTCTTTTTGTGACAAATCTTTGCGGTGTCACCCATTCTGGATGACAACTTCCAATCTCCTATGCAACTGGAGACTGAAACTGGAGCTGCTCAAACAATCAGTTATTTGAACTGTTTATGTGAATCATGGCTGCAAAGTGAAAATGTGCATTTATTTCTCAGCTTGGTTCACAGCAGCACTGTTTGTCTGTCAAAAAGCGTTTTGTGTGGTACAGTCTGGAAGAATTGTTCCTCTCACTGCATCTTTCTGTAATTATTGCTAGGAGTAGAATACATTTTAACGGTAAACAGCAGCACGCCTCGGTTGCTTCTCTCTTGGACTTTTACACAAAAACATAATTTAGACCATCTTAGTGTAAAGAGGTTATGTTTTATAAGATTCAGTTTGGTTTTATTTTTCTATTTTTAATTATGTACATAGAATAAATATTAAAATAAATTGTATTAAAACTTGACTTTCTTGAAACTTGATGCAATAACACCGCTTTCTGTACTGCAAGCACTAATGTTCCTTGTGGTTTCCTTTGAAGGAGGAAAGCAAAAACTTCTGTAGCGAAGTTGAAGCAGATTCTCTCCTCAGCTCTAGTTGAATGGGTTATAGCTCAGGGTGGGAGGGATCAGAAAGGTGGAATAAGAAGCATGGGTGAAGGAGGAAAGCACTCCTGTCTAGGGGCATAAGGACACTTCTCTTATTTTACCATTCTAGAATTCATTTGTCTTTTTTGCATTGTTTCTTCAATGTGTGACGTATTTCTTACAACTTTTTTCCTTAGTACCCTCTTTTTCTCTTTCTTTTTCTTTCTTTTTTTTTTTTTCCTGTCCTTTTCTGTCACACAGCCTCATCTCCTATACCTTTCCCTCCTACTGGTACCTCCTTTTTGTCCTGTGTGGGAAGTGATTCACCTCCTTCACCCACCAGTACCCAGACTGATGTTTCGTCTAGCACAGACCCTGTAAAGGTCATATTGTTGCCACCTTTGCTAAGTGACCAGGCACAGCATGTTAGTGCTGGAGGACCCTTTCACCTCTTCTGCCAAGCCACAGGTAAGTTGGAGGACAACTGAATAAGCCAGTGTTTCCTGCATTAAAGATCTATATATGTTATCACATACTGCATATGCTGTGTTTTTTGATACCTAATAAAAACCACCATTCCAAGACGTATTATCAGCACACCATTACCAAAACTCTGGCACTGTGAACACTGTTGGGTCACGTGCAGGCTCTGACTAGCAGCCTACCTTAGTATCTAAATTGATTTTAATAGGATCACTTGCACACTGACTGAGTCACTGAACCATGATGAGGTGTGGGTTTTCAGCAGGTAAGCGTTTTTGCTGTCAGTATGTATGCAGCTTTTGAAAACTCTGCTTCACTGAATTTAGTGTTCTCTGGATCAGGTCAGTTGCTCCTTATTTCAAATGTTAAAAGTACTTATAGTAATGACAACTTCCATTTAATGAAGAATACATTATTTCAGTTGTATGGAAGGAGAAATCTGTCTCTTCTATAGAAGTGCAGCATCTGTCCTATGAGATTTTCTTTGGATAGTAGTTGTTTGTTTAAGCTAAACGAGATTTGATAGAGCTGAATGGGTCTTAAAATGTAACTGTATTTCTTAAAAGGGATGAGAGATGGAGGTTAGTTTTTAGAAGTGCCTTTGTTTTGTATTGGTCGGTGGAATCAGATCAGAATGCAGAGATCTTTATCACAGTAGGCCTAATAGGCATGGTTGTTATTTCTGTGGCTAAAAAATAAAGAGCAGAATCATGATTCTTTCATCAAAGAGAATTATGGAATCATTTAAGCTTGGAAAAGAACTTTCAGCAATTTTTTTTTTTTTTTTTTTTACTGTTGCTGTAGACAGCTGAGAAACTTGTTTTCTGCCATGGGGGGAAAATGTGTGGTAATGGTTTTACTGCGCATCTGGAATTGATTCTAACATCACTCTTTTTGTCCAGCAATATACATATAACATATGCTGGTATTTCAGAAAATGTCAGTATTGTAATTGCAGTGTCCTCAGCGTGTGGAATACACTCCTGAGGAGGTAGGGAGCTAGAAGAAACTGTAACAAGAATCAGACATCCAAGAGATGCAGTGGGCAAAGTGAGCCAGCTGTGGATATATATCTGACTTCTGGAAAGCAGCGAGGGACTGGGCTTTGTGTTATGGGAGAGGGGCAGTTTTACTGCCTTTGGGAGACAAGACATCTGGTTGGTGAGGCCTTCTTTTAGCCAGAGTTACAACTAGATTCTATTGACTCGGGGGTAAAAATAACTACGTGGAAACCAGCCTGCCAGACTCATGTAGATCTTTTTGTATCTTCTGAGACCTGCATCTGAGGACACAAGTTTATCCTGACTCAGCAGAAGATACTACTAGGGGAAGTTCTGTCTTTGGATTTATGCAAATTCCTTCAGTGTATTTTGGTATTTCTTCATATAAACATAGCTGTAATGGATTTTTATTTTGCCCAGCTATGAAGAATAAGGTTAAATGTGTTTGCAGGGAGTGGAATGGTTAAATGGGAGTGGTAGTGCTAAATGCAGTACCTGGTTTTCTGCATGAAGGACATGGTATCAGCAAAAGTATGATGCAAATACATTGATTGCTGCCATCATCCGCTCAAAACCCTGGAACTAAGTTTCTTAATGCTGTGAGAATTACTGACTCTTTTTTTTTTTTTTTTTAATTGTAAATGTCTGTTTCAAGCTGTCTGGAAACTAATCAGATGTTGGCGAGTTCTTACCCATCTCTTACTCATCCCACATGTTTTAACCTGAGAGCTTGCCCAAGGACAGTATTTTAGGACCTTTTAACTAGCTCATTTCAATGTTAACTTAAAGTGGATACAGCACAAGCAGCCACTTTTCAATCGTTTTTCCTGGGAAACAAATGTTTCAAGAAGGGAGTGCTCTTGCTTGTTTTTGAAGAGGAAGGAATATGTCTTCCTTCACTGACTGCCTACCTGTTTCTCTGCCTACTTTCCTGAAGAGTTTCACATCTTCACGTTTTTCCAAAGACCTGTTTGCTAGGTATGCACTGACAAATGTTAGATTGCACAGATTCTTTCTCATATAGAACTTTTCTTTCCCATTACATAATTCTAAAGACATTTAAGGCAGGCTTCAAATAAATTGAACAAAATACTCTACCATCTGGTGGAGGTGAGAGCCCTGTCTTGATGATGTATGCCCCAGCTGTGCTCCGTTGAATTTTTAGATATAGAAGAATGTTTCCTCTAGCAGTTATTAGCTCTGCTTTAAGATGTTTTACTGACACTTTCTCCCCTACTTCTAGAGCAGTGTGTCCTTGACTTCAACAGATGAATGACATACTACAGTATCCTGAGTATCAGAAACAAATGCAAAATGCTGTTTTATATGTTTTCCAGAGAAATTCAGACTTAGGGTTAAGAATTCTAGCCTCCTACTTCAGTTCATCTGAAGCTGGAGATTTACATAGCGATTTCTTTTTTTCAGCTTCATTAAAACTCTGTGAACTAAGTTCTGCAAATTCAACAATATACTTTAAAAGAAGGAGATTTTTATCCTGTGGAGCAGTTGAGAAGGGTATCTGGTAACACCCATGTACAATGCCTGTCCCAGTGTTGTTTCCAAAGGGAGCACAATAAAGGACCCATGTCTACATGGCAAAAGACTCTATACTGGCAATAATCAGGAGTGTTTTCAGTGTTTTGAGAGAAGCTGGAGGTTACACTGAGAGACATGTGGAAGGGTGTGGGGTGTGGTGGAAGGTCCAAATTAAACCTAGAATACATATCCATGACATGTCCTAAAATCCTACCTGAATACCCACCTTGCTTCCCCACCCCTCTTCCCAGGTGGAAGAACCCCGGGAAAGCAGACAAAAGCCTTGGCACTGCTCACTCTATCACCAAGACACAATATTTGGCCTTCTTTTGCAGCCTGCTTTGTCTTTGGTAAACGCAGGTCAGGATGCTCCGCATGTGCATCTCCCTTGGTGACATAACTGAGGATTGGTTCTAGGGGTCTTTTTATCTGTTGCTATTGGCCAACGACGCTCACCAGGATGCTTATAAACCTAGCAAACTTCTTCGTTTGCTGCTGCCGCCTTTGTTTTGTCCACTACCAGTTTGCCTTGCGTGCCCTTGCAGCGTGTAGCTGGGGACTTGCCTTCCCCACGAACGGCAGACCTTAACCCTGCCTGTCTTTCGCACTGAGCCAAGGGACGGAGAAGGCTTGCCCTGCACTGGCACACAGCTGCCCACTTGAGCTCAGCCGAACCCTGGTCTAACTCTGGCCGAGTCTGGGTGACGACGACCTAGCAGCAAGTGGTGACCCGGGGACCCGCCGCTCCAGCCCGAGGGCCGGCTCCTGCGCCCGGCGGCTGGCCGCTCCCATGACCTCCCGACAGCCACGGAGGATTTGCCTCGCGTCCCTGGGTCTCCTCGGCCACCGTGCTCAGCCTGAGCTACACAAGCAGCAAAGCCCCACCGCCACCATGTGGCTGGGACGGTATTGTGGTCTCCTTTGTACTTCTATATATACTTGAGGATGACAAACATTGAGACTGCCCAGTGAGTAAACTCACTCTCTCTTCTGAAGTTCGTGGAAGTTTATGTTTAACCTCTAAAGAGCAGTTCGTGCTGCCAGACTTTCCGGTTGTTTAGATTTTCTAACCCTTTTCTAAACCATTTAAATTTAATCTTGTCTGTATATGCACATTCTGAAAAAAAAAAAAAAAAAAAAAGTTTTACCAACCACGTAATAGAATCTCTCTGTGACAACTGTACAGAAGTTTAGGGAACTCTTAATTATATATATTTCATAAACTATTTGATAACTTTTGCATTGGCCTCATTACAATTTGCTTCTAACCCAGATTCAACCTCCTCCTTAACAGGAGGAAATACAAAGTGCTGCTGCTGACCAAGGAAAGTTAGACACACAGTGCCTGCAGACCGAGTCCAAAACAGACCTTGCCCACGTCTGTGTCCAGATACCTGAGTGTCTGCTGTCACCAAATGCTTGTGCAACACTTCTCAGCAGTAAGGCTCAGAGAAGTCTTTACATCTCACCATGTCTCTGATTTGCCTCTGGGAAAAGGAGCTCATCTGGTGGATATTGACTTACCTCTCTAAATGAATAAAGTTCCTCTCTGAAAGTGGGCTTGCAAGTCATCCATGGGTGAAGTTTTTTATACTGCTTTCATCACCCATGATGCCTCAGGGTGGCCTGGCTGGTTGGCCTGGTAGAACATGTTAAGAGTTTAGTCAGGACAAGCATAGAAGCAAAATAAGTCTGCATAGGAAAGAGCTTTGTGCTAGACAACAACAAAAAAAAAAATATTTAGGACTACTAATCACAGTGTTTAAATTACTGTATGTCAGTATCTTAAAATGTGAGTTCAGTTTTCCTTTGTTCTAATCCTACAAGAACAGATACCAAATAACAATTTTCCATGGACACGGACTTGTGTTGCAGTTTTCCAGCCTGTTTTTTATTTCCCCCTCCTTTTGTTTTTCTTTTTTTCTCCTCTTCCTGCCTTTTTTAGTGTATTTTGAAAACCGTGTCTGTGGACATACATCATTAGTGTTTGAAACTTGAAAATGGCCTAACTGGTAGCCTAGAAGGTAAAATTTCTCCATCCCCCAGGTAAATCCACTGCACAAATATTTTACAACTTTCTAGAATATCTGACATTTTCATTTGGTACCTTTTAAGATCTACATGGTGATGCTTCCTTGACTTTAATCAGTATGGTTGCTTAGTAATACATAGTTGTGTTATCTCTGTCCTCGTACAAGTATGCAGAGTGTGCTGCTTGGGAAACAGTTCCATATCCCACTCTCCACAGACCTCTGTTGTTTTGTCTCATGCTATCTGCCTATGCCTTGTTTCAGCATCTTTGGCTACCATAATCTGATAGTAGATGTTAATTTGTACTGTTTCTTTTTCGTCTTGCATCACTTCCTTCAGAGATTTCTGCACCGACAGAGCATTTATCACTTAAGAGAGACCTTAGTACGATAAAACTGTTCCTTTTTGCTGATTGCTGTTATGCCACCTGTTTATTTTATTATTTGAGATTACTCCAGAAGAGAAGATGCAGGGGGAAAAAAGAGTTGTTCCACTAACATATTAGCAGAAAAGGACTCGGAATTCTTAAGGTTACAATATCAAGGTAGTATTTTAGCCCTATTTTGTGTTCAGTGTCCTTGTTACTTTAGACTGCAGTATCCTAGCGCTGCAGTTATCTTGCTATAAAGTTAGTTTTCTTCTTCTTTTTCTTCCCTTTCTCCCTACCCCGGCCCAGTGTCAGAGACTGTTGTGGCCATCTAATTGCAAGTGAAAACAACAGCAGCAAGCATTTCTGTTAAGTGTTGGCATTATCCTGGATTTGAAAGTTTCCTTTGCAGAGATTTCTCTAAGATGACTGAAAATTCATTTCTGTAAGGACTTGGACACAGAGGATGCCTTCAGGCATCAAGAACATATTTTGAAAAACTGAAGTAGAAATTTCTTGTGCAGTTTGGTGCAAGCTGAGAAATACCTGGACAGGTGTGCAGGAAGAACACCTCCCCCCCCCCCCCCCCCCCCCCCCTTTTTTTTTTTTTAACATTGCTTTCTTTTAAGGCCTAGAATAAGCTTGGTGTAAACACAGTTTAAGCATAATCCACACAAGTTAAAAAAGGGGAGAGTAAGAGGGAGGAACAGAATCAAAAGTGTCTTACTAATTTTTCCTCAACAGTACCCTTTTTTCCCTTGCTTAATGGAATCTTACCTTGCACAGTATGCAGCTGACTGCACTCAGACTTTTCTCATGCAATGAACCATAAGAGGCTATCAGCTAACCTCTTCTGCTGCAGTCTGATAATTTATTAATGCTTAAAACATGAGACACTTGTTTTTCTCCTAGTGAAGAAATCAGTTCACTTAGTGCTAACAGTTGCAGGCTGCAAATAATTATTACTGTTGTAATGTGCCTAAACCGTTTCAATCTCTATGCTTGTTGCTGTGTCACTATATGCCTGTCACTGCTCCTTGGTAAATTTTATCAGCTGCATCATTTGTTAGCAGAGGGCTCACAGCATGGTTTTAAACCATTTTGATTGGTATCTGCAGTTTGACTACGTCATCCTTTTGAGGAAATAATTTGTCAGAAAGTCTCTTGAGACTAAGGAAAACGGCTGGTACATCTATGGAGGAGCACCTCTCTGAAGCAGCAACTCTGCTGCTTGGTTGCTTAGTTCAGCATTTCAGTTTACTTATGGAATCTGATACTCCATGAACCACTTGCAGAGACACACTGATTTGGTCACAAAGCAGGCATTATTCATCATTTGAATTTAATATATGGGTTGCTGTAAGGATGCAAGAAAAAGTACTGCAGAATCCATGGCAGCTTTTATGGTATGTCTGTGTATGTATGAAAGGAGATGTCTGCTTCACATTGAGGTCTTTGAGATCCAAATGTAATTCAAGAACTCTTTTCAGCACGTGTCTCTCCTCAGGAAAGAGACTCCCTTTGGTGTGCATTCGCTTCTATGCACCACTTGCCTACAAGCCTTTACATGACCTTGTAGCTTAGCCTTTCTTCATGCAGTTCAGCATAAATATTTAAACTGTTTTCTTCCTGCTGATTTGCAGCCCTGATTCAGTAATGTCTCAGCTTGGAGTGGTACAAAAGTACCAACTCTCACTTCTGCCTACTGAGATGTAATGGGTTTGGGCTGGTGTCAACAGTCTTTGGAGCATAACCACAGCTTGGTGCTCTTTTCCTCAGAACTTGTTATCCCTGCTACCTGAATTGCATTTAATTTTCTTACCTTCCCTGTGACAGAGATAACTTGTAGACTTGTAATAATTAACCTCTCATTGTCATGGCTGAGTACTGATTCAGAACCTAACTCTCAGCTTTTAAAACTATTTCAGGAGGAATTATTCACCAGAGCTGCTTCACTGTGTTGTGTACAGTCCCCTCAGTGGAGATGAAAATCTCATTGCCATCTCTTCCAGTTAGTTACCCTTCTGGTCGATCTATTTGGCAAACAAAGGAGTAAAAGCAGTGGCTTTTACTGGCTGGAGAGCAGGACTGATTTCTGGAAAGCATGTTACTCCCTAAGGTACATTCTCCAATATTTATTGTTTGATTTTAATAATTACCATGACAGCCTCGTTAGCTGATAGGAGGCACAAAAACGTCAGTAAACCCAACTTCTTTTTCTTTCCTGCCAGTCCCTAGTCCTGGCTTGCTAGTGCTTCAGTCAGTCACTCTTCACAGCTGACTATCAGGGTTCCAACTGCAAAACCCTTTTCTTAGACCTTGACACAAAATATCCACTGCCTGTCTTCATGCTGGGAAGTGTGGACAATTGTGAATTGCATTTTCATCTCACAGGCAAATCAGCCATTTTCCCAATCCGCTTTTAAATTCCATTCTGAGGCGGCAGATGCTGTGCCCTACTTTCATCTGCATGTGCTGTGTGTTGCCTTCTCTGGTGACAGACTACCTTAGCTTCTGTGTGGCTTTCATTTTACAGGAAGCACTTTCTGCCTTCATAAGGCTGGATCAGCTTGTGCAGTTGATGGTACACAAATGAATGAGTAAGGTTGTAATAAAGGCACCATGTTTTGAAGTACTGTACTGTGCATTACTCAGTATGAATTATTTAGTATTCAAAGTAATGCTCTCTGTTGGAATTCCAACAGCCCTGTTTACCTTGGCTTTTTAAAGTGGTTTTTTTTTTTTTGGTGTTTTCTCTGTTTGGTTTTGGAGTTTTTGCTTGGTTGGCTGGTTGCCTTTTTTTTTAATTGTCATGAAGCTATTTCTATTTTGTTTACTACAATATAGAATACGTTGCCCCTACTCAAAACCAGACAACTGACCACCAAAATCAACACTACAACCCCTTCCAATTACCTGATGCAGGCTATTCACCTAGCACATTATTTTCAGAACTCTGCAGATGCTCATCTCATTAACTGACAAGCAAGTGAAGGATTTTTTTCCCCCCTCACTTTTCCAATGTGTTACCCTCCTGACTGCCTTAAATCTTAAATGTCCTTCCCGCGCTGGGTGGCGCTGGCCATTTCACATATTAACGGCTGACTAACCTCTTCCTGTGCTAACTCTGATCTCCAATTTAAAATAATCTTTCAGCACTCAGATTATACTCTTTTTAAAACTTAATCCCTGCTGAGGGATGACAGCTCCCTCTATGATCTTGCCTTTCTGCAAGCTAGGATGTTTGGTTCAGTAGCAGAGCTTACTGCTTTGGCTGGTAAGCTTGACAGCAAGCATTAAATCCAAATGGATTTTTTTTAATACTTACTGCATGTTATCAGCCTTTGGAAGGGTTCTGATTTGTTGTTGTTGTTGTTTAAATGTGTACTGCGAGTACAGGGAATTTCCCCTGAAACTTCCTGTTACTGCAGCTTGCCTATGGTAGGAGCTTTCTGTCTACATTACAGAAATCCCTGCAAAAGGCTATTTGTTATCCTGCTGCAATTTCTCTGTGGAATACCTGTCAGTTGCCTTCATTGGATTTCAATTTGCTGTCAACTTTCAGAGGTTAGCTTAGCTAGGGAAAGCTTTAAGAGGGTTAGGCTTGCTGATAAATTTCTGCTTTTACACAAGTAATCTCCTGCCTTTGGAAGTGTCTCTCTGAATAATTCATAGGGAAGCCTTGTTTTAATGTTGTCCTTCAAGAACCACATAAAGAACCAGCAGCACTGGGGTAGCATTTGTTTCATTATACACCTTCACTGGGTCTACGCAGCTCTCCAAGTCTGCCAAAAAGAGCTAGCTTAGCTACCACTCCCTCTGGCTCCCCACCTCCAGCCTTATGTCAGTGAGCTCTACTTAATCCATGATCTCTTGTGTTTAAATTAGTATCTCCAAGCTTTCCTGAAAGCCATGGATCTATTAGGATTTGATGCGTATACAGCAAACACTTAATTTTGTAGTCCATCAGGGCACATCAGCATGCTGCTCTGGATCTGTAGCCGTTTACTTGAGTTCTTTTAAATCTGGATTAATGTATTTATGGATGTATTTAACCCAAGATGAAATGTACACCAAAAGTTCAGTAAATGCAGTTACACTGTGGGTGTCAGTTCACAAGCAGCTCCAGTGGTTTTAAGTTTTTAATGCTGTCTCTGGCTGCTGAAGTTTGTCTTTGAGGAAAATCTTGAGGCAGAATCATCTGGCTGTTGAACACAGGGTTTGTGCAGACCTGCCTGACGGTGTAGGCCAGTGCAAGCTACCTGGCCAGTGTCATGTCATTCGAAGTGCTGAAGGGAAAGGCACTGAAAACGCAATCTGTGCGAGAGTTTCAAGCGTTCACAGACACTGGAAATTATGCAACACAGAGAAAATGGAAAAGCAGTTCAGAGAGGGCAGCCAGAGTTCTACTTTTTACAATTGTTAACCTTTCTCCCAGTAAAACCATCAAGGTGGTGAAGTTAATGTATTTACTGCAATTGATGTTTTCAAAGTTCACTGAAATGCCTTTCCTTGCTGCTTAAACGTAGCCACTGTGTATTTATGCTGCTGTGTTGTTGAATTCTCTGCCTAAATGCTGTTACCTTTTTAGTAAGATGGCTTTTTTTAAATCTTTCAAGCTTTCCCAAAACGGATGCCAAAGTAAGTAGATCAAATGTGTTAAAAACATTAATTTCTAAGTTTCCACTAGATGTCATCAATTTGTGTTATAGAAAATGCAGAATGTATGTTTGCACCTATCTTCAAAAAAAAAAAAACAAACCCCACTTCTCTAAGCCATTATATCTGAGCATGGATTTACCTCACTCTATAGAGGTGTAGAAAAATCTGTATTTAACAGACGTGAGTAAAAGTTTTTGCCCAGTTGAAACTCTTTCATAGTGCATTGGTTGGTTGTTTTGTTAGTTGTTGGGATTTGTTTTGGTCAGTTTGGTTTTTAATTGCTACATCCTGCAAAGGAAGCCAAAGTAGAGAAAGTAATGGACCTGACTGTGCCTGAAAACTGAGAATTATAGTAAAACACGATTAGTAAAGAACGTGACTAGCACTCGAACTCAGGCTTTGCTGTGGACTAACTTGTATGAGTGGGGATAAGCATTCTCTCTGTGGGGATTTCCAGTGCTTTGGAAAACCAAAGTGGGTAAAACTGCCCATCTGCATCTTAAGGGGCCAACCTGGAACACCACAGCTTGAAAAATTGCTGTATTTGTCTTTTGGTGAAAACTGAGCTTTTGGCAAGTTTCTGGAACAACTCTGATCTCCAGCATCAGAAAACAAGATTCTCTGGTGTAAATGTAGTGTTTGAAGTAGGTTTAGGGAAGTCTCCTGCACCAAACATGCCGCTTCCTGCCTGGCCCAAAAATGGCATCTTCAAAGCTCAGTTGTAGATAATGGTTCTGTATTCCTGTTATGGCTTGAATGGCTGCACATAAAATTGTGAACTTGTAGCTATTAGCTTTACAGTGCTACAGTAGTAGCTCTCCTGCACTTGGAAAAGTTCATCCTGAGGCTTGTGCCACTGCAGTTCTTCCTCCTACTTATCTTCAGCAGTGGTGATACTGGGTCTTTTCCAAGTTGGCTGACCTTTGCAAACAGCATTGCTAAATTCTGCTTCTCTATTAATGCCATGACAGATTTATTAAGGCACTTATTACAAATTATGTGTTTTTCAAAATGGGTTTCTACTCCCCAAAGCTTGGAACTTTCCATCTTTCTGCTGTACTTGTGCTTACTCAGTATTCCTCCCATGTGTCCAAATTCCAGCTTCAGCATTAGGCTACTGAAATAATTTGTCCCTGGCTCCAGATATCTCTTCATTTTAGCAGCAAGTCCCCTGTTAACTGCAGAACATTCACCAATAAACTGAAGAGTTTAAGAAGTAACTGTATGTTAGCTGTTTTTCAGTTCGGCACATGCTTGTCCCTTCCACTTTCAGAGGTGTTGTCAATTCTTGTTCAGATTGTGCCACTTCCCTTCTTCCCCCTTTGTTTCAGAGATAAACTCCACCATGCTTTAACTAAATCGTGTTCTCTATCATTCACTCTTAAATAACGTTTGTCTGTGTCTCTGTAGTTTTAGTTGTATTGCTCAAGGAGTTGCAAATGTAACACTACACGCTCAGGAACAGCACAAACAATTACTTTCTACTGTCATTCCACTTGCACAATTAGCTACAATTTTATTTAGTTTTCAAGACACTAACCTAGAATCAAATGTCTTTCTAGTGAAAAATGCCAAATTGGTTTACAATCAGCAACACTTAAGAGTAAAAAGCTGAAATCTACACTAAGTAACCTGTTTGCTGAAGACGTACTTGCAAAAATAATTTTTACCTTGAATTTCTCTTTGTATCTTCTCTTGCTACAGCTAGACTAGACCCTGGACCTCAAGGGAGAAAGCATGTTTTAAACATCAGAATTACTGCAAAGTTCTTAGTTTGGCTGGATGCTTTTCTTTTAAATGAAAAGGCTCTGAAACAGCCACGTAGATTTCAGCCAGCCTTGGTAAACTGTTCTGGAACAGCTGTTCTGTCCTCTGGGCTACTGTCCATCTCTGATTTATTCAAAATCTGTCCTTGCAGGTTAAGACAAATAATAGTAACAAGGCTAAAAGATTAGATTGCTCTTTGTTGTTTCTCCAAGATTCTTCCAAGTTCTGTCTTGCCTAACTGCCTGCTGTGACTAATGGTTCTGTGCTTTTTCCAACTTTGCTTCTTTCATTATTAGTTCCAGCACCTTTTGACATACTCAGTTTTTGAGCTTTCACAGGTTATGTCTCAGGTTTCAGCTTTTTAACAGAAGCTAGTTTGATCAGCAGTAGGCAACATGGTCTACCTCTAGGACAGTATCATATATAGGCAGACAGTGCTGATGTTCATCATAGAATCAGTCAGGGTGGGAAGGGATCACAAGGATCATCTAATTCTAACCCCCCTGCCATGGGCAGGGACAGCCTAGCCTAGATCAGGCTGGTCACAGCTTCATCCAGCTTGGCCTTAAACACCTCCAGGGATGGGGCCTCAACTACCTCCTTGGGCAACCCATTCCAGGGTCTCACCACTCTCATGCTGAAGAAGTTCCTCCTCATGCCCAGTCTGAACCTACCCACCTCCAGCTTTGCTCCATTCCCCCTAGTCCTGTCACTACCTGATATCCTAAAAAGTCCCTCCCCAGCTTTTTTGTAGGCCACCTTCAGATACTGGAAGGCCACAATAAGGTCACCTTGGACCCTCTTCTTCTCCAGACTGAACAGCCCCAACTTTTTCAGTCTGTCTTCAAAGGAGAGGTGCTCCAGCCCTCTGACCACCCCTGTGGCCCTTCTCTGGACACACTCCAGCACATCCACATCCTTCTTGTAATGGGGGCTCCGGAACTGGATGTGGTACTCCAGGTGGGGTCTCACCAGAGCAGAGTAGAGGGGGAGAATCACCTCCCTCGACCTGCCATATCCCACATCCCTCCCACCCTTATGAAAATCCAGACTGAATTCCTGTATCTGTATGGACTCATTTACAACTCTGGCTAAATTACCAGTGCTAGCTCCTTTTTATCACAGTAGGTTTTGTTTCTTGGAATTTCACCTAAAAAAACCTAAGAAACATTACAAACACTATGCTTTAGAGACTAATACTGAGGTCTGACACTTTTGTTTTCTCTTCAAAGACTTATCATGTATTTTCTTATAAAAATAAGCTGACTCATATTTTTACAGGTCCAGATGATTCCTATTTTGTCTGGGAGAAGAACGGTCAGAGGATGAAGGCATGCATCACTGAGCAATCTCATATGCTGTTTGATGGCAGAGTGCATGTTCTGAGTTGGGTGAAAGATTTAGTATCAGAAAATACAGAATATAAATGTTCATTCATCTCAAAAGCAGGGAACACAATGTCCAAAGTGCTCATCACAGTGGAAGATAAAGGTAGGCTGATTTTGAACGTACACCATGTTTGGCCTGACCCTGGTACCAGTAACACTCTGTAATTTTCACCCATAAAACTTGTGTGTTATCAGAAGATGGTAACCCTTCCTTATTGTCTTAGCATTCACTCCAGCTGTTTATGAAGAAGTTTTACATCTGTAAAAACTCCTCCTTCCACCCCTAACCTGTAAATTGGCAGTTACAGTCTAGAAATGAAACCAAAAGAGCTAAGCTAATGGACATAAATTGGGTGTCAGATGAGTAATAACGTAAAAAACAGGTACTCTACAGGGTAACTGAGAAAAAAAATTAAACTACAAGGCAGGCAGACAGGAAGGAGAAACCACCACCCCCCAGGACTTTTAAAAATATGGTAATTGGTAAACCACCTGTAGTTGGCTGAAGGTAGTTTCTACCTCTTCATCTGAACACTAACTGGGCAGAAAGTCAGTCAGGTAATTTCGTCAGCTGTGCAAGATCTTTTGGGTACCCACGACTGACTGATGCAACTTACACATCATTTGCAACTTACTTTTGTAAACTTAGGCCTGGATAAGGTCTTAATAGTCTTTGAAAAAGTAGCAGGAACAATGAAGATGATAAGAGTATAGATTTTCTTGGAATGATAAAGGAAATATTAATTAGCTGGTTAATAACAAATACTAATTTGTCAAGAAGAGTTCAACTCTTCTTTTTTTCAGTAACAGAGAAAAGCAAAAGATGTCTTGCCATCACTCCAGTTACTTTGAAGATGCAGTAAAAGAGCCCTTCTTTAAGTTCTCAGTGGAATGAAAACTAAGTAACCAACTAAAAAGCATTACTGAGAAATCAGGAAATTACAAACTAGAGTCAACTGAATTCTGTAATTCTTCTACCCAGGCCTGGTAACTAGCTAGAGCACCCCTCTTCTTCTTAAGATAGGTTTGAACTCTAACTTGTAGGTTGCATCTTCTAGACCTCGAATCACAGATAAAGGCACTGAATCTGAGGCTACGAAGCTTGCTGCAGAGAACAGACATGACCACTAGTATACAATTTATTTCCAAATAGCATGAGAGGAAGTAGAGCAGAATGAAGGACAGGGAAGGCTTTTTATTCCTTCTAGCCCAATCCTCTACATGAACAACTGCAGGTATCAACCTAATTCATCATTACAGTTATGCAATCATCTTATTTTTCAGACAGTGTTGATCAGAATGGGTGGACCAAAGAATTTTATACCTGGAGAACTGCTATCAGTGAGCATGACAAAATGATGCAGAACTGGAGGAAAACATGGGTAAGAATTTTTGGAAAAGGTTATCTCCCAGCATTTTCTGTGTGACATGCTGTAGTACCAATCCTTGGCTTCTCAACTGAATGTGTTTATGTAAGAAAATGATCAGTGTTTCTGTGCACATTGACCCTCTTATCACTAAAATCTGCTCAATCTATGACACAACGCAGTAACATCGGCTTACCCCTTCAGTCCACTAACTGCTAATCAGTCAGTAATTCTCGTCCTGCTCAAGACAGTAAATCTGTGTGTACTGGATGGATGCAGCAGATTAACTTCACATCTGCAGACTAATCAGACTGCAGAGACTACTGGACTTCTTAAATGGTGCTGTCCATCAAAGCTGTCATTCCTTCAAAAAACCCAAACCAGTACATACTTAGCTTTTAATGTTTTTCTCTAACAGTTAGATCAAACATTACTTTTGATAACTTTTGGATGTGATGCATGCTCATTGCACATGGAACAGGTAGTACAGGCAAGCTTTAAACCCCATTTTGATTTAAGGCAGTATTAACACATCTTTCTGAACTTCTTTTCAGGACACCTGTAACAAGAACAGCCTCTAATGGACAGAACAACAAATGAGCTAGAAGGACAAATGTATGCAAGTTACAGTAATCCCATACTGCTAGTATCACAGCATTCAAGGAGTTATTTGTGAGTGCTAGCACTGGCATTAAAAATGACATTCAGAATGACCTGAAGCTCGAGGTGAAGAGGCTATCATTGCATCAAAGAACAACTACAATATGTGCTACAAGAGGCCACCCACCCAATGCTGGAACCATCTCTGGTTTTGTGATGCCCGTTATTTTAGCTTAATGAAGAACAAAAGTGGTCTCAATAGGACTTGTTCTGCTCAAACAATGTAATACAATATATGGCTTCAGCTCTGAGTTCATAAAACAAACCAGTTCATTTCAGGCTTGAGGATCTTGGCAGGGGATTTAGAGAAGAATAAGATGTGGATCACATTTATTACAGGCACTTAAACACACCCATTTATTTTCTTTTAATGTGTTTACCCTTTATACTCTGTTCCCATTGTTTTGAAGAGCATTCTTTTTCTGATGTCAGCAAGCTCATTTGTTCAAACATATTTCCTTTGGTAATAAAGATTCTGTACTAAGTAAAGAACTCCTGACTAATGTTCAAAATACAGACAGATTACAGAGAGCCCAAGTTAAGGCAGACTAATTTTTGCGAACTGTTCCTCTACATTTGAGATAACTGTGCTTGTTTCAAAACATTCAATGTTGAATAAATTTTGAGACTATTCCTAGTGAAAAACTGCAAACTAAAAAATTCACCTGCTCAATACACAGTGAAGTTTGTTTTTACTGCACTGCTGCTTAGATTTTTGTTCTCTGTCTAATAAAAGTCTAAGGCATAATTCAAATTTTCTGTCTTCTCAATGACTTTCAAGAATGTGAAAACAACTGAAGATCAACAACAGCTGCCAACTAAGAGTCACCAGAGCTTGAATCCACAGGGATAGCCGCTCCTAGGAATCCCCAAGTTATCCCCTAACTGGTAAGACTCCAATTAGACTATTTCCCAGATAGTGAGGAAAGTGCCTTTTTTCAAAGACTTTCCTAGATGAATGTCTGTTTTCAGTATCAGGCTTATGTGGTCACACGTGGCAGGTAAGAATTTTTATACAAAAACCATTCTCCCCATTTTTCAATCTGAATGCTGGTGCCTTTGATTTCCAGAGTTAACTTTTTTCCCACTGTGTTTCTCTTTATGACTAAGGGACAGTTATGAAAAGGCTTCCCTTGAATTGCCCCTCTTCTTCAACACATCTGGAGCTGACTGAAGTTTAGTTCTGTGGTGCTGAGTGGGAAGTTAAGGCTTTTGTAAGATTGAGGTCAGAGTTTAAGATAAGTACAGTTGAGCTCTGCCTTGTCTGTACAGTGAAGTGCTGCAAGTAGTGAAAAACAAAAAAAGATTGCCACTTTTTTTTTTTTGTTTAGCTCAACTTTGTGACAAAATGTGTAAACAGAATGAGTGAAGGCAGCTGTGACCCCTTCTGGTGGGTTTTCTTTCTACTATGCTTTAAGAACAGGAAGTCACTCCCTAAGATTTTGAGCAATCTGTATTTTTTCCAGAGGAATGTTCCATGCTCTTCTACAGTGAAACAAACCAGTAAATACGGTCAGAATAAGCTGTTAATGTGACTTTCACCAACTGGTCTCTATTCCAGGCAGTGACTAAGTTTATCAGAGTTTTTAGATATGTATCAAAGTGGTGCAACTACAAATAAATCACAACTTACCACTAGGAATCAAGGATATCTGCTGGCCAAACCCAGTGTTAATCATTGGGATCGTTCACCCACTTTTGATTTAACGTTAGAAGAAACTCATACAAAAAGTTTGCCATCATAACTAGTAACCATGCATTTCAGCTTCAGGCTAGCTTCTCTCACCAACATTCTTCCTCAAAAAAACATTTAAAGTATTATTAAAAGCCCACAGAAATTACTTATGTCACAACCATACTTTATAGAATCAATATATTGGTAACAGATTTTAATACCATTTACATTCTACAAAATTGTTTGAATCCAAAAATTACTGAAAGTTTTCATGTAACTTCTAACTTCACAAGGCAGCTACTTTCCCAGGTATTGCACTACAAATGTTAAACGTGGTGAGGCTCTTACAGACACATTTCAGACATGCTGGCAGCAGCACATGGCAGCTATATCATCTTTCAGAACAGCTGACAGAAGTTACATGTGCATCTTCCAATTACTTGCTTTAGGCTTGTCCTTATTATGTCTGCAACTTGTAAACAATGGTATTTGTATAGGACATCCCCTCTAAGGTGCTCCACCACCAAGCACATTTTGGTTTTAAAATTTCATTTCTTCTGAGATATAAATTTAATTTCCTGTCAGATATTTTTTCCCTACCATAGGTACAAATTGAGATTGATCAAAACCTTATATATATATATAATCTACTGACACCCCAAACTGAAGGAATAAGTAGTCTGTCAGCTTGGAGAAGGTAAGTATACAATAGCAGGCCAGCATATTTGCTGTCCTTCAGTATCTTCAAACTTGGACCTATCACAAACTAGTCTCAGTAGCAGCAGAAACATTAACTTAATCATCTTTATAAAATGTCTAAACATAACACTTTTACTTCAGGAATTTCAGACCTTATTAGTCTATGCTCCTTTGCCCCTGCTGTTGGATCCCCAAAAAATAAAATAGCAAAGTTCCCAGTTAGCTCTTCTGAGTGTTACTTTAGCCTTCCTTATTAGTTTTAATTAAGCTACCTGCCCATAATTAATTTCTTACTAACTGAAAGCGACATTTATGCCAGCCTCCCCACCTGAGCAGGTTTATTTAGATGAAAAAAACTAAAACCAAACCCACAGTTAGAAAACAGTTGAAGTTCTTTAAGCAAGAGTGGAAAAATAGAAAACAGCTCCTCACAAGGCCAAACCTGGCTCACAGAATCATCTCCCATATAAAACTGTGTTCCTAGTAAATTCTTTTGGTATGTTTTATCATTAACAAGTCAATAGTAGTCCATAAAACCAATGCACTGTGCAAAGCCTGTTCAAGTGGTTCATGGCTAAGAAAATTTGCTGTGTCATCAGCCAAATACACAGAATGTAGGAGAGCACGAGCCAGTGTCTCATGTGCTTCAGTGTGCACTTCGCTTAAAAAGATTCTGAACAGCTTAGTTAACTTAGCCGACTTCAGATATTTCTCAAAATTATTTTGCTATCCTCCTCCTAGGGATCTCCTTAAGAAAGAAAAAAAAAGAAAAAGAAGAAATAAATTAACAATCAGAAGCCCTCTAGAACGAGATCTGGGTTTACTGATGCTCTTCTGAATTCACTATCGCAGTGCCAGCAGCTGCATTCTTTTCCAGTTCCAGTGCATATGGGTTGTACTCTTCTTCGAGTTTTCTCTTCCAGATTTTAACTGCAGAATATTAGAATAAAAACACATATAGAACAACAAAACAAAACCCACAGCAAACAGGTTACTCTAATACTTGAATTAAATCTTACAGTGAAAAAAGGCCACACTGACTCTCTACCTCCTCCTCAAAGCAAGTGCTGAGATAGGATAGCTGTCTGATATCCCCAGTGACTGTTGCTCTCTGGTGACACTACGAACAGAGCTGAAGGAACGAGTGTCTAGAAGCGGAAGCCCTTTACAAAACACGAACGCTTTGGGGCAGGAAGATGTAACTCAAACAAACTTCAGCACAAAAATTATGTCCACACTTACACAGTAAGCACTTCTACACAAAGACTTAAAGGATATCTTAGCAAACAGACATAATAAGGAACTCTGTTAAGCTTCCTTGGACAAAGCAATGAGTACTGCCTGCCACCAGTGGACTTCACAGAGGAATTTTCTCAAGACTTTTTCAGCAAGACCTGACCTCAGGCTTACAAAGTAAAAAGAGTGGAAGGAAATCACTGAAAAGAAAGATTTTTGCCCCCTTTCCAATAGCTGAATTGTCAGTTGTCATTTTCAGTGAAAATTGTGGAAATGAAGAGCACTTTGGGTGAGAATTGAACCAAATCCAAGTTAGTAAATACTCACTGTAATTTGGTACATCTTCATCAGAGTCCTTGGAAGGACCAGTTTCTGATAAGCCTTTTTTTTCACATTCAGTGGTTAAGATGCTGGGTTGGGTTTCTCTTGGTTCTTCAGTTTCCTCCTCTAAAGCTGCTATCATATCTTTGTAAGCCTTCCTGGCTTCTGTTGTCAGTTGCACCATTCTATGAAAATGGTCCTATGGAAATACAAAATACAAGCAGAGCATAAATCACACAGATTTAACATCTCCATGAAAGTCTGTAACAAGTATTCTTCATCCAGAACATCTATGTTTACAAAGAGAAGTTGAACAGCTAAGTAGATATGAAAGCCAAACCATCTTTAAAACCACCAATTCTACTGAAAAAATATTTTTGAAACAGATCTCTAGGTGGAGAGGGTGTCAGGAAGAGATGGTCAAACTACTTTTTTGAACAATGGTGAGGGTTGTATTTCTAAAATCAATCACATAAGGCACTGACCTGGGATAAAGAGACTAAGTACACAAAAGCAAAACCTTGAAGTCAGAGTACAAAAGAAAGCTAAACAGAAAAGAAGAAAAAAAAGAAAAAGAGCCTACTTATTTCAGCTTACCTGAGCCCCATCATAGCTAAAAATTCCCACCACACTCACAGGCACTGCTTTGTTCACACAGCGGCCTAAGGACTTGCGATTAAGGGCAAAAACAAAGGGAATATTCTGTTCACAAGCAGTGTCAATAATGTTGTGTAGAGTTTCATCCAATCCACCTGGAGCAGACAACAGAATTAGCAATGAATTACAGTGTTTAGGTGGATTATAACTAAAGGGCTGGTACTGTATAAAGATGACAGAAAACAACCTAACATTAAGGGTTTATTTTGAAATCACAAGAGTTTATAGGAAAAAAATACATGGATCCCAATACTACATGAGATCTCAATTTTTAAAGGGAAAACTTTTGTTCTTAATTCTTCATTAGCAACATCCTTTAACTGCTACTATTCTGTGTTTTATGTGTAATATAGTCTAAACTAGTATTAAAAACACAGCTGCTAAGAAATTATTTAACAGTTAATAGAAAATAATGACAATAATTAAAATAAATAATTTTTAAAAACTATCACCAACAACTTCTTATCATTCTGTGGCCTATAAGAGACTGGTACAGCTGCTTTTCTTGTAGCTGGCATAAGTAATTTTTGACTCTTCTCATCTGTGACAGTGCAAGCTGTTGTGCAGCTGCACTGCAAATCAATAACTAAACAGATCCTAGTTTCAGATAACTTTCCCCACCCAAGGAATGTCTTGACTCAGCTGGTAACGTCAGATGCACAGCATTAAACAATCTGAAGGAAGAATCTTTGTTTGACTGTGTTTCAAGGACTACTCAGGCAAGTTCCTCCAACAGCAATAACACTGCTGCCAGTATACTGAGTCTGCCTTTTTTTAAACATTTCTTTTATAAATAAAACAAAAGAACAGAACAAAATAAAAACACACCAAAAAAATCCAACCAACAAAACTCACCTTTTGACTGAATCTTTTCACAGTTGGGAGAAATGATGACGCACTTCAGTTTTTTCAGCTTCAGATGTTTCAAAACTTCTCTAAGACCCATGACAAGCCTGCGTTTTATCTTGGCCTTTACTGGATCTTTCTGATACAAGCGATCTTGGAAACGAACCAGCTCTTTTAAAAGATCTGTCACACAACTGTCAACTTCTTTACTAAGTACCTGGCTGCAATAACTGAGAAAGAGAACAATTTTCATGTTAAAACCCATACAGTTACAAATATACAACATATGGGTATGCAGTATGTAAAATATAAACAGTTCTACCCCACGTCTTTGTCTTTTTTTCTGTGCTATACATAGGAAAACAAAAATTTCCTTACTTTTCAGTGGCTGAGAACTTAAGAGAAAAATGTTACTTGTAGTATCTAGCTCCCCACCATATATTATAATAAAAATACATAACAGATGTACAATAAACCTATTTATATACTTTGCACCAATAAATACATACTTATGTTTTCCTACTGAAGGATTTATCTTAAGGCATTTGTTTTATATAAATCAATGAGTAGCAGATTTGTTTCTTCATAAGGAAACACATACATGCATCTGTTTAAACAAAACTGAAAGTGTTTGCACATAACCCAAAGATCTTCCTTTTATTTCTCTTCCTAGACAAAACATGAAAATGTCATCTGCATCTACATTTTTTTGCATGTGCTCTGGCAGCAGAAAACCAAAGGACACACTGGAAATAATTAAAGTGTAGTCCTTTTCCTCTTACATATCAGGCTGGTATTCCATTTACTTAAAGTAAGGTACTTGAACAGTAGCTCCTTTTCCTTGTCAGCCTTTAATGGATTCATGATCCTCTTTCATTTGGGGAAGATACATTTTTGAAGTGAGAATTACTGCAATGTAGAAACTATACAGATATAATTTCTCTGTGTCATCTTAACAGAAAAATACGTGAAAGAAACCACATGGATTTTTCAGTCTGCACTGCAGCATTACACAAAATGCAGTGAAGTATCGCGCTTCAGAAATGCCACATAAATGATACTGTGGGAAAACAGATATTAATGCAATACTTACTCTCTGAAATTCCTGCTATGGATTTTTGGAAGGTTGGAGGTTGGCTGCTTTGAAGTCACACAAATTTCTGTAGATTCCTTGATCTCTGTGCTGCTCAGAATCCCTTCAGCAACTTGAGTTGCAGAAACAGCTACCACGTAAATAAAGAAATTTTATTGAAAAGAGAGACCAAAAATCATTGTGACAGTAACAACTTTGTCGAGTACTTCTTTAAGAGCTGTTACTTCAGTATTATAACAATCTGCATAGTAGGGGCACAAGTTGTACATTTTTTTTCTCTCAGTTTTCACTAATGTGTATCTTTTCAAACAGCCAGACAGAGAGAAGCAGGGACTCACATTCTGACAACAATAAATCCGAAAAGCGTAGAGGTGTGCAATAGTAATCAGGATCCAAATTACTCAACTACGTTGACTATCAGGTTTGGCACCCTGTGAACTGTAGGTAACTCACACTGAATCCTAGAAACAGTTTTTATTTGGCAGTATTTGGTGCACTTTTTTGAAAACACTAGGTGCACTCACTCTCAAATATCCATATACATACTGTATTACAGCATTCTCTTAAAAGATACCTGCTTGACTATCCTGTGCAAGGGTTTCAGCTTCAGTAATATTTTCTGCAGAGTGACAGTTAGTATCTCCATTTTTCAGCAGTGGCAGCTGTTCTAGCAGATGCTGCTGTTTTCGTTGTTCTCTTTCTTTGAGAATAATCTAAAAAAAACAACAAACCAAAACCTCAAAATCAATTCAATGTCACACAGGTAATAAAGCAGTTTCTCTTACCAAGAGTTTACATACACATCATTCATAAAGTTTAGCACTATCAAAGAAATCACAGACTCACAGAAACATTCTTTTCGGAAAAGACCCCCAGGATCATCAAGTCCAACTGTTATCCCTATTCTACAAAGTCCACCCTTAAACCACACCCTCAAGTGCCACATCTAAATGACTTTTAAACACATCCAGACTTGGTGACTCAATCACCAACCTGTGCAGTCCATTCCAAAGCCTGACCACTCTTACTGTGAAAAAAATGTTTCCTAATGTCCAGTCTAAATCTAGCTTGAGGCCACTCCCTCAGTATTTATCTGTGAGAAGAGACCAGCAGTAGCCCCTCCACAACATCCTTTCAGGTACTTGTAGACAGCTATTATTCAAAGACAGCTATTATGTGCAAAGACTTTGCACATAAAAAGAAAGGAATTTATTCTCTATATCTATGTAGAAAATTTTTCCCCTTGATTAACAGTGTCTGTGTGAAGAAAATAATTACTGGGATCAACTATAAGAGAAGAAATAAAGTTAAAACAAATTGCTTTGATGCAGAGAAATGTGTGAAAAGGCCTCCCTCTTCAACTGTCTTCTTCAGACCATCAAGTCATAGCAATTAAGCCAAATATCCAAGTACATAAGTATATAAATATACACACACAGTTACTCTTGCCCCCTTATTAAAAATCTTGAGTCTCTCTAAAAAATCACTGTCTTTGAATTTGCTGGTTGAAGAAAACCAGAAGAAATTACCATGGATAGCTAAGCTGTATGATACATGGAAGGGAGGGAAGAGAAGGAGCAGCAGGAACAGAAGTGTTGGATCCAAACATGCTACTGTAGGTGAAAGCAATAATACCTCCTGAAAGTTATCTTCATTCTCTGCTTTCACAGCTGCTAAAAAAATATTATATATGTGACCACCAGTTTTGCTTATCTACCCAAAATTTTTAATTAATTACACCACAGAACTGAAATGCAAAGGTAAATGTCTCCATTCAAATTTGTCAAAGATGAACAAAGAACTACAATAAGCTTCCTACCATGCTCAGAACACAGACTTTTACACAGACAAAGCAATCTTTGTCTTCTCAAGATAAGAGGATAAAATAGCTAGAAGACACACTAATTAGTATCACCTCCCAGAGGTTTCTGCATCTGTTGTTTACACTGCAGAGTTCTCAAGTTCAACTAAGCAGCACAAAATGACCACTGCACTATTCTTCACTAGATCAAGAAGTGACCTAGCAATGGAGTGCCATCTCAAAACCCTCCATACAGAAGACAGAACAAGAAGCAACATGAATAGGAAAGGAGGGAGGAAGATACAAGAGAAATCACTTTTTAAAAGTAAATTAAAAATACATATTAAATCATTCTACACTGACTTAACACTAGCTGCTGCAGAATCAGCTGAAGTTTGGGCTTCAAAGAGCACAGAAACATTAAATGTGACCCTGGTTGAAACCATTCTCCCCAATTCTGTAAAGCAGAATATCTTCTCCAAACCAATTAACATTTCCTTGGCTGCCCCCTGTACCAAGTGTTCACCAAAAGCATGAACACTCTTGTAATGACGCTACCTCAGGCAGCATTTGTACATGCTCCTTAGCAGCACTCTTCTCTTTTCCCTGCCCCCAGTCCTTTTTTTTAAACATGGAAATTCAAAATTAAGTTTAGGTAAGTGGACACTGAGATGCAGATCTCCAGACCAAAATATTTAACAGACTCACAAATTAACACCGAGGTGACATTATCCTGTATTGTACTATTTAAGGTTAAAAACATGAGCACCTTTTTCAGAGGTGTCGGTCTCTTTGCTTTAGGGACTTCTCTCTGTTTCCCTTTCTTTACCAAAGGAGCGCTGGAATCCAAAGGGTTATGCGGCATCTTTCCTTGGTTTAACCGGTGACTTTTTGTGGCTGCAGCAGGTTCTTTAGAAAGCAATGGCATGGCACCACCAACTGAGATAAAAAACAGTCTGCATCAAACAACTGCAACAAGCACCTAAACTAACATGCAGTGCAAGTTTAATGACTGAATTAAAACTAGTACCCACACTGTTTTGCTACTAAAGAGTAGGCAGTCCTATGTCTCACAAAGACACCCTCCCTAAAAGACTGGCATGTCTTTTACTTTCATTCTATAAGTAGAATCACAAGCTCTGTCTCCGAACTCTCAAAAGCATGACGTGGCAAAACACCGCACTCCAAGGTATGCGCAAGACCACACCACACTGTCTCCTCAGAAGACCTTCAGAAATATCCATGCTTCGTGGTAATAGCACTTTTTACTCCACAGATTTTGTACTGTATTAAGATAAATATTGAGCTGCAGTTATGTATGTACAAAAATTAAATTGAAAATAATTTGGGACAGTTATTCCTACCTACACCTTAATGCACTTGGATGAAGTTCATTTACAGATAGGGATGGGTAATGAGTAAAGTGAAGCTACAGCTAAGTCTCTTTTGCTTAACCAGCACAGTGCTTAGGAGATCTCTGCCTACATTTTGCAGAGAATTTAGAGCAGATACTTTAGATGACTTGTGAGGTTACTGAATCTGGACCTTAAAAACCACTCTGCTAGTTTGAAGCTAGCTAGAATGTTTTGGTGAGATTATAGGTGAGATTTGGTGAGAATGTTTGGTGAGATTATAGGCTGTGAAAGGAAAACAATGTCTGCTTCCCTCAGTCTCGCTAAGGGGTTTGGGAAGAGGAAAGGAAAACATTAGATAACACTCTCACCATTTTCTCACACTCTGCCTTGGGCTGCTGGCTGAGCAACATCTTACTCCCTAACCTCACCTTCCATTTGGCCTAACCCACTTTGCTTCATAACCTCTTGGCTGAACCTCTATTCTTCTTTAGGACTAGGGTAAGGTTGAGAGGGGCAGGGTGAAGGTGTAGGGGTGGTTGAGAGCCCCTCCTGGGGACTCAGGTTTCTGGGAGGGGAGTTGTGTTTCTGTATTACTTTTACCTTGTCTATTTCTGTATATAACTGTATATACTGTAAATATCTGCTTGTATACTGTGCTAGCTGTAAATAAATAGCTTCATTCATATTCCCAGATCTGGCTGAGTCTAGTCTGGGTATTTCTAAAGTGTGGTGGGGGTGGGGAACACCCAAACCATCACAACCACAAACTCTCAACCTGAAAACCACTCTCCCTTTCAATTAGCTATCAGGAGGAATTGCTGTATACTGTGAAAGTACTTTGTCAAACTTCAGTTACCTGCAATACAAACCAGGCCACACTAGTGAGTCAAAAAGGGATGATCTAAGTGTCAGTGGAATGAGCTTGACACCTTTGTGCCTTCAGCAACCCCTCTCCCCTAAAAAAACACCCAAAACTTCTAACTAGCTTGTCTTAAGCCATCTTCATTTACTGCTTCCAAAGTGCTTACACAATGATCCCCCAATACCACTGAATGTTGAAAAAAATCAATATAAAGCTGAGGTAACATCTGCCTTATACTTCCAGGATATGGACTTGATACATCAATTTGTTTTCTGCAGCAGATTCAGACATAAGCAATTAAATATCAGAAAACAGGTACTGTGACCCACACCTCTGTGCTCCACCAATCTATGCACTGTATAATTTTGGAGAAATAACACTGGTTGTTAGCATCTCAGCAGTGTTGATTTTGACTGCCTCAAATGAAAAAACATCAATTGCAGAAAAGGAATCTTCAAAAGCATCTTACAAGTCCTCTCAGAGAAGGAAAATCTCAGAGATGCTTGCTATTTTGAGATATCAAATATTGTGAGATGCATTCTCTCATTATTAGGTCTCTGAAATAGTCACAAAAAAATTCTTTAGTGAAATGAGAAAAAATTTACCATTATTAAATTCTAGCTAACATTGTTCTTCCTTTTGCAAAATACACTACAATAACACAGCCAATACTACAATTTGCCCACAATGAAAAGGGCATTGAGCTGTTTGTGTCTTCCCCCTGGTTATGCATCCAAAAGGTCTGGAAGATTTTCTCTATCACCAAGATCTAGCATTTTGTTAGCAGCAGTTATTCTGAAACTATCAGGCATGGCAGAATTCATCCTCTGGCTCGGTCTGATTGACTCTCATATAACCTTCCTGTTTGCAAAGAGGCTCTTTCTCTCAAGTTCAGCTCTAAGATTTCTAGTATCAAAGGAGCTTAATAAAGCCTTTGTTACAGCACAGCCTCTTCCTGTAGGTTCAGACCACAACAAAACACATGAACTTATGTAAATGCCAAAACCTCTGCAAACAGGAGTACTTTCATCAAAGGTAAATTTCAATCACCTCTCATGTTTCTACATAAGGTACTCTATTACAAATCATTGTCCTCAAGAATTTTCTTTCTTCAAGTCTCCTCCAAAGAACTCTGACTGTCATGCATTGTACCTTTTTTTTTTAAAGAACCTGTATTTTCTCCTCTGTATTGTGAACTGTACTCTTGCCTGTGTATTCAGACATCATTACAGATCAGAAATCAGGCCTCAGTCAACATTTAAATACTTAAAAACAATTGAAGTTGAAAGAAAGGGGATTTCACTGTAAGCAGTACCTGAAAGCACCACAGGCTTAGAAGACTGTTTTGACTTCTCTGTTTGCTGCTTCTGTTCCAAGACTGCCAGCATGTCACCTAAATCCAATTGGACAGGAATCTGACTCTTCTTACCACTGCTCCTGGGTGTTTCCTGAACAAGTGCAGTACCAATCAGCAATGCTCTCCATTTCAGAATATAAAGACTGTTACTGTGTATATAGCGTGTCACACACTCCTACATCTTCATCCACAATGCTCTCAATTTGATCCAATGGAAGTATTCTGATCTTTAAACATCCAGCAACTTCAATGTGAAAAACAAAAAATCTGAAACACTTCGAGTAACTCTTGAATAGCTACTGGAATGAAGTATAAAGTCTTTAATAAGGGAGGTGCTTCATGTCAGAATCCCACTCTAGTCAGACTGCCACCTATCTTTGAAAAAGAAATAAAAGACTTAACAAAATTGAAAGTTTTGTTAAAAGTACAGAAAAACTACTCTGACTCTTTCAGAGTATGTAATTGTAATATACATGTATCATTGTCTTCAATGTCTTATTAAAAAGAGAGGTCATCAGCATCACCATCCTTAAGCACCACCTCCTGAGCAGTAACCTTTCTGTTTGCTCTGAAGAGAAAGCAAATGCAGTGTCCTGCTCTTGGCACCATCTTTAATGATTCAGAAAGCAAAGATTACGAATGAATAGCCTAGTCAAAGACTATCAAAGGGCAAACTGGGAAGGCAAAACATGCTAAGGAAACAATTCAGATTTTCTACTTTTAGAAGTCTTATTCTAGTGCTATTCTGTTACAGTAGGGTTAAGAAATATTAGTGACCTCCTCCTGAGAATAGGGTCTCAACTTGTATCAGAGATATGCTAGAACCTACTAACCAACATGGAACTACTTGCTGACCCCACTGTTGCTCTGTGTTTCTCCTTCTTGCCTCAAGCTAGGTGGATCTCCTTGCCACGTTCTAATATCTAGCAGAACCATTTTTAAGTGGTTATCAGCTCCTTAAAATAATCAGTTTGGACTGGATTTATGTCATGATCAAATCAGACAGAGGAAAGAAATTCCTGATATCTGAAATTCATAGACATTAGAGAAAATTGAGTACTTCTAACTAAACACTGTATCTTGAAGTGGGGGGTCAGCAGTTGCTGCAGTGCTTTTAATCAAGACGATCTTGTAACTTACCAGAATATGAATGCCAAAGTACAAATAAAATAGCAGATAAGTTTGGGTTTAATCTTCTATTTAAATATGGTAACTTACTTTGCCATTTTGAGTTGTAAACATCTTTTCAAATACTGATTTGTTTACCTGAATTTTCTTTCTTGCTAATATAGAAGATGAAACTTGCTTCCCTGACAGTCCATCCACTTTAAGAGCTCCATCCAGTGTGGAAGAACGAGTATCCCAAGGCTCTTCGTGGAGACGGATCTTTGAAATTTAGAGACAAAAGGTGACAAGGAGGAAGGGAAACATTTGAAAGACACATGGAGATGGGTAAAGTGCAGATGGTATTAAATTCAAGTGGAACACAGACATTGGGATTGAGTGCATCCTCAGCAAGTTTGTGAGTGACATAGCTGGGTAGCACAGCTGACAGACTTCAGAGAAAGGATGCCATCCAGAGAAACTTTGACTAGCATGAGGAGTGGGCTTGCATTAATCTCATGAAGTTCAACAAGGTCAAGTGCAAGGTTTTGGACCTGGGCTGGGGCAGCACCCAGTATCACTACAGGCTGTAGAATGAACAGATTGAAGGCAGTCCTGCAGAGAAAGACTTTGGGATATTGGTGGTTGAAAAACTGGATGTGAGCCACAATTATGCGCTCGCAGTCCAGAAAGCTAGTTCTTCTGGGCTGTGTGGAAAAGTAGCATGGCCAGGAGACCAAGGGATGTGACTCTCCTCCCTACAGAATAGGTCCAGAGGAGATCCACAGAAATGATAAGAGGACTGGAACATCTCTTCTATGATAAAAGGCCAACAGAACTGGGATTATTCAGACTGAAGAAGAGAAGTCTTAAAGACCTAATGGTGTCCTTCTAAAAGTGTGATGACCATTTACTGGTTGCCATATACCAAGTGATGATTTCCTTATTCTTTTCAGATGTGGAAGAGAAAAAAAAAAATAAAATCAGCAGCTTCACCTCCAAATGTTTGTTACAGAGCAGTGGCTTAATCATGTCTCTACAACTTATGTAAGCTTGGAGAGGTTATGTCCCACTTACGCCTACAAATCTGAAAGGTTTCTGTCAATTGACATGCACTTCCTTTGTAACAAATTGGATCTGATCATTACAATGCCTTTCGCTGTTCACTCCTCCCTCTAACACAATTTAATGCCTCAAACAAAGCAAACAAAGGATTTGGTTCTTTGCATCCTGAGTTTAAAACCACAAAAAATCAGTGAAACAAAACCAAGGACAAAAAATTTCTAGCAGCAAAACTAGTTTCAAAAAAACTGAAACCTAGAATTTTACCTTTATTATTTATGCTATTTGCCTTGCAAGAGCAATCATATCTCCAGTCCTTGAGATACCCTGGATTCATTCCTATATGGAACAAATTTCTAACATCATCCTTGGGATTTATTTCACTTATGTTAGGAAAATAAGTGCAATCTTATATTTACAATTGACATTACACTCAAATTCTTAACCTTTACCCAGCTTGAGAACACAGTGTTACACTCTTCAGATGCCCTTGAAACTTGATTATATAAACGAACAACAAAGGCAAAAAATGAGTCTTAATATTAAATGCAAAATTAAACACTACTTGTAGGAAAATATAGCTACATAAACACAATTCATCTCAGCTAGCTTTCAGTCTCTACAACATTGGTGCCTATGTTAGAAGCTCAGAATTTAGGCAGCAATTAATTCAGAGACCAAAAAAAGTATCTCCTTTGACATGATGATAATCATCTACTGAATACACCAAATATCTTCACTGTCCACACAGGACTATAACTGATGATGTAGAAAAGGCTGAGGTCCTGAATGCCTTCTTCGCCTCAGTTTACAACAGTAAGGAGGGAGGAGGAGAAGAATGGCCTCTTGAACTGGGGGATGGGGTTGAGGAGCGGTGTGTTCCCCTGGGAATTCATGAGGAATTAGTTCAGGACCTGCTGAGCCATCTGGACACCCACAAGTCCATGGGACCAGATGGGATCCATCCCAGGGTGCTGAGAGAGCTGGCAGCTGAGCTGGCCAAGCCGCTCTCCATCATTTTCCAGCAGTCCTGGCTCACCGGAGAGGTCCCAGGAGACTGGAAAATGGCCAACGTGGTCCCCATCCACAAGAAGGGTCGGATGGAGGAACCTGGGAACTACAGACCCGTCAGCCTGACCTCAGTGCCAGGGAAACTGATGGAACAGGTTATCTTGGGGGTGATAAGAGCGCATCTAAGGGATGGCAAAGGGCTCAGGTCCAGCCAGTATGGGTTTAGGAAGGGCAGATCCTGCCTTTCTAACCTGATCTCCTTCTATGATCAGGTGACTCGCTTGGTGGATGTGGGGAGGCCTGTGGATGTGGTCTATCGGGACTTCAGCAAGGCCTTTGACACTGTCCCCCACAGCAAACTGCTGGCTAAGCTATCAGCCCATGGCTTGGATGGCAACACTGTGCTGGGTTAGGAACTGGCTGGAGGGCCGGACCCAGAGAGTGGTGGTGAATGGCACCTCATCCAGCTGGCGGCCAGTCACTAGTGGTGTCCCTCAGGGATCTGTGCTGGGCCCCATCCTCTTTAACATCTTCATAGATGATCTGGATGAGGGCATCGAGTCAGTCATCAGCAAGTTTGCAGATGACACCAAGCTGGGGGCAGATGTGACTGAGTTGGAAGGCAGAAGGGCTCTGCAGCGGGACCGTGACCGCCTGGACAGATGGGCAGAGTCCAATGGGATGGGGTTCAATAGCTCTAAGTGCAGGGTGCTGCACTTTGGCCACAACAACCCCATGCAGAGATACAGGCTGGGGTCGGAGTGGCTGGAGAGCAGCCAGACAGAGAGGGATCTGGGGGTGCTGATTGATACCCGCCTGAACATGAGCCAGCAGTGTGCCCAGGTGGCCAAGAGAGCCAGTGGCATCCTGGCCTGCATCAGGAATGGTGTGGTCAGCAGGAGCAGGGAGGTCATTCTGCCCCTGTACTCTGCACTGGTTAGACCACACCTTGAGTATTGTGTTCAGTTTTGGGCTCCCCAGTTTAAAAGGGATGTTGAGATGCTTGAGCATGTCCAGAGAAGGGCGACGAGGCTGGGGAGAGGCCTTGAGCACAGCCCTATGAGGAGAGGCTGAGGGATCTGGGATTGTTTAGCCTGGAGAAGAGGAGGCTCAGGGGTGACCTTATTGCTGTCTACAACTGCCTGAGGGGTGGTTGTGGCCAGGAGGAGGTTGCTCTCTTCTCTCAGGTGGCCAGCACCAGAACGAGAGGACACAGCCTTAGGCTGCGCCAGGGGAGATTTAGGCTTGAGGTGAGGAGAAAGTTCTTCACTGAGAGAGTCATTGGACACTGGAATGGGCTGCCCGGGGAGGTGGTGGAGTCGCCGTCCCTGGGGCACTTCAAGGCAAGGTTGGACGTGGCACTTGGTGCCATGGTCTAGCCTTGAGCTCTGTGGTAAAGGGTTGGACTTGATGATCTGTGAGGTCTCTTCCAACCCTGATGATACTATGATACTATGATAGGACCTAAAGGGATTGCTACAGACAGAACTCCACATCATAAGCATCTGCATTTAGTCAAAAGAATTCCATCTCTAGTCTCATCTAAAACTGACAGTCTTTTCCTGCTTATTTTCTTAACATTCACATAGTGTTGTAAGATTACTTACTTCAGAGTGCTTTCTAAAAGCAGGAGCAAATGATGATTTCTGAGATCCTGGTCGGTTTCTCTTATCAGAAGCAGCTGTCAGATCAGGAAACTCCTCAGCATCCTAAATACCAAAAATCAGATTATTTTAGTAAGAACTAGCAAGTCTACATTCTCAAAGTTAACTTTCTTACATTCAAACTACTTTCTCCCTGCTTATTAAACATTCCCTGTAATTTGTTTCACTGCAGAAAACCTCTGAAGCCAAGTGCAGGGCACCAACTACTCCACGGTGCTGACTGCATTGCACAGCACTGCAACGGTTAAGCTGCCTATACGGCAGCTGATTCCATTTGCAGATGAAAGGGCTTTCAAGAGAAAAAGGTCCAACAGCATCTCGTTACAGCTGTCTGCTGATACAAACAACCAGAAATAAAGGACTCTTGAAAGAGTGTTTTTCAGGTGATTTAACAGCCTTGAAAACAACTTTCCTCTTTTTCCAGTATAGTCTTCAGGTGTGCAATTCCCCCTTAAAATATGTGACTGATGAAGAACAAAAAGGGCAGGGAAGAGAGTAATAACTCTTGATTATAGTATGGAAATAGAGGGTTAAATTTCTCAACTGATTATGCATGTTTGGACACAGCAGTAAATTTCACTAACAGGGGGTATTTAATTCCAGATTAACTCAGTAGAGACAGGTTGAACCTTGCTTTACACTGGTCACCTTATATTCACTATGTCCATCATAATGATCTTGGTCCATCAGCTTGGTTTTCATTCACTTGTTTCTCCTTCCACTCTCTGAGAAACCACTAGTAAAAACACTAACAATTCTGCGGCCTGGAAGACTTTATGTAAACAGTCCAAGCTAGGAAGCTGTAAAGACTTCACAAACTACTTTTGAAGCTTAGACGTATGCCCCAAAAGTGACTGTAAGAAAGGGAAAAAATGTTTCACACACTCCTCCAGCTTAGGGACTTCTTAAACTAGACGTAGTACCTTTGTATCTAAATAGTTATCACAAGAGTAATTTTTATTTCAATTTGTTCCATCACTTCCCAAAGTCAAATAAATTTCTAGCATTTGCAATATCCTAGAGCAAAACGAGTAATTAAAATCTACCACTCAGTGTCACATCTCTTTATATTTGCTTTTAACTGATCATCTATAAGAACTAGAGTACATCAAACAGAAACAGGACAAAGATCAAATAATTTCCCTTTTATTTCCTTGTCACTTCTGATTCCCACTTAGACATCTGTTTTACACACTGAGAAGTCCCATTTTTTTCAGCCTTGCCTCCCACAGAAACTGCTTCATATCTTTTGTTATTATTGGAACCTTTGGTCTGTCTTTTTGTAGTTCAAATATGTCTATTTTTCCAAAGAGTTGAGGTAAGGCAAGAAAACAAAATCCAACTATATTTAGATTGGATATGTCCTGGATTTCTGCATTGTCATAATTCTTTTTTTTTTCTATTTTCTTCACAATTCTCAGCACTGTTTGCATGTTTGATCAATAGTGCTACCAGGGCTGACCTGATTATCAACAGCAGCCTCCATTCTTTCCTTCCACAGCACGTATCTAGCTCATGGCCTATCCTTGTTTTTGGAAAAACAGGATTATTCTTCCCCAAATGCATCTGTTCATGCTCTTTAACAGTCTATCAATGAGCATGTTTTGCAAGCATTGCTTTTAGTAAGCAATCCAATACATTGCTCCAGTGAGCTGCTGCATGTAGCAGAACCCTCCTGTATGCTCCTAAGTTCCAGATGTATGATTCTTCCCTCTTCTATTTCAAGAGCATCACATAAGTGTGTTTCACTTATTTTTCAAACCGATGAGCACAAAAGCATTCCCAGCAAACCAGGAGAATCTGAAAATAGTCCCCCACCATTCAATGGTTCTATGCCATTTTTCTCCTTTTTGTTTTAATTCTCGTTTTCTTCCTACTTTTTTCTATGACTCCTGCCATTCTCTTTCTGCTTAGATTAGCCATTCACAGGTCAGAGAATGCATGACAGCATATAGTAAAAATAGGGATGCTCACTTGAGGGGAAGAAGCTGGAGATCCTTGATTTCAATACTTGAAGGGAACCGACAGGAAGGGATCACAGGATGTTAGGGGTGAGACCTCTTCTTGAGTACTGTGTTCAGATTTGGGCTCCCCAGTTTAAGAGGGATCTGCTGGAGAGGGTTCAGCGGAGGACTACAAGGATGACTGGAGGGCATGGCTTATGAGGAGAGACTGAGGGACCTGGGGCTTTTTAGTCTGGAGAAGAGAAGACTGAGAGGCGATTTGATAAATGTTTACAAGTATCTGAAGGCTGGCCAGGAGCAGGGGGCCAGGCTCTGCTCACTTGCTCCCTGTGATAGGACAAGGAGCAACGGGAGTTAAGTTGCAGCAAAAGATGTTCTGCCTCAACACAAGGGGGAAAATTCTTTACTGTAAGGGTCACAGAGCACTGGAACAGGCTCGTTCTGTGGAGACTTTCAAGGCCTGTCTGGATCTGTTCCTCTGTGATCTATGTTAGATAGTATTGTCCTGCTCCGGCAGGGGGATTGGACTCAATGATCTCTTTGGGTCCCTTCTAACCCCTAACGTCCTGTGATCCAACCATGGAGACGATGTCAGAGGCCTTGCTAAGGTCAAGGTAGACTACATTCAGGTTTCCCTGAATCTACCTATTCAGTTATGGCATCAAAAAATGCTATCAGGTTAGTCAAGCATGACTTCCACTTGGTAAATCCATGCTGACTACTCTTGATAACTTTCTTATCTTTCAAGTGCCTTGAGATGAGAACAAGGTCACCAGGAGTAGTCAGGAGGTAAACACTGACAACTATGTTACACAGAAATTGCTTACAGATAGGAGATTGTAAGAATTGTAATACTAGCACCACATACTTTAAAATTGTGGCACATTATGGTACCCAGTATGTTCCCAACTGTTCCCTAACAGTGACTTCTGACAAACACCTCAAGTGAAACGATCTGAACCAATATTCTCTACCAAAGGAAGCTGAACTTAAATTTGTACAAACTTGTGTTAACATTAGCTGTTCCAATACACTTATACAATTTAAAAGAGTAACTGAAACCTCTTCCCAGTACCTCGATCCTTGGCGGTTCCTGTATTATACTAGCTTCATTTTGAGGTTTTTCTGCATCAGCAGGTGATTTCGTTTTTTTCTTCTTTTTCTTCTTTTTTTTCTTCTTTTCTGATGTTTCCTCAGGCTCAGTTTCACTAGCATTGTTTTTTGTTTCTGACTGCTGAGAAATCATAAGGCATGACCATTAGGAACTGATTTACTTCATTACCACCTACCAAAATAAAGGCGACTGACAAGGATATATATAGAATATAGAGTCTATGAACCTAGTCAAATCATTAACTGTATGAGCATTGATATAAAGCATCATCGATCAGATAATCATAAAGGAGGTGGGTTAAGATTGATTTGGTCTTGAAACACTCTCATGGAGAAGAAGAATACTGTATTCAAAGATAAGAACATTGGAGACTTCAGCCAAGAATGTGACCCACAAGTGATGCCAGGTGGACAAAAGGTAGAGAGGTCAGACTGAGGAAGACATAGGCCTTATCACAGAATCACAGAGTCAACCAGGTTGGAAGAGACCTCCAAGATCAGCCAGTCCAACATCAGTCTATCCAGACAACTAGACCATGGAACTAAGTGCCTCATCCAGTCTTCTCTTGAACACCTCCAGGGATGGCGACTCCACCACCTCCCTGGGCAGCCCATTCCAATGGCAAATCACTCCCTCTGTGAAGAACTTCCTCCTAACATCCAGCCTACACCTCCCTTGCCACAACTTGAGACTGTGTGGCCTTGTTCTATTGCTGGTTGTCTGGGAGAAGAGACCAACTCCCACATGGCTACAACGCCCCTTCAGGTAGTTGTAGACAGCAATGAGGTCAGCCCTGAGTCTTCCCTTCTCCAGGCTAAACAACCCCAGCTCCCTCAGCCTCTCCTCATAGGGTTTGTGTCACAGGCCTTTCACCAGCTTTGCCTTCCTCCCAAAGGCCCCAAAAGGTGATCACCAGGTAGCAATGAGCATATGTAAAGAAGGGGGACATTATGGAAATGAGTTCCAGGAACTGATTGTAATAACTCCATCTATTCCCAGAACTGCAATAATTCTACCCCTGTACTGAGTATGTATGATTTTGTAGTATAAACATTTCACCTGAACAAGGTGAAGGTGTGTAAAGGCTTTGGTGGATGACCTCCCCTTGTCACCCAGCGCTGATTAAACATGTCTTACCTAATAACACTTTGCATGTTGTGGAGTTTTCTTTCTGTACTTCACAAGTGACCACACTTAAATGTCTAAGGGGCTATCTTAACCAATCCAGTCTAGGATACTAAGTATGCAAGGAAAATTCAAGATTTCTTAGAATTTCAGAGCTCCTGCAAAAACTCATAGTTTGAAGCAATTTGCACGGTCATCAGAATGTATTGAGACTCCTGAGATTTCAGTAGGATATATCTACCCACATAATGCAAGAGTTCCATGTTTCATGTCTCATTATGAGGCTCAGGAATTTGAAAAAAGGCCAGCCTAGAAATTGGACATTTGTGTTGCTGAAGCAGCACTGTGCATTTGACATCTTGTTGTGGTTTTTCACTACAAGACAATAAAAACTGCAATAAGGGCAGGGTAACTTTGTATTAGTTAAATTCACAGAATCATTCCTCAAGATCACTGAGCCCAACCATTCACTATCTCTACCAAGTCTGGTGCTAAACCATGTCCCTTAGCACCATATCAATGTACTGTTTAAACACCTCCAGGGATGGTGATTCAACCACCTTCCTGGAAGCCTATTTCAGTGTTTAATAACTCCTTCAGTGAAGAGTTTGCTTCTAACATCCAAACTGAACCTCCTCTGGAGCAACATAAAGCCATTTCCTCTCATCCTACCATTCATTACTAGCATGAAGAGACTGAAACCCACCTCACTACAACCTCCTTTTAGCTGCTTAAAAGCTACATAAGAAGCTGGCACTGTACAGAGCCTATAAAAATGTTGGTCTTTCACAAAGAGACACAATCGACAGTGACAGAAACTAGTTTAGACCAGACAATTCTCAAGTACCTTTGCTTCACTATCTTCCCTCCCTTTGCTTGTGGAAGGGCCTTCAGATGCTGGTGATGACACAATTTTCTTCCGAGGCTGTGAAAGTACCATGGCCCAAGACACATGTGGCTGAGCAGAGCCATCTGCAGGCGTTTCAGGAAATGCCATTGAGAAAAAAAAGAAGTAGTAAAATACAAAGATGTTTAAACAACATTTCTCAAATATCCAGAAGAAAAAGGATCAGTAATTAATCAAGAATCAGCAGATACAGCTGAGAGCCATATTCCTTCTGAGAAAGGACTGAAATATGACACACATATTTCACTTGTCCAGTAAGTTTCTAGAGTTGCAACTACTCCATATATTATCCACCACTATATACATATATTTAGTCCAACTGAATTATAACTGGAAATCTACATTGTGTCACACTAACTATATAAAAATAATTCCATGCTCATTTTTTAAGGTATTTTTCTTTATGATGACAACTTCTGCTATGTTTATATACATAAACATAAATATTTATTTCAATGTTTATCCCTCTCACTCATACAGCTTTTACATGCAACGCTACATCAGCATTTGCATTTGGAAATAACAAAGTTTTGAAAGAGACAGCCTTGATCAACTCCAAAACAAACCAACAGCCAGACACAGCTGGCCTGCTCAGTAACTGAGGTGGTGACTGTGTGACAATATACTTAAAAGGTAAAAACCACAGCAGGAGCTGTGAAAGGGAGAGGTAAGAAAAAATGTGAAGGAAAACTCTACAGACAACAAGGTCAGTGATGAAGGTAGAGAAGGTGCTCCAGGCACTGGAAGACAGATTCCCCTGAAGACCCTGGAGATGACCATGGTGGAGTAGGCTGACCCCTGCACCCCTGCAGAGGAAGAAGTGGATGGGAGGAGATGTTTTGAAGTGATTGCAACTCCTGTTCCTCTGTGATGCTTGGGACAGGGAGGAGGAGGTAGAAGAGTCAGGAACGAAGATAAGCCTAGCAAGAAGAGAAGGTGGGGACGAAAAGTGGTTTTAATTTCTTTTTTGTTTCTCACCATCCTACCCTATTTTGAATTGGCAACAAATTGATGTTCATTAAGATGGGTCACTGGTGAGCAATCTCCAGTCCTTATCTTGACCCACAATGTTTTTTTTTAAATTTTCTCTTCCTGAGGAGGTAGAGAATGACCAGAGGGAGAGAGCACCCTGGGTGGGAGTCAGGATGCCAGCCAAGACCATCTCACCACAAACTGTTACTTAATTCTGGGAGATTGAAACTGAGGACAGGGTTTAGGAAAAAAACCAAAAAACTGCATTATCAGATGACTTTAATCTTTCTAGAATAACTTCATCTTTAAAGTGCCCTTCAAGGTACTTCAGAAAGAATTCTAACAGACAGATTCATCTGCTGAAGTCAGTGGGAAGCTAAGGACCAAACTGTCGATCCGGCAAGAGGCACTTGGACAATTCAATGCACAGCACACATGACACTTCTGTGACAAAAGTTCTGAACATTTTTCTCACACAATTCTGGATTTAATATTTCAGTTAAATGTAAGTATTTACTTGAAACTACCCACTTGGTAGTCTGTGGAAATTAAAAAATAACAAAACCAAACTTCTTCATCCCCACAAACAGACAACAGGTAAACAAAACAAACCAAGGGACTCTTCCAGCATCACAGTTGTCCACAGCTATCCTTCTTTGCTTAACAGACTTGAAAGAATTAACATATGTCACAGAATAATTTTTAGGTGTGTGCTAGACTCTAGTCTGCCAGTAATTGAAAGCAAATTTGTTTATCAAGATTGGCTAGATACTTACCTCTCATTCATTCCTGAAAAAATATCTGAAGACTACTCAATGGACTTCCAATAATCAATACACATTACTTTCTCTCCTCTCAAACAACATGGGAGGCAACTACAGGAACATATGCCCTTGTGCATGAACGAGACAGAGTAATAAAATAATCCTAGTTTTGATCTGCTAACGACATCTGTTAAGTAAGAATGAGCTGTAACTGCTCATCTCACTTGAAAGAAGTGGATACAGCTTTCTTTGTTTGGTTATTATTTTTATTTTCTTTTTAACAGTGAGTTTACTCTTTAATTCTCTTCTTAACACATCCACTGCTTCTCAGAACACTTCGGTTTTCCAAACTGACGAGATGCAAGCAGTTAACATACAGGCAAATAATTTGTGTCTAGAGCACTTACCTCTACTATCAAGAGAAGTGGGCATTAAGCTGGCTGTAGTGTCAGCTAAAGTTTTTGATGAAGCTTTGCTTTCTCCAAAGGTATCTTCCTGTGAAATAGACAGTCAAGTGTCACAAAAAAAGAAGGACTAAAATCACTCATCTAAACAGAGCTAAACATAAAAAAACCCCAAAACATAAATGAAAAAAAATCCTCAATGCATGCACAAATAAAGGTGTGGGTAATTCTGTAACCTGAATTTTACTGCTCTTCTAAGTGGAACTGTCATTTCAACCCTAGAGCATTACAAAACGGAGGTGGATGTCCTTCCACTGCTGTACAAGCAAGAAGACACCCTCTTACGTTTTACAAAAGCATCCATGCCATTGCATTCTAAGAACAAATAATAAAATGTTCTAATCTTCCAAGAGCATTAGTGTGCTAGTTAGAAGCAAGCTGGAATGTTTTGGTAAAAGAACTAGATAACAGGCAGTGAAATGAAAAACAATTGATGTCAACTTCTCTCACAGTTACGCTGAGAACTCTGGGAAGAAGAAAGACTTTTTCTCCATTTTGTCTCTTCTTCTGCCTTTGCCTTCAGACCTAGTCACATCTCATTAACCTTGCTCCTACTAACCTTGCTCCCTAACCTCTTGGCCGCACCTCTCTTCTTCCTGAGAACTGGGGTAAGGTTGAGAGGGCCGGGGTAAGGTGTTGGGGTGGTTTGAAAGCCCCTCCTGGGGACCTTGGTTTCTGGGAGGGGAGTTGTGCTTTTGTATTGTTTATCCTTTGTATATGTCTGTATATAATTGTATATAACTGTATATATTGTAATAGCTGCTTGTAAATTCTGCTAGCTGTAAATAAATTGCTTCATCTGTATTCCCAGGGTCCGTCTGAGTTAGCTGGGGCAAATACAAAGTGTGGGGGGGCGGGTAAGAGCCCAAATCATCACAATTAGAAACAAAGTTCATGATCAAATTCAAACTAGCAATGAAAAAGGAAACACATGCAGCAGAAAGCAAAAAGGTCTTATTCCATCACAGACAGCTTTCCTCTCAGAAGCACTGGAAGTACATTGCTGTTTGGATCATTCAAAATTACTGCCTATCTGCTGAATGTGTCAGAAAAGTTAACAAACAGGGTACCAAGGAAATCAAGAACTCTAGAAATTTATTTGTTTTTTTTTTTCCCTTGGGTACAAAGCAATTAAGTACAATATTCTAGATTTTTAAATTGTTCTTCTTTTTAACCTGTCATAACTACTGGATAAATGACTACTAACCATTATTTTGAGGTGAGAGAGAAAGTAAGTTGTTAAAACTCAGGAATGTATGTGCCTGTACAGGTAAGCTAGAAGTCTAGATCATAATAATACCAATCCAAATTCTCATAAATGTTTTCCCCTATCTACTGCCAGCACTGAGAAGGAAAAAAAAAGTCAATGAGAAAGGAAAAAAAGAGGAGACACCACCTTCTATAAAAAGAAGTGTAAAACCTCTATTTATGAGTTCAACATGAAAGCATCAGCTAACCTCTGTCTTCAACAAACGAGACATCTGCGGTTGGCTAAGGCACGTTATGTTTCTTTCTGCTGAACATAGTGGTCCACTCCTATGATGTACATTCAGTATCTCACTTCTTCTCAAACTCTGTGACTTGTCGAAGTCCAGAACAGTAGCTTCAAATGTGAGTACAGGATAAGATTCTGGTTTTGGAGCTTGAGTCAACTTCTCGTTTGTAGTTTTACTGAACCTGTCTGAATAAAGAATGTGAAGGCTAAATAATTAAACTTGGTTATGACCATGTCCAAGTATGTTTTATAGTACACTAGCTGACATAACTCTGGTAATCAAGAACAACCAACCTGGCAATTACAACCAATGTGTATGCACAACACTGAACTGAGAAGTACCTCTAAATTTAGATGCTTGCTTAGGGAACATTTAATTATCAGTTTGTATGAATTTTTTCGTCATCAAAAGGACATACGTCATCATCCCTTTTCAAAAAGTCACACGAGGAAGAAATCATGTTCTTTAATTATTCTAGATTTAGAAATATGGCCACGAACAGGAGACAACAGCACAGTCAACCATTTTATGTCTATTAGATGCATTTCTGATCAAACAACACATTTGTACCTGGTTTCATGGAACCTCTGCTGCACGAGGAGGTCTGGTATAAAGTCCTGCTCATAATTCTGACAGAAGAGTCATCTCCATCATGCCTTCTGGTGTCTGTTTTTTTCTCTCCATCTTTTGATCTCTGCTGCAAGTATTTGTGACATACTAATTTTACTTTTACTTTGTAAAGTGATCAGTTTTGAGTTACAATTAACTACCTCTGCATCTCAAGTTTAACTATCAAGTCAATGCAACATAAACAGTTAGCATACCATAACCACAAGTAACAATATAACCAGGAATAGCTGGTTAGAAATTTGTAATTTATCTTCCTTCTTAAATGGTCTTAAATCATCCAGTCTGATTTTCTACAACTCAGCTTCTTCTACAATACGGATAAAAATCTTCAAAAGTACTTCAGTCTTTCAACTAAACTACGTATTATGCAGAAAACTAGAATAAAGTCTGATGTCAAAATACCCAAATTGTGTAAAACACAAAGAAAGTAATTAGAAAAGATACACCTGTATGATCCCAGTATAGGAAAAACATTCACCTATACTGTGAAGTCCCAAAAGCCTTGTGGTTCTCACAAGAAACATAGTTCATCACAGCTGGGCTCAGGAATCAGGGTATCAGGCAAAGAACAAGCATTTGGCTTGCGTCCACATGAAGTATGAGCATAGGTTAAGTAGTTTAACTGATTATAAGATGTTGAACAAAAATCAAAGCTCATCTGGCAACAACAATATTTTCTTGAGTAGGGGGACAAGGCATTTCCTGACTTCCAAAATTACATTGGTAAGTAAAGCGTTAGGAGATGTGATTGAATTAATGCAAAGCTGTAAAGATCAATCATTTCTCTACAAGCTCACACACAAAACTTCAAAGACAGGAAACAGTGACAAAAAAAAGTCAAACAGTTACACAGCTCAGTCCAAGCCTCTAAAAAGATTACAGAACTCCTTACAGAAGTTAAAGTATGCGTCTTCATGTTGCATCACCTGTGCTAACAGTGAGGTAATCTCCCCAGACAGCTTCAGTGGCTAGTTTTATTATCAGCAAGAAGACTACTAATTTTAAGTCTTCAGCTGCTGTATCTTACGTCTAGTAATGAGTGCCTAGGACACCGACCTTACAATTTCTTCTATACAGGCCTCTCTACACCATGAAGTTGCAAGGTCTCTGCCTAGGAAGTAAGCCCCACCAGAAAGATGTGACTGAGAACAGACTACTTGAATCTGATAGAAACAACAAACGCCTTACAAATCAAAGAGACACAATGTCTCACCAGAGAGAGAAATGGGTTGAAAATACCTCCCCTCCTCTCCCTGTTCCCCCCAGTTTTCATATTTTGAGGACTGTCTATTTTCTGCTTGAAAATGTTATCCAAGTTTCAGGAAATTTATCCCCAAGCAAGCATGCTCAAAAATTACATATATTTACAGAATACGTGTTTTGCTTTTGATTGAGAGAGAATATTTCTGATACAAACGTTTTTTCCCTCTCCATACCAACATAAGTTCCTACTCTATTGTGGATTGTTTTCTACCTGTGGCAGGGCCTGGAAATCTCTCAGTGACAGATACAGACTCCTGGTCACAGACACCAGGTTTCTCTTAACTCAGGTTCATGGAAGCTGCCACTAGGCTCAAAAAATAACCTGCTGCTCCTCCTGCCAAGCCCAAATAATGAAAAAAATAATGATATTTCACAAATTAATAGCTGTTTCCAAAAATTCTGTTTGAAAACTTGTATTAATTTGGTCTGTAGAATTCCCTACCATTTTTGAAATCTGAAGGTGGGCACATTACTACCACCCACTTTAAATGCCATTCATTATAATCAGAAGAACAGACAACCAACATTTAGAAAGATCAATTTAAAAGGATAATCTAATTTGATTTTGCTCACCTTTGAAATATTTTTACTTTCTTGTTTGATTGGATATGTTTGTTCAGAAGATTCACTGACTATTCCCGAACCATTACAGTATGTTGAGTTGTTAGAATGGTATTGTGAGCCAGATACTGTACATACATTTGAAACAACATCAAGTGAGTAAAAGCAGATGGAGTATTCACAGAAGGCAGGATCTCTGAGAACACTATGCAATGGACATCAAGGAAGAGACAAGTCATCCTGGGGCAGATCTGCAGCATATACTTGTTGCCTAGATTACCATATCATCCCTTGGCTGACAAAGAATTTGTTTAAGAAGAAATCTCTGTTTCAAAGAAAACTATTCTATGTCACTTCTTTAAAGTATTTACCATTATATGCTGCTTTTAAAAACAACTAATTTTGTTAAGGGAAAATATGTGGTTTAGCAAATATTCAAAACCACAGACAGTACCCACTTCCAAATTTCAAAGCTAGCCAGCTTTGCAGTTATAGTCCTCATTTCTGGTTGGAGTTATCAAGATTCTTTGTATTTTCAGTAGGCTTTCTCTTGTGAAACAAACAGAAAGTACAGCGTAACAACACATCAAGTATTACAATTGCAAAAAGACAAACCTTAAAGACTAAATCCTGTCTTTAAATGCTATAGTAACATGTAAAAGTATAACACACTTCAGAGTTTACGTCAGGAATGATCTGCATTTAACCATCACAGCCTACAAAAACACAACATTGTCTGTGGCCTGCCTTCTTCCTCCACATGTGCATTTAAAGTTCCCTTACTGTTTCCTTCCACATTCTGTACACAAACCACATGCAAGATCCAAATTTGATTACAGGGGAAGGAGATTCCAACTTAAAAAGCTGTGATTAGTTTTAAAGCCAAGTGGCCAAGGAGCACACAATGAATAACAGAGAAACTCTGCCATCAAACAAGAGACCTGTGACTGATGCCCTGAGAAATGAAATGGTTTTTGGCTACATGCATACATGAAAAATACTCATCCTTCTCAGATTAACTGTCATAGAAAAGTGGTAGTTTCCTTTCTTCTGACAAAATATACAAAACAATAAACCCCACCAAAAGGAAACAGAGGAAGACAGAGAAAAAAATCCAAGAAATTCTAAGAGAAATGTGATTGCTCTAGTAAGTTTTTTTTTTTAACATAGTGTTATTATAAAGGTTGGTCAGTGAAAGGACAGATACTTGCTCAAGCTGCAGTAACCATTAATATATGAATTTTCACTTGAGAATTGAACAATACAAGCTAAAACTCACAATGCATATTAACTCTACTGTAAAATCAAACTCAGGAAGATTAAACAATAACGGTTCTGCGTATATTTGCGTTCAAAGGTTGCCTGTCTGAAATGAACACTCAGTTTACACAAGCTTTGCATTTTTTGCACAACTCAAATCTATTAATTCTCTTTTCGCTCTGAATTACTACTGACTTAACGTGGACATGTACATATAGACAGATACTGAAATATGACTCAAAGTATTTACTGCCATTACAGTATCACACATCTTCACTCACCCTAACACACGCTACAGCTGACTGTGTATTCTAACACACTACACAGAAACTGGGATTTTTTTTCTCCACTTGTCAAAGCCATTGTCAATAACTGAATGGTACAGAAGTGTCTTAAAAAATATTTGAACAGTAATTTTAAGGTTTGAGCATACAAACTGAACAGCCCACATCTTCCAGTGGCTCAGCAGTTATTTTTATCATAAACACTCAATGGAGTTCTGGCAGTCCAAACTGCAAATGCCTAAATGCAAATTCTTCTGCTTCTGAATTCACCAGGCTGATCCAAATATCCACTGCGACAGTGACATGCAAAACGTGAAACTGGCAGAATTAATTACAAGAACAACTATGAAAAGTATAAGCTTGGAAGGTAATTCATATAAAGCATTCTGGAAGAACTATTGAGAACACCTTACTCACTAAACACACCGTTGTGTCCCGTAGGAAGACTGTGATTCCAAGCCAATTACTAACTTTCAAGGCCTCTGAGCCCGACAAGCACTTAAGCCCGTGTGCAATGCATGCTGCTTGAACTTGCGCACGCATCTTAAGAGCAACTGGGACAGCTACGTGTTCTTGCAGCAGACTATTTACTCTTTGATTTAAGCTGTGGCTTTCCTACTCAAGCTCACTAAAGGTGACATCTGGGGTTTCCTCTCCCAAGTGACGGTGCACCGTGGCTCGCCGTGCACTAACCTGCGCTACACCTCGGTTCCTGCTCTGACCCAAAAGCTGATTGGAGGTGCGGTAGGAAATCCCCGTCCCACTCCGCGGTAGCTGCTGGGCCACGGAGCGCTCGGCAGGTCTGCGCCGGCAGACCCTGGCCTCCGCTGCCGCGAGGGATAGAAGGCAGCTCGCCGCGGGCCCTGAGGCGCAGCGCACCAGGACAGGTTAGCCGCGGCTCCCAAGCGGGGCGGGGCTCTGCACCGTTACGCAACAGGCCGGGAGGAGCTGGGGAATACCAGAAGCTTCCGCCGCCCTTACCTCACCGCCTCGGCCCGAGCCCGACCACCTCTCGGCAGACATAGCTTAGGCGACTCAGGACCCCACCTCCAGCGCAGCCTGCTTCCCAGACACCCGCGCTCGGCGCCGCGGCGCACCGCGATGACGTTAACGCCGAGAAACAGCGGAAAGCGCTGGGTCCACGTTCTCCCCCCACGGCGCAGGCTCCCAAGATCGGGGCGGGATCTGAGCAGCAACGTCTGGGGCTGCGAGTCGGAGGCGTCAGCGAGCGTGCCGTGGCATGGCCTGTAAGCGGTATTGCTGAGTAGCTGAGAGAAGAGGCATAGCGCATCCACAGCTTCAGCCCAACCGAGCCGTCCTTCGGCGATATGCAGATCTTCGTGCTCCAGCGGAAGGGACACGAGGGCAAAGGCAGGGTCTTGCAGATGACAGCACACAAAACCCTTAAAGGACCCCCAGTGGCAATGGGGCATAAAGACACCGTCCAGGACTCCAGGGTTCCGGGGAAGAGTTATCTCAACGAGATCTTTACCGATTTAGAGTGGGACACTGCATCACAAGCAGGCGCCTAAAGGGGCAAAACTTCCGGTCCTACACTTCAGCGCTAAGAGCCTATTACAGACCATTAGAGTAACACTGAGACACCTCTAGCAACGTTCTAAGGACAGAGGGTTATTTTCCCTGGGCTAGTTATTTCTAATTGTAATGACCTAAGCACAAGCAGGCAATACACACAGAAGACGTGTACTTTAGCAGCATGTTTTTGCTACTACATGTAGATGTTCTGGCTTTGTTGGCTTTTCCAGTGCAATGATCACTTGGTTGAAATTAACTACACACCCACTGGTCCAGTACAGTTACTTGAACAAATATACTGCAGCACCTTTGTAAGAAATTTGATCTATGGCTACTGGCACAGAGGCCCAAGCAGCTACAAATACCATTTTGATGCAATTTATTACATGTCAGCTCAAGTCGATGCAGTAGCTTGTCTTTGCTGGTGCGTAACTTTCTACACCAGGCCCAACCCATTTCGCAGTGTCAGCCCTGGCTTATCAGTATGGCAAGGAAACTGAGTTGATACTGTCCTACAACCAGCAGGTATTTCTGTCACATGAAAAGTACTTTGCTTACTTTGACAAAATTTCTAAACCACTCCTTTCTACACAAAGGCAAATCAGGCTAGAATCCTGAGGAGAAAAAGGAAAGACAAGAAGTGCAGGCTGAAACTTTAGATTGAAGTTTGCAGATAAACTCGTACTGCCAAAGTAAATCAAACAAGCATAAAAATATTCCTAGGAAATATTAAGGTCTACTTAAGGTAAGTTCACACTGAGTCATCACCAAACATCCTGTGTTAGAAGGGACCTAACAAATGGATCAGGCCCAAGTGCTGACTTCACAGAGGACAACCTCAAACTATCTCTACATGTTGTCCACATACCATTTGAATACCAACTGGCTTGAAGCCATTACCCCCTCCTCCAGTGAGCTTGTTTCAGTGCTTGAGCTCCCTCTCAGTCAAGACTTTTTCCCTAATATCTGTTATGAACGCCTCTTGATGAAGCATTAAGCCATTCCTTCCATCCTATCAATATCATGACAAGCAGCAATTGCAGAAGAATCCATTCCATTGTAACCTACATCAACTAGGTAATCCCATAAATCAGGCATGTCAGAAGCTAGTCAGTATTTCCTAACACTTCCATCTTTTCAGATTGCCTGCAGTTCCCAATTCAAAACAGATTAGGAACTTCAGCCTGTAAGGGAAAAATAACTTGAAGAGAAACAAAATAGGTTCACTAAATCAATTTGTTTCTGAAGCATGTTAGACAAAACCAGTTTTATTTAGTGAATTAGAGTGCTAGTCACGTAGGTTTTAGAGATCATTAAAAATAAGTTTTCATTTTAGCTGCTACTACTAAAGAGAGGAGGCATTGCATCTAAACAAGCTAACTTCAGAAAAGCAGAGTGCAAAAGTTACCAAAGATAGGTAAGAAGTAATCAACTAGTCAGAACATAAGTAAGCTTCAATAACATTAACCGAAAAGTCAAATAAGCACTTACATCAATAGTAAAGATGATAATTTCATTCCTTGAACACCATACTAGCCTACTTAGAATTGCCTTTGACTGAGCTTTATTGCTGTGAATAATACAGCTCATGCACAGGTATGGATGTCTGTTTTGTACATTTTCAAAGTATTCACTGAATACTACTAACATATATACACTCATATAGATAGTTCCAGAAGACTTAGAAGATGTAGAGACAAGGGTTCATTTCTGCACATCCTTTGGAAGAGGTCTTCGGAAGAGAAGAATATGTGGTTCTGTGGAAAGAAATTTGAGAAATTGTCAGTCAGTCCCCCAAGTCTTATTACAAAAATTTCTTTAAGAACTCAAACAATAGTTGTAGCTCCCTGTCAAACAATAAAGTGATTAAGAAGGCCACAAGTACAGTCCCAGATGTAGTATTAACAGACTAACTTCATAGTAACTTTACAACAGTCAATCAGGCCCTTCTAAAAGTTTTATACCAAATGACGGCAATTCCAGAAGCTTATCATATTTACAGGGAGTAAGTACTGTAAAAAACACAAACTATTTTTACTCATATTGGTACTGTCTGTACATTAGGCTACTATAACAAACTAACGGCCTAATGATGCTGTCGCTGGTAGTGTTTGAGCATCATAGCATCAACAATCAAGACCCCAATGTACACAGCTGCTTACATTACTATTGATTTGACTTAATTGTAAAGACCTCCAAAGTATCAAAGGGAAGCAAAATACTGGAAGGTTAATTTTTTCACTTGTTTCTTCACTCTTGGAACTCCATACTTTTTTCAGTGAGGCCTGTCAATGGTAAGTTACCTTGAATGATGGTTTTCAGCACATCCTACCTGGTACAGTTTCTAGAGCTTTTCACGCCATTAACTGAAAGTAGTTTTAAGTGCTGCTTTTACTAGACTAGATAGGTGGAGCTCAAACTACACTTCAGAGCATTAATACAGCACCTAGTCTACAGGGGCATCTAGACAGAAATAGTAATTTTTTGTACAAAAAGTAGGCAAGTCAGAACTATGGTTTAAAGGCATGCTGCTACATAAAGTTTGGTTCAGTCACTAATAAACCAGTATTATTCCAGAGCTCACAAGAAGCCTGTTTTTGTAAGCAGAAGTATGCACAATTCCCAGTTTGGCTTGTTTTGCCTACCAATTGATCATATATACCAAGGGCAAGGCTGCGAAAATGTGAAGGTTATTATGTTGCATTTGTTGACAATGGCTAAAATAGCCAGCAGGTAAAGAATGAGTCTAAAAAATTGAGTAGTGAAGTTCAGACGGATTCCACACCTTAAGCAGCCATGCACTACACAGTTCAGCTGAAAAACAGGCTCTTGATATTTTAGACTCTCCTTAATTCTGTTCAGATATGCTTACCTGGCTCATGGATCATATAGTGAACCCAGCCAAGACTCTGCTGAACACCAAGTCGTCTCCACTCCTCTTCAGACATTAGATGGGATTTTGGCACTTGCTTTGAAAGTTCTTTTGGTAGCATCACATGTCTGTGAAGGTTTAATTATTACACACACAATGCATATGCCACAAAATTTGCCTAGGGTGTTAATACCACTAATTTGACTGTGAGTCATCTGCCCCAGAAACCATTAAAACTACTTTGTCTACTAAACCTCTATGTATTGAAATACTCAACCTGCTTCCTAAAATATTTTTTTTGCGTATGTTCTAATCATGTCAGTTTAATGAAAGTGTGTTTTGGCAACTTGCTGTAATACTTAGCTATTTGAAAATTAATTGTGGGCTTTTATAATTATTAAGTCACGATTGCTGGCATTTCACAACCAACAATACATTTTTTGCAGCGACTACAATGATAGTTTGGAAAGACAGAATACTAACAATTAAAAGCCTGGTCTGTCAGAAGAACAACATACCGCCTTCTCTTCACATTTGCAGGTTCTCCTATCACTTAATCAAAAGCAAAGCATTCAAGTCTTGTTTTTGAAATTTTGAGGAATCAGCTGCTCAAAGAGATACTTAAAATTTCTAGACAAAGCCCACTGATTTGTAGGGGTGCATGCAAGTAACGTTAGAGAACTGAAGTTGAAGCAGGGTCAATTATAATCCAGAACTGTCTGGTGCTACGGCATAGCTTTGAGAAGTAGCAGGTGGAGCACCGTCTCGGAGGCTTTATGAACCTTATTTATTTAGTACTGTATTTTAACATGGCATTCGGAGCTGCTTTCAAAGCTAGTGCGTTGATAATAAAAATACGTCCATCCACATTCAGAGCTCCACTTACACTAATACCCATGTAGAGCATTCTGAACACAGGTTTGGAGTTCTCCAGCGGCTCACAGCAGCGCAGAAATCGAGGTGTCAGCGCCCTCTGGACGGCCCCAGGCCTCCGCGTCCAAGCCGACGCAGTCAGCGCTGGTGTTACCTAAACGGGCGGCGAAAGGCGGCCGCCTACCCGGGCTTCGCCAACAGAGCCAGAGAGATCCCTGCCGGAAGTGCTACCCACGACCACCTCTACCACAGCGGATGCGTCGCGGAGACGCAGCAGGCTTCGCCCACCGCCTCTCAGCTACTCCGCTCAGCGCTTGCTGGCTGGGGCTGGCACCGAACGGTGGCCCTGGAAGCACCCACCGAGACCATTATCCGAAACATCCGCCCCCGCCCCTCCCCGCAACGCGTCGAAAGCTACGTAAAAGCCCACTACATGGCGAAGCACAACTCCTCTCCACAGGTTTTCAGTACCTCTAGCCCATGAAGGCCAGTCACAACACTAGCGGACTTTACCCCCTGAAGGCATCACACAGCCTCCAGGAGAGGTAGCTGCTCAAGCGGCCCCGCTCAAAACCGGCTAATACAAGCCACTTCCTCACCCCTCTAGCTGCCCCCCTCGCGCCTTCCCACAGCTTCGTACCGGTACTCGTACTGCTCGTCAAAGTACTTGTCAGAATAGTAGATCTGCTTGTTGGCCATGGCGAGAAGGCGACTACAGAAACGGCGGCGATAGGAGCAGCGGCGACAGGAGCGGCGACTGACCTACGAAGCGACAGAAAGAGCAGCACAAAGCAAACTAACCGTCCACTTCCGCGCTCCCTCAGTTTGAATCTTAACATATCAATTCTTATTGGCCTGGCCCAGCCAGCCAATCGCGTGCCGCGCAGCCACGCTCGCGAGATGCCGCGTGATTCGGAGCGCGAGTCCTCCCACCAATGCCGGAGAGCTGCAGGGGTGCGTTACGTAAGAGGTGGGGCGGGGCTATTGCACACGGGCTCTGTTCTAGTGGTTTCTGGGCCGGGCGGTGCTTGCGGGCGGTTGTGCGTGAGGCGGTAGGGCCGTTGCTGGGTCGTACTCGGCGTCTGTGCTTGGCTGATTGGCGCCGGCCGTGCGGTGGCGTGTGGCGAGGGGGTTGCTCATGGCAAGCCGCAGTACGGAGGCCTTCTGGCATCTCTTAATAAAGTTTCACGTGTAGATTAAAGGTGTCCTGTGCCTCTATGCCACTGTGTATTGCTGCATACCCAGGACCTGGGTACGGTTTGCAAACTTGCTTCGCGCCGGGCTGCGTCTGTGGGCTCTGAATGTGCTGATCGCTCACAGTGCAGCCGTGGGTTATAGGTGTATTGAGAGCTGTCTGTGGTCTGTGGGTAGGATTTCCGCTTACGTTCTCACCCAGTTGAAGAGCACAGCACTTGAGTGTGCCATGATAAAACAAATAGCTTGATAGTATTTTGGGATTTTAACGTTAGTTTTGGTATTGGACTTTTTCGGTAGGTAAGTAAATGTGCTTTCCTGAACCCGCATGCTTCTTGGTGCAGCTGCCCCACCAGATGAAACAAGCAAACTAAGAACGCTGCCCGAAAAGGTGATCGCGCTCTCCTCTCTCCATTCTCTGTCCTGCCCCAAGCTTACGGCCTGCTGCTGCCTCCTCCTTACTGAGCCTCTGAATTAAACACTACTTTTCTGTTTTCGTGGTGCTTCCAGGAATACAGGTATTGTCTGTCATTGTGTAATACATCTGTCTGAAAATTGCTCTGATGAGGAAGAAAAAAAAATCGGTCCTGTGGGACCTGTCCCGGTGGTCAAGAGAACCTGGAATGGCCCTTTCCAACAAGGGCCCTTTCCTTCCAGCTTTTTTATTGAGACCCAATCTCCTGGTTCAACCTTATGAATCTTAAACCCCAAAGGAACTGATGCAGCTAGCAACCCTTGAACCCTCATTTCCCCAAATCTTTTAGCAGTTTCCTGAACTAGGGTGGTATCTGACATTTCTAGTGTGGCACCTCCTTCCTGGAATAGATAGGGTCACCTATATAGCATCTCATAAGCAGACAACCCTGTGTCTGTGCAGGGTTGTGTTCTAATACTGAGTAAGACCAGGGGAAAGCACTTTACTCATGACAGTTGTGCCTCTACCATTAGTTTAGTCAATGTTTGCTTTAAGGTCTGATTCATTCTCTCTACCTGTCCTGAACTTTGAGAGTGCCAGGGGGTATGATAGTCCCATCTAATTCCTAAGGCTGAGGTCAAATCACTTACAATTTTAGAGGTAACGTGCATACCCCTGTCTGAGTTGATTTCCCTTACTACCCCAAACCAAGGGACAGTTCGTTCCAGTAGCATTTTGGTCACAAACTGGGAAGTTGCCCTGGCAGTAGGGTACGCTTCCACCTAGTGGGTTACCTGATCCATTATCACGAGGAGATATTTCCACCAATTTACTTGAGGCAATTTGGTGTAATCCACCTGGATCTTTTAAAAAGTTCCGTAGGCTAACTGCCTTCCCCCACCAGAACTTGACGCACAGCCTTCTTATTTACCTTCTGGCAAGTCAAACAGTCATGGGTAATTTGCTTGACCAAATAAAAAATTCCAATATATGCAGAATGTCTCAAAAATTGATCGCAAAGAGGCTGTTTTCCCCAAGGAGTGCATTCATAGGTACTTTTAAGGTCTGCCTTGCTACAGACTTGGGAACCGTTTTCCATCCATCGTTGAGAAACCACTTTCCTTCAATTTCACTTGCCCCCAAGTCCTTCATTACTTGTAACTCTGTGGGATTAAATACCTCTGATTATGGTGTTAGTTTCCCTGTGTCCCTCCTAACTTCAAATATCTTTATTTCCTCTGCTGCCTTTGCTATCTTATCAGCCAGAATATTTCCCCTTATTTGTAAGGCCATCCCCTTTTGATCCCCTTTTACATGTACTACAGCTACCGCACTAGGCCCCTTCCATGATTCCATTATTCATTTGATTAATTCCCTATGGATCAAGCGCTTCCCCTGGGTGCTGATGAATCCTTGCTCTTTCCAGATTTTGTCAAACTTATGGACCACTCCATAAGCATATTTTGAATCTATATAAATGGTTCCCTCCTTATTATTAGCCACACCAAAGCCCTCCAGAGTGCATACAGCTCGTGTGCTTGGGCTGGCCATGCTGAGGTCAGTTTCCCGCTCTCGATCACCTCCATGCTTAGCCCATTTATCACATGATACCCTGAGTTTCACTTCCCCTCTTTGCAACTAGAGAATCCATCTATGAACAGTCTTTCTCCTATTTCTAATTCTGTTTCTTCTGAGTCCTCCTGGACCTTGGTCTGCATTTGTATAAGGCTCAGACAGTCATGTTCTAATGTTCCTGTCCCCTCAAGACTAGCATACAAGAATTGGGCAGGATTAATTGTTGAGGTTATGGCCAATTTCAGTTTCCCATTATGTAACAGAATGGCCCCACATTTCAGTATTCTAGCATCAGTTTACAACCCTTCCACCTTTTGCTCTAGAATACTTCTCTCACTCCGTGGCATGTATACTGTAAAAATGCTCCCCAAAGCAATTTCCGAGCCTCTTCGACAAGCAAGACTCTGGCAGCCATGGCCTGGAGGCAAGTGGGCCAGCTCGGCTTCCAGAATCTAATAATTCTGAGAAGTATACCACAGGCTTGTGGTGACCTCCCCGGTCTTGAGTAAGAGCTCCATATGCCACTTGTTTTTCTATATTTACAGATAACTGGAAAGGACATTTCAAATCTGGCAAGCTTAAGACTGACACTGTCACCAGTGTCTTTTTTACTTTACCAAACTGTTCATCATCCTCCTGTGTCCATTTAATGGTATAGGATGCAAGTTTTTCATACATAAATTTTACCAGCTGAGTATAATCTGAAATCCACAGGCTACAATACTCAAGTGAACCCAAAACTCATGCCCTTTTTGATCAGGGAGATGTAAAGGCTAATATTCCTGAGGACTGCTGCGGGTCTGATTTATTTGATCCCTTTTCCAGTAAATGATCTCACCTCCTTTTTGGTGAACTGCAATCTTTGCTTAGAGACTCACAAACCCCTATCTCCAAGGAAATTTGGCAATCTGATTGTATTTTCCTTGACTGATTCCTGAGTCTTTCCTGCTAGCAACAGATCATCCACATATGAACCAGAACCACCTTTTCAGATATTTCAAATGTTTCCAATAATTTCTCCAGGGTTGGTGAAGTAAATTAGGAGATTCTGTAAATCTTTGGGGCAATACAGTCCGACATAATTGTGGTTTTCTTCAAATGTCTGGATCCTCCCACTCAAATGCAAAAATATCCCTACTTTCTTTGTCCAATGGACAAGTCCAAAATGCATCCTTTATGTCTATCACACTATACCAAGTATATTCTAGCAGTACATGACTCAACAGAGTGTAAGGATTTGACACTACCGGGAACTGGGTGACTGTTCTCTAGTTTACAGGAGGTAAGTCTTGTACCAGTCTGTGGGTGCCATCCCCTTTCCGTACTGGGAGTGTGGTGTATTATGTACTGACATGCAAGGTTCTAGGGTCTCTTTTCCTGATTAATTTCTCTATTACAGATTTTAGCCCCCTCCTCCCTTCAGACCAGATGGGATACTGCTTTATCCTTATCAGGTAGTCTGGATCTGTGGTCCTTATTTTAATTGGTTCTATATGTAGGTTTCCAAAATTACCATCTGTGGCCCACACCCCTGGGTTTATGCATTTCTCATCTTCAGTTGTTAACTTCACTGGTTTCGCTACCGTTTCCTTTTCTGTGGGCACCACTACAATTCTCAATTGGATCTGGAGATCCTGCCTAGTAAGTTACATCCTGCCTCAGGTACAAAAAGTAGATTTTGCATAATGATTGTCTCCTCAGTCCTGATCTTCATGTTTTTAATAACTGGTACTTCAAACCCTTCCCCGCTAGCCCCAGTTACCCTTACAGTCTTCTTTCCTTCTTTATACCCCTGGGATATCTGTGTAATACTTGATCTTTCCACTCCCGTATCTACTAGAAATTAATTTGTCCTCCTGGAGTCCAATTTTTACTTCTATCAAGGGCTCGGTCTTGTCATTTACCCACAGGAGGAGGAGCCCCTGACCCCTCTGATCTTGTTCTGCCTCTTGGAATGTCTTCAGATCTTGCTGTTGTTTAAGACAGTCCCTCTTCAGGTGTCCCTGCTTCCCACAGTAAAAGCATTCCCCAGCCTGCGCATTTGTGGTCCTCGTTCAGGGTCCACTCCTACCACTGTTTAGATACAGCTGTGCTTTCTCTGGCTGCCCCGTCTGCTGGGTCTCCCTGACTGCCTCCACAAAGATCTTGGCCTTATTCTTTGCCTTTTCCTCATCCCTCCTAACATACACCTTCTGTGCTTCTCTTAATAATTCCTGTAAACTTTTTTCCTGCCACCCTTCCAATTTCTGTAACTTTTGTCTGATGTCCCAGTTGGAGTGACTGACAAAATTTAACACTACCTCACCTGCCAGGGAGTTGGGGTCTAACTCTGAATACTGTTGCATATACTTTTTAAATCTCTTTAGTCAGGCTATGAGGAATTCTTCTTTTTCTTGATTAGTGTTAAATGCTTTAGCACTACTTTGTCCTCAAAGGACTGCCTTTTTTATTCCCCTTTATTATTAATGTTCTATAATTTGCTATTTATTGCTGGTCAGCTGCTTGGTTGTGATTCAATTAGGATTAACAAGTGGTATTTTTTGATCCCCTGGGAGTCCCTGATGATTCTCCCTCTCCCAAATTCTCATCCCAGCTGTTCTAATCATTTGTCTCTCTTCTGAGTTAAAGAGAATCCCTGTGATGGACTGTGTTTCTTCCCATGTGTAAGTATTTGGACCTATAAACGGCTCAAACCTCTCTGCAATACTCCTAGAGGATCATCTAGAAGTTTTCCCATCTCTTTCTTGAATGCCTGTACCTCTATGGACTTCAAAGAAACATTCACATAGCCTATTACCCCTTGATTTCCTCCCAGTGGCATCTCCCATAGAGGATATAGTTGGGTAGTATCATAGAATCATAGAATCAGCCAGGTTGGAAGAGACCTCCAAGATCATCCAGTCCAACGTAGCACCTAGACCTATCCAGTCAACCAGACCATGGCACTAAGTGCCTTATCCAGTCTTTTCTTGAAGACCTCCAGGGACGGTGCCTCCACCACCTCCCTGGGCAGCCCATTCCAATGGCAAATCACTCTCCCTGGCAAGAACTTCCTCCTAACATCCAGCCTAGACCTACCCCGGCACAACTTGAGACTGTGTCCCCTTGTTCTGTTGCTGGTTGCCTGGGAGAAGAGGCCACCCCCCACCTGGCTACAATGTCCCTTCAGGTAGTTGTAGACAGTAATGAGGTCACCCCTGAGCCTCCTCTTCTCCAGGAGGGTAGTTCCCATGGTAGCCTCCTGTGATTCCCCTTCACTCTCTGAACTGTCATCTGGCTCCTGTTCTAGCTTTAGCACCGTAACTTTTCTTGATTCCACTCTTAACTCCCTTTTTGAGTCTTGGTTTTGCTCCTGGATCTGGTTTAGAAGGAGGTCTGTAGGTTGGCACCAAGGGAGGTGCTGTCAGTGGCGGGAGTGGTAGAGGGGAGAATGCGGGAGGAAAATAATCTAAAAGATCCCACTTGTTTTCCGTAGTCCTCCTCCCATTCTGATCTTCATCCTGCTATTCAGTCTTAATTTTTAATACCTTTATAAAGGTATTAAAGGGCCAAATATGCCCTTTCCAGCAGGCAGCATAATCACTCTCCTCTTCACTAAATGGTTCCCTACTATTTACACATATACACCAATAATTTCTACAGATATATGAATGGTAAAAAGAAGACTAGGGAAGGTGTGGGCCCCCTCAGAAAGGAAACAGGTAAAATGGCCACAAGTGATATGGAAAAGGCTGTGGTTCTCAATGACTTCTTTACCTCAGTCTTCACTGCAAAGGCCTCCAGCCACACTCCTGGAGCCATGGAAGATAATGTCAGGGACAGGAAGGAAGAACTTCCCATCCTAAGTGAAGATCAGGTTTGTGGTCACCTGAAAAACCTGAAAGTGTTCAAGTCCATGGGACCTGATGGGATACTCGCAGGTACTGAGAGAGCTGGCAGATGAGGTTGCTAAACCCCTCTCTATTATACTGCAGAAGTCCTGGCAGTCTGGTGAAGTCCTCACTGACTGGAAAAAGGGGAAACATAACTCCCATTTTCAAAAAGGGTAGGAAGGAGAAGCTGGGCGACTACAGGCAAGTCAGTCTCACCTCTGTGCCCAGTAAGCTCATGGAGCAGATCCTCCTGGAGGCACTACTGAGAGAGTAGAATACTGAAGAGATGATTGCCTACAATCAGCATGGCTTCACCAAGGACAAATCCTGCCTGACAAACCTGGTGGCCTTCTATGAACAAGTCACAACATTAATAGATGAGGGATGAGCAACTGATGTCATTTACCTGGACCTGAGCAAAGTCTTTGACACTGTCCAGCCCCACATCCTGGTCTCCAAGCTGGTGACACCTGGGTTTGATGGATGAAGCACAAGATGGACAAAGAACTGGCTTGATGGTTGCACCCAAAGAGTGGCTGTCAATGGGTCCATGTCCAAGTGGAGGCCAATGACAAGCAGAGTCCCTCAGGGATCAGTTCTGGGACCAGTCTTGTTCAACGTCTTTGTCAGTGACATGGACAGGGGCATTGAGTGCACTTTCAAGTTTGCTGATGACGCCAAGCTATGTGGTATAGCAGACATGCTGGAGGGGAGGGATGCCATCCAGTGGAACCTGGACAGACTGGAGAGGTGGGCACAAGATAACCTTATGAGGTTCAACAAGACCAATTGTCACGGTAGGGGGAATTCTGCCACCTATGCCAATTGTGGCAGAGGGGAGAAATTAATTGGTGTGTGTTGGGAATCACGTTCGGTGGAGCGCTATGGGAAGATGACTCTTTGTTCACCAATATGGTTAGATGGTCAAATCCCCTTTATTTCCGTGATACAGTGACTTATATGTGTTCTAGCAAGAGGCGTGCTCAGCTTAAGATTGGTTACAGTCAGAGGGTCCAGAGTTACATGTAAGGTGTGCATAGGTTAACTTATCACAACATTCTAAGGGTCAGCCCTCCAGACCACCCACTCCAGCCCCCTAGGTTATCTAGTCTCTGCCCACTGCAGCTGTGTGTGGGGTGCTCAGTTGTTTACATCTCGGTTTCCTGGCCCCGCTGGGAACCAAGGACGTTCTCAGCGCCAGTTACCCATGTTTATGACTTTATGTCCTCGACTGGCGAGAAATTCTTCCACAATTCCCTCTTTTTCTTTTTGAGCAACCCACACCTGGCTAACTACCTTAGTTAAGCTCTTCTTAACGCAAGCAAAGACAATACAAGCGCATAGCAGAATTATTATGAAAATAACAAATAGCTGTAAGCCTTCTCCTAATAAGCTGCTTAACCACCCCGGGATTGTCCCAAACAGGTTCTGCAACCAGTCATCAAAAGTCGATGTTTCCTTTTCGATCTTGTCAATACGGCCTTTCTACCAGGTTATACTCTTGTGAATGGACTCACCATGATCTGATAAATTCAAACAACACATCCCTTCGAAGTCCTGGCAGCCGTGTCCTTGGGCTAGCAAAAGAAAATCAACGGCTGCTCGATTTTGCAATAGGGCATGACGAAGGCAATTTTGATCAACCAATAGTTGTCCTAAAACCTTTGTGGTGACGTTGGCTTGTTTTGCTGACCAACACGCGAGTCTCTCTAGCTGTACTAATGCTTTTCCAGCTGCTCCTCCTGGTAGAAATACAGCTAAGGCAACACGAGCAGCTGTGGATAACAATTGAACGTTGTCATTGCAATTAGGACTCAATTTTAAAGATCACTTAGATCGGTGTCGGGCTAGGTCCCTGAGCTGACTAAGATGAGGGGCAAACATTGTCAGTTTACCCAGATAACATGGACCTCCATAAAAGTTCTTGGTATGCCTTGCCAGGCTCTATCACCACAAATAAGGAACACACCAGTGGGAAGTGCCTTAGCAGTTCTGTTGTTCCACAGCAGATGACCTCGGCCCCTTCTTGATGCTTTAACACCATAACGCCACTTGTTTGTTCCAAAAGCACCTAAAGGTCTAACGTGGGCCTTGTCAGTGTCGTTTGAACCGCAGTGTCCGCCCTCATTGCTAAGGAAGTTATCATAGGCTGTTTAACACAGGGGTGAATGGTGCAGCTACAAATCAACAGTGCTAAAATCAAAGGAATAAACCTGTTAGAGCTTTCATCAGTAGCATTAGTCTGGCAAGCTAACAACCCAAGCTTAGCTAACAATCCCAAAAGCTATTTCTGCAAGCGACAGTAAGTCATTCGTTCAGAAACCCAAAAGTGCAGACGAACATCACAGTCACAGGAGAGTGCAGGTGTGCCACATCTGCGCTGGCTCTGTGTGGCAGTCGACGCTGCAGACTTGCAGATCACTCAGCTGTCGAGTATTCTTCTCAGACTCCCATAGTTCTGGATTCACTCGATGTTCTCATTACACTCCTTAGCTATGAGCTGTGTCTGACTATTGTGCTTAAGAACTACAGACCTCTAAATACAATACAAAGATATGCCCTAGATGTTACTATCAGTCTATTCTACTTAGGCCTTTTCCCACAGTTCTTCATCTGCTTTTAGAATTTAGGGCAATGTTTTTTTATCTCTTGCAGGGCCCTTGCAAGAGAAAAAAGTCACATTGCCATCTTATGCCAATTTGAGTGGGCCTTGGCCTTTACAAAGCTGTTAAACCAAACCTATTCCATTAAACCACATCACTGAAAACTCATAAAAATACCCAAATTCATTAGCCATGGTCCAAACCTTAAAGATCCATACAAATACAATCATCATGTCAGTGCTTCTTTCAAGTCCTTTCACAGTTCTGCCATCTGAGCAAGACTTCTGCTCACTTTAGGAAAAAACAGGTTGGTCATAATCAGGTTGGTCTTCATCAAGGCCTGTGAAGATAAATGGTCAAACACAAGCAGATACAAGAACAAATGCAGACATATCCATTGCCTAGGCCAGCAGATCCACTGGCCTAGTCTGTATGCTGTGATTAAAAAAATCCCGAAAAGGAAAAGATTTCTTCTGCTATCCTACTGTTCTCTAACCCATATTCCCCTTTTCAATAATGCCTAAATATACCCAAGAAAAACATCCCATGACATCCTTATGTCCTAAGTTCCCAAAACTACAAACCCTTAGTCTTAACTTATCTTACCCTAAGAATCTATCAGCTATAGGAACTTCAAGAAAAGCAAAGAAAATCCAAGAAGATAACAATACCATGGTATTCTCAGAAAAGTCAGAATTGTCACAAGGCTCATTTCATTGCAATTAGCAGCTGTTCCAGTAAACTTCTATACTAGTCCTGTCTTTATCTGTTATTGGGGGAAGGAGCTGACTGGCATTAGCCTACAAGCTCTATCATTCCCTGCTCCTAGTCCAGAATCTGGTTAGTGACTTGCAATGTGGATCTCAGTGCCTACACCCTTGCTATGAGAGGCAATGCATCTGAGTTCTAGTCCGTCCTGCTTGGTGCCTTCCGTGTCTGTATAAGTTTCCACCCATGGTCAGTGGCACTGGCATCTCTGCTATGTCCTAGCAATCTCCCTCTTTTTCTTTTTGCCACTGAGCAGTGGGTGCAAAAGGAATTAACCAGCAAGGCGATGGTAAATACCCCAGCCAGGAACTATCAGCTATCATCCGGAATGCAAACTGTTATCATCAGGTGACTAAAAAAATACACCTGTGCGTGTCCATGCCTGTAACAGGGGCAAAAATGGTCCTAAGTCATCCTCGTCATTCTTGCTACCATTTCCATAAACTGTCTGACATCTGTCTGCAGTAGCACAGTATCACATTACCATCAGGGTTGGAAGAGACCTCATAGGTCATCAAGTCCAACCCCTCACCACGGGGCTCAAGGTCAGACCATGGCACCAAGCGCCACGTCCAACCTTGCCTTGAACAGCTCCAGGGCACCAGGGACGGCGACTCTACCACCTCCCCGGGGAGCCCATTCCAGTATCCAATCAGTCCCTCAGTGAAGAGCTCTCTCCTCACATCTGGTGTTGTCAAAACAGCTTCGAGGCTTCGCTGCCTCCTAGCAAGGAAAAAAAAATCCGTAAGAGGAGATAACTCCGGCAGAAAAAAAATCAGTAAAAGAAACAAGGGGCGGGGGGGGAACGGGGCCCCGCGGGCCCTCCACAGGTGGCTAGAGGGGGGGGAGGAGGAGGGGGGGGAGGCCAGCAGCCGCAGCGCCGCTTTTGTCCTTGGCCCTCCATCTCGCCCAACCCCCAGCTGTTTCAGGTCAGCCACCACTTGGTGTTTTCGTCCGTCTCCCATCCCACTATCGATCCTTGGTACACAACATGAAATCCACTCTGAAAACTTCCCAACTGCCGTCCTCCCTCTCAGACTCTTCAAGACACAGAGAGAAAAAAAAGGCAGAGGTGAAGCTGTGAGCTATCGAACAGCTAATCTCCCTGTAGCTATACAAAGGTAAATTGACTAAACTCCGAAACGACTCAAGGAAACCCACAAACTCTTCCCACCCCACCGATCCCCTCAGCATCCCTCTCAGTCCCCCAGCTGTTGAAGACTCGTGGGAGACCCCACGGCTTTGGGATGCGGTCTGTTGGAGATGGGGCGGGCGTGCGGCGGTGAAGGGGGCGGATCTGAAGACTGTTCCGCCGAGCCGCGGGAAAGGGAGGGTCCCGAGCCGTCCGGTGCGGTCGCGTCTGCCGTCGGTCCGTTCTCTCTTTACCGTCCGTTCCTCTGTACCTTCAGTAACGTCTTTTACCGGCTGAACACTAAAAGTCCGTGTCCCGTATCGCATGCAGCCAGCCGCGGGGACGCGCGGGCCACAGCGGCAGATTCGACACAGTACACACAGCGGCAGGCAGCCGCCCTCCGTGCGGCAGGGCCGAAAACTTCTCCAAGCTGAGAAGCGATTGTAACTGGCTGCCGGCGGGTCGCTGCGGGTGGCGCCATCATGGGTGTGTCAGTGAGTCGCTACGGGCAGCCGCCATCATGGGTGTGTCAGTGAGTCGCTACGGGCAGCCGCCATCATGGGTGTGTCAGTGAGTCGCTATAGGCAGCCGCAACAACTCAGTCCCAAGCGCGTCTCTCCGACCTCCTGCTGCACTTCGATCTTAAAATCACGGGAGGCTCTTTACTCGCATGACCCTGCGCATACGCCCGGGCCAGCATCTCTCAGAGCTCAGTGTCCGGCGAACTTCTCTCACGAGATAAGTATGCCAGCAGACGCAGTGCCCCAGCAAATCCACTGTGGGCCTTGCCTGCCTTACACACGGGCTGTTCACTCCGGAAATGAACGTCCAGACTACTGCCACCTCGGGGCAGCGCTACCCGGCCCAGCGGCACCGAATGACGCTTACTGTCTCCGATACGGAGAACGTCCCACAAGTTGATCGGACCCCTCTGTCTTCGGGCCAACCCTCCGGCCCCCAACGCAGTCTCACCTGCGGCCGGCTTGTGTCCTGACTCCTCTGTTCGGGCGCCAGATGTTGGGAATCACGTTCGGTGGAGCGCTATGGGAAGATGACTCTTTGTTCACCAATATGGTTAGATGGTCAAATCCCCTTTATTTCCGTGATACAGTGACTTATATGTGTTCTAGCAAGAGGCGTGCTCAGCTTAAGATTGGTTACAGTCAGAGGGTCCAGAGTTACATGTAAGGTGTGCATAGGTTAACTTATCACAACATTCTAAGGGTCAGCCCTCCAGACCACCCACTCCAGCCCCCTAGGTTATCTAGTCTCTGCCCACTGCAGCTGTGTGTGGGGTGCTCAGTTGTTTACATCTCGGTTTCCTGGCCCCGCTGGGAACCAAGGACGTTCTCAGCGCCAGTTACCCATGTTTATGACTTTATGTCCTCGACTGGCGAGAAATTCTTCCACAGGTGTGAGATAATATTCTATAAAATGTATAATTTATTAATTTCAATATTCTGAACTCTCATCACCCCCAACCACTGAATTTTAATATTAATATTTGTCCTTACACAGTTATGAAAGACATTCTAGGAATAATATCAAGCAGTAACTTGTTAATAACTGGCAAACATTCAAACTAGAAACAGAGAGAGGAGTTTCCCAGTGGCAAGTACCACTTGGGGTCAGTATGCTGTTTGCCCAGTAGATGGGCTGAAGCTCTTTCTGCTCTATGGCAGAAGGCAATAGAGAATTACAGACGCATTAATGCATTTACTCACAAATTCTTGTTAATTATCAATCCAGGGATTCTTAGGCAGGACCTTCAGGTGCAGAGACAGGATGTTGTGCGGTCTCAGCACAGTGTCATGCTGGCCATACAGACCAATCACATGCAGACAGTTGGGGTCTGCTCCTGGTAAACTTGTGGCAGTGTGTGTACCAGGCAATAATAAGGCAGTGGGCATGCAATAGGGTGCTTGGCTACATGGGAGTCTGAGCTCTGTAGATAATGGCAGGCAGTACAGGATCTAGTCCTGGTAACTCACTGCAGTGGTGTGCAGGAAACAAGCAGGCATTATAGTGAGCACTGCAGATGAGTAGGACGGCAGGCAAGCAGGCAGGCAAAAAGCAGTGCGGGTGAGTCTAAACAGGATAATGAGAGTGGGTGAGCACGTTGTTTACCTGTGTACCTCTATCAAGTGTGAGCTGAGATTAATGGCCCATTGGCCACCAGAATGACCAAACAGCTTGGCAGTTAGCCAAAGCAATACCATAATAGGTGAGAGCCACAGGCCTGGACCTCCCAGATATGGCGATAGCAAGGGCCTAGCACCCGGTAAACATGAGCTGGGCATGTGGGCTTATACAACCATGTTACGCAATCAGGGGACCTGGGCAGGCTAGTCTTTATGGCACCAGGTTTGTTATGCCCCTTTGTGTTCGTTTAATGTTTTTACCTCTGGTGTGGGCAGAAAAACATGTCCAGGCAAGACAAGGCATGAATAAGCCTATTTGGGCCTGTGGGCCCTCCACAACACCAAGTGCAAAGTCCTACATTTGGGTTGAGGCAATCCCAAGCACAGATGCAGGCTGAGCAATGGCTGGCTGGAGAGCAACCCTGAGGAGAGGGACTTGGGGGTGCTGGTGTACAAGCTCAACATGAGGCAGCAGTGTGCACTTGCAGCCCGGAGAGTCAACCAGAGCCTGGGCTGCATCAGGGAAGTGTGGCCAGCAGGTTGAGGAAGGTGATTCTCTCCCTCTACGCTGCTCTAGTGAGACCCCGCCTGGAGTACTGCATCCAGTTCTGGAGCCCCTATTACAAGAGGCATGTGGACATGCTGGAGCATGTCCAGAGAAGGGCCACAAGGATGATCAGAGGGCTGGAGCACCTCTCCTATGAGGACAGACTGAAAGAGTTGGGGCTGTTCAGTCTGGAGGAGGCTCCCAGATGACCTTCTTGTAGCCTTCGAGTATCTGAAGGGGGCCTACAAAAAAGCTGGGGAGAGACTTTTGAGGCTATCAGGTACTGAAAGGATTAGGGGGAATGAAGTAAAGCTGGAGGTGGGGAGATTCAGACTAGACGTGAGGAGGAATTTCTTCAGCATGAGAGTGGTGTGAGCCTGGAGTGGGTTGCTGAGGCCCCATCCCTGGAAGTGTTTAAGGCCAGGCTGGATGAGGTTCTGGCCAGATGGATCTAGGGTAGGGTGTCTTTCCTCATTGCAGGGAGGTTGGAACTATATGATCCTTGTGGTCCCTTCCCACCCTGACTGATTCTATGATTCAGATCTTGACAAATCTATCCTTCAAAAGACCCACATTGAGGCCCATATCGAGGCCAGTAAAGATCATCAGGTCTTAGCCTTTTCTCTGGCCATTTTATCTCACAGTATTGTGTAATTTTTGCTTTATCTTTACTATATTTTACATCTCCCCATTTAGAAATGATTACCCCCAGTGGGCTATCAGGAGGTACATTCAGCCATGCCTTCTTGCTCCCCTGTTCTTTGGGGCTCTCAGCCTTTCCGGCACCTTGCCCCATCCTGAGGTCCTGTCTGAGTGCTTCCCACCACTTACCTCCCCAATCCCAGAGAAGTCCAATCTGTCTACCTACACTGACCCCCTATTCCACACGCCCAGTCAGGCGGTGTTACTTGCCGTCCGGTGACTTCTTGGAGAGGTCCAATCCGTCCACGTTCACTGAACTGTATTCCTGAGGTCCCTGTGTGAGTGCTCCTGCCACTGACACTACCCCTGCACCCCAATACTCTGCAGTCTGGCGACTTCTTTCCTGGGTTTTTGTGCACTTAAGACTTAGGGGTACTTTGCGGCTGTTTTTCTTTTCTTTTCTTTTCTTTTCTTTTCTTTTCTTTTCTTTTCTTTTCTTTTCTTTTCTTTTCTTTTCTTTTCTTTTCTTTTCTTTTCTTTTCTTTTCTTTTCTTTTCTTTTCTTTTCTTTTCTTTTCTTTTCTTTTCTTTTCTTCTCTTTTCTTCTCTTTTCTTCTCTTTTCTTCTCTTTTCTTCTCTTTTCTTCTCTTTTCTTCTCTTTTCTTCTCTTTTCTTCTCTTTTCTTCCCTTCCCTTCCCTTCCCTTCCCTTCCCTTCCCTTCCCTTCCCTTCCCTTCCCTTCCCTTCCCTTCCCTTCCCTTCCCTTCCCTTCCCTTCCCTTCCCTTCCCTTCCCTTCCCTTCCCTTCCCTTCCCTTCCCTTCCCTTCCCTTCCCTTCCCTTCCCTTCCCTTCCCTTCCCTTCCCTTCCCTTCCCTTCCCTTCCCTTCCCTTCCCTTCCCTTCCCTTCCCTTCCCTTCCCTTCCCTTCCCTTCCCTTCCCTTCCCTTCCCTTCCCTTCCCTTCCCTCCCCTCCCCTCCCCTCCCCTCCCCTCCCCTCCCCTCCCCTCCCCGTGTGTGTTCTGTGCTCCTGCGTTTCCTAAAACCACCGACAGGCCACCTCAGGAGGTGGGGGCCCCCCTGTATGGGACCCTGTCACCCGGGAGTGAGGAATATCACATCGAGGTCACCAAGAATTTGTTATAAACAATCTTAGGCACAATCAGTACCAAAGTCAATATAAAATTTAATTGTTAAAATGGAAGCAAGCAGCACTGAGCACAAAAGTAGTCTGTGCTCTACGAAGTTTGTGCAACGGGCACACGGCATCCTGTCCCAATTATACACTCAGTTCATGCGTCTGTATCAGGTATGCAAACAAGTCCCTGACATTCTTGCTACACCGGAGATCTCTCCTGCGCTTGTGTTATCTGGTCACCTCTGGTGGTCCTCTCTGTATGGCCTCCTGACTCTGACCCCCCTGCCTGGCTCAAGCACAGTAAGAAAAAACCCTGCCAGTTCCTGTGCTAATTGTCCATGCCAGGGAGGCACATCTCCCCCTTTAGTTTCCTCTTAACAGGAGTCATGCTCCTATTTATCACAGCAGGAATATGACTTCCAGTGTAAGCATACAAATGCAAAGCACCTGGGTTTCAAGGTATTGGTTGGCTTATTCAAAGCAGAGTAATTTTTTAGCTTAGTTCCAGGCACTACAACTATAATTTTTGAATACTTAAGACAGAGAAGGCAACAATTTCTGTTAGAAATGGCATTACGTAAAAATAGAAGGATCAAAGTAGTACGACAAGGGGCATTTGCAGAATGGAAGACACTTCATATATGTACCTTCTTCATAATCTTCCAGCTTATCTCATGCATATTGGTTATGAGAGAAAACTGACCTTTATGTAAGCCTTATGTAAGCCTTGAGCTCATTCAGAAGTGAAAGCCTGCAGTCTGTGTAAAGCAGCTTTTCCTTGTGTTGCAAATATTCATAGCAAATCAAAATTTTGGAAAGGACTGAAAGATTTCATAGGCAGTTAAATTATTTTGAAATTATTTTCAAATTTTCTTGTTTCTCAGGACTGAACAGCTGTCATAGAACTAACAAAACTGACATAGTAGTTTTAGTACTCCAGGGTTAGGACTTGTTGTTTAGTACCAGAGTTCCATTTCAGCTTCTTCTTTCATTATCTTTCTTACAAGACTTAGAAACATTGATGAGTGATAAATAATGCAATAGGTCCAGGAACTTGTTATGTTCTATTACTGGTTTGATATCTTCTTTCCTAAAATATTACAGGCATATAGTTTGAAAAATTATTGAAATAAAGTAATAAGATTGCTAAAATATTAAGCCTGTTAAATGGTTAAACTTGATAATAATCTCCAGGCACATGAACAAAAAGAAAAGCTTTGGGAGTAGTCAGTATGGATTCATCAAGGAGAAGTCATGCTTGACTGACTTGTTAAATTTATATGATGACACTGTCTGGCAGAGCCAGGGAGGGAGTAGTGGTTATTGTCTGCCACAACTCAAGTAAGGCTTTTGATGTAATCTGCCATAACACATTCTGAGAGAAGCCATTGATGCATGGGAAAGATGTGCAGACAGCGAGGTGAATGGCTGGACCCAGAAGGTGGTGATTAGTGACCCCAAGTCTAGTTGGTGGCCTGTAAGTAGTGGTGTTTTCTAGTGATCAATATTGGATGTGCTTTCGTACAGCATCTTCATTAATGGTCTATACAATGGGTCAGAATGTAAAGTTTGCAGACGGCACAATACTGGGAAGAGTGTCTGATATATTGGACAGTTGTGCTGGCAGGTTGAAGGGCTGTTGTAGGAAGGGGCTGAGTGTAACTTCAGGAATTTGGACAAGGCAAAGTATGAAGTCCTACATGTGGGGAGAGACAACTACACACACTGTTGTAGGACGGGAACTACCCCGTCAAAGATCAGCTTTGTGTAAAAGGATCTGGGAGTGCTGGTGGGCAGCCAGTCCAGTTAAACATTCTTAGAGCAAAGAAGGCTAATGGTATCTTGGACTGTATTAGAAGGACTGTTGCCAGCAGGTTGAAGGATGGTAATCCTTCCCCTCCATTCAGCATAGGTGGGGCCACTGCTAGAGTACTGTTCCTTCTGGGCTCTACAATGCAGGAGAGAGATGGGCATACAGGAGGGAGTCCAATGGAGGGACACAAAGGTGATGGAAAGACTGGAGTATCTCTCCTGTGAGGAAAGACAGAGACCTGTGACTATTCAGCCTAGAGAAGAGCAGGGAGGCTCAGGAAGTGTCTTATATATAAAAACTTGAAGGGGAGGATGTGTGTTACAAAAAGGCAATGCTAGGCTCTTTCCTGTGGTGTCAAGTGACAGGACCAGAGGCAGTTGGCACAGTCTGAAACACTGAAGGTATGTCTTGAACATCAGGAGATACTTCTTTACTGTAAGGGTGATAGAGCACTGGCAGAGATTGGCTGGAGATCTGCTGTATTCTCCATCCTTGGAGGTCTTCCAAACTATCTAGATATTTTCCCAGGCAAAGGACTTGAGCACGGATATCAGACCAAATTACCTCCACAGGTCTCCGCCAGCCTCAGCTATGATGTGTGAAATAGGGCTCTGGCATTTTTTTTTCAGATCCTTGTATCCAGTGTGGAGAGAACAAAAATACTTAAACTTTGCCAAAGCATCTTTGGGGTAGGCTGTAGGAAACATTTCCTGCCACTGTCTAACTTTAATATCTAAAGACTGGAATAAGAGCAACTTTGAAAAAAATTACATGCTACAGGAATGTTTTAGGTCCAACTGGTCCTACCCCTGATCAGTGATTCAGTTTTTTTTTAGTCCTGCTTTATGTGGTTGTGTCAGTTATGCCTTCCAATTGTAACTTTTTCCAGTGTTGAGATGTTGCAGTGGTTTGGCCCTAGCTGGGGGCCAGATACCCACCAAAGTTCCTGTATCACACCCTTTTTAAGGTGAACAGCAGACAGAGAAAATATAACAAAAGGTCCATGGGTCAAGATAGAAGCAGTTTAAGAAGGCAAAGTGAGGGCAAAGGCCACATGCAGAAGCAAGAGCAAACAGAGGTATCATCTACTTTCCGTCAGCAGGTGATGTCTCACCACTCCTCAGTAAGCAGGACTTTGATATGCGATAGTGGTTTATCCTGGAAGGAAATGCCATCAACAAATGTCCCCCACACTTCCTTCCCCATAGCTTTTATGTCTGAGGTAGCATCATATGGTGTGGAATACCCCTTTGGTCTGTTTGGGTCATCTGGCCTGTTTGTGCGCCCTCCCAAGGTCTTGCCCACCTCTCAGCCTGCTGTTGGGGGTGGGAATGCTGGAAAAGTACAGCTTTGGTATCACAGTATCACAGTATCACAGTATCACAGTATCAACAAGGCTGGAAAAGACCTCACAGATCATCAAGTCCATCCCTTTACCACAGAGCTCAAGGCTAGACCATGGCACCAAGTGCCACATCCAACTTTGCCTTGAAGTGCCCCAGGGACGGCGACTCCACCACCTCCCCGGGCAGCCCATTCCAGTGTCCAATGACTCTCAGTGAAGAACTTTCTCCTCACCTCCAGCCTAAATCTCCTCTGACATAGCTTGAGGCTGTGTCCTCGTTCTGGTGCTGGCCACCTGAGAGAAGAGAGCAACCTCCCCCTGGCCACAACCACCCCTCAGGTAGTTGTAGACAGCAATAAGGTCTCCCCTGAACCTCCTCTTCTCCAGGCTAAACAATCCCAGCTCCCTCAGCCTCTCCTCATAGGGCTGTGCTCAAGGCCTCTCACCAGCCTCGTCGCCCTTCTCTGGACACGCTCAAGCATCTCAATGTCCTTCCTAAACTGGGGGGCCCAGAACTGAACACAATACTCAAGGTGAGGTGTTGTGCTAGCTGTTGAACAAAAGTTACCTTTGTTTTCCTCTAGTGCTCTAGAATGACCTTTTAATTAGAACTGTAATGTATTTTCATATTCAAAGTAGCTAGTTTCTGGAATTCAGAAGCTTGTGGATTGAGATCCTTCTGAACCAGGTCAGAACTGAATGAAGCCACAAATATCTACATTTATTAAAGAGGAAAGCTGCTGACTGGCTCTTACCATATGTTTGTGCCTCAGCATGTTGAAGGTACATATCAAAGCATATAGCAAAGTAGTTTCCCATACTGTATTCTGAAAAGGCTTGCACTTAGCCTCAGGGACATAACGTTTGTTAGGAGGAGCACTTGAGCTGCTCAGCTGAAAAGCATGCTCCTGCTTAATGCCCTATCCAATTAGCTCTTTCTGCTGAAACAGAAGATAAAACTTCAACAAAACTATTTGTTCTTGAGCTGCCATCTTTCCTCTGCAGCTGTTTTACAGGTGCATGTAATTTTGAGCAGCAATAATCTGGGATTGGTATGAGAACAGTATGACTATGGTCAGCATAGAGACTTTTCAAGACTAAAGATAGATTAAGAATATGAAGTGGTTTTTTTTGTTGATTTCATATATCTAAACAGAAACAGGTTTAAATCCTCTGTGTAACCTGCTAATTTTGCCCCAGGGCCATTCATAGAGTTATATGGGCTATGGTAAGTAAAAATCTCTTACAGTGAAAAGGTCCATGTGTACCTGACTATTGTATACACAGAATCCCTGATGTAAGTTATGCTGAATAGAAAGATTTTCCGTGCTTTTTGACAAAAGAACATACAAAGATTTCCATTTGTGGTGTGCATAGCAGTTTCTGATTATAATCTTCAGCTGCTTTTTCTATTTTAGTCCTATGAAGTGTTTGAAAAATGTAAGTTACGTGTACTTCTACTGCAGTTCTGTTTTCAGACAATGACCTTATAAAACACTAATATCAGATACTGTATTTTCCTCAATAGAATTTGTAGTGTCTTCATGAGTCAATCATACACATAGTTAATAATTTGAGAATAATTTGATTGTGAATCATATTCCTAAGGAATATTGATGAACCATTATCTGTGCTTTTAAAATGTTCATGTTTCCTATAGAAACAAGGCTTAATCATATCCTCCATCGATGTGGATCCTCAGTTAGCTTGTCAACTTATAGGCTGGTTGGTCAAAGTTAACAGATACTGATATATTATTGCAAGTTTCATGATAACATTTGGCCAGATAGAGTAGAAGTGCTGTGATGAGTGGAGGACAACTCATACATTACTAGACACCATGAAATCTACATGGAAAAAAGAAGAGTTTATATCAGTGCCTCAGTGGTAACTACTCTTGAGCCTTTGGTGTGTTCGCCTTCTGAGACAGTAAACTAGGAATCAGTAGAAAAAAGGAGTCTTACTTAGTTCTGTGGTTTTACTTTTAGCTGTAGTTTTATTTTCTGGCATTCAATACTATCTGACCAGTATTTCACAACCCCAGGAATCCTCAAAGCACTGATGCTACAGACTTAATGGGGATACTTGTATGTATAATAGTTTCAATATTTTTCTTTACAGACTTGATATTTAAAATTAGTTAACCTGGATTTAGATACCTAAATTTGTATTTACTCCCTTAAGGAAATTTGAAAAAAAAAACCCAAACCTTTTCATAAGCGTGGAGTTGTGTATTAATTAACCTCCCCTCAGTTAATGCAGAAGAGGGATTTTTTTTTTTTTTTATATTTCTCACAAAAAATGTGAACCATGCCTCAAGGAGACTAATAATGCTGTGTTGTGATGGTTCAGCTGTCTGTAAATAAAGTACTGTGTTAAAAATTATCAGTTACTGAGGATTTCCATCTGAGGGAGGATAAGCTGAACTGAGAAACAAGACCAATAATACATACCTCTTCCAGTGCTTGTGATGGTTCAAGAACTGCATTTTGAAGGCATCCTTGAGTAATTACTACCTAATCATAAAAAGTTCAGCCTGCAGGGTGGGGGTGGAGGTAGAGTATGTCTGTGATCCAGTCAGATCCTTGCAGAGCTTGGAGGCTAGCGTTAATTTGTGTTGTTTCATTGAGATTTAATTATCTCTTAACTCTATGAATTCTTGGAAAGGAATGATCAGAACCTTCTCTGAAGACTACAGCTCAAATCTGAAAAGGATCCACACTGAAGTATTTTTCTGTTAAATAAAATCATAATGCTGAATTTAGCAGATGAAGATTTCCATAGCAACCAATGCTCATATAACAAGTTCAGAATGATACTTCATAATGACTACAGCATCAAATGAGGCACAATCCTACTCAGAGTTTCTCTGTGAGATGTGCAATGCGGCAGTCTCTCAGAGTGAACCACTGGCAAAAAAATCTGCACTAGAGTCTCACGGTTCTTCAGTTACCTGATATTTTTGAGACAGCAGTTAAATGGTTTGAGTAAAGGTTTTATTTAAACTTTAAATTGTCAGTGCTAGACTTGAGAAAAGCTCTTTTTAGCCAATCTTATCTCTACAGCATTCTATAATGGATGCATGCCATAATATGAGAGTTGGAGATTACATGAGACTCTAGGGATTATAGTTTCATTAATTTTCTGGTCATCTTTAGGCCAAACATCCTGTCTCCACAGTACTCTGTTGCAAGGAGTTTTGTGACTGAACAAAGACCTTTATGAGATCAAGCACGTTTATGTTAAATCTGTCACACCTGAGGTTTTGTACTGGAAGAGCCAGTGAATGGTTTATTCATTGTCTCAGATGTATGTCATTTCCAGAGGTAGATTTTGTACACTATGGAATTATTGGCTAGAATTTTTAATTTGAGTCTAATGCACAGACTCCCCCCCCCCCCCCCCCCCCCCCCCCCCCCCGCCTCCTTCTCTTGGCTAAATATTGGTCATTGATTTCTCTGAAGTTACTAATTTAAAACAAGCCATTTGTAAATTTTATACACATGCAAGAGAGAAAGTATGTGCACTGAAAGTACATCTGTTTACAAGTATTATAAAGCCTTTCAGTAGGTTGCTACAAAATGTTGTTTAATTAAAGTATTAGAAGTTGACTGAATTTAAATGAAATTAAATTGAATATAATGAAACCATGTATATGCTCAAGAGGCTTTTCTCACAGCTTTTGGAGCAATGTAGGGTTTAAAGTAGCCACTTGAGGGCTCACTGATTTCGTGTTAAATGGCAAGCTGGTCTTTCAAAGCCAGCACTTGGAGTTTTCTGCTAAGATGGTATTAATTGATGCACTCACTACTTGAAGAAGACTGGATGATAACAGAGTTTTTGTAGATAGTGGTCAGAAAGCACTTACATTTTAATCTCGAAGAATAACAGTTGTGATTAATACCTGTGTAGCAACGTGGAAGCACCTGCAAAGGTTTGGATGATAGGATCTAAATGTCATAGAATAAACATAAAGGATCAGAGCACTTATCCCCTTTACTGCAAAAATCTAAGAAGTCCTGCCAGGCAGCAGTTTCCCAGTTGTGTGGAGCCTCACACACATCAGACAGATTTTCTACTCCTTGCTCTATTACGCAGATGACACCAAAGCCTTGGCATTAAGTCAGGCCTAGGGCTGTGGCCTCCTTGGAATACTTGTTAGAGCTGAGATCACAACACATGGGATTGGTGTCAGTTTCTACTGGCATTTTGAATCAAATTGTTCTTTCATTTCAGTTAAATATCACTTGATTTTCAAAATCTCTGGGAACAATGAAGTCTGCTTACTTTTGGGAACAATGAGATCTGCTTACTTTTGTGTGTGTGTCTGTGTGTTGTGTTTTCTGTAGCCTGAATTGTTGCTTTGTCCAGGTTTTTTTTTTTTTTTTTTTTTTTTTTTTTTTTTTTTTTTTGTTATATATCCTTGATACAACAAATACAGCCGAATGGTTTATTTTCAGTGTTGCTATCTTGCTTGAGTTCACAGTACTGTTTACCACTCTTCTGTGGGATAAACACATGCTGAACAAAAGTCAGTGTTCCTGGAGTGATTCTTCCAGTCATATATAGGGTTTTAGCGTTCTTGCTTCTCCTGTGAGTATGTAATATCCCAGAACTTCACTAGGTCTGTTACCTGACTTCATGGAAGTTAGGATTTGTTGTTCTCCAAATGATCATTTTCAGTTCTCCTTATTTTCAGTTATTTCCCTTGCACTGAATGGGTGAATTCTTCCCCATGATTTTGATTCTTTAACTTTGCAGGCAAATTCTCTTAATTTCCACTGTTCCTGTTGCCTCTTTTCTTTAGTTTGAATTCTAGAACAGTCATCTGTTGCAGAGAATATGCACAACTTTGTCTTGTCAAGTAAATATCTTCTATGATTCACGATTAAGGATACATGATTTTGGTTTCTTAGTACTTAACCTACATCTTTCTAGTAATCAGCTTTTTAATAATCTAAAGAAAAATATCCACTGTTAAACTCTGTCATTGTACTTTACCATATATTAAATAATTTAGCAGGTATAAGGTAGATGAGAAGAAGAATCTACCTGGAAATAAATTTTGTCAAGAGTTTGTCCTTCTTACTGCTTAGACCAAAAACAGAATCATAGAATGGTTTAGGTTGGAAGGGACCTCAAAGATCATCCAGTTCAACCCCCTGCCATAGGCAGGGACACTTCCCACTAGAACAGGTTGCTCAAGGCCTCATCCACCCTGGCCTTGAACACCTCCAGGGAGGGAGCATCCACAACCTCCCTGGGCAACCTGTTCCAGTGTTTCACCATCCTCACTGTAAAGAACTTCTTCCTCACATCTAGTTTAAATCTCCCCTCTTCAAGTTTAAACCCGTTACTCCTTGTCCTCTCATTACAAGGCCTTGTAAATAGTCCTTCCCCAGCCTTCTTGTAAGCCCCCTTCAGATACTGGAAGGCTATTATAAGGTCTCCTCTAAGCCTTCTCTTCTCCAGGCTGAAGAGCTCCGACTCTTGTAGCCTGTCCTTATAGCAGAGGTGCTCCAACCCTCTGATCATCTTTGTGGCCCTCCTCTGGACTCACTCCAACAGTTTGATGTCCTTCCTGTGCTGGGGACTCCAGAACTGCACACAGTACTCCAGGTGTGGTTTAACAAGAGCAGAGTAAAGGGGTGGAATCCTCTCCCTTGCCCTGCTGGCCACACTTCTCTTGATGCAGCCCAGCACACAGTTGCTGTCTGGGCTGCATGTGCACACTGCCAGCTCATGTTGAGCTTTTCATCAACTCAGACCCCCAGGTCTTTTTCCTCAGGGCTGCTCTCCAGCCATTTGCCACCCAGCCTGTATTTGTGCTTGGGATTGCGCTGACCCAGGTGCAGGACCTTACAGTTGGTCTTGCTGAATGTCATGAGGGTGTCCTGGGCCCACCTCTCCAGCCTGTCCAGGTCCCTCTGGATGGCATCCCTGCCCTCTAGCAAGTTGACTGTGCCACACATATAGGTTTTATCTGCAGACTTGCTGAGGGTGCCCTTGATTCCTCTGTCCATATCACTGACAAAGATGTCAAACAGCACTGGTGTCAGCACTGATCCTTGAGGGACACCACTTGTCACTGGCCTCCAGGTAGACATTGTGCCATTGATAACCACTTTTTGCATGCAGTCATCCACCCAACTCCTTATCCGGCAGTGCTCCACCCATCAAGTCTGTGTTTTTCCAGTTTGGTGACCAGGATGTCATGTGGGACAGAGTCAAATGTCTTACTCAGGTCCAGGTAGATGATGTCAGTTGCCCTTCCCTTGTCCACTGTTGCTGTAACTTCATCATAAAAAGCCATCAAATTTGTCAGGCATGATTTGTCCTTGGTGAAGCCAGGCTGGTTACCACCAATCACCTCTGCTTTGTTTTCCATTTGCCTTAGCAGAGCTTTCAGGAGGATCTGCTCCAGGATCTTGCCAGGCACAGAGGTGAGATTGACTGGTCTACAGTTCCTGGGGTCATCCTTTTTGCCCTTCTTGAAGATGGGCATTATGTTTTCCCTTTTCCAGTCAGCAGGAACTTCACCAGTCTGCCATGACCTTTCAACTACAATGCATGGTGGTTTAGCAACTTCATCTGCCAGTTCCCTTAGGACTCATGGGTGGATCTCGACAGGTGCTGTGGACTTGTGCACGTTCAGATTCCTTAGATGCTCAAGAACATGATCTTCAATTATAGTGGACAGGTCCTTCCTTCTCCCAGTTCTTACTTTTGCTCTCTGGGACTTGGATGTTGTGGTTGAAGTCCTTGCCCTTGAAGACTGAGGCAAAGAAGTCATTGAGCACCTCAGCCTTAACCATATCTTTTGTCACCAGCTCTCCATTTCCCTCTGGAAGGGTCCCACATTCTCCCTAGTCCTCCTTTTCTCACTAACATACCTGAAGTTCTTCTTCTTGTTCCACTTAATGTCCCTAGACAGATTTAATTCTAGCTATGCTTTAGATTTCCTAACCTGACCTCTGGTTGCGTGAAGAATTTCTTTATACTCGTCCCAGGTTACCTGTCCTTGCTTCCACTCCCTGTAGGCTTTCTTCTTGCACCTTTGTGTGTCCAGGAGCTCTCTATTCATCCATGCAGGCCTTCTTACCTGCCTTTCTCTTTTATGGGATCCATTGCTCTTGAGCCTAGAGGAGGTGTTGCTTGAACATTGACCAGCTTTCTTGGACTCCCCTTCCAGAATTTTTTCCCTTGGTACCCTGCCAAGGAGGTCCCTGAAGAGGTCGAAGTCTGCTCTTCTGAAATCCAGAGCAGTGAGCTTGCTATGCACCCTCCTTGATGACTTGAGGATGTTAAATTCTACCATTTCATGGTCACTGCAGCCAAGGCTACCCTTCAGCTTCACTCACCAGTCCCTCCTTGTTGGTGAGGACTAGGTCCAGCATAGCATCTTTTCTCGTGGGTTCCTCTACCACTTGGAGGAGGAAGTTGTCAGAGCATTCCAGGAACCTCTTAGATTGCTGGTGCTCTGCTGTGTTGTCCTTCCAACAGATGTCAGGGTGGTTGAAGTCCACCATGAAGATCAAGGCTTGTGATTATGAAGCTTCTCCTGTTTGCAGAGGGCCTCATCTGCTTCACTTTCCTGATCAGGAGGTCTGTAGCAAACTCCTACATCAAACACATTTTCATTGCATTTGTTTCCACTCTTGCTGCTCATGAGACTACACTGCAAATTGGTACAAAAAAGAACTTGTTCAGAGACTTCACTTCTAAAATGGGCTTATATTAGAAATACGCTCAGTTTGAAAGCTTGGCTTCCCTGGCCCACCCCAGCTTTAGTCCTGTATCTGTTAAAAGGGATTGCCTCTATCTTAAATCATTCCAGTTAGAAGAACATGGAAGAACATGCTTTTTTTCAGTTATCCAGAGAATGTCTGTGGCTGAAGTTTTGCATCTCCATACTTGAATCTTACATCATTACATGCATGTATATACAACATTACCTCTGGAAAAGAAAACAAAACGGGAAGTTAGCAAAGTCAAGTTTTCATAGAAACACAGGCAAGCTGATTCAGCTGACTTTAGAGGTTCTGAAACTTGATGCCTTTTCTCCTTTTTAGCAGCACATCAGCAGTGTTGTCATGGATACTTAGCTACATCCTGTTTTACTAGCTTGCAAAGTGCTAAAAATGGGATTTTCCCTTCCCACCTGTTAACCATTCTTATGAATATGATTGAGGGTGTATTGTGATCAGAGAAAAGTTGTTGGCCATCTCGGGATTTTGGACAAAGATGTAAATGAACAGTGGAGTGCCAGTAAATGTTCTGTTTCATAATAGTTTTCAGATATTTCTTATGTCTTCTTCCACTGATGAAAGTTAGATATGAGTGTTTTACCTTGGTGGTAAGACACCAAGCTTCAAGCTTCTGCTAGCTTAGTCTGGCAGTGCAGCTCTTGCATCTTGCGGTTTCTTCCATGTTAATCTGACATTGCTGCATTCAGCCATGGAGGCTGAGTCTTTTAGGTCTTGGGACAATGTTTTTGGAAAAATCACTGAAAAGCAACCCAAAACCACTTCTAACTTGGGCCATAATCTTTGTATCAGGGGTTCAAAAGCTGAACTGACAACAGATTTGGAAATCATTGTCTTACATTGCTACATCGTCTGATGCTTTCAGCTTAGTGTAAGTGCTCTGAGCCTGCTCTCGCTGTGTGTGGAGTTAGCTGCAGGAACTGGGATCAGCAGTGCAGCAGTGCAGCTGAGGCCAGTGCAGCTGGGTGCAGCCTCTTCCCACTGGTGACAGTGCTGGGAAGAGGCTTCCAAGCAGTGCTATGGCAGAGGCCATGCCCAGGGTTGGCTCCAGCCCGCAGGAGCTGCTTGCAGTTGGCTCTGGCCTGAGCAGCTGTACCTGCCATGTCACATGTGTGCCTGTGCCTGGTGAGGGACCCTGAATGGCTGTTCTATCATACTGCACTGCCAGCTGTATCCTTAAACTGTTTGGTCTGAAATGTGGTTGGTTGTTGTTTTGGTTTTGTGTGTGTGTGGTTGGTAGGGGTTTTTTTTGTGTTTGTGTGTTTGTTTGTATTTCTATCATTTGGGAAGGTTTTTGTTTGTTTGTTTGCTTGTTGTTTTGGTTTATTTTTTTGTCTTGTCTTTTACTGTAAATTCAATTCCTACACAATACTATGTGTCAGCTTACAGAGGGAACTAGTGGGATTTCAGTTTTGCTTCTTCCCGAAATCCTTTTTGCATCTTAGTCTCCTCTCTGTGATGCTGAAATCACTTGCCTTTGCAGTGCAGCACTGCACTCCTGTCCTGTTCATCCTGCCTGCCATACAGCACATGTCTAGAGTCTGTGTAGCTGTCCCCATCTGCAGCCTCAGGCCAGACACTTTATGATGCACTGTATTTCAAAATACTGCAAATAGCTGAGATTTTATGAACCTTTTATTTCATTGTTGTGCTGGAGTGGTTTTGGCTTTGATCCCCACCCCCCTCCCAACTGTATTGCTGGCCTTGTTAATTTTAATCTTAGATGAACCAGTAAAGGTGGTGGGAAACTAGCTTGATTCTCTGTGAAGACAGAAAAACATTGTTGATTCATCTCTTTACATGCATTCTGGAATGACATCTTTGGTAGTGTAAGCACTGCAGTGCTAAGCATTTGGCAGGAGGAGTGGGGATGTGTAAGCTCAATTCATATTTTTAACTGTGTCTGCACTGTGGCACTGTACATGCATCTGTGCTTAAGGGATGTGCCTCTCAGAATACATCCTGGGCTCTCCATCCTTGCACACAGACTAAGGGTTAGACAGAATGTGGCACAACTCTATTTCCCTTGGAAACCACAAAGGGTGATGGAAAAGGCTTGCAGTCATGTTTTTACTGAACTTTAATCTGTGAGACACAGTGGCCATACTTGCCCAAACCTGACCAGAGCTTCCCTTTTCAGCCTTCTCTGTTTTGATAACTTGCCTTATAAGTTTGTGCTTTAAGGCCATTTCTGAATCAGTGGTATATGTCGCTTTCTAACAGAGTACAGTTTCAGTATCTATCAAGGGTTGGAGCTGGGCTGGCCACTGAACAAGTGACAGGCATTATTAACTCCCACTCCTTTCCCCAGGGTAAGAGAAAGGGAGTAAGAAAGAGAGAGACTTATGGTTTGGAAAACTAAAACTACATTAACAATTAAATACATACAAATATATCCAAAACCAGTATCAAATCCAGGCCCTCTGATCACAATTGTATCACCGTCATGACTTACGTGCCACAAGTTCCAAACTGGACTCAACAGCAGATGAGAACCAGATTGAGGAGCTGGAGTCTGGAATTGGATCCAAGAACTCATGGACTGGGATCAAAGAATGGACAGTGTCCTCCTCATATGCCAGGCATTGAAGAAGGGAAATTGACGCTCATGATCCCTCATCTTTATACCAAATATGATGTATATGGAATGGAATAACTGTTGGTCATTTTAGGGTAACATGAGCTGTCTGCTTCTCCCTGCAGGTGCAGGCTTTTACTCTGAACCCTCAACATAGTACACAGGATTTAGCAGTGACTTTGGTCTGCATACCAATCCTGGGTACTAACTAGAAACACAGAGTGTTATCGCTGGAGGCAGACACTGTCTGTGAAAACATGCTGCTAATTTCAGAAGGTGTAGTTACTTAGGAGAGACTGAGCTTAAAAATAAAATCACCCCAAAAACCCCAACCAACAAGAAGAACAAAAAAAAACAAAAACCAAACAACCAAACAACCAAACAAAACAACACCCAAGAAAACCCCCAAAATAAAATGAAAACCACCTAGAGCTGTTATAAGTCAGACCAGGACAATATCTTACAGCTGTCTTTAGAAAGAATGAGGATAAATGTTGTCACTGCATTTGGTTTGCAACTACAGGATGATAAAGATGTAAATCTGGAGCAGTAGTGTGTTATAAAAGCCATAAAGTGCTTTTAGAACCTACCTTGGGTTTCAACATACCAATCTATTTTGGGAAAGTGCCAGAAACAGAACTAGGAGTGAGGAAGTTGTGTTTCTGGGTCACATGTAAACTAATTGTTGCCTGAGATTGAGTTACAGATTTTTTTGGTTCAGCATTACTAAAACTGTTTACAGAAATTCCTATGCTTTGGGTAGATAGCATTACACTTGAAGTTTTTGTCCTGACAGAGAGAAAACATTTCATTTCATGTCAGAAAAAAAATGGATTTTGTTGTCACAGCACAATGGATTGTTGTTGTCACAGCCTCGTTGTCAGGTCTACCATTTTGTAAATACACATACTTTTGAAAAAAATCCAGATTACACTGGTCCACTTTTAGTATTATGTATTATTACCTTATGTGGAGTGGGTCTGCATCAGAAAGAAGATTAAATAGTAAAGGGTAAGCTCAGACTCATTACCTAGCCTGAAAGCAGGATATGGAGTGCTTTCTCTGTGGGCTTCACTTGGCAGAAATATGCAAGCACAGTGTGGATCTAGATGGGTGTTTTTTCTTGTCAGATGAAAGGCTGCATATGAGATGAATGGTCTGACTTTATTGTGCACTGTTTTTATCCTGCTTGGTAAGAGCTACTAATCTGTGCTGCTGCAAGAAAGGCCTCAGTGAAGATAGGACTATTTTGACTTTTACAGGCACAAGAGCAGTCTAAACTTAGTATAGGTAGTCATCTAGATCTCTTTGGTGACAGAGATGGTCTTTCATAAAGACCAAATTAGTATATACTCTGAATTTTCCTGTGAAAGAATATTTTACTGCCTGAAGAGGAAATCTAGGCAGATTAATCTGTTGTCTTTCAGAGTTAATCCTTATGCATATCAGTTGTCTTTCATGACCCTGATCATTGACATCAGCAGTTTGATGCTGAGCAGAAAAGTTGAGGATTCAATGCTGCCAGTGCAATACTATAAGACTGCTTGAAGTGTATTTTAAACAGCAAAGCATGTTGTGTCTGAGAAATACCAAATTGCCTTTCATTAAACAGGCACTTTTTCCCCCACTGTCTTTGTATATTAATTTTTTTCAAATGTAAAATATATATAAATATCAAATCTATGAAATCTCCTAAAATAGTAATTCTGCAGTGTTTTTTTTCTGACATGATTGTATGTCTTAGTTATGCCTGAGGAGTCTGAAAACTTTCATCAATATGTCTTGTACCATAGCAGGCGTTACCATGGTACCCTGTAACATTTTTCGCAACAGCAGATGGAGCCACAAAGAGAAAAAAATATGCAAATGAAGAGATTTGGAATGGAATATTGCTAAAATAAACTTGTTATAAATATACTCCATATGATTGATGATAAATTAAAGCAAACAGTCCTGTAATGTATCATCTGGTAGTTAAAACATGTGATCTCATTTATCTGTTCCATACCTAACTAAAACCAATTACTGTAAATTAGTAATAACTAATGACAACCTTTCCTTAACTTGGGCATCTATACCCTTATTTAATCCCTCACCCTAACATTTGAAACTGTAGGGGAAAAAAATCTTCAGAATGTTTAGTATTTCACTTTCTTAAAATTAGAACAGCATCATCAGACTGCATAGATGAAATCAGAACGTGATGATTTAAAATCTTCACAGAGTGGGTTTGTCAATTCAGTCAAAGAATCATAGAATCAAAATGACTTGTCTTGGAAGGGACCTTAATGATCATCCAGTTCTAACCCCTCTGCCATTCCGGGCAGATGTAGCTCAAAGCCTCATCCATCCTGGTCTTAAACACTTCCAGGAATGTGGTGTCTACAACTTCTCTGGGCACCCTGTTCCAGTGTCTCACCAGCCTCGTGGTAAAGGATTCTTTCCTGGTGTTTTATCTAAATCTCTCTTGCTCTAATTTAAATCCATTGCCCCTTGTCCTATCACCACATGCCTTTATTAAAAGTTTCTCTCAAGCTTCCTCTTCAGGTACCAGAAGTCTACTATAGGGTCACCTTGGAGCCTTCTCTGAACAGCCCAAAGTCCCTCGGCATGTCCTCTTAGGAGAGGTACTCCAGCCCTCTGATCTTATTTGTGGCCCTCCCCTGAACCCTTTCCAACAGACCCATGTGCTTCTTGTGTTGGGGGATCCAGATCTGGATGCAGTACTCTAGGTGGGGTCTCACAAGAGCAGAGTAGACAGACAGAATCATCTCAACCTGCTGGCCAGGCATCTTTTGATGCATCCTAGGACACAGATGGCTTTTTGGGCTGCTAGTGCACATTTTCAGCCCTTGTAAAGTGCCTCAAAAACCAGCAGGTCCAGGTCCTTCTCTGCAGGGCTGTTCTCAATCCACTGTGCACCCAGTCTGTATTTGTGCTGGGGATTGCTCCAATCCAGGTGCAGGAACTTTCACTTTACCTTGTTGAACTTCATGAAGATGGCCTGAGGCTACCTCTCCAGGCTGTCAAGGTCCCTCTGTATGGCATTCTTTCCCTCCACCTTGTTGACCACACCACACAGCTTGGCATCATTGGCAAACTTGCTGGGGGTGCACTTGATCCCAATGTCCATGTCACCAACAAAGATGTTAAACAGCACCAGCCCCAGTACCAGTCCCTGAGGGACTCCACTCATCACAGGTCTCCATTTGGACATTGAGTCATTGATCACAACAATTCGAGGGTGACCATCTAGCCAGTTCCTTATCCAGTGGCTGGCCTACCTCTCAAGTCCATGCTTTTACAATTTGGTGACCAAGACGTAATGCAGGACAGTCACTGATGCACTTAAAAAAACTTTTCCTATTCCACTTGTGTCTCCAGTCAGATTTAATTCTGTCTGGGCCTTAGCTTTTCTAACCTGATCTCTGGATGCTTGGGCAACTTGTAGGCTTTCTGTTTGCAGCTTCAAGTGTCCAGGAGCTGCCTGCTCATCCCTGCATTCCTCTGGCATTCTTGCTCACCTTCCTCTTTGTTGGGATTCATTGCTTCTGGACTTGGGGCAGGTGATCCTTGAAAACTAACCAGCTTTTTTGGGTGTGCTTCTCCTCTCCAGGGCTTTATCCCACTCTACTACTCTACTTACCAGATACTTGAGAAATTCAAAGTCAGCTCTCCTGAAGTCCAGGCTGCTGAGCTTGCTGTGTACCCCCCTCGTTGCCCTATGGATCATGAAGTCAACCATTTCATGGTCATGCAACAAGGCTGTGGTGGAGCTTCAAGTTGCCCAACAGCTCCTCCTCATTTGTGAGAACAAGATCCCACATATCACTTTTCCTTATTGTCTCCTCTACCACTTGGAGGAGGAAATTATCACCAAAGCATTACAGGAACCTTCTGGACTGCTGATGCCTTGCATGTTGTTCCTCCAGCAGATAACTGGGGTGGCTAAAGTTCCCCATGAAGACAAATCATCTCTTTTCTGGAGAAGTAATGTGCTGGGAGCCAATCCATTGAAGATTGTTGGAGGTGCTTAAACAAATTAACAGTTTACCAAAATTTTCCAAAGGACATAGTCCTCATGACTACCAAAATACATAACTTTGCCCTTTTTTTAAAGTGCCTTACCAAATGTGGGTTCTGTAATTAGCTAGGTAGTGAGGCTTTAAATATATTGCTTTTTTAAATGCAGTCAGTCATGTGATTGAGCTTTCATAACTAAGTCATGCTTGTTGAAGACACACTGCTTTATCACTATGGAATTCTTTTTATGCTACAGTTTCAACTTGTCACAGGATAAGGATGTGTTCTGCTTCAAATGTTGTTAATGATGATTTTTTTTTCAGATGAGAGTATATAAATTGCAGTATGGATTGTACAATCCAGTAACCACTTGCTAAACTTACTCTGACACTTCTAAGAACAAAAGAAGAAGTTAGCAGTAAGAAGATCAAATTATTTTTGTCCTTCTGTTTGCCTCACTTCTATGGTGACCAAAATAATGACATGAGAGAAGAGTCTGAAGCTCAGTCCAAAATCAGCAGTATTTTGGCTCCATTGGAATTCTTCCTGCTCTGTGTAACAGATTAAAAGGCAGAAGCTGGATATTTTGAAATACTAGAAATGTTACTAAGTGTAGCTCAGATTTCAACTTGGAAAAACAGTATCTTGAACGTTGGACATTTGCCTTATGTTAAGATGCTGTTGTAGTGGTTGTTAATGTATCTTTTCTGTGAATGAAGAGAGAAAATTCAGTAGTCACAGTAATGTCTTTGGAAGCATCAAATGCATATGCAGGCACTTTAAAATGGCAGAATGTAATTAGAGCTGTGAATTTGACAGTAATTCCTACAAAATTACAGTGTTTTCCACTGCAAAAGGCAAAGCTAAATGAAATGGATGTTATCAGCACCTGATAAGCATGATCACTTTTCATTTTTTTATTATTGTTATTTTTTGTGGATGGTTGATGGCATATTTATGGCTCTCTAAGATCTTTAGATGTGACTGAGTGTGCCTTACCATTCAACAGTTGCATCTCTATCTATCCCATTTATGATTGCCTGAGACAATTGTGGGGCCATGTGTCAGCTCCGCTGGTAGCTCAGGAGAAGTAGGTAACAATGAGTTGTGTGCTGCAGAAGAGGCAAGCTATGGCATAGCAGGGAGGGAGGCTAACAGGAGCCTTCAGCCTGTTACCCTGCAGCACACTGTGGGGACACACAAGAACTCTTTAAGTCTTGCAGAGATGAACCACGGGGATCAAGTAATGAGGAATCAGCACATGCAGAGCTTACTGCTAGGTTGCGGGTGGCGGAAGAGGCTGGAATTGCAGGACAGCAAGAGTGGAAGCTAACGGACTAACTCCCTCCCTGAAATGCTTATACACCAATGCATGGAGCATGGGAAACAGGAGCTGGAGATCTGTGTTGGGCTGAATGACTATGGTATAATTGCCATCACTGAAACATGGTGGGACTGCTCCCACGACTGGAATGTTGCCATGGATGGCCAATGGCACTGCAGTCTTTAAAAAAGGGCAAGAAAGAGGTTCCAGGACACTATAGACCAGTCAGCCTCACCTCCATCCCTGGAAAAATTATGGAGCAGCTCCTTCTGGAGGATATCTCTAGGCACTTGGAAGAGAAGAAGGTTATCAGGAGTAGTCAGCATGGATTTACCAAGGGGAAGTCATGCTTCACTAACCTGATAGCATTTTATGATGCCATAACTGAATGGGTAGATTCAGGGAAACCAGTGGATGTAGTCTACCTTGACCTTAGCAAGGCCTTTGACATCTTCTCCCATGACATTTTAGTGAGCAAGATGAGGAAGTGTGGGATGGAAGAGCAGACAGTGAGGTGGTTTAGGAACGGGTTACAGGATAGAGTTCAGAGGGTGGTGATGAATGGTGCCAGGTCCAGCTGGAGAGCTATAACTAGTGGTGTCTCCCAAGGATCAGTGCTGGGGCCAGTCCTGTTCAACATCTTCATCAATGACATTGATGAGGGCACAGAGTGCCTGGTCAGCAAGTTTGCAGATGACACCAAGCTGGGAGGCTTGGCTGATACAGCTGAAGGCTGTGCAGCCATCCAGAGAGACCTGGACAGACTGGAGAGCTGGGTACAGAGGAACCAGATGAGGTTCAACAAGGACAAGTGCAGAGTCCTGCACCTGGGGAGGAATAACAAACTACACCCGTACAGGCTGGGAGGTGATCTGCTGGAAAGCAGTCCTGTGGAGAATGACCTGGGAGTGCTGGTGGATAAGAAGTTACCCATGGCACAGCAATGTGCCCTTGTGGTCAAGAAGGCCAATGGGATCCTGGGGTGCATAAGGAGGAGTGTGTCCAGCAGATCAAGGGAGGTTCTCCTCCCCCTCTACTCTGCCCTGGTGAGACCTCATCTTGAATACTGTGTTCAGTTTTGGGCTCCCCAGTTTAAGAGGGACAGGGATATGCTGGAGAGGGTCCAGTGGAGAGCTGCAAGGATGATTAGGGGACTGGAGGGCATGGCTTATGAGGAGAGGCTGAGGGACCTGGGGCTTTTTAGTCTGGAGAAGAGAAGACTTAGAGGAGATTTGATAAATGTTTATAAGTACCTGAGTGCTGGCCAGGAGTCAGGGGACAGGCTCTGCTCACTGCTCCCTGTGATAGGACAAGGAGCAATGGGTGTAAGCTGCAGCAAAAGAGGCTCCACTTCGACACAAGGGAGAACTTCTTTGCTGTAAGGGTCATGGAGCACTGGAACAGGCGTCTCAGAGATGTTGTGGAGTCTCCTTCTGTGGAGACTTTCAAGGCCTGTCAGGATGTGTTCCTCTGTGATCTGTGTTAGATAGTATTGTCTTGCTCTGGCAAGAGGGTTGGATTCGATGATATCCTTGGGTCCCTTCCAACCTTTAACATCCTTTGATCCTGTAATCCTGTGATTGGGTATTATGGAGGTTTCTGCAGCTCCAAAATATGAGAGAGAAGGAGGTAAAATTCTCTTCAGTCATTCAATCAGGAATACTCCAGTGCAATTGTACCTCCAACTATGTGCTTAAGACCTATTATTTGGGAAAGCAACTGTCTAGAATTTTCTCAGTGCAAATAATTGCTAGGAAGTTGCACTGAATTCCCCTCCTCCATTTAAGATTAAGAGAAATACTGCTTTATTTCTGTTTCTGCAGATACTCTGCTCACCTTACTGCTCTTTTGGTACCCTGTACTGAGTATTAATTGCTGGATTTGCCGAATGCAGTGGTATATTAGCACACACTCCTATGTCTTGAAAGGCAATTCATGACTTCAGGCAGCATAGATGTGGGTTATTTGCATAAAATTCTTACCTTCTTACAGTTCTCCATTCACTTCTACCACTGGTGCACTAAGGAGTGTGTATCCATCATGATGGTGAGTAAGATTCTAACTTAAGCAGTTTATAGGCCAGAATGTGTATTTACTCACTACTTCCATGTATTACAAGTATGCCTTCAGGATGGTTTAGCTCTGTGCAAAGCCCTCTGCCCTGTTTTCTCAGACTGCAAAATTTCTGTTGCTGCTTTTTCTACTTTCATGTAGCATCTTCTATAATGTCATGATCCATAACACATCACTGAAATAGGGATACAGAAGATTATGATAATTAGAAGGAAGACAGTGGTAGCAGGTTTCCAGTTTGGTTTTAAATTAATCTAGAGATTGTGATCTGATGAGTTTAAAACAAGACTTCTGAAGCAAACAAGAAATATTCCTGTAACCCTGCACTATTTGTGCATCATTGTTAACAGGCTTTACTGGACTTAATTGGCTCCTAAAAAATTGTATAAATGAGAGAAGTATGTTGCTTTTGATCTTTGGCTTAGATATTCTGCTGCTGTTGAGGGGGATTTCTCTATTCCTTCCTTATTAGGGGAAGGTGAGAAATTAATTTGAGGCGGTACTAATTTTTTATAAAATTATTTATTAAATTAATATTTACAAATCTGTACCACCCCCCAACCACTGTGTAATCAAGTTTTATTGCATGGTTATGAAAACAGTTGGGATATGATATATTTACAGGCATTGGATTATTAATTATCAAATTATCAACAACTATAGACAGAGAGAAAGATTCCCATAGGCTTAATGCCTCTTAACAACTATACTGTCTGCCCAGTAGAGTCTGAAACTGTGCGTGCTCTTAAGACAGAGGTAACTTATTTTACAAAGGAATCAAAGATTCTTTAAATGTGTTGCCCTTAAGTATTAATAATCATTAATCACCCTCCCAGGATTGTGTCACAGCGTGTGCCCAGTATTCGGGTCTTGGTGAAGCTGGAATCTGTCCCGGCTTGCAGGTGAATGATAAGTGTTCCCAGTCTCTGGGATAGACAGGATTTCTCTGACCTTCTCTCCTGGTGTGAAGTGGTCTCTGCCTCGGTGCTGCTGCTTCTTCTGGATGCTGTGTGTCCAGGGATGGTCAGCTGGCAGGGTTTCCAGGTGCAGGAGGAGCATTTGTCTGTGCAGTCTCTGGCTGGGTCGTCTCACAGCTAGCAGGCTGTGTTTGTAGGTTAGCAGACAGTCTGGAAGGTCTGTTGATCTAATTCTCCAAGCTGAAGCAGTAGGCATGCAATGTGTGCCAAACTGCTGGGAGATTGATCTCCATGGACAATTTGAGATAGCTCTAGGCTTAGGCAGGGGGCTCTCAGCTCCCCATACATGTATGAAGTGCAGGCGTGCATGCGCTCTGCTTCTCAAAGGGTTCGCAGACAGCTTAACTGCTCCTTGAGATCAATGCAAGAGGGCTGAGCCTCAGTGAGTTTGCAAGTGAGTAAGGGCCTGACTCTGTATCTGGGCCATGCAAGCAGGTCTGTGCTGCTATGTGGATCAGAGAGCTGAGCTTGAACCTCTGAGCACTCTGAACACTTTGAACACGTGGTGCTCCTTTGCACCTCTCTTTATAGATTCTGAGCCGAGATTTGTGGCTCATTTGGCCACCTAAAGTGACCAATCAGGCTGACAGTAAGCCAAAACCTTACCTTAATAGGCAGAAGCTATTTGCCTGGACCCTCCCAATAGGGGATTACCTGGGCAGACCCCAGGGGCACAAGGGCTGGGCGTGTGTGTGTTACACAGTCTGTTTACTGCCATGGGTCCTGGCAGAAGAACATGTCCAGGCATGTAGAGGCATAGAGAGGCCTCAGTTTTGGGGCTGCTGCCCCTCCACCACATCTACAAGGAAAATTGTGCCCTAGTAAAGAGTGAGCATTAAAAGATATGTTCATAGAACAGAAATATTCCATGGTATACTCTCTTGAAATGTATTTTTATTCATTAATTTAGTCACATGTGTATTACCTGACCTCAAAAAATGTTTGTTGTCTTCTCACAGTGTAAGTAAGAAAATATAGTACCTCTGCAGAAATGTTTAGAATATAGTATCTGTACACATATGCAATAAATATTGTGAGGCCCAATGCAGGTTAAAAAGTCTCTTGCAAGACTTATTGCAGAGTTGCATCTCAGATTCTCACAGGATGCCATAAAGAAGGAGAAGTTGCATAAGTAGGTCTTTTTGTTTACTTGTTTGTTCGTTTTCAAATGAAAGTAGGTAGCATGTGTGACAGATGTATGATGTTCTTAGAACACTGAAAGTGGTAATGATAAAGGCTCTATAGGTAGCTTTTCTGAGCAGCTGTGACAATGCATAGACCTGAAGCTGCAGAAATATGTGTTTTGTCCCAAGAATCATGGAATGTCAGGGGCTGAAAGTGACCTCAAAAGATTATCTGGTCCAGCCCCCCTACCAGATCACATTGGAACACATCCAGATGGTTATTGAATATCTCCAAAGAGGGAGAATTCACAACCTCCCTGGGCAGCTGGTTCCAGTGCTCTCTCACCCTCACAGTGAAAAAATTCTTCCTCAGGTTCACATGGAACCTCCTATGCCTTGGCTTCCACCCCTTTCCCCTTGTCCTGTCACTGGGCATCACCGAGAAGAGGCTGGCTCCGTCCTCCTGGCACTCACCCCTTAGACATTAATAAATGTGAATGAGGTCACCCTTTAGTCGCCTCCTCTCCGAGTTAAAGAGCCCCAGCTCCCTCAGTCTCTCCTCATTAGGAACATGTTCAACTTCCTTAATCATTTTCATGGTTCTGCACTGCACTCTCACAAGCAGCTCCCTGTTCTTCTTGAGCTGGGGGGCCTAGAACTGGACACAGTGTTCCAGATGCTCACCAGAGCAGAGCAGAGGGGAAGGGGAACCTCTCTTGACCTACTAACTACACCCCTTCTAATACACTCCAAAAGATAGTTTTTTTTGAAACAAGGTTTTAAAACAGCTACATATTGTAACTCAGCCATCAGAAGGTAATTATGCATAAGGCTATGTAAAGCTCAAGTGGACTTGACTTTGCTGGTTAGGTTGGGTATTTTCTTTCCATTTGCTCAGTTCTGTTTTTGCAGTTGCACTCCATGTTTTTGCCTGTTATTTAGTCAATTATGCTTTGTTCAGAAAGTGTATCATTACATTATGGACACTGACTGGATGGCTTCCTGTATTCATATTTTTAAATTGTAGAGGCAACAAATGCCCTTGTTTTTTCCTATTACTGTTTTCCAAGACTCACTGCATCATCCTGTAAATTCTTTAACTGTCAACAAGTTCTTTGTCAGAGATTTTGCTATTGATAACTGGTAATAACTTCCCAGGCTTATCTTTACTAAACAGCATGTAGGACAGAGCAGAAATGTTGACTCTGAAAATAAAAAATCCTTGAATGGCTTCCAAGGTATTGGGGAGTTATGGTTAAAGTATGCTAAGCTAGTAAGTGGACAAGATGCTCACCCACCTGTGGTTACCAAAAAAAACCCCAACTCTTAATCAAAAAGCCAAACTCTCTTGCAGTATTCTCCTAGAGAATAAATCATTAGTTATTTGCCATGTGAAGAAACAAGAGAGAAAATGGGAAGAATGATCTCTCTGAAAAGATACTGGGTTGCTTTTCACAGAAATAGCAAGAAGACTGAATTAGTAGAGAGAACAGTACAGCTTATTTAGTCTTTATAAGGACTTTGTTTGTTCTGAATGCTGTTCAAACATTTGAACTCCTGATATGCAGATAGTCTCAGTTTGAATTACTGAGCAGGCACTCACTGAACATAATTCAGCTGTGGTAAAAAAAATCTAATGAGCCCTTTACCACTTACTATCTTTCCATAGCATGCAGAGACAGTTTTGGATGACTAGGTTTTTAACTTAAACCCCTCCACTAAGTGCCAAAATTAGGTGTGTTGAAAATGGACTTAAGGAACATGCCACTCAATGACAAAACTATATTTGAACCTGGAAACACCCACCTACAATCTGTATAATAACTTGTCAGAAACATGTGCTATATATGGGTGGGATAAAATCAGTTGTGCTGTTTATGGTCACGTTGCGTTTCAGCTGAGATTATAATTATATTTGAGATGCCTTTCTGTGACTATTTTAAACACATTGAATTCTTACTGACATTAGTGAACTTCTCTAAGTAAATGTTCATAGATCTCATTCATCATCTTGTTGCTCTGAAATGACTTGTTTGTGCTGATCAAACTCTTGCTATCTAGGAATGAATTTTTCACAAATACCACAAATGGCAATCATGAATTATAAAAGCTATCTGATCTTAGCAATCTTTAAAGCACATGGACAAAAATAAAACTTCTAGCTGTGTCTTCAGTGCTCTTTCCTCAGGACCTCTTTTGAGCTAAATCTTGAAATTAATGCATCACAGAAAAGACTAACTCTTTGTGAGCTGGCTGTGGTAAATGGAGCATTAGTCTTGTGTTACTCTTCCATTCCAGTTTGCAATTTTGAAACAGCGTTATTATATTCCATATTAATATTAAGAATACTATTTTCTCCTGAGTAAATACAATTGTTAATATCATACAAATGTCACGTTACTTAGGAGCTTAGTAATCTTGAATCCTGACATTAATAATGTTTAATTGTATAACATGAATCTCACTATGTTGATTAATTTTCTTCAAAATGTAAGGAATGTGCTTTACAATGCTGGTAGCTATTAGTACTACATTATAACACAGGACAATTTTATGTTCCTTTGATTAATTGTATTTACCATTGCCCTATTACAGCAATATGTTTTTGTGTTAGAGATTTTGTGAAGAAGGTGACTAATGAAGAACGCAAAGGACAAACATTTCCATTTTGTGTTTTCTATTTCAAATTCTTTGCAGTGCTTTCCTCAGATTGAATTTAGGTTTAGGAGGAGTGACCTGTTATCCAAACATTCATGATGATCCCCAATTCTTTATCTGATAGCAGTGCTTTTTAAAAAGACCATTCTCTATGAAAGCCTTCTGATACTCTGAGTATAGCAGCAGGATATTTACTTTGTTGTGTTTTATGATTTTTTTTCCCCAATAAACTAATTCATTTTCTGTGGTTTATCTGCAGGGAAATAGTGCCTTTTAAGAAACAGATATTAAGTAGGAATATACTGCCCTCCCTTCCTTCCTTCCTTCCTTCCTTCCTTCCTTCCTTCCTTCCTTCCTTCCTTCCTTCCTTCCTTCCTTCCTTCCTTCCTTCCTCCCTCCCTCCCTCCCTCCTTTGTTTTTTCCCTTTCTTCTTGGTGAACAGTCTTCAAGAATATTTTCAAGTCTATATTAAGAAACCTAGTTGCCTTGTCCAGTGCAAACCATCCATGTTTTCCCTTGAAGACTGTAGTATTTTTTGTTTACCGCTTATTTCTAATTTAAACTTGTCCTATTACAACCATTAATTTATTTCCAGATTTCTATGGAGTCTCTTGCTAAAATACTCTGTGATGTGTCTCTGATCTGATCCCCCCCCCCCCTTTTTTTTTCTGCTTTCATCTTCTTGACTGTATATGATTTTTCTCTTTTTCCTACTCTTAATCTGTAAGTGAAGACTGCCAGTCCTTTTCTCATCTGTGTCCATTCTTTTCTGCAGATGGAGCATTCTTCTTCCAGGGAAGGATACTAAAATAACTTTTTTTTTTTTTTTTCTTTTTAAACCTCCTTTGGTTCTTTTTCAGTTTCTTCTTTGTTTGTGATAAGAATAATTAATTTCCCACATTCCACTATGCTTTAAATCTGTGCACAGTGTTTTTGGATGGCTTCTGTTTTTCATGTCAGAACAAAATGAATTTTTATTTTTATAACATTTCAAATGCCCGATTTTGTCACCAGGGACTTCTTCAGCTTCCAAACCTTTCTACAGTATCATTATTTTTCACAATAAATGATTGTTAAATTCCTCACCGTTTGTGCCTATGCTTGGACATAAGATACAAAGCCACAACATCTGCTACTAAGAATGATGTAACTGATCTGGTATTTAAAAATGCCAGAGTGAGTAGGTGGTTGTAGGAGATTATATGAACACTTTTAGCAGGCACCTTGCTTTTCAGTAACTATGGACCTTAAAATAGAATCATAAGTACCCAGCTTTATACCTTTCATTGATTTTTTTTTCTCATTAATGTCTTGTCTGAGTTTCACTTTTTATATGTGTTATACAAATATCCAAAGCAAGTAAACAACTGCATGTGGCAAAGTAGGTGACAAGCAAATGAGATATTAAGCCAAAGATAGAATTCACAATGAGTAAACATGGGACAGAAATAGGAATGTGAAGGCGAAGGAATCTATTTTGGAACAGAGAGTTGTTCTTGTGCTTTAAAAACCCTCAGGAACACTCAACAGAATTTTTTTTTAGCTTCAGAGCTAAGATTACTGTTAGATTTTACACCTTCCAGTGTTCACTGCATTGAAATGTTTTGCTTTAAAATTTTTGTACCACAGATACTATAGTGCATTGCATTTGTTTTCCTTTGCTAATTAGTGAATAGTTTTATTGCTTGCTACAGGTTTGGGTTTTTCATCTGGAAGTGATGATAATGAAACCTTTGTGATCCCTTTAAATTAATGCAGACCTAAGAACAGTGTAGTTAATAAAGTGTTAGAGGAAGAGTCATACTGCAAATAGTGCTATAGCTGCTTAATCTCTGAGATACAGTAAATTGTTCTAGGATGAAACTGTTTTTTTCTGGGATAACAAACTTGCTGAACTTCAGTAGGAGGTAATAAATATTAGACAGAAGGAGTTTGCAATTTGAACTTTTATCTAAATAGCTAGACTATTGACAGTTTTGGACCAGATGTTTGGGACAGGGGGACACTAAACCAACTTTCATAACTAATTTGTGTGGACATGAAAAGAAATTAATGTGGAGGATTTTAGTGTCATAGTTTGAAAAGGAGGAGGCTGAGGGGAGACCTCATTGCTGTCTACAATTACCTGAATGGACATTGTGGAGAGGCTGCTGCTGGGCTCTTCTTACAGGTGATTGGAGATAGAACAAGGGGAAATGGCCTCAAGCTGAGACTGGGTAGGTTTAGATTGGACATAAGGAAAAGTTTTTCATGGAGAGAGTGGTCAGGCACTGGGATGAGCTGCCCAGGATCGTGGTTGAGTCACCAACCCTGGATGTGTTTAAGGGTCGTTTGGATGTGGTACTTGGGGATGTGATTTGAGGTGAATCTTGTAAAGTTGCAGGTTGGACTTGGTGATCCTGAGGCAATCTTTTCCAACCTGGATGTTTCTATGATTCTGTGATTATCAACACATACGAAAGTTCTAAGCTGAAGAGAAATGGAAAAAGTAATTTCACTTTAAGGCTAATACCTGCTATTTTTTTTTATTTATTAAAAAAAATAATATATATGAGAAACAATACTTCTGTGTCATTCCAGCATTAATCATAAGAGCTACAGCATTAATTAGAGGCTACACATACACCTACATTGGTAACATTTTGCTTTTGTGTGCTGATACTGTTACGAGTTCTCTCGTCTTTGCCATGAATGCAGTTCAATTCAGCACTGCATGCTGCAGTATCTATTGTGGTGCAGGTCACGTAGCAGTGAATGAACAAGATTGCATGAATAATGTGCTTTTTGTTCAGTGATTGGATAAAAACGAATGGCCTCAACACCTACGTACATTGAATCTCCACCACTTCCTGTGTGCTTATTCTTCCTGAAGCTTTAATTATTTATCCTTGGAGAGAATTTGACAGTTACAAGTAGTCACGACTCGGCAGATTAACCCTACAAACACCAAAACTGATTTCCATATCAAATACACTTGAATTTCTCATAGAATTAAACATCGATTTTTGCAGTGATATGAGTCCCAGTTAACACGAACCTTCTCCCCCCAGTATCCCTAAATATTACATATTTTAAGATCTAATACTAATAAAATTAAAATTGGTTGAATATTGTGGCTGATTTCAAGAGAGAGTTTAAAGTGATTGGAGAGTGTGATGTGCTTACAACACTGACATGGGCACTCTGCAATGAAAATGCATTTTATGTAGACATCGGTCAATGGGAAATGCAGCATTTGTTAACAAGCCATAATATGCATGTAGCTGCCCTTCATACAGTATTTTGTAGTGATGAGGAAAAAAAAGAGTTATGTAAGATGTCTGCTTATTTTGCTACTTGGTCTTTATAAAAGGTACTTGAATTATTGTACAACTGTACCCTTAGTAGAAGTCAGTATTTTAATCTTGGTTGATATGCATGATGCCAGGCCTGTTAGTGGCAGATAGAGTATGCCTCTCACAAAAGGGGAGGAGAGTTTTATTATAGCAGTTGGCTATGCTCATTGACAGGGCTTTAAACTGTATTGGAAGGGGAAAGGACCAGACTCACTGGAGATAAGCCTGGGACACCTGTGGGATGGTGTAATGGCTCAGCTGCTACCTCCAGGAAGGTAAAGGATAATGGGCCATGAGATGAGAATGCTAGGGCCACTGACAAGCTAGGACTCATATTAGTGCCTGGGAATGATCAAGCAGGGAGCAGACCCATACATTGCAAAAAGATGCAACAACTAAAGTGTGTCCGTGCCAATCCATGGACCATGGGTACAGGCAAGAAGAGCTGGAAGCTATCATCCAGCAGAAAAACTGTAATATTATTGCCCTGATGTAAACATGGTGGGATGAATCCCATAGCTGGAGTACTGTGGTGAATGCCTGTAAGCTCTCAGAAGAGACAAGCCCAGAGGAGAGGTGGTGGGGTGACCCTGTATGTTAGGGAAGGTCTTGACTGTCTCAAGCATGGTGATGATAGAGTTGAATGCTTGTGTGTAAGAATTAGGGGAGAGGCCAACAAGGCAGATGGCATGATAGGGGTCTGCTAAAGACCACCCAACCAGAATGAGGAGATTGATGAAGGGCATTATAAATGCTTGGGGAAAGTCTCAGAATTACTAGGCATTGTTCTTGTGGGGGACTTCAACTGACTAGATATCTGCCGGAGATACAACACAGCAGACAAGAAGTCCTGGAGGTTCTTGGAGTGTGTGTAAGATAACTTCCTGTTCTGGAGTACTCCAAATTCCTTTCTTCTCCCCTTCCTCACAGGTTTGAATAGGGAGAAGGAAGTGCAAAAACTGCTTCCCCCCCCCCCCCCATGGGTGTGAAAGTAGAACAGCAAATGATGCCTTTCTGCAAGGTGTGCTGACCTTGTGGAAGCCCACACTGAAATTGGGCTGGTGCCAGTATAAAATGGCAAATGGACACTTTGTCTAGAAAAGCATAAACAGAACAAGGCAGAAGGGAAGATGTTCATGTCTTGAAAGTTCCCACATTGGAAAAGATCACCACCTTGAAAGAGCTCCTGCCTTGACAGAGTGCCTGACAGCACAGGTTCCTGCCATGACAGAATTCCTGTTTTGGACCATCTCTGCTTTTGGATGGCTCCTACCTTTTTGCATTGCTCTTGGTTTTAGACTGTGTCTCCTTTTGGATGGTTCTCCTCACTTTTTCACCATTCTGTGAAAACTTGAAGGTTTGGCAAGCCCTGGGGTCCATTTGAGAGAGCTGTCGGTGGCACACAGGCCTGGCTACACTCGGACCATACCAGGGCTGACTTTCTGGCTGCTATTCTGAGCTGTGAAGATGCTTACAGTTTGGCTCTCCCCGCCACTGCTGAGGCATTATTGTTCCATGATGATCCCACTTGCGGAAGAAATGCTTGAGACATAGCTGAGTTTGGTGGCTTTGCCACTCGCCTTCAGCTTCTGCCACATGGACAGACACTGTTGGATATTGCCTGCAGCATCAGAAGGCTGCTTCCACAGAGGAATCCACCAAGGGATCACTGCCAAATACTTATCTCACCTCCATGACTAAAACTCCCTGTTCCCTTAATTCTCTTCTCAGCCTAATTGGTAGTGGGGTAAAGCTGTGTTTGTAGCTTAGCCTTTTCCATTTCCTGACTTCCTAAATCTCTAAATTTGTTCTCAACATTCTTTTGAAGAAAGTCCTGATCAAACTAGAATTTGTAAATAAACCTAAACTAGCTTTGTATACAGTCTAGAGGCAAGGTGTTCAGGAAAATAAAATAATTCTGTAATTCCTGACTTGGCCACATTAATTCCCTGCCTCTATGACACTTCCTAACACAAATGGTGAATGAGCCAACAAGGCTCACAATAGTCTCTACTAGATCTGCTGCTAGCATCCTGGCCTGCATCAGGAACAGTGTGGCCAGTAGGACAAGGGAGGTTATTCTTCCCCTGTACTCAGCACTGCTCAGGCCACACCTTGAGTACTGTGTCCAGTTCTGGGCCCCTCAATTCAAGAGAGATGTTGAGGTGCTGGAACATGTCCAGAGAAGGGCAACAAAGCTGGTGAGGGGCCTGGAGCACAAACCCTATGAGGAGAGGCTGAGGGAGCTGGGGTTGTGTAGCCTGGAGAAGAGGAGGCTCAGGGGTGACCTCATTGCTTTCTACAACTACCTGAAGGGAGGTTGTAGCCAGGTGGGGGGTGGCCTCTTCTCCCAGGCAACCAGCAATAGAACATGGGGACTCAGTCTCAAGTTGTGCCGGGGGAAGTGTAGGCTGGATGTTAGGAGGAAGTTCTTGCCAGGGAGAGTGATTTGCCATTGGAATGGGCTGCCCAGGGAGGTGGTGGAGGCATCGTCCCTGAAGGTCTTCAAGAAAAGACTGGATGAGGCACTTAGTGCCATGGTCTAGTTGACTGCATAGGGCTGGGGGATAGGTTGGACTGGATGATCTTGGAGGTCTCTTCCAACCTGGTTGATTCTATGATTCTATGATTTTAATAGGAGATGTAAAAGTTGGTGGCCATCTTGGACAAAGTGACCATAAGTTGGTGGAGTTTTCAATTCTTAGTGAAGTTAGTAGTGTGGTCAATAGAACTACATCCTTGGACTTCTGGAGGGCAGACTATGAGTTCTTAAGGAGACTGGTTGATGGCATCCCCTAGGAGGCAGTCCTGAAGTACAAAAGAGTCCAGGAAGGCTGGGTTATTCCTCAAGAGAGAAATCTTCAAGGCACAGGAACAAGCTGCCCCTGTGCACTGGAAAACAAGTCAGTGGAACAGAAGATTGGCCTGGGTAACCACAGATTTGGGTAGAGCTCAGGAAGAAAAGGAAAGTCTACTGGCTATGGAAGAAAAGGCAGGCAACTCAAGGAGAGTACAAAGCTCTTGCAAACATATGTAGGGAAAAATTAGAAAGGCCAAAGTTCAGTTAGACCTCAATCTGTCCAGTGTTATTAAAGATAATAACAAAAAGCTTTTCTAAGTAGATTAACAGTAAATGAAGAGCTAGAGAGAATGTTCACATGCTACTGGATGCAGGAGGAAACCTGGTGACCAAAGATGAGGAAAAGGCTGAGCTGCTGAACAGTTACTTTGCTTCATTATTTGTCAGTGACACCATTGATCTTTGAGGGTTCAGCCTCTGGAATTGGAAGACAAGGATGGGGAGCAGAAATCAGCCCACATAATCCAGAAGGAAATGAACAATGTCCTATTGTGCCACTTAGGTGTACACAGGTCTATGGGACTGGATGGGATCCACCCAAGGGTACTTAAGGAGCTGGCAGATGTGCTCACCAAGCCACTCATCACTATTTGTCAACAGTCCTGGCAACACAGGGGAGGTCCCAGTTGACCGAGAGCTAGCAAACATGCTGCCCATCTACAAGAAGGGCCAGAAGGGTGATCCAGGGAACTACAGGCCTGTCAGCCTGACCTCAGTGCCAGGAAAAGTTATGGAGCAGATCATCCTGGGTGGCATCATGCAGCACATACAAGACAGCCAGCTGACCAGGCCCAGTCAGCATGGGTTATGAAAGGCAGGTCCTCTCTCAGTAATCTGATCTCCTTCTACAGTAAGATGGCCAGCCTAGTGGATGAGAAAAGTGCTGTAGACATTAGCCAGCAATGTGCTCTGGTGGCCAAGAAGGCCAGTGCCATTCTGGAGTGTATTAGAAGAGCTGTGGCTAGTATGTCAAGGGAGGTTCTCCTCCCCTCCACTCTGCCCTGATGAGGTTGCATCTGGAACATTGTGTCCAGTTCTGGTCCCCTCCAGTTCAAGAATGACCGAGAGCTGCTTGAAAGAGTCCAGTGCAGAGCCACAAAAGTAATTAAGGAGTGGAACATCTTCCTTATAAGGAGAGACAGAGGGAGCTGGGGCTCTTTAGCTTGGAGGAGGCTGAGAGGTGACCTCATTGATGTTTATAAATATGTAAAGGGTAAGTGCCAAGAGGAGGGAGCCAGGCTCTGCTCAGTGATGTCTGATGACAGGACAAGGGGCAGTGGGTGGAAGTTGAGGCATAGGAATTCCATGTAAACATGAGGAAGACTTTTATCACTATGAGGGTGATGGAACACTGGAACAGGCTGCCCAGGGTGGGTGTGGAGTCTCCCTCGCTGGAGATATTCAAGACCCATCTAGATGTATTCCTGTGTGATCTGGTATAGGTGATCCTGCCCTGGCAGGGGGGTTGGACTAGATGACCTTTTGATCATCACCTTCTGTGATTATGTGGCATTGTCTACCTAGACTTTAGTAAAGCCTTTGACACTGTCTCCCACAGCCTTCTCTGTCAGAAATTCATGGCACAAGACTTGGATAAGTGCACTCTGCACTGGATAAAAACACATCTGGCTGGCCAGGCCCAGTGCTCAGTCACTACTGGTGTCCCCTAGGGTTCAGTATTGGGGCCTGTCCACTTTGCTGTCTTTATCAATGATCTGGATGAGGAAATTGAGTGCATACACAGTTGGGTCTGCAGATGAAACCAAGATGGGTGACTGCGTTGATCTGCTAGAGGATAGAAAGGATTCACAGTGGGATCTGGACAGGTTAGACTGATGATCCAATGGTAATTGTATGAAGTTCAACAAGGCCAAGTGCCAGGTCCAGACTTGGGGATGTGTGCTTGGAAAACTGCACCTTGAAGAGGGCCCTGAGGGTATTGGTTGATAGTTCAGTGAATATGACTCAGCAGTGTGCCTGGGTGGCCAAGAAAGCCAATGGCTTCTTGGTTTGTATTAGAAACACTGTAGCCAGCAGGAGCAGGGAGGTGATCGTCCCCCTGTACTCAGCACTGAGGCTACACCTCAAGTACTGTGTTCAGTTCTGGGCTCCCCACTATAGGAAGGACACTGAGCTGCTGGAGTGTGTCCAGAGAAGGGCAACAAGGCTCTTGAAGGGTGGCTGGAGCACATGAGGAGCATCTGAAGGAGCTGGGGTTATTCATTCTGAGAGGAGGAGGCTGAGGGGAGACCTTATTGCTCAATCTACCTGAAGGGAGGTTGGAGCCAAGGATGGTGCCAGGCTTTTCTCTGTTGTGACAAGTGACATGACTAGAGGAAATGGTTTCAAGCTGTCACAAGGAAGGATTAGGGTGGATACTAGGAAATACTTCTTTGGTGAAAGGGTTATCAAGCACTGGAATGATTTGCCTGGTGCAGTGTTGGAGTCACCATCCCTGGAAGAGTTCAAGCAGTGTGTGGACCTGCTGCCTAGGCATATGGTGTTGACCCTTCACTACTCAGTCAAAGGTTGGGCTGGATGATCTTTGATGTCTCTTTCAACCAGACATATATTCAGTGATTCTGTATATGCATTAGGAGAAAAAGATATTTAGAAATAAACTGCTTCTGTTATATTGGTTACCCAGAGACAAAGAAGGAGGGCATGTGCACGTGTGTACATGGATGTGAAGAGATTCACATTTTGCCTGGTTGATCTGAGTTCAAGAAGTTCACTGAAGAAACAGTAAAATTATTTTTCAAATGAGCATTTTGGTTACTAAAGATACACAGAATCATAGAATCATAGAATTAACCAGGTTGGAAGAGACCTCCAAGATCATCCAGTCCAATCTCTGGACATGCTCCAGCACCTCAACATCTCTCTTGAATTGAGGGGCACAGAACTGGACACAGTACTCAAGGTGTGGCCTGACCAGTGCTGAGTACAGGGGAAGAATAACCTCCCTTGTCCTACTGTCCACACTGTTCCTGATGCAGGCCAGGATGCCTGTTTCTATCTGGGGAGAGAGACGGTGGCATTGGCCCTTTGTGGGCTTTTACTGTCTGGATGGGGGAATATTGGATTTCTGTATTCTTTCTAAAGTGTAGATAGTTGTAAATAAATGTAAATGTATTTTGTATATATGCTTGTAAGTTTAGCTTTGCTGTAAAATATAGCTTTATCTTACTTCCAAGCCCCCTGAGCTGGTCTGGTAAATTGTATTGGGCAGGGAGGGAAGTTCCCAACCCAACCCAATGGAATGGGGTTAATGAAAGGAAGAATGAGGCTAGATCAGAGATAAGAGAGAATTATCACTCCTTTGGGTTTCAGTGATATCCAGCATGCTTGATGCCTTTTTGGTGGTGTACGCACACTGACAGTTCATGGTGCTGCCCTTTATTCCTGAATTCTCCGTTATTTCCCAGAGTGTCTTGGAGAAGAGACCAACTCCCACATGGCTACAACCTCCCTTCAGGTAGTTGTAGACCACAATGAGGTCACCCCTGAGCCTCCTCTTCTCCAGACTAAACAACCCCAGCTCCCTCTGCCTCTTCTCATAGGGTTTGTGTTCCAGGCCCCTCACCAGCTTTGTTGCCCTTCTCTGGACACGTTCCAGCACCTCAACATCTCTCTTGAATTGAGGGGCCCAGAACTGGACACAATACTCCAGGTGTGGCCTGACCAGTGCTGGACGTCTTATGTCTCTGCATTTTAAAAGCCAGTGCTAGAAAGGCCAACATTTCACTTCCTTACCTTAGCTCAGTTTTGCTTTCCCTCCACTCTCTCTGTGGCAATGATGCCCTGTATAGACTCAGAATCTGTTAATTATTCTATTAGGGAGGGCTTCCATACTTTTATATCAAAATCAGAGGTAACAGCAGATTGCCACTACTCAGGATCTATAATCAGGAACCAGAGCAGCACGGAGAAAATTGTATATGTTTTTAAATGTAGATTGTTCCCCTGCTTTATTGAATAATGTTATTGCATTATCTGACTGGACTGTATGAATCACAGCAGGTGGAGGCAAATCTGCCTCTATCATTATGCTGCATAATGCAGGAGTATGCCCAGCGCTGGCAGCTGCTAATGGATTGATTTATGCCTTATGAGTTACCTAGAAAATCCAAACCTGATACATACCTAATTTGTCTCCATACGCTAAGAAAAGATTCAAAACTGTAATGTGATTCTGGTTTGTGATTTTATATATGAATAGTAAACAATTGAGTGACACATTACCATAGCAATTTACCCAGAGTTGTGACAGCCTCTCCAAATTTTTAATAAACACTATTTTCCTTGAAAGTAACACAGTGGTCCAGAGAAGAGTTAATTCTCAGAAGACATGTTCCCTGTGTTATAGACAAGATTTGAGTAGGTATTAGCAGCTGCTCCCTTTTACCTTTTCTTCTAGGAGTTATTAACTGTAAATATTAGGGTTATGCTTATTTCAAGCCTGTTGGCTAAACTGCAATTTGATTAATGTCCTGTTTAGTGCTATTGAAATGAATGTGCAGCTGAATAGCTGGACTGGTCATTGAGATTTGCCAAAATGCTGAGAAATCTAGAGTTATATATCCTAATTGGTAATTATGATCATGATGAGAAGAATTTAGGAGGCTTGGCTGATACAGCTGAAGGCTATGTGGCCATCCAGTGAGACCTGGACAGACTGGAGAGCTGGACACAGAGAAATCAGATGAAGTTCAACAAGCACAAGTGCAGAGTCCTGCATCTGGGGAGAAATACTAAACTCCACCAGTACAGGCTGGGAGGTGATCTACTGGAAAGCAGCTCTGTGGAGAGGGACCTGGGGGTCCTAGTGGATAACAAATTTTCCATGGCACAGCAGTGTGCCCTTGTGGCCAAGAAGGCCAATGGGATCCTGGAGTGTATTAGGAAGAATGTGTCCAGCAGATCAAGGGAGGTTCTCCTTCCCCTCTACTCTGCCCTGGTGAGATCTCATCTTGAATACTGTGTTCAGTTTTGGGCTCCCCAGTTTAAGAGGGACAGGGATCTGCTGGAGAGGGTCCAGCGGAGAGCTGCAAGGATGATTAGGGGACTGGAGGGTACTGCCTGATGAGGAGAGACTGAGAGACTTGGGACTTTTTAGTCTGAAGAAGAGAATACTTAGAGGAGATTTAATAAATGTTCATAAACATCTGAGTGCTGGACAGGAGCAGGCGGACAGGCTGCTCCTTGTGATAGGACAAGGAGCCATAGTTGTAAGCTGCAGCAAAAGAGGCTCTGCCTCAACACAAGAGGGAACTTCTTTATTGTAAGAGTCACAGAGCACTGGAACAGGCTTCCCAGAGAGGTCGTGGAGTCTCCTTCTGTGGAGATTTTCAAGGCCTGTCTGGATGTGTTCCTCTGTGGTCTGTGTTAGATAGTATTGTCTTGCTCTGGCAGGAGGGTTGGACTTGAAGATCTCTTTGGTTTCCTTCCAGCTCCTAACATCCTGTGATCCTGTGGTCCTATAATTTTCATGGATGGACTGAACAGGTTCTAATTACTGTGGTGTATGGAACTCAGCAAAACCGGATTTTAAGTTTTTGAGTGTTAGAATGAGAGTCATTAGCTGAGATAACCATGATACTGAAATGCAGTGGTGTGCTGAGGTACTGTCCACTGTTTCTTTTAAGTGTTTATGACAGGCTTATCCCACTCTGCATGAAGGTATGCTTGAAAGCTAAGTTGGCATAGTTGGTGAGATAGATTAAGGATGTATGAGCAGTGTCAGGATTTCAGAGAGAAGAGCATGTGGTCTGGAGATCCAAACTTAACTAGAAAACCATTCTTACTCCTGAACATCCACACTTCTCTATGGCATAATGCAAAGAAATTTTGATCCTGTACTACAATGTAAAACAACTTTTGCTGACCACACTGATTGTGTTGGTGGTGTCTTTGATATTTGGGAAGTTTTGCAGTAATGATAGTATCTGATAATACATGTTTATCAAAAGCATTTAATTTCAAGAAATATAGACTGATACTGTGGTGTCCTCCTCTCTGGATACATGAGTAGAATAGCTCTCTTTTTTTTTTTGCTTACTCCATTAATGTGTTCTTACACACCTTTGAAACTGTCCCCTCTTTGTAATTTTTGTCTGAATTCAGTTGGCAGCTGAGTGTCAATTGGGCAATGATACATTGCATTACAGAGTTACTGAGCAGTTAGAGGTAGCTGAGGAATGGAAATCAGGTCGAAAGGTCATGAATTTGATAGTCACTGAGTATACGTAAAGGACACATTTCTGGTAATTTCCTGGCAATTAATTTTAACTTACTTTGGCCAAAGTTCTATTCAAAACATCAAATTAATGATGGGTTAGAAAACAGACAACATTCTCAAAAAAATGTATCAGCCCTTACAAAATGTTTTCAGAGCTCAGTATAATTTCTCCTGATGCCAAATCTCTGCTAGTTTAACCCACTGTTCATTTATGAATAAGTTTCTGGGCATTTGCTGTACTGAGAAGTTTCAAATCTTATTATCTGGAAGTAGCAATCAATTTATAAAAAGGAAAATCTGTTGTGAGGAATAGAAAAATATATCTCCATTTTGGAGTGTAATCTACATTATGAAGGGCTATGAAGATGATCACGGGGCTGGAGCATGTGTCCTGTGAGGAGAGGGTGAGTGACCTAGGGCTTTTTGGTCTGGTGAAGAGAAGACTTAGAGGAGATCTAATAAATGTTTACAAATATATGAGGGCTGAGTGCCAAGAGGGAGGGGACAAACTCTTCTCAGTTGCACCCTGCAACAGGAATAGGGGTAGTGGGTATAAACTGCAGCACAGGAAGCTCCATGTCAACATGAGGAAGAACTTCATCACTGTAAGAGTCATGGTACACTGGCACAGGCTTCCCAGAGAGATTGTGGCATCTCCTCCTCTGGAGACTTTCAAGACCCATGTGGATGCATTCTTGTGTGACCTGCGCTAGATTCTATGGTCCTGCTCTGGCAGGGGCATTGGATTCAATGGTCTTTGGAGATTACTTCCAATCCCTAACATCCTGTGATCCTTTGAATGTATCTCTATTTTTTGTCACTCTTTTGGTCTATTTGCTGATTCATAGCTACAAGATGAACCACATGATCCTACCTACACTCCTCATGCATCATGTTTCTGTTTACTGCATCATCTCTTCTGACAATACATATCCATCCTTTTCCTTAAGTGATGCGAACATCCTTTCTGCTACAAAGGATACAGCCTTAGTCAGGGCTGAGTAAGATGGTTTATTTATTGGTGACATGTTCTACACTGTTTGCTTCAAAAGCATGAAATGCTGAAGCTGCAAATGAAACAAGGTCGGTACAGCTTGCTTCTGAACAGGTAAGCAGAGAGGACATTGACGCTTCCTTCTGTTGGCCCACACTCACTTTTGCTGCCATAACACAACCTTGCTGTGACTTAGATACTAAGTTTGTCATTCTCCTTTTTTTCCTATTTTAGGTGTGGGTATGATTTTCAGGCTGGTGATTTAGCTGCCCATAGATGCTAACACTCTGGAGAGAGTTAGTCAGCTTGGTAGGAAGAAAAACATCCTTCCAGTTTCTTTTGCATCTCAGCAGAGGGCAGGTGTTTTGTGTAACAAACTATTGTGTAGAATGGCTTCATGTGAACACATGATGAAAGAGTAGCAGAAATGTATATAGTATTAAGCAGTTGAATATAATTGGTGCTTTTTTGGTGCCTATGGGAACTTTTTTTCTTATTAAAAAAATTGTTTTGGCCAAAAATATTAAACCAAAATTAAAACAGTAATGGCAAGATAAAAAAGTGCCAGAGTGGCAGCTCAGGAACATTACTGTCTACATTCACATTGCTATACTGAAACCTTCTAATACCCTCTTTTTCTCTCATTTGGCTGTCATCATAGTGATCACATTGTTATTTGAGTCATAGGAGACAGACATGTATATTCACATACAACATTTTGTGCAGTAGACTTAGTTTGGCATTAAGTATTATGTTAATTGTACTTAACTGATTTTGTAGCCACATGGAAGTTTTAATGCTCGGATCTAAACAACAGATTTCTGCCTACTCAGATATGCTGGTCATGCATATGTTGGTCAGGTGGCATGCAAAAGCAGGCTTTTAGTATCTACACAATGTTGTGCCCAAAATTGTGGTTTTATTGGTATAGTTTCCGGCACTTGGGTAGGTTAGCAGCTTAAATAGGACTAAAGAACCACTGTGAAATTTTGCTGGTCCCAGAGAGAAAAAGTGCTGCTAGTCATATTAAAATAAAATATTAGTTTATGGGTAATTGCAGTTCATGATGGTCTGCAGTAACTGTGAGAGAAGAGGCTTAACAGGTTACTTCAGTCACACACAATAATTTCATAACATTGTCTATCTTCACTTTTTCTCAACCCAGTAAACGTGATTAATAACAGCAGACAGTCAGCGTTTATGCAATGCTAACTGTTGGCTGTAGTGATAGTTAGTGTTGCATATGTGCTGGAGCTTAAACATGTTGAACTATATGGAGATAACAGCACTACTGCTGCCAGCAGGTAGTAAGGCTGGCTGTTTTGAGTGTCATTTTGTAAGATTTTTCCTTCTGTTTTACTAATTGCCATAACAGGCCTCCTAAGGCATCAAGGTGGCTTCAGTGCTCTTTTTTGCTGTCTCCCTCCTGCAGCTGGGACCCGTGGTCAGTGTGTCTGCCAGTGGCATTTCACCACTACCTCATTGTCCTGCCACCAGTGCTTCACTGAAAATCAGTTGTTTGTAGCACTGTGTAACTGTGGACTTGGGCTACCGATACACACATCAGTAACTGACCCTCAGAGTTTACCATTTTGTCCCATTCCTGGGATAGCTCCTCTGACCTGAATATCCATCAAATAGCTGTGCTTAGCCAGTAAGTTCCAGTTGCTGCTTGTCTGTTCAAGCTCTGGCCAAAATTCTGGCTCCATCCCCTCTGCTGCATATCTTTGTTATGTGTCTTTTTTTTGTTAGTGAATTATGGTCCTAAATCACATGCCTAAAGTGCTTTGCAGAGCTGCTAGACCTCAGAATATCAGTGGCTTCCATGCTTTCTGAACTTAACTGTACTGAAGCACCTCAGGGGCCTGTACTGCTTGAGCAAACAAAGTAGCTTTTCTGAGGGTGCCTAAAGGAAGGCTCTGTTTACTTTTGTTATAGCAAAGAAACACGTGTGATAATCTGGCTTGATGATCTTAGAGGTCTTTTCCAACTGAAGCAATTCTCTGATTCTGTGTTGCTGTGGATGACAGTGCACATATGTATGTGTCAGTTCCTCTGCCATTCTAAATATTTTTTAACCTTCAAGGTGTTTTTTTTTTTTTTTTTTTTTTTTTTTCCAGTGAAAGATGCTTGTATCTCTTCTGGTTTGCTTCAATATCTGAGCTTAAGACAGAGTTTCTCAGTCTTCTCAACTGCAGCTATTTCACTTCTTACCTTTCTTCACATTACTAGCAAAGGAATTCAGTCCAGTTAAGCAATCATTTAAACAGCTATTTAAATCCTGCCACCCACCTCTGCTTCATTATCAGATCTTTTACAAGTTGCCCACTTTGTTTGCTGCACCTATTGTCATATCTAGGTAGTCTGACTCAAATGTAAGGAAGGGAAACAACCCGTGAAAAGAATACATCCTTGATGCATGCATGCACGTGTGCATGCCTGTGTGCACACACATACGCTCGTGTCTGCAGATGCCTCTTCCATGTGACTGTCACCAGAAAGAAGTTAAGCATCGCTGCAGGTCAGACAAGAAACAGCATTAGCGTAAATAGGTAGAGTGACTCACACCAGCAGTTTGTACAAATAATGCAGAAACACCCCAAGTTCTGAATTCAGTGGGCTGAGTGCTGCTGCAAGGAGCCCTCCACCAGTACTGTTATCCACTGCTGAGGAATTGCCAGAATTCTTTCTGAACGAGCCCTGATCAGTAATGGCTCTGCTATAATACAGCATGGCTTGTAACTCTTTGTTTCCTAAGAAAATCTGTATGGCTTTGTGGCAGGAGTTAGGGGGTGTGTTTCAGGGTGAAGCTGATGTAAGTGAGTATTAGGAATTTGTCCTGGCTTATGCAGTTAATACATTTCATTGATCTCTTTGTAGTCCATGCTTATTCTCACTCTTGTTCTGCCTTCAATTAATTTTTTCAGTGAATCAGAATCTAGAACTGATCTGGTTGAAAAAAAAAAACCAACAAAACCTTCAATCATCTTTTGGTGTGTTATTCTTCAGTGTGCATTTTATGGCAACACAGCAACAGGCAGCGCAGTGCATGACAGGAGGGTGAGAACTGGTTGAGCAGCTCTTACACTGCCACCGAATTTCTTCACGTGCTGCCAGAATTTTAGTCTAATGTGCAGCATAAGACAAAGATGGCCATTGATACTCTGTGTTGTTTTTTGGTTCCTAGAATTTCAACTATACCCATTTAATTAGGGGAAGGGGAATATATGGATTTGGGAAAGTTCTGTGTTTTTAATGGGCTGCTGTCTGCTCAGACAAGGCACAGTTAGTCCGGTCTGGTGCCAAAAGCTACACAAAAAGACATTGTGCATCTCTCACTTCAGCCTGTTCTTCTCACTAGTATTTAGATATCCTGCTAAACAGTAGGTACTGGATTAGAAGTCATATTAGTATGCATACTGTATATGTAAGAAATACTTTTTTCCTATTTTCAGAAAGGAAAATATCATTAAAACAGTTTTTGCTTTCATAAAAATAAACATACTATTTGAATGGCAATCAAGTCAACACTTGGTGCCATGGTCTAGCCTTGAGCTCTGTGGTAAAGGGTTGGACTCGATGATCTATGAGGTCTCTTCCAACCTTGGTGATACTGTGATACTGTGATAATTTATTTTAATAACCTATACAGGTATTCTAATCAGTTTACTTAAGAAAATCAGTTAGAAACTTGTGAAGTCAGAACTTCTCATATGTTGTTTTAAAAGTAACTTTGCAAACTGTTCCCAGAAAAAATGATAGAAACAGGGAGGGGGAAAAAAAAAAGAGGCAAGTATACAAAAAAAAGCAAAAAAAAAAAAAAAAAAAAAAAAAAAGACAGGACAAAAATAAACACCTTATTACAAACTAGACAAGAGAACAACAAAATTATTAGTTATTAGCATCTTATGAATGAGAACAAAAGAAGTGCTAACCCAGATGCTGAACTAACCAACACTGGCAAATGACTGGCTCTCTGTCAAAGGAAGATGTCTAAAAGGGTTCTGGCATAATTTGTCAGTGAACATGGTTGCTATTGCAACCTGACCTCAGAGGAAGGGTCTGTGGGAGGCTCTTTAGTGGTACCTAAGCAGTGAGTGAAGCACACTGATGCCAAAATTCTAGAATGATTGCGATTTATTGATTATAAGTTTGCTCAGATCATTTTGCTCATGCAGTGAGTTCTTAAGACAGGAGAGGCAATTACCTAGTATCTGCCAGAGATAGAGAGAGAGAGCATGAGAGAATGAATGAGTGAGAAGAGCTGTGGTAGTTTGAAGCTTACTGGAAAATTCTAGTAAGAGAAATTGCTACTTTCTTGAATCTGAATGAGCAGGGCATTGGATGTGAAAGAATAACAATGATAATGTTTATATCATTCATTGGTTTGCTAAGAGGTATAAAAAGCCAAAGTATAAACTATTCTCTTCTCTTGGCTTTTGGGTGCTGGACCTCTCTGCTGCTCCTTCGCTCCTCACCACTAACTCCTCTCCACTCCTCTCCTTACTCTACTAACATTTTCCAGATAATCATAGAATCATAGAATCAACCAGGATGGAAGAGACCTCCAAGATCATCCAGTCCAACCTATCCCCCAGCCCTATCCAGTCAACTAGACCATGGCACTAAGTGCCTCATCCAGTCTTTTCTTGAACACCTCCAGGGACAGTGCCTCCACCACCTCCCTGGGCAGCCCATTCCAATGCCAATCACTCTCTCTGGCAACAACTTCCTCCTAACATCCAGCCTATACCTCCTCCAGCACAACTTGAGACTGTGTCCCCTTGTTCTATTGCTGGTTGCCTGGGAGAAGAGGCCACCCCCCACCTGGCTACAATGTCCCTTCAGGTAGTTGTAGACAGCAATGAGGTCACCTCTGAGCCTCCTCTTCTCCAGGCTAAACAACCCCAGCTCCCTCAGCCTCTCCTCATAGGGTTTGTGTTCCAGGCCCTTCACCAGCTTTGTCGCCCTTCTCTGGACATGCTCCAGCACCTCAACATCTCTCTTGAATTGAGGGGCCCAGAACTGGACACAGTACTCAAGGTGTGGCCTGACCAGTGCTGAGTACAGGAGGAGAATAACCTCCCTTGTCCTACTGTCCACACTGTTCCTGATGCAGGCCAGGATGCCTGTTTCTATCTGGGGAGAGAGACGGTGGCATTGGCCCTTTGTGGGCTTTTACTGTCTGGAGGGGGGAATATTGGATTTCTGTATTCTTTCTAAAGTGTAGATAGTTGTAAATAAATGTAAATGTATTTTGTATATATGCTTGTAAGTTTAGCTTTGCTGTAAAATATAGCTTTATCTTACTTCCAAGCCCCCTGAGCTGGTCTGGTAAATTGTATTGGGCAGGGAGGGAAGTTCCCAACCCAACCCAAGAATGGAAGGAAGAATGAGGTTAGATCAGAGATAAGAGAGAATTATCACTCCTTTGGGTTTCAGTGATATCCAGCATGCTTGATGCCTTTTTGGTGGTGCACACACACTGACAGTTCATGGTGCTGCCCTTTATTCCTGAATTCTCCGTTATTTCCCAGAGTGGGTGGTACAAGTGGTCCCACTGCCGGGCATGTCATGCAATGGGATGCCAGTTGAGCTGAGTCATTCTTGGGGTGCCTGTGCATGGTGTTGCGGTGGTCACGAAATGGTGAGGGCCACCGTCTCAGTTTGAAGGGTCCCAGGTTCCCCTATGAAAACTACAGAGATGAAGGTCCATCCCAAGGAGATGGACTTGGTCATCCCAGGATACTACAATATTGTTATTCTACTCCATTTTCCAGTATCACAGTTTATAAGCCAGTGACTGATTGATGTCTCTCTCTTTCCCTTCTCCTCTCCTCTCCTCTCCTCTCCTCTCCTCTCCTCTCCTCTCCTCTCCTCTCCTCTCCTCTCCTCTCCTCTCCTCTCCTCTCCTCTCCTCTCCTCTCCTCTCCTCTCCTCTCCTCTCCTCTCCTCTCCTCTCCTCTCCTCTCCTCTCCTCTCCTCTCCTCTCCTCTCCTCTCCTCTCCTCTCCTCTCCTCTCCTCTCCTCTCCTCTCCTCTCCTCTCCTCTCCTCTCCTCTCCTCTCCTCTCCTCTCCTCTCCTCTCCTCTCCTCTCCTCTCCTCTCCTCTCCTCTCCTCTCCTCTCCTCTCCTCTCCTCTCCTCTCCTCTCCTCTCCTCTCCTCTCCTCTCCTCTCCTCTCCTCTCCTCTCCTCTCCTCTCCTCTCCTCTCCTCTCCTCTCCTCTCCTCTCCTCTCTTTACATCTCTCTCCAGGAAGAGCATGTGTTCCTTCTTATCTCATGGTTTGTGTGTGAGGTGGCTGCTAGCTGGCAGGGAATTTTGACTTGCATCATGTGGCCTACTGAGGCCTCGTAGGCAGTTATGGTCTACTCTCAGTCCTGTTGGGGATGGAACGGGTGGAGGATTCTAGATGGACTTAGTCCAACAGACTTAGCTTATCTTGTGGATGCATTCATTCTACCTGATTTCCTTTTGCATATATGCACTAGTAAATAGAACCTCTCTACACTTCCAATCAGTGTGCAGTGTTTTCATTATTACTCTCTTAAATGAGTAAGAGTCACTTTTGTCGTTCAGTCTTGAGTAGCTCATGGCCACAAACTATGACAGCCACTAATATTCCAGGTGACTGGCACTTCACCTTTGTTTGCATAGGCTTATTTGTGAACTACCTGCCTTGAGCTGGCATAGGTGTGGGCACTCAAGTGGTGTCTGAACTGCTACATAGTGTTCCAGGAGCAGGTTTTCTTGGATTCTTGAATCCAAAGAAAGGGGAGCAGAGGAGCAGCCTGTTTGAGACAAACTTATGTGGCAGCAGAGAAACAGTTTGTCCCAGACAAACTTCTACGGCAACATAGCTTCCACAGTTGCTCTTTACCTTCTCTTCTGAACTTCTGTTTTTTCTGGTTCTTTAAAATGAAATATTTGGATATACTTGGATGTTAATGCATATATGCCCAGAAGAACTGCAATTTACACCAGTAGGAGTGCATCACAGATTTGTAGAATGGTTTGTGTCAGAAGGACCTTGAAGGTCATCTAGTTCCAGCTCCCCAGCATTGTCAGGGACAACTTCCACTACATGAACAGATTCATACAACTTGGGCTTGAACACTCCCAGGAAGGGAAGCATCCATGACCTCCCTAGCCAAACTGTCCTGATGTCTCACCATCCTAACTGGAAAGAATTTCTTCCTATTCTAACATCAACTCTAAGTCTGCTTTCTACAAACTTCAGTCCACTCTCTCCCAGGTACCAGAACATTGCTGTGTGGTCTCCCTGGAGCCTTTTTCATGCTGTCCCCATAGGGAAGGTGCTCCAGCCCTCTGATCATCCTTGTGGCTCTCCTCTGGACCCTCTCCAGCCATTTAGCATCCTTCTTATGCTGGAGACAAGAGCAGAGAGGGAGGATCACTTCCTTCATCCCGCTTGTCACAAACCTTTTGATGCAGCCCAGGACACAGCTGGCCTGGGCTGCAAGTGCATTTTGCCAGCTCATGTTGAGTTTTTCCTCAGTTTACATCCCTGGGGCCTACTTAGCAAGACTGCTCGTGAACCATTCTTCACCAGCCTATAGTTGAGCTTGGAATTGCCCTGACCCAGGTGTAGATTGGCCTTGTTGAACTTCCTGAGGCTGGCATGGGCCCACCATTCAAGCCAGCCCAGGCCCACTGGAATGGTGTCACATCTCTCCAGCATGTCAACTGCACCACACAGCTTAGTGACATCTGCAGACTTCCTGAATGTGCACTCAATTCCAGTGTCCATATCACTGACAAAGATGTTAAACAGTACTGGTCCCCCTGAGGGATTCCACTTGTCACTGGCCTCTATTTAGACATTGAGCCACTGACTGCAATTATCTGAGTCCATCCAACCAATTCCTTATCCAATGACCCCCAGATCCATCCTTTTCCAATTTGGTGACCAGGACATCATGTGAGTCAGAGAAGGTTGTGGACCTCTTACTGCATTATTCATACTTCAGTACAGTTTGTTGACCATGGGATAGTTTGTGGACACAGAAGGAAACATGATTGGGAATTATTTCTTTAGGAATAAGAATTTATGTCTAGGGTGATGCTCAAGTTGGAGTGTGGTGTCTGGTGCAGAGGGCTGGGACATGCAGCAGCATGGGACTGGAAAAAAGAGGAAGAGTGCCTGCAAAGGGTTGGGCAGGTGTGGGCAGCCATGCAGAGGCGGCTGAGCTTTAAATTGTATTTCAAAACTGCAGCCATATTACACCTCTGTTACTTCTCTTTCTCACCTCAGGGACTGTCTTAGAGAAAGGAAAAAATTAGTGTGAAAAACTTGGGATTTTCTTATAGTAGGTCCTGTGTTACAAAGTTGATTTAGTGATGGTTTGAATATTTTAATGCACTCCCTTGCCTGATCCTTCCTTGAAAAAGCTTCATATCTAATTCAGATTTGGGTGTTATCTCCGATCCATCTTTACTCTGAACTTCTATACATTGACTTTTAACAATAGGCCCCCAGGAGCCACTAATGGAGCAGAAGGAGTTACAAGTTTCATTTTCTTCCAAGTATTTCATGTCATATTTCACAGGGTGAAAATGTCTTAAGACAAAATTGTTTCTGTATTTTCAGCTAACAGAAATAACATCCTCATCGTTTAGGGTCAGCTTTTGCCTCAAAAACTAAGCATCCCCACAGAAATGTGTGGGCGTATTTCAGTCCTTCATTTCCATTCCACTGATGTAAATTAAGTTTAAAATTGATCTTTTGTGATTAATAATCACTGATTTTGAACAGTAATAGTTCCAACAATGTGGTTACCCAGAGAAATAACTTGCAAAGCTGTAGATAATACTCCCATTTACTGGCACAGCCACCCTTAGCAATCGGGTTGCCACGGAAACAGCAAAACTCTGATATGGTGAGATAGAAGGGGTAAGAAGGGAAGGGAGATGGGGGCCATTTAAAGCAGGATTTTTTTAAAAATCAACTAGAATTTGTTAAAATTATTTTGTGTTTGTGTCTTTTTTTTTTTTTCCTTTACAAGTGGGAGGAGTGTGGGTGGGTGGGTTTGGTACTGAGGGAGAAGTAAAGGTTTTGGCCATTGGCCTTGGTTTTGTTGGTTTTTTTGGTTTGGTTATTTTTTTACAAAGGACAGTGGTTTGAAGTCTGATGCAAACATCCACTATGGAAAAAAACCCAAAAAACTAATTGATTTGAACCCAGTTCATATTTTTTCTTGAAAAATGTTTTGAAATAGAGTCATGACTCTTTTTAATGGCACTGCTGGAAACTTTAGTGCCTTTCAGTATTTCTATCAACTATGCAATGTCTCCCTTGACATCACAGGAACACATCTACACATGTAGATGTGCAGGTATATCAGAGACATGGGGGAAGACAGAATACGACATCAGAGAATCATACAAGGTTAAGGGCTGAAAGAGACCTCAAAAGATCATAGAATCATAGAATCAACCAGGATGGAAGAGACCTCCAAGATCATCCAGTCCAACCTATGCCTCAGCCCTATCCAGTCAACTGGACCATGGCACCAAGTGCCCCATCCAGTCTTTTCTTGAACACCTCCAGGGACGGTGCCTCCACCACCTCCCTGGGCAGCCCATTCCAATGGCAAGTCACTCTCCCTGGCAAGAACTTCCTCCTAACATCCAGCCTATACCTACCCTGGCACAACTTGAGACTGTGTCCCCTTGTTCTGTTGATGGTTGCCTGGGAGAAGAGGCCACCCCCCACCTGGCTACAACCTCCCTTCAAGTAGTTGTAGACAGTAATAAGATCACCCCTGAGCCTCCTCCTCTCCAGACTAAACACCCCCAGCTCCCTCAGCCTCTCCTCATAGGGACTGAGTTCCAGGCCACTCACCAGCTTTGTTGTCCTTCTCTGGACATGTTCCAGCACCTCAACATCTCTCTTGAGTTGAGGAGCCCAGAACTGGACACAGTACTCAAGGTGTGGCCTGACCAATGTAGTGTACAGGGGAAGAATAACCTCCCTTGTCCTACTGGCCACACTGTTCCTGATACAGGCCAGGATGCCATTGGCTCTCTTGGCCACCTGGGCACACTGCTGGCTCATCTTCAGCTTACTATCTATCAGTACCCCCAGGTCCCTTTCTTCCTGGCTGCTTTCCAGCCACTCAGTCCCCAGCCTGTAGTGCTGCTTGGGGTTGTTGTGGCCAAAGTGCAGAACCCTGCACTTGGCCTTGTTAAATCTCACCCCGTTGGCCTCTGCCCACCTATCCATCCCATCCAAGTCCCTCTGCAGGGCTCTCCTACCTTCCAACAGATGAACACCTGCTCCTAGCTTGGTGTCATCTGCAAAGTTACTGAGTTAGTCCTACTCCCCGCCAGAGCAGGATCACCTATACCATATCACACAGGACTACATCCAGGCAGGTCTTGCATATCTCCAGCAAGGGAGACTCCACAACTCCCTTGGGCAGCCTGTTCAGTCACCCTCACAGTAATAAAACTCTTTCTTATGTTTGCATGGAACTTCCTATGCAAACTTCCACCCATTGTCCCTTGCCCTGTCACTGGGCATCGCTGAGAAGAGCCTGGCTCCATCTTCTTGCATTAGGTATTTACAAACAGAAATCCTAAATAAAAATATTTAGAATAGAAAAAAAAAAAAAAAAAAAAAAAAAAAAAAAAGGAAGCTACATACCTTCTTAATAAATCCCATGGGCTAAGACCCTGGAGGGCAAGTCCAAAAAAGTTGGTTAATTTTTAAAGACCACTTCCTCCAAGCCCAAGCCAGGTGTGTCCCTGAGTAAAAAATCAGGTAGATGTGCTAGGAGGCCTGCATGGCTGAGCAAAGAGCTCCTGAAGGAAACCTCAGGGAGGAAAGAAACTTACAATTCATGGAAGAAAGGATTTGTCAATTCGGAGAACTAAAGAGAATTTGTCAGAGCTTGTAGAAAGGCAACAAGGTAGGCCAAAGCCTTCTTGGAACTGAAGCTGGCAAAGGAAGTAAAACAGAACAAGAAAGGCTTCTTCAAATACATCAGTTGAAAATGGAAGAATAGGGAAGGTGTGGGGGGGCACTGCTGAATGAGAAGGCAGCCTTGATAACTGAGGATGCAGAGAAGGCAGAGTCGCTGAATGCCTTCTTTGCTGCAGTCTTTACACCTAAGGCTGAACTCCCCTGTGTACTCCAGATCTTGGATGAAGGAGAGGAAGCCCAGAGGAAGGAATGCCCCCACTGGTCAGTGCAGACTGGGTTAGGGATCAGTTACACGAATTGAACATTCACAAGTCCATGGGCACTGATGAGATGCACCTGAGGGTGCTGAGAGAACTGCCTGAGGTTATTGTTCTGCCACTCGCCATCATCTTTGCCAAATTGTGGCAGACAGGAGAGGTGCCTGAGGACTGGAGGAGAGCCAATGGCACTCTAGTCTTCAAAAAGGGCAAGAAAGAGGTTTCAGGGAACTATTGACCAGTCAGCCTCACCTCCATCATAGAATCATAGAATCATAGAATTAACCAAGTTGGAAGAGACCTCTAAGATCATCTAGTCCAACCTATCACCCACCCCTAGCCAATCAACTACACCATAGCACTAAGTGCCTCATCCAGACTTTGATTCACCTGCTTACACCAGTAAGTGGCATTATGAAGTCAATGACAGGTTTTACAACCTACCAATTTATTAATCTTACCATGACCATCATTGGAAAAACAATGGAGCGGCTCCTGCTGGAGGGCATCTCAAGGCACTTGGAAGAGAAGAAAGTTATCAGGAGTAGCCAGCATGGATTTACCAAGGGGAAGTCATGCTTGGCTAACCTGATAGCATTTTATGATGACATGACTGAATGAGTAGATTCAGGGAGACCAGTGGTTGTATTCTGCCTTGAGCTTAGCAAAGCCTTTGACATCATCACCCATGACATCCTAGTAAGCAAGCTCAGGAAGAGCAGTGAGGTGAATTAGTAACTGGTTACAAGACAGAGTTCAAAGGGTGGTAAACAATAGTGCCAGGTCCAGTTGGAGAGCTGAACTAGTGGAGCCCCCCAGGGATGAGTTCAACATCTTCATCAATGGAACTGATGAGGGCACAGAGTGTCTGCTCAGCAAGTTTGCTGATGACACCAAGCTGAGAGGCTTGGCTGATACAGCTGAAGGCTGTGTGACCATCCAGAGAGACCTGGACAGACTGGAGAGCTGTGCACAGAAGAATCAAATGAGGTTCAACAAGGACCAGTGCAGAGTCCTGCACCTGAGAAGAAATAATAAACTGCACCAGTACAGGCTGGGAGGAGATCTGCTGGAGAGCAGTCCTGTGGAGAGGGACCTGGGAGTGCTGGTGGATAACAAGTTACCCATGGCACAGCAATGTGCCCTTGTGGCCAAGAATGCCAATGGGATCCTGCGGTGTATTAGGAAGAGTGTGTCCAGCAGAGGGCTATGAGGATGATTAGGGGGCTGGAGCATGTGCCTTATGAGGAGAGGCTGAGAGACCTGGGGCTTTTTAATCTGGAGAAGACTTAGAGGGCTTGTAATAAATGTTTTTAAACGTCTGAGTGCTGGGTGTCAAGAGGGAGAGGACAGGCTCTTCTCACTTGCTCCCTGTGATAGGACAAGGAGCAATGGGTGTAAGCTGCAGCACAGGAGGTTCCACCTCAACACAAGGAGGAACTTCTCCACTGTAAGGGTCACAGAGCACTGGAGCAGGCTTCCCAGAGAGTTTGTGGAATCTTCTTCTCTGGAGACTTTCAAGACCTGGCTGGGTGTGTTCCTCTGTGACTTGAGCTAGATTGCATGGTCCTGTTCTGGCAGGGGGGTTGGACATGATGATCTCTTTGGGTCCCTTCCAACCTCTGACATCTTGTGAACATAAGGCTTTTCAGCTTGTCTGGATGTTTTTGTGCTTATTTGTACATCATCAACAGCTGTCTAACATAAATGAAGTTGGATTAGGCTGATTAATACTTGGGTAAGAAATCTCTGGCATACACCTAGGTTATACAAGGCTAGCTGGTATTTTCCTTTCTCAATTACCTAAGAGAAGAAAGTGTTCCCATAGGATATTAGAAACCTTTTTTTTTTTTTTTTTCATGCAAGGATTGTATGAAATGTGTTTTTTGGATGTAAGGTTTCAACATAAACACTTGTGTCCATCATATTACAATGTGAGGAATAGCATCCTATTTGTAGATAGGTTCATACTGCATCATAGTGACATTGTTTAAAGCTTGCTGGTTGTGATGGCCATATGGCTACTTCTTGTGTGGTACAGTGAAAATCTCATAGCAACATTTATAGTTTAAGTTTGTGTGACATATTCACTGTTTCTTGTTGCTTAGCTAAACCAAAATCAGGTTTGTTTTATTACAAAGTCATTGTCTTTCACATACTCATTTAAAAATACTCATTTTAATCCACAAGCAATTTTACTGCTACCGGGCAGAAGCTGTTGAAATGCAAATAGTGTTCCAGCAGAATTTTAACAGTTTCTAGCCATTTTCAATAGACCTACATATTTAACCACAGCATTGCTGAAACTAGATACTTTCGCTGATCCTCACAATATTCTTAAGATTTCTCTAAATATGGGTCACTAGAAGTCATCTCTTTTTTTGCATTCCGGAGAGTTTCTTACTATAGGTCAAGGAATGTGTCATTTGTGTTACCTGTGCTTCCTCTTTATGGTGATAACACCATCTTACCTTGTTTATCTTGTGTATTGACAATGTCTCCTACTTCTGCATGTGCAAGCAATTTACATATTTTTAAACCTCATCCTAAAAAACAGAAACAAAAATACAGTTGCCCCTCTTGCCTGTCTCTGTTCTTGCCCACAAATACGTCCCCCCCCTAACCCTAACACACACACACACGTTAATAAGACTTACTTGCTTTTGAAATACAAGCTGCAAAGGTGCTTATGACACAGAAAGAAAAAACGTGGCAGCTAAGCATGAGCCCCTGAGAACCACTCAGTTGGAGAACAGGATACAGAGTCACATGAGAGATGGGCTGCATTAGATTGAGATGATGATCCGTGAAAAAACAGAATTGAAAAAAAAAATGGGGAAAGAAACTTAAAAAAAAAAGGGGGGGTGGGGGGGAAGAAAGGAAGAGAAAAGGTCAGAGATGCCAGAATTACTCGTAGTTCATAGGAAATGCTGTACTTTGGCAGATGCAGTGTACAGGCAATGTACACCCACTCACTGCGTTGCTAGGACTATATATTCTTTTGCATTTACCAGTATTGAACTTCCACCTGCCGTTTTATTACCGACTCAACAATTAACTCCTTGTTCCATGGCTATTTGTTACTTAAGGTGGTAGTGTCTGCCTGATATCCCTGCAAAATGAAACGAACAAGTCTAATTTTCACCTCAGATCCACTTCACTAACTGACACAGCACAGGTGCAGACAGATTAGAGAGAAATGGTGGCTTGAGTGTCCTGTTGTCAGTAATGCTATGATAATAATGTTTAACAAGCTAACGTGGTACAGTCAATGTACAAGCTACAGGCATGTTGTTGGAAATGCCAAAGGCAATATAATGCTCTGGGAACAGCTGGAATTAACCAAACCCTAATTTTAATTGCAGTTTATGCCTATTGCAAGCTATACTAATTTCATTCATTATTTTCTGGAATTGGATTTGAACCTGATACCTGTAGGGCATATTATCTATCTTTTCCAGTCTCAAGACTATAAAAGACAAGGTTTAAAAATGTTTAGTTCTTCCAGTTTAGGGCCAGATTTGTAAAGGAGACCAACCAGACACTGACAGAAGCACCAGGTGTCAAGCACTAGGTAATTCAGTGGTTACTTCTCCTGTGCAACATCTACTGTCAGATTTTCAGGGGAGCTCAACATTCACCGGATGCCTTGGTAGTGCATCAGTGTCCAATAAAGCAGCATCTGAGATTAGTCTTTTTGCTGGTGCTTTGAGAAAATTTTACATTATTGCTTTCCCTCTCCCTCTCTTACCTGGGCTGGTGATGCTTTTAAATATCTCCTCTGCTAAAGGCGTAAATGTCTATGTAAATATATATATTTTTTTTCCAAGCAGGTTTTTTGTTGTTGTTTGCTCGATTTGTTTTTCTGCATCAATCGTCTCTGAAGGCAAAGCTGTGAAATCTGTGAATCTGCTGGTGCACACAGAGAGCAGAAAATCAAACAAAATGTGTACATTCATGTTCTCGCCCTGGATGTAAGTGAACCAGCTGAATGAACAAGCTGGGGAGGAACACAGCTCTGGCTCCCTGTTTTTCCTCACCTGCCACCCTGGTGCGCACTCCGTGTTATTTCTCCGGTACCCTCTTCCTTTCCACACAGCCTTTGTAGCCCATCCCCGGCTGCTCAGAAGCTAGCTTCATTTTCCGGTGTTGCTGCAGAAAAGGTGCCGCCCGCGCTCGAAATGGGATCTTCCACTATTTAGCAAGGCTTTGCTGAATGAGTCATCAAAGTCGGCTGGTATTGGCTGAGCTGGTGAGCACCCAAGGGATTGCCTGGCAGAGGCTTGAAGGCCTCGCTTCATTCACAGAACTGTGGGGAAGCTAGCCAGCCCTTTCATTCACACGCACACAATCTCATTCACGTTTTGCAGTTTCGCTAGCCGCTTCTAATGAAGAGAGCCGTTTGGGAGCGAGAGGGTTTTCTGGGCAGTAGAGACACATAAAAATTGGCCGTAGTGTGTACATTTGCTGTTGCTATGCTAGGAGGATGAAGAGAGAATGAATGCTGTGTGGATGCTGTAGCAGGTTCGCAGTGTGGTGATGAAGGGCTGTTCTGCTCTTACACTGACTAGGACATTGCTATTACTCATCACTGCTCGGATAAGAGGTGCTGACTTAATTTAATGTGTCATGAATATACTAATTAAATACCTGTATTTGATCCGGCTGTTTCATTGTATTTGCACTTTGCATACTGCAGTCTTTAGTCATGGGCGAGGGAAGGAATTCAACAGGATTTTTTTAAATTGTGCTGCAGTTAGTCATCTGTTTGAAAAATAACTTTGCAGCAGGCAGCTTCTCTGGTCTGAATTAGTTTATAATGCAGTATATCGTCCTTCATCCAAAAAAAAAAAAAAAAAAAAAAAAAAAAAAAAGATGCTTTGCAAAGAGAAATTTCTAGAAAAGAGATCTGTGGCTTGTGGTGGACATTGTGCATCACAATGTTGTCCACATTTTGTATTAAAAAAAATGAAAAAGTGTAGGAGACATGAAATACCTGTTTTCTGCATGTTTTGCTACTTCTCAGATCCCAGTGTTTGTGCCTGACATTTGTGCTTAATAAGATCTGGTACTGTTTGTTTGTTTGTTTGTTTGTTTTCACTGCAGGGTGACAGTCTGCTGCTACCTGGAGTTCTGAGTACTCTTTTAGTTTTTCCAGTTTTTCAGCATTACACAAAATATTCCAGTCTTTTGAAGACCCTCTTCGTGCATTTTCCTTTGAAGTGACTATCAGTGGTGAATGAAAAAGCATCTGTTAAGCCTGTGATTGGACATCAGAAAAATACTTTCCTTCACGCATAGGTACTTATATAATTCCTTCATTAGAACAGAAGGTTGTTGTTACACCAAAAATTGGATGTAACACTTTCCATGAGAGACAGCACTGACACAAAGGCACTTGTAAAGTCTGTTAGACTGCTTTTGTGGAAGAAAATTTGTATATTCTTAAGTTCTGTCATCTGTTCTGAATACCTTTAAAGTGTCTGTGTTTTGATGGGGATGGATGTGTGTGGGGATATAGGGGAGGGTGGAGATGGTGGGTATATATGTTTAAATCTTTTCCAGATATTTGCTATCTAATTGTGACTTCCTTATACATTCACAAACATGTGAGGTGGAAGAACATTTAAATGGAAGAATAAAGTGTGGTATTTCTGTAAGGCTGTTAATTCACTTTTTGAAGATAATTAATTGCCTTTGGTACCAAAAGGGGTGGTGGTGGTAGTGAATTAAAGGTTGAAAGGAAATATCTATTTGAGAAGATAGGAAAAGGAAATTTGAGAATTGATTGGTGCTAGTGTGCTGTAAGTGGGTGGATTTTTTTTCCTACAGGAAGTGATTTGCAGTGTTCACTGAGCCTTTTGTTGAAAAGGGTCCTTCTCATTTGTGTGAGTCATGCTTCTGCTGTGAGCGAGTTGGCAGCTCTAAGCAGGACTGGGATCTCTGTCACAGAAAACTCTTACTTCACCCAACCTTAACGGGGAACCATAAGAAATTTCTCTAAAAAGAATTTTTTTTTGTTTTTTCCTTATAGTCATCTCTTTTTTACTCCAAATTCTTGTTATCTGCCCACATTGTTATGAATTTCTATCTATGTTAGCACAGGCATCTCCTGTGTTGGCATTAGATTTGCCAGAACATATGCAGGAAACCAGATAGAAGGGCATGCTTCAACGTACCAAGTATAACCGCTTCAGGAATGATTCAGTGACATCAGTTGATGATCTTATTCACAATTTGTCCATGAACAGCAAGGTCTCAGCAGTTGCCACGACTTCAGCATCTTCGTACCTGGTCTCGCCAGAGGTTCTCCGCAAGGACCAGGAAGATGGACCCACCACTCTATGTACCCTCATCCATAAAGTGTCCCACTTGAAACTCTCTAACACAGGCAGCCTTTTGGGTATCAAAAACCTCTCCTCTGCAGTAAAAGAGCTTGCTGTCTCCAAGTTGCAGGGAAGCTCGAGTGCTTCTAGCTCAGCAGCAGGGGCTTCAGACAACACATGTAACCTTGTCTCTGCCACTTCGTGTTCTCAGCAGGACATGAGCAAGATGAGTATGGGGAAAAAAACGCGGTCAGAGGAAATGCACCGGGGAGGTGAAGACTGGAATCAAAGTAGCAACTCTGTCAGTAAATCCTCTCGAGGATGGTTGCACTCGAGTGAGAAGATCCTGGGACCTGGTGTGACGTACACGGTGAAGGTTGGTCTGATTTCTTCCATTCTGTGTTTTTATCAATGAAAAATTCTCTGCTGGTTTTGATGACAGGGTAGACAGGCTGACAGAGTCTCTATTTGTATATTCCTTTTATTTTTGTTGCTTAGTGCATGGTATGTAAATGGAGCAAGGCAGGTCTAGGAAGCTGTGTTAATTTGTTAAATTAGAGCAAACCTGCAAATAGGGTCTTTCTCAGACAATGTTCTATAGCTGTGTAAAAATGCTGTTCCTAAGCTAAAAGCTGTTTTTCTTACTTTTTGGTTTGTTTGGGTTTTTTTTCCTTTCTGCTGAATTTAGGTTTTTAGTGTAGCATACTGTATATATCTTGGATACATAGGCTTTCAATATGTCTGGTGCAGTACAGAGGAGGAAAGAAAGACTCTTCGATGCGTGAAGAGCTGTTAATCTTGCATGATATTTCAGTCTGAAAATAACTCCAAGGACATGTGTGTGTTTAAAATTAAATTATATTTGAAATCTTAGAGCAGAAAGGCACAGAGCACAATTCTTGTCATGTTCCACAAATAGAAATACTGCTGTGGATAGAGTAGGAAAATGCAGCTTGCTTTACATAATGAGAATTCAGCCACCTTAAATGTTATTGCTCTTCTCAATTCTTCTATACAGCATGTTAAGAGCACAGAATTCTAAATAGGGTAATATATGCATATGCTGTGAAAGTGTTTTGAAATGATCTGTTAAATTAGAGCCTTTGAGAGAAGAGAATGTGCAATGTGTTTACAGTCAGGTAATATTCTGATTACATCTTCCAGCACTGTGCAGAAAATGTAAAAATAGCATTATTGCCCAGAAATTGTTCTTCAGTCAGCCTGTTTTATTTGCCAAGTAGCTTAAGCTGTTCTGTAGCAAACTATTAATAAAATTACAGGTCTATTTTTTAACATGATCTTATTTTGGGTATAAAACTCAGAGTGTGACTTTGTGTCAGGCTACTTGAAACGTGAGCGACACCCTTGCTGTTTAACTCTTGCTGGTTCATCTCAAGTCTCTTTACAAAGCAGAGTGCATATGTAACAGAGCACTAGTAAGCAGTTTTAATTTCTTTCTGTTAGTGTGTGATGGTAGGTTTTGCAAGTAATGGTAGAGTAAGTAAGTTGGCCCATTCAGAGCACTGTTGAAACTGTACTGTCTTTTTTCTTGCTACTGTGAAATGTATAGGATCTACAAAGGTATCAGTGCTACCACTGAGAACACAACCTCCTGCTCTGTTACTGTTCGAGAAATGTCTGTGTAAAATAACCCACTGATGCTAGATATGGAAGTGGTGAGACCTTGTCCTTTTGCTTAGAAATGCTCTGGATAATGAAGGGTCATTTACCATTTCTCCACTAGCTCAGGGAACTCACCTATTTTATTTTTCACTTTGCTTAGTTATATTGTAAATAGGAAAATAAGGACTATGAGAATTGACTGCTGCAGTTTGTTTCACTTGACGTGATCATTATGAAGCAGAACAAACACAGTGTTTGTTTCCTTAATTTTGTCAGTGGTCTACCTTCTACATGCTAGAAGATGCTGATATCCTTTAATTGAAAAAAGAATGAAAATTATACAGAAGTGGACTTAACATTTAGAGTTAATAATTAACCCATATCTAATACTGATAGTAGAACAAACATTTTAGTCAGTGCAGCTGATGTCAAGTACATAAAAGTGTATTTGTACACATTATGTATATTAGAATCTTTGAAAGAAATCATTAGCACCATACAACCTACATTTCAGGTGTTGTTTAATGTTGTTAAAATTTGTGTAGTCTAGATTGTTGTTTCTATCAAAAAAACAGAATGACACCTGTAACTTTGTGTTGCCTGACATATAGAGTCATGGAACCGTGTTCTGAATGTAAAGGCAAAGGTTAAAAATAAACATCAGAATGGTTAATTGATGAACGAAAATTAATAAGTCCTGGTTAGTTAATATTTTGACTGTTCATTATCTTACAGTTTTCCTTAGCAACTGCAGCAGTCATATAGATAAGAATAGAAGTGCAGTTCCCACATCATTAAACATTGTTAATTCCCAGGGTTTTCAGACTGCCAAATCAATACATAATGTACACTGAAGGAAAACATTCCTTGGATACCTCATGGCTATTTTGACTATATGGGGAACTCATACTATGTTTAATTACTACCATATGCCTTGCAGAAAATTCCATATGCCTTTAGTTAAATGAGAGAAAAATCTGATTTCATATTAACCAGAAGAGGTTTTATCATTTTGCTTGCAAATGTGCATTGGGCTACTATTTTGTCATTAGTCCACATGAAAATTATCTATGAGACAAGGTAAATTGATAGGGTAAATATAAAACTGGCAGACTGTTTGTTAACTCATGTTGGGATTTTCTGAAGTAAGAGACATGAAGTCTGAGTGTGAAATATATGGCAAATATAAAACTTCACTGCTGTCCCTGTGTTTTTGCATACTACTCATTTTTAAAACGGACAATGTAATTGTCCATTTAAGTATGCTTAAAAATGGATGTAGGATTGTGAAAAACAGGAACTGTGTTCTGATATTCATGATCTGCTGTGGTAGAACTACTTTCAGACATAGAAATACTGGCCAGTTTTGGTTTGGGTTTTTTGGTGTGGGTTTTTTTTTTCTTTTCCCCTCTTTTTTTATTCTCCCTGTGGATTTCACATTGCTTTTGTTTATATTATTTAACTGGAAATTTTTCACCAAAAAACACACACACACACACACAAATTCTAGCAAATTGGACAATCAACATAGCCATGTTAGTGGGCATAAATTGGTGAGATATCACTGATATTTTACTTAGCACTTCATCTGAGCAGTTTAACAAACTATGGATTAATGAAAAAATAATGGAATAGTTTACTCTGATGGAAGTCATTGAAGATCTCAGTGTTTTCTCCATAGAGGAACTGATTACTGTAGGAAGTGACTATAAATGTTCCTGTTGTCACAAAATGAAATATATATATTTTTTAAAGTGTAGAACTGTGTAATGTAACAGTAGTTAGAAGTTTCAATGAAATATCTTTGTTTCTGAATGCCTGGTGATTAATTTAATTTGGTAATGGCATAGGCATTTTGGATTTTGCTATGTTTAATTAAGAATGCAATCAACAGTCAAGAGGCAGAGGTATGTCTGTCTTTAGGTAACTTGTGGTTGATTTTGTAACAAATGTTGATGATTAAAATGCTGTTTTTCAGTAGTTAAAAATTAAACAAACTGATAATACTGTAGTGTAATTTTATATCCCTGTATATGCATATCTGAAAGAGCTAATGAGCCATTAAATCATGACAGTGGTATGGAACAGACCTGAGTAAATCTATTGTTACAAATAGATATAAAGATACTATCTGCAGTACGGGAAGGAAAAAGAACTTCAGCTGTAAGGAGTACCATGAGCCAAGCCAATAATTTCAGTGAAAAGTGTATTAAATTATTAATATCACGACAAAACATCTAAAGAGTATAATCCCAAGTACAATTATTTCTTCACTATTTTAACATTTTCATGCCTTGGGAGTGGATAACAGCTATTAATATTGGATAAGGAAAATAGTCATCTTTTGTGAAGCTTTTCAAACAGATCACCAAGTGAAAGCTTCAGCTCTGCTAGCATTTGTAAGATGCTATTTATGGGCACATACTCATTGAGATAATTGAGGCTACTTCTGTATGCTGGAAGTTAAGTATGTGCTTAAGGATGTACTGAATTGCTCTTACTGCATCCTTTTTCTGTACTGTAGTATTGCTTTCAGCATATGTGCAGGGCAGCTGTGATTTTAGCAGATCTCTGCAAGTAGACGCACGATTTATACAATTACTTTTCTCTTTAGTGGCTAACCCAGACTACGAATAGCAGTCTGAAATGGAGCTTACTTGGTGGAAACTGCAATACAGCCATTCCCTAGAAGACTTCAGAGCTCTTTAGAACAATGTTTCTCTTTTTTCTTTCCATTCTGACCAGAACCAACTTGTTGCTGGTTCAAAGTAGAAGCAAGATGCAAATGCTTTGTGGCTTTGTGGTGGAACTCTGTGCTCGTTTGTTTGAGAAGTATCCACATAACCATAAGGAAAAAAGAGAAGTATCTCTCCCTTTTTATTACTTTAAAGAAACATAACATAAAATCTTAAATATAATTGCTAAAAAAAATCCCAAACAACTAAAGTTAACAATACAGCAAGACTTTTCAGCTTTTATTTTTGGCTGATGTTAAATTTGTCTCCCTTTATTATAGAAAAATGTGTGCAAGGGTTTCGTTTTGGTTGCTGATTTTTCATTTGTTTTTGGTTGGGTTTTTTTTGTGTAAAATATTCAGATTTATATTCTGCTTCTATCAGTCAAGTTACAGTAGTGTTAATGGTTAATCACTGATAGTTTGAATGGCCTGAGTGAAAACAGTGTAGGATTTGCTGTATGTGATTCTAATAACAAGGAAAACAGCTTCAAACCATCCTCTTTGCTATGAGGTTTACATGTTTAAGAGTGGGTTGTGTTACCTATATGCTGATGATAGGACTGAATACTGATCCTCTAGTTCAAAGGATCCTCAACCCAGATACCGAAACACTGTTAGCCAAAGCTCAAAGACTTAATAAAACTGGCTTGCCACTGTGGATTTCAAAGCTGCATACATGCAGGTTAGGGGAGGGAGAAGTGACAAAAGCAGTACTAGGTTTAACATTTTATTTCTTCTAATACATTGTATTCCTTTGCACTCAGTCCTTCATATTTACTTTCACTGCTATGTGGGCTATGAAAGAATGGTACTGATGCCTGTTGCTCTGAGGAAAACCTGTTCTTTTTGCTCCTTCAATTAGAAACACCGAGGGTCAATTGTACAGCCCAGTGATTTAAAAAAAAAAAAACAAAACCACCAACCACCAAAAAACCCCACCAAACATTTATCACAGAAATTAGATCAGATTCTATGAGCAGAAATCATAGAATTGAATCTTTAGTTATAATGTTATTCTAATTACATGAATCAAATGCTATTACTGTACATTTGCACACTTTTCATAGAAAGCAAAGCCTGTAACGATTTAGGTGCTGAAGGATTCAACTCTCAATCTGAATGTCTGTTCTGCAATACATTTGGAGTGTTTGCCAAATGTCTCAGAAACTTTGGCATAATTTCTACAACCCGAGTTAGTTCATGACACAATTTGGACACTGTTAATTTGAACAGTTAAAGTCAAAACTCTATTTATTTAAAATAAAAATTATACAGTCCTACTGGCAATTTGCAGTTTTAAAATTCACTAGTTAATTTAGCTGCTTGGCTTAGGAGGTAAAACTGCCTCTAGCCAGAATTCTTTCTCTGTTTTTCTGTGGAAATTGGATTGCTGTTTTCACCACTTGTCTTCAAATAATAATTACACTAAGAGTGCTCTGCACTCAGTGTAAATATCTGCCACTACAAACATAAAGAAAACATGGGGAAGAACTGAGATCTTCATGGAAAACCCATGCCTTACTCTGCTGCTGGAAGTGAAGTATTCCTTTGTCCCATTGACAGAGCACTGTTTTGTTTCCTAGCCACATAATCTATTACGGAATCTTATCTCCTGTTACAGACCAACTAGACTTGTGCTGCATCCCATTTTCGGTTTATGGTAGAAAGTTGAAGTGAATGCAGAAAGTATCAATATTAAGTTTTCTTCTTTGCAATGAGGAAAGAAAAAAGGCAGATCTGCCTCAGGATCGTCCCAGGGTCAACCTGCCTTCCCAACTACTGATGCTCTGTCTGGGTGATTACTATCCCAAGAATGAAACAAATTCCCTAGTTGTAGAGCAAGGGGGCTTCAGTGTTGCTTCTCCACAGTTCTACACAGTTGTGGAACACTCACATGTAATCTGACTGTATACATTCATGGTAATTTGTGTCATAGCTCTACTTCTGGCTGCACCAGGAAGATCTGAGGCAGAACCTTTCTGTGTAAGTTACGGCAAGAATAATGATGGCACTCTATGAAACCACATTGTCAGTCATTGCATATTTTCAGGGGGGACTGGGTGCAATTGATTAATGTGCCCAATAGTAACCTAGAACATTTGTTTAATAAGTGATATTCTCTTAGATTATTTCATACAAGTTTTCATAGGTCAAGAAAAGGTTTCCATTTCAAAATGGTGACCATCGCAGTCAGAACTAAAAGTTTAAAGACTGAAAAAAAAAAAAAAGTCTTTTAGATTAGACAGGAATGCCAAACAAGAAGATAAAAGGTCAAAATAAGGCACAGAAGCATGCAAATAAAAGCATGTGAGGTAAATAGTAGAAGGTGCCTAGGCGTTTTTCACATAGCACCATCACATTCTATTTTCTGATACAGGGATTTTTGTGGTTTTGCTGTATTTGAACAAATCTTGAGAGATGTAAATTGGTCAAATACCTAAATAGTAAGGACAGACAGAAAAAAAGTGTGTTCTATCTCAAGATACACTGCCTTGTTCAGCAACACTTCCATCTTTCTAGTTATGTTGTTGTATTAACATGCCTTTATTCTCATTTTTGGCTCTTATTAGTGTAGGAATTATGCAAAGGAGTGCATGTCTTATTGGACACTATAATCCTGACTGATATTTGACACTGCATACCTCTGATGAAGTAATCACCCGAAACAGAATTGTTCTTTCATTATAGGGAAGCAGCTTTAATTAACCATAGGGCATGATGAAAGTATCTTTAACTTTCCAAGATAGTAGATTGTTTCAGAAACACTACCTGTGCCATCAAATATAGGGACCATATCTTGTCACCAAATGTTGAGCACAGGTGCTACAGTGTCACCCATTTTTACGTCTTTTTTTCTAAAGTCTAATCAGGAATGGCCAAGTGCAGAATTTAGGTTTAGTTAAAGGAAATAATTGTGAAACACCACTGGAAAAAAAAAAAGAAAAACAAACCAAAATAAACTCTTAAAATTTTATTAGCCAAATGCTTTAAATCTACCCAAAAGCCTTTTCTTGGGTAGAGACAGAAACCATGATGGCAGTTTCTAGTACGTTCCTATTCCTAGATGACTGTAGTCCTTAACAACACCCAGGCATGAAGAAAGCCTTCAAAATTAATGAGATTTACAAGGACTTGGTACGAAATGAAGCTGCACTGGCAGATGCATTGAACCTGTTTCTTTTACAGCACTTCAGCAGCATTAAGAAGGCAGTGAAGTTTGGCTCAGTTTACTGTAGGACTAATAATAACACTAATAATACTCCTGTGAAACACTGATTAATAGATCCTCCTAGTCTATAAATTGAGGTTTGTTTACAAGCTTTAATGCAAAGTATTATTTAATGCAAAGTATCAATCCTTTTGATTTTACTGAAGAGACATACAGTGTAGAGGTTTTAAGTAATTTACTTGAGGATGTCCAGGAAATTATTGACAGGGGCTGAGACATACACAACACCTAAGCACTGTGTTCTTGCTACCACACCCAATTGCTCTATAGAGTTCCTATAGTGAAGACCTGCTACTGTAAAAGGTTTCCAGCTGGATAAGCAGAGTAGTTAAACCAGAAAAAAAAATCTCTTCGTTTGGAAATTTAGCATATTTTTGATAGATATGAGAATAGAAATTTTGGAGAGGAGGAAAGATAGTCTTGCCCAGGTCAGCAGATGCTATCTTTGAATCACAGTCTCTGTGATACACTCATCATGGCTGTTGAAAACGGTCACACAGTACACAATGCTTGCCACAGCCACCAGGGAAGATAGAAGACTTCCTATGAAGTGCATACCTAAGAATGTTTAGTAAAAAAAAACAATAGATTGTTTATAATGGATGTTTTGCAGGACCAGAGTTGTGGAAACTGTCCTGGATACAGTGAGATACAAGATTTGTTCATGTTGGAGACTTACTCTGATTTATGTTGTGAGCTTGAAGTGAGCAATATTTATGAATGTATATTAGATCAACAATATGAATTACAATTCAGGTTCACAGAATCATAGAATCAACCTAGCCTACCTCTTCAGATTTCTGTGGGAGGGAGAGAAGGTCTGGAGGCACAGAATCATAGAATCTGTCATGTTGGAAGAGACCTCCAAGATCACCCAGTCTAACCTAGCGCCCTAGCCAATCAACTAGACCATGGCACTAAGTGCCTCATCCAGTCTTTTCTTGAACACCTCCAGGGATGGTGCCTCCACCACCTCCCTGGGCATCCTATTCCAATAGCAAATCACTCTCTCTGTGAAGAACTTCCTCCTAACAACCAGCCTGTACCTCCCCCAGCACAGCTTGTTCCATTGCTGGTCGCCTGGGAGAAGAGACCGACAAGGTTGTTCAGTGACAGACAGGAGGAGTAGCAGTTAAGTGACAGATGTTTCATGAGGTAGAATTGATGCACAGCTTTTCTCCAGATACCTCCTTTTGCCAACTGCTGATATATGATCATATTAATTTTTTGTCATATTTGAGAGATATGTTAACAGACATGGATCATATTGTTCTTCCTTCTGTCCCAATATTGGTGGCACATAAGTATATTTTCTTTTGCAAATGCTATGCTCTCTCTGTGCCTCATCCACAACATCTGAAGGCATTCAACAGATGTTCATATCTTCTCTAAGGCCTTTTCATTTATATGAATCCCTAGCTACCCAAGAAGAAATTTACAAGTTTTCTCTCTGGGAGGGAAAAACGAATCACCTATCCCAGCTTTTTTCAGAGTGCTGAAAAATCCAGATATATTTTTAAACATAATCATATATGTCAGTTTATTAATAGATATATACAATTGCACACTGAAACATTAAAATAGTTATGAATATGCATATACTGCATTTCAGAATAATAAAAAATAGCAGTGTTTGAGACTTAAGGACTTTTCATAATCATTCTTAATAACAGTGGCACTATATATCTGTGCATGCTTGAAGTCAGTATACAGGATTTCACGATCTGTATGTATGTGAAACCATACATGCATGCACCTAACATATACAAAAATAAAAGTAGGCATACATAAATCCAATTTCATAGAATCATAAGAGAGAGCCTAATTCAGGAAGAGAGTAGTACTGAGGCTAGCTCAGCTAAAACATGTTTTTTTGAAGCATAAATCCAGTTTGTTTTGGTCTTGTTAGGGCAGTTTTGTTTTTTTTTTTTTTCCTAGCATTTAAGCAACTCAGTGTAAGAAATAGAACAATATGAAATAGAGCAATAGAATTGTTTAAAAGTTATTTTTTCTACTGGCTGTGGATTAGCTTTAGAATTAATTTGTTCAGGTGAAAAAAAATCACAGTCTTTCAGTATTAATTAGTTAATGCCAGACATTTTGTTTTATATTTGATCTCAGAATCCCTCTGAAACTCAGTTTCACTTACAACTAAAAAGTCATTGTGAAACTCTTCAGGAAATTTGCTGTACAATGATTTACATGATTAAAATGAGATGTCTAGCAAACATGCAGTCACTCACAGTCATGCAGTGAAAATTTTAAAACACAACCTTTCTTTGTATTATTATATATATTCTGGATGATAAACAAATATTAATCCTGTTTGGTGCAGTGAATCAAAATATATCAAGGCACAGATATATAGAGAAGGTCTTATTTCCCTGTAGTCCCTTGTGAAAAGATTTTGTAACTCTACTATGACAATTATAAGTCAAGAGCTTATGAAGGTTAGCTCTTACCAAAATAGTTTAATAAAGTAATGTTAGCAGTGTTCATACGATTGAATATCACAGAATCACAGAATGTTAAGAGGCTGAAAGGGCCTCTAGTCCAACCCCCCTGCCAGCACAAGATCTCCTATACCAGATCACACTGGAATGCATCCAGACAGGACTTGAATATCTCTGGAGAGGGAGACCCCACAACCTCTCTGGGCAGCCTGTTCCAAGCATTCAGTTCAAAGAATAAAATAGAGAAGCAATGCATTTAAAGCATATAAACCACCAAAATAACATTGACCGTGTTAATTAACAAATCAAAGTATATAAATGCTAGCAGTCATTTCTGGGTGGTACTAATCTCATACACAAATACATGTGTTTGCCTCCTAAAACTCTTTATTATTACAGTTGTGCACATCTGAGCTTTATGTTCAAATAGGAGAAGGCAGTTTGTTGGAAGAGTAGACTAACATTCACCAGCTAAGAATTGTTAAAATCTGCATATATATATATATATGTGTGTGTGTGTGTGTGTGTGTGTGTGTGTATGCATGCACACACATTTAAAGTATTCTAATGCTACACAGGCCAGTTATCATACATGAGGAAATGGGAAGAAGCTGTAAGTTGGCCAGAACTGGAAGTAATCTTTGGAGAGCTGTGTTCTCTTTACACCCATTTTTGAGGAAGTCAAACACCATTTTCCAAGAAAAATACAATTGACAATCATATCCATCGTCATCTGCACTAGTTCAGAAGCTCATTGCTTTATTTGTCTTGTGGAGCAATTTGTGATAATAAGTGTATGAGCAAAAGGTCAATGATTATTTATAGTTAAACTCTGAAGACCTAGGTTCAGGTTTTCTGTTCCATTTTCATTGCAACAATTGCTACTTTCTGTTTGGAATGGAACTATGCATTCTTTAATGAGAAAAAAACCCTTTGGGGGAATACTGATTCACTATAAAGCTCTATACATGATATAAAGAAATTACCAACTGCAGAAGTATAAAAGCACAGAAAAGTGCCTTTCTGTTTTTCATGTCAACATATTGCTTATGACACATTTTTGGTCTTAGATTCTGACGATGTCTAAATATAGGACCTTTTCCTCATTCAGAACAAGGCTGACAGTGTTTCTTTCATGCAGGATTGCTGCTTCCCTGAGCAGTTGTGCAGTTACCAGAGAAGGATGGACAGAGACACAGAATAAGTCCCTCAGCATATGCTGGTAGAATACAGTCATCAGTTACTCTCAGAGGTCTGCATCTTCAGGTAGTCCTGAAGATGTGTCTTGTTAGGAGGAAAGAAGGACGGGAAACTGTAACATGGCTGGGTGAATAACACTCAGGTTAGGTTAGATCTCAGTATCCTGTTACTTGATGGCTAAGCAGAGCATTTAAAGGCAAATATTTATATCCCAAAGAAACTGAATTAACAGTTGACTTAAAGATTGGCAACTACTGCTCATACAAATTTATTCATCTCTTAAGTCTTCTGCCCACATTTTTTTCTAACTAACCTTATGTTAGAAGATTACATTTAACCTTACATTTGTAGCTCACATTACATGAGAAATGTCACAGAACTAATCTTCTGTTCTATCCCTCTGTTAAAACATGTAGGTACACAGATATAAATCTCAGCCACTGAATTCATGCAAGTCCTTCTTCCCACTGTGCTGCTGTCTGTTCAGTCAATAGTAGCCAGTATTTGTCAAAGGCTGCCTCTTCTGCCTGATGAACACTTTGCAACACCTGCAATGGCAAGATGTCCAGCAGACCTATATGATGCCAGAGTTTGGGTGGGATGTTTTCCAGGATTATGGAAGAATAACATACAGTGCTTCTCTGCCAACCAGGAAAAGGTTTGCTCAAGGTTTAGCAAACACCATCTGACATCTTAGCTCTAGGCTGCTGTTAAGCTTAGAAAAAGAGGGGGGAAGGTGACATTAGAGTACAGATCTTCAGAAAAGGCTTAGCTTTTGTGATACAGAGAAGTACCTGCCTATACTGTTACCTTTTGCTCTAGTTTGCCTTCAGTAGTTCCAGTAGGCTAGCTGACCATTGTGTCCAGAAAGATTTAGTCTCAGTCAAGTCACATCCTTACATCAATGACTAGCATCATATATAGAATGTCCCTTTTTTTTCAGTAGAAATGCTATACCTTCATGTTTAAAAGATTTAAAGTGTAAATTCAGCTTTAGGAGCTTCCCACAGTACTCAATCTTCAGAACTGTTCCTGACGTCAGCTCATATCCTAACTCTTTTCTACTGTACTGATGGAATATGTATGACAGCTTCACTCAGCTACACAGAGATGCCTTCAAAGTACTGCTCCTTGTAAAGCAATGATGGAATCATAGAATCCACTAGGTTGGAAGAGACCTCCAAGATAATCCGGTTCAACCTAGCAACCAGTCCTATCCAATCAACCAGACCACGGCACTAAGTGCCTCATCCAGGGATTTCTTGAATACCTTCAGGGACGGTGACTCCACAACCTCCCTGGGCAGCCCATTCCAATGGCAAATCACTCTCCCTGGCAAGAACTTCCTCCTAACATCCAGCCTATACTTCCCCCAGCACAACTTAAGACTGTGTCCCCTTGTCCTGTTGCTGGCTGCCTGGGAGAAGAGACCAACCCCCACCTGGCTACAACCTCACTTCAGGTAGTTGTAGACAGCAATGAGGTCAGCCCTGAGCTGCCTCTTCGCCAGGCTAAACAACCCCACCTCCCTTAGCCTCTTCTCACAGGGCCTGGGTTCCAGGCCCTTCACCAACTTGTTGCCCTTCTCTGGACACGTTCTAGCACCTCAACATCTCTCTTGAATTGGAAACAGTACTCAAGGTGTGGCCTGACCAATGTTGAGTACAGGGGAAGAATAACCTCCCTTGTCCTACTGGCCACACTGTTCCTGATGCAGGCCAGGATGCCATTGGCTCTCTTGGCCACCTGGGCACACTGCTGCCTCATCTTCAGCTTACTATCTACCAGCACCCCCAGGTCCCTTTCTTCCTGGCTGCTCTCGAGCCACTCAGTCCCCAGCCTGTAGCGCTGCTTGGGGTTGTTGTGGCCAAAGTGCAGAACCCTGCAGTTGGCCTTGTTAAATCTCATCCCACTGGCCTCTGCCCACCCATCCAGCCTGTGAAGGTCCCTCTGCAGGGCTCTCCTACCCTCCAACAGATTGACACCTGCTCCTAGCTTGGTGTCATCTGCAAACTTGCTGATGCAGGACTCAATCCCCTCATCCAGATCATCAGTAACGATGTTGAACAGGCCTGGGCCCAGCACTGACCCCTGAGGCCCACCACTAGTAACTGGCTGCCAGCTGGATGTGGCATGTCATGTTTTATATAATTATTCTTGTAAACAAAATTTTCTATGAACTTAAGTGAATTTTGCAAATACCAGTCAGTATCAGTTGTTAAAGAGTAAACATTATTTAGTAAACGACTGCAGTTAAAGGCAACTGTGCTTAAGAGAACAGCCTCTAAAGAAGCTTAGTGTTTGTGGCTAACGTGCAATGCATGCCCACAGCTCTCAGAACACTCTGCTTCTTCTTCCCATTCCTCTCCTGTTCATTTTGCTTTGCTGATGGGCAAATTAGGTGAAGAAGAACTTATGAAAGTCAGTTTTCTGTACCTGGGGCATTTGTTGTGTTCAGGATGAGGAACCACCGTGTCATATTGAAAAGGTGATTGCCACAACTACTTGGATGCGGAGCTCTGTGAGACCCTGATTCGAGAAGAGCGCAGTATGGAGCCCAGCTCCGCAGGAACCTGCTGTTTTCCAAAGCTTTCTCGAGGCCTTTTCCAAGTTTTTCCCCCTTACTTTGGGGCTCTCCTGACCGCAGACCCTCAGGAGGGCGCCGGGAGGCGGCAGACGCCCAGGAGGGCGCCGGGAGGCGGCAGATGCGGCAGGACACGTGGCGTACGTGCAGGCTCGAGGGCGACGCAGCGGGGGCGGTGCCGGGCGCGTGGGTGATTTAAAAGAGGAGCAGCGGCGGCCTGAGACCCTGGTAGTAGACCAAACCTGATGAGTGGGAGGAAGGCTGCGGGTGTCGTCTACCGGGACTTCAGCAAAGCCTTTGACACCGTCTGCCACAACAAGCTCCTGGCCAAGCTGGCAGCTCGTGGCTTGGACAGATGCACTCTGATGTGGGCCAAGAACTGGCTGGAGGGCCAGGCCCAGAGAGTGGTGGTGAATGGTGCCACATCCAGTTGGCAGCTGTCACCAGTGGTGTTCCCCAAGGATCAGTGCTGTTCAGTGTCTTTGTCAATGGTCTGGACCAGGGGATTGAGTCCTCCATCAGTAAGTTTGCAGATGACACTCAGCTAGGATCAGGTGTTGATCTGTTGGAGGGTAGAAGAGCCCTGCAGAGGGCCCTCCAATGATTTGCCATTGGAATGGGCTGCCCAGGGAGGTGTTCAAGAAAAGAACCTGCCATGGTCTAGTTGAGTGGACAGGGCTGGGTGCTAGGTTGGAGTGGATGGTCTTGGAGGTCTCTATTCCAACCTGATTGATTCTATGATTCCATGACTCTGTGCCTCCAGACCGTCTCTCCTTCCCACAGAAATCTGAAGAGATAGGCTAGCACAGAGGTGTGCACACTATGTTGAATTCAAAGGATGTGGAGGCTTCACGGGTTACTTGTATAGGCTGCAGAGTAAGGAGAGAAGATTAGTCTGAAAAATTCCAAGCAGTTGCTTTTCCTTCTGAAGATGTGGAAGGAAAGATCCTCCTGCCATGTGCCAATATCTACTGTAGAAGTGCTTTACCATAGGGTAAGAGATTCGGCTGTGGGTAACTGGAGGGATAATGATATATTTTAAATTCCAGGTATAACTTTGTAATTTCTCTCAAAAAAATAGCAAGGACTGCACTGTTACTGCATTGCATTGGGTAGCTTTGTGTCAGTGGCTTCTTACTGCCTCAGTTGCTGGATGGATACTGTGGACCAGGAAACTGGCAACTGCCAATCAGAGCATTATTTTATGGATTGTCAATGATTTTTTATTGCCAGATGTGTCTAAAGAAGAATGTATTTTTCTCTTTTTTTTTCTCAACCTAATAGTTCAGTAATTTTATTCACCTCTAAGACTCCATTGTCTCCACAAAAATAGTAAGTTTACTGCTATAGGATACTATGTAGTTTAACCAAATGTAGTATGTATGTTATAATAAATCATCTTCTCTTCTACTGTTATGCTAAGTTAAGTATTTTCTGGTGTGTGTCTCAGTCAAATTAGTGAAAGTTAGTAAGGTATTCAAAGTAATAATTGTTCAGTTAAAGCACAGTTTTCTGAAAAAAAATATTGTGACAATTTATTTTCCTGGTATGAATTTTTCTTACCAAAGGGAACCCCTGATGATGGGGTATGGTCCTTGGGTTTTTTTGTGTTTTCTTATCTTTTTTTTTTCCTTCATTTTTCCTTTTCTTTTTCACTTCAGTGGTTTAGAGAGTGAGTATTGCAAATTTTAAGTTGTAAGTAAATTGTAAATTCAGTTAATGTGGGAAATTCATCTAACACACTAGGAAAAGAAGTCAGGTTTACTGTTTCTTATTATGCTGCTAAAGAGAAAAACTAGTTTTCTAAGATATTTGCAGCTATCAATCCTGCAGTGTCTGGTTGTGACTTGGGTTGCTTTTGTGTTTTTTTTTTTTTTTTTTTTTTTGGTGAGTTTTTGGGTTATGGTTTGGTTTGTTTTTTTTTTTTTTCCCCCCCTTCTCTTTTCATGCATCTGTATGGTATTAAAAATCCTAAGTGGCACCACAGTGACATGTGGAGACACTTGCTATCTTGAAATATCCTGGATTGTTACTGGTTTTGCACTATGCCCTGCTTCTTGGGGTTCATCTGGTTTTGAATCTAGAGTGTGATGGCTCTTATATAAAGAGAGATGATTCTCTAATGACTCTTAGTCATTTCAAGTTGAAACAAAAGTTCTTATTTTTAAAGAGTAGAGTCCCCAGCTGGAGTTAAGTAGCACTAGTCAATTCATACTAACTTTTAATTTACTTTAATTCTGGATTAGCTCTGGCTAACAAGGATAAAATTCAAAATGAAAACAAGACAAAACCATAAAACCAATCAAGGAAAAAAAAACAAACCCAAATCCACAAAAATACCAAAAGGCAATTTTAAAAACAGGCATAAAAATTCAACCAAAGAAATAAGCAGTACAGAGAAAAGCAACTATGAAAATGCAAGCATGTGACTTGAAATACACACGAGGAACAGATGTGGCAAGGAAAAAGGCGCTCACTTCTGTACTTCCCAAATAAAATCACACCCTAAGCCTGTGGGTGAGAAACTTGCTGTAAATTGACCAGATTATTATATGGTATCATATAATATGTTTCAGAGATTTCTGTTTGCACCGCCCAGAACGCCAAGACTTTGAATCTGTTTTTTGAGCCCCCAGGCTATTAGAAGCAGCTGTGCAATGTTATTACAGATTTCAGATACAATGTGGTGGACCAGTCAGATTTGATGGTGGTTGTCTGCTTACACAGATTAAAATTAAGATAAAATTATTTTAATTAGTGAGCTAATGATGCTCTAGTAGTTCAGACATAGAGATTAGGAGTCCTTACTTTGTGTGATAGTAGGTGATGGGCAAATCTTCATACTACCAGTGTCCAAAGCAGACACTAATCTGCTATCGGAAGTGCATACGGCATTCAAGCATTTGCCACTACTAGAGGACTGCAGCAGTGCTGTGTGGAGCTACATCTTGCTATGTTTTTATTAAAATATTTTTTTTCTGTTACTTCTAGCTTCTGAGTCAGACAATGCAAGACTTCTTCCAGTAACGTGGGGCTTTGAAGGGCTTGCTAGGAAACAATGAACTAGGTTCCTGTTGATGGAGCAAAAGGCATTTCAGACAGTGACTGCCTCCAAGCACATGAATGCATGCAGTGTTTATGTGTTGAGCTATTCTGACAAACATTGGGAGAACTCAATACCATTTCCTACACAGGGTGCAGTAAACATTTTTTGGTGTAAAAGAAATATTTTCTGAGTGAGTCATGGAGAAGACAGAGGTACTTTTGGAAATACAGAAAAGGTCTTCACTTGTGGGATGAACCTTGGATATAAAACCTTAACTGTTTATCTGGAAAAAAATGTAACTAGTATAGGTGTTGGAATCTCATGAAAGGAGAGAGATATGGTCCCAGGAGTTAAGTGGCACTCTGCTCTCAGATTTACTTTAGCTTCCTGCAAGGTGCTGTTTAACACGCGAAGTACTAGTTATGAATCTAAAACCTCTGAATGGAAAGGTGCTCATTCATATGAAAGGCTTTCTCCTGGGGGCATAGTATGCTTGAAAGAAGGTATACGAGCTGGAAACTCATTTAAACATCAGGAAGTAGACAGAAGGCGGAGTGTTACCTGAACTAATAGTCCCAACATTGGCTTCTTCAAGGTGGGCTGCATCTCTGGGTATTCACTTTCTGAGCAATGAGAGGGAAGATGCTAGTGGGAGCTCATAAATATCACAGTAGTAATGCATAGTAGTTCATTAGTTAGAATATATGTAGAGGGCTGGGTGAAGAGGAGCTTTTTTAGAAGCAGACTATTTTATAACTGTATTTTAAATGTGTCATGGAATGCCTAAAGCAAAAGATAGCATTTCTTTTCTATCATTTTTTTTTTGTTGAAATAAATGAATGATTTATTTACTTGCTATCTTGGTTGTATGTCTTCTTTCTGTGGATCCTTGTCAGGATGTACTTCAAATGGATATTTTTAGAGAGCAATGTTGGTCTTGGGGAATAATTGAAGCATAGAAGTAGGTGAGTTACATGTCCCTGTAGTTGGCCTTTGGACTTTTTAAATGTCAGTTTTTATAGTAATTTTGTTACTTGAAAACATGCCGTGGTGATTAAGTGTTCACATCTTTTATCCCAGAAAATCAGTTCCCATCTTGCCTTGATCAGTCAGGAATACTGCAAGCCTTACTATGTTGTGTTCAGCTGTCTCTGTGCTATACATATAACAAGAATAGGATAATTTTTTCCATCTGACTTTCCTTCAGTCTGGTTTTGTCTCTACTTTTGTTAATGCAGCTCAGGTAGTATGACTCAAGGGAGTCTAAATGCACGCCTTCTAAGTATGCTTATGAGTATTTGTCTAATTTGTGTGTTTATTTTGACTGTGACTTGTCTGCACATGTGTTTGTGTATTTATTTGCACGCCTGCATGTACTTGTCAAACTACCTTCCAGAGTTTGCTTCAAATGAGTTGGACCTGGTTTTCAATCTTGTACCGTTACTTTGCTTTAAAGGACTTGGAGCAAATAAAGGTAAGTGAAGGAACAAGTGCAATGCAAGGGTGTTTTAATATTGAGTAGTCTAAATGAACAGGTTGATGAAATAAATAAAACTAGGTATTTTTCAGTGACCAAAAAAATCACAGGGCTGTCTTTGAACAACAACAACAAAACAGATAAAAGAGTACAGGAACTGGTATTTCATTGCTGTATATTGGCATGAGTTGACTGACTTCAGATGATTATCTCAATTGATGTTTAACAAACTTCATCTCCAAGCAAATCAAATCACTCCCTGAGATAATTAAAAATAGAGGTAATAGTTAACTTCCTGTGTCAGAGCATGAAAATGTTGTTCTGGATGCTGTAAATGTTCAGGCAGAAGTAAATGTAAGAAGGGAATACCTTTATTTAGACAATACATAGCCTAAACACCTTGAGAGTGTGACCCTCACCTTCAAAGCTCCATATACTAGGATATTCATGACATGATATTTTCCAAGATGATTGTACAAGCTTCTTAAAAATCATGAGGTGAGATTGCAGGAGATCTCTAAATATTTCTAGGAAATTCTAGGGAATGGATCTTAAAGCAACACTTCCCAGAAACTGTTGACTATTATAATCCAATTTAATTTGTGCAGTTTAATGAATTTGAGTCACTTTATTTTAGTCAGTGTTGTAATGACTTCATAACATTTGATAGCAGTACATTAAGTAATGGACATATGAAAAAAGTAGATACATCCTCAGCTTTTAAAAGCTTTGTGAAATACATGTTTGTATAGAAAAATCACTGCTGAAATTCTAGATTACTGATGTGGCAGTTCTTTAACTACAAGGTCAATTTCCAGTATAAATAAAATTCCAAAACAGACACAATAGTGGCACCATTGATTTTTTAAATTTTTTTTTTGTACTAGTTTCATTCACAAGTAGGTTGTACTGCACTGTGAATAGATCGAAGCACTGATATAAAATGGATATAAAAGCAATACTAGACCATCATTGCCAAGCTTAGTAAGTAAAGACCAATCCTTACTTCTGACTTTCAAAGGTCAGGTGTGTAGCTGTGCAGGTACTGGTATATTTTAACATTTTTTCTAATGGTACTCCCTCTTTTTCTTAGTGTGCAGGGCAGAAGTCTGGGTCTGGGTCAATAATTCTGGTCTTTTTTTTTTTCTTTAACTAACATTAACTAACTTTCATGTCATCCTTCTCTTGAATGACCCTGTTGAAGCTGCATCCCAAAATAGGTTGTTGGTATATTTTGTTATCATTTTCCTATATAAAGTTATACTAATATCATTAATGAAAATATAGAATCTCATCTTCTCCTGAATTGGTTTGTGAAAAAGTCCTCTTTGGATTGCTGGTGCTTTTTTCAGCTTTCCCTGATAAATTTTTTTTTTTTTTCTCTAAAGAGGTTTAATTTCCTGTATTAAATAGGATTTTCCTGCTAACCACTGCTAGATGGTCTTGCTTTACCATACTTCCTTTTCAATTAATATTATTTTTTTAACCTTTTTAATTAATAATGTTTTTTTACCTTGATTTATTCTAAAATGGAACAATTAAGATAAAGGAAAATTAAAAAAGCACATCAGCACACAATGATTTAGGTGTATTACAGTGATTAGATGAAACATAAAAAAATCATACATTGAGCTAAAATTGAGACTTAAATGAAAGCAAGTGCTTCTGGAACAGATCTCTGACATACACAAACATAATAATGAAAACATGCCTGACACACAGGAGAAATCAAAAGCAAGGTTAAGAATTGTGCAATGTCTTTTAATAATTAGCTGCATTCTTCCCCCAGCCCTGCCTCCACTGCAGAACTCAGGAATAATTATGTTTCCCAACTGTTTCTTTTTCCTTACAGTACTTGGGGTGTATAGAAGTCTTACGCTCAATGAGATCTCTTGACTTCAATACTAGAACACAGATTGCAAGGTAAGACTTTGTACAAGCATGGTTTTTAAAGTAATTTCTGAGCTATGTCAAGGACAGAAGGCTAGCAAAACACATAGTAAATAACTTTTGGATACCGTCAGTCCATTTAAAAAAATGTGTTTTACAGGGATATCTCTCACCTGGTATTATTGTAGCTGTATCAGAGCCTTAAGGATATTTTCTCTGTAATCTTTTGATGTGCCAGAAGTTGCTTTTAGAAAATTTTCACCTGTTTGTCGTGGCAAATAAGGCACTTATCTAGGTACCAATTTCATGACATTTAAGCCATTGAGAATTAAAACATATTCAACTATTGTCAAAATTAATCAAGGGATCTGTTCTGTAGCCATGTATTTATAGGTTTTATTGTAATTTCTTATGAAAAGATATGAGATTGCAAACTGGCCATACAAAGGATGTAAATGAAAATACCACCACGGTGACACCAGAGGCAAATGAAAGGATTGTCTTTTCCAGACTGTATGTAAGAAGCAAAGAGTTTGCGTTAGGTTCTTATTATAGTTATTTTAAGTCTGTCATGGTATTTTTGTAGGAGTAGTACATAAGTGCAGCACTGTCTTAAGAAGTGTCCATGAATATTCTTTTTCCTATGAGGCTTTTCTGAGAACTGTAGGAGATAGTGTTTTGCAGGCATTTTTGCTTGAAAAGCTGAGCCCATTGATTTCAGAGAACTGTAGCACTGATATCTTCTAGCAACTGGAAACCATGTTTTCAAATTCTGGCAACAAGATAATGTAGTGCCTTCTGAAGGAACATATATCAAGTGGTATGACTGTGTACAGTGCTTGAATTCTGCCTGTTTGAGGTGTCTGACAGTTGCTGATTATCATAAACCATTTGTCTTACCACAGACAGTTAAGCATTTATTTTATTAAATGAGAAAAATTATTTGCATTTAGGTTCAGATGCTGCTTCTACGGTTTGTATGCATTGCCACTGAGTTCACTTGCATACAGCAGCTTTGAATTTGACTTTGTCAGTTCTCACAAAGTGTTATTCATTAATTTCTCAAGATACTGTGTTGATGTAGGGTGTAAAAGCACAAGGACAGTTAAACAATAGAATTCTGCGCTTCAAGCAATATAGACTATGGAGGCATTTGAGAGTTTTACTACTGTACTTTTAAAAATTCCTTGTGTACATTTCTGTGGTATTTGCAGCAGTGACCTTTTAAAATTATTTCATATCTGGGCAGACTTCCAGTTCCAGTGCAAGTGGCGTGTTTGTGTTTACCACCCAAAGTTAAATGATATCGTCTTATGAAATAGTTATGACAGTTGTTGTTTCTGTATTCTGTACCCAAAAGTAACCTGGATCTGGCTTTATTTTTCTGCATAATCTTTTTCACTGTATGTCTTCATTAGAATACTATTGCACCTTTCTTATTCTGTAGCTTAAAGGTGCAACTCCAACATTGATATTTAGCCATCTTTGCTGATCTAAAGCAATATGGTCTGCACAAATGAAGCGTCTTTATCTCAGAGTTCCCTGAATACAAAAGTTATTATTGGGTGTTCTACCGTGAAACAAACATAGAATTATGTATATATGTTATTGTTGAATTTATGTCCTATTTGATTATGTGGTGGGCATTTTCTTGGTTCATCTTCATCTGACCACCCCTAGAGCAAGTAAGAAGCTATATATTCCTGTTTTGCTTGTTATTTTGAACTTTTGAATTTCTGTTTATTATAAACCAATGGAGAGTCATCATTCTGAAGCTTTTTTTTTTCTTTTTTTTTTTTTTTTTTAAAGTAGGAGTTTTTAGGTAACTTTTGACTTAGGCTCTAGCATTTTAATCTGCATTTCATTAATGCATGTAGCTCTAGAAATCCCTTTGCTGTGTGTTACGTACATGCTTTGTCAGGTCTCTTCCAACCTGGTTAATTCTATGATTCTATGATTTCATATACAGACCTACTTTTTACTATGAAAACATTATTAAAGAATTACTGAATTTCATACTTTCTGATTAGCTTGCTCATGTGCATTAAGAAACATAATATAGAACTTGAAGTAAGCATTGAATTAATAAGGCTGACGTTGTGACATTACAGGCAGCACTTCCTTCCTAAGAAGACACCTGGAACCAAATAATCTGTGTTGCCCTTTGATTACAAATAAAATAAAAGTGTCTGAAAGTTACATTTGTGTCTACTATGCCATATATTTATATTTAGGTATTTCCGTAGCTGATTTCTCTGCAGCCTGCCACCAGTAACAAAATTGTCATTGTAGCCTGATGCCTGGTGATGAAGCATGACTGAGATGGGTGTGTAGCAATGTTCGCTGTGACTGCTCCAGCAGATCAACCTAGATCCATGGCCCCAGTAAAAGCTTCTCTGTGTATGGGGCTATGTAAATATATTTGTGCTGTTTCACATAACTGTAGAAGCAGAGGTCAAGACAGCTCTAATCCCTTTCTGACCCATAACTGTACAATCAATCTACTGCATATATGATACTTGTTTAATCTGCTATTTTTTCCAAGACCTTGCAAAACTGGTTGTAGAAGAGTGTGATCTGTGTTGGGTTAATATGGCTTCTGGTATTATGCAGTATTACTAAGTCTGATTGAAAACCAGTTAGAGAAGAAGAGCTAAGTTACTTGATTTAATGAGGAAGTCTGGATGCCTCTTTTCCTAATAAGCATGCATTGAACCTGACACATACAAAACATTCGTTTTCTAAGTACTGCATCACTTCCTTGTCACTGCCTGCTTGCTTAGCCTGGCTTTTCCTCCATGTTACAGAGTTCAGCCATAAGAAGTCATCCACTAGGAACCCGAAGTTTGCCTCTTTTCTGTCTTCCATTTACTGCATATATAACTTTATGTCTCTGCTAGCTTTGAGGAGGAACAAACAGACAAAGTAAGATGAGCAGCCTTGGTTCTCAGCAGAAAGAACTTCTGTGGCTTGTTCATAGTAAGATGAAATCTGTAGTCTCTGGATTAGCTGCAAGCTTTGGACATTGTTTTGGAGGAACTATTAGCCCCAGTCACAGAACACTCCATGATTGAATGAATTAGAGTGTAAAGAACACTTGAATTGTTGGGTGAATGATAGAAATGATTAAAAAAAAAGGCTAGGATTTCCAGGTATCTATCGAATTTTAAATAAGAAGATAATGGGAAAGAGTTGTTTGGCTTTGAAAATCACAGTTGTTATAATTGATACATTAAGAAAGCATATACATTACTCTCTCTGTGTGTATATAGACCAGTCTGGTCAATGGAGAACTCTGATTTCAACTCCAGTAGCTAGATTGAAGCCCTAGTGTAAACAGTTTGGTCAGTGATCTTTCTTATCATGCTAACATGAAAAATCAGCCTAGGCCATTTAGTGCTGTAGTTCCTGTTCTGTAACTTATTTTTGGTTTGCCTATTCTCTTTTTGTAAATTGTTAAAACTTGCAATGATACATTTTTCTTCGTGTGCAATCAGTAAGCAAGCACTTTCTCTTGTCACATTCTTCATCAGATCTTAACAATCTTGGTGGTGCCTGAAAAGAGGTATTGTCATAATTTTGAATCTGATTTGAGGAAAAATGAATAGCCATGTACAACTTACAGCAGGTTTTTGTTTTTTATGGTTTTTTTTCCTGTTATGGTTATGCATTTGAAGTATCAAGATTCTAAGAGAACTAGAGTAGTATTAATCAGTTGCATTCTTTTTTTCCTGTAATAAATGTGATGTCATGTGAATTCTTGATCAAATAAATGGATGTGCAATCCAAAGGTCAGCAGTTATGTGTGATGATAAATAAAAGCTAGCTAAATCCACATGTTGCATCGTAAATTATCCAGTGATAACTCTTGTAACACATGTGATGTCAAGATGACTTTCTTGGGCAGCAAGATGAACAGAAGTGTTTCATTTCCAACGTAGTGGAGTAACAGGAGGACTAGTAGGCAAGACTGCTGAGTTAACTCCGGGTAGCAAGCGGTCCTAAATTCATCTGAAACCCACCATCGCCGTCACAGCAAGGGGCGAATCTTAACCTTATATGGCCAGGCCCTTTGTGCCCTCAAGCTGTTTATTTAAAAAAAAAAAAAAAAAAAAAAAGAGATTAAAAAAATCAGGTAAAATTCTTTTGCAACACGTTCAAGTGTTTGCGGTTCATGTAATATGTTCGTATGCTTACTGTTCAACCTGTTAGAGCATAGTGTGTCTTCACTACTGTGTTGTATGCATGAGCGTAGTTATGCACTGGTTTGAATTCAAATGGTGTTGCATGCACTGTTTGTCATACAGCAGTGTCTGGACCACGAGGCTGCATGTTCATTGGTTTTTAATTGAATGTAATCAGTTTACAGCATGCAACTTCAGAAAGTCACACCTCCCCATGATGAGTAAAATATTGTATTGCATGCTATGCTGTGTTAATAGCAAGCAGATTAGAGGACTTTGTATCAGCAGTGGACCCGAATCCAAACTCTTATCCTAATACCCTGTGAATTCTGCTGGGATGAACAATTTAAATGAGATATGTCTCCAAATCTGAGGCTTGAATTTTGTGAAAAGCAACTCCATTTATACCAATATCCCAAGCTACTGGAGGGGAGATGGTGGAAATCAATTTTTTAGAGCTGGTTTTGAGTCCAATGCTAAAAAATATGAATGAAGTTCAGTTGATACAGCATTGTGTTCAACCATGTCTGTATTCATTGCAGAAATTCACTGTCAGCAAGCATCACTACAAAAGAGGATGGAAGACACTGAAAAGGAAGAATGTTTCCTCTGTGATTTTTGAGGATGGATAGGTAATGTGCTATCAGCAGTGAGTTCTGTATTCAGTCTTCTCCTTAACATGCCCTTTTGCTTGGAAGGTGAGTGTGATTAATTTCTGCTTTCTGCTGTGTGGACTCTGGATGTGGGTTAGTGCATAGGGCATGGTGTTTAGGGGAATTACTTCATGGCCAAAGCTCTGGGAAGCACAAGGTGCAGACTACTGCTTAGTTCATCAGGAAGATGACAGACATGTTGGACCAAATGGATGCCATCCAGAGGGACCTTAACAAGCTGAAGAGAGTCATGAGGTTCAATAAGAACAAGTGTAGGGTCCTGCATCTGTGTTGGGGCAATCCTAGGCACTGATGGGCTGGCCAGTGACTGGCTTTAGAGCAGCCCTGAAGGATAGAACTTGGGGGTGCTGGTAGATGAGAAGCTCAACATAAGCCACCATTGTACACTTGCAGCCCAGAAAGCTGCATCAAGAGGAGTGTGAATCAAAAGAAGTGTGGCCAGCAGGTCAAGAGGGGTGATTCTTCCCTTCTACACTGCTCTTGTGAGACCTCACCTGGAGTACTGTGTCCAATTCTGGAACTCCTGTTATAAGAAAGATATGGACGTGTTGGAACGTAGAGAAGGACCATGAGGATGATCAGGAGCACCCCTCCTGTAAGGACAGGATGAGACAGCTGGGGTTGTTGAGTTTGGAGAAGAGAAGGCTCTGGGGAGAACTTATTGTGGCCTTCCAGTATCTGAAGGGAGCCTACAAGAAAGCTGGCAAGGGACGTTTTAGGGTGTCAGGTAGTGGTAGGACTGGGGTAATTGATCCAAGCTAGAGAAGGGGAGATTTAGATTAGACACTAGGAAGAAGTTCTTCACCATGAGGGTGATGAGGCACTGAAACAGGTTGCCCAGGGAGGTGGTAGAAACCTCATCCCTGGGCATTTTTAAGGCCAGGCTGGATGTGGCTGTAGGCAACCTGATCTAGTTGAAAGTGTCCATGCCCATGGTAGGGGCAGTTGGAACTGCATGGTCTTAGAGGTCCCTTCCAGACCTGACCATTCTGTGATTCTGTGAAGCAGGATTCTCAGAAGTGAATGGAGACGGCTTTATATTTTTTCTAGTGCACCTCTAACTGAAGCAATGACAGCTATGCTGCTTGATACTGTAGGATAACTATTTACCTTTTTAGTTAACTGTCATTAGCACAGAAATGAGTTGGAATAAATAGGGTTTTGTATGCTTAGCTTTGAAATCTTTAATTTTCATTGTAGTATTAGTGGGGAAAATGTTAACTAGTATTTGGATTAATTTACTAATATATGGTAATGCAAAGCCTGAATGAGAGTTATTAATTGGGCTTCTCCATTCCACTTACTTTTGTGAGAAAGCAAAGAGCCTCTCAGGGGATGGAGAGGTTGAGAAATGAAAGCTGATGGTCAGAGAAGCAGTTAAGAGTATATCAGTATACTCCATATGGTTCTGCAGAGGCAGAGAGCAAAATGATCTTAACTTTAAAATGCGAATCACAATGAAAACTTAACTACTGCCTGGCACCTTGGAAACAGAGACTTCCTCAAGTTCCTCTGCTAATAGCAGCTAGCAGTGTGTTTACATAAAGAAATGAAGGCATGAGGCATTTGCATGTTTTTCGTATGATGTGTCTGCTTCATTGCTGCTGCATGGTCCTCTTCGATAAGTACAGTGTGTGTGTTTATGAGGTGTCATGTACCTCACGGGGTTATTCCAATGAGCAGTGGTAGAAATGTAATCCTTTAATAAAAATCTTTTGTCAGATATTTATCTCCAAAGTTCTGCTTTGGACATAAAGACAGCTAGAGGCTGGTGACAAATATTAGACTATTTTTTTTTTTAGTTTTATTTTTGTAATGTTTCCTGTGGCTTTCTTTTGAATGCTTGCTATGGGCTAATCTTTGAGAGAAGGAACTATAGTAAACACCTGAGGCTGGACCCAGTTTGGAGGTTACTCTGATCCTAAGCAACAAAAGACAGTTTTAATTTCTTTCTCTCCATGTCCCTGACTGTTACCAATAGGAAGATAAATTTTATACAGATAATAAACACATAAAAATAGAAGAGAAATAATTATAAGGATAAGCAAGAAAGGTGAAAAACAGACTGAATATCATAACAGAAGCTAGAAGATTGAGCTATCTAATAGATGTAAATCTCTATGTATTTTTAGGGTTTTTTTGGGGGTTATCATTGACTTTGCTTTTGGCAGATAGAGGGTTGTGCAGAAGGAAGCTTTCTGCAGGTGTGCATTCAATGTGAAGGTTTTGTGTGGCCCCATAAATCCTGCAACAAGCATTTAAAGACATTTACTTTTTGAAAGATACCCCAGATTTTGGACCAAAAGTGCAAATAATGGCTGCCTGCAGACTTACATGACTGTGCTTTCAGCAGTAGAGAAGCAGTTGTAAGTCTCCGTGGCACTGCCACGCATTAGCCATAGCTCTAAGTAAAAAAATGGAGACGTTTTCTCCAGTTCAGCTAAATATAAATCGGACTGTATGTGCATGCAAAGTGAAGAGATAGATCTAAACAACATGTTCTACTGGATAAACAGTTTCATTCTACTTTTCTAAAAATAAGACCGTTTTTTCAGAACTACTGTACTGGAGGAAGTCATCAAGATCAGGCAGAATTCTTTGTTCCTGAAGAATGGAACTGAGTTTCTGAAACTCACTTGAATGTTCTAAAAGAAGGTACAGACTGTACTGAAATTGCCTCAAATAGTATTTAAAGTTATGTTATTTATAAATACTGAGAGCAGAGATGTCAGTGAGCATACAAATGGACAAAAAGTTTCTTTGGCAGTAAAAGCAAAAGGTTCCTCTCAAGTACACTGGCTTCTGTTAGCAGATTGTTGTCCCACACTGAAGATGAAGGAGCTTATAAATAAAACAACACTGCATAGACTGTGTGCTACATACCTAAATAGCATGTGATACTCTTTAAGTTGCCAAAGCCACCCTTTCTACTGTAAAAAGTTTATTCAATAAACCAAAAATGAAGTTGGCCTGCTTCCTTTCATCTTCTGCTTGTAGATTTTCTACATGTGAAAAGACTCCATTTCAAGAAACAAGCTAAGGAGCTGAGGGGAAGAAAAGGAGTAGCCATCACCACCTTGCACGACAACTGACAACAGCTTGCATACCACATCTTCTGATGTCGCCTTATTCCATAAACCTTCTCTTCAGGCTTTCCATCACTTTTGTGATTAGAATAGCTCTTACTTCAGTCAGATGGGTGTGACAAATGGCATCACTTGGGCTTTGCACCACGTTTGGAGGGAGCTCCCATGCAGGGATATTCCCTGCAAGGCACTCTGAATTTATAGCAGTAGGCGCACCCACACCCTGCAGTTAGCCTCCCCTTCTTATTCAGTCTTACCCATTCTGTTTTCCTTAGCTACTACTTCCCTGTCGGGCTGCAGCTCTCCATCTCCCAGACATGGGCCGTTTGCAGTTGGTGTCTAAAGTTCTGTAAAAAACAGTATACTGATTTAATCTTCAGAGCTTGTGAATGTCTTTTGTGCTACTGTAAAGAGCACATGCTCATTTTGTCTGTATTGCAAGTGGGCAGTTATTAAATGGCTTTCTAACGATGTATCCTTGGTCTCTTTTTTAATTTTATTTTTCAGAAGCAAGGATTTTTAAAAAATATTTACTGTAAACTTTGTTTCTACTCAGCAACTACCAGTGCACTTGGTAATGGTTTATGAATTAGTTTTTAAAGTTGGCAAGAATGCAATGCTGTTAAGAAATAAACAGGAGCCTCCTGTTCAATTTTTGTGCACATCTCATACTTTCCTATGATGTCCCATGAAAACCTACCCTCTGAAGGTGGCAAAGATAAACCTGGGAACTATGGGATACTTGAAGATATCAAGAAGAGAATATTAATAGGTTTTAAGTCTTGTCATACCAAGCACTTAAAACTAAAAACTAGACATGGTTTCTTGTCTCAGTACTTGAGATTCCTTTGCACCTGTGCAATTCATATGCCTGTCATTTCCCTGAAATAAGAGTTCTGTAATTATGGTTTTTAATCAATTAAATTGTATTTATTAAAAGCATCATCATCAGCAACAACAACAACAGAAAAACCACCCTAATGTCACAACTATAACCACAAGAAGAGAGGGTATTTTTATGGGATAGGGTTTCACAGAACAGATTTGGGCTTTTTTGAGTGGACTACTTTATGTAACCATCGAAGTAAGATATGGCTAAATCTATGAAGAATATCAGGGCATTAGATGTTTTAACTGAACAAAATGGCAGCATAAAATGTTATTTTTTTCTGTCTCAGAGAGATGTCAAGTCACTTTATAACAGAATAGGTCTGCATCAGAAAATGGATATTGATAAATTTTCATTGGATACAATTGCATGCTGAAATTGTGTTCAAAATACACAACACATTTCGTGCCAAGAAAATTACTCCACAGTATGATCATCTGCAAAGCAGAAGATACTGTTGGACAGATTTGGAACCCAGCATGTGGTCCCTACTGCAGACAGTGTAGTAGTTAATTTACAAGAGATCAAGATAACTACACTGGTATTTATCTGAGCCTCCCTAATGATACTGCATGAGGCTTAGAAAAGTGTAATTTGTATCTGTGTCAAATAGCTGTCTTGTTGGAAAGGAAGCAAATGTGGTCACATCCAACTTTTTTCAAACTCTGCAACTGTTTAGCCATGCAGATGTGTCCAGAACTTTCTTAGATAAGTGTTTGCATGCAGAAGTCGGGTAACAACACTATTAACCTGGGAGCAGTATGTGTTTCTGGGCTTGATTTGTGGCTCAGGTGTTCATGCTACAGAACCATTTGCAAATTTCATTTGCTGCAAAAAGCCTTTCATTGGCCCTGCGCTGCCTGGCATTAGAAGCCACAAAAAAAGTTTGTAGAGATCTCCTTTCCACATCATCAGACTATCTGCATAAAGATCCTCCCCTCCAAAACAATGTAGAATATTCTGAATTGAGACATATGGGAACCCTGGGAGAAGTGCAACTATTCAGCCATCACTTTTCTTCTTTTCATCAGATATATCCTTATCAGTCCTTGAAAGCATCGTGCTTTTTGTTGCAGGTATGCAAAGAGTTGCTGCCAGAGTGCTCTGACCTCACCTTTGCAAAATTGCTTTGTGAATATTTCTTCTGAAGTTCCCATAATTTTCACCAAAAGCATTGTTAACTTAACTTGAAGATGTTTGTGTACATTTGGTACTCACAGAATTTTAAAAAATCTCATTTACAAGAGTTGTAAAATTGTCAAATTTAAGTTTGGATGTTCTCCCTCATCTGACATGTATCTCAAGAAGCTGTCACCTTTCCCAGACCCTTCTTCTCACTTCCAGTCTGTCTGCAGACTGCGGAACCATTGAATTCAATAAATGCAAGATATTTTACTGAAATGAAGCAATAAAAAAGCAGGAAAATTTCCATCAGTTTATTGCAGAGTGAGAGGTTTTGAGTTGCTTAGTGCTTTCCCCACTTTGCAAAGGAAGGGTGTACAAACATTAACCGAAGCTGCCTTGCCAATCCTCAGTTCTGGGCTTCTGCCTTTTCAGCTGGTGCATTCTGTCTCCTACAGTCAAGTGGCAGTTTTCATCAACAAGGTCCTTGAGTCAGATGGGTCTATTGAGTAATGCACTTCATATCTGATTATCAGGAACTGGCAGGCAGGAGAAGTAGTAGGAAACCCACTACAAATCCCAGCCTGACACCATAAAAATGCTTGTAAATGTATTTTGTCAAATGTGATGGCCTGAAAATTTCCCTTTCTTCCTACCTGCTCCACATTGCTGCTAGAGGGAAAGGATGCTGAAGGCAAGTAGGAAGAGAAAGGTATTTACAGGCAAATTTATTCCAAAGCAGTGGTTTTTTTTTTATGTGAAACTCAAGTCCTTTTCATGAGAAGCAAAATTCTGTGAGGGATCTGAGTTGTATGACTGGAGGTGACAAAGATGATAAAAATGTTGGTGATGCCTTTGTGCCAACAACTGGTGCCCAAAACGCTCAGGATGGTCAGATACATCTGGCAAAGCAGGAGGTATGGGTCTGACAAGTCAGCAGTGGGTTCAGGACACCCACTGGTTTTCCTGTTTTTCCCAGCCAGTTTTCTCAAAAGGATTTGGTTCACTGCAAGAAAGAGATGGGAAACCAAGAGTTGTAGCTCAAAAACATGACTGAGGAGGTGGTTCTGTGTATCATAATATATTTGCTTTACCTGAGGCAAAAAAGGGCATTTCTGATGGAGAAGAATACTATTTTTTTTTTTTTTGGTGATTAAATTTTGATGCATAACCTATGTCTGTTTCATTATCATGATGATCACTGTGTGTGATGCTTGCTGTGCAGTATTTCTAAGATTCTTTAGACCTGCTCTTTTAAAGAATTTCATTTTTACCTGCTCTGTAGGAAAAGTTAGTACTGACTTTAAAACACTCATGTGGGGTCAAAGAAGCGTTGTGGTAAATGTGGTAACCAAATACCAGCACTGAACTGTGGAATGGAGTGCTGTTGTAGTTGTGAAGGTGTGAGGGCATATGCAAGGCAGAGTTTGTAGTGAAAGCCAGTTTTATGAGATGAGCAGATATAGCTGGAGAAAGGAAAAGAAAAAAAAAACACCACAAAACCAAACAAAACAAAAAAGGAAAAGAGAAGCTGTGGGAGCAAGCAAGCTTTCCTGTAGGTCTCCACAAAGGATTGTGTGTCTGAAAGCTTTTTTGACTCTGTCTTGCTGTGAATCTCATGATTCTTCAGAATGACAGGACTTGAAACCTGTTGCAAGGTCTGTTCCATCCTCACAACCACTCACCTCCAAAAAAGGAATATATCCATGCAGTTCTTTCAGGTGATTCAAACTCTGAATTGGGCCCTATGTTGGGCACCTAAAGCATAGCTATATAGCCATTACTGATGGCAGCTGAGTATACCTGTGACATTTTCTGAGCCACTGTGTGCTGAATGCTGACATGTATATATCATTTCCCTCCTGACTCACTTGTTGATCCGCTTTGTTCACCTAATGCGTAACTGAAATACCATCCTGCACATGGATGGCATAAAGTTAAAATAATTTATGTTTTTATCAAGGTGATGGTTCAAGATTTAGATTATTTTGTCTTTTGTTTATCTTGTTGTCTCCTATTCTGCATGTTTAGGGGGGGTTATTTTCAACAAAATACATGTTATTTCCACGGTTTTAAACCTAAATATAATGTGCAGATATTTTCAAGCTGTATTTAAAAGAGTATAACAAGATCTGGAGTCACCTTTACTTGTCTCTGTGCAACTCTTCTGCCTTACAGTGTCAATAGAACAGTGTGTGTTACAGCTTTGTTGGTAATGCAAACAAGAAGGTCTCTGTGTGCCTGGGGCGCAAATTCTAGATACTGACCAGACTGACTATTCAGGTGATAAATTGTTAGATACTGCAAGAATCTGTAAGATCTGTTTGTAGCAGTATGATTTAAAGATTTTCAATTAGCATACAGTTACACTACCAAGAAAAGAATATGAATTAAAATCAATTTCCAAGATGCATTGATTGCATTCAACTGGAGTGCAATGGAAAGGATGAAGCGATACTAGAAAACTGAAACAAAATATCAATGTTATTAATTTTGCTCTCCATCTAAAGACAGAGTCACAAATAAATTATTCACATAGAGTTGGGCAAATACAAACTAAAATTTTGTACTTTGGATGCATTGTATAAAATATGCACAGCACCAGGAATATTTTTGGGTCCTGTTAGTATCTAAAATCAAATGGCCTGGAAAAGCACATAGCACACCAGTGAGAAAAAGTATAGTTACCGCCCCATGCACTAGAAGAAGAAAGGTTTGTAAAGAAGGTGTGAAGCAATGTTGATTAAAGACCATGTCTTGTGAGCAAATTTCTCATGGCTTAATAAAGTACCAAACTGAGATTTGGAAAAAGAAGTGTTACGACAAATACTCTGGCTTGTGGTGAGAATAGGTTTTCTTAACTGTGCAAGAAAACGCTATATCATTTGTAGTTTGCAAGATGCATTTTCCTTACCCAACATTGACTATGTAACTGTCTTCTGCTTCATTCTGAAGCAATCTAAATTTGAATGGCACTTGTTTCAGCCTTGAGAAGAGAGCTAATTGACCTTCTTACTATCCTCACCTGTGAACAGAAATACAGACCGAAGCTGTTCTCTCCCAGTGTGTTTCACATATAATAAAGAAATCCACACATTCATTTACCATAAAGCCTTCTTCTGTCTCTTCAGGGAAGCAATCAGTCGTGTTTGTGAAGCTGTGCCTGGTGCCAAAGGAGCCTTCAAGAAACGAAAGGTATTTATCTTTTCTTGTAGCAGAGTTGACTGTTTTCTTGGTTCAACACAGAGGAGACAAGGCACAGTGAGCAGGTGAATTTAAAGCAGTTTTGAGAATTGCAGGTCATTAATGATCTAAAGTATTGGCTGTTTTCACCCCTTGTGTGTTTCATCGTTGCCCTTTTGGTCAGGATCTGCTTTTATAGGCATCTAAAGTTCAAGTCCATTTATGAAAAACATTATGGCTGCTGCTGTAGAACCCCCCTCCTTTTCTTGTCCTTTCTTTTGTAGATTACAGGTGGAAGACTTAAAAGGTTGACTTTTTAGTGAAATGCATGAATGAATTGTGGAAATAGGTGCTGGAAGCTATTGCAGAGACCAAAAATAGACAGTTTTGAAAGTGATTAGATCTCTTTTTGGAGCATAACTCTACTGATGACAACTAATTTTGGGAATTAGTGATTTCTGGAAAGAGAAAACATGCTAGTTGATCCTCTGTTCTCTGTCCTCTTTCCATAAACACCTGTGGCCAGCACTGATGGTGAGTCCAGCCAGCAGTGGCCTGACAGAGATATTACCAAGCTTCTATTCACATTTGTGTGGCAGCGTCTGCAAGCAAGGAGTGGAGGAAGCCTTTTAGCTCCTGCACTGACTGCTCTCAACTGTCTTGCACTGCCTGCTCTTTCAGGGGCCTGCTAGCAAAGCTGGGATTTAATGCAAACTCTAAGGGAAGGAGCAGAGAAATCAGTTAACCATAGCCTTTACCTGGTTTTGAGAACAGGAGGAGAATGGGCAGGTAGAGATCTACCTGCTTCCCCACCTGCTCCACTGCTCCATCATTTAGGGAGAATCCCAGCAGAAAGGGTGGGATGAAATGCAAAAAAGAATCTCCTGGTAAAATAATAAGGCATGTGTGACAATATATGCCTCAGTGTCACTGGAAATTGTCTCAGAAATTAAGGCTGTGGTTTCTGCCCTGTCCCCTCTCCCTCCTTGCCCAGTTTATCTCATTGGTATTTTTTTTTTTTAAACCTGAAATTAAAGAGGAAAGTATCTTTCTTCTTGGAAAGAGAAATGACATATAATATAATTGGAAAAGTATGTTAAGCAGAGTCCTACATATGCCTAGTGAGAAAACTTGCTCCATAAATGATTTAGAAGCAATGGTACTTATTGGTTATTGAAAAGCAATTGTGTTTTTAAAGTAAGCATACTGTCTGAGAAGAGAATCTGACCAGCAACAGAATTTCAGGTAATTATTGAAAACAGGCACCTTTTAATGGAATTCTGTACTTTCATTATGTTTTTGCAACTAGTGGCTTATAAATTTGGTTAAGGTAGCATGCATTCCTGAGGCAACATTTTAGTACTTTTTCCCACGCTGTGGGCAGGTATTAAAATTTAGAAGGCTTATGGAAGGGAAAAAAAGAAGCATTTGTTTTAAAGAGAAGCTGTTGAAGTGCTAGCTGACTAACATGACAAAGTTAAAATAATGCAGCACAAATGTTACATATGAGCAACATGTAGGTAGAGTATTTTTAATCTATTAAACAGAAGGAAAATAATTGAAGCATAATATATGTAAGCTTTAAGGAGTAAAGCACACATATGTGCATTCTGCTAGGGATAAAACTTTTCAAGTGTGCAGGCAGCTTAGGAGAAATGCACATACAGTGGCAGAAAAAATGGCTTCCAGTCACATCTTTACTTTTATACCCTAATAACCAGCATAAATATTCCCTAGTGCAAACACAGTGAGTAGAAGGATTTATTACAGAATCATAGAATCAAGCAGGTTGGAAGTGACCTCCAAGATCATCCAGTCCAACTTAGCACCCAGCCCTATCCAGTCAACTAAACCATGGCACTAAGTGCCTCATCCAGTCTTTTCTTGAACACCTCCAGGGACAGTGACTCCACCACCTCCCTGGGCAGCCTATACTTCCCCCAGCACAACTTGAGACTGTGTCCCCTTGTTCTGTTGCAGGTTGTCTGGCAGAAGAGACCACCCCCCACCTAGCTACAACCTCCCTTCAGGTAGTTGAAGACAGCAGTGAGTTCACCCCTGAGCCTCCTCCAAGCTAAACAACCCCAGCTCCCTCAGCCTCTCCTCACAGGGCCTGGGTTCCAGGCCTCTCACCAGCTTTGTTGCCCTTCTCTGGACATGTTCCAGTATCTCAACATCTCTCTTGAATTGAGGGGCCCAGAACTGGACACAGTACTCAAGGTGTGGCCTGACCAATGTTGAGTACAGGGGAAGAATAACCTCCCTTGTCCTACTGGCCACACTGTTCCTGATGCAGGCCAGGATGCCATTGGCTCTCTTGGCCACCTGGGCACACTGCTGGCTCATCTTCAGCTTACTATCTATCAGTACCCCCAGGTCCCTTTCCTCCTGGCTGCTCTCCAGCCACTCAGTCCCCAGCCTGTAGCGCTGCTTGGGGCTGTTGTGGCCAAAGTGCAGAACCCTGCAGTTGGCCTTGTTAAATCTCATCCCACTGGCCTCTGCCCACCCATCCAGCCTGTGAAGGTCCCTCTGCAGGGCTCTTCTACCCTCCAACAGATTGACAGATGCTCCTAGCTTGGTGTCATCTGCAAACTTGCTGATGGAGGACTCAATCCCCTGGTCGAGATCGTCAATAAAGATACAGATCACGACTGGGCCCAGCACTGATGCCTGGGGAACACCGCTAGTGACAGCTGCCAACTGGATGTGGCACCATTCACCACCACTCTCTGGGCCCAGCCCTCCAGCCAGTTCTTGACCCATATCAGAGTGAATCTGTCCAAGCCACAAGCTGCCAGCTTTGCCAGGAGCTTGTTGTGGCAGACAGTGTCAAAGGCTTTGCTGAAGTTCAGGTAGACTATATCCACAGCCTTCCCCACATTCACCAGGCTTGGTCTATTATTGCTGAGTAACTTAATTTAGTACAAGTTGCAGTATCCTGAATAGGGTGACTCTCATGCAACCCTGTAGTTCCACACAGCTGTCAAAGGTGAATTTGTAAATTTATCTTCAGCAGCACAGTTTTTATTGCTACAAACCTTTCCAAGATATACAGAAAGGCCTGCCAAAATAAACAATATTTTTCCAGCCTCCCTATTACACTGCAACACTTTATACCTATTCTCAGAATTAGGAGAAATGTCTGCATGTGATGCCCCAGCACAGAGGTTTTAGCTAAGCTTTGCCTGCTGCTAAGAAGTCTACAAGCATAATAGCACTGTTTCCCTTTCTGTGAGGATCAGTGTCACTGGAGTCCCAGTTTCCATGTGGGAAGAAGGTAGAACAGTCAGCAGATGCAGACCAAACAACAGATTTCTTTTCAGGGGGCAGAAGCTGTTTTTACAGAACAAGGACATGCCATTTTAAGATACTGAGTTACTCATCTTAGCCTGCTTGTTTGGTCTCTTGGTAAAGACAAGATTTTGCTGTCTCACAAAACTCCCTGTCTGGTAGATGAAGAATGGATGAATACCTACCTAACTTTTTTTTTTTTTTTTTTTTTCCCAAAGTATTATTATTACTAGTAGTAGTAGCAATAACTACTACTGGTAGTAAAAGCATAAATGAGAAATAATCTCCAAAGGATAACAGGTATTGCAATGAAATAACCTTTGAAAAGAGAGCAACTTTTTAGAAACAGCATACAGTGAAGGTCATCCTAAGTAAACAGAGAACATAAATGTTCTTTTCCCTCCCCTCCTCCCCACTGTTACAGCCACCAAGCAAAATTCTTTCTAGCATCTTGGGAAAGAGCAATCTTCAGTTTTCAGGAATGAGCATAATGCTGAACATCTCCACCACCAGCTTAAACCTAATGACTCCTGATACAAAACAGGTGAGTGTGACTGCTGTATTAACTTGTGAGGATTTTGATGAGCAGCCTGCTGCTCAATTATTTGCTGTCTGCCAAGTACTCAGTTGATCAAAGTTATTACTCCTCAATAATGTCTATAAAATGGATGAAAAATGGACATAAAGCATAATAGGAGTCATAGTTTATTCCACTATTCAACACAGCTTTGGTGAATTACTTCCTTGCCATGTTTCAAGCAGCTTGATTTTGTTCTTGAAAGATCTATGACACAAAATGTCATATTTTGGCTTGTTTGGTACAAAACTTTCAGAGTATTAAAAGGAATGCATTTGGAGTAAGTGACTAAAGGATTCAATGTGGATCCCCAGTTTTGTTGTCATTCTTCACATTTAGAGCCTTAAATGGCAACCTGTTCTTGAGGTACTGCTGAAAACAAAGTCTCATGGCTTTGGGAGTGTAAGGAAATTCTAGACTTTTAGAGAAGGCAGGCTTTTCCAAGCAGCACATTTCCTCTTTTTCATTGTGCTGAAGGTAGGAACAGACTCTGGGGAATTGGTGGATTGTGGAAATGAGTGGACTGGGGAATCATTGGATTGTGAGTGATGTATGATACAAGAAAAATCCTGGTAATTATAAAGAGAAAGCAGACAGACATGCGTAGTCACTGCTGCGCTATTTGCTGAGAGCCACACGCTGCATTGGGGCACACAACTTGCTGCCCAGATACAGCTAGGGAGGAAAAAAACCCTGCTGCCCTTAGAGTCTCAGGATTACAGAATGAGGAAGGATACATGTATTGTCTATTAAAACCTTGTGTGTTCACCAATTTATCTTTGTTCTTATCCTTATTTAGAAGACACTACAATCTGCTGCAGCAAGCACTGAGACTGTGGGAGCAGAGTTATGGCTGGTCACAGTAGTTTGAGCCTTATTATGGAGTACACCTAGCAGAGCTTTTCACAGTTGCCCCCAGTCAGAAGCAAGGGAACTAGATGTTAATTAGGTCTGATAGAAAACTGCCAGACTTTGAAAGTTTCCTTGTCTTCAGCTGATGCTATGATCAGAATTGATTTAACCTGGGAAACAATCCTGCCCTAGAAGTTTTTTTTGCCTTTTGTCTCAGTTGACAAAACTGTTTATCTTTCTGTCCCATAACTCCTTTTGAGATCAACTTGGTCTAAGTGCTGCAAGCCTGGGAAACATCTGTTTTTTCCAGTTTGGCTGTGGGCTTGCTTGTTTCTTGTTTCCACCAAGCATTTTATTTGAAAATAAGCATGTCTCAGCAGGTTTGCCCTTTGAGGCCCCACCGAGAATGATGTCTATGAACTTCTGTAATAGCCTCTCCTTCCTAGAGGAGCTGGAAGTACGGGAGGAAGGAAGAGGCAAGATAGAAGTGTTGGCCCATGAAGGAGCAGGAAGACAATTGCCCAGCAGTTTTGTGAACATGTTAAGCAGAGACAAGTGGAAGAGGATTTTGGCTTGATTTGTTTGTTTGCTTAAAATGTGAATTTGGGTAGACTGAAATATTTCTCAACTATGTGCCAACACTCGCAAAGAATGTTATATTAAGCAATGTATCATGCTGGTAATTTGCTATTCCTTATTTAAGTATTTTTTTGGGGGAGAAGGAAATAAATACCTCTACCTCAAACTAATTTTAGCTGCAGAATTAAGAAAGAGAGAAAGAAAGGGAGAAAGGGAGAAAGAGAGAAAGAGAGAAGGAGAGAAAGAGAGAAAGAGAGAAGGAGAGAAAGAGAGAAAGAGAGAAAGAGAGAAAGAAAGAAAGAAAGAAAGAGCCTGATGTGAACTAATGGTTTTAAGCATTTTTCAGTTTTCTTAAAATTTGAGAAACAAATGTTTTGAGGTAATCTGAAGGACTTTTTTGTTTGTGTGTTTGGGGTTTTTTCCTTTTCTTTTAATGGTGCTGAACATAAAGACCAGGTTATTTGCACAACTCAAGATACTGGCAATATTAGAAGCGTAACAAGTCTTCACTAGTTCATCTCTGTACTTAGTTCTTTATAGGAAACAAGAAGAAAATCTTCACTGATGAGGGAGGGAACAACAGTTCATCACTGAACACTTAAAATTAACCACATTTTAAGTGGGACAAGTAGCATTATTGAAAAGGAAGTTTGTGAAAGAAGCACTCTCTGGCTTAGCAAAGCAACAAGACCCAGAGAAACAGGTCAGGCTTTTTTCTTTCCAGAAAATACAGTAGCCAGTTCAGACTTTTAAGATGCAGGATGGGGAAGACAACTCAGAGAGTATCTTTTTAACCTCAATTTTTTTCCAGAGTGGTTTTCTGGAGTAAGTGGTAACCCTCTCCAAAGTGAACAACTAAGATTATTATTGTCACATGCTCTGAGACACTAAATAAGGGACCTATTCCATACAGGACAAATTACTTGTCATAGTTTCTGTAGCCCAGGTTATCAAATGAAATTTATTTTTCAAATAATATTTTCTTTCTTGGTTGTTAAATGGCTCAAAATTAAAAAGATTTTTAAAGTTAGATCTCAGAATAATGATGGAGCAGAGCTGTCCTCCTTTTATGAAAATTTGTCTCTTCCCAGAGAAATGGCATATTCATTCAAATTGTAAATAAGCAAACTGAATTTCAAATGCCCTGGAGCACACCTGAGATTTTGTTCACAATACTTCACTGCATATTGCTTCAAAATTCTGTTTGCATATTGCAAACATGCAACGCATGTGCAGGTTTTTTGTTTAAAACATGAAATCACTCTCTAAGTGTTGGAAGCAATGTTGGGTCCTTAGCTGGTGTGCAGATTGGCATGATGCCACCAGAGTGGCATCAGCAGAATGTATCTTGATGACTATGACCCTTTGCTCCATTCATTACTACTTGTAATAATCAAAGCAAGCTTTGTTAAGATTTCTCCAAATACACTGCATGACAGATCAATGTGATTCACTGGAGGTCTGAGAACGCTTAGCAATTGTGCTGAGTCCTGGAGGGTTTTAAAGAACACCAGAATGGATACATTTAACCTTAACTGTGTTTATATTATCATGCTGGTCTTTGCAGTCCTTGGAGGTGAAATGCAGAGACCATTTAGATCTGAGTTTTGGATTTTCTTCCCTGTACAAACCAAAAAAGAAATTGAAAGGGTAAACTGTTAGAAAACCTACTGACTCACATCTGTTCTTTCTGGTTCATACAGATCATAGCAAATCACCACATGCAATCTATTTCCTTTGCATCTGGAGGTGACCTGGTAAGCATTCTTTAAAGCTTTCCCTGACATAGAATTGCATTATGAAGACTGAGTGACAAAATTTATTGCATAGCTTACTGAAAGAAAAATGTAACCACAACAACTCCTATTTCTTGTTTCATAAATTCTTCTTGATTGTTGCCATCAAATTCCTTTTGAGGGAAATGACTGACAAGGAGTCATAAATTCTCTTTGAGTGACTGAAACTAGAAGTATCAGAGTGTTATGAGCATTCATATAGTTAGTAATAAGCAGTGCTCTGTTTTTCAGAGTAATATAGTGTAGTCTTCTGGGCACTCTGTGAATTTTTGTCCTTTTTAAATTTATTTTGTGTTTTTTTACAGTAGTATACTATGCTGCAGTTACTTTAATAGCAATGCATGCATTTATTTTATTTCTTCTAGTGTGCATGGAGAAGACTGTGTTAAATACCACCTTCAGGTATAGTCAGTACACTCACACAGCTTGAAGACAGTCTTTCAAGAAAAGCCCAGATCTTTCTCTATAGTTTTACAAAGCTTTCTGATGCACCTACACATGTGGTTCATTTAGCCCAAAGGGCAAACTCCTGCATTTGTGCTTTAACCTGATGTTATAAGCGGTCCATCTAAAGACATATTAAATTTATTTGTCATCCAGAAAGCAATGGGAGAATTATAGAACAGGTACATTGCTAGCCTCTTACCTTGAGGTTAGAAAGCCTTTGAAAGTAGAATAATTGAATGAATCTGTCTTTTCCCCCCTATATATATCTGTCATTTACCAGTCTGGTATTACAAGTAAGGCAATTTCTAGCCTGTTTTGTGAGGTACTTCTCTCTGTTCAGCTCTCTTAAGTTAAACATCCGTGGCACCTTCTCATTTCATTGTTCTCAGAAAATGTAAGGGCAGTGTTCAGTCTTAGCATGGCTCTGCTAAGCTCAGTTCAGTTCAGAAAGGGAAATGACACCGTATCATATTAATGTGGGGAACGAAAATGGATCAGCAGCAGTTTTGAAATACAACAGATTGCAATGGATGCTGTAAATGAACAATTCCTGAAGTGGGCAGAGGAGTGATTAACACAGTTCCCTGCCTCCGTTAGAAGATTCTTCACTCCCCATCTGCCATCCCAAATGCTAAATCCTGGAAACACCATTGCACACTGCCCACTGATAGAATGATTTACCAGGAAAGAGAGAGAAGCAGCAGCAGAGACCGGATTTGGAGTAAACAAGCTCTTCCAAATGTTTTAGAGAGAAAATAATCATGGTACTGAGTCAGTGAACTATCAGAGAAATAAAATTGCATGGCGTAAGGGAGCCTACAAGAGCAAATGCAATTGTAATGTTGCATTCCCAATGAGACCAGTCTATGATGATCTCATTCTGGAGGTGGAGAGGGCACATATAAGTATCTGATGATGCTCTACAGATTTGTTTCAGTGGGCTAGTATCTGGCACAACTTTATATCAAAAGCTTGTTCCTGAAGCATGTGGTTCCTTTGTTATGTATGCACATGAAAGAAGACAAGAGGCAAGGACTGAATTTAAGACACAGCTTTATTAACACATGATGGTCATCGAGACATAACTTTCATCAGCCCTTAATAATTTCCACTTGATAGAGGACTGCCACCACCAAACTGTAGGCCCCAGAAACGGCTGGGCTTTAGCCCATAAGCTCATGTCCTCATACAAGATTTGAAATGGATGGAGAAAGGCCATACCAAACTGGGAACCCAGATCTGTGCCCATGTTTCTTCAACAAATACTTCTAAAATTTTGAAGTCTGGTTTACTGAGGAGCGAGACTGCCCCCACTTCTCATCCTGTGCACTTTTCTGCTGTGGATACCTGCCACCAGTAAGCTTTGCAACTTTCCTCTTACTCTTTAAGCATTAATTGCCTTCATCATTCAAAACATATCCAATGGGGAAGTGTTCACAATCTTGGAGAACAGCTTGAGTACCACATATATTTTTACAGTATTCCCCTTTGCACTGGGCTGATAGTTTCTGGGTGGGTCAGTACACTGGAACTTAAAAATCTCTCCAACAAATCCTTTTACACACCATTCTGGAGTATTTTTTAGTTCACTTCAATGACTGTGTTCTGGATCTGCTTAAGCTCTCCTCAGCCTCTCCTTGTGATACACAAAACAATTTTCATCTGTAGTCATTTCAGGTGGCTGCTTCCAGGCTGCTAAGCAAGGTCTCTGTTTTTGGAGGTGGTTGCTGAAATTTCAGAAGTGGATCTCATAAGGTCTTCCATCCCTGCCTCCAAATTTTAACTGCCCACTGCAATTTCTTTGAGGTGAAAATTATAGCTTGTTCATACTTCTTTTCAGTTCTGAAGTGTCAGGGATCACTTTGCTACATCAGCCAAGCCCTGCATAGCCTTTTGATGAGAATTTTCTACTTTAGCCACTGTGAAATGTAGCCACCTTAGATCCTTAATGGTCTGTCATAGTCAGCTTGAATTTGAGAGCTTTAAATGAAATAAAGAGTATGTGGTTCAAATCTCTCACACCTACACTACCTATAACATAGATCTATGATCTACTCAGGCATAAAAGTATCCATTAGTTTTGTCCATACCAGCTTTCTTCCCATCCCCACCTTTTATTTTTTTTCCTGGCCACAAAACTAAAGAGCACAGTGCAATTTCCACCCATACATCCACTCTCTTTCTTCCGCATGCTGGTTCCTTAGGTAGTTTCAGAACATGGATACTAACACAGCCAGTCAAGGGAGAGTGGCAACAACTAAACAGTGTGGACAATTGTGGGACAACTCTCAGGTCATTACCTTGGCTCTGATTTATTTGCTGCTATAGACATAGCCACTTTTCTCATCCCTTTACTTGTTGACAGGCATCATTACTTTCACTCACATAATTGCCCAGGCACTATGTCAATGGATGCTTAAGAAATTACTGGACAAAATGCTAGGGCTGTTCTCTGCTCTGCATTTTTCACAGACCAACCTCATTACTGCTGTGTCTGAGTACTTTCCAACACTGCATTAAGTGATATGACTCCACATCTGTCACCAGAACTGCAAATGTGCTTTCCCATGCCCTCTCCTTAGGAATGAAATTGCAGCACAGTGATTTGGTTTGAGTGGGTGGTGATGGTAGAGTGTGCTTGTACTAGAGAGATCTAAGCTAAAGACTAAAAAAAGTCTGTATTTTAACTGAAGATTGATGTTTGTTGTGACATTAGATCTTGTCATAATTACCAATGGCCTTGGATCAACCACCTGAAAAGGCTTTGGGTAGATTTATACATCAAGTAGTGTATCCTAAATATACCTCAATTAGGTTTAGCTATACCTGACTACCAAGGCATGTCAGGAAATACTGGATCTAAGCAAGGCTGATCACATCAAGGATATACAGCTTTTTTTGAGATGTGCCAGCAGGTTTCGTGTTTCCTGTGAGTGCCAACCTGTTTTTTTAAACTGCACACTGATTAAAGTCCATGCTTTTGCACACTGAGGCAGAAGAGGAGGCAAAATAAATCCCCAAGGAAGATGGAAGCTTGATTTTCACTTTAAATCTATCTGACATGGCAGTGAGGATCACTGGGAGCAGCCCATGGGCTGGGCAGCAGCACTCAGACATTGTTTGTCACAACCAAGCAGCAGTTGAGCACCTCTGTGCCATCTGGCACTGTTGTCAGTAAAGTAGCTGCACCTGCTTGTCACAAATGAATAAACACCACTGCTTTGTATTTCTGGGGAGCAGGGCTGTTGATCCCACTCCTTTGGCTCCAGAGCCAGTTGTTGTTTATGTTCTGAACTACAATCTCTGGGTGTTTTGAAGGTGAAGACATGTACTTACATTCTCTTCTACATAAGGCCTGATACTAATCCTACTAAATTTGCTTAATTGATTTTCAAAGACATCAGAAGAGATTTTTAATTTCTCCTGGAATAAATTGCACTCTGAAGAAAACAAAGTGGTAAGATCAGCACTCAAAACCATAAATATTTTTAGTGAATTTAAGTACTATACAACCGTAGAGCAAAATATGTCATTGCAGGCTCTAGCCACAGGAATATGCACATTGTGGATTCTGATCTTTTGCTGTAATCACTGCAAAGATTTTTTTCATTCATGCTAGATATCTTAATTTTTCAACAGGATACAACTGACTATGTTGCATATGTAGCTAAGGATCCTGTTAATCGGAGAGGTAAGTGTAGAAATACCTATTTGGAAATGGCATTCTCTTCCCTTTGATAAACCTGGATTATTCTTGGGATAACTGAGCTGAGGTTTTCCCTCCAGAAAAAACATAAATGCAGCTCAGTAAGAAGATTGCCTTTGACAGTTATGGAAAGATTGTGTAGCAATAAAGAATTGTCATGCACGAGTTCATTCTCAGACTTGGAACAGGTCTTGCCTGCAGTTCTTTGTCAAGTATCACTTTGATTCTCTGTGTCTTTTAAATCAAATACATGACTTGGCTGCATCAGCTTCTAGGCAACGGCTAACTCTCACCTACAGTCAATCACTGTGAGAACTAAGCAGTTCTCTGATTAAGTCTTTCAAATTGGTGGCAGAATTTGTTAGGTCTTCTGAGTACATGCCTAATTCTTCCTAGCAGAATCAGATACCTTACCAGTGAGCCATCGAGACAGCTTGCTGGAGGCTGTAATCCTCTTTCACAGTGAAGCTGTATTCAAGGTTGTATTGCTGTATGAGTGATCAGCCAGGAACAAGGAATCTCTTGTTGATTGGTCTTCAAGGACTCAGATCCTATTCCGATTCTCAAAAATATGTTATAAAAAGGATAAATCACAGCCTGAAATAATAGGTACAGTAAACATTCCTGCTTGTAATGCAGAAAGCATCACTAACTTCTAACACTAGCTACAAAATATTGTATGATATACCTGAGAATCTGTTTATTATTCATAGAATCATAGAATCAACCAGGTTAGAAGAGACCTCAAAGGTCATCCAGTCCAACCCATCCCCCAGCCCTATCCAGTCAACTAGACCTTGGCACTAAGTGCCTCATCCAGTCTTTTCTTGAACACCTCCAGGGATGGTGACTCCACCACCTCCCTGGGCAGCCTATTCCAATGGCAAATCACTCTCTCTGTGAAGAACTTCCTCCTAACATCCAGCCTATACTTCCCCCAGCACAACTTGAGACTGTGTTCCCTTATTCTATTGCTGGTTGCCTGAAAGAAGAGGCCACCCCCCACCTGACTACAACCTCCCTTCAGGTAGTTGTAGACAGCAATGAGGTCACCCCTGAGCCTCCTCTTCTCCAGGCTACACAACCCCAGCTCCCTCAGCCTCTCCTCATAGGGTTTGTGTTCCAGGCCTCTCACCAGCTTTGTCACCCTTCTCTAGACATGTTCCAGCACCTCAACATCTCTCTTGAATTGAGGAGCCCAGAACTGGACACAGTACTCAAGGTGTGGCCTGAGCAGTGCTGAGTACAGGGGAAGAATAACCTCCCTCGTCCTGCTGGCCACACTGTTCCTGACACATAAATTAATAGAGGGAAAAAAAACCAAACAACCAAACCAATGTCTGCCAAAAAAATAATTCCAAAACCAGACTCAAGCTCTTACAAAAGGATTTCTGCAGAATTCAGATACTGTAACTCCAAAATGCCAATCCTACAAACCTTGAGTTTCATTCTTACCATGGGCACAACTAATTCATTAGCTTCTGTATTTTGTCATCTAACTGATTTTATATACCTTGGCATTCTGTTGTGCTCATATGCAGAGATGTCTAGAGAGCATTAGCTCACAAATAAACTCAGCATATTTCACTAATATGCTAAATATTAGCAAAACACTGAGATAACTTATGGGAGTTGGAGGTATGGAGTTGGTCCATTTCTTTTGCCATGTTTGCTATGTTCCAACATCATGTGTCTCCCCTTAGAAAAGTTCCAGCGTCAGACTGTAGGCTACATGGTGCAGAGCTGTGGCCCATCCCTTGTGGTTCAGCAGTACTCTTCTGCTAAACTGGAGACTGACTTAGTTGCACTGAGAGATCTCAGTGGCAATTTAGTGGACCAGTTTTGCAAACCAGACACTTGCACTGTAAGGTCTGGAGAAGCCCTGCACTCTGTTTTCTGTTTCTGTGAGAGTGTATTTTATAAACAATAGTGTTTCATTGACTGAGTTCCTTAGATACTTCAGTTGAATGTGTTCAGCCTTATCTTCCTGTCACTGGTCTGCTTTAAGATAGATTACCCTAGATTAGGCAGTCGTTTAAACATTGGATATTGTTTACCCTGGTGGACACTGTTCAAGGAATTTCTCAGTTTGCTTTAGGTAAAGTTAGTTAATTCTGCAGGTCTCCAGCTGCATCCTCCAACTGTCAGATGATTTCTGTTCTTCCCTCTTTCATTTTCTATGTGTGTTTTAAGAAGGTAGATGATGCCTTTTATCATCTGGAGTAATCTAGAATTAATGTCAGCAATCTATATCAGAGGCTGCATGTTCCCATTCTTAACTGCTTTTTGTCTTTGTCACTGGCCAGTTTCTTATAAGCCTTTTTGCTGCAGCAGAATACTGGTGTCATTCTTTCATGAAGTGACCTTTAAGATTTCTGTGTTAGTTTTACATTGGTGCTTTCCCTACTTGTGTGTGTGCACATCAGTGGTTCTCAGATCAGTTTTACACAGGTGCTTTCCCCAGTTGTGTGTGTACATCAGTGGTTCACAGATCAGTTTTACACGGGTGCTTTCCCCAGTTGTGTGTGTGTACATCAGTGGTTCTCAGGTCAGTTTTGCACAGATGCTTTCCCCAGTTGTGTGTGTGCACATCAGTGGTTCACAGATCAGTTTTGCACAGATGCTTTCCCCAGTTGTGTGTGTGTACATCAGTGGTTCTCAGGTCAGTTTTACACAGGTGCTTTCCCCAGTTGTGTGTGTGCACATCAGTGGTTCACAGATCAGTTTTACACGGGTGCTTTCCCCAGTTGTGTGTGTGCACATCAGTGGTTCTCAGATCAGTTTTACATGGGTGCTTTCCCCAGTTGTGTGTGTCTATATCTGTGGTTCTCAGGTCAGTTTTACATGGGTGCTTTCCCCAGTTGTGTGTGTGTACATCAGTGGTTCACAGATGAGTTTTACACCGTGTAATGGAGGGGGATTTCTCTATTCCTTCCCTATTAGGGGGAGGTGAGAAATTAATTTGAGGCGGTATTAGTTTTTTATAAAATTATTTATTAAAATTAATATTTACAAATCTGTACCACCCCTAACCACTATGTAATGAAGTTCTATTGCATGGTTATGAAAACAGCAGGGATATCATATATTTATGTACAGGGATTGGATTATTAATTATCAAATTATCAACAACTATAGACAGAGAGAAAGATTCCCTTAGGCTTAATGCCTCTTAACAACTATACTGTCTGCCCAGCAAAGGCTGAAACTGTGTCTGCTCTTAAGACAGAGGTAACTTATTTTACAAAGGAATTAAAGCTTGCTTAAATGTGTTGCTCTTAAGTATTAATCATTAATCACCCTCCCCGGATTGTGTCACAGCGTGTGCCCAGTATTCGGGTCTTGGTGAAGCTGGAATCTGTCCCGGCTTACAGGGAATGATAAGTGTTCCCAGTCTCTGGGGTAAACAGGATTTCTCTGACCTTCTCTCCTGGTGTGAAGTGGCCTCTGCCTCGGTGCTGCTGCTTCTTCTGGATGTCATGTGTCCAGGGATGGTCAGATGGCAGGAATCCAGGTGCAGGAGGAGCATTTGTCCGTGCAGTTTCTGGCTGGGTCGTCTCACAGCTAGCAGGCTGTGTTTGTGGTTTGCAGACAATCTGGAAGGTCTGCTGAGCCTGGATTCTCCAGGCTTACAGGGCAGCTGGCAAGCAGTGTGCTGGGCTGCAGGGAGACTTGAGCTCCATGGATAAATGCAAGATAGCAAGCCAGTATGTACGGCTGCTCTAGGCTTAGGCAGGGGGCTCTCAGCTCCCCATATATGTACCAAGTGCAGGTGTGCATGTGCTCTGCTTCTCAAAGGGTTTGCAGACAGCTTAACTGTGCCTTGAGATCAATGCAAGTGAGTGAGTAAGGGCCTGATCCTGTATCTAGGCCATGCAAGCAGGTCTGTGCTGCTATGTGGATCAGAGAGCTGAGCTTGAACCTCTGAACACTCTGAACACTCTGAACACGTGGTGTTCCTTTGCACTCCTCTTTATAGACTTTGAGCCAAGATTCGTGTCTCTTTTGGCCATCTAAAGTGACCAATCAGGCTGGCAGTAAGCCCAAACCTTACCTTAATAAGCAGTAGCTGTTTGTCTGGACCCTCCCAATAGGGGATTACCTGGGCAGACCCCAGGGGCACACGGACTGGGTGTGTGTGTGTTACACAACCTGTTTACTACCAGGGATCCTGGCAGAAAAACATGTCCAGGCATGTAGAGGCATAGAGAGGCCTCAGTTTTGGGGCTGCAGCCCCTCCACCACACACAGGTGCTTTCCCCAGTTGTGTGTGTGCACATCAGTGGTTCTCAGGTCAGTTTTGCACAGATGCTTTCCCCAGTTGTGTGTGTGCACATCAGTGGTTCTCAGGTCAGTTTTGCACAGATGCTTTCCCCAGTTGTGTGTGTGCACATCAGTGGTTCTCAGGTCAGTGACTTTGTGAGTGAACAGCATTAAACCACGTTTTTAAAAAAGGTCTATTTTGCCAAGGAATCTGGTTTGCCTTCTTTCACCATCAATAGCCATCCTGTCAGTCTTTGTGCTACCTACAACTTCCTCTAGAATGGAATTACGCTTACTTCTGTATCTAGAGAAAACATTACTGCTGCTGTGGCATAACTTTTACTTGCATACTAGATTCACTTTTCCCCAGAAGTGGCCCTGGTTTTGGCTACCAAATTCACTTGCCACATGCAGCTAAGGACATTTCACTTGAATCAGGCACTGCCCTACCATGCTGGCTGGCACAGCAAATACTTTAAGGTTCCAAGAAGAAAGCATTACTGGATCTGTTTAGCAGATGCTGTCTCATGCTGCATGAGGTGCTGCTGCTGAGGGAGACACAGTTTGGTGCCCTGTTCATTTCATCTCTGCAAAAATACAGTTTTCTTGCCCCTTTGTTTGGGTCTCTTCCAAAGTCTGTCCATTAGATCAGCCTCTGAGAAGCCATTGATAAACTTTTTAGTCTTCCTATATTGCTTTGACCAAAATTATGTCACACAAATGACATAATTGACCAACCTTTACTTGTAGGAGATTGGCATCCAAAGCACTTGATTCCACTGATGTGGACATTAGATGTACACTAAAATTTAGTTTTTCAGCTGAAGAACTTCTTTTCAGATTATTAAAGCAGTAGGAAGTGATAGAAATGAATAACTTTGACCAAGGTCATACTGTACTGTGGCAAGACTTGGAAAAGAACCACAGTTTCAAATCCAGCAGAGGCTGTAGCCCATAGACTATATGCTTGTCAAGCATTGAATAAATTAATTGCCTGGGCTGTTCTGAATATCACCAAGATTCAGATCTTTACTTTCCAGCTCTTAACACCCACGTGCATTCCTGCAGTGTTAGGTGAAATCTTCCTTAACTTTGTCTGTCTGTGTTGTCACATAATGTGATACATCAGAGTCATACTCTGACTTAAAACTAGAATGGATTTGGTATCTCAGACAGCTGATAAAGGTTTCTTGGTCTCTCATATGAAGGGAGTTTGTGTTGATAGTCTCCCTCTGCTATGATGTGCTCATACGGGTAGCACATGGTGAAGAGCTGGCATTAACGGGGTCCTGGCTCTGTGCTCCCCAGTAATCACAGAGTTTGCTGGGTGTTCTCATACAGGCAAGCATGAAAAGATACCAGCCTCTATTTTACTTGATACTAGATAAATACCTATGATCCAGGAAGTGTTCCGATTGCTGCTTCTTCCTCAGCCTGGGAAATTCTAGAAACCCAAAGGAAGTGGACAGCTTGCAAGCTTGGGGTGATTAGATAAAGCTGAAGTGATAATGAAGTTGAGGAAAGGAATTTTTTTTTTTTTCTGGTTACCATATACTAATATTTTTGTAGTTTCAATGTAAAGCTTAGATTTCCATACAATCTATTGCATTTAGGTAGTGAGAAATGACATTTAAGGACATCTTAAATTTGTGGAACTGATTTTTATCTTGTCATTTCAGTTACACATCAGAGCAATTTTATTTAACCTTTAAAAAGCTCCCATTGCCTAAAATTTGCTGTTCCAGAATTGGGATTTATTGAAGTGTGCACACCACAATTAGGGCAAATATGCCTGATGATAAATCAACACATTCCACCACAGCATATATAATGATTTTTGCATGAGCATGTGTCAAATCTTTTTCATTTAGCTTGTCATATACTGGAATGCTGTGATGGCCTGGCACAGGATGTCATCAGCACCATAGGGCAGGCGTTCGAGCTGCGATTTAAACAGTATTTGCGATGCCCCTCTAAGATGCCCACTTTCCACGACAGGTGAGTATGACTGTAGAAGACTGTTACAGGATCTTCTTTAACTTTGTATTTACTTAATAAAATGTGCTGTGTGCAAAGTTGTTGGAGACAGTCAGGATTTAAGTACTTCAAAAGAGATTTCTGCTGAACTAGCAAAGTGGTATTTGTTTACTGTAGATGAAAGGAGCACAGTCATTTAAATTAATGGCCTCGATATGGAATTCACAGTGAACTTAATGAAATGATTGTGCAGCTTTTGTTGTAGTTGGATGCCCAAGAATCTTAGAATCACAGAACAGGTTAGGTTAGATGGAACACTAAAGATCATCTAGTTTCAACACTCCCGCTATGGGCTTAGACCACATTGCTCAAGGCACCACCCGCCCTGGCTTTGAACCCTTTCAGAGCTGGAGCCTCCACAGCTTCTCTGGATAACCTGCTCCAGTGCCTCACCACCCTCACAGTGAAGAATTTCTTGCTAATGTCTAATCCACATCTATGTTCTTGCAGTTTTAAGCCATTACCCCTCATCTTTTCATTACATGCTTTGTAGAAAGTTCCTTTCCAGCTGCCTTTTAGGCTCCCTTTAAATACTGAAAGGCTTCTATGAGGCCTCCCTGGAGCCTGCTTTCCTCCAAACCGAGCAAAGCCAAGACTCTCAGTTTGTGTTGAAAAGGTGTCCCAGCCGTCTGATCGTCTGTGGCCCTCCTCTGGACCTACTCTAACAGTTGCATGTCTGTCTTGTGTTGAGGGCTTTGGAGATGAACATAGTACTCTAGGTAGGGTCTCAGGAGAGCAGCATAGAGGGTGAACCACTTCTCTCTACCTTCTGGCCATACTTTTTTGGATGCAGCTCAGGATACAGTCAGCTTTCAAATCTGCAAGTGCAATTATTAGTTCACATTCAGCTTCTCATCAACTACAACCCCTTCTACTCAGGACTGCTCTCAATCCATTACCCACTCATCCTGGAATTGTGCTTGGGATTGCCCCAAGCCAAGTGCAGGACTTTGCACTTGGCTTTGTTGAAACTTGTGAGGCTGTCATTAGCCCACCTCTCAAGCTTGTCAAGTTCCCTCTGGATGGCATCTCATAATGACTTTTATTTGTGACATTTCCTCATTGTTACTGTCATAGCAGCTTTGCCAGTTCAGGTTAAGTCAGCTAGAATTGCTGGACTTCATTGCTTCCTGATTTGCAGTGGCAGCTGTACTGCCAAAATAACATGCAATAGTGGTCCCCTGACAGGTGGTCTTAACCTGCTGCACGTATCTGTATGCACTTTGCAAGCCAGGGGCAAAATGAAACACTTTCTTACAGGATGCAGAGCTTTGACGAGCCATGGATGGAGGAAGATAATGAGGCAACAGAACGTTCCTATTACAACAACATCCCAAATAAAATGCCCCCTCCTGGTGGTTTCCTTGATGCCAGGCTCAAAACAAGACTTCCTTCTGCTGCAGATACAACTCAGGTCAGTGCAATTGCATCTCTGCCCTGCTGATGGATCCAAAATTATTTTAAATGTGCATTTTAAGATGGATACATCTGGGCCATTCATAGCCCACAGCCCTTCACATGTGGCTGTTTTCCTTTTGAATGGTCACTGGACATCTAAGGGGCAACAAATTAGGCAGGTTCTGGACAAGCATAAACAGGTGAATTCCTCACGGTGTTAAAAGACTATACAGATTCAAGGAAGTGGAATCCACTAATGGTTGCTACATTTGTAGAAACTATGCCTACTTCATAGAATATCAAATAGTGCACACTAACTGGAAAAGATTTGATGCAGAATTGTTTAAACAATCCAGTGTAGTCCTTACTAAGACTTCATTAAGTTAATGAAGCAATCAATATTCAGCTAAGTTCCTAGGCAGATTTTCCACCTCTTGTTGAACTGAAGTCAGCTTGGATATACCTAACAGCACTACAGTCTAAAGTTTGACTGCAGTGTCAATGTAGCCATCTAAGAGGAGTTCTCAGATCCAGCACATCTCTGTCTATATTTAGAGGGCACTCTCTGCCTTTAGGCAGCATCCTTCCTACAGTACCTGAGTGTGGTACCTGTGGTACCTCCTGTACATCAGAGTGAGTTGTCTAGCCCATACTTTGGAGTGTGCTGGGGAGAGGTGTCTTTTGGACCCATGTGTATTTCTGGTTACTGCTTTTCTGAAGAAGCATTTGTCAGGGCAAGGTTTGTGAAGACTAATGTCCTAGCAGAGATGATGCATCATTTGGGGGTTGCATGTGTTCATAAAAGCATGAAACAGAGAAGTTTACATGAAGGTCACTGGTAATATCTTACACCTACGTAAATGCATTTGTGAGATATATATTCTGACACCACAATGAATCGGAAATGAAGAGTGGGAGTACCCTGAACACAGCCAAGGAAACTGTCAGAGGCTCTCATATATCTGAGCATTTTAAAGGTAATTGAAAATTTCTTTGCACATGTGTCCCTTTTAGTCTGCAGCAGGAGTGGGAGTTGAGCAAGCCTATTACCAGAGTCGTCACTTAGGAGACAAACTCAGTGAAGACTGGCATCATGGGCCTGTTAAGCAGGGTGAGTTTTGCTAGCTTTAACTGTAATATTGCAGGAGGTCTTGGTTAGGTGAAGCATGTGAAAGGCAGATGCCTCAGAGTCTTAAAGTAAGGAACTGCAGTTGGTTGACAGATTTGCTTTGTCTGAATTTTAGAGTTGGTATCAGTGAACAGCACTTGGTAATTCCCTTGGGGTAATCTATGAAATGCATGCCTTCATAAAAACTTCTTTTGTTTTTTTGCAGAGCAATTGACAAATAGAGGTGCCCCAAATCTTCATCTCTTTAACTTGGTGTGTGTTAAATCCTATGGTATTTAGAGACAGGCTTTTAGAAGGTGGAAATCTGTTCTGAAAAGCTGACCTACTAGGGCATGTAAGATAGAGTCTCCAAATGAAGAGCCTGAAGTTGGGAGTCCTTTAAAATGTGGAGCAATAGATGTTTGCACATAAAACCTGCTCCATGAATATCAAATAATGTTTGCTGTTTTCTATGAAATTTAAGAAAATCACATAAAAATGTGTGAAATTTCACCCCATCCACCTTTCAGTGACAGCTCTACTGTGTTTCCGGAGACACGATTTGAAAATTTTATTCCATTTTCTTCTCTCATAACTCCCTGAATATTATTCTTGAAACCAACAGTTCTGTTTACAGATGTTTCCTCTTGTCCTAAGCAATATACTCTTCCAAAACCTTATTGAAATACCATTCTGAATCTATTCATCAATACTTTTTATTACTGTTTACTGACTTTACATGCCCTGTTCCAGACAATTTTAATCCTGTGATGATGGGATGGGATGTGATGATGTGATGTGATGTTTGGTCGCTGTAACAGCACTTTTCTGTCAAATTAAAAAAAAAAAAAAAAAAAAAGAAAAAGAAAAAGAAAAAGTCTTGAATTTTCTAGGATCTCTGGATATTTGTGCTATGCCAGAAGGGAGGTCACAAGTAACCCCAACAGCAGAGATGCCGACGTATGTAAACACCCAACATATAAATACAGAAGCTCTACTGGCACTTCAGGCAGATGCTGAAAGCACCTTCAGTGGAACAGCAGATGATACCAAAGACAGCAGCCCAGGAAAGGATCTCTTTGACATGAGTGAGTTTGCTTCCTTTTCACTCCCTAACAAGTGACCCAACATGTTTATGCAGTAATTCTCTATAAAAATAATTTTGGTATTCGTGGTAGAATTGCAGTGCATTTTAAAATTCGTGGTAGTTTCATATTGGGTGTCTGAAGGTTTGAAGCTACTTTGTATTGTATCTGAGTTAGGGGGAGCTGAAGTCTGTATTATTCTCAGCATCACAGGCCAGCTATATAAGAAGGAAAATTAATCCTAAGGCTTGTCATGCAGTTAAGTGAAGGAGTGAATAAGCTGGAGAATTCACTCCAGCCTGTTTTGTGAATATGTTACTAAGGAGTCAATGCATACTACAAAACCTTTGTATAACAAGGAAGCTGGGAGAGGAATTAAAAGGCTGAGTCAGTGCTTTGCTCTGGATAGGCCTATTGTTGTATCTAGCTATCTGTTCCAACTTCAAAGCTACCTTTTCCAAAATTTGAATTGTAGCCATGGCTGTAAAACAATGCTTTAAGTATCAGTCTTAACTTGATGTTGGTACAACTCATTGTTTTCAGCCTTGAAGAGACATGCAACAGGAAATATGAGGAATGCCGTTTGATGCACACACACACACACAAAAAAAATCTCTTTTTCTACTCTTTCTGCCTCCAACTGCTCACAGATGATGTGTTTAGTTAGCTTCCCATAATTAAAAGGCAATGAGACAAAGCAGTTGGTGCCTATATGCCATTTGCGTTATATTGTATCCACATTTCTGTTGTCTTGGTATACATAAAACTGTCTTCCTGGCATGCTTTTGCTGAGATATGACTATTTTTCCATAGCTTAGGGAGATTCTGGATTGAAAAAAAAAGAGGGAAGAAGAAAGTTGAGAGAGTAGTCTGTAAAAACAGATATGAAACAAGAAAAGTCTGCTATCTGAAATAAGGGATGCTAACTTCAGTTTCTAACATGCCATACCCTTAAAATGTGCCTATGCTCACTTTTATTTTATATACTTTATTTTCCTAAAAATAGGGAAATTTGACTTGCCATCTTCCAGCCTTTATTAAACTCCACTAACCATTGGATCACTGGGGAAAAGTTGTACTAGAAAATGTGTCTACTGGCCGTAAGTTAGTGGTTTGTCATGACAAACACGTATTGGGCTTTGCGCAGACTGCAATGTAGTGAAGATATATATTGAGGTAGTTTTAAGAATGAGCTGAGGTTTCAACAAGCTGTGACAGCCCAGTATTTACCCTATTTCTCTGAGTTAAATTCACCTCTCTGGGGCCCCAAGCAAAGATGGCTGTATACTCCCTGCATCAGAGCAATCTACTTAGAGCTAGTGTATTTGTTTGTGGTATTGCTTCTGTAGATGTCCTTTTGTAAGTCTAGCAGACTCTGAAGAATCTCTTTAATATGCACTAGTTGGCCAGCTGAAGGTCTTGCAAGAGGAAATAGCATCCAATAGGTCAGTACGGCATATACTGAAGCACACAGTGACCTATTTACTATTTCTGTAAGGCTACTGTGGTCTGTAATGACACATCTTTCCACTGGACTCTACAGCAAGTAGCAGTGAGTTCGGGGTTTAGTTGATGCTTAAAAGATGCTTCCTGATTTTGCTAGGTAAAAGATCTTAAGTGTGGTAGCCTATGTATATTGCAAAGCCACCTTCTTAGGTGGAGGCTAGGGGTAGACTGGGTGGCAAGGATGACAGACCCCTTCTAGACATACCCATGGGCTGGAGACTCAGTAATGCATAATTTTTAAATAAATACCTTGTTTGAAAAGAAACCAGAGAGAAGTATAATGGCATTGTATAACCACATGATGCAATTTATTCTAAATGAAACTGTGGCAGACCTACCAGAGCTCTGCCTGGTACCAGGGCATATACATCCAATGTTGGCAATAGCTATTACTGAAATAAAACCAGTAGCCCTCCAAAGCTCGTGCCAAGGTTTGCTCTGATTTTTATCAACATCTTTCTGTGTACAGCATATATTTTAAACACATTATGCTCCTTAGTCTTAATATAATCCATAAATCAGTAGGCCTAGCAGTACATTTTCCCTCTCCTTTTTTTTTTCCCTCCCAAAGATAAAAGTGGCTGCAACACAAAATAAATCACATCTAAAGTGACTGGAATATCACCATTTTTGTTACATGATTTACCTCTGAATGATCTTGCCCTCATTTCTACTTTCATAACCAGAACCATTTGAAGATGCCCTCAGGAACCAAATATCTGGCAACACCTTGAGGAAATCCACCTCCACAGGATGCACCAGTCCCCTTTTATCCAGAGCATCTGCCTGGACTGTAGCTGAAGAGCTGAGTGCAGAGCCATGGTATCAAGGAGAAATGAGCAGGAAAGACGCAGAACAGTTGTTAAAGAAGTGTGGAGACTTCCTCGTGAGGAAGAGTACCACAAATCCTGGTTGCTATGTGCTGACAGGCATGCACAATGGACAAGCCAAACATCTTCTTTTAGTGGACCCAGAAGGAACTGTAAGTGCTGACTCCTCAGCAATACAGGAGTTTCTGACCATACACATTTGTCTACATTTGGTTAAGCTCATGTACACTTTACTCATGACTGATCCTAAGTACAGCCTCATATCTCTAACATGCCATCACATTTTTAATCCTCTCCTTGATGCTTAGCAGAAGACCCATTGTAAGCTTTCAGCTTATTGCAGGGAGCCTTGGAAACTTGATTACACAGTAGGGTCAAGCTTTGGCTACTGCAGTACAGATAAAGCGTGGCTAAACCACTTCAGCCTTCCCGTTGAGAAGCTGCTGGTGGCTGTGCAAGTTTGACCAACCTGTACGGCAGCAATTTCCACATGGCATCTCTGTCAGCCCAAGCCTTGTATGTTTTCCTGCACGTAAGTGCTGGAAGGAAACGAGATAAATGTGCTTCATCTCTTTGCTACAAAGGCACCCTCCCAGCAGCAGATTGAAGAGTTATGGGGAGTTACAATTCCTGCAGCTGCCCTGTTCTGTCCTGCTTCTGGAAAGATTTAGTCTCATCTAAGAGAACAGAGGTATTGCCATGCATTTTATTCTTGGCTCCTAGTAGCTGAGATAGGCAACCCTGTAAAGGACTACTTTAGATGACAAGCTCCAAAGTAGATGAGAAATTCCTGTAAAGGACTTGGCCAGTTGGCATCTGTTTCAGGTGACAAGCCTGCAACAGAATCATGCTGATCCTGTGAGGAAGTTGTACTTACATGTAGCACATGAGGCCAGTCAAAGAATGCTTTTGAACTCTTTAAGTGTCATCTGCCTAGTCCTGGGTTTGACAAGAATACTAATCCTGGGCAACCCTGCTGTGTGACATGGCAAGTGCAGGGGTGTTCTGTCCCATAGGGACCTCTGCTACTCAACTACCTGGTAGGAAGTATGTAGGCCCTGTGATGATGCCTGGGACATTTTTGTCCTGTACAAGACCCCTTTTTATTCTGCACTGCTTCTAAGAGCAGCACTATTTTTTTTACCTCCTTGTGTAGGGATATGCTTCTTCTCTGCCCTATCCCCTTCCTTGGCCTATTTGTGATGTGAAATCATGGCCCAAATGGCTCTGAAACAACTCACCCAGGGGTGGAATCTATATCATTTGTGGGGTCCTGACACAGCACCTGAGCATACTCACTAGAAGCTTTTCAGGGCAAAGTTGTCAATAAAATGCACATCTGTGGTCAGTCACAGCACATCTGTGGTCAGTCACAGCAGCTTGCATTTATTCTGTGTGGCCTTGCCATGATTATTTGAAAAAGTCACACAAGGGCTGCCTGAATAATTCATTTCACACACAAATTACCTAGTGACATGCTGTAGCTCTTAAGAGAGTTTTCAGAGCTAAAGCTCTTCAGAGTGTTTTCAAGAGCAGGGTTAACTGTCCAGTTGCTTCTCCTCCCATCTAGCTAACAGAAAAGCTCAGGTAAGTGATGCTTAAAATGGAGGACTGCAGGCTTTCTGCTGGATTTACAATTAAGGCTTGAACTCTGGCAATGACAGAGCATATTGCATATATGTCCTGGGTTAACACAGCCCACTCTCATGAGCTCCTCTTCTTACATGCAAACAGGTGGGAAAAGAACACAAAAAAACCCCTCCAGGTCAAGATAGAGAGTTTCCTGGAAATGTTACAGCACACAATTACCTTAGCTTATTTCACAGAAAAGCACAGCAAAATGCAGAAGCTGCAGCAGCAGCAGAAGCCAGCAGTAAAATGGTTTCTTCCAAGCAAGCACCCAGCAGCCAGCCCAGCAGAAAAGACCAACAACCCAAATAGATAAACCAGAAGCAGCAAATGGAACAGGAAGCCTCTCATGTTACATCTGAACTTCAAGCCCCATGACACTGTGCTCCAGCCAGCACTTTCATTTTGAATTTGGCATTACTGCAGCAAGTGATTGAATTCACATCAGCAATTCAACCCAACTCATATCCACCCCTTGTTCTACACCATCTATGTCATGACCAGCAGCAATTAATATCAGACAGCACACATCATACATCATACATCATCCCCTGTCCATTCTCACTCAAATGTGATTGCCTTACAGTACACAACAGGTTTCTTCCTGCAGATGCTCTGGAGCTCCACCTGGTTCTGGTATAGTCTGGATCAGTTCATGACCAGTCCAAATGGTGGGGCTGTGTTTCCACCCCAGTACAGTTGATCCTAGTGGACCCTTCCATGCCCTCAAATTAAAGCAAATGGTGGCCTGCATTGCAGTGCTCAGTTTTCAATACATCCAGCTGTTAGGATTCTGTTACGCCAGAAATGTCAATGGATTCCACGCCCTTGTAGTTTGTTGGTGTCTAACCACACTGTGCCATGTATCTACTAGAACTTTATATTCCTGTGGGATTGGCTATACAAACCATTGGATTCTTACTGCTCAGTATGCCAAATTGTCCCTCTCCTCCATATGGTTAGAGGCAGGGTCCCTCTAATTCTGACTGGAATCACTTGCACCTTGTGAAGATGCTTTGGAAGTCCCTTCAGGAGGATTAGAAGCATTATAAATTCTCCTGCTTTTTTTGGGTGATTTTCCACTGGAAACTTGTTCGGCATTTTTCTGGGAGGAATTTCCTTGCAATTCACAGACCTGCACATCCAGACCTCAAGTGGGTTTTCCATCCCACTTCTTCATGTCCTCCCTACAGTCACATAAACCTACAATGTATGCCATGGTGTGTACCTCCCAGATTCTCTCTCTTGGACAGGGAAGCATGAGCTCCTTGTAGCTGAAACATGACACTATGCAGGTGGGGAACAGGACATATTCTTTTTGAGTTGACAGACCTCTCAGACAGTCCCTTCACAGCTGGAATCAGTAGATTCTGTTACAGTGAAAGAAATCTCAGTTGAGGTGAAGTGAATGGACTGAAAACGTATTGATCTGAATGTATTCTCATTCTGAAAATATAGCTTCGAATAATTACAGAAAGTGATGGTTCAAAGAAGAATGTTTCAGAAGTTGGGAGAGCCTGTTGTTATTTTCAAGCAATGCAGCTACATGCAGACCAAGCAGACAGCATCACTTGCTATCAGAGGTCATTGTTTCTTTTTTTGACAGTGTGACATCCTATGCTAAGTTTCTAGCAGTTTTGCCAGAAGTTAATGGTGAAATAGGAAAATATTTCAAGAGAGGTGCCCACCACAGCATAATCTGGTTTTGGAAAGTTTTAACAGAAGCTGCTCTCTCTTTCTGAGAAGTGTTCAGAGCAGCACACAGGCTTTTGCTTGAGGCAGTGCAGAGCCATCTCATTTCACAGCTTTACTGTAGCATGACATTCACATGAGAGGACTCTGCCCTGCCTGTGGAATCTGTATGCCTAATTCATTTAGGAAGGAAATGCTTTTTGAAGCTGCTGTTAATAATTAAAGGCTGTTTTGTAAGATAGATTAGTTTTTTGCCTGTCTGGATAATTTTGACTATTTTGGCTTACACAATCAGTTTCCTCCTATCATGAGTGTAACCATTTACTTAGCAGGATGTCAATACAGAGAGCTTCTAAACAGACTAGCACAATGACATTGCAAAGCCTGAAGTGTTTCAGTTTGTAAGGCACAGGGATGTACCATACAGCATGTGGCAAACTCAAGCCAAGCACATCTGGTGCTTGGGTCGCTTTCAGGGGAAATTAAATTTCTAGCACCTGAAGAAGGCCTTTGTTAAGGAAATCACAAAGATGCTGAGGCACACCGAAAAAAGTTAGTTGTGGCCTCTCTAGAGGGACAGCTCTTTCTAAAGAAAAAGGTGAAAAGAAGGGAGAAGTCTCTTGAATAAGAAAATTGGATCAAAAAATCTGACTTGCAGTGACACACTACACTACAGAGAGCTTTTGAGGAAACCTATTCAGAAAGAGTAATAGTGGCAGGCAAAATACCCTTTTGGTGAGAAAAGAGGAAATAAGAGACAAAACACAACCAAAACTCCAGAAATACCAGATTTCCACTGTTTTTTATAGGGGAGAGATCAGTCCCTAAAACATGAGTGTGTTGTTTTATTCTAAGAGAATTTCACTATGAAGTTAAGGGGGGAAATATTATGCTCTTTAATCTATCTCCTCACATCCCTTTTAATTTTTTTGAAGGTTCGTACAAAAGATCGTGTCTTTGACAGCATAAGTCATCTCATCAATCATCACCTCGAGAACCATTTGCCAATAGTTTCTTCTGGGAGTGAACTCTGCCTGCAGCAGCCTGCCGAGAAGAAAAACTGACTCTTCATAACTGTTTTAGTTTCTGTAATTTGCAAGCTAAATCTGGTCGAAATTGCAGATCTGATAAAACAGGCGCATTACAAGCCTCCCGCGTAGTCACATATATTTCACCCGTATGTTTTCTCTAGGTTTAAGGCCCAATTCATGTAGTACACTTGAAAATTCTCAATGCTTTATGTAAACATAAGTCACAGCAGGCTTTCTTAATGTGAATATTGATAGTGTATATACACACATTATATATATAAATACAGTATATATTTATATTTTTCAAGTCAGTCTGTTGACAGTATAGAACTGTGCCATCTGTTTTTACTAGAAGAAAAATGACAATAGCGATTGTTCAAATAAAAATTCAGCAGTCTCATTTTCTTGAGAAAATTAATAGCAGGAATCTTATTTCTGATTTTACCTAAGAAGCACAACTATGGGGATTATAGGTGGATTACACTGGGTAACCACAGAAGTTGGAATTTAGCAACTAGCATTCCAACTCGGAAATTTAGCATAAAATGATTTTTAAAACTGTTATTCAATATCACTAAGATGAAAAGTGTTTTTTCTGATGTCAAGTTTGAATTCTTATATGATGCTACTCAAAATATTTGTACCTTCCTTTACCAATGACTTGGTGTGATCTCTCTGTGTACAAGATGTGTGCATTTTATTTTTCTAATGATAATATAACAATATTCTGCAACTCTAATTTGTTAATTTGATTGCCAACGTCATTTGTAAGTAGTTATCTGCTTATGGTGAAGATATAGGTGTTTTTGACTACCAGTCTCCAATGAGATGTCACATACCAACTATGGAAGTTGAAGTAACTCGTGTTTAATAGGTTTAGCACAAGACAGATGTTCAAACACATAGCTGAAAAATCTGCTCCTCTTCTAAACAGTGAAAACTATCATGACTCAGTGGTCCGTTTTGCAAATGGTTCCATTTGCATTTATCTACCAAAGCATAACTTGACTTTGGCCTTCAGCAAGTGATAAGTATTGCAAATACACTGCTTTTTTTCTAAATATGAATTTGAGAAGTACACATAACATTAGACATGCATGTCTGGCAGAAATTCCCTTGATACTGGGAAATAAATGTTTTAAGGAAGGTTTGTACTATTCAAACACAAGCATTATATGAAGTTACTTTCCTATTGTGTGAAGCTTATTAGGAACCAGTTTCAGTAAACACAATTTCTGTAAAAGTGAAGTTTGTGCTACATTCAAGATTTATCCTTCAGCACTTGAAGGTCTTCTCTAGCCCCAGTACCTCAAATCAAATCTTTGCACTTCATTCATAAAGGCCAAGACTTAGCAGGGTAAGTCTAGGTTAAGCACCTGCTACTCAGTCTACTTAAAGTTAGATTTAGTTTAGATTTAGTTTTAAGGATTCGTTATTTAAAAATTTGTGAAACTACGACCAAACTGACTGATGGGTTCACTCAGAATAGACTTGGGAAAGATCGTGATCGTAAATAGTTTCTTGTACTTGCTGCTTTGAAATAAGGTAAATTTCCAATTTGGGAAGTTTGGTTTTGGTTGATCTCAAGAACAAAAATGATTGCAGCATCTAAGACTAATCATGTGATCTGTGCAATAAAATACAGTTGATTTTGTAATCAGGACATTCAGAAGGCAAACAAAGACATTGGTGAACCAAATGCTTGCAATTAATTTTATTGTAGATCGTCATTAGCTGATGCTTTGAATCTTGGTGGGAGCTGAGAGCAAAGAAAAGAAATCGAACGCTGTATCACTACCCAAATTACTGTGACACTGAGGTTAGCAGAATTCTTAACATGTGATTTTTCCTTTCATCCGGTTGGAAAACGCAAGGCATTGTGAATCTTATACCCCAAAGCAGTATGCATCACAAATTACTTCATTTAAGAGAATTTGTGTCTCACTGTATTCTAAGTATCTCAAATTCCACCTTTTTTTGTCATATGTAACACTTGTCATACCATGCTCCCATCTCCTTATTAACATGTCCTTGAAAGTTTTTAGTGTGCTACCACTATCAGTACAAGAAGGCCTCTTTTGTACTTTTAAAGTTGAGTATTACTTCAGTAAAAGCCTAACTCAGGTGCCTTCAAAAATTCCACTTCCTTCCACTGTCCATTTCAGATTCCTAAATACCCTATCAGTGTATGCCTGGAAACATTTGGCAAGATATGGGTGTATGAATGAATGCAGTAAATATACACTGACATAAGGATCTAAAACTTCTTGCCATTGGCCTAGATGTAGCTTTAATAACTTAGCAGCCACTTAGCTGTTGAGTTTTGGAAATTAAAGCAGGTGGCAAGGAGAGACAAAGTGCAACAGCTTGACTGAAGTATTACATTCCCCTGACTACATTTCACAAACTCTGTCTCCGGGAAAATGTGGCTTTTTAAAGCTGCTCTGTCAGCACAGTCTATTTGCCTAGCTCAGCATGCCAAGTGATGAGGTAGAGGTTACACACAGCTTGATCAAATGCTGTTTTGTCCGAGGTAGAGATTGTGCCTTTGGGCTGCAACAGTGCCCTGCTGCCACAGTGGACCAGCAGATCTTGTCTAGCCAGGTGTGATGATCTAGGGGCTTTTCTAAGTCACTGGGAGCTAAGTGATGTCAAAGCTGTCCAGGAAGGGAGGGCATTGGGTTAATCAATCATCCTTCTGCAGATTATGCCTTTGCTTTTTCACTTCGATAAATCTGGCTTTCCCCTATGTGCAAATGGTATAAAAAAAATGTATAGTTATTTTGATAGCAGTTCCAAACCTGTTGTTACTAAAGTGGAAAGCCACGTTACTCTGAGCTCAACAAGAGCTCATTCAACTTGCTGGAGAGTCAGGGCTCATTGCTGTGAGGAGCCAACAACCCCAGCATTTAAGAAATTAAGGATCTATAGAATGCTGTGTAATTGACTGAAAAATGGACAGCTGACAGAGCTCCCATTGCCTTTTGTTTTTTATTCTCTTTTATTCAGTCCGAAGGGCTAGGCACTTGCTGGTGGTAACTCAGCACTACAATTTCAAGAACTCAAAATTTTACTGAAAGAACAAATACATTAGACTCAATAGAAATCTCTGAGATTAGACAATACCATGGTAGCCTTTGCTGTTTTCCCAGATTGCAGAGGAGTCAGATCTGAATCTCTAAATATTCTACATGATATCAACACTGACTTTGAGTCCTATCTGATGATCGTATTTGATTCCAGTTGAGTTGCAACTGTGTGAAAAATGAAAACACGTTCTGTTTCTTTAAGCAAATAGTTTTTGAAAGTGAATCAAATACTTCTTACTCATTTAAATGCAGATCTAGTTATAATTACAACAAAATTTTCCAGTAAGGCTGGCAATGATAGATTTGACATTGAGGTACAGCTATATTCCCAAACTTTCAGTTATTTGAGATACCTCCGGAGCGATGACACCTCAAAGGCAGAGAATGTGATTTGAAAACTGACATATTTTTAGTTCAGTGGGAGTTTTGCTCAGAGTGAGGACTACTATGTTCCCTTCCCTAATGCAAGAAGAGGAATCTTCAGATTGGACATGGCTGGGTGAAGACCATAGGAGGAGTTGTGATTATCATGGCTTACTGACTTCTTCCCTGCCAAGGGCTTTGCACATTCATTTGGAATAATTATACAGTAGCTTTCCTTCATTTCATATCCTATATGTGTTAATGCCTGTTCTGCCAGAAGCCTCTCAGTCACACATATGCAGTCAAAGCTCGAACACAGGACACACTCTTGGAATCAGAATTTGAGTATAAGATGTGCACTGTCACCAGAAGGAAACATTCAGTAATGGGCTAGTAAATGTCACCTGCCAGCACTAAATTTTTTTTTATCATGATGGTCCCTCAGTATCATCTTGTGCAGTAAGACAAGGAGAACTAAAACAAACAAACAAACATAAAACAAAAACCCCACAACAAAAAAACCCAAAACCCTATAGTGCAACTGCTGCTGGCACAAATGCTAGATGCCAGCTACAATGTATTCATAACAGAATTGATGCATATTTAGATATTGGTAAGCATCAAACTCTCCACTTAAAAATTAGCAGTTTTGCAGCCTCCAGGAAATTTACAGCTCTAAAGAAGAACTCTGGAACTTGTGACTGTTCTTACAAAATGTTACAAAACCTTTCAAGCCTTTGTTTTTGGCATCCAATGTCTATGGTAGACCCAAGTATTTATATTAAGGAGACCATGTTTATATAAACCAGGTCTAAGTGAAAGCCATGGTTTCCTTTTTATCTTCTAGACATTTTCAAAATATGTCTGCAGAGAATCAAAATCCAGACTTATCTTAGTGTACTATCAAAAGTATGTTTATCTGCATGGACCTTTTGCCCAAACCTAGGGTTGTGTTCTCCACCTTTCCATGCTTGTTCAAAGCTGCCAGTATATAGGCAAAATCCCACTAAAAGCTCTGTGTTCAGCTGTACTTACTCTACTCACTCAAACAGTGTCTGTGGACTTTGTTGACATCTGCATTGAACACCGTTGGAGTGAGGGAAGACTTGTAGAAAAAATAAGATGGACACAGTTTGCCTGCAGTTAATCTGAGGTTTAGATAAAGACAGAAAAAAAATCTGTCTTAAGAGAGAAAACCCCAGAGATAGTAAATGTGAGACCTGGAAACACAAGCCAGTAGGCACGTAACCTAATAATGAGAACAGACAGCTGTTGCCAAATTACAAACATGGTAATTTCTTGATAGGGTTAAAACAGAACCTCTGCAGAGTAGAGGTACCAAAATACTTAGGTCCTGCCCGGTGCTTGTTTCTTTTTGAGATATATATGTTCCTAAGTCTTGTTATGTTCTTCAGATGCCAACATACACATTTTGCATGGCTTTCACTGAGAAACAGCAATGCATTTTTATTGGTCTCAGTAAGGAGGATAAAATTTCAAAGCCACACATTTAACAAAACAATGATGTAAAGAGTGTTAAAACTTGTTTGACAACAGAACAGGTCACGGAAACCAAAGGGAGAATTAAGCTAAAGCTGGGTGACTCATTCTGCTGCCACATTTTGTGGGAAACAGTACAGATGACTCAGAAAAGGAAGGTGGCCTCAGATTTTCAGGTTGAGATGCAGAGTTGCATTTCATGTAGTTATCATGAAGGTCAAATAACATATAGGTTGAATGACAGCTTGTCAGCCATCGTCTTTTTTATTCCATGAGGCAAAACCTACCCAACACACCCAGACATATATTCATTAATTTTTTATGACGTGAAGAATGTAAAGATTATAATTGGTATATGTTTGTGTCCTTTGTGGCTGGATTGGTGTGTTAACTGCTTCTCAGTAAAGTTCTGCAGAGTTAAAAGATGCCAGGTTCCTTTGAGATAAATGTTTTCCTTTGCATTGTGTGGGCAGCAACAACAAAGCAAAAAAACTGACTATTTTGCTGTAAAAGGGAGTTTGATGGTACACTTGTTATTTATTAATATTTACTACTTTTAGGAACATTTTTAACTGAGATTTGCAGAAAAAAATAATGTATGTGGAAATATTGTGACCATTTATATTCCCAACCACTTTTGTGAAACTCAAGTTTTTGTCTGTCTGCTGATTGTGTAATTTTGGTTATAGAGGCAATTTTTGTCTCCGAGGCAGTCCTCATGCAACAGAATTTGGAATATAACTGTCATGCAACTGTTTTCTGATTATTCAGTTTGTATATGATTAACCAAAGTAATAAAATCATTAGCATTACTATCAGACTGAAATACATGTAAAGTCGGCTTGAGTCTCTTCTCCTGTGCTCAGGTTTCCTAGTAGCCTAACTTGATTTTGTTTGGTTTGGTGGGTTTGTTTGGGTATTGTATTTAATTGAAGGGATGTCTATTTTGTGGCAGAATGAATGAAATTCTACAAACCTTGCCTGGATATTAAGTCAATTAACTACATATGTCAGTAGGGACAAGGATCAAAACTGTTAGAGGATGGAAAGGCACATGAGTACTTCGACGTCAGTTACACCAACCTTACACCAGAGGCACTCCACTTTGACAGAGACAACATTGACTTGCACGAGTTTATTTTTAACAAATACCACTTTCACAATGCAAGTAATCAGTGGTGCAGGCCTTCTTTTTGGGCCAAATGATGCTTTTTCCTGAAACGGCAGCTTTTGTGCTTGGCATGCTGAATAGATGAGGGTAGTCATGCTGAATAGATGAGGGTAGTTGAGAGGAGACCATTCCAAGGTGTTTCTGTGGAAAATGACTGCAAGGGCAAAGTCCATCAAAGAGCAGCTATTGGGTATACATTGGTGAGGAGAAAGACTCTGTGTCAGAAGAAAGCTTAGCCAGGCTGGTGTTTCACAAATCCTCCTCCTCCACTGCCCTAGTGTGTCTTTGCAAAGGCCTTTCCCTCTTTCCCACTTGGACAAAAGCTGAGCCTGGGAATACCCTTGGAGGTTACACTGCTCCCAGGAAGAAATGCATTTTGGAAGGCACCATGGGCACTGGCATATCTCTTCTCATGGCTCAATGGTGGCAAAAGAGAAACCCATGCTGCTGCTGTGCCTCCCCTTACAAGTTCCATCCCTGGGCCTCAGGTGGCCAAGAGATGCACAGGACCCAGCAAAATCACGAGGCTAGGCTGTGCACTTGTGTGGTTGGGTTAAATAGCACTACCCTGGGCAAAAGATATCATCTGTCTGCTCAGACAGCACGGACTCTCTGCTCTCAGGATCTCTGATTTTTGTGCACAAGCATGTTTTCCACTTCGATGCTAGAGCAGCTGGAACACAAACCTTGTGGGTGCTGCCACACCCTATTCTCAGCTGTTTCTTTATAAAACTACATGTGCCTTTCCCAGGGAGCAGCTGTGCATGGTACTGGTGGAGCAAACATCCCTCTGAGCAGCTGAGCTAAGTCTCCTCTCACAAAACCAAGGGAAAAGCCTTCCTCCTACTCTGGAGATCGGTGGAGGCACAGCCTACCATCTTTGGCTGCACAATGCTCCCACATGTACTGCTCTGAGGTATAACACAGAGTTCAAACACAGGTTTTCCACAGAAGGCCAAAACCTTTTCCAATATTCTGTGAAAAATGACTGCTACACAACAACTTCAGTTCAAAGGTCTGGAATTTAATTAAAAGTCTTCAAAACCTTTATGGTACCTAATCAGTTGACAATATTCCGTAGGGCTGTTGGCAATAGAACACTCCTGAAAAGCACATTGGTGAGCACTTTTTTTTCTCCTCTGGTGGTTTCATTTCTTTCATAATCCAGAATCAAAATAAATAATTGAGAAAATAGCATCAATTTAATGTTAGTATCCTTTGCAGCTTTTGCTCCATGTAAAACCAATTTGGAAAAGAGACACTTGATTCAATTTCTTGTATATTCAAAATCAGGTCATAAAAAGTTTGGATCCTGAGATGTATTTTAAATAATTTTGCAATATTTTAAGAGTAAAAGCACCTATTCTCCTTTTCTAGCCTCAAAGATAGGATACTTTCCTGCTTGTGAATAATCCAGTGCTACTAAACGCTTGCCTTGTCCTACTTTAAAATTCTGCTCTGAAATCTTCCAGAATCTGTGCTTTAACATGTCCCACTGGGATCTACCCACTGAAGGCTGTATCCACAAGTTGGGTTTTTTACCAAGTTAGAAATACTTTGTAAACGGTGTTATCAGTGTAACATGTCAATCCATTAATCTTAGGAGCTGCTTCAAGTACAGCAGGGTAGTGAACTAACAAAATATCCCCAAAGCTCCAAAAATGGAGAAGAAGGTCTAAGTAGAATGAAAGTACCAACAAGAAATCATGTGGCCTCCAACAGGGGAGCTGCTTGCAGGGCCTGTACCTAGCATCAGCTCTGACAATAGCTAAGGCTACAATCCAGATGTTACAAATTGACTTTCAAGTGCATATACTGGGACTTCAGATATTTTATTTTTCCCCACTATATAAATAGTGAGAATCATGCAGTATCCTTGACATGACATTTGGTGTGGGGGAAGCCATGTTTTTGCAAACCACTGTGTTGCTAAGTCTCTTCTGCTCTACAACAGGGAGGAATGCTGCCACATGCTACCACCTTGTGATCTAACATTTTTAAGTATACAAACAGTTCAGCTGTCAGTTTTCAAAGACACAACTTCAGAGGAGAATTTCCACACTTAAAATACAGCCAATAGCACTGTCAGATCTAATATATGAAGCAAGACATTGCATGCAATGTCACCATTTCTATTTCTCTCAAACTGCCATAGCTACAGAGCTACCCAGCCTGTATCTGCAGTTCACACAGGTAATTATTCTTAGCTTAGTTTAGCTTTTTCTTATTAAGTGCACTGCTTTTTAACAGTTTTTTTGTAGAATTTATTTCTTATTTACTATTCTCTTTCACAGTTATTTCATACAAATACATTTTTTTTCTTTGCTCTTACACTTTTCCAACAGTGTATAATGTTTACTGTTAATTTTGTAAAAGATAATCACAATGCAAACCTCTACATTTTAAAGGCTTCTTCTACACACATTACACAACTTACACACTACATATGCTCGGGAAAAGTCTAATGCTGTTCCTTTTGATTATTAAGACCAGAGTAAAGATAAGGATGAGCTTTTCCAGGATGTGTATTAAAAGCCTCAACTACTTCTGATTGTGCATAAGGCAAGGTGTGGTTAGAGACATTATACACAAACCTTTGGAAGAGCTCAATAAAGTTATATGCTTACATTCTTACTGAAAGACAGTAGGAGCCCATTGATCTCCACTGAAACCTCTATCTGCAAAGTACTATCGATGGAAATACCATGGGTGCCTCCCACAGGGACTTGAAAAAAAGGTATTTATAAAGGCTTAACTGCTCTAAGTCACAGGGAATCTCTTTGATGCTGAACACCGTTCTGTACCGAGGCTGATAAGGAACTGATGAACCATGAAGCGGTTTTCATACATAGCCTCTCAAGAAGTTAAGTCTGGGGCTTCAGGTCTTCCAACTAAAGAGGCTTTCAAGGGAGGATAAGGTATAAATGGAGGTATGCCCTTTGGCACAATCTCGCTGTACCACATCTTCCGCCTCATATCTGCAGAACTGCCTGGAGACAGTAGAAGCACAGGGTTTCATTGCCAGAAAATGAGATTTTGTCCCACTGGCTGTTCTTCCCAGTGAGAGTTCTAATACAATCCAATTCTGTGACAGTGACTGGAGTGAAATGAAAGAACTTCACAGGGACCCTTTGTGGTTCATTACTTTCTGAAATGCTAAGTCTCTGTTTCAGAACTGAAGAATATGAGCTTAGGTAGTGCATTCACAATGTACACAGGTTTACATAGGTTTGACATACATTTTTAAATACAATGGAAATAGTAAGTAAAAATATATGCATTAAAACAGTACATACACTTGATACATGTGTATTGTTGGGTCACACTTTAACTACTTTAAATAGCCAACATATCTAGCCTCTCTTAATGGTTATTTACTACTGCTTGTTTAAAATGAGTTGTGAAACGCCACAGTGACAACCATCACCCTGTCTTTCACTAAACATGGAAAGTCTGAATAACAGTCAAAACAAAAAATAAAAATACTGCCATGATATGCCATATTAAAGTTTCTGTCAGTTAAAAACTACTACTTCATATATTTTCAAATATCCCCACTGAAACACGTCTGTGTAATTCGTCACCTTACACTGTATAATGCAACACAACGTTTAGTATATATATTGTAAACTTTTATCAAACAACAACCTTTTGATAAGGAATTTTACAAATATACAGCTATTTAGGCCACATATAAGGCCATTAACATAACAGGAAGACACACAGGGAGAACTATAATCACCAACACATGTAACGAGCTTTTCTTTGAAGGCATCAATAATCAGGCTCATTTCTGATCATGATCAATGTTTAGTGAATGCTGAAGTTTCTAACACATCTGATTGATGTCTTGCAAAACAAGGTCGTGCCAGGTGCAACCTCACTGTGCAATGTCATTATGGTGCACAATGTCATTACATGTGCATAGACTCTGTCCTGGCTGTTGCGTAGCATGGAAAGTTTTTTCTGCATCAGGTGTGTTACTGAATGAACACACAAAGCAAATGATTGTTGATAAATAAGTCCTCAAAGTAAGTGGTTAGTGTATTTCCCTGTGACTTAAGTGCATGAATACTTAAACTACACTTGTAGTTTAAAAGTAGTAAAAGCCACAGACAGGTTAATTGTCTTGAGGAGTTCTTTACTTACAGGAGTTTCCATTATGAAATGAAGATTCGTTTTTCTCAGCAATACAAGATGGAACATTCTTTGGTGAGGAATCTTCCTTTGGCTTCTGAGTATTGCTGCTGCTGGATTTACGACTGTGATCTGGTGTGGGCTGAATAGGCAAAGATCTCGCAACCTTTGACTTCACTAAGCAGCCACAAACAAGGCGAAAGAAAGCCCGGCGCATTTCTTTACTGGCTAGAGTGTAGATGATGGGGTTCATTGCAGAATTGATGACTGCCAGAGCAATAAACCAGTTTGCTTTGTATAAGACAGAGCACTCCTTCACTCTGCAAGCCACATCGATGAGGAAGAGGATGAACAGCGGAGACCAACACGCAATGAAGACACTAACAACAATCACGACAGTCCTAAGGAGTGCCATGGAGCGCTCGGAGTTATTGTGGTTAGTGACATTACGACTGCTGGACTTCACCAGGATGTAGATACGGGCATAGAGGATGACAATGGCAACCAAAATGGCTATGAAGATACTAATGCAGAACACGACATACTTCTTGGAGTACAGAGGCAAAATGGTTGAGCAGTCTGGTAAGTTGTTTATACAGTTCCATCCAAGGATGGGTAAGGCACCCAAGGAAACTGAAATAAGCCAGCATGTACCAATGAGAAGGAACACCCTGTATTTTTTATTTGCATCATAAGGCCTCATTTTAATCATGGTCAAATGTCGCTCTATAGCTATTGCCAGCAAGCTGAAAGTGGAGGCTCCCAGAGCAACAAACATGCTGCCTTCCCTAATGAACCAGATTGTGGAAGACAAGCTCAGAGTTTTCTTCCCAGACATAAGAATGTTGACTTTGTAAACAACCCCGGCTAAAAGATCACAGAGAGCTAGATTGCCAATAAAAAAGTACATGCGGTTGTGAAATTTATTGTTTTTCCATATGGCAATCAACACCATCAAGTTTTCCAAGACTATGAAGCTACATAGGATCAGAAATGCAACAGTGGGCAGATCTACATTATCAGTTGCCTTTTCCCTTAGCATAAGTTTTCCCGTGTAATTGTAATGCAGTACGATCAGAGAGTCCATCTCTTCATTCCCTTGAAGGTTGACAAGAGCATCAGGTGACATGGTAACTGCAGCCATCATTTGTTCACCGATGCTGGACTTTTCTTCTTTAGTATCACAAGAATTTAGTTCTGATAACTCTCCACAAGAGGGAGATCAAACCTCGTTCCTTCAAGCACTCCTCTGGGCATGCGGCGTGTATCCCCAGCTCCAGCAAGCCTCGCATATTAATTTGGGAATGTGGCTCACAAACCAGGCTCTGAAAATAAAATCAACAAATGCAGCATAAATATTACAGTCTTCCCAAGTCACTCATGCAGGTGCTCAAGCCACAACATAGAGCCAGAGGTGAGAAGGACACCCAACAGTATCCAAGAGAAATAGACTACAATGAGACACCAAGGTCTAGCATTGTTGCATGCATATGAAGGTAGCTGTAGGTAAACTGTTGGTCACACTCTGCGCAGATGTAGTTCTGCTGCAGAAATACAAGGGCAGCACGGAGAACAGCTCATAGATGATTTCTCCTACAAAATTTCCACACTAATAAAAATGCAGAGGAATGGTGAGAAGGATTAGCAAGCAGTGCCAGCATGCCTCGCGCACACATCAACCCACTCACTCCTTCTCAAAAAGATTAAGTGCATGTCACACTACCAAAACATCACCCAGCCAGCGCAGCCTGAGCAACAGGGCAACCCCACCGCTTTCTAAGCTTGTCCCTATCCCCTAAGATAGAAAAGATGGCAAGAGGGTTAGTGTCAAATCTTGATGCCAGTGGGCATGTTGCCAATGCCTAAAATAACTTTACACCCTTAATGGTACAAAATTATACTATTTACAATTAAGCAGATGTTCTAAAAACCAGTTGTCACAAAATTACCATACGTTTTATTCAGTTTAGTTGGATTTCTGCCACTCTTCTTACAAGACAGCAAGTCACCTCTTTGTAAGGATCACGTCTCTTTATGGTTGACTTTCCTTTGTTTTTTTTCCTTTGCATATATATATATATATATATATATATATATATATATATATGCCATCAATTAATGTTATGGAGGTTTTTTAAAAATAAAAAATAGTTATATCGATGTTAATTATCCTTCTCAACTTACTTCTGTTTTTAAGTTATGACCCAGATTAACTACAGTGTCTTCCCATGGACTTTGATAAGTTGCATTTTCACAGCAGATCCTCCCAGCTGTGTTTTTTAGCACTGCCATATATAAATATCGGAAAATATATGCACAGCTTTTAAAAAATATCAGAAGTGTGAGAAGCACGTACTGTTTCACTAGAAATGTTACAGTTTAGTTGCTGCTTACTCCAACAATATTCAGTGCTCACGCCCCAGATGTATGTATGGAGGACGAACATCAGATAGTTACTTTTTCAGGTTATTAACCTAACTAGGATGAGGATGAGAATTGGTTCCACCTGAACCAAATCTGTAAACATTTTTTTTTTCCTGGGGAAGGTAATAAAATAAAAATTTGTGCTAAATGTGAGGACAATCCTCAATTGCTCCAAATTAAATAGCTCAGTTACTGAATTCTTGAAGAGCTAGAGCTCCTGACTGTACATTTCCCAAAAGGCACTTTAAAATGCTGGTTATCAAGGGAAGGGGAGATGGAACTAAATGACCTTTAGGATCCCTTTCAACCCAAGGCATTCTATAATTCTATATACAGGTTTCTTAAGATTACAAAAACATCTGAGCCATTGCTATTCCAGCACTGTTTTGGGCACCCAAAGCACACAGGATGCATTTTCAAGTGCCTTCCAGAAGAAGGAAGAAGCGAAGCTCATCCCAGATGAATGTAAAGTAATTTAAAGGATGATCCACACCTTATTTTCCTACTCTCCACTTTCTTGGGTTCCATCCTTCAAAAAAGAAGTAACTGGATAAAAGCCTAGAGTGGATTGAATTCTTCAGTATGTTCAGGATGGTTTGAAATTATTTTCTGAAAAAAAAAATTACTATTTACCTACTATCATTATAATTTCCCTTTTCTAGTTCTTAGATTCAAACTACTTTGGTGAAGAGACCCACTGGAGGAGATAGAATATCCAAGAAACACAGCAGTGGCTTAGTGTCCTCATTCTTTTTTACTCTGAAGGTAACAGCGATTGCCTCAACTCATTTCAGAGGTGCGGAATTGTTGCAACAACAGTGAAGTTCTTCAACAGAACAACTTCACCTCAGCTAGGGTTCAATCTATCTGCAATTTCAGACCACAATCTGCACATTTTTATTACATAAACTATCAGAGTCTTTCATTGTAGTGGCTTACAACAAATGCCATTGTGTCCATACGAATGGCAAGAGCTTTACACTATAAAATGAACAATTACATTTGACTATAAAAGTATTTGTTAATGATAGTTCAACTAGCAGTACTCAATGGACTGGCTGATATCTGCCTGAGAGAATCATATTCATATTAAGAGCACCACACATAATAAGAAGACTCTATAAGTCTTTTCCAAACAGTGTTATCATATTGGTTTACCAAAGGACAAAAACATGAATAAAATTTTATGTCAGACATAGGTCTTTATCAGCCACAACTCAGCTGCTGCAATCTGTTATGACTCTACTAAAAGTAATGATCCGTTCCCCTGGCTGCAACTATACAGGGTCTCTTCTATTGTTTTTAATTACTTCCTTCTCTTAAAATTACTACAGAAAACGTAGTACCACAAAAGAAAATCACTGCCAAGCTAGTGGCAAGGCAATGGAGGTCGTAACATTATTATTTGCCAGGACTCTCAGGAAATTAATATCACTCACAACCCACTTGAAAGTGAATATAAATAATAATTGAATTAATTACAATTTATTACCTTCTGGCAGTAACAGATCCAGGTACTGTATTTCAGCAATACTGCTTTTCTGGTTTTCTCTTACATTGCAGCCAGTAACTCAGAAAGCACATTCGCTTATTAACAGTTAGAGAAACTAAACTCAGTTGTGTATTATAACAACAAGACAGCAGCAGTGAGATCAGGGTATCTGCGACACTGCTTCCTCAGAGCTCTAAAACTTACTCCTCGGGACATGGCCACCCTAGTCACATAAAGAGGAGGACTACTCACTAGCTTGCAAAGTATGGACCTCAGCTTGAAGTATTTTTAGAAAAGAACTTAAGAGCCTGTTTGTGGCATGCTGTGCTTTGAGCACCTGCCTTGGTTAGGTATCAGTATCCAGAGCTCCTGATACCACTGAAAAGCAGTTTTACACCCTCTAGAGCAAGCTGGAGGTTCTCTATTGCTGCACCAGCAGGTAACACAATAAAGATAAATCTGTTGGCAGTGCAGGGATAATCTGGCTATACATTCTCACGGATGCAATGGCCAACAGAGTTTGATAGATTATTCAAAGGCAGTGGTACAGTGTCAAGAATCACAATCAGATTGAGAACAATTCAAATGCCTCCTTCACCTGTTTGGGTCTCTGCTCCAAGGATGTAGGAAGTAGTTACAGTCAGCAGCAAGCACTGTATTTTGTCCCCCAGGGTAATCTCCCTGCCTATCACCATACTTTGGGGGTTCCGCAGTGGTTCTCCTACAGCAGTCAAGGACCCTAGTAAGGTCAAGCATGCTTCCAGGATGGAGCAAAAACTCTGCTTCATACTTCACATCTCTAGGTTATAACAGGGTCTGTATAGTCCCTGTGCCACATGTACTTTGAAAAAAGCCATGGCCATGAAAAACATCAGGGGCCACAACCCCCTGATCTGCCTCGTGGCAAGGCACACCTCCACTGCCCTCCCCATCCCCACAACACAGTGGTACAGACAGAGACTCAGGGCAGTATCTCTCACCAGTTCTACACAGACAATGCCCTGGGTAAGGCAGTTGGAGTCAACCTGAAATTTTCCGCTGGGAATGTGCAATTCCCAGAGCTGGAGGCAACGAGGAATCTGTGATAATGCGGATGCCAAAGTTCTTCAGCAACCATCCCCAGTACATATGCACTCTCTGCGCTCAGTGAGTGATCTAGTAAGCCTCCCATGGGGAGCTGAGGGCTTTCACCATCTCATGAGTCACTGGGTGCTTTATAGCTGGAAGAGTAAGACATTTCTGTTTTGAGAACTGAGACACACTGCTTTCAATTTTCTTGATATCCTGAAGTCAAAGCAACAAGTCAGAATAAAGCACAAATGAGAGTTGGACTTAACTTCTGCTACAAACTTTTGTGAACACAGGAAAATGATGTTATGCATTCATTAAATTCAGCTGGAATTATACTCTTCTGCCTTTCAAATACCCTCAAACAGACCCCTTCAATGCACCACCACCACCACACTGCGGTTCTCCTCTTTCACATGCAGCCATATGCTTTCACCACCGAAGGTAAAGACAAGAGCGCGTATCTGAAGCCAACCTTTTGTATACTTTATTTGTAAGGCCTTTCAGATGAAAAATAAGCATGTATAATTTATCAGGCATCCCCTCTTAGTGTTAAATTCATGAACAAAAAAGGCTTTTGAGAGCTGCACATTACAATGCACATTCCCACTCCTAAATTAAGCTGTACGAGGTGCAAATGAAGTTTAGACAACAAAGAACAGTGTCTTGGACAACTCGGATAAGCTTTAAACATATCCTTCCTTCTGGTAGCTTACATGCCCAGAAAAGTCTTTAGTATGTGGTTGTTTTTCTTGGCGTACGGATTTTAGACACCAATTTTGTAATTCCGAGTAGCACACAAGCACCCCTCACACAGGAGCTCCCGGCACGTTAAGAGAAGGCGCCTTTCCCCCCCACTCCAAACTCCTATGTTCTGTTGGCAAATTTGCATTACTGCGGCGACCTGAGCTTTCTGAGATGACGACCATCTTGCCTAAGCTACCCAAGGCTATCTTCGATGTGTCCGCGGCGCGACCGTTCCGCACGGGAAACGCTCCTCTCTACTCACAGTCTCAGTATTTCCACCCAGCCCGCCGCCGCTCCGTGCCTGCCACGACGCCTTTACGTGACCGCCTGAAGGCAGCGCCCGCAACGGCGGCTTTCCCGCTCTCGAGACAATCGGTCCAGCAGGAGATGCGGCGCCGCTCTCCAAGCCCAGCGGGCCCGGGGCACCTCCCCCGTCGCCCGCAGCAGGAGAGCTGCGCGGCCGCGCCGACGGCCCCGACGGGCAGACAGGTCTCAGCCTGCCGCTCAGGTAGCGAGGAGACGGGGGCAAGGGAGGCGACAGGGAGCCCGCAGGGCTGTCCTGGAGGAAACTATATGCTGCACCCCCGCCGCCTGCCCTCGGAGCTCTGAGGCCGCGTCCGACCTCGCCGGCTGCAAGACGCCGCTCGGCCCTCTGGACGAGCTAGGCCGGACCGGGTCGGGCCGGGCAGGTCTGGGACCGCCCCTGCCCTGTCGCCGCTGCCCGCGGTTCCGCGCTCGCCGCTGCTGCCCGGAGCCACCCCGACCTGGTAGTCCAGCCCGCCCGGTCTACCTCCCCTCCGAGCTTCCCTCTGCCCCCACCCCAGCTCCGCGTCCGTACCCTCGGCTCATGCCTCATACACCCTGCTCCTACGCTGCTGCCGCCGCCGAACAACCCTCGCTCCCAACTCCGCCGGTCCCTGTCTGCCCCCGGCCCGCCCCGCTTCACCCCGCCCCTTCGCCGCTCAGCACTCCCGTCCGATCGGGGGAGTTGCCCCTGCGGGGTGCGGCTGCCGCCCTCAGGGCACGGCTGCGGGTGAAACAGCGGGCGTTACGGGCAGCCGGGTTGAAATGTGAGACGGCGGATTCCGCCGGAGAGTGTTTGTAACATCCATAAAAACGCGGGGGCCAGGGGAGAAATTCTGGGTAGTCCTTACATAGCTGGAGCTATTAGCATGCCTGAGTGAAGTCTACATCTCCTACGTCTGCCCTTCTCCTTCACTACTGTCTGATAATGTGATCTTGGGAGAGCTTGAAGTGGGTGACACAGGGTGGAGCATTCAGAATTTCTGAGCAAAATTACGGCTAGACCTTTAGCTACCAATTACAGCATGCTTTTAGTAACGTACCCCTTGACAGAGTTACTGGCCGAACAGTAGCGACTCAAGCATAGTGATAGGTAGGCAGATTGCCTCAGTGGCGGGAAGTGCACTTGGGAAAAAAAAGGTTGACATCTGGATCCTTACAACCGTCTAATTTAATCGTACTTGTATGATGCCTATGGGTGCAGCAAAGCTTTCTGTCAGAACTGGATATGATGAGCTGGCAAACAGGAACACTACAACAACCTCACAAAGCCCAGGCAGGCACGCAAGGTTCGTCTTGCTGCAGTGTCTTTTGTTGGAAGCCTGCTGTCTGGAGCTGAAGCATCATCATGCTGGGATTCATGCCATGGGCTCATCTGTCGGGTTGCCTGAAGTGCTACTCCACGGGGAAGTAAAAGTCCTGCAAGAAAGCAGAGCTGGGCTTCTATAGCCAGGAGTTTAAGCTACTGTAGCAGAATGAATGGTGTGTTTCTGTGGCTGCTTTTTATCTGCTGAAGGTGAGTAATAAATTCTTCTGTTTTAGGACCTTGATTGGAAATAAGGACTACACAGGGCAAAATGCTAGTTAAATTGCTTCAGACCTGGTAGACTTAACGGATGCAACCCCACTTAGGTATGGATCTCAGCCATGACTGTGCTGGAGGGGTGTCCAGTTCACCACTGAGCAGTGGTTTCTTGCAGCTGCCTCTCAGTCTGTGTTACAGTGGCTGCTGATGCCATCATCAGAAGTGGGTGGCAGAACACTGAAGTGGAAGCTGGAGGAACCACCCAGGAGCAAAGCATGGTAGAGACTGTCTCCATGGGAGACAGTGCCTCCACAGAGGCTACCATGAGTGGCATCTCATGCCAGAGCAGCTGTTGGCAAGAAAACCTTTAGGGAGGTCAGCCTGTTTCACAAGAGTTGATGCAACCACCAGTTCATTTTCAAAAGTCATGCAACAGCCAATAAGACAAGCCTATTTTAGTCAGCTTTCAGAAGCTCTTGATCTTGCTGTAGTGCTCATTAAAAAATCCTGCATTTCTGTGGGGTAAAGAACCCTAATAACCAAGTAAAAGATAGACAGTAAAGACCTGGAGCAATTATAAATTTTCATAGTAACAGCTCAGTTAATACAGCTCAAATTCCTGGGTCGAAGGATTCTGTTCTGCCCTGGAAATTCCTGAGTGAGTGAGCAAATGGTGGATAATGGGAGAGCAGCATTTGCTGGTGTTATTGGTGTTACTTGACAATGAAACTAAAACTGAAACCAAGATGTTGCCTAGACCTTGAGATCCTGAGTTACTTGCTGATAAAATACTGAGTTCATTTCCATACCGCTGAGACATAAGAAAATCAATGCTAACGATGTATGCAAATATTTATGTTGCTACTCAGAAGAGAGGTCTTCATGAAGTTGTCATTCTGACATTCCTTAACTGTCAAAGAGAAACTGAATGCTAGGACAGAATACCACAGAACCACAGGACATTAGAGGTTGGAAGGGACTTTCAAAGATTATCGAGTCCAACTCTCCTGCCAGAAGCAGGATCACCTAGACTAGTCTACACTGGAATGCAGGCAGGCAGATTTTGAATGTCTTTAAAGAAGGAGACTTCACAACTTCTCTGGGCAGTCTGTTCCAGTACTCCATCACCCTCACTGTAAAGAAGGTTATCTTCATGTTGAGATGAAATCTATGTTCAAGTTTGTATCCATTGTTCTTTGTCTTATTACTGTGCACCGGCAAAAAGAGATTTGCCTTCTCCACTTGACACCCACCCCTCAGGTATTTATGGACATTGATCAGAACCCCTCTCAGTCTTCTCTTCTCGTGACTAAACAGCCCCAGGTCTCTCTTCACAGGGGAGATGCTTAACTCCCCCAGTCATCCTCATGGCTCTCTGCTGGATTCTCTTCAGCAGATCCCTGTCTCTCTTGAACTGATGTACCCAAAAGTATCCCAGGTGTGGTCTCACCAGGGCAGAGTAGAGGGGGAGAAGAACCTCCCTAGACCTGCTGGACATTCTTCTTGCTGCACTCCAAGATACCATTTGCCCTCTTGGCCACAAGGGTACATTGCTGTCCCCTGAAGAACTTGCTGTCCATCAGGACTCAAGGTCTTTTTCCATGGAGCTGCTTTCCAGCAGGATGACCCCTAGTCTGTAGTGATGTCTGTTGTTGTTCCTTCCCAGGAAACCTGGAGAAGAGGAGGCTCAGGGCTGACCTCATTGCTGTCTACAACTACCTGAAGGGAGGTTGTAGCCAGGTGGGGGTTGGTCTCTTCTCCCAGACAACCAGTAATAGAGCAAGGAGACACAGTCTCAAGTTGTGCTGGGGGAAGTATAGGCTGGATATTAGGAGGAAGTTCTTCCCAGAGAGAGTGATTTCCCATTGGAATGGGCTGCCCAGGGAGGTGGTGGAGGCACCATCCCTGGAGCTGTTCAAGAAAAGCCTGAATGAGGCACTTGGTGCCATGGTCTAGATGACTGGGTAGGGCTGGGTACTAGGTTGGACTGGATGATCTTGGAGGTCTCTTCCAACCTGGTTGATTCTATGATTCTATGATTCAGATGCAGGACCCTGCACTTGTCCTTATTGTACTTCATGAAGTTTGCCTTCACCCAGTTCTGCAGCTGATCACAATTAATCTCTCAGAAGAGTCTGCTTTTTCTGTTATCCATTTGGAGTTTGATAAAATTGTGGTAATTTCTATCTATCAACACAAAAAGTTATTCACACAATATTTTATTAATGCCTTGGTTATAATTTCTTCATAGTGACATTTGTCCTATGCTTTGCACATCTGTTACTGATTTACTTTCCTGGAGTTCCTGAAGGAGTACTCTGTCATTTGGAAAAGTGGTCATTTATTTTAGACTGTCATGGTAAGTATACAGTACAGCAGCAGGTCAATTAAAAAAACTGCAATTCAAAGTGATATGGTATCTATATGATTGCATTATAACAGATCTTAGCTCTATGCTTTTTTTACTGCTATCTTTTTTTGTATTAACAAGATGTGTTATGCAGTGTTATGTCTATGTGAAGTGCTGCGTTGTAATTCTTATTTGTAACACCATCTCTACTTATTTCTGTGCCTCCAACTCAGTTTTAAACTACTAGTAAATGCAGTATTGTTTAATTTAGTAATTATTAAAAGATAAAAAATTGAATATTTATATTTTTTATAAAATAAAGTAAAACCAAAAAAAAGGAGAACATTTTGGCTTTCAGTGCTGTTGAACCATAATGTGCAATGATCAAAGTACCTTTGGTTAATACATCAAAGAAGACATCTGTCAGTCACTATTAAGTGAAGACTGAGAAGATTTTGGAAACTTTTCACATCTGGATGCATCTGTCATGTCTGTGTGTCTGCTGAATTCATTTGTCTCACTCTGTTTTAAAGATATGTATTCTCCCTTCTGTTGCTTCAGTAAAAATGACACTAGCTCTATAAATCTACCACAGAATTGGTTGAGGACAAGGTCTTGTAAACCCTGTTACCTCAACATTTGTAACATTTTATCAATGCTGTTCGAATCACAGCATCTCATGATGTATTCAGATTAATGTATTTTAAATTGCTGACATTGATGGATCGTATTCTGATTCAAACTACTTTAAAATGCTGACATTGCTTTAATACACCACTTTGGAGTTTGTCTTAGAAATTGTCAATAAACACAGTAGCCAAATGTATATATCTCTTACATTCATATCTACTTTCTGCATGCCTCTGGAATGATGAAAATGGACAGGTGAATGTGAAGGCTGTAGGTTTGGACATCCTCTTTTCTTCATCTGCTTTTCTGTAACTGTAATAGTTTTCTACATATCATGCATAAATACAAGATATGCCAGTAGGAAATATTTCAGCTGTATGTTGTAGATTAACTGCTGTGATCACATGCTTAGCTCTGTCTGCTTCTGCAAGTGCCACCTTCCTTTAAGAGTAACAGGATGCTTAGAGCATGGCCAGGTAGCATTACATTAAGAAGGACTGGGTTCAACATACATCACTGTGCAGATTGCACATGCTGGTATCGCAACACCCCTGCCAGACATGATGGAAAAAGTGAAATGCACAGAAAGAAGGGGAATTGAGTTCAGTGAAACAGCTCCTTGGGTTTCCCCATCTGTGTCCTGTGGCTCAATACTCCAGACATGAAGACCATTCGCCCACATCACTGTCTGAAGGCTTGTGCTTCCTTTCTTTTCTGCACATTATTACTATTATTCTCTGCATCTGTGGTCCCTTCCTGTGCACTAAGCCTCCGGGCAGCAGTGGGGGACCCTTGTGGTCATCTCTACCAGTCAACTAGCAACAGAACAAGCGGGCACAGTCTCAAGTTGTGCCAGGGGACGTATAGGCTTGATATCTAGAGGAAGTTCTTGACAGAAAGTGATTTGCCATTGGAATGGGCTGCCCAGAGAGATGCTGGAGTTGACGTCCCTGGAGGTGTTCAGGAAAAGAGTGCCATGGTCTAGTTGATTGGACTGGGCTGGGTGCTAGGTTGGATTGGATGATTTTGAAGGTCTCTTCCAACCTGACTGATTCTATGACTCTTTGATTCTGTGATCTAGGCAGCTTGCATGAACATCACCACTGAAGTATCACTCCTCATTCACATCTCCTGCAGAAGTCCTGCTTTACAGGCTGTCTCCATGGGCCCCATCCGAGCCATAGACATTTCTGCCTCTGCTGAAGAATGGGCACAGCACAGCTGAAGTATGGTGCCCATTGCCAAGTCAGTAGGTATAGCAGCAAGCACACCATCGCAAGAGAAGATCTACACCTCCCTAACACAGAATTATGTGACAGGAAGGTAAAGGTTCTCTTTGGAACAGCCTGACTCATTTTGTGTGTCTTTGAGCAAGTGTGTATGGTTACAGAAGGACATATTTTTCCTCTGGAATTGGGAAACAGATGAAAGAATGGAAAAAAATTAAACTCTAAGCAAAGGTGGCAGGAAGTAGGAATAACTTTGAAGAGAAAAATAACTGGAATAGTAAATGAACTGACTGAACTCTTTCTAAATTAGTGAAGGACTATTTTATAATTAAAAATAAATTTGAGATATTTTGAATCGATTGTACAGTAAAGAACCAGATTTTAATTTCATAGGGAATGTAAGCAAGCAGAGGCTAAGCATATACAAATTATACAATGAAGATGGAATTGCATAAATAGATAGTTTAATTTTCAGGCAGAGGTCTTGGTCAAGCAACAGTCACATTTGCAAGTGAAAATGGCACATCCACAGAATACATAGTTAACATATTCAAACTTCTAAATTTAAGATTCAGAAAATCAATAAAGTTCTTTTTTTGAAGCAGCAGGAAATGGGGGTTGCTTAATATTTTTTCAAGAATTTTAGTCAATGGAAAATAAGTTGTTTCTGTCTGAGAACTATTCAAGAACTAAGCCCAAACAACAAACCCGAATCTCCAAATTTCATATTGAATGCTTTCAAAATGCTAAAAAAGTGTCTGCCAGAACCCTGATACTTGGAGTCTTCAGGGTAAATGGGGTCATTTCCATTGTAGGGACACTGGAATTCCCCTACGATTCAGTGCATTTGAATCACACAGGTCAAGAAAATTTCCTTGCTTTCCACCAGGGAAGGATGCAACTGTTTAGATTAGGACTCTTGAGGGGGCAAGCAAAAAAACAGCAAAAAACTAATTTGGCAGTGGTTATCTTCTTGGGATGTCTTTCTGTAAATGGACCTCCTTGGGGACGACAAAGAAGCACAAAGCCAGAAGGTGAACTTATCCCAAATTTGTACTGGTACAATGATAGTATTTTTGCATTGCTGGAAGGATGGACTTTGTTTTGCTGTGATACCTGATGTGTGCTGTTTAACAGTCATAACACTGGGGGCACCTCTGTTACTGCCCACAGTTGCCTCACCAACTATTTTTCTGGAAGTGGTTGCCTCTTCCGTAGAGACAATGTACAGCCTGATCTGTTGCTTTACACCATCAATGACCATGTTCTAGTCTGGACTGTGGAGAGACATGTTAGGGTGGGTTTAACATCAACCCTGCTGCCTCCTTTGCAAGAGTTGTTCAAGCAGGTCTAGTCAGGTTGTGATGTTTAGTTCTTTAATGTCTGGGGGAGCCTGGATAGGTGTTGCCTTTCTAGGGGCCACCCTCATGCATCTGGGCCCTGACCCACATATCTGAGCAGTGTACAGATCTGAGGCTGGTCCAGGCATGGCGAAGGGACAGCAGGAGATCGGGCTGGAGATGAGCCCCTGCAATGAGTAGTACCTCCAGGTACATTGAGTCACTTCTGCTGAGCCTATAAGGGTCCTGAATCAGAACTCTGTGGTGTGCTGTGCTCGAAGACAATGTGGTTGTGTCCCATGTCAAGTTCAGTTAGCATGTGATTTTTCTGCCAGTTCAGTTCCCTCTAATTATCTCAAAATTCTCTCAAAGCTTCTTCTGAAAAATATAATCCAAGTTGTGTTTTGAGGCTCACCAGCAATGTGCAGGGACTATATGACCAGTTACATCTCAGCTGCTGCTGGCTTGGACAGTTCATTGCTGACACTGTATGTTAGGAGCTGAGAAGGAAACTCATAGGAGGACATCTGGGGCACAGCCATAGAAATCTAACACCAATTCCCTTAGCATCTCAAGTAAATAGACATCTTGGATAGACCTAAGCTGTCCAGTTAACAGTGGATTGGAAAGAAAGGTTGTTAAGGGTCTCCATGTCTGCACAGCATACTTTCAGATGGAGGCAGCCTGGGGTAAGGTTACCTACACCCTGTCTAATTGCTGCTTGGGAAGATCAGAATATCCTAGGAATGACACATTTCCTCATAAGCCAGTTTACCACTCTGCATGTCCCATGGAACATGGCCATAGGGAGAATCCACTTCAGAGGCCACTATTTGTATTAGTAGCACACTAGGCTAAAATCTGCACCTAGGCTTACATACATATAGGCTAGGTGTAAGGTCAGTCTAGGCACTGAAATACTAGTTGTCTCTGCCATAAGCAATATATATGCTGAGAATGATTATAATAGAGGAAAAGAGAGATGGAAGAGGAGAGGATAAGAAATAAAATATTTTTAAAGAGATACTGGACCTGGTTTTCAAAGCCTTTGAGAAATTCTGGCTCTTACCATGGCTAACAGGTGTTGAGAGTGTGCAGAAATGTTAAAAATCAGGCATATGTAGTGACTTTGTAATAATGACTTAACATTATGATTTAGAAAAGTATAAACCAAGCACTCTTCAGAAAAGTACCCTTGACACCTCACAGCAATCTCTTAATGGTCTCATGTCCTGTTCCCTTTGACATCTGTTTCCCTTTTTACAGATGAATTCCTTCCATACCACATAGCATTCTTAAGAACTGTTACTACTCTCTGAAACAAGAAGTTCCCCAGAAGAACTGTGCCCCTACTGTGTATCAGACTTTAAGAGTATCCTAGGAGCTAATGGATGGCATATTTTGTAGAAAGTGATGATTGAAATGTCGCAATAAGGGTCTCTGTAAATAGTGCCCAGATAACAATATGTCCTGCAGGCCAGACTAAAGATCACTCATCCCAGATAATGTCACTGAATGGAGTGAGATTGCTGGTGGAAGAAGAACTGAAGCTGAATGAGGCTGCTCTATGCCTTCACACATATCCACATGATGCCATACCTGCACATAAAGCAGTAGTCAGTTGTTTTTAGGCTTTTAATGTCTTCTTCACTGTTCCTCTTGGGTCTGTCTGTGTGGTGTGAGACAGTGCTTTGTGGTAACACCCACACTAGTTTAATCAGATACCAGCAGCCATATTGCTACTCTGATGTGAGAAACTCCTAGGTGACTAGCTCTGCTAAGTGATGTATATTTTTAGTGACATCCTGCCACATTTTCTGTCCTTTCTGTCACATTCTCACTGCCATAAATCAAGGTCACGTCTTTACTGCGTGCTATGCACTTAACTTCTGGTGAGGTTTGTTTGTTGTTTTGTGTTTTGTTTTTTTCTTTTTAATTGTCAGTTTGTTTGTTTGTTTGTTTGTTTTACCTGGAGCTGTTGTCTAGCACTGCTGTATCAGCTGACCAACATTAGCAATCACCACGTGCCATAAGAGTTTTCGTTTATTTGTTTGTTTTTTTTTTTCCTAGGAGGACCTTAGTAAGTTTACTGGCTGGGGTCTGTTAGCAGAGATCTTTGTCAGTAATCTGTGGTTGGGTCTGTTTGCCATCTCATTTTTTTCATTTACCACCTACCAATTTATGCAAATAGGATTAAATACTGTTGTTTTGTTGTTGGTTTTTTCCCTTTTTTCCACAGCCAGCAGAAAGATCCCCATCGGTGTTAATGGTTCTTGTATTATTTCTTAAGGCTCTTCTATATTTAGAGCTTCTCCTTTCTGTTCTCTCTTACACTTCAGCTTTCTGTGGGCCTCACCTTTCTCAGAAACTCAAATAGCAAAGCTTCTTGTCCATTACAATTTCCTATATTCCTTTCTTATAGACTTGAACCCTCTACAACAAAATTTCTCTTGCTAATATTTAGACTACTCAGATGCCCTGCCTACTCCTTCTCGTAGCATCATAGTATGTCAGGTCACTGGAAATGACCTTGAAAAATTGTCTAGTCCAACTCCCCTGCCAAAGCAGGATCACCTAGAGTAGGCCACACAAGAATGCACCCAGGTGGGTTTTTGCATGTCTCCAGAGGAGACTTCACAACCTGGGAGCAGGGCAGCCTGCTCCAGTGTTTTGCCACCCTCATGACAAAAAATGTTTTCCTAATGCTTACATGGAAATTCCTTTGCTCCAGCTTGCACCACCCTTTGCCCTTTGTCCTGTCATTAGACACCATGAGAAGAGCTTGTCTCTGTCCTTCTGACACTTGCCCTTTATGTTTATGATATTAATCATAGAATCATAGAATCAACCAGGTTGGAAGAGACCTCCAATGAGATCAATCTTCCTTTTATTTCTTTTATATATTCATTGCCACTCTTCTAAAAGTCTCCTAAGAATCTCAAGGACAGCAGTATTTAACGAATCAGTGTTACTGAGGGCTAACATCTTGTCAATTTTAATGCTGCATCTCATAAGGTCCCAGGTGTCTACTGGAATGGGAACGATTCCCTGAGTGTAGTGGTGTCTATTGAACCTTGTCTCCTGGATCTCTGGCTGATACTGGATGGATGCAGAACCGGATGTAGCCTGTGGGTCAGCTGGGGTATGATATGGTGGATATGTATTGACTGAATAAGCATTTTGCCTGCTTCCAGAGGCAAGTAGAAATGCATATCTCCAAGGCACATTATTTTCTGGGATGCTTTTGAAACTGTGTTGTTTATGCCCCACCCGTTGGAAAGCCTGGGAATAAAAGGCACAATTAAAGCCTTATTTAGGTTAAATACAGCCCTCTGTTGTTGTGGAATGGCAACTCCTTCATTTGCATCTCTGCCAATGATCCTGTAGAGCCTGTGAACTCAGAATCGTTACCAGTGACATCCTTCCAGCCTTTACTGAGTAGCTGTGCATGCACTGCGAAGGATGGTGAAAAAGGGGGGTAAACACACTCACTGGGACCAAGACTGTTACGGCTATTACACTTCCTGTAACACATCAGTGTAAGAGGTATCCACAAATTTCTGCTCTATACAATGTGACACCTCTGCCTAGTTTTGACACCCTTTCCATGCACCCCACTGACATAGGAAGGGGAATGAGCAGCAGGGCAGAGGACCCCTCTCACATTTACCTCAGCCACAAGCAACTGAAAACTTTAGGAGCTTGGGTTAGCTGTCAGGCAGATCCAGAAAGCAGGATTCGTATCTCAGTGTGAGATTCAGTTTAAAATTTGTTGTATTTGCTGTAGTGTCTTCAATACTCTTTCAACTTTCCCTGAAGTTGTGTGAAGGTTTGTGAATCTTCCTGATGCTGGCGTTTCCTCCAAAGGAAGGTCTCCTAAAGAGGGTTTCCTAAGGTATATATAGGAGAACATTTTATTTGATGTGAGAAAGATGTAATAAGCTGTTTACATCACATTCTGAGAGCTCCTTGATGTTTGTGGGGTTTTTAAATTTGCTTGGTTGTTTTTGTTTTTGTTTTTTTTTTTAGTCGAGACATACACTTACAAGCATCTGTCATTGTTCTATTTCAGTAAGAAAAATCAGTTGCTGCATTAATTCTTTTACTGCTGTATCACTTTCCTGTGTATATTATACTTTAATATTAATTTCCAATGGCTAATGAATAAGCTACTGTTACAAAAATATAGAGGAGTTTGATATTGCAGTACTCCCAGGAGCTGTGAGATCTAGACAGCCTCAGGCTGCGCCAGGGGGAGATTTAGGCTTGAGGTGAGGAGAAAGTTCTTCACTGAGAGAGTCATTGGACACTGGAATGGGCTGCCCGGGGAGGTGGTGGAGTCGCCGTCCCTGGAGCTGTTCAAGGCAAGGTTGGACGTGGCACTTGGTGCCATGGTCTAGCCTTGAGCTCTGTGGTAAAGGGTTGGACTTGATGATCTATGAGGTCTCTTCCAACCCTGATGATACTGTGATAGACCAGCCCAAGACAGTAGTCAAAGACTAATGTGTCTAGGAATGGATGTCAACACATGAAGATGGCATTAGTTTGTGTGACTATCAAGTGTTGTGTCACTACTAGCATATCAATGTGTGGTATTGTGTCAGCAACACAGTCTTTTGGACTACAAAGGCTCAGACTTCCTGTACCAAACACACATGGAAAAAAAAAAGAGCAATGAAGTCAGTATCTGCATTCTGTTGTCATTTAGAGCACCTGGCCACTATTAATTATGATGGAATCTGTATGTTCATATGTACTGTCACACTGGGTAAAGAAGACATTGGCCATGTGGCTCACTCTTGTATACATATATAGCTGTGTCTATACAACTGTACTAGTTATCCTTTCTCTGCACATGCTGGTTTATATCCATTTGTTTTCTTATAGGTCATTGTCTCGTGTTGCCTCCAGACACAGTTGCCTTTGTTCTGGAAAACAAAGGGATAACATGTGATAGTGGGCATGGCTTAAAATGATTTACAGCATCCTTTTTTTTTTTTTTTTTTTTTTTTTTTTAAATTTTTTTATTTGCAGACTGTGGAGATTTGTTTGAGAAATTATCCCTGTCAGTTTGCACATTTAAATCAATGTACAATTTTCACACAGTTTCCTCACTCACTTTCTAGAAAGAGAAGTGTTCTCATTCTCAACTATTAATTTGTTTATGGTCCAGAGATAACGGGCCATGCATTCCTGCTGGTTGAAACTTCATCCTGAAGACACTGAAACTGAGACATTTTCCTGTCTACTGAAGTCCACACTCTCCATCTTCTGCACCCAACTGAAGCCTACATATGCATAAAACCCCAAAATTTCACCAGTGCATCATGCTGCATCATGAGATTTCCAAGGAGTCTGCGTGAGGAGAAATACTGTTGAGAGGGCATTTCCTCCTAAGAAATCTTATTTATGTTGTATGCATATAAGATGAGATCTGGAAAAATAATCTGTATTATTTTGGCTGCTGTTTTGTGATTTCAAAAATCTGCTCTGTGACCTTGTCAGTGCATAGTTTTCAGAAAAATCTGAAGGCATGAGCTGCTGTGTCACTTAAAAGTAGTTAGTGTGTCACTTAGGTACAGTTTTTTAACATCTCCACACACAGAAATTTATTATTTTTTTTAATTTACAGTCAGAGATCTGGATTGCTGCCTAAATTTATTAATTCTTCCCTCCCCCCAAACGATTTAAGCAAAAGAAAGGAAAAAGTGTGCTGTTTCTTTTGTAGTTGAACCTGATGGATCTTGTGCCTCTTGGTCTCAGAAGCAGTTAAGGATATCACTGCAGTTCTCAGGCAACATGCATGCGGTAAGAAGGACTATAGCAACACACCAGGGGAGTATGAGGTGAGGCTCCTGCCTACCATTGTAAGCTCTGAAGAACTTCATTATTTTATTCTGAAGGATTTCTGTGATCCATGCTTGCTGTCCTGCACTAATGGTCATGTTGGCAATGACTGTTGTTTTTACAGGCCTGTTTGTTGAGTTTTCTGTTGAACCTTGGTTCTTGTCCTATCAGTTAATATCCTCTAATATATGGCTGGCTTAAAATAGCACAACCCAAAATAGTTTGTTTGATATGAATTCTTCCTGTTACACAAGTGGAGACTCAGGCATAGAAGGAGAAGAAATGATACAATGTCTTAGGAGTTGCTGTTGAATGTGGCACAATTCCAGGTACAACCATGTGGCCTCTGGTCAAAGATAACAGAGTCAAGAAACTTTCAAGATGCTGTGCTGCAGGTTATGTGAGGCTGCAAAGACAAAACATCTGACTATTCTTCTTGTACAAGCCTCTACTTCTCTCCCTGTTCCCCCAAAAAGCTATAGAAATACACCTGATGTATTCTATTTCACCAGGTACTGTAGTCTCAGGAATATCCTCTGCAAGTGTTTTCTTGTAGTAGTGAAGAAGTCCCTGCTCAGAGAGCAAGGACCGAACTATCTGGGTAGATTAGATCTGTTTCAGAGAGTCAGAAGGGACATGCTAACCCACTCAGCTGTGTATTTATAGCACTCATGAATAATCACAGGATGCAGGAGAGAGCATATTTCAGGAGATCACCAACCAGAAGACTGAATTAATAACAGAGTTTCTATAAATATACAGGGTTTGGATGTCTTGGGTGAGGGTGGATGCTTTAGCTGATGGGCTGGAGCAGAGCTGCAAAAGAGAGATATGCATGTGAATGAGTGTGTGGCAAAGCAACAGGGGGTTTCATAAGCACATTGTCTTCCCCTTAGTAGAGAAACCCAGAAGGATTTATTGGTAGGAAAGGCCTCTTGAAGGGTGTTGGGCTTTTCTGCCTTTTCCATAGCAAATACTGTTAACTCTTCTGTTCTGCTTTTCCTTGAGTTTGTGTTGCTCATCTTTTCCACTGTCTGTGGAGTAAGTATGTTCTCCATCACTACGTTTCATTAGTATTTTACATCTTTCATTAAGGAAGAAGTGCAAAGGCAAATGGAGCCTTTCAGAGTCCTTCAGGACCAGTGTGATCTGAGTAACATGGAAGAAGAGCTTGAAACCAAAGGGAAAATTCTCCCAGATCTTTTATGGAGTGTCTGCAATTTCTAAAGAAATGCTTCTGAAAAGAAATGACGTCTGGAGCAGGATGAAGCTGAAAACCTGACAGTGAACAGAAGCAGATAGCTTTCTGAGTGTCAGAGATCACCTTATTAGGTGGTGCCTATAAAAGGGACACCTGGCAACAAGTCACATTCCTCCCTGACAAGTTTTGGTGGTGTTTAATGCAAATATCATGTCCTTTGTTGAGTTTTCTGTTGAAACTTGGTTCTTGTCCTATCAGTTAATATCCTCTAATATTTATGGCTGAGAATTTGTTTGATGAGAATTTCAGTATAGTGCTTGTGGGATTTTTTACAAGAATATTCACAGTTTATGCTGTTCTTAGTGAGAGAATTAACTGCTCAAGATGCAAAAGGTCTAAAGATAGCTTCAGAGATTTAAAAATAAATAGTGAAGACTACATCAAACTAAAAGTTATTAATAATAAAGGAGAAAAACTGCTTTGCTTGGGTAATAGTGCCATGAAGAGTATAACTCAATGGCAGGGATTTTTTTGTTTGAAAACTGGCATGTCAGAGAAAAGGGTTGTGGTATAGCAGAGAGCTGCAGAAGTGTAAGTGGGCCCTATGCTGCACTGATAGGCTGAGCAGATGAGTCTGCTGTACCCAGATTTGCCATGATCTTGAGTGCACAAGGATCTGAGTAGGTCTTGGTGTCTACTGGTGCTCAAGTGGTCCATGAATGTTTGGAGGGGAGAGTGAGATCAATCAGGAAGCAAGAAAAGGGATGCAGCTGAGATCTCAGTGGGAAGACCAGACAAATATCCACACCTACTTGCCATGTTCATCCATGTGAATCTGATTACGAAGTGATTTAATAACATGCAGTAAAACACCTTCTGATTTGAAATAAATAAAAAATTGCATGTCAACACATTCTTGCATGGTACACCTCACACTGACTGGGCAAAAACTCTTTAACTCTAAAGTTAGGTGAAGTACTTCTTGTCTACACTGAACCAGGGGTAGTTCCTGTTTAATTATTAATCAGAGGGCAGAACTAGCTGAGAGTATTTTACAAATTTGTATTCTGTTTACTCAAAATATTTTGTAAATTATGTTGAATGGTCAAAAGGTGAGAAGGTGTTTCTTTTTGTGAAACATTCAACTTCCTATATGACAGTTAGGTCCCTATTGTGTCAAAAAAACTAACCAACCAAGCAAACAACAAAAACACAAAACCCACAAAAAAACCCAACCAAACAAATGAACAAAACCCCCCAAACAATCCAAAACAACAAAACCAACTAACCAACAATCAAAAAAGCACAGGCAGATCCACTGGGGCTCTTTACTTTTATTTTAAAAATGACCAATGTGTTAGCCCTGGAGTTGGCCAGTACGAGAGAAGTTTTCATTAAAATGTAGTGCAGAAACATTGATTTTCCTTAGCTCTTACAGCACAGCTTTTGGGCAAACAACACCAAAACACCACAGTTAAGGGTAAACATCTAACACACCTTTGGCCAAGTACAAGAAATGTTGTAAAAAATAATTAGGAAGAGGCAGAGCACCATTGCTGACCTGGCACAGTACTGTGAGGCGACTGCTGCATATTGCCATGGGACAGGGAACATTTTCACTTCTTGGATCCATAGCAACCCGCTGGGATTGTGGAATGGAAGTGCTGAAGGATAACTCCAAGGTTTTGGGATGGAATAGTGGCAGAACAGCCAGGTCACCTTGCCTGGACGCCCTGGGATGAGATAGCCAGGTCTGGCTCTGAAGGGGCTGCCAGCCCAGCCCTCCCCGCCTTCTTATTCATGAAGAGCCAGAGGTATCTTCAGACACAGTCCAACAGGTATCAGATCTGACAGCCAGGGTGTGTAGGCAAAAAGCAATCAGCCAAGCAAATCTATGTCAAGGCTTGCTTTCAAGGTCACATCTTTGTACTAATCTCTTTAATTCTGCATACAGCTGGCACACACCAAAGGCAGTGGGGAGACCTGTGTGGGCATGCAGTGATACTACCTTGCTCATCAGTGTGATCTTTGGCACAGAAAGAAATCTTGTCTGAAGAAGAGTAAATATTAATTTCTTTTTATCAGGAGTTGTTTGATCGTAATTTTAGAACAGCTTAAAGCATAAAGGGAGGTACCAATCAGCAGCCATTGAGTTTGTGAGGGGAGGGTACAATGGTTTTGCTAAAGTTTCTTTGACGTAGAAGTTTTCATGTTATTAAATACTTTTATTACTCTTTTTATTTTTTTTAAGAAATAAATTTTGCTTTTGTAATGATTGTGCAGAGGATGATTGCTCTGGGTTCAGGCATTAAAAAGCAATGTGAAATGCCAAGTGATTTTATAAATTGCAGGCAGAATGTAATTACAATAGAGTCTCTTCATTCCTGGGAATGTGACTAAGATAAATATTTAAGGAATTTGATTTCAGAGTGAACCACAGAGGCTCACTCTTTGTGCTAGAGGTAGCTCTGGACCTAGGCAGGTAGTAGTAACTCTCGAAATGTCTTCAGCTGACAGTGTGTTGTGGAAGGAGCAGGGAAAAGGTGTGCAGATCCCTGGTGTTACATACATACTGACTGATGAGTGCTTCATGGCTATCAAGAAAATATTTAACAGGAAGTCCCAGAGGCTCCTTCCATGGCCCCCTGGCAAGAAGAATTTCCTTTCATATTTTTGTAAGCTGACTTGGCTCACACATGAGTGAAGCCCCTAGGAGGCTTCCTTCCTTCTCTTTTAGGATTTCCACTGGGAAATCGTGCAGTGACTACTGTGAACTAAAGCAGCTATACATGTGACTGTAGCCTTCCAATCTGGAGAGCCCAACAGAGATGAAATGTCTGGCCACTCTTAGCTCTGTAACATATTTGCAGCAGCAAATGCACTTCCCAGATCACTTCTGCCTCACTTAAAGTGTCCAGATCCTGCTTTCAGGATGCCTGTGTTGTACATTTGTGTTACACAAACCAAAGGCCACAAGAGTCTGATGGTAGAGCTTTGAGCTTCAGCTAATCAACCCTGTGCAGAAGTCCCTATGATCAGCTTTCTGCCCCACCCCTTGGGGTTTTGTTTTGTTGTTGCTGGGTTTCTTCCTCCTTCTCCTCCCCCCCCCCCTCTTTTATTTGTTTTCTCTTTTAAAGATTGAGACCTTTGATTTGGTGAAGTGCCATGTGGATTTTTGAATTCATGGGAGTCAATGCAACACATATCATCAACACTCTGAAGTTAATGCTGCTGCTACTTCTCTTATCGTCCTTCACAGAGCATTTAAAACTGAACACTGCAGTCACTCTCTAAGTTACATCAATTACTTCAGCATAAAATGTTCATTACAATCTGTGTCCAACACACTGTTCCTCTCTCCTGCATATGACTGTTTTTTCCATGGGCCTTTGGGACTCAGAAATATGAACCTACACACAACCAGCATCTTGTTAGTTGCTCCTGAAGTGAAAATGATCAAATAAAATCTTTCAATAGATGATCAGTCCTGGGCAGCACCACAGAGTGTGCAAGCTTTTTTCTCATTTTGATGCATTGCTTTTGAATTTCTATGCAATATGTGGAGCATCCATGTGGAGTACCTGGATGCTCCAAAGCTTTCACGTGCTATTTTATTCCGGTGTGCATTATATATTCTAAACTGAAAAACAAATGGGAAGTAATATGGAAGACATTATAATAATCTTTTAGTTTTGAGCCTAGGTTGAAAACTGGGAAAGCTGTAAACAGTGAACAGTATTTCAAAGCACTTAAGTAAATTAGGAGTTTGTGAATTCACCAGACACCCAAATGGTGATAAAAAGTGTCTGTCTCTCTTCCTCCATACACAGTGACAGTACAGCAAATACGCTCCTAACAAATATATCAGTTAAGTGCCTAAAGCTAGGTGGGATGACACTGGGCTTTAAGACATACTTAAAAGAGTGATGCAAATATCATAGTTGTGATATCTACGTTGTATGGATATTACCTGGTTCAGAAAAATTTCATCTATTTTGATAAACTAAGCAGGCTCATTAAGCAGCAGAACTGATGTGGTTACAGCTCTGGGTTTAAGCATTTCTGTCATGATATGTAAGTAAATTACTTACTTGCAGATGGTGGTGTTGCTTCTGAGACTTTGTAAGGTTTAAGACTTATTGCTCTTGCAAAAACAAAAGCAAGCAAGCAAGCAAACCCCAAAACTCACAAACAAACAAGCACCTACTCCCCAGACAAGCAAACAAAGGCAGGAGACACGAGAATGAAATTAATTGTATGGAATATTTATTACCCTCCCACTTATTATTAAGAAAGTACAACAGGGTTTTATTTTATGAAACTGTAATGGGTAGATAATAGAGTAGCTGTTGTCTGGTTGCAGAACAACAGATCATGAAAACTTGACATGAAATTATTATGTCCCCTGATGGAGCAGATATCTAGCAGCATCTTGCAAATCCAACAAGTTTTAGACGCTTCCTGCTGCTGCTACTTCTACCTGCAGTATTTTGGCTAACTGATTTGGCACAGCATGCAGCCACTTCAGTTCTCAAGTAATATTGTGTTAGTTTCTTTAAATTATTTTAGGAAATAACACAAAAAAATGTATCTTAATGATGAAATTTTAGCTGCTGACTTTGGAAAGAATACAATCTTCTACTTCTGGACATAATTGTGCAGAAATGTGCAACAGGTTGAGCCAGAATGCCTGGCTGGAGAAACAAGGCTCATTTTTCAACACACTACATTCTGCAAAGAGTAAAGCTGAAGCAGAAGGCTTTGCCTGCCTACAAAATACCTACAGTCATTTCGTCAAACTCTCTTGTCAAGACTCATTGACCTTATGCCATCTGCAAGCATGTATATCAGAGCTGTAAGGGTTCATCTGTTATAGAAAGAGGTCCTAGCTTTCTAGTCTTACAGAGAAGTAAATACAAATCTGTACACTGTGTGTGTGATTCTTCTACAGACCCACAGCTATAAAGTACGTAAAGTCAGTACTTCTCTACAGTAATTGTTTGCCCTGTTGTCATAGGGAAAAACACTGATACCTTACTGCCACATTTGTCTGCCACATCTATAGGAATTTGCTTGAGATGGTTGCTTTGGGAGAGCAGTCATTTGGTTAGGGGGACATAGACACAGTACACATGCATGCACACAAGCATTTACATGTCCCAAAAGCAGGTGAATGAGCCTCCTTACAGAGATTCTTTCTGTACCAATCGTTGTAGGACAATCTCAGATGCCTTAGTTAGCTGTCCAAAAATTTGCTGGATTGTAATGCCACTTTTTTTTATTCCTTTGGTCTAAAAAAAATGCAAAACCTATTTCTCCAAGGTATTGAAAACTCTGATCAAAGTTATACAAAATGCAAAGTATAATTTTGGCTGGGCAATGACTTCCTCTGAGCACTCTCACTAATGAGCACTTTGTCTGGTAGTAGAGCAAAAGAATTTTTAAAATAGGCTGATTCCAAACCAAGCAGTATTTGAAAGAAACAATTACCCTCCTGAGATTAATGACCAGTGGTCTGTACCTCTGTCCTTTTGGTGTATGGCTTCATTCAGTTTTCAAAGACAAATGATGTTAAAATAGTGTCAAGCTGGAGAGTATATAAACACGTAATTTCAGGTGAAGTATACTAGGGGAATACTGTGCTGTTGAAAATAAAATTGCTTTGCTCAGACATGAAGTTTTCAGATAATGTTAAGCTCAACAGAAATCAAAAGAGCCCTTTGTTGTAGGTATGATTAATAATGTTCATGCAGTCATGTTCACTGATTTTAATGGCTTTTCTTTTTTTACATGCAGACTTAGTTGCACTGAAAGAGGGAAAAGAGTGCTAGGTTGCTTGAAAATCTTCTGAAATAAATACAGGGTATATCTCTCAGTCATTAGCAACTAGTTGTTTTCCTTCAGTGATTTGACATCTCCTAAACAACTGTGGCTAGATAAACCACTGCTCTCAAAGTGCTCCCTCTGTAGCAATCTTGCTTCATTGCTGGAGTCTTTTTATTGAGAATAGAACAGAGTGGATGCATGCCAAACAGTGTAATCTCCTAACATCTCTCCCAAACCATTCATCTGGTTTAGCATAGGAAGGATATTTAATTAGTCAACTAAAAGGTTCCTTCTGTGGTAAATATGCGTAGCCAATAACAAAAAGTACTTGCTCTGGGTATGTATTTTTGAAAGAATGCAGAGCCACAGATGCATACTGCATAACTTTGGGGTATGTTTTCTGAAGTTTCAGTTTGCGACACTGCTTATGCAATTCCCTGCCTTCACTGTCTTACTGAAATTTTAACTGGGTGACAGTGTCTGGTATCCTAAGGTGCATTAAGAACAGCGTGTTCAGTAGTTCAGTGGAGATTCTTCTCTCCCTCTATTCTGCCCTGATGAGGCATAGTGGGAGAACTGTCCAGTTCTGGGCTCCCACTTCAAGAGAGAGGGAAATCCTAGGCATAGTTTAATGGAGGGCTACAAGGAAGATTAAGGGACTGGACTCCAACACTCACCTAGACAGATTCCTGTGTAGCTTGTCCTAGATGATCCTGCTTTGGCACTGGGGTGGGACTAGTTGATCTTCAGAGGTCACTTCCAATCCCTACCATTCTATGATTGTATGACAGTGAAGTAAGTCAGCCACAAAAATACACGTGCATCCAAGCCAAAACAATACTTCCAAACCATTTCTGTGCAAGAATGAACACCTTGTGAATCAAAAAGACCCACCTAAATCTGCTGGCCACAGGCTTTCATCCATCCTTATAATCCATCCATGCCTTTGCTTTCATTATCACAGTTTTTGTGCTAGGTATTTTGCATAAATCAATTAATATACATTACTATACAAATACAGGAGCTTGTATCTGTGCTGTTGACACATCTAGCTCTGGTGCTTGGATAGAAGCTGGCTTTTATCTGCAGTAAAGACTGCAAGTTTATGCTGAATCAGTGGGACTTTAAGTTGGTGGATGGCTGGGTTAAAGACAATTCTTACCTTTAATCAAAACTATTTCCAGCAATATCTTGTCTTCAGTGCCAATATTCTTGATGAATAAATGCAAATGCATCACACTGTGGCAGTGGAAAGGACACCCAGAAGCTTCACTGCAGAACTGAGCTTCAAGCATCATGTCATTGGGGTCTTTGCTGGGGAAAAGTGCAGTGTCCTAGTGTCCCTGTAGCTCAGAGCAGAGAACATGCAGAAATTATCTCAGAGTTTCAAAGGACTGCTGTGGGCTCTCAGCCAAGAGCTAGCAGTAATTTGCAAATACTATTTCTTGTGCTATGATTATGGAGGATATGGGGGCCTGTGGGAGCAGTGATGTTTCAAGCATTTGCATCCAGAGGACATACATCAATGGGATTTTCTCAAGGCAGCAGGGCTCAGTTGGGCAGCTTCAGCTTGCTCCCACCTTCTTACTCCTTTTTGTCTACTCCCTCCCTCCACAACATGGCCCAGATGCTGTGCCAGTGCATGTGTTTAGGTGGCTGGAGGGTTAACCCTGCTTTGGAAATCATTTAGATAAAAAATAAAGTGACAGAGAATAGAGTTATTTTTAATGCAGTGAGTTTCCTGAGACAGTGCTGAGAGAGCTGAATTGTGCTTTGGATCATTTTCCTAGTGCATCAGAAAGACATTAATGGAGAAGGAGATGTCTTTGGCCAGCTGTGCCCCAGATATTTGTGCCCCAGAGAGAGATGAGGGACATTTAGCCAGAAGCAAAAGGTTAAAATGAGCATCTTGACTGAATTATGTTTATACAGATCTTTCAGGAATAGGAAGAACAGCTTTAAAGAGGAAACTTTTCAGGAAAACTTGCATGAGATTTAGACATTCCTTGTATCCGGCTTGATCCTTTAACAAAGATGTTCATTAAAAAAGCACTAAGTTCGTATAAATGTCTGGAGAGGCAGATGGTTGATGTCTCCTGGAGCTGATCTGAAGTATAGATATAAGTTTGGGTTTATTTGTTTTGACTGACCTTTAAAGATTTTCTAACTGCCATCTGTGTTTTGATTTTGTAAGTATAGTTATTGCTTTTTAGTGTATCTGAAGTTTATGTTGATGCTGGTTTCTAAACAATAAATGTCATTATTGATCCATTCCTGTGTTTAAAAACTAGTCTCTAGGACCACCTGTGTAACTCTCAGTGCTCCTATATGTTTTTAAGTGTATAAGGAAACACTTTACTCCTCCACTGAACTGCAGTGCAGAAATCAAGTGCCTTTAAGTTACAGGAGCACCCTGATGTACAGCAGGACACTGGGAAGAGTGGCCCAAACCCAAAGGCTCCCATGGCTCTGCAAATTAGATTCTGCTCTCCCCATCTACTCTCCTTAACTGAGAAGAAATCTTCAATATAGTTTCTGACAGCACATTACACAAGAACAAGGAGGATCTAGGGACATCCTTTAGTCTTCCTAGAAATCCATCACAAGGAAGAAAAGAAATTAAAGAGAGAAATTTGGAAAATTTGAGTGATTTGGAAAGCTGAGTGGTTTAAGGCACATTTCAGAGTACCTTCATTTAAGTAACATCTCATTTGCTTTCTTTAATGTATGTCCTGGTAGGGCATAAATCCTGACAGGACAGTTTAACCCTTGCTCTCCTCCTCCTGTTGCAGGTCCAGGAGTGGAGTTATATGAGCGAACAGTAAGGGTTTGTTCCCAGCAAAGCCTTGAGGGCTAGAGGATTGGTGCCACATGTCAGGTGCCTTGTGCTGCCCCTCAATGTGCCTGCATGGTCACAGGAGGCACAAAGCCATGAACTCATTGGCCAGAACAGTGCCTATTGGTGCTAGTGCCTATTGTCCAGTTTCATTTTCAAAACGACGTATTTAGCGGGGGTGATTTGGAAACTGCGCCTTTCTGTACTGAGCCTTTCTGCCCTGACCCTCCACTGGCAGCAGCACCCCATTCGCCGCTCGTTGCCTGGCAGTCACGGTGCCCAGGTAGTTGTGGCTAGCACTAACAGCAGCAACTCAGTTCTCTCTTTCTCTCTGCCTGGAATACTTTGTATTTTACCCCGGGGTCATTATTGTGAATTTTGGAAGTGTCTTTGTGCAGGAGACTTGCCCAGGGACACAAAGCGTCATGAGCACATCATGAGTACATGTGCTGAAGTTAATGCTAAGACTTCGTAAGCATAGTTAGAATTTTTCCTGTTTTCATGTTCCTAGTTTTTCCAGGTTCTGATTACTTGAACTGTTTAATTCTGTGTTTATAAATACCCTCTGTGCAACTACTTCCTGTTGTCCAAAAATCCAAAGAAACTCAGGAAATTTTCCTGATTTTTTGAATATTAATAATAAAAAAATAATATCCTTACAGAAATAAATATTCATAATTCATAATTGATCATTAATTCCCACAACAAATGTTTGCAAATACCTGCTCTGAGGACTGATCAGCAAGGTCTTTGGTTTCATCTGTTTCCCTGTAACAAACTGAAATCGTTTTGGTACTCATTAAATTCCCATACAAAAAGAAACAGTTCAATTAGACAATCATGTCAAAATGTTGATGATTTTTGCTATTTCCTGTGGGATTTTCCCTTTTTTTCCCCCCCAATCTTTCAGTGGGAAAATATCTTTCTCACAGCATTTCAAGCATAATAGCTGTTTTTGTTGTGGAGGTAAGAACTTACTATAAGTGGTTGGTTGTTGGTTTTTTTTCCTGTTATATTCTTATCATTACTCAATGTTTGTGTTGCAGTAATGCCTGAAGACTCTGTGCAAAATGAAGATGCCATTGCACTATAGAAAGAGCAGGACCAGCCTTTGGCCTGAAAGAATTTTTCATTTGATCTTTTCCATCTTATAGAAAACACAGATCTTTGAGATTTTAACTTCTGGGGTGTTTTGTTCCTGTGTTTGTTTTTTCCCCGATTTGTTTTGGGTTTGGGTTTTGGTTTGTTGTTGTTGTTGGTTGGTAGAGTTTTTTTGGTTTTTTAGGTGTTTTTACTTGTTTGTTTGATTGTTTGTTTCTTTAGTGACAAATGCAAGCAGTCTGGACAGCTTACAGGCAAAGACTTGCCAATTACAATGAACTGTGCTTTGCATTGCTCCTCAGCTGTCTACAGCTACCTGAGGGGAGGTTGTCGCCAGGAGGAGGTTGCTTTCTTCTCTCAGGTGGCTAGCACCAGAACAAGAGGACACAGCCTCAAGCTACACCAGGGGAAATTTAGGCTCGAGGTGAGGAGAAAGTTCTTCACTGAGAGAGTCATTGGACACTGGAATGGGCTGCCTGGGGAGGTGGTGGAGTCGCCGTCCCTGGAGCTGTTCAAGGCAAGATTGGACATGGCACTTGGTATCACAGTATCACAGTATCATCAGGGTTGGAAGAGACCTCACAGATCATCAAGTCCAACCCATCACCACAGAGCTCAAGGCCAGACCATGGCACCAAGTGCCACATCCAATCTTGGATGGCTCATGTCTCTGAAATTCACTATGATCTTTTAAATGGGTGTCAGTCCATGTCATATAAATTGTCTGTTTTCTTGGGACATGTACTGTGGTGGTTTGAGGCTAACTGGAATGCTTTACTGAGAGAAATAAAATCCTGAGCTGTGAGAAGAAAGACAAAAACCCCACGTACCCTGTATCATCCATTCTTCTGCTGAGAAACACAGCTAGTCAAAATATAGATAAGATACTCACTTCTCTCACATACTTCTCAGCTCTCACTTCTGGCTGTGCCTTCTTTCTGGTGGTCTGGTCTCTGTGGCTGCGTCTGCCTTAACTCTAATCCAATGTAACCTCCTTTTCATCTTTTTTTTTTTTTTTTTTTTTTTTACATCTTTCCTGAGATTTCCAGATTTATCACGTGTGATATATACTTGGGTTGATCTAGTTATTTCTGAAGGGAGGGAAAGAGGGAGAAGGAAGGGATGATTGAGTCTGGGCCCTCCTGGGGACTCTAATTGTTTCTGGGAGGGGTACTGTGTTTCTGTATTACTTTTAAGTTGTATATAACTGTATGTATTTGTGTATATATGGCTGTATACTGTGCTAAGTTGTAAATGTAGATTCGTTCTTTAACTTCCAGCTGGCTGATTTTAGTCTGAGTGATTTTCTTAAGTGGGGATGGGGGGGTGAGTAACTCCCAAACCATCACATGTACAAATGGACATTTACACAAAAGCAATGCCCCTGCATGAGAGGCTATAACAGCTCTGCGACTGCAGCAGTGGAAAGCACCACCCTAATGCATTAGACTAAAGGTGAGGGGAAATTGTTCTCTGACTGGATCCTGATCAAAACAGCAAGTTACTACTTCCTTTTGCTCACAGCACACCAGAAAGCAGCAGAACTCTTTTAGATTTTATATGGGGTGTGGAAGACTTACTTAAATCAGTAAGAATGTTGTATGAAGGGAAAGAAAAAAGCAGTTGCATTATCTGCAATGGGTACAATTTCCTGAAGTAACGAGTACTGCATCACCACATACTATGAAGTACACAAATGTAAAACAACACGCTGCCCTGGCAGTGGTCATCTGGAAAATCTGTTCACAGATGCTGGCTGTACCTTCACAGAATATGTGATGTCTTTTGTCATGACTCAGCTGCTAGGTTTCAAAGGGCTGGGGTCAAATTTGGGGGAATACTAATAAATGGCTAGTGCAAGCTCTTGCTCAGATGTTTAGAAAGATTAAACTAAACTACTTGTTGCTCAGTTGATTAATTTTCCCTGTTTACAAAGAAGAATTGATTGCTCCTGCACACTGCCAGTGGCCAGGACGTGAGGCCCAGCCTCACATGCTGACCTGCAGTCCACCCCACAGGCTGCTGATGTGCCTGCTCATCTGCCATGCTCAGGTGCTTTAGTAATGTCTTTTTTTTTCCCTACCTATTCCAGTTCTTCCACAAAAATCCATGTAGTTTTGGTGTTTTGGTTTTTTAAAAGTTTTTTAACTTTTAAAGTTTTTTTTTTTTTTTTTTTTTTTTAATATTATTTATTTTAGATTTTAGCCTGTGGAGAGAGGAACCAGTAATGTGGGGCACACCTGCATATCTGCAGGTGGCTCAGGTTTATGACCATGGCTGTAAACTTATCACCTGTCCATGATGCACTTCCTTGCTTTTTCTTTTCTAGAAATGACTCCCATCACCACCTCTGTAAAATATACAGTCTTTGATCTCATTCGTTGTGTTCAGTCATGTCTCTCATCTGCCAGATGTAGACAGAGAGATCTTCTCCTGTAGGGCAAGCTGTTGGGGAGAGGAGAAGGGGGTTGCAGAATCATAAAATGCATGGGGTTGGAAAGGAACTCTAGAGGTCATCTAGGATGAGAGAACAAGCTCTGTTTTCATAGAATCATACCAGGTTGGAAGAGACCTCCAAGATCATCCAGTCCAACCTAGCACCCAGCCCTATTCCATCAACTAGACCATGGCACTAAGTGCCTCATTCAGGCTTTTCTTGAACACCTCCAGGGATGGTGACTCTACCACCTCCCTGGGCAGCCCATTCCAATGCCAATCACTCTCTCTGTGAAGATTGACAGGCTCTGAAATGTTTAAAAGCTTGAAAAATAATTAAACATTTATTCTTTTGAGTATTCAACTCGTGAATCACATTGATTCAGAACAGAAAGCCATGTGAGAGAATTTGTAGACTCAGATAAGGAGATGGCAGATAAAACATCTGTACACAGCCTTAAGCAGCAAAAATTTCCATCCAGTCACTTTGCCTTAGATTAAATCTATACAAAACAAACTTACAAACATGCATGCAACCACAGCATTACTACCAGTTTGGCTAAGAATGTCTTCTATTCCCAGCATTTTGCAGGGAATAAAATGTTTCCCTAGGATTTGCAGATGAGGTACTACAAACTAAGTCCAGGGAAAGCATAGGTGGTGGTGGCGGTAAATACAGCAGTATGTCCCAGCTTTCCAAAGAAAACAGAAAATGAGGGCCACCAGGTTTGCTACTCCTTACAGGGCCTGGGAGAGTTAGGTTTTGTTTAAATATAAAAACATGGAAAGTTTAAAAATGGTCTGACATGGCTAGGATGGCTAAACCCAAAGACCCATTACATTCAACCACAAATGTCTGGGAAGCCAGCTATTTTATGGCTGCCCTAGGCAAATCAGCTGCTGTATCTCTTTTCATTGTAGTGGTGCATTGTAGTCCAAAGGTTGTCCAAATTTGCCTTGCATTCAGATTTTGTGAGTGGAGCAGCACCTTAGTAAGCATGTGGGTATTTATGTAAGTCCCAACTTTCTCAGCCATGGCTTAGCTAAAGTACTGACAAAAATGGAGCAGTTCAGGCCATGAGTTAAAAGCATATGAGTTATTTATGCCATTTAAATTATCAGGAGACTTGGAATAGGGAGTTTAAAAAGTCCAGGCTGGTGTTTCCCAAAAAGCCAGGAATGCAGAAATGCCCACCCCTATTTTAAAATAAAGGAGTAAAAACTGCCCAGAGAAGAAGGACTGGAGTTTTTGTTTTGTTATTTCTATGTTTTTTGGGGGGTTTGGGTTTTGTTTTGTTTCATTTGGTTTTTTTTTTTTTTGTAATTGGCAATGTATTGGAAATTGCTGTGCTGCAGGGAGATAACTGTTACGTGATGACTTCTCCATGGCTATTTACCCTGACAAGAAGTTAGGGAGGAGGTTCCTATCACAGTCTCCACTAATGGTAAGCTTGGGGGCCTTTCAGTGTTACCTGCCTTTGCAATTGGACTGAGGTTCCCACAGTTAATGGTGGCTTTTTTTCTTAGTCCTCTCAGTTAGGATATGGTAGAAGTTTTCCAAACCTAGGTTTAAAAAAACCCACAGTTTTAACCTATAAGGTTACTTGTTATCCAATCAAAATGTATCTACAATACTAAAGAATGGCAGGAAAATAAAAGCAGTGCAACATTTACTGTGCTTTCCAAACCCATAAACTTTAAAGCTAATCTCTGCATTATTCTGGTTGTGACTCATGACTTTTATATGTCTGAGGTTACCTACAGCATATCCTGATTTACTGCTTTCCCTGTGTCATGGCTTTCTCTGTGTTCTGTGGCCTGGAAATCTGTTAAGATAACAAGAAGAGAGATAATGAGAAGATGAGAAGATTCAATTAAGGCTTGTTAAAAGAATTTAGTGTACTTTTTTTTCCCTTAGTATGTTTGCCATGTTGATGCATTTGCTTTCCAGGGACAACTGGGCCAGATGTTCTGGGGCCTGGCCCTGGTTACGTTACATAAAACCTTATGCACTTGTACTCATGCAGTATACTTGTACTTGTGCAATGTACTCATTCTGGTGGTACTTATCACCAGAGGAATAGATTGGAGCTATTGTGTAGCCGTACTGGATGCTGTCATATCTGATATGGTTACTCCACTAGACACTTGGTTTAGATGTAATCTCATGCCACTGTCGGGCCAGGTCTTGTCCAGAGTCTCTCCCAAGCATGGAAGCTGGAGATCTGCCCCAGGTCTGGATACTTATGGGTGGTGGGGGGGTGTGGGAGAGCATGGACAAGTGCTAGGACAATGGTCACCTTTGGTGTTTTGGAATTTCACTCCTGAACAAGTTCAAAATCCTGAGAAACAAATATCTGGGAAAAGTATGTAGTTGCCATGGAAATTCCCAAGAGACAGAAATCACTGTGATGTGTTGGGTCGTGTCCTGAGCCTATCAAACCCTTCTAATCAATCTTCAGGGTGCTCAGGAGCAAGAGAAGGTCTTTGGACCTACAGGCAGACTGGAAGGTGTTACGGCTACTCAGAGTCCATCAGCAGGCATGGCAGCTGCACCAGAGAACCAGCTTGTGACAGTATCAGTCATCTCTGTATGAAAAAGAAACATATAAGCCAAGCAGTTTGTCTTGCAAAGGATGAGGATGAATCAAGGTCATCAGTGGCACAAGAGGAAGAGCCAGAGGTAGTCACTCAGTCTTTATCTTGGGCCTTGAAGGATGTCCAAGGACAAACAGTGGATAAAATGACTATGAGGCTCCAGCAAGGTGAGGGAAATTGCTTCTTCTGTACAGGTCTGCATTTCAGCTGTGAAGGGACTGTCTGGAGAGGTCTGTCAACTCAAAAAGAACATGTCCTGTTCCCCACCTGTATGTTTCAGCTACTAGAGGCTGATTCTTCCCTGTCCAAGAGAGAAAATCTGGGAGGTACACACCATATATTGTGGATTTATTTATGTGACTGTAGGGAGGACATGAAGAAGTGGGATGGAAAACCCACTTGAGTCCTGGCTGTGCATTGCAAGGAAATTCCCCCCCAGAAAAATGCTGAACAAGTGCCCAGTGGAAAAACACCCAAAAAGATCACAAAAATTGATAATGCTTCTGATCCTCCTGAAGGGACTTCCAAAGCATCTTCACAAGGTGCAAGTGATTCCGGTCAGAATTATAGGGGCTCTTCCTCCAATGAGATGGAGAAAATAAACATCTGGGTTTAATAGATAGTGTGGATCCAATGGTTTGGCAAGTTGGGCCAGTAAGACTATAGAGCTTTAGTAGATACAGGAACATAGTGCACCCTGATGCCATCAAATTACAAGGAGTGGAACCCTTTTGTTTTTCAGGTATGATAGAACAAGTCACTGGAATTGACTGTTCCAAGGGTGGAAACACAGCCCCACCATTTGGACTGGTCATGAACTGATCCAGACTATACCAGAACCAGGTGGAGCTCCAGAGCATCTGCAGGAAGAAACCTGTTGTGTACTGTAAGGCAATCACATTTGAGTGAGAATGGACAGGGGATGATGTATGATGTATGATGTGTGCTGTCTGATATTAATTGCTACTGGTCATGACATAGATGGTGTAGAACAAGGGGTGGATATGAGTTGGGTTGAATTGCTGATGTGAATTCAATCACTTGCTGCAGTAATGCCAAATTCAAAATGAAAGTGCTGGCTGGAGCACAGTGTCATGGGGCTTGAAGTTCAGATGTAACATGAGAGGCTTCCTGTTCCATTTGCTGCTTCTGGTTTATCTATTTGGGTTGTTGGTCTTTTCTGCTGGGCTGGCTGCTGGGTGCTTGCTTGGAAGAAACCATTTTACTGCTGGCTTCTGCTGCTGCTGCAGCTTCTGCATTTTGCTGTGCTTTTCTGTGAAATAAGCTAAGGTAATTGTGTGCTGTAACATTTCCAGGAAACTCTCTATCTCAACCTGGAGGGTTTTTTTTTGTGTTCCTTTCCCACCTGTCTGTGTGTGGTGAGAGTGGCTCATGAGAGTGGGCTGTGTTAACCCAGGACATATATGCAATATGCTCTGTCATCACCAGAGTTCAAGCCCTAATTCTAAATCCAGCAGAAAGCCTGCAGTCCTCCATTTTAAGCATCACTTACCTGAGCTTTTCTGTTAGCTAGATGGGAGGAGAAGCAACTGGACAGTTAACCCTGCTCTTGAAAACACTCTGAAGAGCTTTAGCTCTGAAAACTCTCTTAAGAGCTACAGCATGTCACTAGGTAATTTGTGTGTGAAATTGCCTGGCATGATGTAGAAGGGGTTGAGTAATGGGTGGGTTATGTTATGGGTTCAACTGAATCTGCTGATGAGCATTCCATACCATTCAATGCCGGCTTTAAAGTGAACGTGCTGTCTGGAGCACATATCATGGGATTTGTGGTTTGGAATTTTTCAGGTGTTGGTCTTTTCTGCCGGGCTGGCTTCAGGCTTAGGGTGTGGAGGGGTTGGTTTTCCTGGTGGCTTTTGCAACTGCTTCTGCTTTTACTTTTCTGCGAGGTAACTAAGGGAATTGGATGTTGTATTGCTTCCATTAAAGTCCTTATCTCAACACAAGACCTTTTGTCTCTCAGTCCCTCACAAACTTTGTGAAAGCAGCCTATTTTAAAGCAGGTTATTCTGAATTTGTATCTACACTATGCTACAACTAGCCAGCTGGCTGACATCATAGTGGGAGCAATACCCATTACTGTATAATTTTGTGGGCATGTGTTTCCTGCACTAAGCTCTGTGTTTTGCATAGGAGTCCAGAGCAACCAACAGAGGCCAAAGTAAAAATAAGAAAGTAAGACATTTTACACTAATGCACCCTCTTCCAATGAGCATCTGGCATATGCATGTCTGGTTGTATCTGTGAGACTCAGAAGCCATTTGTTCAAAACCTTTGCAGCCACAGGGGGACTCTCATTTCCTAAACTGATGTGATTGGCATGTGCCAACCCAGGATCAACATCCTTCCCAGGGCAAGAACTGTACCTGAGTGTTTGGTGGCTCCCTCCTCCCTTTGTGTGAGCTCAGGTGGTAGGTAAACCTGGTCCACAGTTGGTCAGACAGCATTTCTGTAAGAATGCAGTCCCTCCTTCCAGCACAGCTGTACCAGGATGTGGCTGGAGCTGTGAGTCATGTACCAACTGAATCCTGCCAACTGATTGTTGCAGTAATAACCTGCTCTTTTCTTATTTAGAGTATAAAGCACTTCATTTTTTTTCATGGGTAAAAAGTCACATGTTAGACTTCAGCTATGATTCCTTGGAAGCTGTTTCTGCCCCTCCAATGTTTTCTTCATAGATCCTAACATCTGCTGACCCCAGGAATAAGGTCTACCCATAGACCACATACTGGCCACAGTCCCCAGAGGAGTGGGCATCTTGTGGTGCCTGGGTGCAAGGAGAATGCCATGTATGTCATCGCCCCACAGGGTGCTCACAGGGCTTTGCATTAAAATGCCTGATGTTTGATCACCCAAGATGAAATGAGTGAAAGGTGAAGTTTCATGCTGTGTTCCATGCTTCATACAGCAACCTGGCTTGTTGCTGCCTATAGAGGTGGTGAGTGGGCATGGCATAGGGCTGCATAACAGTGTAATAACCAGGACAGCTAGTTTATGCCCTTTAGTTGTCACTAAAATTGTGTTTAGAATATGTAGCACGTCAAGATGTCTGGTTTTGTGACTGCAGAAGAAAATGGTGTGGGACTGCAAAGTGTGTTTTTCTAGCAGGAAATGTCTCAGTAAAGTATGAAAGGCTAGGCTCAGCTCTCGCTAATTAATTAGATCAAAAAGTTTCTATTGGAGATTAAGTACCCTAACAGAGAGTCATATACCTGGGGATTCCAAAGTGGAGTTCCAAAAGTAAGACTTCAGTTCCATAGCACACGCAGTGGAATGAGGCAAAGACCTCTGCAGATGTCTACTGTACGTGAGCTGATATTCCCTTGGGATTCAGTCTGGGTGAGGAGAGAGTGGGTCCTCCAGTAGGTATGCCCTAGGTATGTCTATCAAAAATATTGATAATAGAGCCCCACCTCTTTCAACACCCAGCATTTTCTGCTTTGAGCAGGCAATTACCTGAGTCAGCTGACATAGCCACTAACACGGTATGTTTCAGCTACCTCCTACAAGGATGTTACCATTCTCATTCACAGAAAATTAGAACTCAAAGGGCTAGCATAAAAGAGCCTACTTTGCATAGGGAAATTTCACAGTGAAAGAATCTGATCCAACCTGACTATCTTCACTGTCACTGCTGGTAATACTTGAACTGCTCAGAAAGCTGAACTCCAAAAGCCATGTTTTTAATAGAAATTGTCTGCCCTGATGAATCTGTGTATTATGACAGTAGTTTGGGAATAGCATGGTTCAGCAAGGGGGTGCTGTGGCAGACACAACCCCTTATGTCCTGTGCTGGTGGTTGCTTTGAGTTATAATATCTGCTGCAGCCTCAGGTTTGTGGATCCTACAGTGCTGACCAGGGACAGTTTCAGACAAGAAGCTCACAAGAAAATACCACTGCAAGATTGGCAGGAAATTAATCTTCACCAGGTCGCCTTGTGATTGATTAATTCGTGAATTCAGAACAAATTCTCACTTGCCAGTCTTTGGGGTTTCCCATCAGCACTGTTCTCTGCTCTCCTTTCCTGCAGACTTAATTTGGTTTTGCTATTAATTCTCACATGTAAAGCCCTTCTGAAAGCTCAGCACACCCTCTCTTCTACAAGAAGCAATGCACAATACTTGCAGTCAAGGGAAACTTTTTCATGGTGCTGAGACAGAGGCAGAAATCTTTACAACCTTGGGTCTACTAATCTTCTGTACTTCAGGAATTTCCTTCATAGGTTCCCAGTTTGTTTTATACTCTCAAATATCCCATAATCTCATCTACCTTCAGTGTTTGTGTTAGCAAACAGTCTGGGGTTCTTCACCCTTCAGGATACCTCAAGATGTCTAAAGCATATAATAGTCTTGGTAAAACACATGACAAAATATTGAGTATTATTGAAACACATTAAAATGTCTATTAGTAAGAAAATGGCCAAGTATTATGTAACTAACTAAACACAATTCACTGGTCCAATGTCATCTTCCTGCCCTTCATAAAGAATTATTCTCCATTGTTTCAAACCCTGATTATAGTTTGTGACTTGGTTTGGTTTTTTTTGGTGATGTATCTTTGTGGGTTTGGTTTGGTTTAGTTGGTTGGGGTTTTTTTGGGTGTTGTTGGTATTCTTTTGTTTTGCCCCAAATTTATTGTCCCTTATGATTTCTGCTGAGGAATGTTTTGGCTTTGTGTATTGAAAAGCCTAGTGCTTCCATGAAAACATACAGGAGAAGAGAATGGCTGCCTTCCATCTGTGGAGACATTGAAAAACAAGAATAAGTAAGACATGTGTTGGGAGTTGTGAGAGCTGGAAAGATGCCAGCTGTGGACAGAGGGATTGTGTGAACTTGATAACCAACTCACAGGGTTGGTTTTTTTGTGTGTTCTGTTGCCCATTTTTAAAGGAATGTGGATTAAGGCTTGGAAATACAAGATATAATGCACTTTGGCCTGAAGTAGAAGTGTCTCAAGACTGCCTGAGTAGGTTTATTTGGAAGTGTTATGTTTCTTTTTATGCACTTCATTTCAGAGAGCTGTAGGAGAAAATATAATATGAAATTCCAACCAACATCAAATGGTGAATAGGAGGTCATTCATGGATTCAGGTCCATGGCAGAAAAGATTAAAAAGGGTATTTTGAATAAAGGAGTAAAGAGATGAAAAAAGCACCAAGTTTTGAAGACAGAGAAAAACTTTTGAAAACATCTAGACAACACCAGTTTGACACTAAAATAAAGTCTTGATAAAGGATATTTGTGTCAAATTTCTCTTAAGGAAGCAGGAAGTGATCAGCTGCATAGCTATTCCTAGATGTCAGGTCCCATGTGTGCCCTGGAAAGCATGAATTTGTTTATTCTTGTCAACAGAAGGGTGTTTCATGTCAAAAAAAAAAAATGTTCTTTCATTAATTTTTCTTTCTAACTCACAGAAGGTCTAAATGTCCAAATGCTGAGCTAGGAAGGGGAAAAAAAAAAAAAAAAGAAATAACAGTGTTTCACAGTAATTGTACTGCAGCTAAGACAGGGGATGGGAAAGAGTACTGAATTGATTGAGAGGGAGAGAAAGAATGCGAAGGAAACTCACACCACAGACACTTCCTCTTCACCTCTCTGTGTAGCACATGTCTGCATGCAAATGCCATGTGTCAGTCTGGGCTACAGATGATGATTTGAAACAGGATAATTTGAAAAGAAGCTCTCTGAAGCTGCATAGCTCACCTTGCACCATTTTCCAAAGCAGGGTTTACCTGTGCCTGCATGGTTGGTTGCTGGATATAGTTTGCCCCGTTCTATGCTTACTCAGATAACTTCAGCTTTTGGTCAGGCAAGTCAGTTCACAACTGTGCTCAAACAACAATATTATGTACCATTCACCAGCCTATTTAGTACCTCCTCCTTAGCCTTAACTAAGACTTGTGTGCAGAAATGGAAACGTAGTCAGTCTGACACTTTAAGAAAGTGCTTGGTTTCAATAATTCCAGCTTAAATTCAGATTCACTTTGGTACCTAGTATCATTTCTCAGTGATAGTTTTCCCCCATTTAGGAGAGAAAAATAACTCAATGAAAAGAACAATGTATTGACTTTGTCCCTTCCAATAGACCTTTCACTATCCAAAACCTCGTTTCTGCTTCTTTCTTTTCTGTGTACCACCACACTATTCTGTTTCCATTTTCTGTTTCCATTACTCAGTTTAATGATTTTCTATTGTGCAGCTTCATTTGGAAATTTTTCTTGTACAAGACCAGTGTGATACATTTAGGAAATTCCTGTGCAGGTGCCATTAATAGATTTTTAAAGATGTTTTCCATCTGCTGAATAAAATATTGCATTTAGTTTTCATGACAGCTAAAAAGAATGTAAGCACCATGAGATAGAGCAGTGGTAGATGCACTAACTCATGGTGGAGCTGAGATAATGAATGCTATATATATATATATACCATCCACAATCCTCTTGATATTGTTGCTACTTAGTGCTTGCATTTGTGTATTAGTCTCTGCAGAAAATACAAGTAGAGGCTGAAAGGCTGCACTCTCAGGATTTCAAAACAATTGCAAACTATTTCCAGAAAGATATTGAAAAAAAAAAAAATCAGATTTGTGAAAATCCTTCACTTTTTATTTCATGAAAGCCATCACAAGATTTTTTGCCGTGGGGCCATGAATACTGACATTTTCTACTTAAATTGGCATTGGCTTAAAGCAAGTAAAACAAACCTAAATGATCCACTTTTGAAAGATCTTGGACAGAGTGTTTTGTGCCACAAAATCTCTGAAAACATTATTTGTGAGCATTCCTCATCTACAGACATTTGACTGAGATTTTAGTGCAGGAAACTAATTGCTGCTGTGGTAGAAACTGATAAAAATGCAGTAAGGAAAATGAATGTTGTTAGCAGTTGAGGGCTTGACTCTACAGCTCTCTTCACGAAGTTGTCCAGGTTACTGCACTGCAAGAAGGATGAAAGCTGTTATTCTTGCTGGCATTGTTGTCTGCAAACTCAGCACTGGTGACTTAGCACACAGTGATCCAGAGTAATGCCAAAAAGACTATGTAGGTATTTGCTGGTTTGTAAACAAGGCTGGTAGTTTAGTCTTCACATGGTGTCTAGACAGCAGCAATTAGTAGTAATTAGTAAGTGCATCTGCTGCCTGCTTAGTCCATGCCAGATCATGTGCTGTAGAAGGGATCAAACAGTTTTACTTCAACACCAATACTGCACAGAATAGACTCCTACCTTGAATTCACATATGTTGAGTGCCTGCTTTGTTCTGATGTTCTGATTTAGAGTTTTTGAGGTGCTCTTTCTGCTGTTCAGGAGTCAGTGTGGCAAATATAAGTCATGGATTAATAGTAAAATATTTAACGTAAAAAAAGTCTTATTCTGGGTTCTGTCATGTAAACAAAATTCTACTTCTTGTGAAGAACCAACTCAGTAGGTTGGAGCTTCACAAAACACTCTAGGCTATAAATTCATCTCTCTCTTAGGAAGTTGCAACCTGCTCTTACTGGACTTGATCTGATAGAAGACTGCTACTGTCATGCCATCCTGGCACCAGGTAGGTGCTAAATGCACACCTGCCTTGTCTGAAGGTGGAAGGAAGATAAAGAATCAGTTGCAATATGCTCCGTGTTAGAAACAGTGGCAATTAAAGAGGACTCTCTGCTATTGCTATTGGATCTTCCTTGCTTTCTGAGACCATCCTTAGGAGTCGCCATCCAGGTGGAAAGCCATTGCTAAACAGTTGTGGAAAATGCTGTTGCCTACTGTTCATGCAAAGAGAGACTGTTAAAAAAGGCAATGCTGTTGTCTTGACTGTTGTGCCCGCCTCCCGCTGTCACCTCCTAGTTCAAATGCCTGCTTATGTGCCTATGTACCACCAACAGGCATTGCTGCTTGTGGCTCACATGCTTCTAATAGCATCTACTTGTAATACAGTCGCTGTTGGTCATATTAGGTAATTGCAAAACTACAACAACCTTAGTCACAAAGCCTGTTAGCTGTGTGACATACATCTGGGTTTCATGAAAATCACAGAATCATGGAATCAGCCAGGTTCATTCAGTCCAACCTATCACCCAGCCCTATCCAATCAACTAGACCATGGCACCAAGTGCCTCATCCAGTCTTTTCTTGAACACCTCCAGGGAAGGTGCCTCCACCACCTCCCTGGACAGCCCATTCCAATGGCAAATCACTCTCTCTGGGAAGAACTTCCTTCTAACATCCAGCCTATACCTCCCCTGGCACAACTTGAGACTGTGTCCTCTTGTTCTGTTGCTGACAGAAGGGGTTTTCCTTGGCATTAACACCCATCTTTGCACTTCTCCTCTCTAAGATGGAAAATATGCTTCCAGGAGCTCTGTTAGCACCAGAATATTGTGAGCCCTAGCAAGTAACATTTCTGTCGTGTATGAGAAGCAGAAGACCTAATGTTCTTTAAAGTATTTTATGTTCAGTAGCTGTGATCATTCACAAACATCCAAGATATCCTTACTCAGGGAAAATATCCTATTCACTAGGTGCAGAATGATTTTTTTTTCATGTCCCCCTTTCTCAGACTTTTTAAAGCAAATGTTAGAGGAGGAAGAGAAAACTCTGACTGTCCTAGAATTGTCTGAGGCCAGCCTTTGAACGTGCTGCAGGATGAGAAGCTGTAGCTGCTGTGTCACAGGTTTTGTCCCTGTGTCTCTGCCATGTTGCAGCTGCTTGGTGAGGAGTGTTCGGTGGGATTCTGGAAAAAAACCTTCAGTTAGCGATAGCTCATTTTTCCAGGGTTAGGGAACATCTACTTAAACCAAGGACTGAGAGACTCTCCTTGCAGGAAAACTCAGCAGGTAGTTATATGGAAACCTCAGATGGCTGTTGTGCTAAATAGACTACTTCTAAAAAGCATACAGAGGAAGAGCAAAAGAGAAAACTGGGTGAGATTTTCCCAAACGAATAAAGGTGTGGTTTAAAGCTAGTGTTTTGGCCTGTTTCTCTAACTGGCCTCAGGGTGTTCCAAAGCAAGTGCAGTCCGTAAAATAAATTAAAAAAATTAACACCACAGTTGAAAAGCCTCAGTTGTACCAAATCTCCAGCATATTTCAGATTCAAACTGTGATATGCATCTGGGGATTCCCAAAGTATCTGGAATGGAATCGTTGCTCTTCAAATAAACATTGAGCCATATCTGTATGTGTTTTCCTGCTATTATGGGGTGAAAGAGTCCAGACAGCCTGCACAAAAGATAGATGCTATTTCCATTATATACAAACTATATTTTCCTAGCTGACTGAATGGTTAGACTAATTTGGGGTGCAGAGCAGTAATCCGGTCTCAAATGGAGACGTGGGTCATGTGAAATGGTCACAGTCTCTCAGTCTGACATAGATTAAAAACCACTTATCCTGAACTTTGTTGCTACATGAATATCTGAAAGTATTTTTACATTCAGAAGTATCACCAGATTGTGAAATTTCCTGAAGGATAAATAAACACATTTCCTCCGTCAAACAGGCAGAGACAGTCTTCACAAGGAAGTTCTCTGAGCTTCAGCTTTTTCCTTTGCTTTGTATACACAGTGATCTGTAGCAGAAAGACTCAAAGTTTCAGACACAAGAATGTAATCTTTTGGAAATATCAAGCATTTAAAATAGGAAAATGCAGCTAATCTGCCATCAGAAATCTTCAGTTTCCCATTTAAAGAAGAAAACAGTTGAGAAGTACTTGATCTAACCTAATGATTGCATTTTTTATTACCAGCTACTCCTTGGAAAACTTCTATAAAACCTGTAATTAAATTCTGTGCAAAATTAATTGCTCAAGTGGCAAATGTAAACAAACTTGTCAAAATTAAAAGTCAAAGGGCATTCTTCAATATTTTGTTAAATAATTGGCTAGCAGTGGAGATGTAGAGATCTAAAGGCTGGAAAACACGTGGATTTGGAGCATTGTTTTGAGATGTGTGAAATGTGCTACACAGTCACTTTAATATTCATAGGTCTTTGTGGCTAACGAGTGATGGTGATTCACTCAATATCTCAACCTCTCTCTAAAATTTAGCCTTGCTAGGAGATTTTTGGCATATTCCACATTTCCCCACTCTCCTCTTTGCTAATATCGTGGATTGCTTTTTGGGTGGTGGGATTTTTTTTCTTTCCCTCTCCCAAAGATACTATTTATTCAAAGGAATAGAACTCCTGTGGGACTTACATACTTGTAACTGGCACCTTTTCTAATCAGCTAAAGCATTTTTTTCATTCTTGCTTAAAGCATGAAGAAAGCTAGCTAATTCCACTTCTGCTTTGGTTTCTCTGCAACAGTTCTTTTATTCCAAGTGGTGGCCATGCAGTTCTTTGCTTCTCCCGATCAGGTCCTTTTGGAGACAGATGGAGCTGTGCACACAATATATGTTGACATACAACTTTAGTGGCTGGTTATACCTTGCGTTTGTCTCAGTCAATGAATATAATGCTGTGGGCAAGATTTGCTTTGCACTGCTCTCACCCACAAAGATATTCTTGGGGCCCCTCTTTGGGTGTTAATACTCTTACTTACGTATACTTGTTTTCCACCATTTTCTTCCAAATAAGATTGATCACACTTTCTTATCACCTGGCGTGTTTCACTCTGATGCTTTTCTTTCCCCAGCAGCACTAGCATCTCTGTATTTTCTGTTCCACAGCAAATACTAGTGCTCTGCATGATTTAAAACCTTAATGTGCTGCAAAGTTAAGTGTCTGGTTCAAATGACTGCTTTGTGGCTTCCCACTATGCAAAGACTAAACATGAGGCTGAGGCTAGCAGCCCACCAGATGCAGGTGCATCTAGAAGAGGTAATCCCTGCCCACAGTAGGAATTACATGGCCAGAGCCAGCCCACGTCCTCAGCAGTTTATCTGGCTGTAAGTGGTGGTGGCTCCTTTTGAAAAGACTTTTGTCTTACAAAAATTATCTGACTATTAATGAGAAGACATACTTTCTCTGTGCTGTTTTCATTACTTACCTTATGAGGCAATTCTTTTGTCAGCTCAGGGGGTCCCAAATTTTACAGTTCCACGAGAGAGCAGTAACTGTTTTTGCAGCCTGTAAAAGTTAGAATTTCAATGAACAGCCACATCACTGCTTGTAAGTCTCTGTAAATTATACTTCCCACGTATGTCACTATTGCTGGAAGGCAGAAAAGCAACAAGAGATGTATAGCAGCATTAATTTCTTAATGAGGCACTACTTAGAGGGCTGTAAAGCATTCATGTAGTTAAGATTGATCTTTGATTTGTATCAGCCCCCAGCACAGTTCATAGTGCTCCAGAAGTAGTGAGTAGAATGATTTTCGGTTACTTTTATTTGGAAAGCTGAGGCAAAACTTTCTACAGGCATACACATCTCAGGCTCATCCTTTACCTCAGGTTTGATATGTATAACAGAAAAACAATGCTACCTGGCTTGGCTTGGGGTTAGCTGATGGGGTTTATGTGATGACAGCTCATAGTTCATATTTGGCAGTTCTAGGAAAATTCAGGGAAAAGAATTGTGGAAATGTAGAACTTCTGTATTTCATATTGCTTCCAAAAAATTCATTACTTAACAGAGATAATCACTGAATATAAGAAAGTTGTAAACTCCTACAGCTACACAGTCCTCATCCTAGGGATACTTTTTCTGCCTGATCTCTGATTGTGCACTCTGTGACTCAGTTTTAATGGATTCAGGATTTATTGCTGCATTTATAAAAGAAAATAAAATATGATTAAAAAAAATAAAATACCTTTGATGAATCATAGAATCAATCAGGTTGGAAGAGACCTCCAAGATCATCCAGTCCAACCTAGTACCCTGTCCAATCAACTAGACCATGGCACTAAGTGCCTCATCCAGTCTTTTCTTGAAGACCCCCAGGGATGGTGACTCCACCACCTCCCTGGGCAGCCCATTCCAATGGGAAATCACTCTCTCTGGCAAGAACTTCCTCCTAATATCCAGCCTAGACCTCCCCTGGCACAACTTGAGACTGTGTCCCCTTGTTCTGTTGCTGGTGGCCTGGGAGAAGAGACCAACCTCCACCTGGCTACAACCTCACTTCAGGTAGTTGTAGACAGCAATGAAGTCACCTCTGCACCTCCTCTTCTCCAGGCTAAACAACCCCAGCTCCCTCAGCCTCTCCTCATAGGGTTTGTGTTCCAGGCCCCTCACCAGCTTTGTTTCCCTTCTCTGGACATGTTCCAGTATCTCAACATCTCTCTTGAATTGAGGAGCCCAGAACTGGACACAGGACTCAAGGTGTGGCCTGAGCAGTGCTGAGTACAGGGGAAGAATAACCTCCCTTGTCCTACTGTCCACACTGTTCCTGATGCAGGCCAGGATGCCATTGGTTCTCTTGGCCACCTGGGCACACTGCTGGCTCATCTTCAGCCTCCTATCTACCAGTACCCCCTGGTCTCTTTCTTCCTGGCTACTCTCCAGCTACTGTATCCCCAGCTTGTAGCGCTGCTTGGGATTGTTGTGGCCAAAGTGTAGAACCTTGCACTTGGTCTTGTTAAATCTCATCCCTTTGGTCTCTGCCCACCCATCCAGCCTGTCTGCGTCCCTCTGTAGGGCTCTCTTACACCCCAACAGATTGACACCTGCTTCTAGCTTGGTGTCATCTGCAAACTTACTGATGGAGCACTCAGTCCCCTGATCCAGATCACTGAGAAAGATACTGAACAGGACTGGGCCCAGCACTGATCCTTGGGGAACACCACTAGTGACTGGCTGCCAACAGCACCACTTTCTGGGCCAGGCCATCCAGCCAGTTCTTGACCCATATCAGAGTGAATCTGTCCAAGCCACAGGCTGCCAGCTGTACCAGGAGCTTGTTGTGGCAGATGGAGCTAAAGGCTTTGCTGAAGTCCAGGTAGACTACATCCACAGCCTTCCCCACATTCATCAGGTGGGTAACCTGATCATACAAGGAGATCAGGTTGGTCAGGCAGGACCTGCCCTTCCTAAATCTGTGCTGGCTGGGCTTGATGCCTTGGCCATCCTGTAGGTGCTTTGTGATGGCATTGAAGATGACCTGTCCCTTGACCTTGTCTGGCTTCCCACTCTCTTTTGTGCTTTTTTTCTTTCTCAGTTGTATCAAAGCACCATCTCCAGCCCAAGTTGGTATATGATAAATAGAGTAAGAGGGCAATACACTGCCATTACTGCAAACTCTTGCCTCAAGCATCTAATCAAATTATACTCCTCTTCAGCCTGTGGGTTAGGAAAAAAACAACACAAATGTCTATTTTGAACTGGGAACATTACCTAGCTTTAGCCTTTTGGAACTATTTATTCACAGACTGAATGAAATTACTTCACTCTTTGCTCTGCCTTTTTTTTCCCCAGAGGTCCACTGCTATGTTCTTGGGAAACAGTGTGTATGAACTATCTCTCTGCCTACTTTGTCCTCTTCACTGCCCCAAACTCAGCTGCAATTAGCAATTTCTGGCTGCTGCAGTTGTTTTCTCAGTTCTAAATGTTTGCTGCTACTTTTTCAGGTCTTTGCCTCCAATTTGATGATTTTTCAGAGACTGACATCTCCTGTTTCCATGCAAAATCTTCTATAGATTTAAAAATTAATATTGCATTTAAAAGTGATGTGGATGATGTGGAAAGTTTTATTTAGTGGCCAAATTAAAAAGGATGGAATTTCCCAGGTTTTCAGTTCAGTTATATTTGGAATAAGAGAAAATCACCTTGGTGCAATACTACTTATGAATGTTCCACCAAACTACTAATTTTCTGTGTTACTGTAGACATTTCTACCTCTATTTCTCCTGTTCCAAAAGCATTGCAGTGATGATTAACCAGTGGCCACTTGCATTAATTAATGAACATTAGTGAAATATCTCCAAAACACTTTGGATATCAAAGAAAGTAGGAGCATCACATTTTGAAACTTCAATTATTGTATTATGTTACCCGAGTGGCTATTTAGGAAAACTGAAATAAGAATGAGGCTATGGAAGCAAAACTCTAATGAGATAATTTCTTTATGAGACCTACACATTTTCTGTTGCACATAATTTCCATGAAAATCCTGATAATGGGTGTCACTTTGCAAATAAAACTGTTACGTGAACATAGTATTCATCAGGACATCTGAGAAGGGCCAGGGGAAGTGGTTAAAAATCCAAGGTCAGCACATAGTAAAGCAAAAGCTGAGTTTAACCCAGGACAGTTGTGATTGGCAATGAATCTCAGTACAAAGTGCTGCTACTGTTGCCTTTGCAACCTTTTCTAATAGCTACCACAACTGCCATTAGCTGCCACTTTGCTGAAGTGTTTATGCTCCAAATACAAACACTGCAGTTTTCATCTGGCACTCATTTGGGTGAGTCAAGGCCAAAGATTTCTGCCTCTATATAACCCCTTTGTGAATTCTGACTCAGGCCAAATATGTTTCATATTTCCATAACTCTGCATGATGTGCTCCTTTATGTGCACTGATAATATCTTATGCTCACTGAGAGTTTCTCTGAAAGCATAAGGTTCTTCATGATTTTGAAACAGCTAAAAGCAGAATGGCTTTGCATCTGAGAAATTAAAACCTATCCCTAATGGTTATGGGCAGGATCCTGGATAGGTGAAGCATGCTATATATGGTTGATGCATTTCTCATCTGCTTTCTCAGTCTGCTTTGTGGGCACCTTATCCAACAGGGATGCTGCTAATCAAACTGGCATTTATCCACCAAACCTCTTAAGGTCATACTCATCTTAGGATGTAAGTATATCTCTGCTGAGATCTCTGAATAACACTGCTATTTTGAGCCACCAGCCCAGAAATTTTCTTTGTGAGTACATAGAGTATTTCTGAAAAAAATCTTGCACATCTGTATATCACACCTTTTTACTCCAGCTGTTCAGTACCAAAGAATGTGTCTCAGCATCTCCAGAGGCTGCCAAGAGTTCAGGGAGCTATTCCAGGGTGCCTAGCACCCCAAAGAGTTAGGAACTGAGAGGAACTGAATGTTCATTATTGAGCTGAATTTGTTGGTGTCAGTGTGAATGGTCAGAAATATATCCTACACACAAATCCACAGCTTTCAGAAAGGCACAGCATCACTCATTTGGCCAGTTGTGTGAGAAGAAGCCCAACAACAACCCAGCAATGGCATCTCCGATGTACCTCATCCCAACACCCTTGGTCAAACAAAACTACTGAATCTGGAGACAGCGTTCCCCATAGGGCCTATGAGTCTCAAGAGGCAGCTCCTAGCAATGTACATTTCTGCAAGGGGAATAAAGCACACTGACACTCCTTTCTGCTCTGTCCTATTTACTTCATGCTTCATCCATAAATCTGCATTTGGTTGTACTGGATAGCGGTGTTCTTCTGACATTGATGAACATCATTAAAATGATACCATTTCCAGTCCCCCCATAACCACTCATGTCTCTGTCTTGCTCTTAGATCATCCATATCAGCAAGGGCCATTTTTCAATAGTTTGGGAAGCAACTACACCCTACTTAGCCACGTAGGAAATAGTCTCTGAACAACGGGCAGCTAAAGAATGGGAAGATGGAGAGGAAGCAACTTTTTAACCCAGGTTTCTTGCACTCATGTTAGAGCCCACCATGACTTGTACTAATTTAGAATGAGGGTCTTTAAAGTGCTTGACCATATCCTGGAAGATTTTAGGACAAAATTAATTCACTTTTTCAATATCCCGTAAGGCTGTAGAATAAAATCCATGTAGTTTTTTATCGGGAGATCTGAAAAACTAAAAGAATGTGTCTCTTCACATTGAGTGTAGAAAATAGCTTTTAATATTCAGAGGGAAATTGCTTTAAATTAAAAGTGTGTATGTGAGAGAATATTATCAGCCTTTGTCTCAGAATATTCAACCTGTGACATCGCAGCAAGCCAGACAGGAGAATTTGTTTTCTTAATTATGGAATAGAGAGTAACAACCTATAGTGAATAGGTATGGATAGCTACCTCCAGGAGTTTTACAGCACTAAATAACTATTTTTTAAAGGGAATCTTTCTTCTTTTACTGGCCAGAGTAAGAAATACACATTGTATCAGGGTAGTCTGAAACTTGCAGATACTAACCTTCCAAAAGACCTGGACCTTCTGGTCCATGCCCAAGAGGTCCTTTTGGGTCTATACTCATTCTATATTCCAACATGATCTAAAACAATTTCAAAGTAATTCATGAATGTTCATCCTCTCCTTTTGATTTCTCTACTCCAGTCCAACAGACCTGCTGTTAGTAACCTTTTTGTCTGATGTATTATCCATCAAATCTTAGTAACTATATGACTACAGGAAGAAAATGGATTATCAGTCAATGAGCTTAGTTGGTAGTCCCATCACAAAAGCGTGATGAAGCATACCCAGACTGACCCCAAGTAATGCTTCTCTGATCACCTCTTAAAATTGCTCAGTGGTAGTATTTTAAAGCAGAGTGAGGTAAGTAAAATACGCTCAGCCTATAGCAGGCTGTGTGGTGGAGTCAAGGAGTGGGAGGGAGAGGTCCTGACATCTTTCTTGCTATGGTGCTGGGAATGATTTTATTCTCAGGGTTGCAGCTTGACAGGAAGAGACAGGGAAAATCTGGTGTCCTGACAAAACATCAGGAAAAAAAATAACATCCTTACATTTTGTCAGAGTGCCAGGACATCCCCTGTGCTCTGAGACTATCAAGCCAAACTGGACATCTGGGATGGGGATTCATCTGCTGGAATGAGGATGACTACATCAGAGTTAGTCATTCTTCTTCAGAGCGCATGAGGACAAAATGGTACTTTCAGGCTGTGATTCATCTTATCCTAAAGACGTTGTCTAAAACCACGTTACATGACTTCTGCCCCAGATATACCCAGGTCTCTCTGCTAAACCAGTTCAGTCATTCCCATGTTCTACTATCCTGACACCAGGGGGAAAAAAAGAAAATAATCTATTATAAATATCGCCTGTAACAATTCAAGTTTACTTCCTGCCTTCCTCTAAGGTTGTCAAATTCTTGACAATAAACCTTTTAAGTATCGGACAGCTGTTATCACATCTCTGTGTCTTCTAGATGAAATAAATACTTTTTTCCACTCAACCTTTCCTCACAAGAAAAGTTCCATCAATTTTTTATCATTACCACTGTTTTTTTCTGGACTTTTTCCAGCTTGCCTTCAACATTTAATATATTCTATATTATTTTAGTAACTCAGGATAAATAACATCTCTTATTGTTCACAACTCAGTCTCCAGTTATGTCTCTTTAGTCTCATACTGTAAACAGTGAGTCTTTATACACACTGTATCTCAGGTTTCCTCATGAATCTATATTCATATAAAACTTCAAAAATGAAGCCAAACTTAAAAACTCATTTATTGCTTCCTGTGCTTGGCACTTGCACAGTTGCAGTGCTGACACTGCCAGCCCAACAAAGAGGAGGCAAAATAATGAGATTGGCAGGGGTGGCTTTGATTCCAAATGCCTTCCAGGATATTGGCCACACTTGGGTTTGAAGCTACATCTCAGCAGGAGACAGATTTACATTTCAGCCATTAGGTCTGTGTGAGAAACTTCTCTCCCATTCCCCATGCAACTGGGGTTTTTCTAGCTCACAGTTAATGAATAGACATAGACTTAATACTAGTGGTAAAGAAGACACTGAGAGTTGTAGGATACTGAGAAGCAGGAAGTAGTTCCTCACCATTTCCATGAATTAAAATGTATATGAGTGTATATATATCTTTCAGTTAGAGTAGAAAATTATGGAGGTCAGCAAAAATAAATGTTTCTGGATTATCCCTCCTAAAAACAAAGCAAAACAAACACCCCCAAACCGCACAACAAAACCAACAAACAAACCAAAGCATTCAGAGGACAAACTCTAGCCAGAAAATGCCTTTAAAAAATCTGTGCATATATAAAGGTTAGATTGCTCTTCTGTTGTGCATAGCCATAGTGTGGAATTCTATGACACCAAAGCTCTTAAAGAGCTTTAGACATGTGAGTGGAGGGAAAACCTATAAACTGAACACTACCTGCTCACCTTACCTCCTATGTGGAGCTGCAGTGGGGAGAAAAGCATTTGTTCACTTCCATGGACCTATCCTGGATCATAATTTTTTTACTGTGAGGGTGGTGGAACACTGTGATTGCCTAGGGAGGTAGTTGAAGCCCTGTCTCTGGAGATATTGAAGGTCAGGCTCGACAAGGCTCTGAGAAACCTGATCTAGGAGAGGATGTCCCTGCTCACTGCAGGGAGGTTGAACTAGATGACCTTTGAAAGTCCCTTCCAACCCAAACCATTCCATAATTCTATAAATAGTTTTTTTGCTTTATTTTAAGTTGAGGCCATATTTCTTTGAAGTGAGTATCGGTAGCTTTTTGTAGTCTGACTTTAGTGTTTTCTTACAGTGTGCTGTTCACCAGTCCAAAATCAGTCTTATTTCACAGTGTCACCACCCTCAGTAAGGTTGGTACAGCACATGACACAAAAATGCAGAGCAAGTAAAGAAGTGAGCTTTTAATTTTTGTGTCTGTGGTACATACCACACCACATCTGATATGAGAAGTCTTAACCAGCAAAAACTTGTGCTGGCAAGCTTGTGCTTGTTACATCAAAAGAGGTTGTTGGATGGTGCACAGACCTTCGCGGGCTTACCTCAGTGCCCGCTATTCAATGCAAATGAAGTATTTTCACCTATGGAGATAGTGATGTGATCCTACCTCAAATCTTAGTCTCCCTTCAGGGAGTTAAAAGCAGCCAAATGTTTTTGATGGACCTGATACCCTGAAGGCAACCACTAACTATCATGGTGCAGCACTTTCAGGGTAATTACTCACATGTGCAGGCCTGTGGGTAAATATTTTTTTCTGTTTTAATATGGAAGAGAGTACAGCCAGAAAAAGTGAATAAGGAGATGTTTGATCCCTGAGAAACAAGCACTTTCCTTCTAAATAGGGAAATGGAAAAAGCAGGTAGGAAACAAGAGCACAGAGGAGAATCAAGACCAGAACAAACAATCAAACAAAAAAATCACCCCAACATGAAAATAAAATTGAACTGAGTTAAACAAAACAACATACATAACAAAGCCATGTCCCTTTTTCTCCTCCTTAGCAACATTAATAAAGAAACAAAATATGTTGGAGGCAGAGGCAAACAGAAAAGGCAGTCTGCTCTAAATTTCTGCTTGCTAGAAGCATAGTGCTCGTAGTGCTTAGTCTTTAAAACTGTTCTCACCATCACTTGCTACATCTCTTTCTCTGCTCGCTCTATTTCTTGTTTATCACTTTCAAGATCCGAGCCATGTCTTTCTTCTCAAGTCTTTGAATCTTACTCTTCTTTTTCATGAATCTTTGCTTTACTTGTTCCCAGTGCTGACAACTGGTACTGCAATCAGTTCACAGGGCTGACACTTAACCTGGGAGGCAGGTTTTCCTATAATGTCCAAAAAAACATTTTCAGGAGGTCAGATGGAACCAAAATAGTTAAACAATGACAGAAAACTTTGAGGCTTATTTATATTTTTATGGCATTTAGTCATGTTTCCATGTTTCAAGATCTGTTGCTTAATAGATATTAAATGCTGCCTAAGCAGTGAGGTAAGTTCATGGGTTGTATTTGTTCTTTAACCAAAAGGCCATATGTTCTTACATGTGTCTAAGAATTCAGATGCACTTAGTCAACAACAAATCATATTGGGCCATCTGCTATTTCAAAGCTCTTCAACTTCTTATGGTGAGGTTTTTATCAGATTTATCAAGTTATCTGGAAAACCAAATTTCACCTGCCTAGAAAGTCAGCTTCTTCAATAAGGATTTCTGAAGATATCTTGAAATACTAGTTTAAAGCCAAGGGATGCATGGTTGCTATCGTAACTGTCAATGAATACTGAATGATAGGGCAAAGGTGAGTTAAGCTACTAAGATGTACATAAAGACCCCAGCTTCCCAGAGCTTCTTTCCACCCAGGAGAGATATATTATTGAATTTGTGGCTGCAACATTAGCACATGAATTAGAAGATCTCAGGTGGAGGCATCTATTGCGAAGTGCACTATGTAAGCATACTTTCTGAGTAAGCGTTTGCAAAGAAGCATGGATACACAGCACCAAACTGACAACTGCTGCAATGGACGCAGAATTTAGCCAGTCCTTCTGACAGTGGCTATCAATAAAGACCAGTACACTTATATGCTGCAGTGATCTAAAATTTAAAAATAAAAATTGCCTATGACTGCCACGAGGTCTGCAGGAAAGCTCACAGTGAGTTTTGTGAGAATTAAGCAACAGAGATGATTCTGACACAGATTTAGCCCCCAGACTGCTTTTTAAAGTTCTGTCCTTGAATCCTTTAAACTGAATATGTTTCTATCTGTGTCTTCCCCCTGATTTCTCTTAAGAACTGGATGTATCACTTTGGTAAAAGAGGTGACACAAACTCTTTCGGAGTTGGGTTGGTTTTTTTTTTTGGGGGGGTGGGGTGGGTTGGTTTTTGATCTTTTTTTAACCAGCTTCAAAATTAAATTAAATTGTTTGAAAAAAAAGGTAAGCGAGGAATGAGAATCTCCCAATCCTCTCCATGTTTTGGCACTGTTTTTCAGAGCATCATTTTCCATGTGGTATGCATGCTTGCTATTGCCTTTCTGTAAGTGCACTGAAGGTATGCTTTGATTGCATAGTAGCCCATGCTGCTCTGGGCAGCTGGAATGCTTGCAGTGCTCATCCATGCACAACTTCTAATTACATCCTAGCTGCAAAATAAGACATCCATTGCATTAACCAAAATGAAATGTTGTTTTGAAGAGCCTAGTTGGCTGCCTTTTCTCTTTTCATTTTATACAAAGTGTGTAATTGAAATTCAGACATGGTGTTTAATTTGACTTTGGAAGAGTGACAGCTTTTGTTTGCAACCAGTATCACCCTATATTTTTTTTTTCTGAGAAAGTAGAGATTTACAAGTTTTGAAAACAAGACAGAAGCTTGGATGCCTGGAGACTGTCTGTGAGGTATTTGGTAGATGTAAAAATAGTTCTTGTAGTTTCCCAGGATTATGGAAAGAAAACTCCAGCAATCAAAGCACCAAGTGCCAGCAGAGAAACTGCACAATCTTCAAAGTGAGGGATCCTGGGCTGAAGAGCTGGCACTGCAATCTGAAGCACTGAGAACTGGTTTGTAGAATTACTGTAGGTTTATGAGAAAAAACACTTGGGGAATGTGTGTGAGAAGAACTGTAAACCACAACTACTATACCCCCTGGAGGAGGAAAGGAACAATTCAGAGCACTCTAGCAACAAAGTCTGACTTTGCCTGTGGTAAAGATTATCTCCCTTCATTGACTAGAGCCTGTAGAGGCTTCTAAACTTCACTGATGATGAAAGATACTTGATGCAATATAAAATTAGAGTGGTTTGCATTGGAAGGGACCTTTCAAGATCATCTAGTTTGATACTCCCTTGCAGTGAGCAGGGGCATTTCAACTAGAACAGGTTGCTCAGAGCCTTGTGCAACCTGACCTTGAACATGTCCAAGGATGGAACATCTACCATCTCTCTGGATGGCCTGTTCCAGTGCATCACTATCCTCATAAAAAAATGTATTCCTTATATCTAATGTAGATTTAGCTTCTTTTAGTTCTAAACTATCACGTCTTGTTCTATTGCAACGTGCCATGTTTTTTCCTAAGCCTTTTTCATGCACTGAAAGGCTTCAGTACACTCTCTTCCATGTTAACATCAAAGAACCACCCAGAATCACAGAATGTCAGGGGCTGGAAGGGACCTCGAAAGATCATCTAGTCTAACCTCCCTGCCAGAGCAGGATCTCCTATACCAGATCACATAGAAACACGTCCAGGTGAGTTTTGAGTATCTCCAGAGAGCAAGGTATTCATGACAGCATCTCCCTATGTAATGAAGTTAGCAGCTTTACAAGGGTGACCATATCAACTGAAGCAGTTTGAGCTTACAGATAGATACAGCAGCCTCAGACTCACTGAAGCTGACCATTCACCAGACTCCTTTCACAGAGCTGAGGGGACAAAGAGATGGCCAAAGCAGCTGGGATGTCTGCATTCAAGATACTCCTAACAAATTCAGTGCCAGAAGTGGTTCCCTGCCATAGCCCGTCAGCTAGAGAAGTGACTCTGAAGTCTTTTAGCATAATTTCAGGACTAGAAGGGCTTTTTATTTTTCTAAATAGCTCTTTCTGCTGCACGTTCACAGCACACCTTGGGTTTTTGTAGTAAACCATGCTTACATCACAAGTCCTACACATTACCTGCTAACAAAGAGTGGCTAGATGGACTGTCAGCTTTTTCTGAAGTCTAAGGAAAGCAAACAATTTGAAATATTGTAATGGTTTGGGAGCTATACCCCCCCCTCCCCCCCCCCCCCCCCCCCCCCCCCTTCTGAAATCACCCAGACTCAACCATCTGGAAGTTAAGGAATGAAGCTATATTTACAGCTTAGCACAATAGACAAGCACATATATATATATATATATATATATATATATATATATACACACACATATATATATATATATATACACACATATATATATATAGACAAAATACAAATATTAACAGCTATATACAGAAATATGCAAGTTAAAAGTAATACAGAAACACAACAGCCCTCCCAGAAAATCAGACTACCCAAGAGGGGCTCCTAACCATCCTTCCACCTTCTTCTACCCCTCTACCTTATCTCAGAGTCTGCCTTAGATGCAAAATGAGTTGTGAGGATCAGCAAGGGGGGCTAGAAGCAGAATGATTAGTTGGGTTACACAGATCCAACAGGAGAACAGGAGAAGCCCAGGGAGAAAACACAGACACTGATTCTGACTAATAGAGATTGTCTTATCTATGTTTGTGTCCTTGTTTTCATATGTCTCAGCAAGCCTGTCAGTGAAGTAGACATCACCATTGTTTCTTTTTCACAGCCTATAATCTAATTTCTCTCATTGAAATATTTCAATTAGCCTCAAACCAACACAAATATAACTTTTGTGTTTCCAGTACCATTAGAAGCATTAGAAGAATCTCTGGATGAGGGATTACTGAATAATTTTGAAACTCATTACTAAAGGAGGTGGTGATGGCCATCTGCATATTTTTCTTTCAATCCATGGTTTGTTTGTTGTTGTTGGTTTTTTGTTTGTTTGTTTTTTAATGAACTGTAGTGATGTGCCTCAAAGACTTAAATGCAAGATGGCATTTCTTCTGGCTAAACCCAAGGTCAGCTGCCACTTCCATCATTCTTCCATTTCTGGGGTATTTGTTCCTTCATTAAAGACTGGATCAGATATATTTGTAGATTTTTGCAAGCTGGTGGCTGAAGTTAATGAGTACGTCTCTGATGTTAGGTAGAATTTAAAAGAGAGACATAACAATTTTTTCACATAGTGAAAGGAAGGAAGAGGCTTGGTAGGGAAAAGCTATGTGGCAAAAATTACAGAATAAATGTTCAGGAAAGTAATGAGCATCAAGAATGGCTGATGGTGTTGATCTGGTGGCTAGAGAAGGCATATGGGAGTTTGGAGAAAGTCAGTGCAGAAAAAAGTTGGAGTAGAAACCTGTCAGCTCATATGTGTGCAGGAAAAAATTCAGCTAAGTTGAGCTCAAGAAAGACTCCACACTTGAACATCAACCTCTTATGGTTACTCCTGCTTGGTGAGAGCTTTTCAGCATAGCAAAATCTTGAAAGTTTTCCAGGAACATTTTCTCAAACCTCTGAAACTTCCAGTCTAAACTACTGCAATCTCCTCTCAGTTGGTGTTGCACATGGAAGTAGTGAAGGCTACCTGCTTTTCATTACCCTATCTTTCCAGAGACTGTATCAAAGGCCATTAAGACCAATCTTTCTATGGGAAAGACAGAACAGTGAAAGACCACACTGAAACAGAGATTAACATAACAAAAGAACAACTTTTAAGCTCACGTAAATCAAAAGAGAAAATATTTCATTCTTCAGTCAAGATGCACTGTAAGTACTACAAGACATACACTGAATGAGGAATAATGACTTTCTCAGCAGACAACGGACCTGAGTGCTAACCATTACGATGAAGAGAGGGATCTCATAAGAGGTAGAGGGATTTTTGTTCTTTTAATAATCATGGAATTTATTTCTGTGTTGGTGGGAACTGGAACATGCAGCTTCTTGTACAGTCTGAGCTAGAAGTTAATTTGTCAAAACTTAGGCACCAACTGGTATGCATGAGCTGTGACTTAGGAATGATGTTTTACTAACACCTTATGAAAGACTGGAAGAAGTGGCAATATTTAGAATATTAATAATAAAGTGTGTAAGACAGCTTTCAGAAGGAAACAAAAGTAAACAAATGTATTTCACTGTCACTGTAATTATGTGAGAAAGAATACTTTCCTGTTTAGAAGAACTTCTTCCCATGAATGCAGGACATGCTGAGAAATGAAAGCACAAACTCTTGGTAACATACGTCCACAAATGCTGCAGCCCTTATTTCCCTGGTAAGCAATGGTACTGTTTTGTGTTTACAACTTAGCACAGAGTGTTTCAGTATATGATATAATTCACCTGGTTTTCTTGTGAGACAGCTTCCACATTTTGAATAATTTAAAGGAGTTTCCAAATGCTGTCCAGCTGCTGCAGTCGTATCAGTGAAACCAAGGCCTGAGTTGAAGCTGGTTGAAGGACTAAGATTGATTTCCAGAGCCTTTCAGTGGTTCTCTTAGAGACCATGGATCTATATTAAGACAGCACAACCATATAAATTTATCATCTGTCCCTGTAAGCCTCACACCAAGGTCTTTATAGTTCTGCTAGACTAACTAGGACAGTAAGGCATTACCACTTTAGTTTCTTTGTGCCAGATCGATTGAAAAAAACTCGTGATATAACTTGGTTCAGTATTTCTGTGATAATGAGGTAGACATGTGAATAAAAAGATATGAACTGGAACTCATGACACTCCCCCAAGTTGATCAAACTGCCCTTAATTGCAAAGAGATCCATTGTTCTGAATAAACAGCGAGAGTTTTCAGTCACCAGGGAGTAAGTTGAGAAAACACATTTCTATCAAGTACTAAAAATAAAACTGGTAGTATTTTCGTGAAACAGTAGATGAGAAATTTCTCCCCCCTCCCCCCACCCCAACTTTGTAATACTCTCTGTCCATTTGTGCCTCAGTCTGTGTTGAAACTGAGGGTTGCCACAACCCAGATGCAGGAACTCATGAGGTTCACATGAGCCCAGTTCTCAAGCTTCTCTATGTTCTTACACTTTGTTTCCTTTTACTCATTCTAGTGGCTGGAATTAACGCAGTATTCATCATAGCAGACCTGTAGTTTGTTTTGTCTCCTGATCACTCATTTTGAAACTGTTGTTGTCCATATTTAATTTTCAAGGGTGCTACTCTTTTAGCACATCTGCAAATCTCAACCGTAGCCATAATTCTCAACCATCCTTCTAATCTGATTCCTCCATATGTGCACTAATGTAATGTAAAATGTTTTCTTTTGGCAATGAGGGCTTAAGTGCTGAGGTTTAGGGTGATGCGTCCCTTGGAAAAGAACAAAGAAAGGACACGAAAAGCTATGAACAGCTCTCAAAGTCTTCCTTAGAGATCATCAGTGATGGCTCATTGAGTAAATTAATGCTCTTGGCTGTGTTTAGGGTAACAGAGCTATAGCTTCACTTCCCACCTGTTCCTCTCTTGCCAAGTTGCTTGTATATTCAGGTGGTCTCGCACCCACTTGTGTTCACTCATTTTCTGTCATGCCTGTTACAGAACCTACCAAGCCAATTTTTCAATATTCAGAAGAGCAGAAAATCAACATCGCCTATGGCAGAAACCGTTCAGGGCAGAGACAGAAGGATTTAATTAAAGCTGGGACTGACTAATCAGGCTCTATTTAAGCAGATCCAAATTCTTCACTGGCAGTTTTCTGGAATTGCAATCTTTCAAGGGAATGCTCCATGCAACAGTGCTGAGAGATTTCGTGGTTCATTGCTTGCACCTCCCTGTCCCAAGAGACTAGAAGAGATTTCACAAGCCTAAAGTCTATGGTAGTGTCGGAGGGCACAGGTCATTATATTGTCAGCAGCCCTGGCCAGAGACTAACCAATAGAAAGAGCCAGGGCTGTGTGAAGTGAGTACTGTGCTGATCACATATTATGTTGCTCTAAACCTGAAAAAAACTTCTGCTCTTGAAAGTATGAGTTGTGGAAAGCTTAATCACCATGCATAGTTCCTTTATGGAAATGCAATCTGTTTGTACACTGCCAAAGAATAGAAAACACACTGTTCATTTTTTCACAGATTTCAGCACATGGATATTAATGAACTGAATTGATTTCTCCAAGAGCTGCATGGCCTTTAGGAGTGCTCTTACAAAGAAGGCACTTACTGATAATATGCAACACACTCTGTACATAAAGGAAGCAGTTCCACTCTAAGGAATAACTCATGCAGGAACATTAGGATGCTTCTGGTATTCTTGCTTTAATAAAGCTTCTCTGGATTTACAAATGTGAAATTCGGATCAAATCAGACCAGCTTAAGAGCTAAGCAAAATTAGCAACATTATATGTTTATTTTCTGTTATTCTTAAATCTGTCCTAGAAATGTCTTTGAAAAATGTATCTGATTTGATTTGGTCTCTTTCTCATTACCATGTTCTAATTAGAAAAGTAAGCAAGCTAGTAGACAACTTTGTTTGTTTTCTTTTAAAGTAACTTCATCAAACTGACTGGTGTAAGTAAAACATACATCATTACAGGTATACACAAGTGACATTAATAGGCAGGTGATGCGTGTCCCACAGCATATTCAGCACCATTTAGTGGAGCTTTAGAACAAATATGAGACCAGTGTTAAAAGCATAAAAAATACTTCTGAGGTACCACATCTCCATATGCAGAGAGCAGGCAAATTCCATAATCTGGGAACTGAAGGGTGTGCCTGTTGTGGAGGGGTTTTCTCTGTTCCTTCCCTGTTAGGGGGAGGTGAGAAATTAATTTGAGGTTTTGATTTTTTATAAAATTATTTATTAAAATTGATATTTACCAATTTACACCACCCCCAACCACTATGAAATCCAGGTTCTTATGCAAGGTTATGAAAATAGCTTTGGGATATATATTTACAGGGATTGATTATTAAATGGAAATATCAAATTATCAACAATTATTGACAGAGAGAAAGATTACTTAGGCTTAATGCCTCTTAACAACTCTAGTGTTTGCCCAGCAAGGACTGAAACTGTGTGTGCTCTTCAGATAGAGACAACTTATATTACAAAGGTATTAAAGCTTATTTAGGTGTGATGCTCTTGAATATTAATCATTAGATCACTCTTCCCCAGGATTCTGCCTCCGTGTGTCTCAGTCTCTAGGGACTTGATGGAGCTGGAGATTTGTCCCGGCTTGCAAGGGCAATTGATAAGGGTTTTTCCCAGTCTTCCCAGTCTCTGGGGTAAATAGAGTTTCTCTAACCTTCTGTCCTGGGGTAAGGTAGTCTCTGCCTCGGTGCTGCGGCTTCTGGAGCTGTGCATGTCCAAGGATGATCAGCTGGCAGGATTCCAGGTGCAGGAGAAGGATTTGCCCGTGTTGCCTCTGACACGGTTTGGGCAGCTAGCAGACTGTGTTTGCAGGATTGCAGACCATCTGAAAGGGGTCTGCTGGCTCTGGGTCTTTCCAGAGTTACAGGATAGCTGGCAAGTAGTATTTATGCCAGGCTGCAGGGTCTATGCCGTGCTGCAGGGAGATTTAACTCCTTAGAAGAATCAAGATAGCTCTAGGCTTTAGGCAGGGGGTTCTCGGCTCTCCATATATGTATGGTGCAGGCATGAATGTGCTCTGCTTCTCAAAGGGGCTGCAGATAGCTTGGCTGTACCTTGAGAATCAATAAATGAGGTCTAAGCCTCTGTAATGCTTGCAAGTGAGTGAGGCCTGATCCTGTCTAGGCCAATGCAAGCAGGTCAGGGCAGCAGGATGCTGCTGTGGATCAGAGCTGAGTCTATGTGCTCTACGCTTCTGACCTGGTAAACAGTCTGGATCGTCTGACCAGACTGAACTGGACTGACTGACCGTCTGACCATGTGGTGCTCCTATGCATCCTCTTTATAGACTCTGGGCCGAGATTCGTGGCTCGTTGGACATCTAACATGACCAATCAGGTTGGCTGTAGGCCAAACCTTGCCCCAGTAGGCAGTAGAGACATGCCTGGACCCTCCCAATAAGGGATTACCTGGGTGGACCCCAGGGGCACATGGGCTGGGCGTGTGTGTGTTATGCAGCTTGTTTGCTTCCTCGTGGGTCCTGGCAGAAAAGCTTGTCTGAGCATGTAGAGGCATAGAAAAGCCTCAGTTTTGGGGCTGCTGCCCCTCCACCACAGTGCCACCTCTCTGTAATGCATTCAATAGCCAAAATACAATGAGGAGAGGAGGGTCAACTAAGTGACGCCTTTTTGTAAACTGCCTCAGTTAAACTGTGTCTTGCAGCATTAGCACTAACACCAATCACGGGTGAGGGACGCAGCCATGGAGGAGCTCCAAGTGAAAGCTCTTTGTAATACTCCCTAGTAAGTTTACACCAAGATTACTTCTTAGGGAGACTTCTGAGAATCCAGTAGATCTATACTGAATTTCAAAATGTGCTAGTTTGAAGCAAGCTAGAACGTTTTGGTGAGAAAAACTAGATGATAGGCTGAAAAAGGAAAACAAATGTGATGTCTCCTTCCCTCAGAGTCTCACTGAAGAAGAAATGTAAACATTAGATAACACTTTCGCCATTTTTCTTCACTCTGCTTCTGGCTTTGGACTGAGCTCCATCTCCCTAACCTCGCCTGCCACTAACCTTGCTTCTTAACCTCTTGGCTGAACCTCTTTTCTTCCTTAGGACTGGGGTAAGGTTGAGAGGGGCAGGGGGAAGGTGCAGGGGTGGTTGAGAGCCCCTCCTGGGGACTCAGGTTTCTGGGAGGGGAGTTGTGTTTCTGTATTACCTTTTACCTTGTATATTTCTGTATATAACTGTATATGCTGTAAATATCTGCTTGTATATTGTGCTAGCTGTAAATAAATAGCTTCATTTATATTCACAGAGCCAGCTGAGTCTAGTCTAGGTATTACTAAAGTGTGGGGGGGTGGGGAACACCCAAACCATCACACAAAACCAACTGATGTGTCTAAGGTAACAAAAAAGGTTTGCAAAAGCAGTGTTTGTTGTCATAAGGGAAAGTTTTTAACAACTGCAGCATTCACAGTATGCCTATAAATAACAATATGTGCATTTTTTTTTTTCAGTTTCCTCTGGCAGGGACCATCAAGAACAACAGATGCTCATGTGGCCTCAGAGCTCCCTTATGTGCTATTCCACCTTTCTCGTCTTGCTAATATGTAAGCGTGTGGAGGTGATCAGGTACCCCCCATCATCCTGTTCCCTTTCCAGTTTGGGTAGCGTTATCACCTCGGAAGGTGACCAAGCGCATTCATATTCTTCAAAAGTAGCCTCTTTGGATACTTGAGTATCTGTATGATTTTTTGGTAGATATCTGTGACACCTTAAGACTCTTACCATGAAACTACATCACATTCTGGAAAATTGTGTTGTAGCACTGGAAGACGAATTTACTGCCTACATGCCACTCTGCATACTTGAAAGGCTGTGACTAAGCTCCAAGCACATATTGTCCATTTGGAGTTTTGCTGTGGGGAGCACAGGACATACAACAGATTCTTTTTGGTTTTGATTGCTCTGTAACATTTGAGGTAACTGCAGAAATGGTGTATAAGGAACCAATCTTTTCTATTTAAACAAATCCCACATTGATGTGATATCTAAAGGTATAGCTGAGTATGGTAGTAATTTCACTCTTCTTCCACCTCTCCTGTGACACATTCAGGTTTTATGGAGTCAAGCAGATACTCTGAATGGCAAATGCTATATTCTAATAAAAAAAACTGCACTGCTTGAAGAAGTCTGTGTTAATGACTTTTGCAGAACTAGGAATACACTATGGGAATATCATTCTAGTCAATGAGAGTTTCAAACCTTCCTTGAAAAAAAAAAAAAGGAAATAGTTGTCTGGAAATATCCCAAAAGATTTAAAGACTTCCCCCCCTCCCCTAATAAAACATTTGTTGAAAAACTGCAGACCTTGCAGTGTTCAGAATCTAGAAAATACTTAGCAGATGCTGTTTCTGTCCCAAAGTGAGAAGTTCATGGCTTCTTTTGGCAGCCCCTTGCCTGTGTTGGTGGAGTTCACACAGCCTTTCTGAAAGGATGCTCTGAGATGGAATGGGTGCCAGAGGAAGTGTGCATCAGGGGAGATGACGTACGCCATCCCTATGAGAGAACTGAACTAGCCCTACTGCTCAGCACTTCCTGTTGACCAACACACACAGTGCTGTTATGCTGGCTTTCTGAAGAAATGCTTGTTTGTTCTGTGGGAACAAAGGAACGACTGCTATTGTCAGTCAAACCACCCCCAGAGTTTCTGTTGAAAGAATGAAAATGCACCAGCCTGATGGTGCACTCTTAGCACCTGTTTCGCGCTTCCACTCAGCATGGAAGTTTCTGCCAGACCTCAGCAGAATAGCAGCTTCAGTGCAAAAGCTTTTGGCCAATATCAAGTGCATAGATAAGAGTTGGCTAATAATGGAGGTATTCATGGGAAGGAGACTGACAGTCTCAATGGGAGGGCAGGAGCAGCACAGGGGAGGACCCCATTCCTCAGTCATGCCAGCTCCGTTTTTTTTGTTTCACTCTCTTCAAGAGCTTTTTCTCTAATTTCTTGCAATGGTTACACTAATCCAAATTACTTCAGCATGCCACGAGATACACAGCATCCTTACATATGTTCTGTAATTGTGAGAAAGCATTTCTACAAGCCTTTGTACTGTGTCATATGGACATAGTATACAAGCTTAAAATTTCTGTGTCATGTGGAATAGACACACGGAGCAATGAACTGGTGACCAAAACAATTGCCCAGTTTGTTGCATCACAGTGTGGCTTCCTTCCTGTTGTAGCAGATCTTTCTGTTCTGACCATTACTTTAAGCTGTCTTTTAGTACATTTTGAGTAGGAAGTGTGGAACCATATGCTGCATTCTCCAACAGTGAGTGCCTTGTTATTCACTGCTGAGTGACCTTCAGATCCTGCCTTTCTAACCTGATCTCCTTCTATGATCAGGTGACCCACTTGGTGGATGTGGGGAGGCCTGTGGATGTGGTCTATCTGGACTTCAGCAAGGCCTTTGACACTGTCCCCCACAGCAAACTGCTGGCTAAGCTGTCAGCCCATGGCTTGGATGGCAACACTGTGCTGGGTTAGAACTGTCTGGAGGGCCGGACCCAGAGAGTGGTGGTGAATGGTGCCACATCCAGCTGGCGGCCAGTCACTAGTGGTGTCCCTCAGGGATCAGTGCTGGGCCCCATCCTCTTTAACATCTTCATAGATGACCTGGATGAGGGCATGGAGTCAGTCATCAGCAAGTTTGCAGATGACACCAAGCTGGGGGCAGATATGACTGAGTTGGAAGGCAGAAGGGCTCTGCAGCGGGACCTTGACCGCCTGCACAGATGGGCAGAGGCCAATGGGATGGGGTTCAATAGCTCCAAGTGCAGGGTGCTGCACTTTGGCTACAACAACCCCATGCAGAGATACAGGCTGGGGTCGGAGTGGCTGGAGAGCAGCCAGACAGAGAGGGATATGGGGGTACTGATTGATACCCACCTGAACATAAGCCAGCAGTGTGCCCATGTGGCCAAGAGAGCCAGTGGCATCCTGGCCTGCATCAGGAATGGTGTGTTCAGCAGGAGCAGGGAGGTCATTCTGCCCCTGTACTCTGCACTGGTTAGACCACACCTTGAGTATTGTGTTCAGTTCTGGGCCCCCCAGTTTAAAAGGGACGTTGAGATGCTTGAGCATGTCCAGAGAAGGGCGATGAGGCTGGTGAGAGGCCTTGAGCACAGTCCCACGAGGAGAGGCTGAGGGAGCTGGGATTGTTTAGCCTGGAGAAGAGGAGGCTCAGGGGTGACCTTATTGCTGTCTACAACTACCTGAGGGGTGGTTGTGGCCAGGAGGAGGTTGCTCTCTTCTCTCAGGTGGCCAGCACCAGAACAAGAGGACACAGCCTTAGGCTGCACCAGGGGAGATTTAGGCTTGAGGTGAGGAGAAAGTTCTTCACTGAGAGAGTCATTGGGCACTGGAATGGGCTGCCCGGGGAGGTGGTGGAGTTGCCATCCCTGGGGCACTTCAAGGCAAGGTTGGACGTGGCACTTGGTGCCATGGTCTAGCCTTGAGCTTTGTGGTAAAGGGTTGGACTTGATGATCTGTGAGGTCTCTTCCAACCCTGATGATACTATGATACTATGATTTAAGAGACTGCATTTCTTCCTCTACTCTGATCTAAAAAAACCTTGTAGTCTAGCAAAGGCTTCAACAGGCCTATTTCATCCTGCATATCTACACAGAGAGATGTTGTATCAGTGTTCAACAAATCAAGTCCAGTGAAGCTGAATGTGATCAGGACTTTCTCCTTTTCGTTTCCTTTGTTTTATCATACCTTTCATATCTTCTGATTAGCCTGGTGGAGGCTGTGAGTACTGCTACTAGACAATTAGCACAGAAGCAATGAAACCCCGCATTAGAACCCTCAGGCCAGTGACTATCCATATAATGCAGGTCCTACCAACTCACATATGCACAAGGATATGCACACAGAGGGAGTAAATTCCTATGACCATATTTTTGACCTACACATGGGCTGGGAAAACTCCATACGCAAAGGCTGCTTCTGGTAACTTGACCTAACTTTTATTTTTAGGTAAAAGCAGGATAACACAATAGTCGCAGCATTTCCCAGAACTGTGATATTTAGTATTTTGATATAAGATTTCCTGCTTATTTTTTCCCCCAGTATTTTTCAAAGGATTTTAAAAATATGAATCTATTAAGTAACATCTCAACTCCTTTGAAGTAGTTAAAGAGACAAAGAGTCTGAGCAAACTTCCACTGAAGGAAGAAAATGGAAGCAACTCAAGTGAGCTGTCCTTTTCCCTCAAATGCTGCACCAGCCACGAAGAGCATGCAAGTACACACTATAATTCTCAGTTTAAGCAGAGTGAGCGAGTTCAGAACTGTATCATTTAGCAAGAGGAAAATGGCCAGCCATATAGTGCAATCTGGTATATATTGTCTCTAAAGCTGCTTACAAATCATACATTTACAAATAGCTGTGTGCCTGCCTGCTAGTGGCTCATGTGGTCTGGATTAAAACAAAAATGCCTTCATCTGCATTTTATCAGATTGTTTTGATCTTCTAACATGCAGGAACAACAACATTAAAAGAAAAAAAAATTGCTGAACTTTTCAGATTGTTGTTGGAGAAATACTGACTGCTTGTGTAAAAATAGTATGATGAAGTTCTGATTTAGCTAAATAATTTCCTAGGCCCTGTGGTCATTGGAGATAAAACCAGTAAGAATAAATATTCTTTCAGCTTGACACATAAAGCTTATTTGCAATAGAGAATAGTATATTAAAAAAACACAGAAACAGAGTGAGCTGTAGCTTTTCCTCTGACATATTTGTATTGCTTCTCATTGATTTAAAAACCATAGAAGGATTCATTTTTTAAATATTACTTTCTGCCTTTCTTTGTAGAGGAGGAAAAGTCTGAATTCACTGGAATACTTTTGCTGCCCTTGCTTTGTGAAGCAAGCACCATGGACAGGAAATCTTCAAGTTTTTCCTATGATGTTTTTCAGCTTGATACAGACTTGTAGCATAGTGGGACAGATGGAGGGAGGCAGTCAGTGAACCAGAGCTGCTACTGTCCAAAGAAGCAATGCTTCACATCCTCCCATGCATGCGAGGAGGGTGGGAGGAAGTGACCGCGGCTGTGCAGCCTCCTGTTGTTATGTAATTCTTAATGCTACTGCTACATTTTTGGGTTATGGACTGAGAAATGGCTGTTTTGTTAAGCTCATGATGACCAGCTATGAAAAAAAGCACAGCAAGTGCCATGTCTTTACACAGAATATTGAAAGAAATGTGGGCTTATGCTGTTTCTGTCACTCATGTGGGAACAAGTGCAGCAACAGCAGAAATAAGTGAAATAAGTCCAGCTTGGGACACAGTATTCTGCAAAGCTGATAGACCTGCAAATGTCGTGCAGGACATGGCAGTCTCTTCCTTCTGTAAGCCTGGTTTTCATTTCATTTTGCTTGCTCTTTTTTGCAGCCAGTTTCATCGCTGTGGTGATAAACTAATGAATGACTTATGACTGAGAACATGCTGAGTCAGACAGAAGTACTTCTCACTTATCTTGGACCAAGGTCATAGAATCTCTATATATGACATCATACACACAGTATATATTAATGTATAACATACAGTACAGCATTCCCACAGTTATACGTTATCCCCTGGCCCATTGTTCATGCTCCCGTGGAAAAGGAATAGCATGGAACAGCTTTGCATAGCAGTCAGGAATTCACTTCTCAGGAAACCATTTATGCCTTTCTTTTACACTTACTCACATGGAGAAGGAATTCCTTTTCTGTCTTGTGCCTTTACTGAGATGCTATTCAGCTGAGATATCTGTCATTCCACACCCTGCACCAACCAAAGGCAATTTGCAGTGCTACCTTTAATGTGTTAGTTTTAACAGAATCTCTGGCTGATTGGATACCTGTTGCTGCCACATCTTAAAAACATTTATTAGTGACTACAACCTTGTTAATAACACAAGTGCCATCAAATGCATTATGATATTATATCACTCCTGCGTCTTCTCACGTGCTGGTTTAATTAAGTCATTTGTTTGCTTTACTGTTATTGCTTCCTGTACCAGGAAACCAACACACTCTAAAGATGTTAATAATCAATTGTAGCTTGAAGGAATATTTTTTAAAGATCTTTAGAAAGGATGTGGGTACTTTCATACATGTTTCTGTTATTTCCCTAGAAGGAAGTAACCTGATTGCCTCGCTTTATCTGCAACACATGCCAATATTTGTTCACAAAGACTACTTGCCTAAATGCCTCAAGTTTCCTGTATTTCTGACACAAGATTGAACCTAATGATACTCTATAAGTGTGTCCCACTGCAGCTGAAGGAACGTGTCCATTACCGAGCTCAACTGAAGAAGTACCAGCCAAAATCAAATTCTCTATGAACCTTTGGATTGCAGTTACAGAGCTGCAGTCGCACAGGAAATCCATCGTCTCAGCTCTGTGGGTTCCAACTGCTGATGACTGTGCCTGTGGCTGAGTGATTGACAGACAGTTTAGGCTAAGGTCTCAGACAATGTGGTCTCCAGTTCCTGTACAGCCACTCACAGAGCAGACAGGCAGAGTAGAAAACCAGAAAACAAGGGCTTTCCCTTGCCCTGCCCTTTGCTGCAATGTGGTGGTTGTGGGAGATCATTGCAAATTGCACTTTGTTTCTCAGCAGCTGCCTGTATGCTGGTAACAGTTAGCAAATATAAGCAAAGAGCCAGACATAGACTGTCAAGGTGGGCATTAGCAGAGGAAAGGTGTTAGGACAAAAGGATTGTTACTCTGCTCCACCTGAAAATGAAAAAAAAAAAAAAAAAATGACCAGGAGGTACAGACCAGGGACTCTGACATGAGCATCAGTTGAAGGCTTTTATGTCAAGGGATGTCTCTGAGCCTCACACCAATGAGATCACAAGGTCTGTGTGCCCATACTAGGACAGTTCATCAGTGCTGCTGACTGGCCCAAGAATCCTATGTGATGCCAGGACATGCCACTGATGTTTATTTTCACAAGGATTTGCTGATCAGATATGAAAGGTAGAAAATTGCTCATAAATGAAGTGCAGCCTGAGCCAAGATCCTAATGAGCCGCAGCTGGCTGCTGGTCTGAAGGGCTGGTATGTGCACTAATTACATCATGATGAAGCATCCTTGCTGCACATGTCACCACACTGCTTTCAGTATACAGAGGACAACTAGCCAAGTCTGTATACAGGTAAAAAAGAGTCTGCTAACTCCCTAATTTATCAGAATAAAGTAAATAACAAAATCACAAATCATTGTCACAATACACAGAGATATGTCTGAGCTCCAACCTTATAATCAGCTGATGAAATGGGCTAGATAGGACATTGAAGAAGAACCCATTGTTGGGGAAAAAAGGATACAGAGCACCAATTGTTTCTTCCATGTGCTAAGGCAGTAACTCACAGGAAAATGTTTCCAGTTGTTCTGCCTCTGGCAGCTGTGTCTACATGCCAATCTTCTAGCCAACATAAACTTTCACCTTGCCACAATTTGTGGTCTCCAAAGAGACAGTTCCACTGTTTCTTTCATATTTTCCCCTATAAACTCACACGGGGCCTGAACTGCTGCATCTACTGAGAGCTAAGGTAGTGGTCCAGAAAAGCTGCTGCTACAAAGCCCATTAACAGTGCCAGTTATACTGGAGCACCATCTACTGTCAATGGAATATTGATTAAAAAGTTTTTGCGCACCTCTCTTCACTCACACAGAGGACTTGGAGAAATCAAGACAGAGAAAATCTTGTATGTGGTCTGTAGAGCATGAAGATGGACAAAATACCTTACTTCAGTAAGGCAACCCTGGCATCACACACAGTGCGAGAGTCCCCACGTGCAAAAAGACAATGGCACTCATCTCTCACCAGCTAGACTAGCATAAAAACAAAAATGCTGCATACACCTATGAGAAAACCCAGCATTTGGTGGGTGGGGAAAACCCATTCTCCACCCCTTCCTGCATGGCAACAAGGATGCAAGATATGGAGCAAAAGAAAATCTTCTGGACTACTATTTCAGACTTTTGACAAGTTCAGCCAGGTATTGTTATTTCAGTTAGGCTCATTACATTCACTAAAAATGTTGAACTATTTGCAACAGTATTTTCAAGACTTTCAGCAATGACAGTGCTTGGAGTTTAAGAATATGAAGCAAAATCTTTATGCAAAGTCACAGGTTCTGTGGACCTATAATGTTTATTTTTCACTTCCTGATGACATGAAAGTTGAAAGAGGATAAAATGAGAGTGTGGCGAGAGAAGAAGGAGAACAATGGCTACAACCAGAATAAAAGGACCAAAAAGAGTGAGAAAGTAGATTAAAGAAACTATGAGTACAGTATACAACAAATATGTTGAGAGAAATCTACAGTTGCAAGGGAGAAGTGAAAGACTCATTAGAAAGAAAAAGCTAATAGAGAAGATAAAGTATCAGGGACTTAAACAATAATTGAGGGACATATAATAGAAGAACAAATGTGAAGATAAGAATGTAATTTTTTTGACATACCAAATGGACAGCAAGCACATAACAATGAAGTATTTTGCTACTCCATTAGGTCAGAAATATATCTGTAAATGCAAAATTCAGATAGGATCACAGATAAATTTTAGTGTCTCAGGTACATATTTCACTGCCTACTTTATCTACCTTTATTCTTGTGCCTTCTTCAAGTTGCTGTTCTTCTTGTTGTTGTTTTTGAGTTTTGTGGCTGGTTTTGTTTTTTTTTTTTTTTCTATTTGGTTTGGGGGGTTGTGGTTTTTGTGGTTACTACGTTTTGGTTTTGTTGCTTGGTTGGTTTTCTTTTTTTTTTTTTTCAACAAAACTGTACCTATATATGTGAAGCTGTAAGTCCAGATTTTTATTATGCTTTATTACAGTGTGACCTCTCCAATAAGTCTTTAAAACACAAATGCAAGTTCCTGGCTTGTCTCCCTGTCTTGAAGAGCAGCTCTGTGCATCCTCCATGCAACACTAGCTGCTCTGTTTCCCATTTGAAATATTTAAGCTGTTCTTACAAACAATTTCTTTTTGCTTAAGTGAAATGGCCACTGTTGAAATGACTGAGGATTTTATCAGTTCCTTCAGTGGATCTGGCCCTTGAGGCGGATTCTTAGAACAAGATGAGTGAAACTTGGTGTCAAAATGAGCAGAACCAAACAGCCAGTCTCCATGATTTTTGAACTAAAGAAGCATATTCAAGTTTATTGGGAAAGGGTGGCAGTTTGATGCCTCTCCATTTTTTTTACCTATTTCTATATATCTTCCTCTCAAGTGGCTTCGCAAAAGACAAATCATGGCCTTGAACAATAGAGCAGATGTGGGAAGAACAACTAACTTGTACAAGGCATTTGACACTGTCCCTGCATGACATCCTTGTCTCTAAGATGGAGAGATGTGGACTTGATGGATGGACCACTCAGTGGATAAGGAACTGGATACATGGTTACACTCAATCAGTAGTGATCAACAGCTTGATGTCCAGGTGAAGACCAGGGACAAGTGGAGTTCAGGAATCTGTCCTGGGTCCACTGCTCTTTAACATCTTTGTCAGCAACATGGACAGAGGCACCATGTGCACCCACAGCAAATTTGCTGATGATACCAAGTCGTGTGGTACAGTGGACTAACTTGAAAGAAGGAATGCCATCTCCAGAGCAGGAGACTCCACAGCCTCTCTGGGGAGCCTGTTTCATTGCTCTGTGACCCTGACAGTAAAGAAGTCCCCCTTCTGTTGAGGTGGAACCTCTTGTGCTGCAACTTACATTCATCACTCCATATCCTATCACAGGCAGCAAGTGAGAAGATCCTGTGCCCTCTGCTCTTGACACCCAGGCCTCAGATATTTATAGACATTTATTAAATCTCCTCTCAGTCTTCTCTTCTCCAGATTAAAAAGCCCTAAGTCCCTCAGCCTCTCCTCATAATGCATGTGTTCCAGTCCCCTAATCATCCTTGTAGCCCTCTGCTGGGCACTCTCCAGCAGATCCCTGTCCCTCTTAAACTGGGAAGCCCAAAAATGAACGCAGTACTCAAGATGCGGGAAGGTTGGAACTAGATGATCCTTGTGGTCTCTTTAACCCTGATTGACTCAATGATTCTATGACCATATGAGGTCTCGCCAGGGCATAGAATTTCATAGAATCAACCAGGTTGGAAGAGACCTCCAAGATCATCCAGTCCAACCTATCACCCAGCCCTATCCAGTCAACTAGACCATGGCACTAAGTGCCTCATCCAGTCTTTTCTTGAAGACCCCCAGGGATGGTGCCTCCACCACCTCCCTGGGCAGCCCATTCCAATGGGAAATCACTCTCTCTGTGAAGAGCTTCCTCCTAACATCCAGCCTATACCTACCCTGGCACAACTTGAGACTGTGTCCCCTTGTTCTGTTGCTGGTCGCCTGACAGTAGAGACCAACCCCCACCTGGCTACAACCTCCCTTCAGGTAGTTGTAGACAGCAATGAGGTCACCCCTGAGCCTCCTCTCCTCCAGGCTAAACAACCCCAGCTCCCTCAGCCTCTCCTCATAGGGTTTGTGTTCTGGGCATTTCACCAGCCTTGTTGCCCTTCTCTGGACATGTTCCAGCACCTCAACATCTCTCTTGAATTGAGGAGCCCAGAACTGGACACAGTACTCAAGGTGTGGCCTGACCAGTGCTGAGTACAGGGGCAGAATAACCTCCCTTGTCCTACTGGCCACACTGTTCCTGATACAGGCCAGGATGCCATTGGCTCTCTTGGCCACCTGGGCACACTGCTGGCTCATCTTCAGCCTGCTATCCACCAGTAACCCCAGGTCCCTTTCTTCCTGGCTGCTCTCCAGCCACTCTGTCCCCAGCCTGTAGTGCTGCTCAGGGTTGTTGTGGCCAAAGTGTAGGACCCTGCACTTGGCCTTGTTAAATCTCATCCCACTGGCCTCTGCCCACCCATCCAGCCTGTCTGGGTCCCTCTGCAGGGCTCTGCAGATTAGAGAGGGAGGAGAACCTCCCTTGTCTGCTGGACACACTCTTCTTAATACATCCCAGGATCCCATAAGCCACATTCTTCTTGGCCACAAGGGCACATTGCTGTCGCATGGATAACTTGTTACCCACCAGCACTCCCAGGTCCCTCTCCACAGGACTGCTCTCCAGCAGATCACTTCCCAGCCTGAATTGAGGCAGTTTATTATACCTCCCCAGGTGCAGGACTCTGCACTTGTCCTTGTTGAACCTCATTCAGTTCCTCTGTGCCCATCTCTCCAGTCTGTCCAGGTCTCACTCGATGGCTGCACAGCCTTCAGCTGTATCAGCCAAGCCTCTCAGTTTGGTGCCATCAGCAAACTTGCTGAGCAGACACTCTGTGCCCTCATCAATGTCATTGATGAAGATGTTGAACAACACTGGACCCAATACTGATTCCTGGGGAACTCCACTAGTTACAGGTCTTCAGCTGGACCTGACAACATCGACTATCACTCTTTGAACTCTGTCTTGCAACCAGTTCCTAACCCACCTCACTGCTCTTCTATCCCACGCTTCCTGAGCTTGCTCACTAGGTTGTCATGGGAGACGGTGTCACAGGCCTTGCTAAGGTCAAGGCAGAATACATTCACTGGTCTCTCTGAATCTACTCATTCAGTTATGTCATCATAGAATGCTATCAGGTTAGTCAAACTTGATTTCCCCTTAGTAAATCTATGCTGAGTACTCGTGATGACCTTCATCTCTTCCAAGTGCCTTGAGATGCCCTCCAGCCCTTTTTGAAGTCTGCAGTGCCATTGGCTTTCCTTCAGTCCTCAGGCACCTCTCCTGTCTGCCACGATTTGGCAAAGATGATGGCGAGTGGCAGAACAATAACCTCAGGCAGTTCTCTCAGCACCCTTTCGTGCATCCCATCAGTGCCCATGGACTTGTGAATGTTTAATTTGTGTAATTGATCCCTAACCCAGTCTGCACTGACCAGTGGGGGCGTTCCTTCCTCTGGGCTTCCTCTCCTTCATCCAGGGTCTGCAGTACACAGGGGAGTTCAGCCTTAGGTGTGAAGACTGAAGCAAAGAAGGCACTCAGGAACTCTGCCTTCTCTGCATCCTCAGTTATCAAGGCTTCATCCTCATTCAGCAGTGCCCCCTCACACCTTCCCTATTCTTCCTTTTTCAACTGATGTATTTGAAGAAGCCTTTCTTGTTCTGTTTTACTTCCTTTGCCAGCTTCAGTTCTGAGAGGGCTTTGGCCCTCCTTGTTGCCTTTCTACAAGCTCTGAATACTTCTCTTTAGTTCTCCAAGTGACAAATCCTTTCTTCCATGAATTGTAAGTTTCTTTTTTCCCTGAGATTTCCTTCAGGAGCTCTTTGCTCAGCCATGCAGGTCTCCTAGCACATCTACCTGAGTTTTTACTCAGGGGCACACACCTGGCTTGGGCTTGGAGGAAATGGTCTTTAAAAATTAACCAACTTTCTTGGGCTCCTTTACCCTCCAGAGCCTTAGCCCATGGGATTTCTGCAAGCATTTCTCTGAAAATCATGAAGTTAGCTCTGCAGAAGTCCCAGGCTGTAATTCTACTTGTTGCTCTGCTTCTGCCCTGTATGATACTAAACTCCTCTATGTCATGATCACTGTCCCCAGAGCTGTTCCTGACCTTAATGTCCTCAACCAGTCCCTCTTTATTAGTTAATACAAAGTCCAGTAGTGCACCTCTCCGTGTTGGTTCGTCCACTATCTGCACCAAGAAGTTATCATTGATACACTGCAAGAGCTTTTTGGACTGTCTGTGCCTGGCTGTGTGATCTTCCCAGCAAATATCAGGGTGATTGAGGTCACCCATAAGTACCAAGGAGTTTGCTCTAGAGGCTACCTTTAATTGTCTGTAGAAGGCTTCATCAACATCTTCTTCTTGGTTTGGTAGCCTATAGTATACCCCTACAACAATTTCACCTCCTTTCCCACATCCTTTAATTCTTACCCACAAGCTTTCAACCTCTTCTGCGTCTCCCCTTGGACAGCACTCAGCACAATTCAGTTGCTCTCACACATAGAGGGCAACTCCCACACCTCGTCTTGCTGGTCTATCCTTCCTGAACAGTACACAGCCATCCATGACAACATTCCAGTCGTGGGAGCTGTCCCACCATGTTTCAGTGATGGCAATTACATCATAGTCATTCAGCCTAATGTAGAGCTCCACCTCCTCCTGCTTATTCCATGCATTGGTTTATAAGCATTTCAGGGAGGGAGTTATTCTATTGGCTTTCACCCTTGCAGTCTGACCATTCCCAGCCACTTTCATGTCCACCAACCTAGCAGTAAGGTCTGTGTGTGCTGATTTCTTAATAGTTGATCCCTGTGGTACATCTCTGCAAGACTTTAAAGTTCTTGTGTGTCCCTAGCCTGCTGCAAGGTAACAGACTGGAGGCTCCTATCAGCTTCCCACTGTGGTGCGCCATCCCTCAGCTTATACTAATTGCTAGCCCATGCATCTTCTCCAGCACACAACTCATTGTTATCTGCCTCCCCTGAGATAGCTGTGGAGCTGACACATCACCCCACAATTGTCTCAGGCTTGCCTGTAGTAAGCCTGGCTTACTGGTTTAAGCTGAGAGACAGTAGGTTTAGATTAGATCTTATGAGGAAGTTCTCCAGTATGAGTGTGGTGAGACTCTGGAATAGGTTACTCAGAGTAGTTGTGGATGCCCCCTCCCTGGAGATGTTTAAGGTGAGACTGGGTGAGGCCTTGGGCAGACTAGTCTAGTTGAGAGGTGTCCCTCCCCATGGCAATGGGATTGGAGTAGATGACCTCTGAGGTCCCTTTCCAACTTAAGCCATTCTACGATTCTATGAAATACCATCAACATCCTGCTGTAACCTGTGCCTGTTGGATGCTAGTCCAGAAATGTCAAAGACATTTGTTGAGATGTCTCTGGACATGCTGTTGGAGACAGGGACTGAAGAGCTAAAGAATGGCTGTAGGAAGCACAGAATTAGGAAAAAAAACCCTGAGCTCTTTCTGTTAAATGAAGAAAGAAGGTTAATACAGCAATTTAGCATTGATTCAACATGGCTCAGATCCTCCACTGGAAAGCTCTTTGAGTTCAGATCTGCATGGTACTTGACACATTTTTTGTCTGTTTGTTCATGATGTTTAGCTTAGAAATATAACTACACTGAGCAATCTTCCCAGAAAATGCACTGATTTTTCTATCTTTGGAAATGTTTTTGGGTTTTTTTTTCTGTTTCATTAAAATGATACATTTTTAAAGCTCTGACCATTTCTTGGCTCCTCTCTTGTTTTTTACTGAAAATACAAACATTGCTCCTCTTCAAAGAGCCCTTTTGGTGTAAAGTGGCAACAGAAAATAATCTTACCAGACAAAGGATGCAGAGGTTTAGACAAGATCTGTTTGTGGGCTTAACTGATTGTCAGCAGCAGCAGCAACACAAACTGTAAAACCTCTTTCGTCAAAGAAAGGTTATCAGAAGGTCACAGAGTTTAAGGAAAAGCATATTGCTCCCTTCCTCAGCTGCTCTTGTGTTCTGTTCTGGCATGTACTGCTGTAGTTAGATGGTGGCTTCCTCAGATAACACATCATGAAAATAAGATAAATCAGTGGCACTTTAAAAATTAATAATTCTATTATTCAATTGAAACCACATCTGATTTCAGATGATCTGGACCAAGACTTGGCATCAGTAATAAGTTTTGGGTCAAAAAGAACTTCTGAGATGATGGAATGCATGAACTAGATCATATCCTGGTAGATCACACATTCAAATGGGATTAATTCATTTATCTGCTGGACATGATTCCATAGGCTCATTGCTCATAATGACACCAAAAAATGTTTTGGAAATCCTGTAGTTCTGCAACTAACAGATGAAGATATTTCATTTTAAAGGGAGATAACTATTGTAGCTTGGTTAGCTACAAATTGTTTTGTTTGAACTGATTCTCACTTTTAGTCCAATGGAATGAAGACTATGTGAAACTATGATTAAGGTGAATTGTCAACAGCAGCATTTGCCTTGCTTGGCCTTTTTGTGTTTAGTGTTGTGATATTTCAAAAGTGGTGGTTTAATCTTGCAGTCTCATGCTCTTGAGAACACTTGCAATGATAATTGTGAAGTCTGTTTAAGTGACAAGGACTAGATTTCTGGGTGACATTCTTGGTTTGGGGTTTTTTTTAGTTGGTTGGTTGGTTGGGTTGGTTTGTTTTTAATATGTAGCAGTCGTGTTGCTTTCTACTGCATAGTTCTGGTGTCCACATGCCCACCTTTCACATGGATACACACAGGTACCTGAAGAGTGAAGTACTAAATGTAACATCAATGTTTTTCTGTAAGAATTGAAGACTGAGCTACTAAAATGCTGAAGTATGCACACATTATTTAGCAGTACTTGCCCAAGATGTGCACTTGAACAGGAACATGATGTGGTGGACAGACCCAGATTGCCACAAAATGATCAAATATCCCCTCTGAGGTAGCTCTAGGCAAGCACTCGTGGGGAAGAACCTCACTACAAAAACATGTGGCTATTTTCTCATCTCTCCCCAAGGGCATCGTGGGTGGGGGGGCAGGAAGAGCTAGCAGTGGTGTGCCTTTCCCTGTGCTCTCCCCACAGCAGTTGGTGGGAACTGCAGAGGCAGATAACTGCGTGGAGCTGAGGGGCTGGTTAAGCAGATGATCTGTCTCACAGGCTTACAATGCAAGAAGGAGGCTGGGGACAGCTAGTTTGCTCCCACAGAGACTACATATACTAAGATCAATGCAAACTTCACCTCAAAAATTCTCAGTGAGTTTGGATTTGCCTTATTACATTCATCTCCTTCCTGTTGTTCTCATGGACATCTGAGAGCAGTCTGCCTCTGTTTTCATGGCATAGGTCACTGCACATGTTGTGGGATGACAAGCACAGGACATAGTACAAGAATTGTCTTTCAGTTACTCTTTGGGAAGATTATGTTTGTTGTGTGAATTTCTCAGCTGTCATAGGAAATTGCTGAAGCTTTTGGGGTTTGTGAGATTTTTTTTTTTGTGGTCCTTTGCTTTTTCTTTCTTTGTGAACACATCTGCTTAGCATCTGAATCACAGTTCCTCTGCAAACACAGGAATGTGGAACTGAGATCTACACGAACTGCAGCTTTATATCTCTTTGTAAACTGTACTTAAAACTGTTAGCTTTACAGAGACTCGTTCACCAGCTGGAGGGAATGGAAGTGATCAGTAAGAAGGAATGACTGTAGGAAAACGTGTAAGTATTGATTTCTTGAAATACACATATACTGGTGGTATATGCATGGATTGCAGACATGCAAATCTGAAAATACTCTTGACTATGTGGTCAGATGCTGTTGTGCATGCTCCTTGACCCTCAGTGGGGGTGACAGCCACTAAGGCCCAAGCTCACATTCCACAGAGAGGCCACAGCAGACACCAGCCTCTCCTTGCCCATGGGTCCTGGGCTGAAGAATGCACAGCTGCCTCTGGCCTCCCTGGCAGGCAGCTGTGATGTATCCCGTGCTTTTTAATCAAATATATGCCCCCCCCCCCAAAAAAAAAAAAAAAAAAAAGCATTAAAACAGTTAATAAATAACCTATTGTTAAACTGGATGATTGGTTGTTTTTTTTTTAATGTGCCAGTAATGTCTTTTTCGTGTAGGTTTCTTAGGTGCTTCTGCTTTACCAGAAGTTGCTGGCGACTATATCAAACTTCAGGCCATAGCTCACATTAGCCAAAGCACTTGAATTTACACTGTAAAGCTTCCATGACATTTGGGCCAAAAATTTTAAAGGAAATAACTGTCAGTATGGTACAATTCATGCAACTTTCAAGAGTCATTGGTTTGGCTCATTTTGACATAAACAACACCACAAGACCAAACTTAGGCAGAATCAAGACAGGCCATAAGACACTGGGGGAGAAAGCAAAGAATCTTGATGCCTGAATCATACTTTCTTCCATATTACCAGTTCAAGCATTAGGCATAGTCAGAAATAGACACATAATGCTGATCAACTCCTGGCTACACAGCTGGTGTTGCCATGGAAGTTTTGGCTTTTATGAGAATGGAACCTTTTAAGAGTACTACAACTTGCTTAGGAAGGGATGGAATCCACCTTCCTAGAAGAGACAGGAGAATCCTTAGCAGCAAGCTGGCCACCTTGGTGTGCCAGGCTTTAAATTGAAGGATTTGGAGAGGAGTGATCCAAAATGTCAATGTTCATGCTACCATCACCACTACACCCAGTAGGGAAATTAATTAGGCCAGCCATAACAGTGTAAAATGTACCTCAGTCGCCTCCCCAGACAAGAAACAAAAATCCAACAAGCTGAAGTGTAGGTGCACTAACACATGAAGTATGGAAAACAAACAGAAAATCCTGAGCTTTGTGCCCAGTTGTAAAGCTATGATACCACAGAAGTAACTGAAACTTGGTGGGACAGCTCACACAACCACAGAATCACGATAGACAGCAAAAGGCTGCTTTGTAAAGACAGGCCGGTTAGAAGAGGTGGTGGAGTTGCACTCTATATTAAAGAGAACCTTGAAAGTATTGAAATCAACTACGGTAACTGTGGAAGCTCTACAAAATGCCTCTGGGTCAAAATCACAGGGCTCATCTGCAAGTGAGACCTGACAGCTAACGTCTGTTTCTGACCATCAAACCAAGATGATGTGACCAAAGAAGCAATTTAGTCACCTAGGCAACCCTCAGGTCACAAAACCTGATTCCTATGGGAGACTTTAACTACCTGGACATTTACCAGCAGAAAACAGAGCAGTTCACCTGTCATCTATCAAGTTTCTGGAATGCATAGAGGACTCCTTCATACAAAAGTTAGATATGCCAACCAGAAATGAGGTGCTCCTGGAGTTGCTGCTCACTAACCAAGAAAACCTGCTTTGTAATACCTTGATTACTGACAGCCTTGGCCACAGTGACCACAACGTTGTGGAATCTGGGATACTGCAAAGTGTGCTGAATGTTAGTTTCAAAACAAAGGTTTTAGAAGAGCAAACTGCAGCACCCTCACGGCTCAGTTGGTAGGGATTCTGTGGTAAGCTTCCATGGAAGAAAAAGGAGCTAATGAGTGCGGGGAGCTTTTCAAGAACACTCTCTTAGACACACAAAGAATACTCTCTTAGGCACACAAAATCATTTCATCCCTTCTAAAGACTAGGGAACCAGGTGGAAAAAGAGAATGCCCTGGGTCTGCTTAAAACAAAGAAAAATGTACCAGAGAGAGAAAAGTAGGATATTACCTATTGAATATTACAAGGGAATTACCACCCTGTGTCAAGATGCAGTTAGCAAAACAAACACGCAGCTTGATCTGGAATTGGTCAGAGATATCAAAACCATCAAGAATGAGTTCTTCAGATACATTAACAACAAGCAGAAACAGAAAGAGACTATACAGGCCACTATTACTCATGAGAGGTGAACTAATTACCATCCAGGCTGAAAAGGCAGAGGCTGAGGCAATCCCAAACACAAATACAGGCTGACAAGCAGATTGAGATCATCCCTGCAGAGAAGGACTTGGGAGTGCAAGTTGATGAGGTGCTTGACATGAGCTGGCAATATGTGTTGGCAGCCCAAAAAACTTGTGTCCTCGGCTGCATCAAAAGATATGCGGCCAGAAGTTCAAGGGAGGTGATCCCACCCCTCCACTCTGCTCTTGTGACACCCCATCTGGAGTATTGCATCACTCTCTGGATCCCCCAACACACAAAATATGTGGATGTTGGGGAGAGGGTCCAGAGTAAGGCCACAAAGATGATTAGTGGGATACAACATCTCTCCTGAGAGGACAGGCTGAGGAAGTTGAGGCTGTTCAGTCTGGAAATGGGAAGGCTCCAGGAAAACCTTATAACAGACTTCTAGTACCTGAAAGGGATCTACAGGGAAAACTAAAGAGGGACTTTTTGTAAGGGCATGCGGTGACAGGACAATGGGCAATGGTTTTAACTGGATCAGGTAGATTTAGATTAACTATCAAGAAGTTCTTTACTATGAGGGTGGTGAGATACTGGAACAGGTTGCTCAGAGTAGTTGTAGATGTCTCATCCTTGGAAGTGTTTAAGACCAGGCTGGATGAGGCTTTGAGCAGCCTGGTCTAGTGGGAGGTGTCCCTGAGAAGTGTCAGCGAAGATGAGAATTTTGCCAATCTGCGAAACTTAATTCTGGACGGGCTATAAATACTCTAAAGTAACATCTCCATTGTAAAAAGCTATGAGAGCAATGAATCACAGAGAAAAAAGAGCAAAATCTCAGCTTACATGCAAACTTGGAAAACATCCGAGATGTGTATTACTCAGTCCTTATGTCCAAGACCTGAATACATTCCAAAACTGACTGCTACTCTGTTCATTTCTGTGTGTATACATCGAGAACGAGGAAAGATAGATTTTACAATTTTATAGCACCCCTTTAAAAAGCACAGCTATAGTAACAGTGCTATGTTATTCTTCTTAGTACAATCTGCTCTCCAGGCAGGAAATTCTGACACAAAAGCTCTTATTTTGATTTCTTTGTGTACCGCTAATGCTTTTATACACACTGGTTCAGATTTTTATCTTGAAGGCTGTGATAACATTCAACAAACAAAACAAAGGACACTTACCCATTTTCTTTGCACTCTGATTTGTAAAGTGAGCAAAATTTTGGAGGAGTCCATCAAGACCCTCCAGAAATGTGAAACACTTTTCCCCCATATGGTCTTGTAAACTTTATTGATCACTAATGCTCTATGGATTTAATTACAAAATGAGATGTCCCTAAGTTCACTATTTGGGGTTAAACCCTAAAGATTCTTTTCTATACAGAAAACACCAGCTACCATATGGGGATACCAAACACACTCCCTGTGGATTTTGATGCTGGAACACACATCTTACTGAGCATCAGGCTGGAATTTCTGGAGCAGGAGCAGCACCTGAGATGCTGCATGAGCTCACGCAGTGCACCAGAGTCTGATTCGTCCTCTCTTACTCATGACTATGTGTACATTGTTTGTGTCCTGTGCTCCAGAGAAACATTCAGCTGCTTTCTCTGTCCATGAAGGTCTCCCCTAGATTCCGTTTTCATTTTTCTTTCCATTCTCCTGTCTCCTGGGTCCTGCTTTGACAGGGCATTTGCCTGCAGTTACCCAAGCTAGTCACCCTCTGAGTGTGGAGTAAATGATTGTACACAGTAGCCTAAACCTCACATAGGCTTGCTTTGTTCTAAAAGAAGAAATATGAGAAAGTACTTCTGCAGTTGTTCTCACTACAGCCAGAAGATATCAGGCCATATTCTTTTAAGATCATTGTTTAGCCTGGCTGGAGCTGTCACCTTTGACTTTTTATATACACATATCTTTTTTAAGATGTCTGTCTTTGGAAAGTTGTCCAGATTCCTGTCCAGCAGCTGGCACTTTGCAACAGCAGCCACCAAAGACCTCGAGCCTGCTAAATAACTTTTAAATATTCCCATGCAGGACTGTTAACTTTGTTTGAACTGTTCAGCTGATTCAGCACTGGAACCATGGAAACGCTGATTAATGGTTTGCTTATTTTACAGACTAACAGTCCACAAGCCAATTGCTCACTAATATTTCTCTGATGAGCACAGGCTTATTTATGTGTTGCAGTAGGCTGTTAAGAAACCAAACTTCTGCATTCCCACACTGTTCACGGTGATAGCAACGAATACATGACATGAAGTGCTAATTATCTTATTTAAACCTAGCATATAGCCCGGTTTATGTATGGTAGGTCACAAAGTTGACTGAAAAGTTCCACAGGTTTTTATTTTAGGCTGAAAGTTATTTGTGAACAAAAGCATTTCTTTCAGTGAAGGATGAAAGGAATATAAGATAAACGAGTGAAAAAAAAGGAAAAATCAAAAAAGAAAACCCAAAGAAAATAGCAATACATTGGCTGATTAACACAAACTCTTATTGCAGTTTTGTACAGCAAAATTATATCCTTGTAAACAATTTTGCTCAATTCTTGTCATTTGGAAGTATTAAATAGCTCTGATTCTGCTTTCTGGATTTTTGAAACCTGCTGTCTTGTGTTGACTCTTTTGATGTACAAGTGCAGACTGTCCTGTACCATATAAAGAAGTAGGTTTAAAGCTCGTTCTAAGGAATGAGACAAAGGCATTTTAAGAATGGTGAGGTTTTGCTTTTGCTTTTCCATGTCCTACAGTACCTCTTTAACATCTTCATAGATGATCTGGATGAGGGCATGGAGTCAGTCATCGGCAAGTTTGCAGATGACACCAAGCTGGGGGCAGATGTGGCTGGGTTGGAGGGCAGAAGGGCTCTGCAGCGGGACCTTGACCGCCTGGACAGATGGGCAGAGGCCAATGGGATGGGGTTCAATAGCTCCAACTGCAGAGTGCTGCACTTTGGCCACAACAACCCCATGCAGAGATACAGGCTGGGGTCGGAGTGGCTGGAGAGCAGCCAGACAGAGAGGGATCTGGGGGTGCTGATTGATACCCACCTGAACATGAGCCAGCAGTGTGCCCAGGTGGCCAAGAGAGCCAATGGCATCCTGGCCTGCATCAGGAATGGTGTGGCCAGCAGGAGCAGGGAGGTCATTCTGCCCCTGTACTCTGCACTGGTTAGACCACACCTTGAGTACTGTGTTCAGTTCTGGGCCCCCCAGTTTAGGAGGGACATTGAGATGCTTGAGCGTGTCCAGAGAAGGGTGACAAGGCTGGTGAGAGGCCTTGAGCACAGCCCTACGAGGAGAGGCTGAGGGAGCTGGGATCGTTTAGCCTGGAGAAGAGGAGGCTCAGGGGTGACCTTATTGCTGTCTACAACTGCCTGAAAGGTGGTTGTGGCCAGGAGGAGGTTGCTCTCTTCTCTCAGGTGGCCAGCACCAGAACAAGAGGACACAGCCCCAAGCTACGCCAGGGGAGATTTAGGCTGGAGGTGAGGAGAAAGTTCTTCACTGAGAGAGTCATTGGACACTGGAATGGGCTGCCCGGGGAGGTGGTGGAGTCGCCGTCCCTGGGGCTGTTCAAGGCAGGATTGGACGTGGCACTTGGTGCCATGGTCTAGCCTTGAGCTCTGTGGTAAAGGGTTGGACTTGATGATCTGTGACGTCTCTTCCAACCCTGATGATACTGTGTGATACTGTGTGAGAGTTATTACTGATGGCAATAGTAGAAGAGAGTATTTCAGACAAAAGTACATCTTGCTACAAGAACGTGTTTTAATTTACTCAAAGACTTTTGTCTGAAGACTCTATATTGTCTATTACTTCTTACAAATGAAGTTTCAGGAGTTACCTTACTTAAATACAGCAGTGAATAGCAAAAAACACCATTCACATATTTCCCCCTCTGCTTACTGAAGTACATTTGATAGACCTGTATGTTCTCTTTTGGCCTTGTGACTTTATTTGAGCTTTACGATCATGTGTTTGCCAAATTGTTTTCAGGGTGTCAAAATTAATGTTTGACTATCTCTTAGTAAATGCAAAGAGAAAAAAATGTAATGCAATTTTAAACTCAAATCATAAGGACAGAAGGAGGGAGCTAGTCTCACTAACACTTTGATTTTGTATGCAGATTCCCTTATATTTAGAGAATGTAGAATTTCTCCGCTGTTCATAGAAATGCCAAAGTTCTACCTATAAATGTGACTGCAACTCAAAAAGGCTGGGAGACAGGATTTTTAAATAACATAAATCAACAACGTAGGCTGTACATACCCTATGTGAAACTGCCATTTCAGAAGACAGATGAATCATAGAATCATAGAATCATAGACTCAACCAGGTTGGAAGAGACCTCCAAGATCAGCCAGTCCAACCTAGCACCCAGCCCTATCCAGTCAACTAGACCATGGCACTAAGTGCTTCATCCAGTCTTTTCTTGAAGACCTCCAGAGACAGTGCCTCCACCACCTCCCTGGGCAGCCCATTCCAATGCCAATCACTCTCTCTGGCAAGAACTTCCTCCTAACATCCAGCCTATACTTCCCCCGGCACAACTTGAGTCTGTGTCCCCTTGTTCTATTGCTGGTTGCCTGGGAGAAGAGACCAACCTCCACCCGGCTACAACCTCACTTCAGGTAGTTGTAGACAGTAATGAGGTCACCCCTGAGCCTCCTCTTCTCTAGGCTAAACAACCCCAGCTCCCTCAGTCTCTCCTCATAGGGTTTGTGTTCCAGGTCCTTCACCAGCCTTGTTGCCCTTCTCTGAGGGGCCCAGAACTGGACACAGCACTCAAGGTGTGGCCTGAGCAGTGCTGAGTACAGGCAAGAATAACCTCCCTTGTCCTACTGGCCACACTGTTCCTGCAAATGGATAAAAATCTTTCTCAAAGCCTAATTGATTTGTTTTCAGCCATGTTTTAAGCCTTCAAAAATCCCTGAAGATCTAAAACATCACTGGTGGAATCCTTGGGCTATCTCCTTTCTTTAATTTTGCAGAAACAGTGGGCTGAAAACCCTGAAAAGTCTCTCTCTCTCCAGTCTGCAGAGAAAGAATTCCTCTGCAGAACATCTCTCACTCTGGTTTTCTGTGCACCTGTAATTATGCACAGGACCGAAGATTTGCTCCTGCAGCAGTTCCCTGGTGGTTTAGCTACTTGTGAATGCCACATTCCCACAAAAACTTCAGCCCTCATGAAAACTTCCTCCCTCTGCAGACTAAGGGTATCTGCCACACCAGAAATGCAGTTGTACCAGTGAATTATGGACAAGACAACAAAAATCAGAGTGTTCCTCACAGCAGTGTGATGACCCTGAGGATTTCTTGTACTTTTGTCTCCAAGAGATGTGTAGTGATTTTGTCACCAAGATCTATTCGCATCTCAAAACAGTGATACAATACATATGGACCTGATAGGCAGCCTCGAAAGGACAACAGCATTATGGTAAAGGTGTTTTGTTTTAATGTAGAGCTTTTTTTCCTAGGTTATGTTCAGGAAAAGGATACTTATCTGCAATATATTTTTGTTAAAAGCTGATGAATTGAAAAATTCCATGTATTTTAATGGTGAGTGAAGGCACAGCTCAACAAGGTATTGGCAGCCATCATCTATTTTCATAAACTTCAGGGAACTGAGAACACTGAGCACTTTGCAGAAGCAGGCTCATTGCTACATCAGGGCTAGAATAAGCTCCCCATAAAGAAGTCTAGGGAAATCTCGGTTATCTCAGGCTAACTGATCACTCTAGCTATAGAATAACCACTGAGTCACTTGAAATGCCATTTGCCTTTGACAAAAAGCTCTGTCATTTTCAAAACTGCCATGGAGTAGAGAGTTGAAGGTAATGTTGCTGACCGGTAGAATACTTAATATTTTCATAGAAGAAAAATCACCATATGCTCCTCAGGGTGCAGTAGCCTTGGGGAGGAAGTGGGACAGCTTTGATTTAAAAAGATTCATCTAAACCTCATCTTTTCTTATCCTAAGTACTCATCCTAAGTACTTATTTATCCAGCTAAATACAAATCCTTTTCCTACGATGATTCTTCCTAATTGCTTGTCATACACATTTCTGATCATGTGGACACTTTGACATATAACACACTCAAGTCCATAGTTCCCATTAATTGCTCTAACTGTTTCCCTGTATTGAGCAACCTGACTGTGTAAGCACCACCTATAGCCCTTCGCATGCATGACTAGATTTACCTGTGTATACGAAGAATTCAGTTGAAGAAAGCATTTGCAATCATTACCTAGCTCTGTTGCCACTTCCACATCCTAGAAACGGATATGGTGAACTCTGGCTGTGAAGGAGAGAGTAATATATGGGGGGAGTCTTCAAGCAGCATCACTTGGCAGCACAGAAACCTCAGGTTTATGTGGGCTAATTACTACTGAAGCACAAAACATAAAATCACACACATGCACACAAACAAACCAAACCAACCAACCAACCAAAAAATCCCAAAACAAAACCACCAAAACAAACAAACCGCCCAAAACTCCAAGATCAAAAGAAGCCTGTCCCCCAACCTGATTGATTTCCAAAAATAGACAGTTTCTACAAATCCAGCTTTCTCAAAGCGTCTGAAAAACGGGAAACAGGGAAAACAAGGACATTCTAATTACCAATTCCATTTAGAATTGTTAGCCAACAGTTCCCAGAGAAGTACTTACCAGCTGTCATCTGCTATATGCTACACAACCCCACCACTGCTAGTGCCCTCAAGAAATGATAGAGTTAGTAATAAATCCCTTATTCTAAACAGGAAATGATTCTTCGGTTGAGGATGTCTTAAAAAGGAACAGGCTGCTTTATTTCAAATGGTGCATAGTGAAATAGCTGCACTTTTCACTGGCCCTTAGAGAAATTTTATGGCCTGACTTTACTGACTTACTGCCATTACTGGATCTATTGGGCAGGGGAAGGTTTTGAAACTAAGGTTATACAACAGAGATGAAGATGTGACTGTTTGTTTAGGTTTGGACTCTGGGGTGTGAAGGGAGGCATTGAGGGCACTGACCTTGCTGCTTCAGAGATTCTTTTTGTCATGCTGTAGTTCCTGGCAGCTGACTTTGTGCCTGCTTCTGCTCCTGATGCACTGAGAGACAGCAGCCCAGCCATATGGGGCAAAGGTGACAACTACTCTTAGGTCAACAGAAATCAGAGCAACTTAGAAAAGGCTCCCTCCTCTGCTTTTCATTCCCTTCCAAAACCTGAATGTTTTCCTGATATACAGATTGCAGTAAAAGAGAAAAGATATATGGGTACTGTCAATAAGATAAATGGATTCTAACAACGAAGGCCAAGGTAAAGGATAGAGACAATCATTTAATTATGTGATGAATAATGTTTCTGCATGCAATAACGCTCTGCTGTCAATTAGAAAGGCCAGAGATGAAACAGACAACAGCAATTACCTTGCTTGTAAATAATGATGGCAAAAGTAACCTTGAAACCTCAGCTCCATCATGCACAAATCGTGCACAAAGCAGTAAGTATTTTGAGGTGAATTGAACAGCAGCACCCTGTTAAGCCTGCAGGGATGGGGTTTTGCCTGTGCTTGTGTAAGTTCCCTTGGGGGTTAAGAATGTCAGACTTGTACTGTGGCCATTGGTATTCCCTGGGGATCAGTACTGGGTCCAGTTTTGGTCAATATCCTCATCAGTGATTCACAGCAAGTTCACTGATGACAGAAAACCTCAGCTGGGGGGGGGGGGGGGGGGGAGGGGGGGGAGGGAGGGACTGACAGACTGAAGGGCTGTGCTGCCATTCAGTAAAATGTGGGCAGGGTGGAGAGCTGGGCAAAGGTGAATCTCATGAAGTTCAATAAGGACAAGTGACGAGTACTGCATCTGAAGAGGAGCAACACCAAGCACCAGTACAAACTAGGGGCCATCCTACTGGAAAACAGCTCCATGGAGGAAGACCTTGGAGTCCCAGCAAGCAACAAGTTATCCGTAGAACAGCAATGTGCCCTTGTCGCCAGCAATGTTCTGGGATGCACTAAGTGGATACAAATTGAATGTAAAAGCTGATGGAATACCATCAGCTGTGTTAGAAACACTTGCAACCCAGAGGTTTGTTGTGACCTTTGCTTCTACTTGTACACGACTGACCTAGCATCTTCTGCGGACTACAACCACAGAATCACAGAACTGTCAGGGTTGGAAGGCACCTCAAGGGTCATCTAGTTCCAACCCCCTTGCCATGGGCAGGGATGCTTTCCACTAGATCAGGTTGCCCAGAGCCACATCCAGCTTGGCCTTAAAAACATCTAGGGATGAGGCTTCCACCACCTCCCTGGGCAACCTGTTCCATTGTCTCACCTCCTTCATGGTGAAGAACTTTTTCCTAACATCTAATCTAAATCTCCCCTCCTCTAGCTTGGATCTATTCCCCTTGACCTATCACTACCTGACACCCTAAAAGATTCCTCATCAGCTTTCTTGTAGGCTGCCTTCAGATACTGGAAGACCACAATAAGGTCTTCTCACAGCCTTCTCTTCTCCAAACTGAACAACTCCAATTCTTTCAGCCTCTCCTCATAGGAGAGGTGCCCCAGACCTCTGATCACCCTCATGGCCCTTTTCTAGATGTTTTCCAGCACATACTTATCTTTCTTGTAATAGGGTGTGATAGATTATGCAAAATTAGCAATCTGTATTAATTTTGATATCCAGGCAAAGATTGTTAATAACTACAAAAAACTGTTTATTAATATTAAAACTCACCAGAAAACTTATTCACAAGGTTCAAAAAAGACTTCACAGTTTGGTAATTTATACATGCAGGGAACAGGCAAAACTAGAGCATTTGTTTCTTAAAGTGGCAAATGCAAACATTATACTGGAAGAGAAGATTCTTGCGGTTGACTATACTGCATATTCACTAGAGGACACAGGAAGCTCCTTTCTGCTTATGGCAGAAGGCAATTAATGAATTAGAAGAGGCTTTTCAGTATTTACTCACAAAATAGTATCCGACAGTATCCAAAGCACATGGAGGGGTTGTTGTCAGCGGTCTCAAAGCTGTTAAAGGATTAGGACTTTCCCAGGCTCTTTTCTCAGGAAGCTGGTGGTCTACAGCATAGTCTCTGACCTGGTTCCTCTTGATTCCCAATTCAGCAGAAGCCTTGCAGAGGGCAGGCAGGATGCAATGAGGCAGAAGCAGCACCAGCAGCGAGTACAAATAGAACAGCAGAGCACAGCAGAGCACACTGTGTTTACCTGCATATTTCTTTTATCAATGTGGGCCAAGACTAATGGGCCTCTGGATGTAGATTAGTCATGTGGAATGGCACTTTTCCAAGCTTGACCATATTAGCTGGAGCCAGGTTTTTTGTTTTCCTTTCCTGTAGTTGCTTTCCCCGGCACAGAAGGAGGGGGAGCAAGGGAACATGTCTGGACAAGCCAGAGTCCTTAGATTCAATGGCTCCAGGTTCTTTTGTTCTCCTTCCATGGCTGTGTCCACCCCACTCCCCCGCACAGAGGGAGGGGGAGCAGTGAAACATGCCTGGGCAAGCCAGGGCATGGATAAGCCCATTTTTGGTCTATCAGGCCTACCACAACGTAGGGGTTCTGGAACTGGACACAGTAGTCCAGGTAGGGTCTCACAAGAGCAGTGTAGAGGGGGAGAATCACCTTCCTTGACCTGCTGGCCACACTTCTCTTGATGCAACCCAGGTCCAGCTTCCCTGCCAGAAGGAGGATTCTCTAGTGTAGTTTGCTCAGGAATGTGTTCAGGCGGGTTTTGAAAGTCTCCAGAGAAGGAGACTCCACAACCTCTCTGGGCTGCCTGTTCCAGCACTCTGTCATCCTCACTGTAAAGAAGCTTTTCCTCATGTTAAGGTGAAACCTTGTATGCTCCAATTTGTAGCCATTGCTTCTTGTCTTATTGCTGCTGACCACTGAAAAGAGATTGGTCCCACCCACTTTACACCCACCCCTCACGTATTTGTAGACACAGTCTTCTCTTCTCCAGACTAAACAGCCATGGGGCTCTCAATCTCTCTTCATAGGGATGATGCTCAAGTCCCTCTGTCATCCTCATGGTTCTCTGATGACCTCTTTCCAGCAAGTCTCTGTCTTTCTTGAACTGGGGAGCTGTGATAGTTTGGGAGTTACCCACCCCCCACACACTTAAGAAAATCACCTAGTCTAGACTGAGATGGCTGGAAATTAAGGAATGAAGCTATATTTACAGCTTAGAACAATATACAGGCATTTACACACAAATATATACAGATATATACAAATAAAAAGTAACACAGAAACACAATACCCCTCCCAGAAACAATCAAATTCCCCAGGAGGGCTCCTGACCCAAACACCCTTCCCCCTTCCTCTTTATCTCCCTTCAGAAATAACCAGATCAACCTACAAATATCTCAAGTGGTAAATCTGGAGAGTTGAGGTGGGATGAAAAATGACAAGGAGGTTAGAGGAAAAAGGAGTTACATGGATTAGTTAAAGACGGACACAGAGACCAGACCACCAGAAAGAAGGCACAGCCTGAAGTGAGAGCTGAGCAGTGTGTGAGAAGTGACTATTTTATCTATATTTTGACTAGTTGTGTTTCTCAGCAGAGGAATGAGTGATACAAGGCACATGTTGTTTGGTTGGTTTTTTTTCTTTCTTCTCACAGCAAAGGATTTAATTTCTCTCAGTAAAATATTTCAGTCAGTCTCAAACCAGCACGGGAGCCCAAAAGTGGACACAGTATTCCAGGTGTGGTCTCACCAGGGCAGAGTAGAGGGGAAGAAGAATCTCTCTAGACCTGTTGGACACACTTTTTCCTGATGCACCCCAGGATGACATTGGCTCTCTTGGCCACAAGGTGTGATGGTTTGGGGGTTACCCCACCCCCCCACACTTTTGTATTTGCCCCAGCTAACTCAGACGGACCCTGGGAATATAGATGAAGCAATTTATTTACAGCTAGCAGAATTTACAAGCAGCTATTTACAATATATACAGTTATATACAATTATATACAGAAATATACAAAGGATAAACAATACAAAAGCACAACTCCCCTCCCAGAAACCTGAGTCCCCAGGAGGGGCTCTCAAACCACCCCAACACCTCCCCCCGGCCCTCTCAGCCTTACCCCAGTTCTCAGGAAGAAGAGAGGTGCAGCCAAGAGGTTAGGGAGCAAGGTTAGTAGGAGCAGGGTTAATGAGATGTGACCAGGTCTAAGGCAAAAGCAAGAGAGAGAAACAAAATGGAGAAAAAGTCTTTCTTCTTCCCAGAGCTCTCAGCGAGACTGTGAGAGAAGTTGACATCAATTGTTTTCATTTCACTGCCCGTTATCTAGTTCTTGTACCAAAACATTCTAGCTTGCTTCAAACTAGCACACAAGGGCACATTGCTGGCCAATGCAATATGTCAGTTCATGTGCTTGACCTAACCCAGATGCAGGTTGAATCTATGTGCTGAATGCAGGACACAGAATCACAGAATTAGCCAGGTTGGAAGAGACCTTTGCAATCAAGTTCAACCTATCACCCAATATCATCTAATCAACTAAACCATGGCACCATGTGCCATACACAGTATTTTTTAAAACACTTCCACGGATGGTGACTCCACTGCCTCCCTGGGCAGACCGTTCCAATGGCCAATCATTCTTTCTGTGAAGAACCTCCTAACACCCAGCCTTTTAGCCCTTCCTGGTACAGCTTCAGACTGTTTCCCTTTTTCTCTCACTGGTTGCCTGGGTGAAGAGATCAATGCCCACCTGACTACAACATCCTTTTAAGTAGTTGTAGACAGCAATAAGATCTCCCCTGAGCCTCCTCTTCTCCAGGCTGAACAATCTCAGCTCACTCAACTGTTCCTTGTAGTGCTGTGCTCCTGCCTTCTCATCAGCCTTGTTGCCCTTCTCTGGACATGTTCAAGTACCTCAACATCTTTCTTAAATCAAGGGGCCCAGAACTGGACACAGTACTGAAGGTGTGGCCTAACCAGTGTTGAGTACAGGGGTAGAATGACTTCCCTGGTCCTGCTGACCACATTATTCCTGATATAGGCCACTATGCCATTGGCCTTCTTGGCCACCTGAGCACACTGCTGGCTCATGTTCAGTCAGTTGTCAACCAGTACCCCCATGTGTCTCTCTGCCTGGCTGCTCTCCAGCCACTCTGTCCCCAGCCTGTAGTACTGCATGGGGTTGTTGTGGCCAAAGTGTTGACCCAGCACTTGGATTTTTTAAAACTCGTGACATTGGTCACATTGAACCTCATGAGGTTGGCATGGGCCAAATTCTCCAGCCTGTTAAGTTCCTTCTGGATGGATCCCTTCCAAGATGTCAGTCACACTGCACATCTTGCTATCATCAGCAAATTTGATGAGGTACACCCATTGACACTGTCCATGTTGCCCACAAAGATGTTGAACAAGACTGGACTCAGTTCTGATCCTTGATGAGGGACTCCATTTGTCACTGGCCTTCACTTGGACATGAATCCATTGACAGACACTTTTTGGGTGGAGCTGTCAAGGCAGTTCCTTATTTTGTAATAACCATATTAAAAAAAAAAACCTATTACCAGCAATGCTTCAGGGTTTTTTTTCTCTTGGTCCATCTCCTCTCTGCTTTTATCTTACTGAATTCTGATACTGCATTAGAGTTCAGTTAATTTCATTGCTTTTTAAAAACAAAATTCTGTATGTTTTAAATTCTTAGGTCCAAACTTTTTGCTCAGCCCACCGGAAAAAGACAGACAAGGAGCTAAGTCCTGCTCCTCGGTTTTGATTTATTTGTCAAAGTTAGTAGTATTCTGAGTTTGGGGGTACTACGCTTTTATGAGACTGGTACTCCGCCAGTGGTAGTAACATTTTCTGTCTGGTTTAGGAGCTTCTAACTTAAATCCATTTATTCAGTCTGTTGCTTTCTTCGTGTGAGAAAAAATCCCTAGACACTTCTACACCAGGTCTAAATCATGCTGTGTAGAGAGCAGAACTCAGCCCTTATGAGGAAACATTTCAATGGAGATTCCTTTACATTCATTCAACTGCCTCTTTGTCTCGATCTGAATAAAAACTCTACAAACTCCTGAGTAATCGCTGGCTCATTTCTGCTCTAGAGCATGTACCTCATCTTGTGGGAAAGTAATTTGTGGTTGTGGTGGTTTAAGTAGACTAAAGTTTCTGACATGCTTTCAAGCTGAGATTTTTAAAGACACACACTCAAGAGACCATTTTCTGCTCATCACTTTACTCTGACAACTAGACTGTGGCTGATCAAAGCCTGTGACAAAACACTTCATGAAGGCAGGTGAGACAGATTAGAGACAACTATTACAGCTGTATGGGACTGCACAGACAGCTGTGTCTCTTTGTCATCTCCTCTGCCTTTAGTTTTTAACATCACTCATTCCAAGCAAGTTTAGAAGTGCATCAGTTTATGCGGCTTGCAAGCTGAGTTATGCAAAACTTTTAATCTGAAATTCAACTTTACCACCTGCATTTAGATTTCATTACAGGCATAACCTGGAGCCACTACTTGTACATTTTTGTAATTGCAAAAATCACTTGAATGAACTTCTGCAATGCACACACAACAGCACCATGAGAACCACCTCACAGTTTCTCATTAAGTCGTCTGAGAGAAAACACAGTAGCTTTTGAGGAATGCTAAGGACGAAAAAAAAAAGAGGTAGAAATACAGGAGCTAATTAATGTTTTAATGAAGACCTAACAAGAAGTTCCCATCATTGTTTTTTTTCTTTTTGTAGTATCACTGTGAGCAGGATAGTTTTTCTATGAACATAATTGAACAAACTTCAAAATAAAATAACAAACAAACAAGTATAGTTTTCACAGTGAAAATCAAATTTATGAAGTCCACTTTTTAAAGGATCACTGAAACAAAGAGCACAGCAGGTTACAAAGCTCGAATCAGAAAGAAATAACCACAGTTTAGAATAGAACAGAAGCTCTCCCAATTTGTGTTGCAACCCAGTCTCAAACACCTAAAACTACAGAGCACCTTAGCATGGTGGCAACTTGCATATTAAATCATGGGTTGATGATCTTCCAGAGTTGCACTTCAGTTTGTATTTTTCATTTGTGACTTTTAAGTGTAGCCAAAAAATCAGTGAAAAGCTCTGTGTGTCCTTTGATAGAGATGATCAGCTGCCAACTCCTGTTTTGGATCCCTACAGCATGATGTTAGGAAGTTCTTTACAGAGAGAGTGATTTGCCACTGTAATGGGCTGCCCAGGGAGGTGGTGGAGTCACCAACCCTGGAGGTGTTCAAGAAAAGACTGGATGGGGCACTTAGTGCCATGGTCTAGTTGTTTGATTAGGACTGGGTGCTAGGTTGGACTGGATGAGCTTGGAGGTCTCTTCCAACCTGGTTGATTCTGTGATTCTGTGTGAATGAGAACATAGCACTAGCTCTTCCTCTGGAAAAACTGATGACAGCTACTTTACTTCAAGAAACAGGACTGCTGTTGCTAACCAGGATGGCATAGGTTATGTTACTGTGAGGACTTGGTATTAATTTGGACATCTGAATTCTATATCATAGAATCAACCAGGTTGGAAGAGACCTCCAAGATCATCCAGTCCAACCCATCCCCCAGCCCTATCCAGTCAACTAGACCATGGCACTAAGTGCCTCATCCAGTCTTCTCTTGAAGACCTCCAGGGACGGCGCCTCCACCACCTCCCTGGGCAGCCCATTCCAATGCCAATCACTCTCTCTGTGAAGAACTTCCTCCTAACATCCAGCCTATACTTTCCCTGGCACAACTTGAGACTGTGTCCCCTTGCTCTATTGCTGGTTGCCTGGGAGAAGAGGCCACCCCCACTTGGCTACAATGTCTCTTCAGGTAGTTGTAGACAGCAGTAAGATTTTCTCATAGCCTTCTCTTCTCCAGACTAAACAACCCCAGTGGCCACAGACGCTTCTTGTATGATGTGCCTTCCAAACCCCTCACCAGCCTTGTTGCTCTTCTGTGGGAGGGAAGAGGATAAAGCCAAAAAGAGAATTTGAGGATAAAGCTGAAAAAGAATAAATGGTCTTTGTTATATCATAACACAGATGGAATCTAAAAACAGTGCTTGTCTGATTGATTACAAAAACCAGCTTGTACTTATCCAACATGTATCAATGCATAATGCACTTGAACTGCCTTCTAATATGTACATTATGATTCTATGATTCTATGATTCTGGCCACATTACCCACACTTGAGGACTCAAGAGTTGTTAGGCATTAACTGAAACTTGCTGACTCTTCACTTGGACTCCCAGTGGAGCAAGAAAGAGAAACACATGGTTACATATGTTTAATAAAAGACAAAAAGGGAGAGAAACAAGATCCTTCACTTTCAGAGTTGAATCTTGGCACCTGAACCCAAGTGGACATTTGACATCAGAATTAAATATTCATCTTTTCTGGGGAGGAAATCTGGGGGATTCACCCTTTAGATGGTGTGAAAAAGCTCCTGAAAACCCTGAGGTAAGTAATGAATTTAAGATACTTTAGGAAAACCTATCTTCTCCTCATTCATCCTTACCACCAGCATTTTTTTCCATTAAGAGAGGAACTCTAAGTATTCAAATAAATCACAATTATATCATGTATTTAATATATCTGCAAGTGGCCTGAAAATACAAAGAATAGAATAATTATCCCAATAAACCTGAACTACTTCTTTTTTTCCTGACATGTAGCAGCTAGTTTAAGGGTCTTTCTCACTTGCACAGGCTTTGTCTTTGAGGTATTTTCAAGTTTGCCTTTCTGTTCCCAGCCAAAGTTCTCCTTTTCCCTCAAGTAGAAGATGCAGCATGCCAGTTTCTGCCTGGCTCATCTACCACTCCTAACCAGTGGAAACTTGGAGGCTTAGCCTTTAGCACTGTTACAGAAAAAGTGGAGGAGGATATTTAATTGCTCTGTTCCATTTTCCAGAGGCTCAGAAAGCTTGCAGAAAGAACCTGCTGCTTCACTTTAAGAATAAATAAGATGCATTCAGGTACAGTGTGGTAGGATATCAGAGCATGTGGAGGGAATCACACAGGGGAGGGGAATCACCAGTGGCAATTTACAGTTGGGACCTCAGAGAGGTCTGGGTCCTGTGGTGGCGATCACAGAACGTTTAGTGGGGTCTGCTCCAAACTCCTCACTTGAACTTCTCAGGATGCATCCAAAGCCTGCCAAACGAAGAAGACACATCCAACACTCGTTGTAACACGCAAAGGAGAAATGCTTAAACACGTGTAAAGGTGCAGTTAAACAAATGAATGGTAATAAAGATCTGAAGTAAAAAATAGGCTTGTCTGAGCATTTCTGTAAGAGATTAGTTCTGTTTGCAGACCAAAAATTGAGGTTTTCAGGTTTCAAAATTACATGTTAAAAAACTACATAATTTTTCCATCTCATATTCTTGTCAGAATCAATACAAGCTGATTGATCAGAAGGGGTGACATGCATCAGTGGCAGCTCATGAGGTAGGATAGGAGCTTCTTATTGACTGATTCTGATGTGTGTCGCAATTTTTGCTGGAAAGCTTCTTAGCTGTGAAATGGGCTGAAGCAAATAGGAGAAGATAGGAGGAAGAACAAACAGAAGCCACTGTTACTTGTCTGCTTCTGGAGATGATGACAGAGCAGCAGGTCCCTGAGATGTGTGACCTCACGGCTCTAGGGAGTGTTTAACTAGTGGAAGAGATGGAGGAATTGAGTTTACTGATACAGTGTCCTGGACTGAACAGCAGCTATTTCATATACATCTCAATTGTTACAATTATTTATTCTTGTATCACTGTGTCCTTGTGCATGCTGAAAAAGAGTTGCAAAGTCAAGGGCTTGATTTAGCTGCAGGGTTAAAATCAATTTTCCTTTAATTTCATGGACTTACAGTACTGAAAAGGAGCTATGTATTAAAATCAAATAGAAGAGTATTGCTTGTCTTTTGCTCCCTGAATATAGGATCTCTTTTTTGGTATTCTACATTAAATGTTTTGCGGTAAGAGCAATCAATCACTGGAGCAACTTCCCCATGGTGGAGTCCCTGTAATTAAAGATTTTCAAGATGCGGCTGAACAGGTTGCTGGGTGATGTCATCCAGGTTGCTTTTCCGCGGAAATGATCTTTCGAGGCCTCTCCCAGCCAGGGCTGTTCTGTAATTATGTCATTCCATGATTTCTTTTTATCTAGTTAAAGAGACATATGCTTTGTTTAAAACCCTGGGAAACTGTTTTGGGATAGTGCTAGGAAAAGGTGTTGGGCTACAGTTGCACAATATCATTCCTCACTCAAAAAAAAAAAATCCATATATTTCGGTCTGTCTTTTTGTTTGTTTGTTTGTTTGTTTGCTTGTTTATTTGCATCATTGCTTTGCATTGTTCTGAACATTGCCTCTTGCATACCGGAAACAACTAATAAGCCTTCTCCCTATGTTGTTAAAACACATTTGTTCTATACCCTAGGCCTTTTGATAACATGAACACAAGCTTAAAATCAACACAGATTTTCTTTTCTAAAATATATTATGACAAGTTCTGACAATTCCCACTTTGTGTTATACACAATCTTGCTACTCTTTACAGGGTGCTGGGGAGGCTCTATTGATGCAGTCTTGGTGAAACCATGTCTTCAAAACATCTGCTCACCAAACCAGGAAAGACAATGCTGAAAAAATACCGCTCATTTCCCAAGTGAAAGAAATGGGAATTAGAAAAGGATAAGATGACACTAAAAATAATTAAAAAAAAACAAAAAACCAACACAAATCAACAGGGGAAAAAAAAAACCAAACAAAAAAACACCCCTATAATTTAATTCAGACACGTTCTGAATATTTGCTCTCTGCAAATTAGGAAAAGCAATGCAGACTTCTGCAAAGCTCAGGAGTGACTATTGTATGGGAACAGGTCCCACGTCGCTGAATTTGAAAGAAGAAGAAAGAGGAATCTGTCTGTCTCCAGTTCAGATCCCACTGCTTGCAGTAGTTGCCTTTTCAGCTGGTGGCCTGGTGACAACTTTTGCAAGAGGGAAAGGTAGACAAACTCAGTCAAAGATTCCCTAGAAAACAGGTCCTGGAATACCTGTTTCCTTGCTGGGGTACGCCACTCTAAAAAGCACGCCAGGGCAGGTTATTTCTTCACCAGTTCAACAAGGTCCATTAGCAATTATTACCTTTTCAGAGGCTTCTTCAAGTATCAGCCCAACTAAAGCTTATCGATTCTGTTCCTTGAATGCTGAGAAAGCTTCTGTAATGACTAAAAGGAGCAGTGGTGTGGCTCCTTGCTGACGTCAGAGCCATAATGAGTTTTTAGTCCTTCGTTTTTCATACTAAGGAAATTAAGTCTTCTCACTGGGTCTTCACTTGAGTAACCTTGTTTTGTTGTTTTGTTTATTGATGAGTTTGATTTACTGCGACTTTCATTAAGCTGATTCAACTATTATCTACTCAGCTGTGAGCATTTGAGAAAAATAATGACATTTAGCTATTAAAAGTAAATAAAAACCCCTAACATACTGCTGAAGACTTGTTAAATGACAAACTGCAGTAGCTATTTTTTCCTGAAGTAGGTCCTGTTTTTACCAGTTCCATCAACTCTACAGATAGATCTGATCAATACATAACATAGTGTTGCATTGTTTCAGCTGAAATTACTGTACTTCAGGTCCTGCATTCCAATAAAATTTTAGATATAAACTAAAGAAACTGATCTCTTGTCTACTCTCTCATGTGCCTGTGTTTTTTCAGGCATATTTAATGCAAAGACTTGCCCTAAAATGACAGGGGAATTTTCACTGAGATGTAAAGCAAAGAAGGCAACTTTAGGAATACATTTCTCTCAAGCTCTCAAGGGTTCATCACTCAGCTATCATCAAACTTTTACCATGTTACTTTTAATGACATCAGGGGAACAAATCTCACAACAACTTTGCAAGACACTTTATCTGGTGGAGAAAGGCAGATACAGAGACAGGGATGTACTCCTAACACCTCAGAACACATCTGATAAGATGGAGGTCTTCAAACCTGCCACCTGTACAGCGTGCCCAGGAGAACTGCTTATGAGTCCCACAGTCACTAGTTCACCTTTATCTAGTGCTTTTGTCCGCACTGGAGCACTCTCATTGTTCAGCAAATATTTCCTTTTCATCCTCTGAAGACCTCCAGCTGTTGTTTGCAGCTCTAATAGTAGTCTACAAAATAACTGTTTCAGTGTGCCCAGATGCATGCAGCTCACATCCAATATTTGCATTCACCTCTCATATCTATATTGATAAAACGGCAGAGGCTGGAAGGAGCTTTGAAGATCATCTAGTTCAAATCCTCTTGTCATGGGCAGGGACACCTTCCACTAGTCCAGGTCGCTTAAAGTCTCATCCAATCCGGTACTGAACACCTTCAGAGAGGGGCATCCATCACTTCCCTGGGAAAAGTGTTCCAGAGTCTCACCACCCTCACTGTAAAGAGATCCTAATATCCAGCCTAAATACACCCTCTACAAGCCTCTATCTATTCCCTCTAGTCCTACCACAACAACAACAACAAAAAAAGTCCCCTCCCAGCTTTCTTGTAGGCTGTTTTCATATCCTGAAAGGCTCCCTAGAGCCTCCTTTTCTCCAGGCCACCCAGCCCCAACTCTCAGAACCTGTGACCATAGGGAAAGTTCTCCATCTCTCTGATCATCTTTGTGACCATAACCTAGACCTGCTCCAGCAGTTCAATGTGTTTCTTATGCTGGGATCACCAGAACTGGATGCAGCACTCCAGGTGGAGTGTCATGAGAGCAGAGTAGAGGGGGAGAGTCACCTTCCTTTTGCTGCTGATCAAACTCCTTTTGATGCAGCTCAGGACATGGTTGACCTTCTGGGCTCCAAGCACACATTTAAATTGTTTCTGAGTTTATCATCAACTAACATCCCCAAGTCCTTCTCCTATAGACTGCTCAAAGCCACTCCTTGCCCAGCCTGTGTTTGTGCTTGGGATTGTCCCAGCTCAGGCGCAGGGCTTTGCACCTGGCCCTGTTGAACTTCATGAGACTGGCTTGGCTCCACAATTCATTTGCAGTTCCTCTGAACGGCACTCCTTCCCCCAGCGTGTCCACTGCACCACACAACTTGGTGCATCCACAAATTTTCTGGGAGTTCACTCAATTCATAAAATCATAGAAACATAGAATCAGTCAGGGTTGGAAGGGACCACAAGGATCATCTAGTTCCAACCCCTCTGCCATGAGCAGGGACACCCTACCCTAGAGCAGGCTGGCCACAGCCTCATCCAGCCTGGCCTTAAACACCTCCAGCAATAGGGCCTCAGCTGCCTCTCTGGGCAACCCATTCCAGGCTCTCACCACTCTCATGCAGAAGAACTTCCTCCTCACATCCAGTCTGAATCTCCCCATCTCCATCTAGACTCCATTCCCTCTAGTCCTGTCATTACCTGATAGCCTAAAAAATCCTTCCCCATCTTTTTTGTAGGCCCCCTTCAGATACTGAAAGGATAAGGTCACCTGGGAGCCTCCTCTTCTCCAGATTGAACAGCCCCAGCTCTTTCAGTCTGTCCTCATAGGAGAGGTGCTCCAGCCCCCTGGTCATCCCAGTGGCCCTTCTCTGGACACACTCCAGCACAGCACATCCTTCTTGTAATGGGGGCTCCGGAACTGGATGCAGTACTCCCAGTAGGGTCTCACTAGAGCGGAGGAGAGGGGGAGAATCACCTCCCTTGACCTGTTGGCCACACTTCTGATGCAGCCCAAGATCTGGTTGGCTTTCTGGGCTGCAAGTGCACACTGCTGGCTCATGTTGAGCTTCTCATCGACCAGCACCCCCAAGTCCCTCTCCTCAGGGCTGCTCTCCAGCCAGTCACTGCCCACAAATACAGCCTGTATTTGTGTTTGGGGTTGCCTTGACTCAGAATCAGGACCTTGCTCTTGGTGCAACCATTCAACCAATTCCTTATTCAGTGACTTGTCCACCCCTCAAATCCATACTTTTCCTATTTGATGACCATAATGTCATGTGGGACAGTATCAAAGGCTTTACACAAGTCCAGGTAGATTACATCAGTTGCTCTTCCTTATACACTGATATTGTAACTACATCATGCTGAAGCCATGTTGGTTACCACTGTAAACGGTTAACCCACCTGGAGGAGTGGTCTTAACCCCAACCCCAGGTGGTCTTGAACCCTCCCTGAACACTACCAGGTGTGGTGGTTTGCCCACTCCCACTTCCTCTCTAGCCCCCGAAAGAAAAGCAGGGGAACTTCTTGTTTCTCTCTCCCTCTCTCCCTGTCTCCTGCTTGGTGGCATCACCATCCCATTTTCCTGATGCTCTTTGCTTTACCACGTGGCCATAACCCACAAGGCAGACAAAACCATTGCCATCAATCTGGTTGTATTTATGTATTTTGTATCTTGATTTCCTTTCCCTATACCTTTTGTAACTTCCCTACCTCAAATACACTCTATTTATTGTTATTTTTTTCTTATTTTAACTTCCAATTCAAAGTGAGATTATTTATTTGGGTGTGATTGCTTTTCCTTTCTCTACATCTAATTCATTTTCTTTGCGAAAGAAAGGGGAAGAGGGAAAGGCATCTTAGAAATTGCTATTGGTTCTATTAACTATATTTGAGTCACTGGGAAATTCAAATTAGAACCAAGTCATAGCGCAAATCACCTCTTCTTGACTTCCTGTATTCCTTAGCAAGGCCTTCAGAAGGATCTGCTCTACAATCTTGACAGGAACAGAGGTGAGACTGACTGGCCTACAGTTTCTAAAGTCTTCCTTTCTTCCCCAGTCACTCCAGGGATCAGTGCTGGGTCCAGTCCTGTTCAATATCTGAATCCAGCATCAGTAAGTTTGCAGATGACACCAAGCTAGGAGGAGGTGTCAATCTATTGGAGGGTGGAAGAGCCCTGCAGAGGGACCTGGACAGCCTGAAAGAGTGGGCAGAGGCCAGTGGGATGAGATTGAACAAGGCCAAGTACAGGGTTCTACACTTTGGCCAAAACAACCACAATCACCTCTACAGTCTGGGGACAGAGTGACTGGAGGGCATCCAGGCAGAAAGGAATCTGGGGGTATTGACAGATAGCAGTTGAAGAAGAGCCAGCAGTGTGCCCAGGTGTCCAGGAGAGCCAAAGGCATCCTGGCCTGTATCAGGAACAGTGTGGCCAGTAGGACAAGGGAGGTTATTTTTCCCTTGTACTCAACACAGGTCAGGTCACACCTTGGGTCCTGTGTCCAGTTCTAGGCCACTCAATTCAAAAGAGAACATATCCAGAGAAGAGCAACAAAGCTGGTGAGAAGCCTGGAACACAAGGCCTTTCAGGAGAGGCTGAGTGAGCTGGGGTTGTTTAGCCTGGAGAAGGAGTGGCTCAGAGGTGATCTCATTGCTGTCTACAACTACCTGAAGGGAGGCTGTAGCCAGCTGGGTAGGTCAGTCTCTTCTCCCAGGTAATCAGCAACAGAACAAGGGAACACAGTCTCAAGTTGTGCTGGGGAGGTATAGGCTTGACATTAGGAAGAAGTTCTTGTCAGAGAGAGTGATTTGCCACTGGAATGGGCTGCCCAGGGAGGTGGTGGATTTGCCATTCCTGGAGGTGTTCAAGAAAAGACTGGATGGGGCACTTAATGCCATGGTCTAGTTGACTGGAGAGGGCTGGGTGCTAGGTTGGACTGGATGATGTTGGAGGTCATTTCCTACTATGGGGGTTGTGTTTCCCTTTTCCCAGTCAGCAGGGATATATATATATTTGCATATACATGCACATGCGTTGAAACATGCATATAATACCTGTATATAACCCACCATATTTTTCCTGCATCATAGCAGGCCTGATCCATCTTTTGTGACTCCCTGCTTTCATTCAGCAGGTTGCCCTTCTCATTACACAATTCAGCGCTGTGTCAGCATCACCAAGGAAAATACTGACAAGCTTCTGTAAGAAAATGGCACTGTATGGAAAGCTCTGTCTCCACCCTGTTCTTTGCTGTCACCTTTTAAGTTCTTGCTAGCCCCACCTGCATGCTGCCAAACCCTGGCTTTAAACGCATTTGCATATTGGCCTAAAGAAGCCTCAGCCCTTGCTTCAATATTTTGCTGTTATTCTTAAAGTGTGAGGTATTTTACCTTGAACAAACAGATTCTACAGAGTGTGCAGTTTGTGCAGTCCCAGTGGAGCATGACTGGATTTTGTTATGATAACATCTCAAAGTAAAATTGACAAGTGGTCAGCTTCGGAACTGCTCAAGTCAACTGCGCTTGCTGTTAATGGGCTAGACATTTCCCAGAACACATCATTGGAGAAGCTTTTGGGAAAAGATAAGCATAGGAAATATTAAAGACCGTTTCTATAAGCTCTTTTCATGAAAGACAGTGAGGGAGATCAGCAGCCATCAATTAGATTTCACACATCCATGGCAATTCCCATAATTTTTAAAGAATCAGATGAAACAGAGGTAACAGGAGCTGAAAGGTAGGCACAACACCTAATTAAACCACAGGACCTTGCTTTTCTTTTCATGTCCCTTTCCTATCCTTTTACTGTTTAGCTGAATTATCCCCTGCTGTTTTCCCAACTCAGGCTCAGTCATATACAGACCTTTGCAGGAAAAATCTCCTTTAAAGTAGTTTCATTGTCTGGCAAAAAAAAAAAAAAAAAAAAAAAAAAAAAAAAAAAAAGTTAGAGACTTGTAGCCATGTGTCAGGAACATTCCCTTTTCCATTTTCCAGTAAAACATGAACAGTGTTTGCCTGTGCTAGCTACTGATTGCTGCACAGTTTTTGATTGTCTATAGACAATGGAGTTCTCCCATGCCTTGAGAGCCTTTTTGTTTTCTGTGACATCCAAGCAACTTTGGATCCTTCCCATGGATTTTAAAGGTGCAGGAATCAGTGTAATTCACACAGAAAGAATGTAGATGCTTGTCATGCCATACAGGGATGAAATGAAGAACTATGGAGAAAAAAATGCCCCTGCCAGGAATGCTTTCAAAGAAATAAAGGCCATGAAGAGAGATTTCAAGTGAAATCTTACATATTTTCAACTTTCAAAATTTACAGTCCAATTCTAGACAAAAATCCGAGTTTATGAGTATAAACCATCAGCATAAGGTCACATAACGTAGGGTTAGGACAATTCTTCTGAAGCAAAAATTATGAGCCCATAAAATGCATATATGTGGTGATACTTTATGGTAATTATCATATGATTATGATTAAGCCATTTTGATCTTCACAATTCAGAATTAGATTGAACAATTAAAAAAGGCAGATTCCTCCTCTCAATAGCCCAGTCATACATTACCTTCATTTCATAGGAAAGAAACCCAAGCAGAAATTACATTTAAATCTGATGTTCACATGTTTGTTATGCTTTCTCTGCTTGAAAAATGTAATGTGTAATGATTTCTCCATATGCCTGAAACCTTTGATTTCAGTGTCCATCTCTAAGAGTCTCTATAATTTTCTGGGGTAACTTGTGTGCATTACGGTACATATCCACACAACTTCTGTGAGTTATTGCCATGAGGAGGTCCTATGTATGTGGTTAGTGAATAGTAGAGACTATTCAGGACAAGAGAATGTTGTATTTTCTTGCACAATAGGGGTGGTTATCTCTTTCTTTTGCATGTCTTAAGGTCCTTATGTACTCTTTATACTAACTAGCGTCATCAGAAGCCCTTCAAGAAAAGACATGTTGTTTTGACTCTTTGCATGAAAGAAAGGAACTGGCTTGGACAAGAGCAGAAATTAAATCTGTGGTAGAAAAATGAACCAAATCCAGCTCAAAAGCTCCCAGACTTAATCACTGGCATTATGGTAACTTTAACTCTGTATAGGTATGGATTTTTGTACTTTAAAGGAAAAACAAATGTTCAGAGTGAGTGTTTTCGTCCTCAGAGGATAGACTAACTTTTTTCATACACGAATAATTACACATTCCTGAAGCAAAATAAAAGCTTAACTGTTCATGCTACAGCGTACAACCAGAAACTGCAGAACATAACAAAGGAAATCAAAAGACATTTTTACATATACAGCAAAAGAGTGATTTGTTGGTGGGCTTGGTTGGGTTTGGGGTTTGGGTTTTTTTGGGGGTTTTTTTGATTGGTTTGTTTGTTTAGCACCTACTTTCATAGTGTTTTAGAAAAAAAATCTGAACGCTTACATGAGATCCATGCTGTAAATATCAGGTTGCTTGAATGGCGCAGTCATGCTGTGGAAGGTGACACTTTGATGTTCCAGACACTGGCACTGTGGAAGTATTCAGGTTGGTAGTAATTAAAGACAGATTTTGAAGACAGGAAGAAAACCCAGCTACATTCTCAAAAAATCCAGCCAGTATGTAGCTTTAAATTTCAGTTCAGCTCAGGAATGTTTTTAAGTTTCTTTATAGCCAATTATTTTACATAAGGGTAAGGGACATGTCCTTCTACACCTCATAAATTTGACATACTGTAGTTTGAAATCTCATTAGCTTTCTATGTTGCCAGATGTGGCTTACAAACAGCAAGAATCTTAGGGATGTGTTACTCTCTACCAGTGCTATTTTGCAATCATGTGCTTTGTATTTGTCCTTTCCATGAACTCTTAATTTTGTTTAGTAACTGTATTACACTGTGTTACTATAAATCAAAGTTTTTAATTACTTTGAGGTTCTTGAGATGATTGCTGAATCCTCAAAAAAGTTTTGTACATAATTTTGTCCTCTGGAGGTACATTACTTACTCATCAATTACAGTGTCTGCTATTCTGCTGCAGAATCTTTAACCATAGGTAACATACAGTGTTTATATATTTATTTATACATAGGTAACATATGGTATTTTAAAAGTCATATAAAGTTAGAGCTCTGTCTTATCTTGTAAATGCAAATTAAATGACATCTTATCCTTAACTGAAAGATGTGTATACACCATCCAAAATGAGATCTTGTGGCTCCCTACTAATACTACTCCACTAATACAAACTGTCATCCTATCTGGTAAATTTGGTGCTTCAGTGTTTCAGCTGAGCAGTTTCTACCTCACATCACGTTGGCAAAAGTAAATTCCAGTCCCTTTAGATTTAGTTGATGCCCAAAGGCAGAATGTTATTCTCCAAATACAGAATCTAGCTTACAAATTCCTACACATATGCTATGTTCACTGGTTTGTGTTTCATTGGCATGCATACAATACATAGCTTTTTAAATGAAATGAAGATTTTATCTCCCTACTGTTGGTCAATGATTTTTTTTTCCTCTTAAAGATTTAAGTACCAAATAAATTAAAAAAGAATTTACTCCTGTGGTCTGGCTAAAGAGGACACTGGATTGAGTTAATGTGGAACAGCATGAATGAGAAACACCTAAATGTTTTATGATAGTAGCCTCCATGCTAGATTGCATAAACTATCCATGGTAAAACACTTTCATGTCATCTATCTGCCTCAAGAAAAAATGTGTTTGAGCTTTGCTTGAAGGCAAACCTTAAGAAATATTGATTTATTTGTGAACACTGCAACAATTTTTGAATTCAGCAATTCTGCGTGGAAAAGTGCTGTCCTCCTCCACATGCCTGAAACCCTTGTCTTGAGCAGTTATGCCTGTAAAAATGCTGACCTCCTCCTCCACATGCCGGAGTCTCTCGTGGATGCCACTGTGCTGAGCAGTGCAGTGAAGAAGTGCCTGTGGTCTCTCCCGAGGTTCCAAGGCTTAGAAAGGGACTGACTTGATGATGGTTGATCTTGAGACACAGGGTCCATCCAAGTTGTGCCAGAATGAAAAACATACTGTTAAAAACAATTGATGAATCAAGTTTGAATAGGCAGTACCAGTATTTTTCTGTGACCTTTTACTGCCAACATTTTGAAACAGATGTATTTTTTCTGCCTATCAGAGGGAGTTACCCCATAGATAAGCTTTCTTTAGATGCTTCCTCTGGCATGCATTTGTCTAATTCACTGATCCTGCTCCACTCTTTCAAAAAAACTCAGACCCTATTCTACTCATTTCTCCCTTTATGTGCCAAGGGAGGTAATACTTTCTGAAAACGAAGGTGTCTTTGAGAACATACTCTAAAATATTAATACTAAGCCTTTTTCTAAATCCAACTTGCTCTCATGGGAAGGATCATATATCATGAAAAACACTAAGCAAAGTCCAATCTGCATAATCCCCTGGGGCTAAGACTTTTGCCATATGCTCTTTCCTTATGCTGCTGATCCCCCTGGTTCTCAGGGAGGGAATGCATTTGCAAAGACATCTGTAAGCATGTAGCAAACATTTGTGAAAACAGAGGAGGAGCTTCTACAGTGGAGCAACTTCTGTGGGAAACACAGATTCTTCTTTTTCTTTAAGACAACAAGCCAGTGTGAACCAGAGCAGTCACTAATCACTGCCTTTCAGGTAAAAGCCTCTCACCTCCCTGTAAAAACTTCACTTTGTTCCATTCATTGTCACTAGTTCCCTAATGTGAATTAGTTTGTTTGGCCTCAGATCTGGATAGAGCAGCTACCATTCACACAAACCATTGCCCAGAGTAAGATTTGGATTGTTTCTCCTTCTTTTGATCTTTTTACAAATGAAATGCCTCAGTTAGATGTGATCCCTTGTTCTCACCATTCCTGAACATGTCACTGTTGGCAAACGGTGCTGGGTGCGAGGGCAACAGCCAATCTAGGAAACGGTTTCTGAAGGTAGTGGCTGACGCATTCAGACCTGCAGCTACAGTTAAGAGAACTGAGCAGCCTACAAATGCTGTGGATCCACATCATCCTTTGATATTAGTCATTTGCTCTGACATCTCAGAGGCAAAGGAGACAAAACAATCTGAGATATACTGTTTAGGGATGTCCCTGTTTAAGACAGCCTCCTCTCACAACCAAGCTCCACAAACACAGATGGGAGGGAAAGAAACACAAACAAACCTGAGTCGAGATAAGGACTGTTTGATTCCTAGACAGATTTGGTTTGGAAGGGACCTTAGAGGTCCTCTAGTTCTACCCCCTCCCTGTCATGCACAGGGACACCTTCCTCAAGGCCTCATCCAGCCTGGTCTTGAACACTTCCAGGGAGGGGCATCCACAACCTCCCTGGAAAAAGCTTTTCCGTCTCACCACTCTCACTGTAAAGAATTTCTTCATAACATCCACTCTAAATTTGCCCTCCTCAAGCTTCTATCGATTCCCTCTTGTGCTATCAGTACAAGCCCTTGTAAAAAGTCCCTTCCCAGCTTTCTTGCAGGCAGCTTTCAGGTACTGGAAAGCTGCTACGTGGTCATCCTAGGAACCTTCTTTTCTTCACGCTGAATAGCTCAAACTCTCACAGCCTCTCCCCATAGGGGAAATTCTCCAGCCCTCTGACCATCTTGGTAGCCTTCATCTGGAACTGTTCCAGAACTTCAGTGTCCTTCATATGCTGGGGACACTAGAGCTGGATGCAGTATATCAGGTAGGGTGTCACAAGAGCAGAGTAAATAGGGAGAATCACCTCATTCATCTTGCTCATCACACTTCTATTGATGCAGTCAAGGCTGGAAAATATGATGTACAGTTACACCAGACTATTTTGCATAAAAGCAGAAGGAGCAGCAGAATCCATCAATAAAATGACCCTACTACCCATAAGCCTGCAACCAGCCAAGCAGAAAAGACCAAGCAAAGCCTTTGACACCATCTGCCACAACAAGCTTCTGGCAAAGCTGGCAGTTCATAGATTGGACAGATACACTCTGATATGGGTCAAGAACTGGCTGGATGGCCTGGCCCAGAGAGTTGTGGTGAATGGTGCCACATCCAGTTGGCAGATGTCACTAGCGGTGTTCCCCAGGGATCAGTGCTGGGCCCACTCCTGTTCAGTATCTTTCTCAGTGATCTGGATCAGTGGGTTGAGTCCTCCATCAGTAAGTTTACCGATGACACCAAGCTAGGAGCAGGTGTCTGTGGAGAGATTTTTGCTAATAGGACGTGAAAGGATAAACATGAGCAACCCATGCTGGGAAGTGTCCTTGAGTCCATCTTGGGGCCCAAGATACCAGGTGCTGGGTAGCACCCCCCACATGCAGCTGCAGGGGGTGGTGTGCCAGCTGCATGTGGGCAGAGTTAGCCAGCCCAAGGGGGCTGGGCTAGCCAGCCCAGGGGCTGACCCTCAGAATGTTATTGAAATGTCACCTATCCATGCCGTGAAGGTAATCCTGGACCAAACATGAGCTATCCACGTGTACCAATGCTAAACCAAGTTAGTTGTGCACGCCCCTTTCAAGAAGGCATATAACTCATTGTAACACAGAAATAAAGCAGATAATGACCATCTAACCGTATTGGTGAACCCAGAGTCATTTTATTCCAGATGCAATGCCAGAAGGCATCAAGCTAATGGAGGGTAGGAGAGCCCTGCAGAGGGACCTGGACAGGCCGGATGGGTGGGCAGAGGTAAATGGGATGTGATTGAACAAGGCCAAGTACAGGGTTCTACACTTTGGCCAAAACAACCACAACCACCTCTACAGTCTGGGGACAGAGTGACTGGAGGGCATCCAGGCAGAAAGGAATCTGGGGGTATTGACAGATAGCAGTTGAAGAAGAGCCAGCAGTGTGCCCAGGTGTCCAGGAGAGCCAAAGGCATCCTGGCCTGTATCAGGAATAGTGTGGCCAGTAGGACAAGGGAGGTTATTTTTCCCTTGTACTCAACACAGGTCAGGTCACACCTTGAGTCCTGTGTCCAGTTCTAGGCCACTCAATTCAAAAGAGAACATATCCAGAGAAGAGCAACAAAGCTGGTGAGAGGCCTGGAACACAAGGCCTTTCAGGAGAGGCTGAGTGAGCTGGGGTTGTTTAGCCTGGAGAAGGAGTGGCTCAGAGGTGATCTCATTGCTGTCTACAACTACCTGAAGGGAGGCTGTAGCCAGCTGGGTAGGTCAGTCTCTTCTCCCAGGTAATCAGCAACAGAACAAGGGAACACAGTCTCAAGTTGTGCCAGGGGAGGTATAGGCTTGACATTAGGAAGAAGTTCTTGTCAGAGAGAGTGATTTGCCACTGGAATGGGCTGCCCAGGGAGGTGGTGGATTTGCCATCCCTGGAGGTGTTCAAGAAAAGACTGGATGGGGCACTTAATGCCATGGTCTAGTCGACTGGATAGGGCTGAGTGCTAGGTTGGACTGGATAATGTTGGAGGTCTCTTCCAAACTGGTCGATTCTACGATTCTATGATAAGATCTTGAAGAAGAAAACAGAAGCAGCAACTGGAACAAGAATGTTTTCAAGTTACAATCCAAACCACAAGCTTCATGATACTTTGCTTAAGCCAGGACATTAATTTTAAGGGTGGCATGACATCAGTGTGTGTGGTGGTTTCAGTGTTAGCCACCCTTCCACACTTGAAAACCACCCAGACTAGACTCAGCTAGCTGAAAGTTGAGGAATGAAGCTATATTTACAGCTTAACACAATTTACAAGCTCATGTATACACACAAATATATACAGTTATATACAAATTAAAAGTAACACAGAAACACAATACCCCTTTCAGAAACAATCAGAGTCTCCAGGAGGACTCCCAACCTAAACGCCATTCCCACTCCCCCTTTTTCTCCCTTCAGAAGTAACCAGATCAACCCATGTATAGCTCATGTGATAAATCTGGAAATCTGAGGTGAGACATCAAAAAGATGACAAGAAGGTTAGAGGAAAAAAGGGGTTAGGTTGGATTAGAGTTAAGGCAGAGACAGCCAGACAGACCACACCAAAAGAAAAAGCAGCCAGAAGTGAGAGCTAACTGAGAAGTGTGTGAGAAGTGAGTGTCTTATCGATGCTTTGAGTAGTTGCATTTCTCAGCAAAAGAATGTTGGGTGATATAGGGTACTGTTTTTTTCCTTTTCTTCTCACAGCTAAGGATTTAATTCATCTCAGTAAAATATTCCACTTAGCTTCAAACCAGCACAGTGTGGCACCAAAAATTCACCATCAGATTCAACAAAACCCATGACATTATCAATCCCTTATTCTATGCCCTTTAAGTCACACCCTGCAGCAATTAGCATTGAACAACATACATCATACATCATTCACTATCCTTTCTCACTGAAAATGAGATAGCTTTTCATTACACAGAAGGCTTCTCTCTGTAGATGCTCTAGAGCTCCACCATGTTTCAGTACATTCTGGATCAGTCCATGATCAATCCAATTGGTGGGACTGTGTTTCCACCACTGGGGCGTTTGATTCCTATGACTGCTTGCACCCCTCCAAGTGAAAGCAACACGTGATCTGGTTCCTGTGCTTGACTTCCAACACATCCAGGTGTGAACATTCCCCTGTCATGTCAGAAATACAGATAAGTTCCACCTCTCACAGTTCGGTGGCATCATATTACACTAGGTGTATGTATCTATTACAGCTTCATACACTTGTGGGTTCAGCTTGCCAAGCCTTTGGATCCATACTGTCCAATAAACCCAGTTGTCCCTCTCCTCCAACCCAGTGCCCCTCTAATTCTGACTGGAATCACCTGCATCTTGTGAAGATGCTTTGGAAGTCCCTTCTGGAGGATGAGAAGCATTATTAATTCTCCTGCTCTTTTCAGGTTATTTTCTACTTGAAACTCGGGCAACATTCTTCTGATGGGAATTTCCTTGTAATTCACAGCCAGGACTCAAGGAAGTTTTCCATTTCACTTCTTCATGTCCTGCCCATGGTCATGCAAATAAAGCTACAGGGTACGCCATGCTTTGTACCTCCCAGATTCGCTATGTTGGACAGTGAGGAATCTGCTCCTAGTAACTGAAACAGTGCACCATACAGGTGGTCCAGAGCCTGCTAGCTGTTTCATCCACCATTTGTCCTTGGCCATTTTTCAAGGCAGGGATAAAGATCACCTTTGACTCTTCTTGTTCTCCTGATGACCTTGATTCATCCTCATCCTTTGCAATACAAACTGCTTTCCTTGTATGTTTCTTTTTTCCATACAAGGGCGACTGACACTGCCACAGACTGTTTCTCTGGTGCAGCTGGCATTCCTGCATTTGGGGTCTGAGTAGTCACAGTGCCTGACAGTTTGCCTGTAGGTCCAGAGACTGTTTTTTTGCCCTCAAGCACTCTTAACTGGGCTCAACAGGTATGGGCCAGACCTTAACACACCACAGAGATTTCTGTCTCTTGGGAACTTCAGAGATGGCTGCATACTTTTCCAAATACTTTACCTGTTTGTCAGGATTTTGAACTTGTGTTCAGAGGAGAAATTCCAAAACACCAGAGGTGCCCATTGTCCTAGCACTTGCCCATGCTCTCCCACCCATCCTGCCTCTCAAAATTATCCAGCCTTGAGACAGATATGGTTGTATGCTTGGGAAAGACCTACAATCACTCTGGATATGGCCTGGCCCATCAATGGGATGAGATTGTATCTAAACCAAGAGACTGGTGGAGAAACCATATCATAGTATGACAGTATCCAGTACAGCCACAGGATAGCTCTAATCCATTCCCCTGAGGTGAACAAGCACCTTTTGTAGTTTTCATTTTAAACTGAATCAAAAGCTAAATGTATAGATACTTCTATCCAGCTACGTATGTCTGTGTTTGGTTTATTTGGTCTGGGGTTTTTAACCAGTCTCATTTAGCACATGGCCACTGGGAAGTAATTTCACTGCGAACTCACTCTAGGTGGTAATTTCGCTGCAGAGGGTGTTAATCAGAGAATGAGAACATTAGGTATGCTTGTATTTGAGAAATACATTTGATGCCATATATGTACATATAGCCTCAACTCTTCTTAACTCTTAGCCCCCTCTTAATCCTTACTTGACTTGGAGTTTACCTATGTGTCTAAAACATATACATAACAGATGGTCCTTTGTTTCACAGCACCTACTGTAGACACAGCTGATACTTTTCAGTGGACATGTTTATTGAAACATTCAGACAAAATGTCCCAATCACCTGGTGCTCATTATAATTTGAAATCTGCCTTTTTTTCTGTACCCTATGAATCTTCCTTTTTACCCCACTCATCCTCACAGGTGGTAGTTGTTGGTTTTTTGGTTTTTTGGGGGGTTTTTTTGTTTGGTGGTTTTTCTGTTTTGGTAGGGATTTTTTTGTTTGGTTTGGTTGGTTGTTTGTTTTGGTGCTTCAGTCAGACTTGAGCTGTTCTTCATCTGGAGCTTTTATTTTTCCCTGGACTATGAAGCCCAGACATTTAAATTGGGTTTTTTTGCACTAGGCCATTCTATGCATTGAGATACACATATCTTGAAGTTTCAAACCTGGAGAGAAGATCAAAAAGCCTTTGACCTGCTGTAAAAAGGACACGTTAGCCTCAGCTTTCTGTACTTTTTTTCCAGCCTCTTTCTGAGCTGTATTTCCTGCACTGAGTCATTGAAGCTGAAATCACATGGCTCAAGAGAAGTGTCTGCTCTCTAAGTAATTTGTATGACAGTCAACTACTTGGCAACGCTTTATTTATGGAGATTATACTATTCTGATCTCTCTCATTTCTTTTTCTAAAGGAACAGAATACGTAGCTGAAAGACAGTCATAGGCAAGGCCAGTGTAAGATACACATTGTCTAATAGGTTGCTATACATATGCTTCCTTGCTGCACCAGCCCAGCTAGGGCTCTCATTTTTGCATGTGCAAAAGGGCTTCCCAAATGTAAAATGAGAAAGATGCTTAATTCCTTTCATTTCTCTAGACAAACTCTCTTCTCCCTTGAGGGGCAGAAATGGCCATGTGACTGTCAAAACTGTTTAGACCAGTTGACAATAGTGCAAAATATTGCCAGGCTTGAAAGAGCTCATCTTGTTATTTCTCCTCTCAGTAAGCTTCCGAAAGTTTTAATTCCATCCCAAGTCTCACGAAGGTAAAGCATGAAAATCTCATCAGGGAGATATTAGATATAAATGCAGCTTTCAGGAAAACTTCCCTCTTCTCAAACTCCGAGTGTATAGATCTTAAAGAAGTCACAAACTAAACCAGAAACAATAAGAACATACGATTGAAAAATCTTTAATTTTTATTTTTTCAGACATCCTGTTCCTAGTTTACTAGAAAACACTTCTGTGTCTCACAAAAATTCACCTTAAAGATAACATTATTAACATTCATGTTTAACACTTCTCTTGATACCAATGGGCATCAGGTATTGCCTTTTTTTCTAGGTAAAACAGCTTTTCTAGTAGCTGAAAACAATCTTCTACACAGGAGAACCGGTTTTCACTTCACAACATTTACTGAAAATGTATATTTAAACTAGTACTGAATTTGATTTTCACTTTGCAGTGCCTTAATGAATTCCCTCCCCACTCCCACACATATAAGTGCATGTGTTGAAGCAAAACCAGAGAAAAACCTATCCTCATTCAGATGCTGGATCTTGAAAACTGAAATTCCCAAGAGGAAAGCTGGCAGCTGGAGAAATTTCAAGGGTGGTGTAGAACTTGTCTGGGAAAAGAGTTTGTCAGTGCCATAGAATTGTTCAGGCTGGAATGGACCTCAAAGATCATCCAGTTCCAACCCCCTGCCATAGGCAGGGACACCTCCCACTAGAACAGGTTGCTCAAGATCTCATCCAACCTGGCCTTGAACACCTCCAGGGAGAGAGCATCCACAACCTCCCTGCGCAGCCTGTTCCAGTGTCTCACCACCCTCACTGCAAAGAACCCTTTCCTAACACCTAGTTTGAATCTCCCCTCTTTCAGTTTAAATCCATTACCCCTCATCCTGTCATTACAAAACTTTGTAAATAGTTCCTCCCCAGCCTTCCTGTAGGCCCCCTTCTGATACTGGAAGGCCACTATAAGGTCTCCTTGAATCCTTCTCTTCTGCAGACTGAAGAACCTCAGCTCTTGTAGCCTGTCTTCATAGTAGAGGTGCTCCAGCCCTCTGATCATCTCTGTGGCCCTCCTCTGGACTCACTCCAACAGTTTGATGTCCTTCTTGTGTTGGGAGCTCCAGAACTGCACACAGTACTCCAGGTGTGGTTTAACAAGAGCAGAGTAAAGGGGTGGAATCCCCTCCCTTGCCCTGCTGGCCACACTTCTCTTGATGCAGCCCAGCACACAGTTGCTGTCTGGGCTGCACATGCACACTGTTGGCTCATGTTGAGCTTTTCCTCAATCCAGACCCCCAAGTCCTTTTACTCAGGGCAGCTCTCAGCCATTCACCACCAAGACTGTATCTGTGCTTGGAGCTGTGCAGGACCTTACACTTGGCCTTGCTGAATGTCATGAGGTTGGCCTGGGCCCACCTCTACAGCATGTCCAGGTCTCTCTGGATGGCATCCCTGCCCTCTAGCAGTCAACTGTACCACACAGCTTGGTGTCATCTGCAAACTTGCTGAGGGTGCACTTGATTCCTCTGTCCATATCACTGACAAAGATGTTAAACAGCACTGGTGCCATCACTGACCCTTGAGGGATGCCACTTATCACTGGTCTCCAAGTGGACATCGTGCCATCGACATTCAGATATAAAGGCCTTTCTATGTTCATATTTTGAGTTTAAGTAGTATATTTTAAAAGCAAATTCTTAAAATAGAATAGTATTTTTAATGTCTTTTTCCCCCCTGGTATTCTCTCATTGGTTTAAATGTGTAAGCTTATGTGTACCAAGCTGTTTTTTCAACACAGCTTGAGGAAAAAGCACTTCATCCCTGAAGGACACAACTTCAGAGGCTTCCAGCTGACTACTCGGAGCTGAGACATTCTCTTCATGCTATCTTTAACATAAATAACTGGTGGCTTATTACCTTTACTCTTGTGAGTGGTCTCAAGAGTTGGCTTCAGTTTCACCTTTTGAGGAGTGATTGAACATCAGGCCATCTTAGAGCTAGTACCAAGCAACTGACTTGTAGGAAAAATCCCTAAACTACATATCCAGGGCATCTCTGAAAAGGAAACAGGAACACAGGCAGATTCCCAATTAATCCATTAAGTCTTCCCAAGGGTGTGGAGAGTCATCACTGAGGACAGGAACACATGAAGTTGTTATTCAACTTTCTCATTTTACTTACTTTAAGAGTGCAAGAAACATATTGCCCTTGATAGGAATTTACTCTGAAGTGGATTTTTTTTGGCTTATAAATATTTTCCTTTCAGTGAAGGGCACTTTGCAAAACAACAGTTCTTGGTTTTCTTGGACTTTCTGGGCCTTTGTAGGTAGCAGTACAGCGCAATGTAAACTTGATACTTTAAAAAGAATCAAAACACTCTGACGTTCTCTTTGTTCTTTGTAATCATAGGAACAGAATGCTGAAGGTAGGTAGGAAGCAGTTTTCATAAACAATGTGCACACCACTTTAACGACATAAAAGGATCAAGGAAGAAGTCCCTAGCCCTGACACATTGTGTGTTAATGAATTAAGGGTTATTTTACAAGCATCTAGGATGTTGGGAACCTGTGTCAATTTGCCTTGGAAGACAAAACATTCTGAAATCATAATATTCAGCATTCTGTTCATTTAAAAAAAAAAAAAAAAAAAAGAAGAAGAAGAAGCTGTATAAGTTGTATATAACAAGATAAGACAGGTCCTCACAGAATCACAGTTTATGTCGGAAAGGACCTCCGTGGGTGTAAATCTGAACTTTTGCTCAAAACAAGGCCAAAGACAAAGTTTCTCAGGATTCCAGATGTGATGGTCGCAGGACCACAGGATCACAGGATCTTAGGAGTTCTAAAAGACCTCTGGAGATCACTGAGTCCAACTCCCCTGCCAGAGCAGGACCATAACCTAGTGCAGCTCACACATGAATGAAACCAGATGGATCTTGAAAGTCTCCAGATAAAGAGACTTCATAAAATCTCTAGGGAGCCTGTGCCAGTCTGTGACCCTCACAGTAAAGAAGTTCTTCCTCATGTTGAGGTGGAACTTCTTGGGCTGTAGTTTATACTCATTACCCTTTGTCCTATCACAGGGTGTAACTGAGAAGTGCCTGTCTCCTCCCCCTTGACACTCAGCCCTCATATATTTATAAACCTTGATTAGATCCCCTTCACCAGACCAAAAAGCCCCAGGTCACTCAGCCTCTCCTCATAGGGCACATGCTCCAGCCCCTTAATCATCTTTGTAGCTCCACATCGGACTCTTTCAAGTAGATCCCTGTCCTTCCTGAAGTGGGGACCCCAAAACTGAATGCAGCCCTTGTCCAGCTCTGAGGACTGAGATTTCACAAGCTCTCTAGGAAACTTGGTACTGTGTTTAAATGTTCTTATTTTGAAGATTTTCCAGTAGCAATTTTCCTGGCTGAACCCTGTGTCTGTTGCCTCAAGCTTCTTCTGTATACCTCTAAAGAGAGTCTAGATCTATATCCTCTGTAACCCCTTCAGGCATTGGAAAACAGCAAATAGATTCCTGGTCTGTGGCTAAACAAAAATAGACACAACTAGAGACAGAGTAATTGCATTTATAGAAATTACTTTTTCAAAAACAATGATGAGGTCCATATGTATCCTGTCTTTGTGGTTATACCTATGGCAAAAAGGCTTCTTGAGAAGAAAGGCAATGTTCAGTGCTTCAGTTATTTGATAGTCAAGCACCTTTCTATTCTGAAAGTCAGGCATCTTGCAAGCAGTAAATGATCTTAAACAAACTAATGGTGTTTCAGCTTTCAATAATATAGCCGTTCACTCTTTGCAAGAAATATTATCTCTAATATCTCACTTATACCCTTCCACTAAAGAGGAATTATTAAAAGGACATGCTTAAAGACGGACCTGGAAAAAAAAGTATAAGGCAAGTGTCATTTTCACAAGTACTTTTCAAATGATAATTTCATTCCTCTACAGATCATGAATCTTTATGTCTCATACAGATGAGAATACATGAGTATTTCACTGAAAGTTTAAAGGGATAATTAAGCACATTTAGTTTTTGTAACTTGAAAAAATGTGGATGAGCTGTCTACAGGAGCTTTCAATCCTGAATGGGAGGACAGGCTGGGTTAGAGCTGAACTGCGTGCCTAGAAGGAGCCAGATTGGAATAAAGTAATGGTATGAAGCTGCACTTGATCCTCCTCATTGTCATCTGTCTTGTATCTGAGGGCAGAGAGTTTAGCTCAGAGGTCTTGATCTGTCTGAATGACAATAGGCATTTAAAACAAATACTGAACATTGACCAACTTGGCTAGTGTTTACATTGCAGAAATGGTTATCATTATATTTAATGTTATACAGATATGCAGTACAATTATGCCAATAAATATGCTGCCCATCTCAAAGACCATAAGATTATCCATAAACAGAATTGTCCTGGGTCCATGTGTCCTGGAATCCTGTATACCCCTAGATTCCTCTCCTGCTGTGACTTCGGGCGAGAGGGAAAGCCGCCTGGTTCCCCCCACCCACGCCTGCCCTGCGGGCACGAAGGGGTTGAGCAAAGGGGTCCTGCCCGCACGAGGAGTGCCCCGTGCAGTGCCCGCGCTGGGATCGGGCTGGGATTGGCTCTGCGCTTTCGCGCCTAAGGAAATGGTAACTCTGCCCTTTGTCTAGGGAGGGTATAAATATTGGGGGCTTCCCACCACTGGGGGTTCCCGCCTTGGAGTTTGTCCCACTTGGAGTTGGTTATTGCCTGAACCTTAGTGCCTGCCTGAGACTCCTCCCCGCCCCTTGCCTGGTGCTCTGCTCCAAAAGGATTGCTTCACCCATTGACACCTTTTGTAAGAGCTGAATACCACTTAAAGACTCTCCGGCAGCTTCTGAAGGAGAATGAGAGGGACAGGCCTCGACGAAGTCAGCCTGATCGTGAGTTATTTTGGCTCAGCTCCGCTTTGTTGGTAAGAAAACCGCTATTAATTAATAGCTAAAGCCTTTTCCAACTTCTGACTTCCAGAATAGTCAGATTATCGATGGCATCCCTGTAGATAATTCTCAAGCAACTGAATCTGGTAATTAAACTAAATTAATCTTTGTATATATAGTTTTGGGGGTGGGTTTTTGGGAAAATAAAATAACTCTATTTTTGTATAAAAATTCCTGAGACTCGGCCACACATTAATTCCTGCCTCCACAACAGTATGCTATGTAGAAACCTGTATCTTACTGTCAGTGCCCAAGCGCTTTAGTACATGATGATCCTCCGGATAGACATGTTTTTACTCACCTTCACACAGTGGCCATGTTCCTTTATCTGCAGGAGTGTCACCAGTGCCAGCAGGATGTGCTGTACCTGATCCACTCATGCTGGAAGAAAGTAATTCAAGCATGAGGCAGTCCAGAGTCATCTGGCCTCTATCAAAACACACCTTCATTATCCACTGACCTTTATTTGCATTCTTGTGAACAAAAAACATTGCCTCTGCACCCGACAATGCAGCACTTCAGCCAAAACAGATGTGGTCTTTCCCCAGCTTTCCCAGCATCTATTTGGTAAGAAAGATTCAGACTGTTAGACCAACTCAGAAAGAAAGCATGGGTCCCCTTGCAAGAAGCAGATCCAGAAACAGTCTGTGTTACATGCAGGTTACTTCTCCTTGCATATAACTAGGAAAAGCAGGGTGGAATCCTGTAAGTCATCTCAAGAAGTAGTGTATTTACAAAACACCTAGAAAGCCTGTAAACTCATGGAAGATGAGACGTTGAAAGCATCCTCCATGTTTATTTTAAGATAAAACATTATATATACACACACACACACACATATATATGTATTGCAAAGGAGATGAAGGCATCAGATAAATTGGAATGTTTGGCCTGTGCTGGAAAGACTTTCCTCAAGGCTCAGTAATTGCTAGTCTGTAGTGCAAGAAGGGTTGCAATGAAACAGGTTGGTAAAATGGGAGAAACATTCATTCCCTACAAAGAAATTATACCCTTACATAAAACCAGGACACTCTTTCTGGAAGATTTGTGGGTTTTTATGTAGAAAGAAAGAACCAAATGTAGTTACTTGCAATGTGACCATGCGTGCAATTACAATTGTGATAATATGTGAAATGAGCCAAAACATTTGCTGGGCTGTTTTCTTTAGAAGGACCTAGAAAACACCATAATGATAACCCTGCCAATCTAGAAAAGGACAACTTCTTCTGTGACACATGAACATAACTTTGAAGATATTTTGGTTGTCCTGACAAGAGCAAAGAGATTTAGATTTTTGTGTTCTCTGTTCTAGATTAATACACAGCCTGGGATATAAAACTAATGATTTTATAATTTCTGAAATACACTATTAATCTTTGTTTTCCTGCCTTAGCTCTTTTATCTCCTAAATTAGTACTTTCCCAAAATACGAATCCTGGAAACATCCACAGTGGGAAGACAAACCACTTTCCCATACACCAGTTGTTGTAAAATATTTACACGTTTGCTTTCCATTGTCACTTTTCACTGACCCCTTAAGAGCAGACTCCAGTCCCCCACAGTTTTGCTGCCCACCACCTGAAAACTACTGCTCCAGACACTTTCACATTTGATAATGTGTTTCTCTGTCATTGTGGTTTTTTATGCAGCTGCCATTCAGAAGTAGGTCATGATGTGACAACAGCTCATGATCTAGAGAAAAGCAACAGTGTGGGTCATGCCTCACCGTGGCTGTGGGAGTACTGACCCATGAATTGTCTATTCAATTGCTACTTCAGTTTCTCAGGGCACACAGGCACACAGACACGCAAGCAGAGAGCACACTATATTTTTTAATCATGAACAAATATCTGCTTCCTGTTTACAGATTTACAAGCTAAGGAAGTCATCAGTGTTGAGTGGATTCCTCCAGAGCAAGGAAGAAAGGACTTCTACATGAGGACAGCAGGATTCAAGCCCTTCTTCTTCAATGAGGCCTTTAAGCTTCATCTGCAGTGACCTTTACAGCAGGTTTCCTGCAGACATCTGCCGGGTCAGGATTTTTCTTTGAAAATGCATGTTGGAACACACCACTTTTGCTGAGAGTGTTTACAGCTTGAGGGAAATGGAACTTGCCCCTTTAATGTAGAAGGCTTTTAAATGCCCCAGCAGTTCATTTTTCAATATTAACTTACCCAGTGTAATACACCACACTGTAACCTCAGGCCCAGGAGTTCAGCCATCTGCGGCCAAGACCCAGATTTACAAAGAGTAACAGGGTTCAAAAATGACATTGCTGTGTGTATTAAAACATTGCAAATCTCTTGGTTTAGGTGTTAGTTTTTTTCCCTGTATGATAGAGAAATTTAGTTCAAGCTTGGCCATTGTTAAGACAAACATGACAGAATGGCAAGCCCTTCTCCGCTGATTTTCAGCATGGTTAATTTCTATATCCATAAAGGACTTGCTATCCATATTCTTCCAGGACCGGCACTAGCCACATGGTTATGTCAAATGCTTAGGGGATAAGTGGATTGATTACTGTAAGCATCTTGCTTAATCTACTAAGTCATGCAGTTCCACCTGGTGGCAAAAATACGAAGATTTTATCTTTGTAGGCTTGTTAAAAAGATGAAAGATGCCAGATGGTACAAGTTATCCCAGCTTTGCTCATTGGAAAAGCAATAAACAGATAAAGAGAGACAAAGCTGAGGTTCTGATGACAAAAGTGGTTTGAAATAACCTACACAGTTTTCAGCAGTGGTTAAAAAAGTGTGCCAACAGCCATTCAAACTGTAGAAATATTAACTGTTATTGACATCTTTGAAATGTGATCCTGTCATCCTCCTCCATGTATAAAAAAGTGAGTTTGTATCTTCCAGCAACCCAATTCTACTGTGATTAATAGAATCTTAACCAGGAGTGTTAATGCCCTTACTTTCTGGAAAAAAAATGGTACTGGAATTGTATTTTTTTTTCTTTTAATCACCTGAATTCCATTAATCCATTTCCTACAGAGTTTGACTGAGACTTTAATACCAGAAATTGCTTATTTCTGTAGAACAAGCAACACAGTACTATTGATAATACACTGGTCAAGTTAATCAAATAAGAAGAAAATAACAGGTCGATCATTTTGTACCTTCAATCTTAAAGTTACAGATGTAAAGGCAAGAAAGAGACCACTTGAACAGAATAAGAACTTATTAAAAATAAAAGACAATACTGTTGCTAATTATAATTGCAAAGGTGAATAATCTTATGTTTTTACCTGTCTTCTATCAAAACTGTTAGGATTTACTTACAGGCTGAAATTGTCTAGCTTCAAATCTGAGCTGTAAGCTGGATTTTGCAGTGCCATTGTCTACTTACTTAAGACTCTGCCAGATGTATTTTCCTGAAATCTGGGAGCTCTGCTCAGTCACACAGTTAACAGGTCACTATGTTCCCATATTAGCGTCATCTTTCGCTTTACTGGGGCAGGATTCCTACTACACCCACTGCTGGAAGTGGGAGAGAACCTGATGACCTGATGACCAAAGACAATGAAAAGGCTCAGCTGCTGTATGGCTACTTTGTCTCAGTTTATGTAACTGGTTTATGACACCAGTTATACCTTGAGGATTCAGCCCCAAGAACTGAAAAACAGGGATGGAGAGCAGAAAGCAGCCATAAAAATGAGTCAGGGAATGCAATATCTTCCTTAGGAGAACAGACTGAGGCAGCTGGGCCTGTGGTAGTTTGGAGAGGAGACTAAGGGGTGACCACATTAATGTTTATAAATACGTCAAGGGTGAGTGCCAAGAGGAGGGAGCCAGGCTCTGCTCAGTGATGCCCAGTGACAGGACAAGGGGCAATGGGTGGAAGTTGAGGTCTAGGAAGTGACATGTAAACATGAAAAATATTTTTTTCACTGTGAGGGTGACAGAACACTGGAACAGGCTGCCCAAGGGGCTTGTGGAGTCTACCTCTCTGGAGATATTCTAAACCCATCTGGATGCATTCCTTTGTAATCTGATATAGATAATCTTGGTCTGGCAGGGCAGTTGGACCTCCAAGATCATCCAGTTCAACCCATCACCCATGCCTATGCAATCCACTAGACTCTTTCCTTGAGTGCCATGGTAGGGACTCCTGGGGCACTCTGAAGTCAGAGTTTCTTCCTCTGAAGTCTTACAAGACTGAGCTTTAAAGAGACTCACATGGCCAATAGAAGTTTATGTGCATAGTTGGTCCTTACTTGTAAATAGTCATGATGCAGAAACAGAGACAAAGGAAACAATAGAACACTAATACTTCCCACATTAGGGTTCTCACCACTCCTAAAGCCTCACTGTGTTATCACCACTACTTCTGCAGAACCCAGATATATTTCCTGTAGCTTCAAGTCCTGCTGGCTGGTGACAAGCAGTGGGGCAGCTCACCGGAGGCAGAGGGGTGGAGAGCTAATGAGGGCCCTCAGCTTGCTGCCCTGAGGCAAGACAGGGATGATGCACCAGGACAATCTGAGGAAATCAAGGGGAATTGGCACAAGAGGACAATAGGGCCGGCCCAGCTGAAGTGCCCCTATGCAAATGCATGAACTTTGGGCAACAAACAGGATGAATTAAGGGCCACTGTGCTGCTGGGATGCCATGACACAGTGGCTATTACTGAAACATGGTGGGATGATTCCCATGAGGAGGTGTTGGCCTCTATAGCAGTGACCAGCTAGAATCAGTGGAGCTCCACCTGTAAAGGGATGGTGAGCTGGTTGACAGGGTATGGGTTAAAACTAAAGGGAAGACAGGAGAGGGTGATGTTACTGTAGGGGTCTGCCGCCTGACCAGCAGAACCAAGCAGATGAGGCCCTTCACAGGTAAATAGAAGCAGCTTCCAGGTCACAAGCCCTGGTCTCTATGGGGCATTTCAACCACCCTGACATCTGCTGGAGGGACAACACAGCAAGGCATCAGCAATCCAGGGTGTTCCTGGATTGCACAGATGACAACTTCCTCCTCCAAATGGTGGAAGAACCAACAAGAAAAGGTGCTAGGCTGGACCTTGTTCTCGCCAATAGGGAAGGGCTGGTGACCAGTGTGAGGCTCAGGGACAGCCTTGGCTGCAGTGACCATGAAGCACTTGAATTTAAGATCCTCAGGGCAACCAGAAGGACTTATTCTAAGCTTATGACCTTTAGGCATGCAGACTTTGATCACTTCAGGGATCTGCTGGCCAAAGTATCATGGCATGAAGCTCTAGAGGGAAGAGGGACCCAGGACAGCTGGTCAGCACTCAAGGGTAACCTCCTTTGTGTCCAGAAGCAATGTATACCAACAAAGAGGAAAGCAGGGAAGAATGCTAGAAGGCCTGCCTGGATGAGCAAGGAGCTCCTGGACATGCTGTCACACAAAAAGAAACTCTACAAGGAGTGGAAGAAAGGACAGCTGGAATGGGGGGTACATAAGGAAGCTGCCCCAGCAGCTAGAGATCTGGTTAGAAAGACAAGGCACAGTTTGAATTGAATCTAGCCAGAGAGGTCAAAGAGAGGACCAATGATTTCTACAGGTACATGAATGGTAAAAAGAAGTCTAGGGAAGGTGTGGTCCTCCTCAGAAAGGAAACAGGTGAAATGGTCACAAGTGACATGGAAAAGGCTGAAGTTCTCAACGACTTCTTTACCTCAGTCTTCACTGCAAAGGCCTCCAGCCACACTCCTGGAGTCATGGAAGATAATGGCAAGGGCTGGAAGGAAGAAATTCCCATCACAAGTGAAGATCAGGTTCATGATCACCTGAAGAACCTGAAGGTGTTCAAGTTCATGGGACCCCATGGGATACAGGCTCAGGTACTGAGAGCACTGGCAGATGAGGTTGCTAAACCCCTCTTTATTCTATTCATAAAGTCATGGCAGTCTGGTGCAGTCCTCACTGACTGGAAAAGGGGAAACATAACTCCCATTTTCAAAAAGAATTGGAAGGACCAGGCCAGTCAGTCTCACCCCTGTGCCTGGTAAGATAATGGAGCAGATCCTCCTGGAGGCACTACTGAGAGAGTAGAATAGTGAAGAGGTGATTGGCTACAATCAGCATGGCTTCACCAAGGGCAAATCCTGCCTGACAAACCTGGTGGCCTTCTATGAACCGGTCACAACATTCATAGATGAGGGATGAGCAACTGATGTCATTTACCTGGACCTGAGCAAAGGTTTTGACACTGTCCTGCACCACATCCTGGTCTCCAAGCTGGTGACACATGGGTTTGCTGGGTGGAACACAAGATGGATAAAGAAATGGCTTGATGGCTGCACCCAAAGAGTGGCTGCCAATGGGTCCATGTCCAAGTGGAGGCCAATGACAAGCAGAGTCCCTCAGGGATCAGTCCTGGGACCAGTCTGTTCAACACCTTTGTCAGTGACATGGACAGAGGCACTGAGTGCACCCTCAGCAAGTTTGCTGATGACACCAAGCTGTGTGGTGCAGCAGACATGCTAGAGGGTTGGTATGCCGTCCACAGGGACATGGACAGGCTGGAGAGGTGGGCACAAGCCAACCTCATGAGGTTCAACAAGACCAAGTGCAAGGTCCTGCATCTGTGGGGCGTGTGTGTGTGTGTGCAATCCCAAGCACAAATCCAGGCTGGGCAGTGACTGGCTGGAGAGCAGCCCTGGGGAGAGGGACCTGGGGGTGCTGGTGGATGAGAAGCTCAATATGAGCCAGCAGTGTGCACTTGCAGCCCAGAAAGCAAATCAGATCCTAGGCTGCATCAGGAAAAGTGTGGCCAAAAGGTCAAGGGAGGTGATTCTCCCCCTCTACTCCGCTCTGGTGAGACCCCACCTGGAGTACTGCATCCAGTTCTGGAACCCCCATTACAAGAAGGATGTGGAGATGCTGGAGCATGTCCAGAGAAGAGCCACGAGGATGATCAGAGGGCTGGAGGACCTCTCCTGTAAGGACAAACTGAAAGTGCTGGGGCTGTTCAGTCTGGAGAAGAGGAGGCTCCAAGGTGACCTTATTGTGGCCTTTCAGTATTTGAAAGAAGCCTACAAAAAAAACTGGGGAGGAACTTTTTAGGCTATCAGGTGGTGACAAGACTAAGGGGAATGGAGCAGAGCAGGAGGTGGGGAGATTCAAACTGGACATGAGGAGGAAGTTGTTCACCACAAGAGTGGTGAGAGCCTGGAATGGGTTGCCCAGGAAGGTGGTTGAGGCCCCATCTCTGAAGGTGTTTAAGGCCAGGCTGGATGAGTCTGTGGTCAGCCTAATCTAGGGTACAGTGTCCTTGCCCATGGCAGGGGGGTTGGAACTAGATGATCTTTGTGGTCCCTTCCAACCCTGACTGATTCTATGATTCTATGATTCTTAGTTTTTCCTCTGAACAACTATGGAACTAACATTAGTGTATCCTTAGTAAAAAGTTTATTTTCTTATTGGTTAATCTCATTTTGGATTTTTTAAAGGCTTTATAACAAATAGGGTTTTTTTTACACATTATTGTTTATTTTTTAAGCCCTAACTCTCAGAGATATAGCAGAAAATTAGTTTATCTGATTGCCTACTTCCTAGTCGTTCAGTTTCCAGTCTGATTCCAGCCACTTAACATTTTGCATTTTTCCCAAGACTTGATTCTAGTGTCAAAATTGGACTCCATCAGCAAGCATTAATAATTCTGGACTTTCATATCATCAGAAAAAATCCATTGGGCTTACAAAAACAGACTCTTGGTAATGACATTTCTTTGTATAAATCACATCACTTCTTAAACTTCTCTTTGACAAGCAGAATAGATTGTGATCCTTGCCATCAACATTATAAATCATAGTGCATTTCTACCAAGTCTTAAGCCATTATCAAGGTTTTCCACTGTCAATAAGGTAACATTTCATCAGTGAACATAGCAGTGATCATATAAAAAAAGAATTAATTTCATTTCAGAGAGTACTTTGATATAATGAAGAGTGTCAGGACAAGGACAACATCTGCCATCAGGCTGCTACTTCCAATGGGATGCCATAAGCACAATGTCATTCAGATACATTCCCAATTGCATCCTTTCTCTCTCTTTTTCCTTTTTTCCCTGAAGCTTGCTCAACAAAGATTTAAAAAAAAAAAAAGTGCTAATCCAATCAAAAGATTATGTAATACCAAACTATGTCTTGTAGAAGTGACCAGGAGTTTCTGAATAATAAGGCCATCTCTTTGGAAGTGCTCCCTCTTCCTCAGCTGAACAAAAATCAAGTACTCTGTACCTTAAGCCATAACTATCATATCCTGACAAATCTTGTTAACTGCTCAACAATGTAAATCATCTTCACTCTTTTTTTCCACCTCTTCTGCATTCCCCTCACACTTGCAGAGGTTGTTTTCCCCTGGCTGTGATTCCTCCTCTGCTTCCATTCTTAGAAATCCTCAAAAAAGGTGCTCAGGATTAAATATTAGAGAGGGGAGGGGGAAGACTATCACTCCAACAAGAAGACTGCGAAGATTAAAATGTAATGTAATGGAACAAGTATTTTAGAAATATGCCCTTACAGCCATTTAACTATAAGCAGACCATTTCATAACTATTATTACACTGGATTCATGCCAGTAATTGAAAATCTCATGGAACATGCAACTTTTACAACGAGTCTTTTCCCCCACTGCGTCTAGCAACCAGAGACAACAGTCACCTCCACTGGTGTTGAACCTTTGGCCCCTGTCTGAGATTTAGGACATTAAACTACCTCCACATGACAGGACTCGGAATGCTGAAAATCAATCTAACTTTTGATTCTGAAGTTTTGTTTCCTTTCAAGAGTCATATTTCAAAAGTTTGCAGCTGAACTCCTTCCTCATATAGCTTCAATCTGGGATCATTTAAAGGTAATTTAAACACTATGAGAAGATTGTAACATGAGCTTTTTCTCTGCATTCATCTATTTTTCATCAGGAAAGAAGTATGAGAATGAAAACCTTCTAGAAGGTATCAATCACTAATATTACAGGCATTAACTGAAGAAAGACTGAAGATTGTCTGATTGCTCTTTATTGGCACAAGTCATTTGCTATACAACTCACTAGTTCATTTTCAAGCTTTCCCCTCCCTGACATACTGATTGTAGTTTCTGGCAGACTGGTGGTATAACGAGTGATAAATACGGACATCATTGGCTACTCATCACAAATGCTTCAGGGTAAAGAATACTACCTTTTTTATTTTTGTTTATTCAGTCATTCTTGCACTGAAATCTCTTTGCATTGGAAAGAGATTATATGCTAACATTTAAGTGCTCTTAATACTTTTGTTCCCAGTGGCCATGAAAGAGTTGCGTGTATCTCTATGCCCATTAATTCTATGTAATTGTTTCACTAAAATGAGGCTTACTGTCCATTTAGAAGATCTTTTCAGTAAGATTAAAAGCAACATAATAAGTAATGTATAAACATTTGGATAGTTTGTTGTTTACTAAGCAGAATACAAAGCATTTGCTTTTTGCCAGGGTCCTTCTTTACACTATTCAACCTTAATGCATGTCCCGAGGGCTAATATTATCCAAACAATCATTTATTTCAGAAGAAATCTGATTATTACTGAGTTATTTCATTGGTTAAGGAAAGATCTCTGCTTTCTTTATCCCAGCTGGGTTGGGGTTGAGGTAATTGCCTCAGGCTGGAGGCAGGAGAATGAAAAGCAGATGAAGCATGTTGAAGATTAACCACACAAAGAAACTGCCTAAACAAAGAAAAGACTATAACTGGAGAAGAAAAAGTCTCTCAGCATAGACGAGCATATCAGAAAAAAACTGTGTGTAGCTGCTCACTATTCTGTCTTTTCACAAAAAGAGGAAGAAATTACTCAGCAGTTTCTGTGGACTGATCTGCGTTTATGCAGGCAAAGTGGATTTGCAGACAATTTCTGAGAAGAAAGAAAATGTTACAGCCCATGAATGACATTGGTAGTTTACCTAAATGTTAATTTGAAGAAAATTGTTTAAAGGTGAAGCTCTCCATTTTGGTCCGTGGGCAGTAGAGAGGTCTATAATTATATTAGAGACTCAAATCTGCAGAAATCTCTTCAGCTATGTTATGCTTATATTTCACACTACCACATATGTGCCAAATGCACTAATGACTTTTGTCTCCCATACTTCATATGAGATTCATATCATCTGAATAAGGAATCAGGTTTTAAAAGTTTGAACATTGGCACTGCTCATCCTGGCTTCCTTTGTAGTCAGATGAGAAGAACAAGGAGTGGTTTACATGACTTGTCTAAGCTGTGTGTCTTGAACAGAGATGAACTACCCTCTGGTCATGCTCACTGCATTCCACTGACTGTAAAAGAACATTATGGTAAATAGCGTAGGCTTCAAAGTCTGACCCTGAAGCACCTAGCTGAGGAGAGAAGATATTCTGGTATAGAAGCAGGAAATTGACTTTCTGCTGGGAAAAAAAGTGTTTCTCCTAGACATTTCCGTAAGACTGGTGGTATCATTGCAACTGTATACTTCCAGGTGGCAATTTTAATATTAATAATTACAGCAGTTTTTTTAATTACTATTTTCCCCTGGAAAATCCCTACTGCATTGCCTGACGCTTACTGCCAGTTAACTACCATTTTCCCTTACACCAAGTCAAACTGAAACCAGGGTCAGCATTGGTGGCATCTAGGAAAAGCCTCTAGCGCTAAGTGTCCATCAGCAGACCCAAGAAGATTTTGTTGGAAATCCTCTTGGTGGAGACAAAGCTTTGGAAGGTTTGGAACTTTTGGAAGTGCATTTCCCCCATTCTCTGATAAAGGACACCAAATGCCAGAGACATGTAGCCATGTTCTTTAAATCTTATGGGTCCAACTCTCCCCTTTCAATCACTCACCACAGAACAGATCTTTATTTTGAAAATCTTTACTTACTCCACATTAAAAGCTTAGGTTCAGTTAGTTTAAATAAAAAAATATTCCTGACTTTACATAGCTTCTATCTGAAAAACTCAATAGCTCATACAGCAAAACTGCATTCTTGGAAATACAAGGCTGGTTTGTTTAGATTACTTCCTTTGCTGTTTTCATTCTTAAATAAATGTGAGTTACAGAGAAATATGAGTAGGAGTGCTGTATTAACACTTCATATACTTTGGTCCCTCTTTCTTTTCCTTCTTTATTCCCCAGCTACAACTATGACAGATAAGGCAGAATTTTTGAAGCTAGGCTTGAAATTGCATAGAGTTTTGTTACTTCTAATTGATAATGAAAATAGGAAATCTCTGTCATACCTATGTGAAGACTAAAAAATATGAGCACAATAGTAGTCCTACTGGAGCCCTGTAAAAGCCACATGAGCCTGTCTTTGGACTGTAACTATCTCTGTATCAGGCCATCATTAAGCATTTGTCCAGACTTGTGATACAGACCTTTGATTTGTGACTACTTCTGTTTCAACAACTTCTGTGATGTAACTGGGCTGTCTTTCCTTACTCTTTAGCGTTGGGACAAAAGGAGAAAGGATTTAAGCTATCTAACTGAGCTATCATTTGAATGCCACATTAGAAAGAACAACTTTTACAAGTTTTGCCACAGAAGAGGCACATATCAAATTCATATAATCTCAGGATTTTCAGTAATCCTTATGATACTGTGTTCTACTGAGACAGTGAGTAATTTGAGATGAGCTCTGGTCTATCCAGAGCAAATGACATAGCTCTTCATAAAAACAGGATCGAAAGTGCATACCTGGATTCCCCTGCAGACAGGCTGATTGGATACTGTTACAGTAATGAATAGCTGGTCAGTAAAATACTTCCTGCACTCAGGGCTTTTATTGGTATAAATTTTCTTTGAGCTTGTTTAAAACTGTGATTGCAAGCTTCTGTGGACAGTCCTTTAAAATAAGGTTTACCATCTTCATATAAAAGTTGCATTACCTCAATAATCTCTTTTTGTGTTGTGGGTAATTCTGTCAAATAATCTAACAGCTTTCTCCTCTTTTTGTGCTGAAGACACATCCCTAATTTCTGTACAGGAAAAGACTAACACAAAACCTCTGAAGCCAGCTGTCTTTTTATTAGATTAGTGCATTAGACTGCTTCAGTGAGTTTTCCAGAGTGCGAAGACCTCATACACTTGAGCAAATGAATGAAATCATAAGCCTTGCCATCTAGTACAAACACACGTTTTTATAATTTCTAAATATTTGTTTTGACTCTTAAGCAACAGCAAAGCTTTACTCAGCACATAGCCACTATTAGTAGTGTTGTGGGGAACTCCAAATCCCTTCTTTCCCCACCCTCCGTTTCCAGAGGTTCAAATGGAGAAAGAAGAAGGCGCAAAACCATTTCTGCCCCCACCTTGCGAGCTTGAAGGGGGAACAGCAAAAGGTGCCCTTTCCACATGTGTGCTGACTCATGGGAAAGCCTGTGCTGGAACCGGATGGTGAGTGGCGAAATCCTTTGCACCCAGTATATATATGGCAAGTGGACACTTTTGTCTGTGAAAAATCATAAATAGGGGAAAAAAAACATATGGGGTTCCTGCTTTTGCATGGCCTGCTTTTGCACCATTCTGTGCAGTTCTGCTCTAGTCCAGCTCTTCCACAGTTTGTGCTACTCCCCCAGTAGTCTGCAAGTTTGGCAAGTCCTTAGGTCCGTTCAGGAGAGAGCTGCCAGAGACCTGGCTTCTCTCAGAACATCCTGACTTTCTGCCCACTACCCTGAGCTAGGAAATATGGCAGCATTTGGGCTTTTTCCCCGGGCTGCTAAGGCAATGCCACTCCATAATCTTTGCCTCATGGAAGCTGTGTCTACCGACAGTTTGACTTTGGGTTTTTATTCTCATTGGACTTTGCAGCATGGATCCACAACTGGAATACAGCTTGCAGTTTCAGAGGCTGCCACAGAGAAATTCAGCAGGGATCATCACTAAATTTCTACTTCACCTCCACAAGTAAAATCTGCAGTTCCCTAGGTTCTCTGCACAGCCTGATTTACAAGTGGGTTATAGCTGTCTTGTAGCTTAGCCTTTTCCATTTTCCATAAGCATCCTTGTGAAGATTTCCTGAATGAATTAGAACCTGTAAATAAACCTTAACTAATTCTGTTCCTAGTTGGGGGGTGGGGCTTTTGGGGGAAAACAAAGTACTTCTGTTTTTATAATTTCTGCCTCAGCCAATCAATTGCCAGCCAAACCAGCAGTAGCAGGCCAGCCTTCAACTTATCTGTTGGTGATTCTTGTGCTGCTTTGGAGTACTAGTGCTCATTTGCTAGTTTAGTGAGTATCCTAAGTGTTAATATTAAATGATAGTACTAAACACTCAAAATTTCACTTTCATTTTCAAAGATGTTCTCTACCCATTGGCATGCCTTTCCAGTCTCACGATGATCTTAATTTCCTTTTTCTGTTTCAAATCATGCTAGATTGTAAATCTTTCTTTTGGCAGGGGCAAAAATCTTGTGCATCTGGGGAATATCACATAAATACTAAAGTGCATTTGATTTATAATACCTGAAATATAAGATCTAGGTGCCTGAAATGCTTCTGTTGTTAAGTCACTCACACAAAAATATGCAGCTCTCCAGAGTTTTGTCTGTATCTCACTGGTATCTACAAGTTGTAGAAGACCTCATCCTGTGGCCTATTTTTTTCTATTTCTCCATGGTTACAAGGCTTCTCTTTCATGCCACAGTGATATTTTTTAAAAGTAAAATCAGATTCTGTTATGTATTTGTTTTCCATTTACCTTTATCACTATTTGAGATTAACCATCAAAGATGACATGGTTTTGATTTTCTTTGAGGACACATAATACTTATTGTAATGCTACTTTGCCAGGGGCATTCAAAGTACCCTAGCAGATGAGTGCATGCATGCTTCTGACTCCTGAATATGAAGAGAGTAGTTTGAACAGCTATAGCCAGCTCTATTGTGTTCACTGCAAACTCTGTGAAGTTCCTTTCCACTACATGTCACCTCCACTTTACGTTGTCTCAGATTTTAACAAAGACAGCTCTTTTCAAAATTCTTGCTCAGTCAGAAGCACTCAGACTGACCAATGCATAATTTCAAAGTATGATTATTTTTTTCTGTGAGTATGAGATAATTCTCATGGGCATGTTTAAACATGCTTTAGACATTCGGTTATGTTACTGTACACTACTATGTATGTCCTACTCATATTTCTCTGTAACTCACATTTGTTTAAGAATGAAAACAGCAAAGGAAGTAATCTCATTTGTCTACATGGAAATAAGGCTATGAACTAGGCAAATCTGCCACATGAAAAAGACACAAATGAGAAGTGTGTAGTGCTTTACCCACAGGAAAAAAAAAAAAAAATAGAGATATTCAGCTTTGTACCATTGTAAACTTTAATTTCAGATCATCACTCTTTCCAAGGACCAGGAGCACCTGGTTGAACAGAGAAGCTGGCATAACTGTTCTGCAATAACTCCCCCATGTGGGCATTCCATTTTACTCTGAATTCATTACTTCATTTTCAAACAGGAAAGCTGTTTCGAATGTTAGTCATTCTTTCAAGTATGGTGGCTGCACATGCAATTTTTTTTTTTTTTCTGACACGTTTATCATATATGGAGATCTTTATCTTGGTTACTTTCCCTGTGTCAAGAAAATCCAGAGCATGCCATCTACACTAATCTGAAACTTAACGTGGACAGACTATGCTGATTCCCTATCAGTTCAGAATGATGGTTCCAGCTGAGTGAGAATGAGCTGAATTTCCTTTACTGATAAAAGAGTCTAAATAGCAATCTTTTTCTCTGATTAAGCTGGCTGAGCCTGACTTTTGAAAGCTTATGTCGACCAGCCAAGCTTCACCTGTTTGTTTAGTAAAGTCAGACAAAACCTGTTTACCATCAACAGTACTAAGCACGTCTAATCGATCTAGTTTTTGACGTACTGGTTGAAGCTGACAGCTATCCCTTGCTAGTGCTGTCAGTATTGCTCATATGCATGGAGATGAGTTGGTACTGCAAACTATTTGAAGAGCAAACATGACTTGGAAGTCAGTACAGCTCTGAAACTTCATACTGAAATCTTAACATAATTAACAGTTTCTAAGCAGCTCAATCACACTAATTCTGATTGCTTCACTGATTTTTACCTGGGGATTTTACCTGGGGATTTTACCAGGGAGGTGGTGGAGTCGCTGTGCCTGGAGATGTTGAAGCAAAGCCTGGATGAGGTATTTAGTGCTATGGTCTAGATGGCTGGATAGGACTGGGTGCTAAGTTGGACTGGATGATCTTGGAGGTCTCTTCCAACCTGGTTGATTCTATGATTCTATGATTCTATGATTAAAATGGTCTTCTAATTATCTGAAGGGCTTTGTGAAAGTAAATGCTGATTTTTGTCTTCACTTTAGCAAGACTAAAATATATCTCTCACTGACATATTACCAAATTGTGAAAGACTATGCCATGTTTCTGGTGCTAGTAGGTTGTATCACAAAAGGATCTCACACAAGCTTTCATCTGGGAACTAAATGTAAGCTGGCATGAAGAGAAAACAAAGTCCTCCATTTTGCTTCTGTCTTTGAGCCAGTTGATTGAACAACAGAGGTAGATTGGAGAGAGGTCGTTTTCAGGCTGAGTAAACATAGCAATTTTTCACCCAGAAGTCTCCCCAGTGACAGCTGTTTGGCCTGTATGGAACTTGTCCTTTGTCTAGTCAAGAAGAAAATTGTGAAATAGCTCTTCTTGAATGTGTTCTTTCTCCTAAAAGATTTTTGTTTTCTCTCATTACACACACTAATTCCTTAAATCTCCCCTTTAACATGCCTGTATCAGCTTTAGACATGTACAGCTTTTGAGCCAACATTTGTATGTACATATTTGTACATACATATGCATTGCTCTCTATCAGTGTATAATATACCTTACAAAATTTTGTTAGTATAACTTTCCTAGGTGGATAGCTTCTCTTAAATAAAATTGACTCTTTCATAGGAACTTGTTGAAGTGAACAGAAATATTGAAAATGAGACTTTTAAAAATGTTTAAAGTTTTATAAGTTCGGCAAATCCATGATAAATAATTTTCCACACTCTTTAGAGTAACTATTATAGTGCATTTACACTTATATCAACACTTAAACTGTCTTATAGGCTCACAAAAATATTGCAGTTCTGCCCCCATCCAGAAGAGTCCTGGGTATGGGACGTTTGGATTCTCAGGCACAGAATAAAGGCACAAATGTTGTCAAATGCATAGGCTAGTTTTATTGCACACACAAGAGGACAGGGAGGGATGAGTAGCAGGAAAGAGAAAGAGAGACAGGGGAGGAAAGAGAAAGAGAAGAAATAAATACCCCCATGCAGCAAGAAGAAAAGGTCACTCCGGAGTCACTCAGCATCCCCAAAGTCCATTTGAAGAGAGTGGACGGGGAGTGCTCCATCTGCAGGTCGGAGCTTCTCTTCCTTTCCCTGGCTGCCTCACTGAAAATGCACGTTTTTCTGAGGATCACTTAGCATTTTCCAGGAATGATTGGCTTAGCCAGGCCCAATGTCCAGTTGTGTTAGGCATGCTCGTGTGGTAGGGGGTTTCCAGAGTTGAGACCCCCTCTTGTCCGGCTGGTTTCTCCAAAATGATTGCTGCTGTTGATAAACCAGGAGCTGCTAGGCTAAGGTTGGGTCAGAATCAGCATCACCTGTCAGTCACAACAGGAAGCCTTCACCTCCTATGTGTGTTAGTTGGCAGGTGTGGTGGTCTTTCAGTCCATGCAAGCTGAGCAGACAGGCAGGTGCACAAACTCACTCTGCATTCTCCAGCTGTTTTTTGTTGTTGTTGTTGTTCATTTGATGCATACTGGGGAGATCATGAGGGTCTGAACTCATACAAGAGGGGATTTTCAGGACAGTGAGTACAAACAGTATTCTCACTTAGCACTTCTCAGAAACTTAGCTCAAAACAATTTTTTTCTGAGATGTTGGGACATGTTGTTTATCTCAGTCTCTGACAAGTTCCCATTACAGGCACTAAGTGTTTGGAATACCTGACTGAATGCTAGGGCCATCCCACCCTTGCTCCAGTGTTCAGTAATGTGAAGAGATCTCACTAATGTAACATAATCCAGTGAAAATAAGATGAACAAATTCTTCATTTCCTAGCCAGCAGTTGAATACAACAGCTCTCCTTTCATCTGAGGTGAATGTGTCACTGGCTGAAAGAAACACTGACATTTAGGGCTGTTTCTTAATGTAAACTTCAGCAGTATTACTGTTTATCGACTGCTGCCTGAAGTGCTGGGTAAACCTGAATAAAACATGGAAGTCCACATGCTAAGAAGGTAACCCCTGAGTTTATACTTAAGGTTGTAGTCAGTGTCACACAATCAGGTGATGTAAATAGCATCCTTTGGCGTCTTTTAGTTCCCCCTTTAGGTAACCAAGTGTCACATATACCTGTACTCACTGAGGTAGCCTTCCAGCGCTGGTGGGAAATCTACTGTGCTACTACGTTCTGTACTTGGAAGAGAAAGATCTAATTGCATCCAAAATAGATCTGAGTGTTCTAGGTATTAGTTCATATGATTTCCCCTGCTCATCTGCAAAGTACTGAACACCAGTTAGTCACACTTTCTCACTTCCACACAGATGTTATACCTGTAGTCAGAGACAACAACTCAGTCTGGAAAAACATAGAAGAATTAAAGATTTTATTAAACCAGGTTCTGCTAAGTATCAGCTCTGTCATCTACTAAGTATTTCGCTTTGCCCCAGTAAATTTCTTTGTATTTTTGACAATTCTGCATTTTTTCTTTAAGTTCTGTTCTAAATACAGAATTACTGTCATTGTACCTTAGATGAGGATAAAAAAAAAATGATCACCAGATATTCCCATATTATGAACCAGATTAGATACCCTGTTGCAAACGCATCTGAGAAGTGCCTTGGAAGACCTGCATGTGGACAAGCTGATGATTTTTTTTTCCTTTTAATACATTAAGTCTTAATATTCTAGGCCTGAAAGTCAAGTACTGTTGGCTCTTTCAGTGGTGTATCTAAGCATTAAAAAAGACACTCCATAAGTCTTCCTGAATGCAATGACATCAGCCAAACCCAGTCACATACTTATTCCGTGGCAGTGGATTACCTTCCTGGTGTTGACAAGTCACAGATGTCTTTTTTTGTTCTGTTTGTTTGTGTATAGGGTTAACACTCCTGGGGGAGTGACCCTGAACCTGACCCTAGGGGTCTTGGCCCCTCCTCAGGGGTGGGCCACACTCCAGGTGATGGTTAGCCCACTCCCCCCCACTTCCTGCGGTATAAAAGACAGGAGTTCTCCTGTCTCTTCCTCTTTTCGCCCTCTTGCTCCCTACCTGCGTTCACGAACACACACACACACACTGATACTGCATACCAGCCACGAGGCAGAGACACCATCACACTACTCGGGTTGTATCCATCCCTGTTTTGTATTTTGCTGTTTTCCCTTCCTTATCCTTTGTAAACTCCCCTACCTCCAATCCCTTTTTTTCTAAGTTATTGTTAAACTTTTCCCTTTTTAACTTCCAAATCGAGTGAGATTGATTTATTGGGGTGTCCCTACCTTTTATCTCTCTCCCTGTCTTTTGGGGAAAAGGAGGGGGAGGAGGGGAGGACACTCTATAAACTCTATAAATTCTATAAATTGTCATTGGGTCTACCAAATTTATAAGAGTCTCTGGGAACTTGCATTTGAACCCAAGACAGTTTGTTTGCTTTTTTTTTTTTTTTAAAGTCTCCCAGAAAATAGTGTTGTAACAAAACTATCTGTGATAATACTGTTCTCACATTCTTTCTTACTTTATTTTTTTACATTTCTTCAGCTCTCGTCATATAAATCAGAACTGTAATGACTATCATTACTTGTTTATTTACAGTTGATATATACTTACATACACACAGTATACATCAATTTCAAGTGAAAAATCAGGACTTCACAAATAGCAGATTGTCCATTGCTTGACAATGAATTGAAATGTTGTGCTAGTTTGAAGCTAGCTAGAATGTTTTGGTGAGAAGAACTAGATCATAGGCTGTGAAAGGAAAACAATGGTGATGTCTGCTTCCCTCAGAGTCTTGCTGAAGAAGAAACAAAAACATTAGGTAACACTCTCACCGTTTTTTCTCACTTTCTGTCTGGGCTTCTGACTGAGCTACATCTCTCTAACACACCTTCCACTCACCTTTGCTTCTTAATCTCTTGGCTGAACCTCTATTCTTCCTTAGGACTGGGGTAAGGTTGAGAGGGGCAGGGGGAAGGTGAAGGGGTGGTTGAGAGCCCCTCCTGGGGACTCAGGTTTCTGGGAGGGGAGTTGTGTTTCTGTATTACCTTTTACCTTGTATATTTCTGTATATAACTGTATATACTGTAAATATCTGCTTGTATATTGTGCTAGCTGTAAATAAATAGCTTCATTTATATTCCCAGAGCCGGCTGAGTCTAGTCTGGGTAACTTCTAAAGTGTGGGAGGGTGGGGAACACCCAAACCACCACAAATGTCTAATAAAGCCTGCAGATTTTATAATGATGTCAAGTTGGTGAATCATATTTTAGGTCACAAATAATAGCAGCAATTTTCATGAAAATGATACCAAAATCAATCATGGCAAATCTATCTGTGCTGTAACTTCCAGATAGATTTATAACACAGTGAATATATAAATGCCTTAATTTCTTTAAAATGACCCAATTAATTACTTTAAAAGGAACTGATCGTGTTCTCTGATTATAGTACACTTTATTTCTGTCCTTTCCAAACTAAAACGTCCCTGGTGGCTTATGGTTTAACCCCAAATAAATAAATCAAATGCCTTGGCATCACCGTAGTAATCTGTCTGGAAGAATTCTAGCTGTCACTAAAATGACAATATACAGTAGTCATCGCTTCAAAATACTGTCATACCAGGACAAGAACAGAGCTTCTCATTTAATTTCAGACATCACCAGCTGGGTGACAGTCTTGACTTCCGTGGTCAATAGAGAACGACAAGTGCCTCCAGAGAACAATTATCTGCTCACCCTAGACATGTATTTTTTGATAAGCTTAGCTGTGTTTCGAGGATCTCTTCTGTTTTCCATCACTACAGTGGAAAAGTTTGACATCCAGCTTTGAGATCACTCATGCTCATATGAAAAACACCAACCTGTCCTGGTCGGGAGCAGGAAAGAGGCTTCAGGTTCTTTTTAAAATACTCCTGTGTGTGAAATTAAGGCATAAAGGAGGCCAAATACCAAAAGTGAGGCTATTTATGAAAGGGTAAAGTAAATGAAACAGGAGGGGAGGAAAAATGGAGGAAGAGAGAGCATCTTCGGCTGGAGGAGAGGAGGGAGGTTCCAGAGCTTACCTTACCGGTTTGCGCTGTCCTCAGTCCGAGAAGGTAGGGTGCTGCCAAGTCCTGTGGCGTTTCTGGCGTGTGGTGTTTTCAGCAGAGTTCTTCGCTGAGCAGGCATCTCTTGGAGCCTTTTTATGCGGTTTTTTAATTGCAGCTTCCTCTTGGCCCCTCACCCTTAGCTCCAGGGACACTTGTGTCTGCAGGGGTCCAGTGCCAGGGTGAGCCTCTGTCCCGGTCTCGTCCGTCTGTGCCGTCGTGTCGTGGTCGTCGTTCTTTCCCCCCCACCCGCCTCCGTCTCTCACCTGTTCGCACACCATTACACGGCCCTGGGCTTTTCAGGCAGGCAGGTGCTCCGCTGCACATTCCAGCGGTCTTCCACCAGCTCCCGCTTCTGGGGCAGCTGCGGTCTTGATGGGTAGAGAGGATCTTTGTTTCGTACTCCAAGGAGGTCTGCCCGCCATGCCGGTGGCTGCTGCTGTCTCAGTGACGAGGTCTTATCTTCTATTGAGACATATCTTAGTTCTTGATACAATCACAAGGTGACCTGTATCCCGGGTTCGATTCCCTCACACCCAGAGCACATGATTTGTTTACAGGAGTTTGTATTGTTTTACAAAATGGTTTGAAAGCAATTTAAAAAACCCAATTTTAATTGCTTGCAAGTGCTTGTAGTTCATAGTAACACTCTCTGTCACCTTTCTGAAATACCTTTCAGAAGGAGTAGTTTTTTGTTTGGTTGGTTTTGCACCTTCCTTAACTTTTCCTCTAACTGCTCTATTGGCTTAGTGGGAAAAGTCTTTAGCTGTTGTAGCATGACCATGGATTCTCTAGTGTCAGGGCTGTGTTGTAAGGACATTTTTTCTTACGCTAAGAACGGTAGCATAGACTACACAATATGCAAAACTGTTTTGCCTCTCCTTATCAAAGATGCCACAGGATGTTTGAAACATTATTTCAGCTGTTGGAATCCTTGGATTCCTAGAATCTTTGCTTTCAGCTTTCTCTTCTTCTGAAGTAGAAATCTGAGTTTTGTTAAACTCATCAAGACCTGGACAGGCTGGAGAGCTGGGCACAGAGGAACCAAATGAGGTTCAACAAGTACAAGTGCAGAGTGCTGCATCTGGGGAGGAATAACAAACTGCACCAGTAGAGGCTGGGAGGTGATCTGCTGGAAAGCAGCCCTGTGGAGAAGGACCTGGGGTCCTGGTGGATAAGAAGTTACCCATGGCACAGCAATGTGTCCTTGTGGCCAAAAAGGCCAATGGGATCCTGGGATGCATTAGGAAGAGTGTGTCCAGCAGATCAAGGGAGATTCTCCTCCCCCTCTACTCTGCCCTGGTGAGACTTCATCTTGAATACTGTGTTCAGTTTTGGGCTCCCCAGTTTAAGAGGGACAGGGATCTGTGGAGAGGATCCAGAGGAGAGCTACAAGGATGACTAGGGGAGTGGAGGGCATGGCTTATGAGGAGAGGCTGAGGGACCTGGGGCTTTTTAGTCTGGAGAAGAGAAGACTTAGAGGGGATTTGATAAATGTTTATAAGTATCTGAAGGATGCCAGAATAGGACAAGGAGCAGTGGGTGTAAGTTGCAGCATAAGAGGTTCCACCTCAACACAAGGGGGAAATTCTTTACTCCAAGGGTCACAGAGCACTGGAACAGGCTCCCCAGGGAGGTCATGGAGTCTCCTTCTGTGGCCTGTCTGGATGTGTTCCTCTGTGACCCGCATTAGATAGTATTGTCCTGCTCTGGCAGGGAGGACGGACTCGATGATCTCTTTGGGTCTCTTCCAACCCCTAACATTCTGTGATCCTATATAAATAACTATGCAGAATATCACATTTTAATGAAATTGAGAGTGTGGGATTTTACAGTGAGGAAGGAATGAAATCACTCACACATAATTACAGCTCCTAATAGATACAACAGACATGTCTGACATCCTGTGGTTCACAGATACTTACACGTAATTTTGTACCACTCTAGCTGAGCATAATAACCTTATGCCACAAACTCTTGCTTGCTTTTTGCTTCCAGGATTGATGCCCTTGGCAGCAAAACACTCCAACAACACTCATGGGCATAGTTAGTGCAGAATCTGCTAATTGTAAAATTATGTTCTTAGTAGTTGGAAAAATCTCTGTCAGAGGAGAGTTTGGAGCTTTGATTTCCTGCTGTGTTTCTGCCACTATGTGAGTGAATGAGAGATAACTACTGCAAGCTTCATTTAAAGCCCGTCAGAGATGTCTTTCCATGTACTGTGTTTAAGATCTTCAACATTTCTGACAATTTTGTAAGAATTTATCAATAACATTGAAACATTATCTTTTTTTTTTTTTTTTTTTTTTTTTTTTTAATTTCTGGTGAAAAATACTCAGGTTTGTCACAGTCTCCAAAACATGCGTGGGTAATACAATTTTTTAAATTAACTACCCACTTGTGAATTTCAAGGCTGATATTCTCTGCTACCTAAACACTTACCTGTACTACACAGAGACTGTAAATCACAGTCACTATCAAGCTGTGATGCTAAAAACATTGATTCTTTTTGATCACTGATATGAATTAGTTCTCTTTTTATGCCATAAATATCACACAGATTACATAAAACAAACTAGTTTTTCATTTTCATGAAACAGATTTTTTTTTTTTCCCCTTAAGGATATGTGCTAGTTTGAATCAAGCTAGAATGTTTTGGTGAGAACAACTAGATTACAGGATGTGAAAGGAGAACAATGGTGATGTCTACTTCCCTCATAGGCTTGCTGAGATGTATAGGAACAAGAAATAAAAACATAAGTAACCGCTCTCACTTGGGCTGCTGGCTGAGCTGCATCTTACTCTCTAACCTCACTCTCCATTTTGGGCTAATCCACTTTGCTTCCTAACCCCTTGGCCAAACCTCCATTCTTCCTTGGGACTGTGGTAACGTTGAGAGGGGTAGGGGGAAGGTGAAGGGGTGGTTGAGAGCCCCTCCTGGGACCTCAGGTTTCTGGGAGGGGAGTTGTGTTTCTGTATTACCTTTTAACTTGTGTATTTATGTACATAACTGTATCTACTGTAAATATCTGCTTGTATATTGTGCTAGCTGTAAATATAAGCTTCATTCATATTTCCAGAGCTGGCTGAGGGTGATTTCCAAAGTGTGGAGGGGCAGGGAACACCCAAAACCATCACAGGACAGATTCTGAAGACAGGGCAGGACTATGGTGCATAGTTACACGTGCAAGAAAAAGAACTAACTGGCCAGTTTTTGCTGAGACTTGATAGCAGATCATAACAACTTCACAACCTAATGTCTTTCCTTCTTTCAGGTATGCAAGCTGAAGTTGCTAACTGAAAAAAAAACAGTCTTTTTTACTGTTAAAATGGTTAGGGAAATTACTCTTTAAGCAATCTCAATCTTAAAAAAAAAAAAAAAAAAGAGGAGAAATTATTCTTAGCTGCTTTTACAATTTAAAATAACATTTTCTGATTCTTAAAGCATCAGCACTTGTTAGATGCATTACTAATGGCATCATATGAAAGCTTGATGGTCTACAGCAAGCATGATGGAGTTTAGTATTCCCCCACCATGGAGGTGGAGAACTGTTGGAAGCACAAATATTAGAAATAAGAAAGCATAACTTTAGGCAGAAAGCACTCATAGGAAACTCACAGAAAATCTATTTTTTCTGATGGGATTAAAAGGAAATATCTGCAATGAAGATGTCTATATGTGTCTGTCCTGGAGTCCTGTACCCCTAAATTCCTCTCCTGCCCGGACTTCGGGGGGAAAGGGGAAAAGCTGCCTGGTTTCCCCCCCCCCCCTCGCCTGCCCTGCAGCCGTGAAGGGGGGAGGACTGCCCCGTGAGTTCCCGCGCTGGAGCCAGGCTGGGATTGGCTGTGCGCTTTCGCGCCTAAGGTGTGGTAACTCTGCCCTTTGTCTAGCAAAGGTTATAAATATTGGGGGTCTTCCCGCCTTTGGGGTTCCTGCTTTGGAGTTTGCCTGTGCCTGGATGTACGTGCCTGCCTGAGCTCACACACTCCCCTGGTCTGGACTGCAGAGACCTTCAGGAATTCGCTTTCCTACTGACACCTTTGTGTGCCTAACGACCCTTAACGACCCTTAACGACTCACCTGCAGCTGCTGGAGGAGGAAGACAGACCGCACGAGCCAGCCTGAGTGAGTTATTTGGCTTAGCTTAATTTAGTAAGAAACTGCTATTAATTAATAGCCAACGCCTTTTCCAACTTCTGACTTCCAATATAGTCAGATTATTGATGGTATCCGTGTAGATTAATTCTCATGCAACTGAATCTGCTTATCAAACTAAATTAATCTTTGTATATATAGTTGTGGGGGCAGGTTTTTGGAAAAATAAAAAAATAACTATTTTTGATAAATTCCCGACTTGGCCATGTATTCCTGCCCTCCGCAACAGTGTCATGACCAGAGTTCCCCCTTGCACAGAGGAGTATGAGGCCTTGCAGGTCATGATCCCTCTCATCTTCAAGCAAACATTAAAGTAGTACTGATAGTCATGTTCTGTTTTCCTCTGACTAGTGTAACTTCATAGATACCTAAATGTTTAAATTAGGTGAGGCAAAATCTAGCATCTGCCTCTCCAGATAAATCCCATGGAACTGAATCACAGTCACCATAGTCCTTGTCAAGCTGTTTGTTGACTTCTCTGGCTCAGAGATAATTCCTTTCTTAATGAAAGATATACTGTAATAAAGAATAAGTGCTGGATTTCTTATGCTCAGCTGCCAGAAATTTCTCAAAGGACAGCTATGAGAAAGCGACAGGGACATAAAAAAAAAAACACAAACATTTTCTCACATTGCTCATTGGATGTGCATTTGGGTATTGGCCATTTTCCTTTCAGCCCTTGATTTAGTAAGAGAAAAAATATTAATGTTTGTTTTTTCATTATTATTACCTAGTAAGGGAAAACTGTTTTAACATATTGAAATCTTGGGAAAATTCCAGGAAAGAAAGAGTTTCACTAAAGTAAAGCATGTACAGACTAGCTCTCCAAAGCATGGGCTGTGCCACCCTGACTGCTCAGAAAATGTGTACCAATCCATGTAAAAAAGCTCATGTTATCAGTAATGCTCTAAATGACTTTGTGTAGACACTATTGTTATGGGTCTCAGGCCACACAAGGTGCACAAGGTCAAAGTTTCCATGGACAGCAACATGCATGCCCAAGAATGTCCCCAGAAACTGGAATAGTCAGAACTTCAAGAAAATTAATGTTAGTGCCAGCCCTTCAAAAAAACCCAACAAATTATTCTGTTTGAAAAGAAGCCTGTGTTTTGAATGTCCAGATGATACTGTCACAAACAAATCATTGAGGATTTCCACACATTTTTGCTGTAGAGTGTTGTATCAAGAAACATTACAAGAAATATTACAAACTTTCAGAATATTGGGGGAATATGATCAAAGTAGGCCAGGTGACACTCCTAGAAGCCATTTCAGCATTTAATTGCTAAAGCATCTTGATCTGAATCTGGAGAAATGGCAGAAGGTTGTTTATACAGAAATAATATTCCATTTTGACACTGATACATCCTTCTGAGACCCTGAGATTGTACCATTGCAGAGAATCTTCTCTTGTTACCCACAGCATTATTTTGTGCTCCAGACAGCGATGCATTGCATTAATGCTGCTTTTAAGAGATCCTTAAGGTCTTTACAATGAGATGAAATGTCTATTGTGAAAAAAAAACCCTGCTTTATCTTACTAACTGAAGATCATACATGATACAAGAACTATTAACCACAAATAAACCCCTTTATTAAATTTACAGTACCTGATGACAAAACTCTTCAACAGTTTTTCAGGATTGCTGCACTCAATTAAATATCCATGAAATTATGTCTCTATCTGTTATTACTGAATGCCAAAGGTCAAATTTTCAGATACTTGACTAGGAACTTGTTCTAGTTTGAAGCTAGCTAGAATGTTTTGGTGAGAAGAACTAGATTACAGGCTGTGAAAGGAAAACAATGGTGATGTCTACTTCACTCATAGGCTTACTGAGAGATCACAGTATCACAGTATCACAGTATTATCAGGGTTGGAAGAGACCTCACAGATCATCAAGTCCAACCCTTTACCACAGAGCTCAAGGCTAGACCATGGCACCAAGTGCCACGTCCAATCTTGCCTTGAACAGCTCCAGGGACGGCGACTCCACCACCTCCCCGGGCAGCCCATTCCAGTGTCCAATGACTCTCTCAGTGAAGAACTTTCTCCTCACCTCCAGCCTAAATTTCCCCTAGCGCAGCCTCAGGCTGTGTCCTCTCGTTCTGGTGCTGGCCACCTGAGAGAAGAGAGCAACCTCCTCCTGGCAACAACCTCCATTCAGGTAGTTGTAGACAGCAACAAGGTCACCCCTGAGCCTCCTCTTCTCCAGGCTAAACAATCCCAGCTCCCTCAGCCTCTCCTCGTAGGGCTTGTGCTCGAGGCCTCTCACCAGCCTCGTCGCCCTTCTCTGGACACGCTCAAGTATCTCAATGTCCCTCCTAAACTGGGGGGCCCAGAACTGGAGACAGTACTCAAGGTGTGGTCTAACCAGTGCAGAGTACAGGGGCAGAATGACCTCCCTGCTCCTGCTGACCACACCATTCCTGATGCAGGCCAGGATAAAAGAAGATGAATCAAAACATAGATAAGGCACTCACTTCTCCTACTGGGGAGCTCTGAGCTGCATCTCTCTCTAACTCCACCCTCCGTTTCTGCGATTAATCCACTTTGCTTCCTAACCACCTGGCCAAACCTCCATTCTTCCTTGGGACTGGAGTAAGGTTGAGAGGCGTAGGGGGAAGGTGCAGGGGTGGTTGGGAGCCCCTCCTGGGGACTCAGGTTTCTGGGAGATTAGTTGTGTTTCTGTATTACCTTTTACCCTGTATATTTCTGTATATTACTGTATCTACTGTAAATATCTGCTTGTATAGTGTGCTAAGCTGTAAATAATAAGCTTCATTCAATTTCCAGAGCCAGCTGAGTCTAGTCTGGGTGATTTACAAAGTGTGGGGAGGTGGAGAACACCCAAATCATCACAGAACTTTTAATCATGTGCTTCTATTTTAATAAAAAATCTTAGAGGCTCCATAGAAGTTCTGCTGATAATGAAATGTGTTTCTAATAGATAATGAAGTGTTGAGAGAATATTTATGGCAGATGATACAACACACATCATGTATCACATACAGACTAAGAAACCATAATCTATCCTAGCTGCTCAATCAGTAATACTGCAGAATCTTAATGTGAAAAATAAAATCTCATATTAAAAAAAAAAAAAACAAACAACAAAAAAATAACAGTAGAAAAACAAAGCACTAGAAAATATACTTTCTGGGAATATTCTCTTACAGGTTAGCAAATGTGTAGGTTCTAAACAAAAATGAGTTTAGCATTTCAGAGTAGTGTGCTTTTTCTTGAGTTTTGTGATAAAGATAGCCTCCAATACATGAGACATGAAATATCACTCTCATCTGAAAGATTTTTTTTTTTTACTTTCAGCTAAAAACTCCAGACTTCTGGATATAAAGTCAACATTTTAAAAACCACCACAACAAAATACCATTAAAAAAAAAGTTAATAAAAAAAACCCCACCTAACATTTGCATCATAGTAGCCTAAATTAAGCCCTGATATTCTTTCTGCACATTATGGAAATAAAGTACTACTGCCACAATTAAGGAAACAGTTTTCATTATTTTCAAGGTTAATTTATTTTGTTGGACTGCAAAACAACAGAATGATTTGAGTCTTCCTTAGTACCCAGTAACAGTATGCTCTCACACATGTCAGTGCAGTTTAACCATAACCTGAAGAAACAGCAAGATAATTTACACTGTCAAAGAAACTGCAAATTTGTTCCACTAAACTGACAGACAACAAATTTTAAAATGGTGTTTACGAGTTACAGTATCACAGTATCACAGTATCACAGTATCAACAATGTTGGAAGAGACCTCACAGATCATCAAGTCCAACCCTTTACCACAAAGCTCAAGGCTAGACCATGGCACCAAGTGCCACGTCCAATCTTGCCTTGAACAGCTTCAGGGACGGCGACTCCACCACCTCCCCGGGCAGCCCATTCCAGTGTCCAATGACTCTCTCAGTGAAGAACTTTCTCCTCACCTCGAGCCTAAATTTCCCCTGGCACAGCCTCAGGCTGTGTCCTCTTGTTCTGGCGCTGGCCACCTGAGAGAAGAGAGCAACCTCCTCCTGGCCACAACCACCCCTCAGGTAGTTGTTGACAGCAATAAGGTCACCCCTGAGCCTCCTCTTCTCCAGGTAAACAATCCCAGCTCCCTCAGCCTCTCCTCGTAGGGCTTGTGCTCAAGGCCTCTCACCAGCCTCGTCGCCCTTCTCTGGACACGCTCAAGCATCTCAATGTCCCTCCTAAACTGGGGGGCCCAGAACTGAACACAATACTCAAGATGTGGTCTAACCAGTGCAGAGTACAGGGGCAGAATGACCTCCCTGCTCCTGCTGAACACACCATTCCTATGCAGGCCAGGATGCCACTGGCTCTCTTGGCCACATGGGCACACTGCTGGCTCATGTTCAGGTGGGTATCAATCAGCACCCCCAGATCCCTCTCTGTCTGGCTGCTCTCCAGCCACTCCGACCCCAGCCTGTATCTCTGCATGGGGTTGTTGTGGCCAAAGTGCAGCACCCTGCACTTGGAGCTATTGAACCCCATCCCATTGGCCTCTGCCCGTCTGTCCAGGCGGTCAAGGTCCCACTGCAGAGCCCTTCTGCCCTCCAACCCAGCCACATCTGCCCCCAGCTTAGTGTCATCTGCAAACTTGCTGATGACTGAGTCCATGCCCTCATCCAGATCATCTATGAAGATGTTAAAGAGGATGGGGCCCAGCACAGATCCCTGAGGGACACCACTAGTGACTGGCCGCCAGCTGGATGTGGCACCATTCACCACCACTCTCTGGGTCCAGCCCTCCAGCCAGTTCCTAACCCAGCACAGAGTGTTGCCATCCAAGCCATGGGCTGACAGCTTAGTCAGCAGTTTGCTGTGGGGGACAGTGTCCAAGGCCTTGTTGAAGTCCAGATAGACCACATCCACAGGCCTCCCCACACCCACCAAGCGGGTCACCTGATCACAGAAGGAGATCAGGTTGGAGAGGCAGGATCTGCCCTTCCTAAATCCACGTTGGCTGGACCTGAGCTCTTTGCCATCCCTCAGGTGCACAGTTATTGCCCCCAAGATAACCTGCTCCATCAGTTTCCCTGGCACTGAGGTCAGGCTGACAGGTCTGTAGTTCCCAGGTTCCTCCATCCGACCCTTCTTGTGGATGGGGACCACGTTGGCAGTTTCCAGTCTCCTGGGACCTCTCCGGTGAGCCAGGACTGCTGGAAAATGATGGAGAGCGGCTTGGCCAGCTCAGCTGCCAGCTCTCTCAGCACCCTGGGATGGATCCCATCTGGTCCCATGGACTTGTGGGTGTCCAGGTGGCTCAGCAGGTACTGAACTAAGTCCTCATGAATTTCCAGGGAAACACACCGCCCCCCAACCCCATCCCCCAGTTCAAGAGGCCACTTCCCTTGAACTCCTCCCTCCTTACTGTTGAAAACTGAGGTGAAGAAAGCATTCAGGACTTCAGCCTTTTCCTCGTCATCAGTTATAGTGTTCCCCTCCTGGTCCAGTAAGCAGTGGAGGCTCTTCTTGCCCTTCCTTTTAGCATTGATAAATTTATAAAAGTGCTTTTTATTATCTTTCATGGAAGTGGCCAGCCTAAGTTCTAGCTGGGCCTTAGCCGCTCTAATTTTTCTCCTGCATAATCTGGCTACCTCCTTAAACACGTCAGGAGAAGCCTTCCCCTCCTTCCAAAGGTGATACACCCTCTTTTTTTCCCCCAATTCCTTCAGGAGCTGTTTGCTCATCCATGCTGGTCGCCTTCCCTGCCGGCTCATCTTTCGGCACATGGGAACTGCCAGTTCCTGTGCCTTCAAGAGCTCCTGTTTAAAGTAGATCCAACCAAGGACTGCTGCCCTGGGGACTTTGGAAATAAGTTTCTTAAGCAAATTGAAGTTTGCCCTCCGAAAGTCCAAGATGTGGCTTTTGTTGTAGTTCCTCCCTATCTCCCTGCATATTGAAAACTCCACTATCTCGTGATCACACAAGAACAACACAAGTTGAAAGGAAGTAAACTGGAAATCATTGCTAGCATTGTCCCTTTTGACAGAGGCAGCTGACTTAAAACTCACTGTCTTGTGGACTTTTCAGTGTAGGAAGGAAAAAAAAAAATGATCAGCATCATCCAGCAAGTTTTCTCTGTATGCAAAAATGTACAAAATTATATTTGCCTGAAAGCAGAAGGCATTAAAAATCTCTGGTTTTCCACTTGTCTTTCCAGACCTCTCTCAGTCATCCAGGTGCCCAAGATGTTAAAATGTCCAGTGTATCAAGATCAATAGCAAAATCCACAGCTGATTCCAATTGGACACAAATTTCACTTGGAGAGCCGCATTGGTGATTATATATTAGCCTCTCAACAATCAGAATGGCTTGGAATAACTCCTTTCCTCATTCAAAAGTAAAAGAGAATGAAGTGTACTTTGTAAAAGTCTGTTAAAAGGAGGATTGCCATCACCTCTCTAAGAAAGAATAATTATTCATGCAAATACACTATCAGCATTACAATGGTCGCAGGATCAGAGGCTATGGTTTAAACAAGCAAGTAAGATTCTGGAATGTTTCTACTTTTATGTACACATCCTGAGAAAAAAAGCAGGATCTCATTGTTGCAGGTAAGGTGTTCAGTCATTTCTGGACAATGTGCCTAACCCAAGCCTAGTGGCTGTCTGCCCAGACTTTATTCACTCTTTTTGAAGAGCCTTGGGTACTTGAGTCAGTAATGTCATTTTCAGGGAATTTGATGATGAATTTTAGCTTCTCCACTGGACAGTAATCCACTTTGGGGGTGTGCTGTGCAGCATTCCATAACCTATTAAGTTTTTCAAGTTGGTCCCTTTCTGTGTGGCCAGGAAAATGAAACTTACACTTTAATATTGTTTTGCTTCCTTAATATAGATTAGGAACTCTGTAGAGAACTGAGAGCCCTCTTAAAACATTTCTTGACATTCTATTTGAATTTTGACAGGTATTATTCTTTGTGAAACATTAGCTTTCTAGGACAGTTAGGACCTTTCTGGTTTCATACCAGTAATACCTCCAGCTGAGGCACAGGAAATCCAAGTTACTTTCCAAATTAAATCACAGGAAACATTGATTCCTTGTTTGTCTCAAGCAAAGTTAATGAGAAACAGATGCACATTTCTGACAAAACAGTGTGCATATTTATCCATTACTCACTTATCTTTTGTCATATTAACCTCTTTTTTTTTCAGTCTAGCTGATTGGACAGGACTGGGTAATAGGTTGGACTCGATGATCTTGGAGGTCTCTCCCAACCTGGTTGACTCTATGATTCTATGATATGAGGTTCAACAAGTGCAAGGTCCTGCACCTGGGTTGGGGCAATCCCAAGGACAAATCCAGGCTGGGCAGTGAGTGGCTGGAGAGCAGCCCTGAGGAGAGGGACTTGGGGGTGCTGGTCGATGAGAAGCTCAACATGAGCCAGCAGTGTGCACTTGCAGCCCAGAGAGCCAATCAGATCCTAGGCTGCATCAAGAAAAGTGTGGCCAGCAGGTCAAGGGGGGTGATTCTCCCCCTCTACTCCACTCTAGTGAGACCCCACCTGGAGTACTGCATACAGTTCTGGAGCCCCTGTTACAAGAGGTATGTGGAGATGCTGGAGTGTGTCCAGAGAAGGGCCACAAGGATGATCAGAGGGCTGGAGCACCTCTCCTATGAGGACAGACTGAAAGAGTTGGGGCTGTTCAATCTGGAGAAGAGGAGGCTCCCAGACGACCTTCTTGTGGCCTTCCAATATTTGAAAGGGGCATACAAAAATGCTGGGGAGGGACATTTTAGGCTGTCAAGTAGTGACAGGACTAGGGGGAATGGAGCAGAGCTGGCGGTGGGGAGATTCAGACTGGATGTGAAGAGCAAGTTGTTCAGCATGAGAGTGGTAAGACGCTGGAGTGTGTTGCCCAGGGAGGTGGTTGAGGCCCTGTCATGGAGGGGTTCGTCTGGGTTTTGGGGGAATGAAATATGAGGCTGAATTTTAAAAGGGTTTAAAAGATTTAATATTATATACACAAGAAATCCCCCCTCCCCAAACTTATTTACAGCTACCCCACACAAGTTCTTTGTATGCAGTTCTGAGATTATATTACAGAATGTCTATGTACAGCAAATTGGGAATTTAGCAAGGTTTGAAAGGATTTAGGAAGAGAGTCTGTGGCATGAAAGTGCCACTGGTAAGCTATTGAGAGTTTATGCTGGCTTAGATCGAGTTTGCTCAGTTACTCACTGGCTGGAGACAGTTTCGATGGTCCCAAATATCATGGGTTTGAATAGATTAGCTCAGGGGTTATTGGGGTGCACTCTCTGGAGCTTCCACGGGCACAGTCAAGCTGGGAGCGGTGGCTGGAGCAGCGGCTGGAGCGGTGGCTGGCCGGGAGCGCCTTGGTCAGTTTCCCTGGGCTGGTGCCATGGGCTGGAGTCATGCAGCGGTGGTGGTCCCCAAAAGCAGCTGGAAGCGGCTAGGAGCAGCAGGTGGGTGGTAGAGGGTGGCAGGATAGGAGCGAGGTGCGAGATGTGAGAGAGAGGTAGCAGGGATGCTGAATTGTTCCTTTTATGAGTTTTGACCCCACGATTGATGGTCCTTGGGCCACGATTCTGTCCAATGAGGGCTTGGCAACAGGCCAAAACACACCAAATAAGGTGAAGTCCGAGGGTCTGGTACCCCCAACTATGGAGAGGGCTCAGGTGGGTTCCCCACCCTAGGTGCGTGAGCTTACACAACGTGTTTACTTCAACCTTCGAGGAGGCAACCCAGACTCGAAGGCACCAGTTCTATTGTCCGCTTTGATTTGTTTATCCCAAGTATAGGTAGGACAACACCCTTTGGGGGGACAACATGTCCAGGCATGAATAGGTTTGTAAACATAGTCATTTGAGGCCTGTGCAACCCTCCACCACAGGCCCCATCTCTGAAGGTGTTTAAGGCCAGGCTGGATGGGGCTTTGGCCAGCCTGATCTAGGGTAGGGTGTCCCTGCCCACGGCAGAAGGGTTGGAACTGGATGATCCTTGTGGTTCCTTCCAACTCTGACTGATTCTGTGATTCTATTATTCAGTTGGTTAAAGGGCTTTTGCAAAATACTAATGAAAACAGATTACCAATCTATATTGATACTGACAATTATGATAATTACTGACAAAGTTAAACCACTATTTCAATAAAAAGTGAAATTTGTGTTCTTTGAGAGAAACAATAGTGAAAGTACCATTCATGATCTGAACTGATATAAAAGATGATATATATAATCTGATACCATAAAATATTCAATCTAAATTCAAATGACATTTTGTTTTGACATAAGCTAACAGCATCCTGTTAAAATAAATCTCCTAACACAAAGTGAAGGTCTGCCTTGTTTTTAATATTGCCTTCCTCCCAGTTCTCCACCCCCCTGCAACCTATCCACTGGAATTAGCATTTCATCAGCAATGAAAGAGTCTCCTCAGTATCTTTTATCAAAAATCTCAATACAATGTTTTAGGTTTGTTATTAATAATCCAATTTTGCTACTAGTGAGCTGTCTACACCAGCGTGCAAAATAAAATGTTGAGGTTTTATTTTGTGAGGTAATAGGCAAACAGCACTGGATGTGAGGGGAGTCTGCACTCCACCAACTCACATAACAACAAATGGTTACACTTGACCTTTTATATGCTAAATCATATATAAACAATGAGTTCTATGAATTATGCATTACAATTCTTGGAACTACGCAAAACAGTTCTTGGAAGAGGCAGAGCATTTGTGCGCCTGCGTGGTGTGACTCTTAGAGTCTTCCTGTCCCCTTTTCAGTGGTCAAGGAGGTGAAGGCGACATCTTCCTCTCCTGTCCTCTAAGTGATCCCCAGGCGGTGTGCATTCTCCCTTGGTTGTTTACACTCCCACAACTAGCAACAGAAACTGACTGGATGCATTATATCCTGCCATCTGCTCCCCCTATATGATACATTTACCTGTCTCAACACAAATCATATCCTTCTTTCTCACAATCCCTCCCCCTTTTTCCAAATCTTTTGATTCATGTTTGTCTTTCAAATTTTTCTAAAATTAGTCTTATTTGTTTGTCTTTACGTTTGGAGTGCAGTACCTTTATTTGGATACTGTCCCAGTCTTCCTTCTGAACAGTTAAATTTAGAGATTCAATAGTTTTCCTTACTATACCTCTTAAGAGGGGGAGCAGATAAGGAACGAACATCAACAGTAACATGAACATTATTAATTCCAAAATAATCCCTTAAGTCCCCCAATGTTCTACCAGTTAACCTTCCACCATTTCTCTGTGTTTATCCCATTCCATATTTGCACAGGTACATGAGCCACCTTTTTCATTTCTGTAATTTATCCACTGGCTTTCCTTCACTATCAGTTTCAAGACAACAGTAAGTGAGATTGAATTTCACAGTATCATCAGGGTTGGAAGAGACCTCACAGATCGTCAAGTCCAAGCCTAAATTTCCCACATATCCCACCTTCTTGGGCCAATAGATAATCCAGAGCAAATCGATTCTGATATATTGCTGTCTGCATTTTTGTGTTCTGTTTGGCTTCCAGACTAAAAGCAACTCCCATTTTGTTCACCACTATTTCTGCTACTCTCTGTAACTGTATTATACAATTTAACATGTAAATTGGGGTCCTACAACCCCAAGACCCATCTTCTGCCCAACTGGTGGGGTCATAATATTGGATATTGGCCAGTCACTCTCTTTCTATTTACCAGTTTGTAATCTCCCCGTATCCCTTTTTGGTCTTAGCAGCTCGTCTGGCTTGACGTACAGAGGAACACCTTATCTTTCTCCTTTTGAGATAGGCAGCAGGAAAAAGCTGGGCCTTATTGTTCCCCATACACAGGAGCCTGTCCAATTGCTACATAAAGTGGCATAAGCCAATTTGCCACATATCTAATAATACACATGTGGGCCTGACCATCCCCGTTCAATACTTTCTCATTTTGTCCAATCCTTCCCCTTTTTGCTTATCAGCAGTGGAGAGCCCTGACAGTTTAGTTCAACTAGAAATGGTACTGTTCCATGTGTACCCCACTTTCACAGACTAAATGTCCTAGAGATCTGCCCCCTGGCTGCAAGTTCTATCAGCAGCTGTGTCCTGTGATGCTGGTTTGCAATACCCATTGCTGTTTACTGCTGCTGCTGCTACTAACTTCCCATACTTCAGGATACTGGCTTCCCATTCTTCAGGATACTGGCCTCCAAGGACTCCCTTGACAATCTTTCTCCCACACTGGTTCTCCCGCATATGTAACAGTCAGATACATTTAATGATTTTGTGATAGTTTCTGCTAGGTTTAGAAACAGATTTTTGGCAATGGCTGAAATTTCATACACTACCCCTGTGACAAAATGAATGGAACGCTAGGGTTTCCTTGAAATCTTCAATTGATTCTTCCTTAACTCTTATGGCTAAAATTACCCCAGGGTCTTTTCCCTTGCCCATAAATTTGAATTCCATATCCATCTGTATTTTTTCTTCCATTGCCACGGATTATAAATAGTGAGGTTTACTGAATTACAGGTATGGGCATCGCAATCAGTCTTAGCTTTCCCTTTTTCTAGCCTGGTCTCCAGACCTTCTTTCTTCTGAGGATTTTTCATCCAAATGGACCATCCTACACAGCTCCAGTCTGCACAGTAATAATAATGCTTATTCCCCCAATAATTTTTGTAACACTGGTTGCCATTAGGGCATATATACTTGTCTTGGGTACTATAATATTTTCTCCATTCCATGTTCCTGCAATTTCCATAAGAACCATCATCAATAGAATCACATGCATCAAACACTACCCAAATTGGTGTGCTCAGGTTTGTTGCTATCCCACTTTTCCCTGACAGCCTCCCATTTTGATGATTGGTCCTTACCTCAATCTATCATTTGTAAGGAACCTCTTTTGGGTTGTAACAGGTTATTTTCCCATTTAAGTTACACTGAGTATGTTTGGTCTGATTAACATAGCATGGGGAAAGTCTGACATTTGTTATCGCCGTCAGGGTTATTCTGATTCCATGCTGGGGCCATTAACGGCACATTTTGATGCCCAGGAGGTCCTGCCTGGTTTTCCCTTTCCCAGATTCTCATTCCTGCTACTCTAATAATTTGCCTCTTTTCAGAGATAAACAGGATAGTCATCGAATGCAGTTCTTCCCAGGTTTAAATGTTGGGTCCTAGGAACTGATCAACCCTCTCTGCTACCCCAAGAGGATCACCTAACAGTTTTCTTTCTTAAAACTCCTTACTTCTCTTGCACTGAAGGGTGCATTTACAAGTCCTTTTCCCTCCTAGTTATCCCCAAAGGAACCTCTCTTAGAGAGCAGAGTTGGGTGTTGGATATCCTGTTTCTCTCTTCCCCCTTCTCTTCACTGCTATTCTCATCTCCTTGTAGGACTAAGACCTGGGTTTTTCTGTTCTTATTCACAAGTTCCTTCCTTAGCCTACTGCTTATTGGGCTGGCCATGAATTGTACAAGGGAGGGTATTACCTCTTTTTCTCTTGGTTTAGCCAGCAGAATGGGGAATGAGGGTTACCTGGGGCTGAGGGTGCAGGAGGTAAGGGTATGGGAGGGTACAGAGCGGGCAGAGAGGGAGGGAGTAAATGCTGTAGGGGATCCCATGTTATCTGTTTCTCATCCTCTTTCTCCTCTCTTCTCTTTAACTTGTAACTTATACACTTCAATTGCTGCAGGCCAGCTTGAACCCTTCCAACAACAGGCATAATCACTTTCCTCCTGATTGAAAGGCTCCTTACTATAGACATAGATATTTAACGCCTAGCAGATCCACCCTCCAAATGAACCCTATGGTGGCCAGTATATATTACCTGGTTTGATCTTTTCTTTGGTCCATTTTATTATACAAAACTCTATCATCTTCCTCTTAGTCTTATCTCTACCTCCCTCCAATTTCTTAAGATTATCCCCAGTGGACTGTCATGGGGAATTTCCAGTAATGATTTTTTGCTCTCTTTTCCTTTGGGGCTTGATTATCCCCAGTGGACTGTCATGGGGAATTTCCAGTAATGATTTTTTGCTCTCTTTTCCTTTGGGGCCTGCTCACTTACTGCTGCCCTGTCCCATTATTTCGTCCTGTCCCATTATTCCTGAGGTTCCACTTACTAACCGCTTCCAAACATCAACCCCAATGAGGTCCCAACTTTGACTTCGTCCCTTCACCTGCCAAGCCCCGCACAGGGAAACAGAGTTGTGGTTAGAAGGATTCTGCTCTTGCATCTCAACTGGACTGCATCTCAAGCACACTTCATTCAACTGACCTCCTACCACCCAACCAGGCAATACTTACCAGTCCTGTGTTCTTGGCCAGTCCACAAAAGTTGTTTGCCGTTGAGTTGTGTCACTGCCTTGTTCTTCACTGTGCACCCAGAACTTTGAGGCAATGATAGATACTGAAAACACTCTTGTGTTATTGTTTATATTGATCTTTCAATCTTTTTCCAGAATGTATTTTCATGATTTTCTTCTCTAACAGCCCAACTTGCTAAATCATTTTTTTTTGCATTAAGCTACAAAGTGATTTTGAACTTAATATAATGAATCATAGCATCATAGAATGGTCTGAGTGGGAATGAACCTTCAAAGGTCATCCAGTCCAACTCCCCATGCAGTAAGCAGGGACATCCTTAACTAGATCAGGTTGCTCACAGCCCTGTCAAGCCTCACATGGAATATCTCCAGGCCTCAACCACCTCCCTAGGCAATCTGTTCCAGTGTTCCATCACCTTCGTGGTAAAGAACATACTGCTAACATCCAATCAAAATCTACTTTTCTCTGGTTTGAAACCATTTCTGCTCATCCTGTCACTACAGGCCTTTGAAAACAGTCTCTCTCTTGCCTTTTTGTAGGTCCCCTTCAGGTACTGGAAGGTCATTATTAGATCTCCCCAGAGACCTCTTCCCCAGGGCAAACAACCCTAGCTCCCTCAGCCTGTCTTCACAGGAGAGGTATTTCAGCCCCATGATCATTTTCATGGTCTTTCTCTGGACCTTCTCCATCAGGTCCATGTCCTGGATGCAGTATTCCAGGTAAGGTCTTGCCAGAGCAAAGTGGCAAAATCATCTCTCTGGACCTGCTGGCCGTGCTTCTTTTGATGCAGCCCAGGATGAGATTTGCCTTTGGGGCTGCAAATGCACACTGTCTGCTCATGTCCAGATTCTCATCCATCAGTCCTTTTCTGCAGGGCTGCTTTCTATCACCTCATTGCCCAGTTTGTACTGAACAGTATCGAAGATTGTTCATTTCCCCACTGGCAATAGTCTAATCTAGCAAGCACAACATGTGTTGCTAGGAAATGCCATACTGGAGGTTTCAGACAACCCTTTAAACAACATGTCACTGAGGGCAAGAACTGCACAGGAAAGGACTGCACAATTAAATGCTTGTTAAAAGCATGCCCTCAGGGAAAAAAAGGAGTTACATAGCAGTGGAGTTTATCTCCCCACTGTGGTTCAAATGATGCAGGACAATTAGGGAGACAGAGACACAGGCAATATGACCAAAGTAATTGTAAGAAATGCCAAGGGTCATCATTTGGGAAGGAGTGAAAGTGGCAGGGATGTGCAGCATTAGAAAAAGGAGTTTAAAATTGCAGTGAAAAATCTGGAGAGCTCATTTGAGGGAGAGGAAAAAAAGTTGTGGTAGCTTTTATTTTATTTGTATTCATGTCCTGAGCAAGGCACCCATAGGTGCTTTAGGCTGATGATGGTTGTGGACTTTTTTTTTTTTCTTTAAGATGAATACAACTTCCCAAAGGAATTTTTCTGATATATCAAATCATACCAAGATTGGTATTTTCCATGCAGCACAAAATCTTCCATGGAATAATTTAGATTTTATTTGGACACTCTATTTCCATGCATTTGAATACATTTCCTGGAAGTAAATAATTGGCATTGTGGTCACCTCTTTTCCTATGGCTACTAAACATTACATATATTGATTTTAGAGAACTGAGGTGACATGAGAAAATATTACTAACCTATGAGGCACAGGCAGTGTGGCTTTCCCAGCGATAGCCTGACTCCCAAGCAAGCATGCAAGTTACTGGACTATTTTATTCCTGATTTCATGTCCCTTGCTATTTCCTGTCACTGCGTAAAGCTGATACCTGCACTGATAACCACTGAAAGAGGCAACCTGCCAGTTAATTTGCATCAGTTTAAACAACTATTACCTGGGCTGTTTTAGCACTTGTGAGCTCCAGCATGTTAAACTGTGTTGATTCCTGTGCTGTCTTGCCCCATCCTTGTAGGTGGCATTTTGCAGCTTGTGGTTGAGGTTCTGCTCTCACATACAACAAGATAAACCTGCTCTACCCAAAGACTTACCTAGTCCACCTTTCTCCCTTTTGACTCAGCCTCAGTCACTCAGATAGCTGTACATTTTGTACACTGCTGTCCAGTTATTTTTTTTAATATTTATTTGTTTTATTTTATGTTTATATTACCCTTACATGTTCATTTTTCATTTTATTTCAAACTTTATGAAAAGCTAGGTTTGGTTGTTTTTTTTTAAAGTAAAAAAACTTTGTGTTTTATGCACACACCTTTGGTGTGATGTAACTCTGACAGGATTTCTTCTTGATCGCTCCTTGATCATATCAAGGTCAAACTATTTCAAACAGTGTGTGTGCTACAGCAGCACACTGAGGCAAGTTTATGCATTTGTCGTGCCACAGCAATCTTTCAATGTCTAGTACGAATGGCTCGTTCCAGTTTCATGAGGTTTCTACCTTTCTTGATATCACAGTACCACAGTATCATCAGGGTTGGAAGAGACCTCACAGATCATCAAGTCCAACCCTTTACCACAGAGCTCAAGGCTAGACCATGGCACCAAGTGACGTGCGCATCGAGTCAGTCATCAGCAAGTTTGCAGATGACACCAAGCTGGGGGCAGATGTGACTGAGTTGGAAGTCAGAAGGGCTCTGCAGCGGGACCTTGACCTCCTGGACAGATGGGCAGAGGCCAATGGGATGGCGTTCAGTAGCTCCAAGTGCAGGGTGCTGCACTTTGGCTACAACAACCCCATGCAGAGATACAGGCTGGGGTCGGAGTGGCTGGAGAGCAGCCAGACAGAGAGGGATCTGGGGGTACTGATTGATACCCGCCTGAACATGAGCCTGCAGTGTGCCCAGGTGGCCAAGAGAGCCAGTGGCATCCTGGCCTGCATCAGGAATGGTGTGGTCAGCAGGAGCAGGGAGGTCATTCTGCTCCTGTACTCTGCACTGGTTAGACCACACCTTGAGTATTGTGTTCAGTTCTGGGCCCCCCAGGTAAACATAGTCTCTCTTCCTTGGTTGTTGCATGGTACTCCATATTTCTGGCTATTACCCATCACAGCAGACAAATCAAAAGAATAATGCTGACATTGGCATTATTAGGCTTGAGAGAAGTGCTCTCTCAAGCCTAATACCACCCTGCTCTCTCACTACTTTTTTGGTAATGTTTGGGTTAGATTCTGGGTGTGAAATGAGCTGTCTGACAGCCTTGATGTTTGCAACAGTGGAAAAATACAATCTCCTTGTTAGTTTATTTACTGTGTTTTACTAGGTAACTAAATGCAGTGATTAAATGCTGTGATTATTTTTAATGCTATAAGTAAGAAACAGTCCTGCTGGTTGGAAACAACTGATTTTTTTCAGAAATTAAAAACAAACAAACAAACAAACAAACAAAAGCCCAAACAAACAAACAAAAAAAAAACCCAAACCAAACCTTGGAACATCAAAATCAGAGCCTTAACTGTAAACCAGTCATAAATTGGCAGTCCAGTTTTCTCAGAAGTGTTTCAAGGAGTAATTTATTCCTGATGTCACAACATCTCTTGTCATTCTTGCTGTAGACCAACTTCTGCTGAAGAACTCGCCATGCCAGACAAAATGAACTTATTCATTCTCTTGGTGTACATGGGGTTTGGACCAGGCCCAAGGCAAAGAAAAAATAATAGAGATTATTATGCATTCTATCTAATAATCTGCCTGTGAAGAGGGAGGGGAAGCACAGGAAAGAAAAGGCAGAATAACTTCCCATCTCCCGGAGTGCCTCAAGAGGGGAACAGATAGGTGAAGGAGTGTAAGCTATTGCTCAGGTTTACTTATCAAATTGGCATTTCTTTCACTTACAGTGAAATCTTAGAAGGTTCCTCCTGTTCACTGCCATAAGTGCTGCCATGAATGCTGCTTTGGATATTTCTACCATCCTGCTTTCTGAATTTGAAATGACAATCAGGCTGAGGTAGGAATAGGGTTATAGGACTGCTCTGCCTGTGTAAGAAATGTAGCCAAGAAACAGGAAACTCAGGCCAGGCTAATTTACTTGATGAGAGAAAAGGCAACCAGGTAGGAGAGGTCTAATGTTACTTATTGAAGCTTACTTGAAGAAAAAAAAAATACAAATAAAATATGGTTTGTACTTTCTCATGTTAAGAGAGGCAAAAATCAACCAAACACAAACAAACAAACAAAGACACAGAGATATCTTTGCCCTTAGCTTTCTTATTGAGGAAAAGAAAGTGGGTTTTTGTCCTGATACCTAATGCTTTATGGAAGACAGTTTTGCACAAGATTAATACTCAAGCATTGTCTGTTTTGTGTTCCTTGCAACAGCAGGTGACAGTCAGGGTGCTTTACAACACATGCCTGCGTGCTCATCTCTGCTTCAACTCCCTTTGACACAGAGAAGTAACACAGCTCCCCACTGTTTGTGCAGTGGCCTGGAGGAGGGTGCTGCGAGAAGCAGCCAGCACGGTCCCCACAGAGCAGGGTTCCTGTTCACATCCTCAAGAACAAATAGCTGCCCAGCTACTCAGCTCTTTGCAGGCATGGGCAGCACCAGACATGTTTTCAGCATCTGAGGGACACCTTTTTCTGATACCCTTCTGCTGTAGGACTGAAAGCATCTTGAGAAGTGAGCAAGTGGTAAATGGGTGATCTGGCTCTGAGTTCTGAATTTGGGCAATCCTAGGTGCTAACCTGCCTTTGCTCATTTAACAGTGTTTGACTGGCTAGACAGCTTTCAGTGACTGTGAACAAGGGATTTGCTGTACCACACAGTTTTTCAGCAGAGACCACACTCTAAATCAGACTTGCCTTCTGCCTTACCTCTCCTGCTCTGAGCTTCACCCTAGGAAACTAAAGTCATTAGTTGGTATAGACAGGGCTTGGAGCATGAATGTGGGCTTGGATCATGAATGCAAGCTTGGTCCTGAACCAGCAAGAGAGCATACAAAGACTTTTTGCCTCTAGCTCTCAGGAACAGTATTGAACCACACAAAATCCCTCCTCCAGTTGTTTACTTGTCTTGGTTGCAACAATCTTATCTGGAGCTGAGTAATACCTGGGGGAGCTAGTATGCACTAAAGTCAATTACATCCTGCCTTAGCTGGTCCGAATGCAGATTCTGAGTCTCTGAATGCTTGCACATGGTGCAACTATTCCTCCCACTCACAACAGAGCATGACCTATATCCCTTCATATTCCTTCTGGAGTATTGCTTCATGGTTATGGTAAACTGCAAAACTATGAATGTTTCTTCATCATTCCCAGTAGTTGATTCAGTAGGTTTTTTTCTTAAATATTCCAATAAGCCCTCTTCAGCAGGGCTGTATGTCAGCTAACTTCATTGTAGACATTTGGATTTAACTTTTCACATCTCTTGTATGGAGACAGTAAGTCACTTCAGAGGTTCAAACAGATTAGAAGATCATCTGCGCTGTTGGGCTATACCTATCATGCAGCTGTATCTTGCTGTTCTATCATTTTTGTGTCCCATTACTGAACTGCTTGAAGATTTATGGTTAAATACCAACTTGGTCATAGAGTTTACATTCCACAAACAGTTCAAACAACTTAAAATGCACTTGACCTGACTTTTTAACCTTCTTACCAAGTTATGCAGACTGTTTGTACTGGCAAGAGTATCTAATGGTTGGGGTACAGAAGAGAAAGAACAATCACCTTATCTTAACTGAATGACTGATTCACTATGTGACTGATGCACAGCCATTAGACTCTATTGCCTGACACTTTTTTTTTTAAGAGTAACTGAGAGCCAAATATAGCACCTAAAATGTGATTTATTTTTGTTATACTTATGTCTGTTTCCAGAAGAATTATCTAAACACAGAACATATTGCACAATACTAAAAACAGAGTATTACTGGAAATAAGGAGATTTCTCCATTGTGAGTCTTCCATAACATGAACTGGGTTATTAGTACACAAACTTATACTTAATGCTTCTAACAATTCTTGAAAGCCATTACAGCTTGCATAAACTTGATCATGACATTTATATTTCTCAGAATTCCCTGAAGGAATCAATTCAAGGCCCAATTCAAGCTAAGCTCTTATTAAGGGTTAACCCCTCCTGGGGGTGGTCGGAACCTGATCCTAGGTCCTCTTGACTCCTCCCTCGGAGTGGTCTGAACCTGACCCCAGTTACAATAGTTAGCCCACTCTCACCTCTGTTTTGGACCCCTATATAAAGCAGAGGAACTTTCTGCTTCTCTCTCTCTGCCCTGCCTTGCCTGACAGCACCATCCTGTTCCAGCTGCTCCTGTTTTACCACATGGTTAGTGGATCAACCACCTCCTGAAGTCCTTTTAACTTCCAAATCAGAGCAAGACTATTCTTTGCGTGTTTTACCCTTTTTAAATCCCTATACCTAATTCTTCTCCTTTCTAAAGGGGGGGAGGGAGTTGGGGAGAGGGGAAGGCATACTTTATATGGATGGATATTGTTCTGCTAGGCTTTGGGTCTCTGGGAAGCTTAAACTAGGACAGCTCTGTTCCTCAGAATGGAGTCATACAAGTTTATAGCCTGTCCAGGTTTATAACGGGGTCTGTTAATGGTATTCAGTATAGGGCTGATATCATGCCCACTGCATAACAAAAGGGCTGGCTGGGGCAAAGGATCATGGGAGGTCCACTTTGCTGGCTCCTGGGACTGTTTCTCTCACTGGCTTGCTTCTGCTTTTGCCTCGCTTTTTGTTTGCTTGCTACAAAATATGGTACCTTTACTTTTCACATTTTTCCATTAAGCTCTCCTCATCAAAATCCACAGGCTTTTCTTGTTTTGGTTTGTTGTTGGTTTGTTTGTTTGTTTTTTACCATGGTGGAGCTTCTGTGAGCAGACTGCTGGAACTCAGCTGCCAAGTGAGTCAAAATCACAGGTGTCAGCACAAACTGAAAGCCCTCTCACGTGGACAGCACAACAGCTCTCATCTTACTGTGATTCTTGAGTTTTTTGTCTCATCAATGCCTGATGACTCTTTTAGTGAATAATTTTTCCTAATATTCAATCTAAACCTACTTTGGTGCAAGTTGAGGTAATTTCATTGCATTCTACCTGATATGAAATGTTAATACATGTTTACGTGTGTGTTTTAGCACACTGCTGCAGATATAGCAAACGTCCAATGATGTTCTTGTTTGCAGAAGAAACATAAAAGATCCAGGCACATCTTCCTGTGAGCCAGGTCACACTTCTGTAAGACAAGTCCCACAGCTAGTTTTTGTGAGGTTGATTCCTGAACTTCACTGCAGCAGCCACCTAAACTGGGCAGACATCAGGTCCTACATGTTTTAATATACACGCTGTCTTCCTGCTGGAAGCGTTACGATGACTGGTCAGCTGAACCTTCCACTCACACTACAGGTAGTTTGGGTAGGTGCAATGCAGGCTTCATTACAGTTACCTAATGGATACTTCATCCTAATTGTAAAGTTTATGTTTCTGTATATGTAAGATCTGAGAAATCTTAAGATTTATCATGAGATCCACATGATTTTTTTTTTTTTCTATGTGGAATAGCACAGATCTTTACCAGCAACAGCTTAAGTTTCACATCAGCTACGGAAAGACAGATACTTATCTCTCTGTGAAGCAGACAGATTATCAACTGGAAGAAGCACAACTCTTGCTTATGCTGTGCATGAGAGTCACGAGGTCAGCCATCTCCAGCTAGGCATATCAATGACAACAGAAGAAAAGAGATGTTAATATTACTCCTGCCATAACCAACCACCAGCATCATCCACTTTGCCACAGGTTGCACTTGCTGTAGGAACCAAGGAGCAAGAGAAGCGCATAGATCCATCTCTCTTCCCTGTAACAAGAAGTCCTATTTTATGGGTGCTGGCACCACAGAGAATGGTGATGGAGGAGGAAAAAATCTCCAAGAAAAGAAGTTGTAGCACACTCAAGCTCCCATGAGTACTGGGTAATACTTTCACATGGCAGTTTCTGCTCGCAGGTCCTGGCTAAAAGATCAGCTGCATGCTTCAGAGCTGAGTTTAGGATTCAGCTGTGCCTCCCATGCTGAGCTCCACTACGATTTTGCCCACCTGTGGAGCATCAGAAGAGTCCCAAGAACCAGAGGAAGAGACCACTGCTGTTTTTTCCAAAGAGCAGAGTAATAGCCAGTACTCAGCTCACAGATTCAGTGTGGGAATGCTGCAGGTGTTTGTAGACATTGACCAGCTCTCCTCTCAGCCTTCTCTTCTCCAGGCTAAACAGCCCCAGGGGTCTCAGTCTTTTCTCTAAGACTCCCAAGCCTGTCCCCAGAGAGGAGGTTCTCCAGTCCTTTGGTCATCTTTGTGGCCTCCTTTGGATTCTCTCCAGCAGCTCCAGATCCTTCTTGTGCTGGAGGCATCAGACCTGGAGGCAGTGCTGCAGGTGAGATTATTTCTCGAGGCCTTGAGCAGCCTGGGCTGACGGGAGGAGCACCTGCCCATGGCAGGGGGGTTGGAACTGGATGATCTTGAAGGTCTCTTCCTGTATCTGGGTTGACTCCTGCTCTACACCTTTACTAACAGAGGAAATGTACAGAAACACACAGGATGTACTCCTGGAGAAAGAAAGGAAAAGTTGTTTCCTGCGAGGTCAAAACGTAACTGGGGAGATAGAGCAGCACTGCAGGTTCAAGTTCTGCTTCTAGCAGTGTATGTGTCTCTCTTCTGATGGCTGCAGATCCTACCCACAGGGCAAGCTGAGAGAAGTCACAAATATTTCAGCTGTTTTCCGTGCTGCTCTTGTTGCTCTTATTCCGTGAGAAACGAGAAAGAAGGGCCAGTAAAAACCTTGTAAAAGAGGGGTGGGGGAGATGCTTCCTTCTGAGCGCTGATGTGTCCCAGTTCAGGGTGAACACCGTGGGACAGTGCAGCACAGCTCCTCCACCTCCTGTCCCTTTTGCATTTGCAGGGCGTGGCAGAGATGTTGTCTCTGTCAGATCAGTGTGGATGCAGCAGCTGCAAGAAGCCACTGCCTTGGATCCAAGGATCCAGAGCACTGTATCCCTCCTCAGCTCACCAACTCCCTTCCCCAGCACATGGGGTGCAATTGGGTCCAGTCACTGCAGCATGCTCCCAGCTGGAGCGAGTGACCCCTCCAGCAGAAGCAGCTTAGGCTGAGTCTTTAGGAATCGGATTCCTTCATAGCGCAGCACTGGAGTACTTGGTCCGGACACGTAAGGCCACCAGCCATGCAGCGCTGCGTTGTCCTCACCTCACAGGCTAGTTGCTCTCTGTCTCTGCCCGATTCACGGAATCCCAGCATGCTGATGAGACCGGGGGAGATCATCCAGCCCCACGCCCTGCTGAAGCAGAGCACCCACAGCAGCTTAGCCCGTACGGGGAAATCTGTGACAGACATCGGTGGCCCGTACGGAGAAAACTACGGCAGAAAAATGGTGGTCCGCATAGGGAAATAAGTAATTCTGAGTCGGAGAAATACAGGATTGGTTAAGGACGGCTGCGGTACGCAGCGATGAGCAGCAGCTTGCACAGCTTAAGGCAAACGAGAAAGCGGATAGGGGTCTCCCATCACCTAAGCAGACCCCCGGCGCGGCGCTCAGCGCCACCGCTGTACCGGAGCGGGGGCCACAGCGGAGCTCGCCACTCCATGTTTCTTCCCCTCCCAGCGCGCATACGCAGGCTGCAGAAACGCAAGCGGCAGCTCTCGGGGTAGCAAAGCAAGCAGCTCCAGACTTAGCAGCAGCCAGACCTCTAGTTCTCTGTTTCGGCCGCTCACCGCCCAACCTGGCCCCGGCACTTTCAAAGACGGCGCCGAGCGAAATCGTTCTCGCTGCGTTGGTGGCGGCGGTGACATGGACTGCGTCTTCTGTCTCAGTGCCGCCGCTCCGCTTTTCGGCGCAGGGGCTGCAGCCGCCAGCAGCTTCTCATCCTCCTGGAGTTACAGTAGCAGACAGCAGCAGTGATTTTCCTGCTTTCCTGTGCTTTCAGACCGGTCCTGATGTAAGAAAAATCAAGGAGTAAAGGGCCTCACCGACCAGATGCACGTTTTGAGGGTGACTGTGGGAAACCATAAAATACCAAACTTCGTGGAGCTGTTTGCTTTTAGTAATTACTTGATAGTATGCAAACCTGAACAGTGATTACTGTAGAAGTGTCTGCAGTTACTTGTTGGAGATCTGCGATAAAGGCCCACGCGTGCAGTGACTGAGAAAAGCTGGAAGGAGATAAAGGAGAAGCAGAGATATCCTGACATCAGGAATAAAGAGGGGTCTGCTAACCAGAGATGAGAAGATGCTGTGAGGATGACTGTGTTGGTGCTTATCTCAGACAACCATTCAAGACCACCGGGGTGGGTTGGAACCAGAGCGGAGAACAGAAAAATACCTGTGTTAATGAACTCCAAGAAATAATTGTAATAACCCTACCTCTTACTATGAATATGCATGCTCTTGTAACATAAACTGTGGCTTGTGCCAGCATGGGATGTTCGGGACTGATGGAGCCATCGTGCCTGCACCCATCGCTGTAACAAAATAGATCTACTTCGTAACTCTGCGTGAGTTTTGGGGTTCATTTTGCAGGTCAGTCCTGCAAGGTGCCACCTGCCAGAAACAGTGGCAAATGGCAACACAACCCTGCGCACTCCCGCTGAGTTCACGGCAGTGGCAGATGCAGCAGCCACAGCCTTGATGTTAAGCACAAGTGCTAAGATGTGCTGTGAAGGTACTTGCACGGTACCGGACCCCTTCTGGCCAGTGCAGCAACAGTGTCCAAGCACAATCCTGACCTACTAATGTCTGACAATGGCACTGACTGTTTGGTGGGTCCTTCTCCATTTCAACCACCTGTTCCTTGTCCTCCACCAGAATCTCCTTTTCATCTGAAGCTTGATGAGGGGATGGGGAGGTGGGAAGAATGACAGCTTAAGAAACAGAATGGGGAAAATTATAAGCTTGAGCCATTTGTGTCTAAATTAGGGAAGCAAACTTTTCCTTCTGAATGGTTTTGTGTCTCTGCTGTTAGAATTAGGTGTACTCCTGGACTGTACCAATTACAAGAGGCACTGTGCAACATAGTGCCTGGTCAGTCAGTGTTAAAAGCACTGAACCAATAGCAAGACAGGTCCACTTCTAGTACCTCTGATCTTGCAGCCAGAATGACAGGGCTGTTGGTGATTACACCAGTGGTGGTGCATGACCTGGCACAAAAAGAGACATACGGGAACACAGAGCTCTTCTAGATACCAGAGCTCAGGTTACTTTGATCCTCCCGAACTATGTGGGGGGTGGAGTCTATAACCACAGCAGGTGTTAATGGTGCGTCTCGAGTCGACTATGTTGCAGGCTTGAAATAAACCCACCTATTACTGATGCCTTGGCCAATTGAAAATATGAGACCCATCTACGATAGAGGGATCTTCACTCCTTCATGCTTTGGAAGCTGAATCAAGGCACAACTTAATTACCCCCAGGGGTAGAAAGTTTTTCTTAGGGTTGAGGCTTTTGGTGATGGGCTTGGGGTGCTGGAAACACCTCCAGACTGAGCTGCAACCATCGTTGCTCCTGCTGCTGCTCTAGCTGCTCCTCCTGGGCTGGCTGTAGGGGCTCTGCTCTGTGTGGCACTGCAGGTGGAAACCCACTTGCACCCAGGTAGGCTGAGGAACAGTAGAGTGGCTGCTGCCTTCAGACCCTGGGAAGCCCTGGCAAGGGCCTGTCTGGCACTGGAAGCTGCCAAGAAAAGGAGAAAGTGAGAGGTATGGCCTCCATGCCTGCAGCAGAGCAGGCCAGAGCAGTGACCCAGCTCCCCCGGAGCAGAGGGGCTGTGTCAAACCAGCCTGGGCACTAGGTGCCAGGACAACAGCCCAGGGGCATCCAAGTGCTGTGTTTCTTACCAGTGGTGGGCCCAGCATAGCCTTGGCACTCCAGGCTCTCTGTGCTGTCCCTCCGGCTGGAGCAGCTCCTGTGGGTGCCTTTGGCTGCACAGGAGCTGCACAGCAACAGTTGCCAAGCCCTGAGGAAGCAAAGGGGTTGCTGGCTGTGAGGACACAGTGGCAGCAGCAAGGCACTGTCCAGCTGCCTATCTTGGACCTTCTGTTTTGAACTCCTGGCCAGACAGAGACCTTGCGCAGAGCCCCCAGAGGCAGCTTTGGCAACTTACCCTTCCTCCTCTGCCTGCTCCGTGCCTGCTGGGCACAGGCATTCAGCATTGCACTGTCCATGCCATGCCAGAAGGCCTTCAAAAGCCTCCAGGATCTCCCATGCTGGTGGTCTGATGGAGAAAGGAAAGTTGCTGAGCCCCTGCTGCCCTAGTATGGGGCAGGTGCAGGGTGTCTGTTCCTGTCTCCCCCATGCCCTGTTTCCCACTCCCTGCTGTAGCTGAAGCCCAGGCTCATGGGGTAGTGGAGGGCGAGGGATAACCCTGGTCTGGCACAGTCCTGGCATCCTGCAGCTCTAACTCACTTGATTCCAGCACCCCTTGGGTAACAATTTCCTCCCTTTAAGACTTTGAGGCTTTTAGGTCCTACTGCTAGTCCCATCACCATTCACTTCTTCATCCTCATGCTTGAGTCAAAGAAGCAAGAGGTCAACCAAGGGTCTGCTTCCAATCCACACACACAAGTGTCACCTCTCTGACCCTCTAGCAGTGTCTTTGTTAGCTCCCACAGCTTGTTTAGAGCAGCAGATACTGCTTTGCTCTGCTACACACCCTAACAACAACCTGTAGTATTCTCTGAGCATGGCACCTCTGCCTTGGATGGTGATCCCATACCCAGCACCATCCTCTTCTGCAAAGCCTTCATCCCTGCCTGCAGAACTTCTGCAGAACCCTGTGGCTTGCATCCATGGCTGCATTTTCAGTGATTCCCAGAGGAGCAGATATATTCCCTGGAGCCTTTTCTAACTCACCCCATCAGGAACATTTGTGGCCTCTAGCGGCCCAGGGTAGGAAAAGGCTTCCCCAATTCTGCCTGCCATCGAAGCCTTCACCCCAACAGAATCCCTGTCCAGGCCATTCTTAATTGCAATGTTGGGATTTTCCCACACCCGCTGTTCCATTCAGGCAAGCCAATGCCCTTGTTGCTGCTGGGGAGAGTTCCTCTGCACACAGGATCACTGTGGCTCCCTTTCTCTAATATTTTTCCCATCCCATTCTACTTCTGCTATTGCCTGTCCTACTGAAAAGGGAGATGATAAAATCATAGAATGAGTGAGGTTGGAAGAGACCTCCAATATCATCCAGTCCAATTTGTCACCCAGCCCTGTCCAATCAACTGTGGCACTAAGTGCCTCATCTAGTCTCTCACCACCTTTGTCACTCTTCTCTGGACATGTTCCAGTACTTCAACATCTCTCTTGAGTTGAGGAGCCCAGAACTGGACACAGTACTCAAGGTGTGGCCTAAGCAGTGCTGAGTACAGAGGAAGAATAACCTCCCTTGTCCTACCGGCCACACTTCCTGATACAGGCCAGGATGCCATTGGCTCTCTTGGCCACCTGGGCACACTGCTGCCTCATCTTCAGCCACTATCTATCAGGACTCCCACGTTCTTTTCTTCCTGGCTGCTCCCCAATCACTTTGACTCCAGCCTGTAGCACTGCTTGGGCTTGTTGTGGCCAAAGTGTAGAACCCTGCACTTGGTCTTGTTAAATCTCATCCCATTGGCCTCTGCCCACCCATCCAGCCTGTCCAGGTCCCTCTGCAGGGCTCTCCTACCTTCCAACAGATCAACACCTGCTCCTAGCTTGGTGTCATCTGCAAACTTACTGATGCTGGACTCAATGCCCTCGTCCAGATCATCAATAAAGATATTGAACAGGACTGGGCCCAGCACTGATCCTTGGGGGACACCACTAGTGACTGGCTGCCAACTGGATGTGATATCATTCAGCACCACTCTCTGGGCCCAGTTTTCCAGCCAGTTCTTGACCCAGCACAAGGTGAATCTGTCCAAGCCATGAGCTGCCAGCTTTGCCAGGAGCTTGTTGTGGCAGATGGTGCCAAAGGCTTTGCTGAAGTCCAGGTAGACTCCATCCACAGCCTTCCCCACATTCACCAGGCGGGTAACCTGATCATAAAAGGAGATCAGGTTGGTGAGACAGGACCTGCCCCATGATGTATCACAGTATCACAGTATCACCAAGGTTGGAAGAGACCTCACAGATCATCAAGTCCAACCCTTTACCACAGTGCCCAAGGCTAGACCATGGCACCAAGTGCCACATCCAACCTTGCCTTGAACTGCCCCAGGGACGACGACTCCACCACCTCCCCAGGCAGCCCATTCCAGTGCCCAATGACTCTCTCAGTGAAGAACTTTCTCCTCACCTCCAGCCTAAATTTCCCCTGGCACAGCCTCAGGCTGTGTCCTCTTGTTCTGGCGCTGGCCACCTGAGAGAAGAGAGCAACCTCCTCCTGGCCACAACCACCCCTCAGGTAGTTGTAGACAGCAATAAGGTCACCCCTGAGCCTCCCCTTCTCCAGGCTAAACAATCCCAGCTCCCTCAGCCTCTCCTCATAGGGCTGTGCTCAAGGCCTCTCGCCAGCCTTGTTGCCCTTCTCTGGACACGCTCAAGCATCTCCATGTCCCTCCTAAACTAGGGGGCCCAGAACTGGAGACAGTACTCAAGGTGTGGTCTAACCAGTGCAGAGTACAGGGGCAGAATGACCTCCCTGCTCCTGCTGACCACACCATTCCTGATGCAGGCCAGGATGCCACTGGCTCTCTTGGCCACCTGGGCACACTGCTGGCTCATGTTCAGGTGGGTATCAATCAGTACCCCCAGATCCCTCTCTGTGTGGCTGCTCTCCAGCCACTCCGACCCCAGCCTGTATCTCTGCATGGGGTTGTTGTGGCCAAAGTGCAGCACCCTGCACTTGGAGCTATTGAACCCCATCCCATTGGCCTCTGCCCATCTGTCCAGGAGGTCAAGGTCCCGCTGCAGAGCCCTTCTGCCCTACAACTCAGCCACATCTGCCCCCAGCTTGGTGTCATCTGCAAACTTGCTGATGACTGACTCGATGCCCTCATCCAGATCATCTATGAAGATGTTAAAGAGGATGGGGCCCAGCACAGATCCCTGAGGGACACCACTAGTGACAGCCGCCAGCTGGATGTGGCACCATTCACCACCACTCTCTGGGTCCGGCCCTCCAGCCAGTTCCTAGCCCAGCACAGAGTGTTACCATCCAAGCCACGGGCTGACAGCTTAGCCAGCAGTTTGCTGTGGGGGACAGTGTCAAAGGCCTTGCTGAAGTCCAGATAGACCACATCCACAGGCCTCCCCACATCCACCAAGCGGGTCACTTGATCATAGAATGAGATCAGGTTAGAAAGGCAGGATCTGCCCTTCCTAAAGCCATGCTGGCTGGACCTGAGATCTTTGCCATCCCTCAGGTGCGCAGTTATTGGCCCCAAGAGAACCTGCTCCATCAGTTTCCCTGGCACTGAGGTCAGGCTGACAGGTCTGTAGTTCCCAGGTTCCTCCATCCGACCCTTCTTGTGGATGGGGACCACGTTGGCCATTTTCCAGTCTCCTGGGACCTCTCCGGTGAGCCAGGACTGCTGGAAAATGATGGAGAGCGGCTTGGCCAGCTCAGCTGCCAGCTCTCTCAGCACCCTGGGATGGATCCCATCTGGTCCCATGGACTTGTGGGTGTCCAGATGACTCAGCAGGTCCTGAACTAATTCTTCATGAAATTCCAGGGGAACACACTGCTCCCCGACCCCATCCCCCAGTTCAAGAGGCCATTTGCCTCCTCCTTCTCCCTCCTTACTGTTGAAAACTGAGGCGAAGTTTTCAACAGTCTGGGCCTGATCCCTTGGCCATCCTGTTGGTGCTTTGTGATGGCACTCAAAATGACCTGGTCCATCACTTTGCCTGGCACTGAGGTCAGGCTCATAGGTCTGTAGTTTTCTGGTTCCTCTCGCTGGCCCTTCTTGTGGGTGGGCATCACATTGGCCAGCTTCCAGTCTCTGGGGAACTCTTCAGTGAGCCAGGACTGTGGATAAATGATGGAGAGTGTCTTGGCCAGCTCATCTGCCAGCTCTTACAGCACCCTAGGATGGATCCCATCTGGTCCCATGGACTTGTGGCTCAGCAGGTCTCTTACTTCTTCCTCCTGGATTACAGGGGGACTGTACTCCCAGGGTATCCCACTGGAATGGGCACTCTCATCAGGGACATTCCCTGAGCAGTGTGCTGAGGGAGATGAGCATAGATCCAGCAACTGCATTGAAGCTGAAGAGCAATTTCCTGAGTGCAAGAGTGGCAGCTTGCCAGAGGTGGTCAAGGACCTGGACGGGCTGGGTCCATGGCCTGAAGCCAGTGGTAAGAGATTCAGCAGGACCAAGTGCAGGATCTTACACTATGGCCACAATAATCTCAGGCAGCACTACAGACGGGGGGATGAGTGGTGCAGTGCAGCCCTTATGAGAAGTACCTAGGAGTGCTGGGTGACAGCTGAACATGAGCCAGCAGTGTGCCCAGGGGACATGGAAGGCCAATGACATCTTGACCCATGTCAGGAATAGTGTGGTCAGAAGGATTAGGGACATAACTCTGCCCCTGTACTCAACACTGGTGAGGCCTCCCCTCGAGTACTGTGTGCAGCTCTGAGCCTCTCACTTCAGGAAGGCTATTGAGGTGCTGGAGTGGGTCCGGAGGAGAGAGATGAGACTGGTGAGAGGGTTGGAAGGACAATTGTATGAGGAAAGATTGAGGGACTTGGGGTTGTTCAGCCTGGAGAAGAGGAAGCTTAGAGGGGACCTTTTCACTCTACAACTATCTAAAAGGAAGTTGTAGTCAGATGGAGATCAGGGATCAGGCTCTTCTCCCAGGCAACTAGCGACAGGACAAGAGGGTATGATCTGAAGCTGCACAAGAGGAGGTCTAGGTTGGCTATTAGGAAGCACTTTCTCTTGGAAAAGGTGATTAGATGCTGGAGTGGACTCTTCAGAGAGGTTGTGGAGTCACTATCCCTGGAGATCTTTAAGAAAAGTTTGGATGTGGCACTTGGTGGCATGGTTTAGCTGATGTCATTGTGTTAGGTTATAGGCTGGACTTGGTGATTTCAGAGGTCTTTTCCAGCCTCAATGATTCTATGATTTCGCTTGCTCAGTCACAGCAATACTCTACATTTAAATTTACTTTTTAATGGCTATACCTAAACAAAATATGAAACTCTTAAGCAACTGAGAGTTGCACTTAAGTGACAACAAAGTGATGTTTGCATTTTTTGGTAAGAATAACACTCAAACCCACACAAACTGAAGAAGAACCAAACCAAATTATCCTGAAAAAAAAAAAAAAAAAGAGAGAGAGAAAATAACCTCATAAATATCTTGAGGATATTTTACCATATTGGACAATGAAACTGGAAATGAATCTCTAGATAAAATAAGTGAGCTATACAGTTGCAACACAATGTATGTGGATATTTATGGCTTACTTCTAATCCTTTTTACACCATTCAGGTAGCTGAAGAGGCTTTGGATGGATGTAGATAGATGTTCAGGCAGTGGAAACCACAACAGAGCCAAAAGAGAGTGTATTTTTCCTACTCAACCAACAGAGTTCTTTTTCCACCATACATCCACAGGTGTAATTGGATGCTTCAGAGAGCATCACCATGCCAACACATAAACAGTCACACCAGCCAAAATTGCACTGAAGGAATGTTATCTACAATGGCAGAAGGCATCAAGGAATGCAAAAAAAAGCTTCTATTTGGTACATTTTCAAATGTGAGGGGAAAAACAACCAATTTAAACTTTACCCAAAGTAACAAATCTCAAAAATGCCTCAGAGCAAGCAAAATACATTATTCTAATTGCAGTATTTTCTCCATAGGGGGGAGCTCTTTTGGGTATTAAAAAAAATAATTAGAATATTTGGAATACTGTAACTTGAAGGAGATTTTTTTTTCCTTTTGAAGTAGAGGAACCCACTTTTGAAAACTTCCCAAGTTTTAAAACTTTGAACTTGCAAGTCCTGAATAAAGCAAAGCATTGTGTGAGCTTCACTGGTTGCAGTACTGAAAGCTCACCATCTGGATGTGTCTACAGTTTCTTATCCAAAGGGCTGTGTCAAAACAGAAGGCCCAGAGCCAGGAAGCCGTGATACCTAGCCCTGGACATGGCACAGGTTCACTTGGGTGATTCCTATAGGCTTGATCCTCAAAAGATATTAAGTGCCTTCTATGAGATGCAGAGAAATGGTCCTGACAAGGATTTCTGCTGAAGTGCCTCTTCTGGAATACTATTTATCTTCGTTAGTGCTGTGGTGAGAGAGAATAATGTGGAGGAACTGAGTGTTGCAATATTGTGCTTGCATTTACTGACGTGCCAGATGGCAAAACAACTTGTAGCACTGACACAGACCATGCTGCTAGCTTGTCCTCTTTGCATATAGAGGCAAACAGAACAAAAACAGCTGTAAGGACTGCACTCTCTAAAGAGGCAGGAACACATCTGGGAGGGGTAGGAATGAATGATCCAGCTTGGGCTCAAATAAGGAAATACAATTTACTTCTATTATGTATGATGAGCTCTTATAGTAGATTAATGAAACCTAAGGTTTGTTTACAGGGCAATCTGTAAGCGTGCATCAAGCACTCTTGACTTGTGTTGTGCAGGCAGGGAATTAACGTGGCCAAAACAGAAATTATTAAAATAGAATTATTTTATTTTCCTGAAAACCCTGCCCCCAAACTATATACAAAACTAGTTCAGGTTTATTTGCAGATTCTAATTCGATCAGGAATTCTTCAAAAGGACAAATTTAGAGATTTAGGATGTCAGGATTTGGAAAAGGCTAAGCTATAAACACAGCTTTACCTCACTATCAATCAGGCTGAGCAGAGAATTAAGAGAACAGCAGGCTTTACTCACAGAGGTGAAATAGGTATTCAGCAGTGATCCCTTGCTGGATTTCTCTGGTGCTCAGCTGCCTTCTGACACTGCAAGCAATATCCAGTAGTCTGGATCCACGTGGCAGAAGCCTAACGTGAGTGGCAAAGACACCAAACTCAAAAATGCCTCAAGACACAGCTTCCACAAGACAGGGATTAGTGGAAGCAGTGCTGCCTCAGCAGCAGCAGGGAAGGCCAAACTGCTAGGGTCTCACCAGCTCAGAATAGCAGCCAGGAAGTTTGCTGTGATATAGTCTGAGAGCAGCCAGGTCCAGGTGCCACCAGCAGGTCTCTCAAATGGACCCCAGGACTTGCAAACTTGCAAATTTGCACAGAATGGTGCAAAAGTAGGGAGAACCATTCAAAGGCAGGGATGGTGTAAAACTGAGAGCCATGTAAACAGGTAAGAGCTGTCCAAAAGTGGGCACAGTCCAAAACAGGAATTCTGTCACTTGGGGACAGTCCAAAACAGGAATTCTGTCACAACAGGAACCTGTCCTGTCAGGAACTCTGTCAAGGTGAGAACTCTTTCAAGGTGGGAACCCCCTCATGCCTTCTCCCTTGCTCTATTTATGCTTTTCTAGACGAAGTGTCCATTTGCCATTTTATACTGGGAACGAAAACTCAGCCAACCACCAGCCTGATTCCAGTGTGGGCTTCCACACTGGTCAATGCACATGTGGAAAGGTGCCTTTTGCTGTTCCACCTTCAGGGCAGGGAGAGGAAAGCAGTTTTCTGGCCTTCTTCTCCTCCCCATTCAAACCCACAGGAGTGGCGGGGGAAAAGAAAGGAATTTGGAATACTCGGAACAACTTGCTGAGACATTGAACAGAACTTCCCATCTCCTTCTTATCAACCTTTTCAACCTTACAAATACACATTGGGCTCATGTTTTGTGATAAGCTTGATAATTGTTTTACTTAAAGACATCAGGCCAGCACTGAAGTTTGAAGATGCTCACTTTTTATAAATGCATTTAGAAAGTAAATTACAAGATTCCAGCAGAGTACATAAGTTTGGGGCTCATCTAATGACAGATAATATTTAAGCCTGCATTAGCTTTGCAAATAAATGGCCTCCCAGTTACCGATGTTTCAGTACCTTTCTCAGTAAGTGGTGGCCAGTTGCTGGTGACTAATAACTATGTCGTTGTGCAGACCTGTTTTTGTAAGAACAGTTGAGCAAATAGTCTATGGAGGTGCCAGTTAGAGGTGACAGTATGCAGGGTGCCAAAGGCTCTGGATGGTTTCTGCTACTGAACGGTTGAACGTAGGGATGATATTGCCCTCTTGTGGACAATTGCAGAAATGGAAAATGTCCTGCCAGACTCGTTACGGCAGGCTCTTAAACCTCTCAGCATTTCCATTCCATGTGCTTAGGTCATTTAGACCTGAGAACTTGTGGCATGCTGTAGGTCTGGACTTAGTATTAGAAAACTGTGTGTTGGCAAGGACCACAGCTTTGAGGCTGTGGACCAGATGCCTCCTTGCAAATGTCAAGTTGCTGAACGCAGTATTGGCTTCTCTGGAAGAACACGGGGGAAAGCACAATGTGTTAGTGTTTCAGCCTAAGAGCTAAAGCACAAGGCTAGGCTGCTGAGAGTAAAGTATGGCTGGAACTGTTTTGTTCTAACAATGCCCTTTCTCTTCAGTTCATCACCAAGTGTTTACCCTAAGTACTTCAGATTATGTCTCCTGAAAGAGTAGTTCATACACTACAGAGTGAAACGAATGGAAGCAAGACTGATTTCAGAAGATGTGAACCATGGACTGTATTGAAAATCTGTGACTGGTCTGCCATGATGATCACGAACTTTAAAAATGGGCTATTCCAAGTGTTTACATGCTATAAAGCGACAGGTTTGATTTCTGCTTAAATCTTTTTGAAGAACATGGTTGTGGCAGATGAGCTAAAAATGTCTCAGTGCAGTGGAAAGAGATTTGTTATTATACATTCCTGAGTTGTGAAATTGAGGCACAAGCAAGGCCAAATATCAAAACTGAGGCTATTTATTAAAGGATAAAATTAATGGAACAGGTAAAAGAGAGAGGAAGAGAGAGAGAAACAAATAGCAAAATAGAGAAGAGCAGGAAAGGAACTATATTACCACCACACCCTCAAGATGCTTTTTTTGGCTAGAGGAGGTTCAAGGAAGGGACACAAAGATGATATGGGGACAAAAGCATCTTAAAAGAAGAGTCTGAAGAGGTTGTGGAGCACTGGAACAGGCTGCCAAGAGATGTTGTGGAGCACCTACATGGATGTGTTCCTGTGCAACCTGCTCTAGGTGAATCTTCTCTGGCAGGGTGATTGGACTAGATGGTCTTTGGAGATCCCTTCCAATGTCTACCATTCTGTGATTCTGAAAGGGAGCAGGAGAGGACAGGAAGGCTGAGGACAATCGAGCTCGATTTTGCCTTAAGTAAAGCAGCATGTGTCTTGTGCCCAGAATGTTTCTGAAGTCCACACTCCTGCAATGACAAAAAAAGTGTTAATTGCCAATCTCAGAATATCCTTATGGAGGAGGCACATTATTGACACAGGTGTGTTGTTGTTGGTGGTGTTCACAGGATTGTTACAACGAATGTGGTTATCTGGATATTACTCAATGAACATTCTTTTCTCAACATCAGAAGAATAACCCCAGCTCCTGTAATCTGCTGTGAGGAGCAGCAGTTAATGACAGAGTAACCACAGCAACCACAGCAAAACTACATAGGAGTACATCAAGCTAGCAATGCTCTGGTTTTAAAACGACTTCTCTATATCTTGTTCTCTCTATATAAACATTGGTAGAAGCTGCAGCAACTAAACCTTAACATACTAAGTTCTAGTTCAAACTGTCTCAATTTCAATATATTTCAGATGGAGGACAAGTACTGAGAGAAGAAGCAATGTCTTGGTCAGAGAACAAACAATGCTTTGAAGATTGAGCTGACTGTCAGAAAGGCGAAATGGGAGATAAGAAGACTACATAGTAGATCAATGCACACAAAAAGAAACCACAGCTTGTCTGTCAGGATAACACAATAGTGGGGAATGAAAGCACTTTGAAAAAACAGATACCTTTATTGTGTTGAATATTGCATATATAAGGTGTTTCAACAGAGGGAAATGGTATCAACAGTGCATCTCTTGATGAAGCCAGTTCACAGAATCACAGAATGTTGGGGGCTGAAAAGGACCTCAAAAGATCATCTAGTCCAGCCCCTCTACCAGAGCAGGATCACCTATTCCAGCTCACATAGGAACATGTCCAGGTGGGTGTTGTGGAGGCAGGGAATCAATGCAGCTGAGTCAGCAATTTATATAAAAATAAAGTTATTTTATTTTCCCAAAAACCTGCCCCCAAAACTGTATACAGAAATTAATTTAGTTTTAATTAGCAGATTCAGTTGATTGAGAAGATCTACAAGGATACCATAGGCAGATTTGACTATTTTGGAAGTCAGAAGTTGGAAAAAGCTAAGTTATTAAATATAGCATCCCCTCCATCAGGCTGAGCCATTAATGTTTACTTACAGGCGAGTCAGGCTGGCTGAAAAGAAGGGCGGTCCAGCTGCCTGTCCCCTCGCTCTCTTTCAGAGGCCGTTGGAGGGTCGTTAAGGCCTATTGAGCCTGCAAAAAGGGTGCTTCAGGTGGGAAGCCGTCCTGTCCTTCGGAGCACAGTGCCAGGGACTCCTCCTGCAGGATCTATCCAGGCGGGGGAGAACTCTAAGACGGGAACCCCAAGGCGGGAAGCCCCCCAATATATATACCCTCCCTAGACAAAGAGCAGAGTTACCACTGCCTAGGCGCGAAGACCACAGCCAATCCCAGCCCGATGCCAGCGCGGGCACTGCACAGGGCACCCTCGTGCCAGAAGGGCCCCTTGCTCCCCCCCTTCACACCTGCAAGGCAGGGGTGGGGAAACAGGTCTTTTCACACCTTTTCCTCTCCCACAGAGGGAGAGGAATTTTGGGGTATACAGGACTCCAGGACAGTGGGTTTTGAATATCTCCAAAGAGGGACAGTCAGCACCCTCCCCGCCCCCTGCCCCGGGCAGCCTGTTCCAGAATTCTGTCACCCTCATGGTGAAAAAAAATTCCTCCTCATGTTTGCATGAAACTTCTTATGCCTCAACTTGCACCCATGGCCCCTTCTCCTGTCGCTGGGCATCACCGATAAGAGCGAGAGGCCTTGAGCACAGCCCTACGAGGAGAGGCTGAGGGAGCTGGGATTGTTTATCTGGAGAAGAGGAGGCTCAGGGGTGACCTTATTGCTGTCTACAACTACCTGAGGGGTGGTTGTGGCCAGGAGGAGGTTGCTCTCTTCTCTCAGGTGGCCAGCACCAGAACAAGAGGACACAGCCTCAAGCTACGCCAGGGGAAATTTAGGCTCGAGGTGAGGAGAAAGTTCTTCACTGAGAGAGTCATTGGGCACTGGAATGGGCTGCCCGGGGAGGTGGTGGAGTCGCCGTCCCTGGAGCTGTTCAAGGCAAGATTGGATGTGGCACTTGGTGCCATGGTCTAGCCTTGAGCTCTATGGTAAAGGGTTGGACTTGATGATCTGTGCGGTCTCTTCCAATCCTAATAATACTGTGATACTGTGATACTGTGATACTGTGATACTGTGATACTGTGAGCCTGGCTCCATCCTCTTGCCACTCACCCTTTACTATTTATAAACATGAATGAGGTGACCTCAGTCTCCTACTCTCCAAGCGGAAGAGGCCCAGCTGCCTCAGTCTCTCCTTGTAACAGATATGTTTCATTCATTTAAACATGTTCATGGTTTTGTGCTGGACTCAATTAGTTCCATGTTCCTCTTGAACTGGGGGGACCCAGAACTGGACACTACTTCAGATGCAGCCTCACCAGGGCAGAGTAGAGGAGGAGAACCTCTCTCAACCTACTAGCCACATCCCTTTTAATACACCTCACTTGCGTTAAAGTTACAAGCAAAAATAACCATTTCAGGTCTGCTTTTATACAATGGCCAGAGCTTAGCTAAGGGAACACTGAGGTAAGCAAATCTGTGCTTGTGCTTGATCTCATGCTAGCTCTGGGACTAAATAGCAGGTAGTACATCACATGTTTGGCACATCCTCTGTCCTGTCATAGTATGGCACTGCAGAGCAGATGAATCAAGCACTACCCCAACTCTACAATTAGACCTGGTCTGCAAGACCTGAAGTGACCTATAGCATCTCTTCAGGACAGCAGAAGTCCCCAGCATCCTCCCACAACACTAGAAATAGGCAGAAAAATCCCGTTTGTCAACTTCATGTTTGTTAATCTGTGATGGCCTCATTGCTTCTTCCTTACACATCTGCTAGCAAGTTTCCAGTGTCAGTATAGAAGACAGCACATGTCTGGCATGTTTCACCAAGTTTGGGGTATCTGCTGTAGTCCACAAAGCTGAGAATGTCTAATTATCTGAGTGGGAAGGGAGTGGAGGTGTCCCAGTGTAACCATATGCCTTCTGGGCCCTCACTTGACAATCAGCCCTGTCACAGTCCACTCAATGGACACAGGATGGTTTGTTTGCTGTGATCTTGAAGTGCAAAAACTAAGGTGAATATGCCAAAGGAGATTTGGTTCAATCAAAAGTAAAACTTTGTTGTTTGCCCATAAAGCAGCATGCAATAGGTAGAAAGGGTGACAGGAGAAAGTAAAAGTAGAACAGAGGCTGGTAGCTACCAGCAGTGGTCTGAGATGGCAGATGGCATTCCTAGGGTCTGATGGTCTTCTTCAGTCATTGAGGTCTGTGATGAGGAAGCTTTTAAAGTTCCGTTGCTAAGAAGCCCTCCTTTTATCCTCTCTCTGCCGGTCTCTGCCTGTCTCAAATGAGGCTTTCACATGTGCCCAAGGACTGTCTGAGGCGTGATCTATGCCCAGGGAGGAGTGTCTGAGGCGTGGTCTGCTTTGGAGGTGTGTAGCTTTCAACTAGGAGGTGTGTTTTCTTATTATAGTGACATTATAATGAGCAAAGTTCACCCAAGGTTCATGATTTCCTCATTGACTCTAAGGTATCAGTCCTTTTTGGGTGGTAGTTATGTGGTTTGTTCCAGTAGGGCTGAAATAGCAGCAGTGTGCTCCATTTTCTGCCGTGTCACAGGCAAAGGGCTCTCGGTACCATGTAGTTAATGTTTTGCGCCTATGTATCTGTGGAGACCACATTCCACTCTTGGGATCAGTAACTGCTAATCAGTAACATCTTATCCAGGCAGGCTGCAGCAGCGACATGTTGGTCTAAGTGTTGGTGTCCCTTACTGTCCAAATTTGTGATGGGACTGTTGAGGCAATATTGTTCTTCTGATTGACTCTTACAAGCCCTCAGCCTCTTGTGCTCCAGTCCCTGCCTGTGTATCCCTGCTCAGAATTATATTGTGTGGTGGACTGACCCTGACTGGATGCCAGGTGCTTGCCAAAGCTGCTCTATCACTCTGCCTCTTCACCCGGACAGGGCAGAGGAAATGTAACTAAAAGCTGGTAGGTTGAGAAAGGACAGGGAGATCACTCAGTAATTACTATGACTGTCAAATTGCTTGACTTGTGGAAAACTACTGTAATTTATTAACAATCAAATCATCCCTCCTCTTCCTTGGACATCACTTGTCATCTTCTCTACCTCCTTCCAGCCAGTTGCACAGGACAGAGTATGCAGCTGTGGTCAATTCATTACATACTGTCTCTGCTCCTTCTTCCTCCTCAGGGGCAGGACTCCTTACACTCTTCTGTTTCAGTCTGGGGTCCCTCTCATGAGCATCAGTCCTTCAAAACCTCTCCAATGTGAGTTGTTCCCATGCGCTACAGTTCACAAACTGCTCCAGCATGGGTCACCTCCATGGAGTCCTTCAGGAACAAACTGCACCAACATTAGTCCCTCATGGGGTCACAAATCTTGCCAGCAAACCTGCTCCAGCATGGGCTCATCTCTCCACTGGGGCATGAGTTCTGCCAGGAGCCTTCTTCAGAATGGTCTTCATATGTGGTCACAATCCCCTTCAGGTTCATCCACTAGCTCCAGTGTGTTGTCCTCTGTAGGCTGCTGCTGCATAACTGTTCCAGCACTGACCTCAATGAGCTGCAAAGAAACAGCCTGCCTCACCATCGTCTCCATCGTAGACTACAGGGGAATTTCTGGTGTCTGGAGCAGCTTCTACTGCCCTTTCACTTTCCTTCATGTCTGCAGAGTTGTTATTCCCACATACTATCATTCCTCTCTCCTGGCTGTAACTGCAGCAACTTTTCCCCCTTCTTAAATATGTTATTACAGAGGGGTTGCCATGGTTGCTGACAGGCTTGGCCTTGGCCAGTGAAGGGTCCATGTCAGAGTGAGCTGACCCTGTCAGACACGGGAGAAGTTTCTAGCAGTTTCTCACTGAAACCACCAGTGACCTCCCTGCTACCAAAACCTTGTAATGCAAACCCAGTACATATGGTTGCAAGGCAAAAAAATCCATTTCTCCCACCCAGGATCACCCTGTATTTGCTGTGTCCAGCTAGGATATGTTTAATGTTTTCACAAGACACCGGGTGGGACCACAGCCATGACTGGGATGTTGTGTGCTGTACTGATGTTATGCCCACTGTACCAGGTAGGGTTGGCTGGTTGGACAGGATCAGGTGGCTGGGTCTGGCCATTGTGTTCAGTGCTGCATTTTGTATCACTTACTTTCTGTACCATTTTGTTAGTATCAGTGTACTTCCTGTCGTACCTTCTCTTTTTGTGCCATTCTAGTAAACTCTTCTTATCTCACTCCATGGGGTTTTGCCTTTTTCTCTCAATTTTCCTTCCCATCCCACTGGAAAGTGAGACAGAGGGGCAGTGTGTGAGGAGCTCAGCTACCATCTATGGCTAAATCATTACATCATTCCTTTGAAATATCTCCCTACATTTCTCACCTTGAGATGCCAGCCTTCCTCTGTCTTCTCTTCACTGCCTAAGCTCTCTGACCAGTAGCCAAATGCCTTCTGCTCTGCTCCTCATGCTCTGCTGAGTCAGCTACTACTGCTCCACTCCCATTCAACAACTCCTGCTGTCACAAAGATTAAAAAACACAGGCATAAGATGCTTTTATGAAAAAATCTACCCAGGCAAGAGAGCAGGAAAGGAGAACACTTCTGGGAAAAACAGGTGTCGTATCCATAGCAAGAGCATATTTAAATATCTCTCTAAAATAACTGGCTAGTGTCTCTTTCAAATGAGCTTAGATGGTACCTGCAGAGGTTACAGCCTTCCTGTGCCTTATGCTGTGTCTCATGTCATTAATGTGCTGGAACTTTGTAATTTTTACAAGGTAAATATTATTTATTATTTTCATATACTTGAACTGTCTAATTCTGCTTGTCACATTGTGACATTAATGCTATAGCAAATAAATGATGCTGGTTTTGTTTGATTCCCTGACTAGTTTTCATAGAATCATAGTATGATTTTGTTTAGAAAGGACTATTAAAAACATCTGGTTTCAATCCCCCTGCCATGAGCAGGCACACTCTTTGCTAGAGCTCAAAGCTCCAAACTGGCCTTGAACACTTGCAGGGATGGCACATCCACAGCTTCTCTGGGCAATCAGTGCCAGTGTCTCATCACACTTACAGTAAGTCTTCTTAATACCTAATTTAAATCTACCCTCTTTCAGGTTGAATCTGCTACTCCTTGTCCAATGCCCTTGTATAACATTCCTTTTCACCAAGCCTTTAGCCCCACTCTAAGACTGCTATAAGGTCTCCCCAGAGCCTTGTCTTTCTCAGACTGAACAAACTTGACTCTCTCAACTTGTCTTCATACCATAGGTATTCCAGCCCTCTGCTTATCTTCATGGCCTTCCTCTGGACGCACTTGAGAAGTCTTTTTATGCTTGGAGTCCAAGTGCTGGACACAGTAATATGAGCAGAGTCTCATGAGACTGAAGCACAGGGCAGAGTCATCTCCCTTGACCTGCTGGTCATGCTTATTTTGATGAAGCCTAGATTATGGCTTTCTGGGTCACAAGTGCACATCACTGGGCCACACTGAGTTTTGTGTCAACCAGCACTCCCAAGTCCTTCTCTGCAGGACTGCTCTCAATCCATTCTCCACATTTTCTGTACTTGTGCTTGGGATTGCCTCAACCCATGTTTCAAGACCTTGTACTTGGTCATGTTCAATTTCAGCACAAATCCATCTCTCAAATCTGTCCAAACCTCTCTGGATGGCATCCCTCTCCTCCAGCATGTGGACTGCATCACATAGCTCAGTGTGGTCATCATATCAGCAGATGGTACACTCAGTGTCACTTGCCCATGCTGATGACAAAGACGCTTAACAACACTGATCCCAGTACTGACTTCTGGGGCACACCACTTACTATCTCCACTTGGACATTAAAGCATTGTGTGTAATTTCCTGAGTGCAACCATCCAGCCAATTGCTTATGCATCGAGTGGGTGACTTTAATCTGCCAGACATCTGCTGGGAACTTAATTCAGCAGAGAGGAGGCAGTCCAGGAGATTTCTAGAGTGCATGGAGGACAACTTCATGACCCAGCTGTTAAGCGAGCCTACTAGGGATCAAGCTCAGCTTGACCTGCTGTTCTTCAACAGAGAAGGGCTGGTAGGAGATGTGACAGTGGGAGGCTGCCTGGGGTGTAGTGATCACGAGATAGTGGAGTTTTCAATATGCAGAGAGATAGGGAGGAACTATAACAAAACCTACACCTTGGACTTTAGGAGGGCAAACTTCAATTTGCTTAAGAAACTTATTTCCAATGTCCCCAGGGCAGCAGTCCTTAAGAACAAGGGGGTCCAGGATGGTTGGACCTACTTTAAACAGGAGGTCTTGAAGGCACAGGAACTGGCAGTTCCCATGTGCCGAAAGATGAGCCGGTGGGGAAGGCGACCAGCCTGGATGAGCAAACAGCTCCTGAAGGAATTGGGGGAGAAAAAGAGGGTGTATCACCTTTGGAAGGAGGGGAAGGCTTCTCCTGATGTGTTTAAGGATGTAGCTAGATTATGCAGGAGAAAAATTAGAGAGGCTAAGGCCCAGCTAGAACTTAGGCTGCCACCTCTGTGAAAGATAACAAAAAGCACTTTTATAAATTTATCAATGCTAAAAGGAAGGGCAAGAAGAGCCTCCACTCCTTACTGGACCAGGAGGGGAACACTATAACTGATGACAAGGAAAAGGCTGAAGTCCTGAATGCCTTCTTCACCTCAGTTTTCAATAGTAAGGAGGGAGGAGTTCAAGGGAAGTGGCCTCTTGAACTGGGGGATGGGGTCAGGGAGTGGTGTGTTCCCCTAGAAATTCATGAGGAATTAGTTCAGGACCTGCTGAGCCACCTGGACACCCATAAGTCCATGGAACCAGATGGGATCCATCCCAGGGTGCCGAGAGAGCTGGCAGCTGAGCTGGCCAAGCCGCTCTCCATCATTTTCCAGCAGTCCTGGCTCACCAGAGAGGTCCCAGGAGACTGGAAACTGTCAACATGATCCCCATCCACAAGAAGGGTCGGATGGAGGAACCTGGGAACTACAGACCTGTCAGCCTGACCTCAGTGCCAGGGAAACTGATGGAGCAGGTTATCTTGGGGGTGATAAGAGCACACCTGAGGGATGGCAAAGGGCTCAGGTCCAGCCAGAATGGGTTTAGGAAGGGCAGATCCTGCCTCTCCAACCTGATCTCCTTCTATGATCAGGTGACCCGCTTGGTGGATGTGGGGAGGCCTGTGGATGTGGTCTATCTGGACTTCAGCAAGGCCTTGGACACTGTCCCCCACAGCAAACTGCTGGCTAAGCTGTCAGCCCATGGCTTGGATGGCAACACTGTGCTGGGTTAGGAACTGGCTGGAGGGCCGGACCCAGAGAGTGGTGGTGAATGGTGCCACATCCAGCTGGTGGCCAGTCACTAGTGGTGTCCCTCAGGGATCTGTGCTGGGCCCCATCCTCTTTAACATCTTCATAGATGATCTGGATGAGGGCATCGAGTCAGTCATCAGCAAGTTTGCAGATGACACTAAGCTGGGGGCAGATGTGGCTGGGTTGGAGGGCAGAAGGGCTCTGCAGCGGGACCTTGACCGCCTGCACAGATGGGCAGAGTCCAATGGGATGGCTTTCAATAGCTCCAAGTGCAGGGTGCTGCACTTTGGCCACAACAACCCCATGCAGAGATACAGGCTGGGGTCGGAGTGGCTGGAGAGCAGCCAGACAGAGAGGGATCTGGGGGTGCTGATTGATACCCGCCTGAACATGAGCCAGCAGTGTGCCCAGGTGGCCAAGAGAGCCAGTGGCATCCTGGCCTGCATCAGGAATGGTGTGGTCAGCAGGAGCAGGGAGGTCATTCTGCCCCTGTACTCTGCACTGGTTAGACCACACCTTGAGTACTGTCTCCAGTTCTGGGCCCCCCAGTTTAGGAGGGACATGGAGATGCTTGAGCGTGTCCAGAGAAGGGCGACGAGGCTGGTGAGAGGCCTTGAGCACAAGCCCTATGAGGAGAGGCTGAGGGAGCTGGGATTGTTTAGCCTGGAGAAGAGGAGGCTCAGGGGTGACCTTATTGCTGTCTACAACTACCTGAATGGAGGTTGTGGCCAGGAGGAGGTTGCTCTCTGCTCTCAGGTGGCCAGCACCAGAACGAGAGGACACAGCCTCCAGCTACACCAGGGGAGATTTAGGCTTGAGGTGAGGAGAAAGTTCTTCACTGAGAGAGTCATTAGACACTGGAATGGGCTGCCTGGGGAGGTGGTGGACTCGCCGTCCCTGGGGATGTTCAAGGCAAGGTTGGACGTGGCACTTGGTGCCATGGTCTAGCCTTGAGCTCTGTGGTAAAGGATTGGACTTGATGATCTGTGAGGTCTCTTCTAACCCTGATGATACTGTGATACTGTGAGTGGTCCATGCATCAAATCCATGTCTTTCTAATTTAGAGGTGAGGATGTCATGTGTCAAGTGCTTTGCACAAGTCCAAGTAGATGATGTCGGTTTCTCTCTCCATATCCACCAATGTTGCAACCCCACGTAGAAGGCCACGAAATTCATCAGATGTAATTTGACCATAGTGAGTCCATGCTGGCTGTCACTTATGATGGCCTCATTTTCCATGTGCCCTATCAGAGTCTTCCAGAGCATCTGCTCCATGATCTCGCCGGGCACAGATGTGAAGTCAACTGGTTTTCCTGCTTCTAAAATTTGGAAAAAAAGGATTTTCTACAAGATTAAATTACAAAAAAGGATGTTAGTGGAAATAATACTGTTTAACTGAAGGCTAGGAAAGGAACCTTAAAAATCTGCCCTGGAATCTGATACTCTTCTTGTGCTTACCAGTTTCTATTTGTGAATCTATTTGCTGATTTTAGATTAAGAACAATGCTTTTTCTAATAACTTTGCAATTACAACTCTTAGGAAAAAATAAATCTGCCTTTCATCATTGCTACTTCCATCCATTTTTTTTGCAGTTAATTATAGTCTGTAGCAGCCCAGCTGAAGATTTTCACACAGTGCAACATAATGCCGAGAGCATCTCTGGTCCTTGTTCTCAACAAGTAATGACAAGAATCATTATTTTTTGAGCATGCTGCAAAAAATGCTTAAGACATACACATGACACAGAGAATAATAGCTACTTTGATACATAATGTGAGATACTTTACATTGTATTTTTTTCTCTAAAATTACATCTAATGTTCATGTAAATTCTGGAGGTGTTCTCAAGAGGTAACTGAGGGTAAACCGAGAAAACAGTGTCTCTAGAGGTCAGCATCGCGGTTGTGCTGAGATCAGTGCCAGGAAAGAAATGCAAGTTTCATTACTGTTCTGAAAACCATCCTTGAACTACTTAAATCCTACTTAAATCCCCCTTTAGGATTTAAATTTAATTTAAAAGGGCAATGAACCCTGTTCTAGCATAAAGTAGAATTTCTCTTCAAGAATCTGTTTGATCTCACACGGATCCTTGCGCATTCTAAGTACAGCTTATGAATATGGCTTAGTTTTCCTCTGGAGACTTTCACCTGCCTGAGACAGAGTGGTGATGAGCTAACTTCCTGAACACTGCCAGCAAATTCAGATGTGCCTCTAGCTCACATGTTAGCTCACGCTCTGAACTAGAAAGAAAAGAGAGGGTAGTTTAAAAAAAAAAAAAAATTAATTTTACATTAAAAATTACATTAATTTTAAATACAAGCACTGTTTTATAGCTGCTTTTGTTTTACAAACAGCAGCAGATTTCCTACTATGATAAAGAAGAAAGTAGAGAAACTACTTGAAGCATTTGCTCTGGGATTAGACAGCTACCTTGAAGGGCATGGGGTCAGTGAAATACATGCTGTAACCTACTGTTGGCTATCTTAGCTCCTCTTAAAGACTCGTTATTTCTGGGAATATCATTTGATACCAGTTAACACATATTTTAAAAAGACAAACATACACAGGCCTTACACTTTACACGTAATTTTCATTCTTCACTTCCAGATTAACTCACTGCTATAGCTTTATACATGAATTTAAAAAAACAAATAATACATTTCACTTATTGCATGCATTGTAAAGGCCTAATATAAACCAAGTAAGTCCTCTAGATTTTTTCTTACTAATGCATGAAAATTTAGGAGCTTGTGTACTTCAGTACAAATGCTAAAACAAAGAGTTATAGATATGGATGACTGCCAGGGTTTGAACAGGATTGATCAGAACTGGGCAGAACAGAATAGTCTGAGAAAATAAGGAGAGTAAGCAGGACTGAGTAACTCAACTGATAAGGAAGCACAGCTGCAGAAAAGTGGCCTCGGGAGGCTAGCAGAGAAGCTGAGGGAGTTCTGAGGTGTGTGAGGAGGGCAGGCTGGTCAGCCCTGGGAACAAGCAATGTTGTAGCTAAGCTGCTGCAAAGGGGGATTAAGTGGGGTAGTTGGTCAGGTCTGTCTCTATGCGTGTGGACAGGCCCTTTCTCCTATGTAGGCGTATCAAAAGTACACACCCCTGTACCGAACTCCACTATATAAGTATCATGCTTAGTTTCAGTAAATGGATAGACCATTATACATCACATTGGGGTAAGCCCGGTGTCTCTCCCTCTCCCACACAGCCTAGAAGAGAGGCCAACTCAACAGATGACAAAACCAGGAGAAACACATAGAAAAGCAAAGGACATATGCTGAAAGCCAGCAAATGACTCCTGCTCCTGGACTAACTCCTGCATTAACTCTCCCTGTGTTTACTGTAGTGTGAGAGGAGAGGAATATGAATATCTTAAGGCAGAAGAATGGATGAGATTTCCCAATGAGGGTATAGCCTGAGGTAGGGATAGGGGAAATTAAGAAACACAATTTGTTTGCATTTGTCTTCATCCTTCACTTCACCTAGCAAATCCTTGGATAGAGATTCAGGTTTGGCTTCTGTTGCTGGATTTAGGCTTTGCTGTACCATACAGAAAGCACAAGCAACACAGAGGAGTAGGATTGGTCTTTCCTCCCTTCTCCCTGACACTCCACCCTTAGTTTGAGCAACCTTTGGCTTTGAATCTACAGCAACAGATACCAGCCTGAAAGCAAGTGGCCAGGTTAGTAACTATTCCAGACTAATAGATGTTCCCCCTTTCCCTTCTCCACAAAAATCATCAGCAGCTGCAACTAGCTGAGTCTCTTCCTGGCTTGTTAGCTCTCACACACCCACACCCTTGCTATTTTAAACAGAAAAGACCCTCCCGCATCCCACTTGAATAATCACTGTGGCTCTAACTGGCATGGCAATTACACAACCCTTCTGAAAATGAAAGGAATGCTTCTGGAAGCCCTGCACTAATGGATTATCTACCTGTTAAGTGCAGTTGCATTGTAGCAAAAAATTACTCATCAGCAAGTATAGTTTGTCAATAAATACAACTGGGAATATGACATGGCATATCCAGACTGCGTGTGATGATCCTGTTACACCTCTTTGCATTGCTTCACAAAACACCTGTTGTGGTGTAACCACACAGTCTATTTTGCAGAAGGAGATTAATCAGAAGAATGGCAAATGGCTGGAGAGCAGCCCTGAAGAAAATGACCAGGAGGTCTGGGTTGATGAAAAGCTCACCATGAGCCAGCAGCTTGTGCACACAGCCCAGACAGCAAACTGAGTCTTGGGCTGCATCCAGTGAAGAGTGGCCAGCAGGGCATGGGAGGTGATTCTCCCCTTTAACTCTGCTCTCAGACACCACCTGGAGTACTGTGTGCTGTTCTGAAGCCCCCAACGCAAGAAGGACATTGAACTGTTGGAGTTAGTCCAGAGAAGGGACAGGAATATTATCGGAGGGCTGAAGTACCTCTGCTATGAGGACAGGCTACAAGAGTTGGGGCTTTTCAGTCTGCAGAAGAGAAGACTTCAAGGAGACCTTGTAGTAGCCTTCGTGAAGGGGGCCTACAAGAAGGCTGGGGAGGGACTATTTACAAGGTCTGGTAATGACAGGACAAGGAGTAATGGGTTTAAACTGGAAGAGGGGAGATTCAAACTAGGTGTTAGGAAGAAGTTCTTTACAGTGAGGGTGGTGAAACACTGGCACAGGTTGCCCAGGGAGGTTGTGGGTGTCCTGTACTGCTTAATGAATATTGTGTAATTATGCTCAGTAGGCAGGGCAGTCACAATTTAGGTTCTAAGTAAGTGATGAACTGGAAAAATGACACTGCCTTAAGCTCCCAACGTATCTGACATTATGACAAAAACCCTTGACTTTTGATTCCAAAACCTAGTTCTAAGGAGATGAGAAAAGGTTCTCAGTGGACAGAAGGAATGCAGCACTTCAAAAATCATTTGCATGGAAAAGTGGCTGTCAACCACAGGAATCCTGTTAGTGAAAACTGGCATGCAGATTATACAGGTGTCCTGGAGTCCTGGATATTCCAAAATTCCATTCCTGCTGTGGTTTGGATGGGAGAAGAAAGGCACTAAAAACTTGTTCCCCTGCCCTGCAGGCTTGAAGCAGGGGGAAGCGAAGAGTCCTTCTGGTATGAGGTGTGCCCCATGCAGATGCCCACACTGGAATTGAGCTCGTCTTTGTCTAGGTAAGGTATAAATATTGGGGTACTTCCCGCCTTGAGGTGCCTGCCTTAGAGTTCTCCCCCGCCTGCATAGTTCCTGCAGAGAATCACCTGGCGCTGTGAAGGATGAGCTCCTGAAGGACAGGGCCTCTCTGCTTTGGACTGCTTCCCACCATAAGCACCTTTTGTGCAAGCTTAATAGGCCTAATGAGCCCCAGATGTCTTTTGAAAGAGCGAGACCGGAGAAGCACCTGAACTGCCCTTTCTCTCAGACAGCCTGACTCACCTGTGAACAGTGAACTTTCTGCTCAGCCTGATTGACACTGGGAAAGCTGTGTTTACTAGCTTAGCCTTTTCCATTTCCTGACTTCTGAAATAGCCAAATTTATCTATAGCATCCTTTGTAAGATATTATCAATGAAACTGAGTCTGCTAATTAAACTAAATTAATTTCTGTACATAGTTTTGGGGGCTCAGGAAAATAAAATAATTCTGTTTTTTATATATATTCTTGACTTTGCCATGTTAATTCCCTGCCTCCACAACAACAGGTAGAAGTGGTAGCCCAAGGTAAGTGTCATTGATTGGAATGACATATGGAATCATATGGACCAAATGATCTTTTGAGGTCCTTTCCAGCCCCTGATATTCTATGATTGTATGAAACAAACCTAACACTTTCCTACTTTGCCAAAATCTTGGACCTTTGTCTGGGTAATATTTAAAAGGAAAATGCAACCTTTTCACAAAATAGGATCATAGGATCCCCGGATGTTAGGGGCTGGAAGGGACCCAAAGAGATCATTGAGTCCATCCCCCCTGCCAGAGCAGGACAATACTATCTAGCACAGATCACAGGGCAACACATCCAGACAGGCCTTGGAAGTCTTCAGAGAAGGAGACTCCACGACCTTCCTGGGGAGCCTGTTCCAGTGCTCTGTGACCCTTTGAGTAAAGAAGTTCCCCCTTATGTTGAGGCAGAACCTCTTTTGCTGCAATTTAGACCCATTGCTCCTTGTCCTATCACAGGGAGCAGTGAGCAGAGCCTGTCCCCCCCTCCTGGCCAGCCTTCAGATAAACATTTATCAAATCCCCTCTGAGTCTTCTTTTCTCCAGACTAAAAAGCCCCAGGTCCCTCAGCCTCTCCTCATAAGCCATGCTCTCCTCTCCCTTAATCATCCTCGTAGCCCTCTGCTGGACCCCCTGCAGCAGGTCCCTGTCCCTCTTAAACTGGGGAGCCCAAAACTGAACACAGTAGTCTAAGTTTAGCACACTCTCTTGCAATGTAATAGTTGCTTTGCCTTTTTAAGTGTATTTGTTATGCTTTATTAAATTAATATAGATTTATTCATTTTGATATTAATGTTCAGGTGAAAATTAATATTCTATTTTTTAAAATATCATTAAATATCACCAGATAACTTACTTAACAGATTTGAACACATTGTTGTGCGTATTTACACATGGGGAACAGGCAATTTAGAACAGTTAAGAAAAAACTAGCAAAACAAACAATTTAAAATGTTGGAAAGAGAATCTTGCAGTCAATATGCCACTTGCCCTCTAGGGGGACTTGAGATCATAGAATCATAGAATCAACCAGGTTGGAAGAGACCTCCAAGGTCATCCAGTCCAACCTATCACCCAGCCCTAGCCAGTCAACTAGACCATAGCACTAAGAGCCTCATCCATTCTTTTCTTGAACAGCTCCAGGGACAGTGACTCCACCACCTCCCTGGGCAGCCCATTCCAATGGCAAATTCACTCTCTCTGTGAAGAACTTCCTCCTAACATCCAGCCTAGACCTCCCCTGGCACAACTTGAGACTGTGTCCTCCTGTTGCTGATTTCCCAGGAGAAGAAACTGACCCCTACCTGGCTACAGCCTCACTTCAAGTAGTTGCACACATTAGTGCTCCTTTCTGCTGAAGTAGAAGGCACAATAGTTATAGTTACCAAAGTAGAACTTTAATTACTAAGAGGCTTTTTAGAGTATTTACAAGCTATTATCTCCAGATTTCCAGGACTGTGTTGCAGTTTTAGAACTCAGAGCATGTGGAGGGATTACTGTTGGTGATAGTCATTGGAGGCTTTTGTAGTTTTCCCCAGGGCTCTAGCAGGATTCTGGGAGTTAACAGAGTCTCTGACCTTGTCTTGGTTCCTTCCAGGGTGGATGGTGTACAGGCAAACACGATGTCTTGCTGGTGGCTAATTCTTGCCTGCATCATGGAGGCACTTCATGTCTCTCCCTGGTAAACTGAGGTACAGTGGTTTCCAGGTGGACAAGCTTGAAGCATCAAAGCAAAGCTGGTCTGGAGCATAAGGCAGAGCAGAGCACAAGAGCAGAGCATGAGAGCAGAGCAGAGCACCATGAGGCTAAAAGCACAATAGCAGAGAGCATGTGCTTGCATGTTGCGTGCAACTTAAGTGCCCAAGTTTGGCTCCATTTGTCCACAAACAGAATGGCAAGAATGGCACTTTGTCAAAACAGACCATATTAGGTCAAACCAGGAGCTTGCTTTACCCTTATTTGGGAAAACACAGATCATGCACAAACAAGTATATGCACCTTGTTTAGCACCAAAGCAGCCTGGGTGTCTCTAAGCCTTTTGTCTTCTCTCCCACGCTGCTCCCTGCTTTGGCAGAAAGAAGGGGGAGCAGAGGATTATGTCTGGAGAAGCCAGGACATGTGTTGGGCCTATATTGGCCTTCCATGACAATATTCTGTCTGCTCAAACTTTCAGTGGCTAGATCCAATGACAGACTATTGCTATCGCATTACCATCTAAATGATGTCTGATCTTAGCACAGGTGAGAATGACCTGGAATTCTGCAACTCTGTAATGCATAGAGAAGATTACACTGGCATTTTCTATCTGGTTCACTACTGCTGTTCATCTACAGATGGATAATCAGCAGCTGCTAGAACTTTAATGAACAGTTGTTAAAACTTAAATCAGCACAAGCAAGTTTAACTTTTATTTGGTGATAATGAGGATAGGACTGAAATATAATCTTATGGTATGCACACGTGATACTAGTTTTGAGTCAGTATTGATGTTAAGTCTAACTCAGCAGTTCTGCCTGTGTACTTCCACAAGCCAGTGAGCAGCAATACAGCAAGAGATGTGCTGCCAAAACACACCCAAAACATAGCAGACAGCCAATAGCAATTTATTTAAAGCTAGTTTTTGTTTAGAGTCCTTTTCTGCAAACCAGATAAGCACATGCTTAAGTTCCAATGGCCACTGCAGAGAGGTGGAGCAGCTGAAGAGGAGGCCCACAAAAATGATCGGGGGCTGGAATACCTCTGCTATGAGGACAGGCTTAGGGAGCCAGGGTTGTTCAGCCTGGAAAAGAAGGCTCTGGGAAGCGGGCTACAACAAGGCTGCAGAGGGGCTACTTCCAAAGGCCTGCAGTGATAGGATTAGGGGCAACAGTTTCAAATCAGAGAAGGGCAGATATAGATTGAATGTTAGGAACAAGTTTTGCACCATGAGAACATTGAAATGGGTTGCCCAGGGAGGTAGTTGAGGCCCCATCCTCGGAGATATTCAAGGTCAGGCTCAACTGGGCTCTGAGCAGTCTGATCTAGCAGAGGATGCTACAGCTCACTGCAGAGGGATTGGACTACATGACCTTAGGAGGTTCATGCCAACACAGAACATTCTCTGAGTCTGTGAGATGAAAGCAAACTTAAACTGACCAGCTAATCCTTCATTTTCTCTGTTTTGAAGATATTTGTAACTGTTTGGGCAATTGACCACAGGAAACATAGTTTTGTATCTATTTTTTAAGTGTCATGTGCTGATTTTTTAATTTTAACCAACATGATTCACAATAATCACACTGCAAAAGAAAAAATGAGACACAAACACTAATTATTTCAGTACAACACAAATGAATTTGCTAATTAGGAGACATATAAATTATAGCTCATAGAAAGCCAAGAATTTGACATCTGCAACAGAAAAAAATTCCTGCAGTAAGGATCATTCAGTAGGGAGATAGCTTTGATGATTAAGTCTGAAAGACTTGTGCTCCTAACTTAAAAATAATCAGAACCACAGAAGTGAAAGTGAAACCATGCCTGTAATACCAAGAAAATGAAGGTGTTGAGGATTTGTATTTTAGAGACCAATAATGAAAATACCTATCCTTAAATGTTTTGCATCTTAGCCATACAGCATTATTCTACTATTTAAAACCGACAGCACTGGTAAGTAACCTTGTCTTTAAAAAATCCCTTATAAAGGCATTTTATTTATTTCACAATACTGGATGGGAATAGAACTATTAACATTTGACAATGGCAGCTCTCCAGGAGGAAGAAGGAATGCCTAGTGTGTAGCAAGTCTGTACTGATGGAGTTACAGAATTAAAAGACTGTAAAAGAGGAAGGTGTTGGTTCAATTTGTGATCACAATATTTATTCCATGTCTGAATCTATCATGCTGTTTTTTTTCCCAATTATATGTTCAGTGATCTCAGGAGAGCCTGCACCATTCATGCACCACTATTAACTTCCTCAGAGGTCACAGCATGGATCAATTCACACAGTATCAACCTATAATCCTTGCCATTTTTCGTAATAAAACAGTTCTCCATAAATTCTACATCATCATTGTAGATTCCTAAGTAATGTTGAGGTACATTGCTCCATTAAAACTTACTTGACTAATAGCAATGGAATAAGGAAGGACACTCCTTCTCTTAACTTTGGTTGGTTTTCAGTTGATTCCTTGTGAGTGTGCAGCATCTATCAATATCACTATGCTACTGCCTATTGCTGAATTATAAAAAGCACATTTTCCTTGTCATTCAAAGTATTAATGTTCAAGGTATCTGTGACTAAAGATGCAGGGTAGAAAGTTGCTACTGAATTGAAGATATCTGAAGGGACAATTCTATCAGGTCAGTTACTAGTATGCTAATAAGTTTTATTCACAACAGACACATGCTCAAAGTAGTAGCAAGCCTTACTGTTGACCCACTGAAATGCCTTCTTCTGATTTCCCCAGACAATGCTAATAAGCAACTATTTTCCACTATCCTGTACTTCATCTATGTCATGCACTGATACAGAAAATAAGTCTCCTGAGCTTCTATATGGAGAAGCGCAAAACCAGCAGCCCTTAAGTGGAGGGATTCTGTATAGCATGTATTTGCTTCATCACTGCACATTTCCCAGCTGAGTTTTTGAGTCTGTGATACTGAATCAGTGTGTCAGCTGTTCAAAGGACCCAAGTCCATCTCATTCTTAAAATACTCAGTTCTTCCATATACACACACAAAATGAACCAAGCTATCTCACCCGATCCCTGATTAGCTGGTAATTGGTCACAGTGGATGTGTTCGCTATATACTTTATTGTGCGGGCAACATTATTTGTAAAAATCTTTGGAAGCACTTCTGTTCTTTTTCCATCTTGCATTTTAAATACATTTGCTGTTAGCTGGTCTCAAAAAAGTGAGCTTGTCCCAAAAAATTCAATGGGGAGAATTCAACATATTCATTACTGAAGAACCTGAGCATTATTTATATGGTTAGATGGCAAAACATAGAAGTTGTCTGTAGGATCCTCAGATGTCATTTTAAGAACAGCTTTAAGATACTGTCAAAACTTTCCTGAATACTTCCTAGATTTAGTAATTTTCTTTTAAATTATTTTTTTCTGGTGCAGTTGGCTCTTGATGCATTGTGAAGAGTATATTACAAGAAAATGACATAGTTGCGTGATTACATTATGAAATTATCCACACATACAAGTTTCAGGCCTTCCTTGCTGAGTTTCATGGTCAGGCAAAGGTTTCTCATCAAATAAGCAAGCCAGATATGGTTTGGATTAGAAAGCAAATGGCTTCAGAAGGGACATAGCTATCAACAAAATAAGGCTGAATCCCTTTGAGCACAGGCATGCGAAGGCCCTCTAGAAAAGCCATGTTCTGCTGTTCTGGGCAATCAGCATGTGTGGGTGCTTCATTGACATGCCTTTATACTAACACACGTAGCACAGGGGACAGATGGGTGTTAGGAGTCTGTGTGCAGCTACAGAGTTCTGATCTCCCTGGGACAACAAAAATATAGTGGAACAGATCACACAACAGGACTGCTACAATGGGTAGATACAGGCTCTTCAGCAAATGTGAGCTGTGAGGGAAAATAGGTTATCTCACCTCATATGAGAGAACAGAGCAGACGGTGTCCATGGAGCTCTGCACTGGGACTGCCTAGGAACTAGTCAAGATCCCATTGGCCATAATTAGCAGGCAGACAAATACAAGTGCTCCTTACAAGTAGCACATACTGTAGTATCAGCCTTCAGCTACAAATAATCCCTGAAACTAGAGGGAAAGTCTGGAATGAGAAGACTTACACTCAGAAGTCCACCACTGGAGTAGGAAATAGTTAACCAGCTTGGATTTAAGTAAGTTCATGGGGTTTGATTGGTTGCACCTATGAGTGCTGAGAGAGGTGGTACTATCACTGTGGGATGCCCACTCTTAGAGATTCCCAAGGCTTGAAGAAAGTGAATGCCACTCCCATCTGGCTGACCAGCCAGGACGAAAGGGTTGTGATGAGCAGTACGCAGTGCAGTTGAAGACAACACCATTACTGTTCGAACCCAGAGAAACATAGTGTGAAGGTGGAAAAGAAACACCAAAAAACTTAACATGTATCAGTTTAAAATGTATCTTTATTTGGAGTAAATTCTAACAACTGAGAAACCTGAAGTGTTAGTAAAATAAGTGTTTGTAACTGCTATAATATTAATAACAATTCAGTTAAAGTCTTAAAATTCTGAATCAGCGAAGTGTTGGCTTAATAGGAAGTGTTTCTTTACCTTACCAATTGCACCAATGTCTAACCTGGGATCCAATCAAGAAGACTCGCTCTCAAATCTGAAAACAACAACTGATGAAGAACACAGGGAAACCAGGCTTTACTTTAGATGTAACACCTATCAGAGAGAGCTGGTATCACTTTTTGACGTTTGCTTCTACACCCTTCAGCAAAAAGAGGACAGAAAATTACTTTATGTTAGATCTGATCTGGTGTTAACTTGGAATATAACAACTTAGCTTACAGCACCAAGTTTAAAAATACGGGGGTAAGGAAAACTCAGCAGAACATAAGAAAGTCCTCCAGAAACTAAAATAAAACAACCAAAAGAAGTATTTTTTCTATAATGACAAATGCATCCTATATTAAAATCACAGTATGTTCCAACCAGCTTTTTATGATTGATAAGGAAGACATATTAGGCATTTCATAAACAGATATTTATTAAAGCAAAACTTTTTCTTTCATTAAAATGTGTTAACTGGCAGAAAAAAAAGCTGTCATCAAGAAAAACAGGTTTCTGCACGTATATAATTCTTACCATACAGATTTTGCAAAGTAAGTATTTCCATAGATTACACAGTGCTCCATCACCACTATCTAAAACAGCCTATTTTCCTGAAGCTCTTTGGTACTATCAAGAATGCTTTGGTTCATACTGAATATAGTAGACAGAACAATATAAATAAAACAATAATTGCATTATAACTTACTGGAATAACTAATATTCATGTTGATAATAAAACCAGTTTACAAGAAAAGATAAATAAAGTTTACCCGTCTTGTTCTGAAGAAGGCAACAACATTTCCAGAGCTCAACAAAGTTTTCCACAATGCCTTGTCTTGCTTTCACCTGTCAAGTATTTAGATAGAAAAATTCTGAAAGATATCTGCACCCTCAAGCCAGTTCCGAAAACAGGACAGCCCTTTGTCTCTGATCTGTTTCCTTCCCTTGTCAGTAATGACTTCTCCAGTTTGTTTCACAATCACCAGTTTAGGAATTGCTGTTATGTTGTATTTCTTCTTCAGATCACTGAGGGAAAAAATTAAAAATAAACACACCATTAGGGAGCATTCAAATAAAAACCCAGTCTCTCATGAAGAATACTTATCAGGATGCATGAGAGAGCAGAAGTGCTGATTGCCTGGGCTTCTTTGGAGCTTGAGGTAGAACACTGGGTGGCATAGGGAGATAACGAGGCTGAAGCTGGCAGTTTACATGGTGAAATTTAGGTCGGGGAGTTCTGTGAGTTGCAGCACCTTTCCGGCAACTGCTTTTCACTCCTGCCTGGAGTGTCCACAGCAGCAGCCTGATTGTGCTGGCAGATCGAGGAGTTCTGTGAGTTGCAGCACCTTTCCTGCAACTGCTTTTCACTCCTGCCTGGAGTGTCCACAGGAGCACAGTCTGACTGACACCCGCAGACTTACAAAGAGGTTCATGGAAGGAAAGTGTGATGCACCTTCCCACCTCATTTTTACAAGTCAGAAGATGATGACTTTTGGTCCCTTTTTTACTGGATGAGAGAAGAATCTCACTCAAATGAGCATCACACATTTATTAGCATATAAAGATGTTCATGTGTGCCAATCTCACAGGGCTACTTCCTGCAATCTCCACTAAAGCATGACACATAATTTTTGAGTGTAAACTGAAAGGATTGCTGAAATGCCTTAAACTCCCTCAGTGAAGCAGACCTTCTTAATACAGAAATTTAAGCAACTGAAAGATTTGGAAAAAGAGACATCCATGTAACTTGTCAAAGAATAGAATTTCCACTCCTCCGTCCATCATACAGACAGTAGTGGTCATTTCTCTGTTATAGGAGATGGAAAACTACAGAAGACAGATTTCAAATAACCTGGTTGTAAATTAGTGTTTTATAATGAAACACTTAAAATAGGGCTTAAAAAAAAAGTCATACAGTGATGTTCCATGAGCAGAATCAGGCCCTATTAAAACAAACGATGAATAAGTAGTTCAGGAAATACTAGTAAGAAAATACTTCTGAAGAATGGAAATTTAACATGATGAAACTCAAGATAGATGACAAGTTCATAATGAAAATTAATAATAACATTTGAGATGGGACAACCTAGAGGACACAAAAAATCAAAGAGAAACATAAGTACTTGCTGACACTGGCACGTGACAAATAACAAGAAATGAAGACTGATTACAGAACAGAGATGAAAGTGCACAAACAGCAAGCCACCATCCACGTGATGAGTTGAAAGGGATGATTAAGATGGAAACAAAAGGAATACGCAAAAACAGGAGACAGAGTCAGATTCTACATAGTAAGCCACTTCAGTTAACAGGCAACACAAACAGCAAGATAAAGAAAATTTCCAAGGAAAACAATTTAACAGCTATGACCCAGTTTGCTAAAAGACAAGATAAAGAAGATGATAAGAAGGCAGAACATGGCTCTGTCTTTATAAAACAGTATCTTCCTCACAAGAAATTCACCTCACATGGAAGGGTACTATTTGAGTGTAAATGCAAAATAAAATTTGTGACACTAGCCAGAAAAAAGCACATTTTGAGACTGACTTAATCATTAGTTTGAAAACATTTGGATATTATTAGTCCACAGTAAAGGTAATTTAAAAGACAGTCAATGAGGTGTAAGCTTATTAAACATATCAAATGACATCAGATAAAATTAGAGTTGGGAGTGCTGCTCAGTAGGAGGAGCCCAAGTGTTTCCAAAAACCATAAGCAATTCCCTGCCACAGCTTCAACTCCTAAAGAAAAGCAGATAAAGAACATCTGAAGTTATTTCCAAGTACATGGCAACCCACTGTCATTAGCATGAAATGTTTGAAGAAGAAAGGAAACCATTTATTAAATCCAAATATGCAGGCAGAGAAATTATTTCAGCTCATGAAGTCAGACGCGTATCAGACAGTTTCCTACTCTTTTCAAACTAAGCTAAAAGGTGGGGAAACTATTACTTACCTCCTACCATTTCACACTACTCACAGGTCATCATCAACTTATCTATTCATGGTGCTTGATGCTCACATTAGAGAGTCATTAATGAAACCATAGTGGTGCTAACGAATTTGTAATGTCCATTTTGGAAGACAGAAGTATCTTCTAGCTCATCATCTTCACAAGTGACACTTGACAATTTTAGCAAGAATGCAAGCCATGGTGACAGAAGTGGTAGTATCTACCAGGAAAGTGAGGAATATTAGTCCTATATTGAAGATGTAAATTGTGCAGTCTAAAAGAAAGAAATGTAGTCAGACTGAAGGAAGAGGACATGCATTTCAGAACGGGTATATGAAATAGATTAAATAATATGCAACATATCAGCTAAAAGGAACGGCCTCCCTAGAACAAGCGATGGAGGAAAATCATCTCCCTGCATTGCCTTGTATCAAAGTGAGCAGAATCAAGCACCTTTAGAAGAATGAGAGAATGTAGCCGTAACAAGCAGTAAGAGAACATCCCATTCGAAAACCTGAAAGAGATCACTTGCAAAACAACACTTACACACAAAATGCACCACAACACTACCAGTACAAGCAAAACTGTCTGCCACGTAAAGTTCAAATGACAAAGAATTTTGACTGAGTAGGAAAAAGAAAATATAGAAATTGCTAAAACATTAATATACAGACATTCTCAATGACTTCTTGGGAAAAGAAAGAGTCTTAAAAATACAGAAAATAAGAGTTAGGTGAAATACTGTCCCAGATAAAGCATTCTTGAAACATCTATTTCCTGCTCAATTCTCCTTAAGAAAAAAAAAAATATCAACAGGTGAAGAATGCTGCTCTGCCATTATGTAGGCAAAACAGTAACACAAGAAAATAGCACAGAGGCAGCAGCAGTATAGTCCAGCAAAAGGCTTGCCTTCTCAGTGAATTCTGAAATAAAAGTAAACAACCAAAAATTCCTGTTGACCTTTCTGATGTTTGCCAAAATGTGAGAATAAACTTACTTTGAAAGTTCATGTAGAAACCACGTAAAAGACTATCAACTCATACCACTTGTAAGACAAACAAGGTGGGTGGAAGATGCACTTTACTGGCTCAGTGGACAATAAAGCAGCTGATATGCCTAGCAGAACTGCAGAAATCAGAGACAGAACAATAGGGAAGTGAAGACAGTTTGCTATGGAGACTGAAAACCAACACTTAGCTTTCCTAAGGAAATGCATATACTACAGCTTATCCATACAGACAAGGCATCCTGTTTATACAGCTTCTGGGTTGAAGGCTGCTTGCATCCAAACAAACTGAAGCATGTACAGATTATTCTTACAGCTGCATGCAACTTATAAAATTAATAGTCCCGAAGACAACTGAGGAACAGTTATGTTACAGACTGCTTCTTAATCACCATGTATTCATGTAGAGGTGTTTATGGGAACTACTTTAAAACCTGTTAAGATTATCCTCCCCTACAGGGATCTCAAATCCTGTGACTCACTTGCGCAAACTACAGATGTGTCATGGGAACCTCTATGACAATTATGAAATCCTTAATCATAAACAGAAACATCACGTGCTACAAAAGCAAATTCAGTTCTCTTACAGTAAAATACAATAACTAATGACATTATTAAGAATCTGTTGTCCAGTTACTCCCAGGTAAGCATAAATGTACACACTGTCTTACTGACTAGAATAATCTAAGACTCAAATAAAGCAGATGAGGAAAGTATAATAAAAGATAGCTGCAGAAGACTAAGTAACCTTTGTACAGATATAGGGAATCTTTTAGCCAAATTGTTTGAGATACCAGACCTTGGCCATGCAGGTTAGAACATGACAGCACAGCCTTCATTTGCATACAAAATATCAAACTGAGTCAAACTGGAAGTCAGTGCTACTGTCAGGTCTACTGGTTCTTCTGAGATATCTGGATGAAAGGCTCTGAGAGCATAAATTTTCTATTTCTAGGCAGTACAGGTGCTGTCTGGGATTAAGTTAATTTTCTTCATAGCAGCTTGCATGGCAATGTGTATTAAGATTCATTACCAAAACTAGTTTTGATAACACACCAACGGTTTAGGTATCACCGACCAATGCTTACACAGCACAGGGCCCTTCCTGCTCCTCACACTGCTCCACCAGCAAGCAGGCTGGGTGTGCACAAAAAGTTGGGAGGAAACCCAGCCAGGATCACTAACACCAGCTGACTAAAGGGTTATCTCATACCATACCATGTCATGCCCAGCAATAAAAACTGAAGAAAGGAAGACGGGGCGACTGACATAAGGAGCCAACGCATTTGTCTTCCCAGCCTATTACACACGATGAAGCACCTGCTATCCTCAGTATTGCTACCATCTGTCTGCTAGTGGGGAGTAGTGTATTAATTCCTTATCTTGCTTTGCTTGTGCATTCACCTTCACCTTGTCTAATACATGGTCTATCTCAACTCACAAGCTTTCTCACTTTTCACACTTCAGATTCTCTCCCACATCTCACTTAAGCATGGAGTAATCCAGCAGCTGGGTTGGGCTACCAGGGCTAACTCACAACACAGGCGAGTATTTTTGCATAAGGGTTTAAGATCTATGCAAAAGAGGTGTTTTGAGATGTACACAATGCATGGCAAAGTCAGTATCATATCAGGAATATAAAAGGTATCACAGTATCACAGTATCACCAAGGTTGGAAGAGACCTCACAGATCATCAAGTCCAACCCTTTACCACAGTGCCCAAGGCTAGACCATGGCACCAAGTGCCACATCCAACCCTGCCTTGAACTGCCCCAGGGACGACGACTCCACCACCTCCCCAGGCAGCCCATTCCAGTGCCTAATGACTCTCTCAGTGAAGAACTTTCTCCTCACCTCGAGCCGAAATTTCCCCTGGCACAGCCTGAGGCTGTGTCCTCTTGTTCTGGAGCTGGCCACCTGAGAGAAGAGAGCAACCTCCTCCTGGCCACAACCACCCTTCAGGTAGTTGTAGACAGCAATAAGGTCTCCCCTGAGCCTCCTCTTCTCCAGGCTAAACAATACACTTGTGTAATGTGGAAATTTTGGAGGAAACAAAATAATGAGGAAAACTTTTTTTCATTGTGAGGGCAACAGAAAACTGGAAAACACTGCGCAGGGTGGGTGTGGAGTCTCCCTCTCTGGAGATATTCAAGACCTGCCTGGACATGCTCTTGTGTGATCTGATATAGGTGACCCTGCTCTGGCAGGGGGGTTGGACTGGATGATCTTTTGAGGTCTCTTCCAGTCCTAACATTCTATGTGACTCTGTTATGTCATATCTGAAAATATTTTAATGACTTTCACTTGAAAGTGGCAGACAACTTGCTAATGTGCTTCTAGCGGAATACCCGGTAATAAAGAGCTGTAGAGCTATATGCTGGCTGTGAACTTCCTGTGTTGTTAAGTGTTAGTCACAAACAAGCATATTGTATGAATGAGATTCAGTTTTAAAGTGTTGAGATTTTGGGACAGCAGTCTAAAAAAGATTTAAGAACAGCCAATAGCTCTTACCTGCTTGGATACTGTCACTCTTTTCCTGCCTTCCACTCATCACCTATTCTTGTAAGTGCCAATCCACACAACTGTAAAGCTTCACAATATAAAACAGATGCACGTCCTTTACATTTTTTTCAGGAATTCTTTGGGATTCCTGTTTTCACTGAGAGGTACAGGACATGAATTTAATACCTCTCCAGCTAGCAGTCTGCAAAAACTAGTAGCACACTCCAGGCACCTACAGAGACTGATACCTTTATAAGGGTAAGTACAAACACAGCAGTATGTCTTTGTGCATCGTAATTAAAACATGAGTCCCAACTCACTAGCATTTGTTGTTGACATACTCTGTACTGCTCCTGCCCATCCTCTCTACTACTCACTTTCTCTTTCTAATGCTTACTTGCTACTGGATTATCATCACAGACCCTTAGCAAGGATCACCTTGGGCACCGATATCAACATAAAAACTGCAAATGATGTCAGAGGCAGTATTTCCCATTAGTCAAGCCACAGGTGACACGGAGTAGTGAGGGTGCAGTTCTACTTCAAGGAAACAGGAGTGACAGGAGAATCTTGAGACCCTGCTCTGAATTCAGTATTTTGCTTCTCTGCAGGTATGTGCAAGGTATTACACTACATACACTGTAAGTATGAATGCAGGCTATTTCTTAAAAAGACAAAACTCATCTCAAGTAAACTCCGTGCTTCTGCTTGTGAAATGTATTTCAGATAGGAAATTTAAAACTGACTCTTTTGTGCCTAGATCAGAGACTCCAGTAAACAGCAGTTATGTCTCTTAACCACTGGAGACATCAGATAGAACATTTTAACTACATCAAGGCACTAAAATGCCTTCTTTACATAGTCCACAAATGACCAACCAATCCTAACTATCTACAGTGAGACCTAAACCCTATTAATTAATAATAAATGTTAGTAACTATTAATAGTTACTATACAATTTAAAAATACTTATAACTATCATCTAGCCAGAATTATACTGAACATATTCATCTAACCTATGTCTACAACGATTCATCAGTATCCCTGAAGCCAAACTACAAGTTATACACTCTAAGCTCCTGGAACACATCCAAATGGCCCTTTATTGTTATATACAAGAAACGCAATTTAATAACCATTGCCTTTTCATACTCCTCTGCACTTCATTCTTCAGTAAGCCACTTCAAACATCAGGATCTCTTAGCTAACCGTGACAGGATAAGCCATGTCCTGTCGACAGGACTCTGAAGGGGCATTATGAAACTGCCACAGAAGAGCCAATTAACTGTCTCTGCTCCTCCAATCCATGTGACCCGGGCAAGGGCAGAGTCAGAAATAAATCCCTAATCCAGAGGCTGAACCGGAAAGCACATTCCCATCACCTATGCCAAACACTTTACTGGATGAAGTAGTTTCAAGTCCTATATTTACATCAATAAACTTGCCTCAATTCGACTACGATTGGTAGCTACCAAACACAATTACTGCCTGTGGAGCTTTTGGAGAACTACAGAAAACAGCACTGTTATTTCTAACTATTTTTAAGTCAGTGGAAAGTGTTCTTAAAAAGACTATATGGCTGCTGACATCCAAGAACAAGCTAAGTATGAAGTAGCTCCTGGCATCAGGTTGTTCGCTCTTGAGGTTGTCAAAGTGCAGACAGAGCAAGATTAGAAAACCTGCTGCAGATTGAAGAAGTAGCTAAGGTGTTATGCAGCGTTATTACAGGCAGCACAAAGGGATGCAGCTAGCATAAAACTAAGATGAGGAGTTACTAGAAGCACTGAATAGAGTTATTTATTAGAAAAACAAATTTCATGAGTTTAGTTACCCAGTGCATATTTAAAAATCAAACCAACTCCTTGACTTTGACAAAATCTGTAGCGGTGTTTTTCACAGTCTACTTACACATTACTGAAAGAGTTAAAAACAACCCTTTACCAATACTTACACATTTAAAAAAATATCTCCACTCGTAGGCATTTCAATGGCGGTAAACATCTTACCTATGCCTCCACAATCCCAATCTACACTTTTTGATATGAGATGAATCGTATTTCTGGCAGTCATCCAAATTAGTCAGCACCCTTGCCTTCGGTCATCAGAACAGCTCCTGCTACTGTATTTCACCCTGTGGCTTAGAGGGTCAGTCATGTCCTGTCCTTTCACTGTTTTGTTGAGCAAGCTGACTTCAGAAACCTACCGGCACAAAAACTGTGCATCTGTTACCACGTACATTTCTTACAGCTAAACCTCATTATACTTCCTTTCCACCTGGCTCACCTGCCTCTCTGAAATTCCTCGGTTTGCTCTGCTCTCAATTGTTGTTTCACTGTTCCGTAGCTTTCCTGTTTTTCCAGAGCACTAACATGTTATATAATCCACAAAACCTTAATAACAACTACTGCTGTGTTGAAAAGCAATTATTGTTGTCATTTGTTTGTTTTTTTTACTCACTACTGACGTCACCTTGTTAATAACCTAAGCATTTTTTAACCCTTCTTCAAAGATACTTTAAATCTTAGATTAAGGCAAAAGTAGTTTTCCTCATCGCGTTCTTTACAGATGTAGCCGGCTAAAACCAGAAGTTACTTCTCGGAAGAAACTATTAATAGTTTGCGGGACGCCTGCCCGGGAGCGGGCAGCAGCTGCTGCTCGGAGGACAGGACGACGCTGAGGACAAGGGCCAGGCTGACGGGACGCTGCAGACTGGATCTGCGTTCAACGGGAAGGGAAGGAGCGGGTTGTGAGGCAGGCGGAGGTCCCGGGGCGCTTTTGTATCGGAGGCTTCGCCGTTGCATTACACGGCTGTTAAAACATTCGCACCCCCTGCCCTCTCTCGTACTTCGCGGGAGGGAGGCCAGAGCGCCGTGGCCGCCGCAGGCTGCTGGGCGGGCACAGCCCCGGCGCCCTCGGCGAAAAGGCCTGGGCGAGGGCTAGAGGTGGCCGCCGCTGGTACTCACTGCTTGTAGGGGTCGTGGAAGGGAAGAGCGAGCCAGTTCCCGTGCATGGCACGCATGTAACCCGCCATCTCCTCAGCGCTGTGGTCGGAAGAGATGAAGACGACCTCGAAGGGGGGCGGGGGCTGGGTCTCCTCCAGCAGCTCCGTGTAGAAGTCGCAGAGTACTGGGGTGAAGTCGCGGCACGGGGAGCACCAGCCGGCGGAGAAATACAAACCCACGACCTTGTTCTGCAGAGCCTCATCGGGGTCCACGCTGCGCCCGTCCTTACTTATCAGGAGCCGCCCGCTGAACACATCCACCATGCTGACAACGAACGGCCCCCACACGACGCAGCAGAGCCAAGAGTGGCACGGGGAACTGCGAGCCCAGACGGGCTATGAGCCCAAGAGCTGCCTCACGCCGGGATTCTTCTCCTGACCGAGCCGCGTCACACAACCCGCCCGGGCACAGGCTTTGGCAGACAGCCCTAAACCGGCGACCAGGCTCCTAAGCCGCCGCCTTCGCGGCGCCCGCGATCTCCCACGTCCGCCCACCGCTGAGTGACAGCGGCTGTCCCCATTGGGCACGCCGGGAGGGCCCGATCCCGCCCCGCCTCTGCCCACGCCGGCAGTGGACGGTGAGGGACTCGGCAGCTAGGGGCGGGTAGGTGGTGAAACTCGGTCTGCGCACGGTTTCGCCGCCTACGGCACCGAGATGTCTGTCTGCCTGGTGTACCGCACCGAGGGTTTTACTAACACCTAAGAAGCAGCTGAATTCTGATTCTGAAAGGATTCCCCATTTTATTCCAGTGCATTCATCATGCATTTGGGTTGAATAATGTTGTTTGGTTTGCTGTTTGTTTGGTTTTTCTTGTTTGTTTGTTTTTTTTTTTTCCCCTTGAACTGATACTGAGTTATGAAATAATAGAAACAGCGTTGTGTTACAAACGTGCGATCGCTTTCCTGCCTCAACCCGCAAAAAGGAAACGAGAGATAATTTGGCTGCAGGAAATTTAAATTACAGTTTAATTAAAGAGTCCTCATGAGGTGATAAACATACCTGGCACCTCATCTTGGTTTCATTAAATGTACAATACCCAAAATTTATCTTAAAAACCAACCAAACAAACAAACCCAAACAAACAAACCCACAACCAAACAAACCAACAAAAAGTCAACATCTGCACAAATTATGTTATTTTTACTGGATTTTTATTGGATTCCTCCAGGTGTCTAACCATGGAAAATATTAGAACTGTGCATCCAGATGCATTCCAGACTTTTACTGTTTGGCTGGTCCTCTTATTTTAAGCTGTGGTCCCTCAAAAGGCTGTCAGTTTTACTTGGAGAAAAGGCAGACTTGTGACAGGAATATATTGTGATCCAACTACTGAACACCAGAACAGAATTAATGTTAACTCTGAGAAGTATTTGGGTAGATAAATTGCAACTAAGTTCACGGTGAAATTAATGTGAATTTTTACATCTGACCATATAGCATGCACTCTGGGAATTGGCAGTATTCAGAGAGAAAAATACAAATGTAATTTTGTGTAGGCGTGAACAGCATTGATCTCCTCTCAAGCACATAACGTTTCTTTTGAGAACTTTTTGAACTACCTACTACTGAGTTGACCCAGACTTTTTTGTTGTCTACTGCCACTGTGTGCCCTCAGTGAAAGAAACAAGATACCATTTTGAAAATTTGAACATCTGAGAGATGTATCACGCAGATATACTGATAATTAAACAGCGTGCATCTTATGCAAAAGATCACATAGATTTAAAAAAGCATAAGAATTCAGATAGAATCATAGAATCATAGAATCAACCAGGTTGGAAGAGACCTCCAAGATCATCCAGTCCAACCTCTCACCCAGCCCTAACCAATCAACTAGACCATGGCACTAAGTGCCTCATCCAGTCTTCTTGAAGACCCCCAGGGATGGGTCTTCCCATAGCATTCTCTAAGAGATTTGTTTACATGGAAATTAATCTTTGTCTATTATGTCTAGTTTGTAGTTACTATTCTGGTATTTTATTGGAAAAAAACCTGCTCAGTTGGCTGTAAAGTTTTTGTTTGTTTTGTTTCTTTATTTCTCTGCTTTCACAGACTGTTGAGCTAAGTTGTTTTCAAATCTAAGTATCTACTTCTAACACAGAAATAGCATTTAAAATAATGTAATTCTCCCATCTCTCTCCTCTCTCATCAATCTTATCTCCAAGTTTTGAATACTATTTTTCGCTATTCCCCGCTCCCACCCCACTAGTTCCACCTGGTGTCAGAAAACACAAGACATGGAAGGTTGCCTATTCTTAGAATGACACAGAAGTGAAGCTCATCTCACCTTCAAATCACACAGAAATGAAGCTTAGTTGACCTGAAGTTTTGATTTGCCACACTGTCTCTGTGAGACCACTGGTGAAACAAGTTGGAGTCAGAACCTTTGGACCCTATAGAGTCACAGGAACATGAAAAAAACTTTCCCTGTAAGTTTAAGCTGCCATAGGTTCGTTATTGATATTCCTACTAATGTTGGGTATAGTTATATTAAATTTAGTGATTCTATAGAAATGTTGGAATGGTACAGCTATTGGAATTTGAAACACTGGAACATAAGCCATGGACAGGAGAGAGTGCATGAGCTCAGTAAGTGCTGAGTTGAGATAAAGTGGAAGATTGGAATGACCTTAGAGAAGGGTGTAACAAATATAAACAAATGTAAGGCTGGAGTCTGGTTTTCACCTAGCTCTGCTGACTTAGATTGCGTAGACACAATGTATGAGTTGCTGAGACAATATGATGTCTACGCTAATTAGTATGTAACTTCTAACGCAAGTGCATGTAGCCAATTGCAGTTTAATACAATTTGTAGCCTTCTCATGAAAGGTATAAAAACACATGTTTGGAGTGCAATAAACAGATTGATTGGCTTATGTTAAGCATTGCCCCGTCTCTTATTCTTCTAACATCCATGGTATTCAGCCTGTGGCATACTCATTTCTCTGTCAGCCAGTGAAAGCATATTTTCTAAGATAATGTACACTGAAGCAATGATCCAAGGAACTTGCAAATATCCCACCTGTAGAGGTTGTAAAGCTGGATAGCCAGATACAAGACTATTCCATGCTAAAAAGACATCTCAAGACTGTCCTTGAGGTCTGTGGTCACTCGGGGAAAAAATTCCTAGCTATCTACAACTCCATAAGGAGAAAGACCTGGGTGTGCCAGATGTACAATGTTTGAGCTTGCAGTTGTCTTTATTAAGCAACAAGCACTTTGCTGCTTCCTGCATCTTGATAAAAGCTTGGCTGCATACAAAGCAACTGACATTTTCTAACTCAGAAAATTCCTGTAGGTAGTTAAAACCATGATCTTGCACATAAGAGGATAACTGTGCTAGGCTGTTGTAGTGTGGCTACACATCTGTCCTCCCTGAGCATATAAACAACAGAGGACAGGATAGAAGTTTAAAATGTGTGCAGAAGATTACGTCTTGAGTCACACAGAAGGCAGAGATATGCAGACATACTATCTGATAAACAACCCTGTAAATTACTTGATGATGTGCTGCAAAACATAACTCTCAATGACAGTGGTAATGAAGTTCTTGAATCTATTTAAGGAATAGCTACTGGCATGAGAAAACTTCCTCAGGAAAGTTAAAGCTGTCTCTCTGTTATGACCTCACAAATTGCTGCATATCAGAAAATTTTATCTTGGACCTGCCTTTGATTTGACTGCAAAATCAGTTCTGTATGACACTAGCATGACATGCATTTTATGATTTATAGCTAGGAGAGTAGAACCTGTTTTGACTACAAGTGCTTGCTAGGACTATTCTCATTAGAGGTGTGTAGAGGTTTGGGTATTAATTGTCCAAAGCAGGAATTATAAAAATAGAATTATTTTTATTTTCTCAAAAACTGCACCCCCAGACTATATACAGAACTAGTTAAGGTTTATTCACAAGCTCTAATTCAGTCAGGAGAGTCTTCAAAGGATGCTTATGGGCAAATTTAGAGATTTAGGAAAGTCAGAAGATGGAAAAGGACAAGCTACAAACACAACTTTACTCCACTATAAATCAAGCTGGAACAGCAGACTTTACTCATGGAGATGAGAGAGGAAATAGGCAGTGATCCCATGGTGAATTTCTCTGAGGGGGCAGCCTCCTGCAAGTTACATCCAATTGTAGATCCAAATGGCAAAAGTCCAATCAGCCTCCACAAGACAAAGATTTGTGGAACCTCACTGCCTCATCATCTCAGGGAAAAACAAACTGCTAGCGTCTTCCCCAGTTTGGGGTAGCAAGCAGGAAGTCAGCCTGCAGTATGATCCGAGAGAAGCTGGGTCTGGGTATCACTGGTAGCTTGCTCCCAAATGGACCTAAGGACTTGCTGAGCTTGCAGATTTGCACAGAATGGTGCAGAAGTGAGGGACTGTCCAAAACCAGGGACAGTGCAAAAATGGGAGCCATGCAAAAGTAGGAGCTGTCCAAAGCAGGGATGGTCCAAAGATGGGAACACTGCAAAATAGGAACACTGTCAAGGTGGGAACCTCATGCTTTTCCCCTCACTCTGTTTTTGCTTTTCCTAGACAAAGTGTTCATTTACCATATATACTAGGGGTGAATAATCCAGCCAACCACCAGCTGATTGCTAGTGCAGGCTTCCACATGAATCAGTACACGTGTGGGGAAAGTGCCTTTTGCTGTTCCTCCTTCAAGCCCACAAGAGTGGGGGAAAGTGTTTTTTTTTTTTTGCACCTTCGTCTTACCCCATTAAAAACTCTCAGAGACAGAGGAGAAGGGAAGGAAGAAGGAATTTGGAGTGCTCCACACAAAGGTGTTAACACTAATGTGATTTGTTGCATTTCCCTTAAACAGAACCTGTGATCCTTTGTCAGGTGAGTGTATTTGCTCTGAATTACAGTATCACAGTATCACAGTATCACCAAGGTTGGAAGAGACCTCACAGATCATCAAGTCCAACCCTTTACCACAAAGCTCAAGGCTAGACCATGGCACCAAGTGCCACGTCCAACATGGCCTTGAAGTGCCCCAGGGACGGCGACTCCACCACATCCCCGGGCAGCCCATTCCAGTGCCCAATGACTCAGTGAAGAACTTTCTCCTCACCTCGAGCCTAAATCTCCCCTGGTGCAGCCTGAGGCTGTGACCTCTTGTTCTGGTGCTGGCCACCTGAGAGAAGAGAGCAACCTCCTCCTGGCCACAACCTCCATTCAGGTAGTTGTAGACAGCAATAAGGTCACCCCTGAGCCTTCTCTTCTCCAGGCTAAACAATCCCAGCTCCCTCAGCCTCTCCTTGTAGGGCTTGTGCTCAAGGCCTCTCACCAGCCTCGTCGCCCTTCTCTGGACACGCTCAAGCATCTCAATGTCCCTTTTAAACTGGGGGGCCCAGAACTGAACACAATACTCAAGGTGTGGTCTAACCAGTGCAGAGTACAGGGGCAGAATGACCTCCCTGCTCCTGCTGACCACACCATTCCTGATGCAGGCCAGGATGCCACTGGCTCTCTTGGCCACCTGGGCACACTGCTGGCTCATGTTCAGGCGGGTATCAATCAGCACCCCCAGATCCCTCTCTGTCTGGCTGCTCTCCAGCCACTCCGACCCCAGCCTGTATCTCTGCATGGGGTTGTTGTAGCCAAAGTGCAGCACCCTGCACTTGGAGCTATTGAAAGCCATCCCATTGGACTCTGCCCATCTGTCCAGGCGGTCAAGGTCCCACTGCAGAGCCCTTCTGCCTTCCAACTCAGTCACTATCGGAAAGTTTGTAACCAATGCTCAGTAAGTGGAAGCTTCTTGGGAATTCTAGGGTAAAATAACTGTGATAAGAACTGATTTCTGATTTTGTTAACAAGCAAGTTTTCTTTAATATTGAATTTACTATATTACTTTAATGTACTATAATTTAGTTCTGTCTCTTACAGCAAAACTTTGAGTTTATTTGTACTTGTATTTCAAAGATAAATTTACTTTCGTTGTGTGCTTGCTTCAGTTAATGCAGAAGTTAATTACATACTCAGCTTTGATAAACAAATTATAATTAAAAATATATATATATAAAGACTTTGCATCAACAAAGTCATAATACAGGGCATCATAATACAGTAAGAAAGAGACACGAAAGAAATAAATGAAAGTAAAAAATTTTCAAACTTGCTAGCTCATGCAGGCAGTGCTCCAGGCAGTGCAATTACATACACCTCTGGTGGGAGAGCCAGTATCTACATAGGATACACATACAGGTTAAACTAGGAGAAGGCTCTGAAAGTCTGTCCAGGCCATTAATTAATATACTCTTCATTGTCTTTACTGTGCACTTGTTATACATCTAGCTGGCACTGTTCTGGGTAGGAAAGAATTTGATCCAATAAGCATTTGCAACAAGTGATCTCTTATAACTTGCCATATAGGCATGAAGATGGACTTTTAAGTGAAAAAATATTAAATGCACAGTTTCATAGAGCTTATCATTCTTAAGTGGACTGTAGGAAATGCTTACCTGTACAATACAAATGACACTGACATGACACTGATTGTATTTGGTTTGGCTCAGATGGAGCTAATTCTCCTCGAAGCATCTTTCTAGTGCTGTGTTTTGCAATACCGTAGCTGAGCATTGGTAACACAACTGTGTTTTGGCTACTGTGCTTTTCCTACATTTCTCCAACTTGAGAGCATGCTGAGGGGTGGGCAAGATCTAAGAAGGGGCTACAACTGAGCCATTTGACCCAAAAGAGCCAAAGGGCTATTCCATGCTATATGATGTCAGCTCAGATAAAAGAACTAAGTGAAAGAAGGAAGTGTGGGGGTGTATTGGTCAAGGGCATCTGTCCCTCACAGCAACTGTTACACACAGAGCTCTGCTTCCTGAGACCGACCACTGTCTGATGCTGAGCAGTGGAGAACAATGTCTCTCTTCATTTTTGCTTTCCACACACAGATTTTGCTTGTGCTTATTATTGTTGTCATTAAATTGCTTCTCTCTTATTACTGGGTTTTATTTCCAACTGTCCATCTAAGAAGCGGAGTAAAAGAGCAGCTTTGGTGAGCATTTGCCCTCAGCCAGGGCCAAACTTACACACACACATATATGTCCAGTGAAGCCATAAGGCAACAACTGACTCAACTTATCTGAAGGAGAGTGCTACTTGGATGAGGCCTTGTTGGAGCTTCTTTTTAAAAAGGATTGTAGTGATAGGACAAAGGCCAATGGCATTCATGTGGAAGAGGGTAGATTTAGAGTGGATATTAGGAAGAGATTCTTTGATGAGCTGGTGAGACACTGGAACAGGTTGCTCAGAAAAGTTGTGAGTACTCCCACCCTGGAAGTGATCGAGACCAGTATGTATGGGGTCTTGAGCAACATGGTCTAGGGGAACATGTCTCTGCCACAGCAGTGGGATTTGAACTAGATGATCTTTAAAGTGCCTTTCAACCCAAACCATTCTATGGATTCTAGGATTCTGTGACTTTCACTGTGTACTTAATTATACTCTAATTAAAAACAAACAAACAAAAACAAAAGCAGCAAACCTAATTAAGGGGAACTTTGTTTGGGCAAAAAAATATGGAATGCAGTCTGAAGATGTCAGATTAGAAACTGACCCTGGAGAATTCCATTGTGTGTGAATACTAGCCAGCCAGAAAAATCAGACTCCAAAGGAGCCATCAATGGAAAGAACACACAGAATAAAGGAAACACATACGTAGATTATAGAGTTAAATATATAGCAGTCATTGATACACCTAGATGAAATAGCTGTTTTTTAATTAACTTTCACAGTACACACAATATATGTAAACAGGTAAATTACTTTCCACAGTGTGCCCATTGAAAAAAGGCAAAAGAAAGCTTTGCTTAGTCTCAATACATTAACCAATGAGCTTTGAGTAGAGACAAGTGTACAAAGAATAAGACGAAGCCCCACAATCCCAAAATTTTACATATCCAATCTGCCAACCATGTAATTATTGGATATTCATAACACTTCTTAGAGCTGCCATATTTGGTACAGAGCGTGAATGTTTTTTTCATAACTATTCCTGGTTCTGCCTCTCATATGTAATCTCCAAACACAAAACAATTAACAGCTTTTTTTTTTTTTTTTTCCAAGTAGAAAAAGCAACAGATTGTTACACATATCAGGTAATAGTTATTATATACAGAACAACTATACTAACATTTGGAACACACCCATATGTCCCAGGTTAATATGCATTCTTGGCATAAGCAAACAACAGCATGAGGCAAGAAGGAAAGAATGGCATTACAAAGTCCTATGAATCATCTGGATTTGAGAGATCGCAAGGAATGTTTTTTTCTTTTAATCAGGATATATTTAAACTTATTAATAGATTCTAACTAAGCAAGAAATCTGTTATGTGAAGGACGTTCTTTGCATTGTTCTCTGAATTCAACATTATAGCAAACATTGGAAAAATAGCAAAAGTATACAACTTTCTCCTTGCAGAACTGAAAGCCTGATCCTTTACATCTAATTTTATCCTGGCTAGTGGGTATTGACTTGCCAAATCCTTCTAGGTAGTCCGAATATCAGTGCTGCAGCATTTCTGACTTCAAGGAGGTTCATCAGGAAAGCAGTTCAGTCATTTGATACAGCAGCAGCATGGCAACAAGTAACAGCGTTTATGCCTGCAGTACTGGAGAAATACTGCAGTGGAATTCTGCTCAAGTTCAGTTTCCTCCTTTTAGCCTTTAGGCAGCTCAGTGTTATTGAGTAATTTTTTTTCTGTGAATGAGACATCTGACTAGGTGTGTCCCTTTAAAGGCTAGAATCATCCAACATTACATCCTGTATTTCTGTGCCTTTGAGAATTGTGAGGCTTGTGAGACTTCCTGCAGAATTCAGTTTAGTCTTTTATAGCCACTAGCAATCACCATCAGTTCTGTTAATTCATTAATCCTATTCCTTCATGAAAGAGGGAAGTTTGATTGTCACAAGGACTCTAACACAAGGAGAGATGCTAGAGCTTCAGTGGTAGCCTCTGTTGCTTTAAGTAATTTGAGGGGCATGTAGAAACACATCCTCTTCTGGCAAAACTTCAGTAAGAGTCTTCAGCTGTGAAGAGGCCTGCATTGACTCCTGCCAATCTTGTTAAGTGGCCTCTTTTCTAGTTAAATTGGCTTTGAATGATTTAATTCATCCAGAGATTTCATGTTATCATGCACAATATTACTTCTGATTTGAGTAATATTGTAAAGAATAAAAGGATTCTATTATTTATAGGCAAATAAGAAGGGAAGTTGACAGTGCTAGAAAACTTGTCATGTATAATGGCATAATTTCAGTCACATGACGTGTTTTCCAACTTCTTCTTTAAAAGAGATGCTTGGCCTATTGTTTTGTTCAATTATTACACTCACTGTAGATTGATGATAAGACCAACACAGACAAGAGCATGCGGTGAGTATTCAGCCTTGTTTTGTATTGTCCCCTCATTTAATTTTCCCACTGTATACCTTTCTTCATTGACAAATAACAAAAAGGTCTTGGAGGAAAAAAGTGCTAAGCTGACTTGTTACAGAGCTGAAAGCTAGAACACTTCTCTGCAAGTAAGTGACAGTGCAGCTGCTAGTAGGACTCCTAACACTGGTTTTGGCAGACCATGCTGGCACACTGCAGTCCCTTGTCTTAGTGGTTTATAGACAGTCTCCAGGGAGAATTCTCTTAACATTCTCACTTTTGTAAGAAATCTCTGGTTTTGCTGTGAGCTTAAAGGAAATATTATTTTAAGACTGGAATTCACTGTCATTTGTATGTATTTTATCCAGTCACTATAAAATCCCAAAGACCTTCTTGTTGCACAAACATACCCAGAATATGTAACTGCCTCTAGTCTTATGCTAGTTTTTAAACTATTAGAGAAATTATCAAAAGCTAAGACAGTTAACACACAGTGTTTTTTGCAGAGAAAGAAACACCACAGAGGATTTCCCTAAGTCAAAAGCTCCACTACAAACAGAAAAAGCCTAGGAAAAGAAGACCTGTTTGTTGAATGTGGATAAACAAAACAGTGACTGTATTTTAGGACGCCGAAATTATATTTAACTTAATGAAAGATACCAAAGACTCAGGCATCACCTACTAGTCTATCTGCCTCATGAACTTCAGATTTTCATACAGCCACATCATTTAAATTACATACAAAAATACCCTAGCCAAAGGGAAAAAAAAAACAAACCACAAACAACCAAACAAAACAACAAACCCCAACAAACTATACAAAAGGTTGTCAAGTAGAATAAAAACCTTGTGCTCCTGTGATGTATTAACCTTGCCTGGTGGTCTGATACCCCCTCAGTCCCCCTCCTCAACAGAACACAGGCAGGAAGTATATGAAAAGGTTACCATTTGAGATAAAGGTAGGGAGGTTACATACTAATTGGCATTAAAAACTAGATAGACTTGACTTTGGGACAATGAATTTATGGACAATTAATTTACTGATGATTAAGTTAGGATGAAGACAAACAAAGACAAAACCAAAAATACCTTCTTCTTGCCCACCTTTTCTTCCCGTTGATCAGCTTCGATCCTGACTCTTCTACCTACTCCATCCCCAGAGGCCTGAGGGGTGCAAGAAGCTGGGGAGTGGGTGTTGTGATCGGTTTGTAACACTTAATTTGCTGGTCCTTCCTCCTTACTTTTCCCCTGCTCCAGCACAGGATTTCTTCTGGTACAGCTCTTCAAAAACTGCCAGTGAGGACTCTTTCCACAAGCTGTGGAAGACACAAGCTGTGTCCATTCTGTCAAGAACGGACTCTCCCAGTGTAAGCCCCACACAGGCTGCACTTACTGCCAGAAAACCCACTCCAGCAAAGGCTTCTTTCCACAAGCTACGGGTCTGGGCAAGAGCCTGCTCCAGTATGAGCTCTCCATGGGCTGCAGCTTCCTTCAGGACAGATCCACCTGCTCTGACATGGAGTCCTCCACAGGCTGCAGGTGGACATCTACTCTACCATTTATGGGCTGCAGAGGGACAACCTGTTTTACTATGGTCTTTTCCACACACTGCAGCAGAAATTCTGCTCTGACACCTGGAGCACCTCCTCCTTCTCCTTCACTGACTTTAGCATCTGCAGGGCTGTTTATTTCACTCTTCTCATTCCTTTCACATAGCTGCTTTGCAGCATTTTGTACCCTTCCTCCAATGTATTTTCTCGAAGTGCCACTGGCATAGCTAATGGATTCAGCTGTGTCCTGAAGTGGGTCTAGGGGCAGCTTCTGGCCACTTCTCATAGAGGCCACAGTGCCTACAGCCATGCCACTGCAGACAACTTGTCATGTACACCCAGTACTGCTGTTTTAAATATTTGCATCTCAAGAACAACTTTACCCCAATACTTGGTTTACATCTGAAACAATCCAGAAAAGGCATTCAAACTCAGATTCATAGATTGTTAGAAAGGTTTCAGTAGGACAGAACCTCGAAGATTATCTAGTTCCAACCCCACTGCCATGGGCAAGGACATCTTCCACTAGACCAGGTTGCTCACAGGCTCATCAAACCTGATTGGACACCTTCAGGGCATCCATGACATCCCTGGGCAACCTGTTCTAGTGCTTCACCACCTTCATTGGATATTAGGGCAAAACTCTTCACAGTCTAAATATGCCCTCCTCAAGCTTAAAGCCATTCCCTCTCATCCTACCACAAAAAGCCCTTATGAAAGGTCCCTAACCATCTTTCTTGTAGGCCACTTTCAGGCACTAGAAGGCTGCTATAAGGTCTCCCAGCAGCCTTTTCTCCAGGCTGGGCAACCCCAGCTTTCAAAGCCTGTACCCATAAGGAAGGTTCTCCATCCCTCTGGTCATCATCATGGCTCTCCCTTGGACCCACCCACCACCTCCATGTCATTCTTATGCTGGGGCACCAGAACTGGACACAGTACTCTAGATAGGGTCTCATGAGAACAGAATAGAGGGGTGGAATTGCCTCCCTTGTCCTGCTGGTTTCTGTCCTTTTGATGCAGCCCAGGACACGGTTGGCATTGTGGGCTGCAAGCAGTTCATTTTATCATCAACTGACACCTCCAAGTCCTGTGCTTGGGGTTACCCTGACCCAGGTGTAGGACTTTGCACTTGGTCTTGCTGAACTTCATAAGGCTAGTGTGGGCCCATCTCTCAATCTTGTCCAAGTCCCTCTGGATCACATCCTTTCCCTCCACCATTATCAGCCACACCACACAGCTTGGTGTCATCTGCAAACTTGCTGAGGGTTCACTCAATCCCACTGTTATCACAGATGACAGCAGTGGTCCTAGTGCCAACCCCTGAAGTGATGCTGCTTGTCACTGGTCTGCATTTGGACACTGTGCAATTGATTGCAACTCTTGAGTGCAACCATCCAGTGACTGGTCCACCCCTCAAATCCATACTTTTCCAATTTGGTGACTGGGATGCCATGCAGGATAGTATTAAACGCTACACAAGAGCCCGCAATTTGTTCTTCTCTTAACCACCAATGCTGTAACTACATCACAGAAAGTGACCAGGTTCATCAGGCAATATTTTTCCTTGGTAAAGCCATGTTGTTTACCACCAGTCACCTCTTCTTAATTTTCTGTATGCTTTAGCAAGGCAAGCTCCATGATCTTGCCAGACACAGAGGTGAGAATGACCGGCTTATAGTTTATGGGGTCTTCCTTTTCTCCTCTTTTGAACATGGAGGCTATGTTTCCAGTTTTCCACTCAGCAAGAACTTCACTGCAGTGCCATGACTTATCACTCAAACACCTTTGTCTTCTTTGTATTCAAGAAATAGGAAGGCTGTCAACACTGAAAACCTGCTGCTCCAGTGATGGTACCGGAGCTAAGACACAGAAACATGTCACTGCAAATGGGACACAGTGAAGACACAGAAAGTCAGGCTCAAGATGAACAGACCTGGAAGCTCTATGGGTCATTTGCCACTAGAAAGGCAGATCTGTTGTCTGTATAGAGATTTAAGTTCTTAAGAATGCTCAAAGTATGTTATCTTCCATGTTCACAATGAAGCCACATCATAGACTCCATCTGTGGAACAAAGCCTTCCAACGATCCAGACACGAACCTTGAAAACAACTAACACCACAGGATATGACTTACTCCAGTAGCAGAGCATCGAGACAGTCTTGCTTACCTGTTCATCACCTTGCAAAGAGAGCTCTACAGCATAGGACAGGATCAATGTTCATCAACCCCAGTGATTAGAGCATTTATAGCCTTATGGTTATGGTAGAAAAGTTCATAAAAAGCTGTCTGGGTTGCTGCTGTGCCTTGCTGAAGCCTGCTTTCTCATTGCTAACCCTAAAGCGGGATTTCAGTTGGTTGGCCAGGTGACTTCTTCACTCAATTGAACCATTTCCTTGGGCATTTACTCAGCATCTTTATCCTATCAAATAACCAGTCAAGATTCATGACTAATTCCAGCAAGAAAAACAAAACACAAGCCAAAACAAACCCTGAAGTTGCATTAATTATTCCTAGAATGTTTGCCAGTGATATAATCAGATGGCTTACAGAAAAGTAGATTACGTACAGAATTCAAATTTGTCTTAAGCAGCATAATGGATAATTTCCTTTGTCATTTATTGACACAAGTGGACATAAGTCATCAGCATCACTAATCCATGAGGAAGCAGTAAGGGATCTGCTAAGTCACTTGGATCCTCACAAGTCCATGGGACTGGATGGGATCCACCCTAGGGTGCTGAGAGAGCTGGCAGCTGAGCTGGCCAAGCCACTCTCCATTATTTATCAGCAGTCCTGGCTCACTGGAGAGGTCCCTGAAGACTGGAAGCTGGCCAATGTGATGCCCATACACAAGAAGGGTCGTAAGGAGGAGCCAGAAAACTACAGACCTGTGAGCCTGACCTCAGTGCCAGGCAAGGTCATGGAACAGGTCATCTTGGGTGCCATCACAAAGCACCTACAGGATAGCCAAGGGATCAGGCCCAGCCAGCATGGGTTTAGGAAGGGCAGGTCCTGCCTCACCAACCTGATCTCCTTTTATGATCAGGTTACCCGCCTGGTGAATGTGGGGAAGGCTGTGGATGTAGTCTACTTGGACTTCAGCAAAGCCTTTGACACTGTCTGCCACAAGAAGCTCCTAGCCAAGCTGGCAGCTCATGGTTTGGACAGATTCACTCTGTGCTGGATCAAGAACTGGCTGGATGGCAGAGCTCAGAGAGTGGTGGTGAATGGTGCCACATCCAGTTGGCAGCCAGTCACAAGTGGTGTTCCCCAAGGATCAGTGCTGGGCCCAGTCCTGTTCAATATCTTTATTGATGATCTGGACGAGGGCATTGAGTCCAGCATCAGTAAGTTTGCAGATGACACCAAGCTAGGAGCAGGTGTTGATCTGTTGGAAGGTAGGAGAGCCCTGCAGAGGGACCTGGACAGGCTGGATGGGTGGGCAGAGGCCAATGGGATGAGATTTAACAAGGCCAAGTGCAGGGTTCTGCACTTCGGCCACAATAACCCCAAGCAGCGCTATAGGCTGGGGACTGAGTGGCTGGAGAGCAGCCAGGAGGAAAGGGACCTGGGGGTACTGATAGATAGTAAGCTGAAGATGAGCCAGCAGTGTGCCCAGGTGGCCAAGAGAGCCAATGGCATCCTGGCCTGCATCAGGAACAGTGTGGCCAGTAGGACAAGGGAGGTTATTCTTCCCCTGTACTCAGCACTGGTCAGGCCACACCTTGAGTAGTGTCCAGTTCTGGGCCCCTCAATTCAAGAAAGATGTTGAGGTACTGGAACATGTCCAGAGAAGGGCAACAAAGCTGGTGAGGGGCCTGGAACACAAATCCTATGAGGAGAGGTTGAGGGAGCTGGGCCTGTTTAGCCTGGAGAAGAGGAGGCTCAGGGGTGATCTTATTACTGTCTACAACTACCTGAAGGGACATTGTAGCCAGGTGGGGGTTGGCCTCTTCTCCCAGGTAACCAGCAATAGAACAAGGGGACACAGTCTCAAGTTGTGCCAGGGTAGGTATAGGCTGGATGTTAGGAAGAAGTTTTTCACAGAGAGAGTGATTTCCCATTGGAATGGGCTGCCCAGGGAGGTGGTGGAGGCACCGTCCCTGGGGGTCTTCAAGAAAAGACTGGATGAGGCACTCAGTGCCATGGTCTAGTTGACTGGCTAGGGCTGGGTGATAGGTTGGACTCGATGATCTTGGAGGTCTCTTCCAACCTGGTTGATTCTATGATTCTATGATTCTATGACTTGTCTCTGTAATCTAGATCCTATGTTGAGTGCAAAAAGTTTTAACTCCACAGAGCAACATCTCAGCACAAAGCATCTGAAAAACATTTTTTATTTCTTATGCTATCATCACAGGCTTTCTACAATGAGATTTTTTATTTATGCATTTATGCATTTCCTTCCTTTCAACATGACTGTGTACTACAGAAGTCTCAAACAATGCTCTTTATACACTTCCAGGTTATCTGTAAGAGTACAACTGGTTAGTAATAATTAGTAGCAGTTATAGGTAGTTGCAATTTTGTAATCTGCAAGTACTATGTGCTGAACAAAAAAAGTCAGACTTTGGAGCACATACCATGTTAACTATGCATCTGCCTGCATAACTATTATGTTGTAAATATAGGAATCCCCATATATTAAACTAGTTCTGTGGATGCCAAAATGCTGTGAAACTTCTGCCACATACACTACTGGCCTCATAAAAGCATGTTACAGATCAGTATAATTTTTGGGATTTTTTTTGCCTCAGTATACCTATTACATTCTGTGTGTTTACTATAAATACTGAGCATCCTCTTGGTTACTCTTCCATTCTTTTGGAATGAACTGCTAGTCTCAGCTGATAAACAGTAATACTGAATCCATTTATTTTTGTCCCTTACCATCTGAAATTCTGAATCATTAATTAGATCTTCTACCTCACTTTTTCATTTATTCTTTCCATCTGGTAGTTTCATGAATAGATAATACACTGAGTCTCACTAACAATAGAAGAGAACTTTGTGTCAGGCAGAGTGAGCATCCAGAAACAGGCAGAAAACTGAGTGAAAAAAAATGGAGATTAATGAGGTTTCCTAGCAAAATCGTTTCAACCTTCCATAATGAAACCTGTAGTCATACACTGAAAACTTGCTGTTGCTATGCTTTTCACACTTTTGAGCATAACCTTTGAATCATTCTTCTCCAATGCTTCTGCTGTTAGTATTAGTTTGTCCTCAGTTCAGGAAATTAAATTCCTGTGAATTTCACTAGTGTAAGTTAGACATCTGCTTTTGAAAGTTGCAAATGTCTAGATCAGTAAAGTGCTGTAAAATCAAATTAATTATAGCTTTTATGAAAAGCATGACAACCAGTATACCCAGTGCCTCACTCCAGTGGTAAAATACAACTTTGCAAGGAGCATTGATGAAGTCCAAGTCCAGTTCAAAGGCAAGTATATACTATATGCAGGTAGTTAGTGCAGCAGGACTGAAAATCACTAGCACAAAACCCATCCCAGTGAAATGTGCTAGGATCTTGGTTTTTTCTTTCCCATAAAGGACTACGCTAGCCTGTCACTAAGCAGTCTTCCACACAAAAAGGAAAAATGCTCTGCTCCTCCTCTTACTCCTCAACAGTGGCTGTTCACATGCAATCACTGTGATCAACATGAATGTGCATTTACATCAGTGTAAAGGTGCGCAGCTTATTTTAATGTTCATGCTCATTGCCAAAGTCAGCTTTGAATAGGTCAGGATTTAGCACAGAAATACAGGGCACAACACGTGGCACCAAAGTGCATCGAAGTATTAAAAAAGGACTTGTAGAAGTCAGACTCTGTTGAATAAAAGCAGATCTACGGATTAATTGCATGGAAGTGGGGCAGATGGAACCAGTGCCAAAGCACACAATTTTAACTGTCAGGCTACAAAACCATTTAGACAAATTTTGATGCAAAACACAACTGATTCCAGAAAAACAATGTGCAGAAATCCGCAGTTAACATCCAGGTAGAATAGGGAAGTGTTAAGTAGACACTACTTTACTTAGCTGAGATCTCAGCCGCTTTCTATCATGTAAATGTATTTCTGTACCCCGAGTTCGGAAGAGAAATCAAGGAATTCACAGGGCAGTAAACTATTAAAATGAGAAGAGCAGAGCCTCAGGAAGTTATTAGTAGTATGAGAAAAAAAAAAAAAAAGGCAGCTTCTGTGTGCCATTATAAGCAAAAATGAACATACTTCGTTATCCATGGCTTGAGCGTGAAAGACTGTTATTTACTTGACCTATTCATACTTCTCCTTTCACACTTCACTGATTTTTAAATTGCAGCAGCTCAATCTTCTCCCAAAATCCTAAAGCTTATTCTCTCCAAAAATACTAAAGCTTATCCTTTCTTAAAACAATAGAGTCCACCAAGTCATCAGCTCAACTACCTAGAAAAAATATGTAAAAGAAAATAATTGTAATTAAACTATTACTTTTCAATTTATTAAAAAACAAAACTAAAAAATCAGTTTACAAATAGACAGCTACTTTTCCCCTCTTGAAAATACAGCCTGTTTGTATGCACTATGGGGAACCTGACAGATGTGAAAGTACTGTACATATATCATTGAAAGCTGTAGCTCTAAGACTGCTGCACCCACCCTTCATAATCTGTGGCACGTTACTGTCTTCATTGATACCTGAGCTGCTTGTAAATTAGGTCATTTATGAGCTTTCTAGGTAGTTTCATTGTTACAGCAACAGAAAACAATACTTGTTTTCAGAAGGCTCCTTCCATTATGAAGAGACACTACAAAATTAAGTTTATCAGCTGCTATTACAGAACAGGTGCATGCATTAGTCATGAAATGTTACTTCATAGTTAAAATGGACTAACTTAGCTATATGTGGTTTTGGGATGACATTCTTGATAGAAGTCTCTCCCTAACTGGCATGTGTATACAACATGTATATCCAGTGGGACTAATTTCTCAGGCAATGGGGTACAATGAACAGGATACTAAACAAAGGTAACTGAAGGGGCTTCAATATTAATCTCAACTGCCTGGTGGCATGCTCGGAGATCTTCAGTATACATCTAAAGGGCTTGGTGCCAAAAGAAATGCTTCTGGTGTAGCCATGTAACACTTTCCCCTTTATTATCAGAAAAGAGATAAGAATAAAAGAAAATCTGTTCCATATTGGAAGTTAACCTTTGTGATTTAACAATAAAGTAACTAAGTCTTCATGCATTAACTGTAACAATCTACATGACTTAAAATGTGCTGCATAGAGACACTATCTTCTGTGTTCATCACTTCCAATTTGGATCAACTTTGCTTTTTAATCATCACCAAAAGGTTCTCAATTGAATTTTTGAATTTTATTCAGAGCAAACGAATGTATCACCTACACACTGCCAAAAGCTTTCTGCTGCCCCCGCCCCGAAACATTTCTTCTGCTCTAGAAATAGTGACTTCTTCACAGACCTGCATAATCCCCTGGAGAGTTTTTTTTCTGTGTTTGGTAAAAACCAATTTAAGCAGCACACTTTACCTGTTCCAAGTTCCATCTCACAAGCATTATACTTCCTTAAAAAGGTAATACATACTTGGCATTGCAAGATAGCTTCACAAGGCAAGCATATACCAGCATATACGGATCAGCATTCAACCAGTAAATTCTTTAATTAGAAAGCTGAAGAAACTGCTTCTTCAATAACCTGGAATCACATCACTACATTTTGCCCATGAGAACAAAGTTTGCAGTCGTAAGTTGCACATAAAGGGTTTATTTTAAATGTTTTAAGGATAGAGTTACATCATAATTATAAAAAATTACTTACAGAATTAAGTAACAGATTTAAAGTGTTTATACTTCTAAATGCAGAGAACAGGGAACTGTCTACATTGTTCAAAATAAAGTAAAAATAATGAAACCAAGCTCTAAAGATGAGGTCATTACCTAATTTTAAAATGTGAACACGAAGACCTTTGAATTATACACATACCAAGAACCATCCAAATTGCACTAATGATGTAAAATACAAAAAGCACAGCATTTTTAAGGAACCAGAAACTGTTTTTAATGTAATTTTTTTCCCTGAAGCATCTACTCTAGAATCTATCTGAAGATCAAGCCTCCATTTCTACAGAATTAATTTAAAGAAGGCTTCCACCTGTTGCAACAAAAAAGGTTTTCCCCAGTTTCCTCCAACACAGTTTAGGGTTTGGCACTCAAAAGAAAGAAGAAAAATGTAGTATTTTGCTAAACAACAGCAATTTTATTTTTTTCTGTAACAGAATACATGGTCCCTTCAAATGCTGTATGACACATACAACTGGAAAATTACCTTCTGTTGGCACTATGCTCGTCTCACCGGTGCATTTAATCCTACTAACAACCATTAAAACAGCACAATAAGCAAATTCACAAAAAACTGAACACAAAATAAAAACAGAACAAAACAAAAACCTAAACATTTTAACATGCAACTTCAGTTTGTTACATTGAATGTTCTAACCCTCTAAGCATGCAAAAAAAGATGGTCTGCATTTAAGGTGTAGGTTTTTTTTTCCCCTTTTAAAAGTTTTACATGGCAGCCTGACATCACACACACGCACACACACAATATACAACAATACTACAGCAGGTAAATGTGAAAGGCAAGTAACTTTTATACAAAGATCCATGGCTTGTGCCATCACAAGCCCTATGTGATTTTGGAAAGTAATGTTGAACCCCTATAACAAGGAACCAACATTTAGTTACCAGGGTAACGCAAGCACTGCATGCAGATCTGAAACATGAGCCTAAAACAAAGCCCAAAGCAGATGGGCAGGGAGTGGAATTAGTCTCAAGCCTCAAAAGGGTGGTTTAAGCTATTAAAAAAAAAAAAAAAAAAAAAAAAAAGGTAAAGAGAGGAAAAAAAAAAAAAAACAAAAACCCAAAACCAAGAAGAAATACCCACTCAACAGACAATGGGGACATCAAAAACAACCGGAAAATTTACAGTTACTAGATTATATTCTAATTGGCAGAATACATGGGTGTATTCCAGAGGCTTGCAGGAAACCCACAAATGCAAGCCTAATGCTAAAAATGTTTCAGTAGACCTAAACCTCAGACATTTCAAAACAAACCTTGTATTTCTCAGATATATAGCCCAAAGTTCAGTGTACTATGTTATTCATGTATCTTGTGTGTAATTAATACACTCACTCATTCTTGTGCCACAAATATCAACTTGGGCTCATGGAGCCAGGCTCAGCTTTGAGATTTACATGCAGGACTCTTAAGAGTCAATAGAAAACACATAACAGATCTGCAGGATGAAAACACTGTGTTGCAAATCTGCTCACTTTGTTCAAAACACAAGGAACATTTACTACTCAGGTACTTAGGACTGCGCTGAGAAGCTATTCACTGAAAGACAATAGCCTGCCTTTGGTTGCCTGTAATGAAATACTGGACATAATGCAATATAGTAGCAATGGACAAAGAATTAAGGTACCATATTTATATGGAGAGTGTTTATTACCATTCAACAGCATAATGAGGCACAAGCCTTAAGGCTAGAATATGACGTCAGGCAAAAAAACCCACAAAAAAAAACCCCAACAAACAAAAACCCAAACGAATAAGCAGAACAGACAGAAAGGGGGTTAAATCACTTAGTCTTCAGTATCAAGAATACCCACAATAGAGGTCATCTGGACCTCTGATGTCTCATTAACAGCACCTCTCTTGCATCCTTTCACTATGGCATACAGTTGGATATCAGAGTATTTGCTCCTTCCATCAAGTGTTGTCTTCACATATTGTATTCCTATAAAGTAGTTCTTTGAAATTTGCAGAGCTCTGCCTTAATGTAACCTTACAGTTTTGTTGCTGTGCTGATCACTGTTGCAATTTTGATACTTTTAGAAACTGTCACACTTAAAAAAAAGTAGTATTCATTTACGTCTATGTTGCAAGATTAAAACCATGAAAGGATTTTGCTGTTGTGGGCTGCTATTTACATCCACAAACTAATGCAGATGACTGAACCACTGAGACTGCCTATAGCTTGTATTAGATAGTACACCACTGGCATGCAGAACTCTAGTGTTCATAGAATGAAACTCATGTTAACAGCGTATCTCAAAGCAAGTACAATGTACATCACAAAAGGCAACAACGGGTTTAAGCTGCAGATTTGTCTGGACACTCCTTATGTGGAAAAGCCAGAAGAAAGAATAGATTTGGGAAATGCCTTCTTGAACCAAAATGGTTAAAACAAAACAAATGAAAGGAATGCAACAGACTGAGCAGAAGGCAACAAATGCTTCTCCTTCTCTAAAGTGAGTCTTTGATGTAAAAGGACAGTCCCTTCCACCACCCCGGCATGAGATTGCATTTACCATGTGTAATACTAACAACTGTTAGGCTTCTACGTCCACATACAAACATTCAGGTTGCTAGGTTTTGAAATTCAGTGACGGACTACCAATTGCCAATGTGTAGTCTAAAGTCTTCTGAAGTAGCATATATACTGTTGAAGTTGTGGCACCAAGCACTTGGGTTTTGCTAAGAACAAAAAAAGAAGTACATTTAGGATCAAAGGCAGCCTTGTTGTGTGTATTTTACTGGTTTCTACAACTTGCAAATATGGACCACTGACCTGCATTTTCTAATTAACTGCTTATACAGATTAAATATATTTTTACAGTTTAAAGCCTTTTCACTGAAAGGTGCGTAAGTCAAATGCTTGATATCCTACTGCCCTGTTACTAGCAGAAATGCACCAAGTATTTCCATGTACTACAAGTTCTTAGAAAGCTAAATTTGAAATAAAGTGTAGAAACACAGCAGATTGGTGTTACTTGGGTTAGGCACTCCTCAATGCTGCACAAACCGTTTAGACTTTTCAGAATAGTCACCTCTGTCCCAACCCTGAAAACAAGGGCTGCCAGTAGCCAAGCAACTAAATTTAATGTTACAAAAGAAGGCATATCAAAATATCAAACTACACTTGCATGTAGCAGTTGAACAAGTGAGTGCAAGGTTGAAGAAAAAGTTATAATCTATGAAAAAAAATTTAGATTGATTACATTACTAGATCAACTTCACACAGCTTGAATTTGCAGCTGTTCTTCGCTTTTAGCTCCCTCCTGCCCAAATATATTGACTTCCTTGAAGAAAAGGAGTTCTCTTAACACAAAATATGTCAATGTTTGTTTATATTATTCAGAACAAAACAGTTTTGCTGGCAGAGATTGCGGGTTCGCAGGGACATTTAAGCTTTCATTAAACTGGAAAGCAGTCAAGTCTTTGTGTCTACAAATTTTACATTTAATAGTTCCACAAATTTGGCAAAAAGTTCACAATGATGTCTAGGATGTCTTCACCAAATCGTAGACATAAATATGGAAATCATCATCAAACTTGATGAAATAGACAGATGGTTTGGCTTCAACTTGATGAATGACCATGCCAGTCCTTTTTGAGCCATCTTCTTTGGCATATTCCACTTGTTTGCCTACCAGGCTGTCCACAACTTCACCTGGTTCCCGTTCTGCAGGAGGTGAGTCATCTGCAACACAAAACCAGTGTACTTTGGTAGACACTAATGGGATTTTTCAGTATGGAAGACAACATCAGTCTTTGTCATGGTTTGAACCTGGCTGGCAGTCAAACACCACACAGCCACTGACTCACCCTATCTTGCCCTGAAGCACAGAGATCACAACTGGGAGGTGAAAAGGTAAGGAGAGTTTGCAAAGATTTGAGAAAAAATAAAGTAATGATGATAATAATAATAATTAATACTATCAGTACTAAGAATACTAAGAAATAATAATACAATTAATGTTCTTATTAACAGAACATGTAAGTTTTTGATGCACAATGAATTGCTCACTGCCCCCCTGACCAATGCCCAGCATGCTTCTGACAAAATCATCCTAGAGGAAAGAAAATCCTCAAACCACAATCTCAGAAGAGTCCCAGCTTCCTGGCTCACTCATTTATATACTGAGCATGATATTGAATGATTAAAGAATATTCCACTGGCCAGTTTTGGTCTGTTGTTCTGGCTGTGCTCTCTCCTGGCTTCTGCACACTAGCAAGACTTGAGCAGTTGAAAAGTCATTGATTTCCTAGCAACAATTAAACATTTCAGTATGTTATCAGCATTCTTCTCATATTAACTCCCATATTTAATTCAAACATAGAACTGATCTACCTACTACAAAAAAAATTAGCTCTATCTTGGCTCAAACCAGAAGTCTTCTTTAAAACTCACACAAACCAATCAGAAATTTTAAATAAAGGATATGCAGAAAAAAAAGCACCTAACAACTGCTGTGCTTCTGTAAGTACAGTTGCAGAAAAACTTTAAAGTAACAATGTCTTCAGTTTTATTAAGTCAAAAATAGCACTCTGATTTGTATGAGAAGTCAATTCTTTTATGTGTAGGTTTACATACTAGCTACAGCAGATGCCTGTGGATAAGTGAATTTGAGCCACCAGCAGGAAAAAGCACTGGGTAACCTTAATAGAATGGCCATCAACCTAAGCCTCCCTCCTCCTACACATATTGCTCAGAGTTTCTGTGCATGCATGCCATTGAAACAGAAACATCTTTCCTAAAACATTAGTAAAGTGTAAATTCCTTATTAAAAGGGTCTTTTGGCTTCTTTTTGACTAGTAAACTTGTGTTTTGTACTCCAGAGAGGAACTGTCTTAATGATGGTCACATTTAATGTTATGTTTAACTCGAAGTCCTATGCTTTTAATTTTGTTGCAAGTTTGTATTATGACAACCTTAATGATTTCATCACTAATTTTCTTTTCAGTTCTGCAAGTTGTGAATCCCCACAAGATTAAAAAAAACCCAACAGGGGGTGAATAATTTGGTTTGCACTTAGAAGACTCTCTTGCAAACTTAACTTTATTTCCTTTTTTTTGCTCTACAGACACACTGCCATATACAGCTATAATCCTCTTAATGTCACTTTCATGAACAGTCTTCCTTGGAAAATATGCAAGTTAAACTGCTTGATTTTTACTTAGAAGGATTTCTGAAGTGTTGATAAATTTTAGTAACAGAACCAGAAATATATTCTCTCCTTACCAAAAACAAGCTTAGAAGAAATCCAAATGTTGATGTCCTCAAATGTACAAACCCTGTCTTTGAGAAGAGACCGCTCCCTACAAATTTTAGTTATAATACTGCTGCAAGTTTCATCAAATTTAAAGGCACAATTCCAGGTACTATAAAACCTGACTTGGAAAAGAATACTCTTAACAGTCCTTAAGGACACATTTCAAAAGATCTGGGAAGCATTCAGATTTAGGGAAGGTAGCAGCTAATTAGAACTGTTCTGGAAACAGGTAAACAGTTTCATGATTGAGCATGGAGGAAAAACTGCACTGGAACAGGCTAGTGCTTAAATGGAAAGAAAGCAAACAAGCTCTCTATCTCCAAACCTGAAGGTGGAAGAAAGCAAGGCAGACTTAAAGTACATTCCAAGTAATTTATAATAGTTTAAACACTTGTCTACTTACTCGAATCAGGCATAATGCGAAGGTCACCTTCTTTATAATCATCTAAAAGCTGGTACATATACAAGACAGGATCTTTCTCATAGGTAATATAAAACCATGTGTTCATAATAGGAGCTCGAGCCAAAACCATCCCCCTCCATTCATCTTTTGAGCCATCCTCTGTCTCAAACATATGTTCCACAGCTTTACCAATCATAGTGTCTGCCAGGTGGGCATCACTAATTCGAGATGAAGCTGAAACGACAGCATTTCTTATATTCATTCAAAAGCACAGATATATGTCTTTGTGAAAAATAAGCTTTACCCTAATTCACAAACTTGGCTGGATGTCAGTCAGTTCATATTCAAAGTGAACTGTCCATTTGAGATGGTTCACTAATGAAGAAATGTAGAAATTCAGAATGTTGTGAAAGCACACGTAATTATATGCCCAATGATTAAACAATCCTAATGCAAGGTAAAAGACCTATCAAGGCCACAGTATTAAGGACTGTATTTTAGTGTGACACCGGACAGAGAGAAATAAGCAGCAGATAACAACAGAAGAGGAAAACTCTATATAGTTATTAATGAAACTTTTGAGTTTGGCTCTCCCCAAAGCCACTGTAGAGATTGCTTCCAATTGCATTATCATCAGAAGGAGCAAAAGCTTACTCTCTTTATGAAGTAGTTATTACTTGGGTAAACACTGAGCTTTGAGAAACCTGCAGTTTAACAATTTGTTTAATTCTGAAAAATCAGAAAGTCTTCTTACTAAGTTACTGTATTTAGAAAATGTGTTTCACACCCATTACTAGAAATACGTAACTAAAAATTTGATGTTACTACTGTCAGACAAGACAGACAAGATAGGTTACAGCTTAAATTTTAACAGAACTATCAATGTTAATGTTACACGTGGTTCTTGAGGACAAGCCTATACGAAACCTACAGAATGTATTTGGATATTGCTTAAAGGCAGAAGACAGCACTGCACTAATACCATCAAACATTTCTGGAATCAAGATGTGGTGGTTTGTGGCCCAGGTTCCCTTAAGGAAACGATGGAGTTCTCCAGGAGGACCAGAGAGGTCCAGGAGGTGGACCAAAGATAACGTGATGTTGTTATTCCATCCCATAACTCTGCTATAAGTGGGCAGCAAAGCTGAATCCTTCTCTTTTCTTCCTGCCTTTGGCTCTCTGGAAGGAGTCCTTATCTGATGACCCATGAGGGAATAAATCTGCCTGTGGCCTTCAAGGCCATAGTGAATTTCTTGCTGTGCAATCAAGGCCTGTTTGGGTCCAACAAGAGACACTGTGGGGAAAAAAAATAAGCATTGGGGATTTTGCGGTTTAGCTTGGTTCAGGGGAAGGTTTTGGGGGAGTTCTCATGCATCCTGTATCTGTATTAGGTGTGAAGAATTCATGTATCCTGTATTTTCCTCTACATACTTAAATATAATTTTCTGTATTCCTCTCCAATTGAGCAAGAGTGGTGTTATTTTACTTTCTTCGGGAGTAAAATAACTTTGTTTCTGTCTGCTCTTTAAACCTAGACACAAGAATATTTAAATAGAGCATTCAGATTACCTGCCATGTGACAAAAATAAAACTGACTGATAATCTGACCCTGTAAGTGTTATTTTGGGCAAGTCTGAAGAGATTAGTGGAGAACACTGAATGCAAATGTGTACATAAGTAAATTTTGGAAGAAATTCTAAACACTTACCAACTCTGTCTGGAAGAACTTCAAGTGCTGAAACTCTTTCATCTTTGTGCAATTCTAGTCCATACACACAGTCAAATCCATCATACTTTATAAGATAGAGAGAGGGGTTTACAGGAACTTGATCAAGAACTGTGCCCTTCCACTGTGTTACAGGTCCGCTTCCTTCTTTCCATCCATGCTGTATTCTGCAGCCTACAATATTTCTTCGCGGCTGAGAAATAGGTTTGCTTGGTCCCACATTGTTTCTATGCTTTCTGTACATAGACACAAACATAGTATTAAAACAAACACACATATTTGAAATTCTACTCCAGACAAGAGCTGGATGCTTTAAGATAGCAATATAACTTTATATTTTAGTGTATCTTATTCAGATTAGGGTATAAAACATAAGAACATTGCATTTAACATGTTTTATAAAGTGCGTTTCATAAAAGTAATGTCTAAAAGTATATTGGTTAGGCTGAATGAACTACATAAACTCTTGCTACACTGAGCACCAGAAGTAAAACTCACCTGATAGGTCTCAAAGCACAACGTTACCTGGCAGTGTAACTACTACCTTGCTGCTTTCTGCAGAACAGTAAACAAGTTCTGTCCCAGGAGGAAGAAATCAGTGAAAACATTACCAGAGACTAACTAAAATTCTTCCAAGGAATTTGTTTTCCTTAGCCTGTGTTTTCACCTGAAGGAAATTTATCTTCCTTCTCTATTTTCATCTTTAACTCCCCAGTATTTTTCAAGACACACCATAGCAACATTTCTACAGCATTTCTTTTCAGTATAGTGAAAGAATGGCAATGGCAATAGAAGGCCATATTCTTTAATGTAGAAAATAGATTAAATATTTTTTTTTGTCCTTCCTCTATTTTGATCGAATTTGCACAGAAATTCCCTCTCATGAATTAACAGCTGTTCTGATCAACAGCCGTGTAAGCTATTTGGCAGCTTAAAAAAAAAAACCCGCACTGAAAGTGTTTTACAAGTTTTGTTATACCCAGTTATTTAAAAAAAAAAACCACAAAGCAATAAACAAACAAATTGTAGATTTTGAATACAAATGAATAAACACACACTATGGAACACTGTGACAGTATACTGGTGATAAGAAATTACATCTATGCCAGCATGTTAAAATGCACATTTTAATTCCTAAAAATATTACCTAATCAAAATTCTCATGAACATCAACTAGTTGTAAAAATAAAACTTTATTTTTACCATGCTACATGTCACTTAAACGGCAGTAAAATATGCACATCACCAACACGCTTAAAACAAGATCTAGAAGAGCGTATTGGTCACAGAAATCAATACTTCTCCTAGTCTGTTAAAGATAGTGACAAACAGAAAGGTCTCCAGGGTGCTTCTCAGAGAAATGCTCTCAGAAATACACTCAGAGAAGCTGAGTATGATCTGAAGAAGATAACAACCATACTACTGAAATCCTCCAAGCAGTCTTTCAGAATAACACTCTTACTATGTATCATCAGCATTAAGCATTGCAGTGTCATAACCGTAACAATTGAAAACAAGGCTTACAACTCTTTCGACAGCTTGTTCCACCTCTAGACTTGTACTGACCATGAACACTTTAGCACTGGGTTGTGTCTAATTTCATTTTTTTACCATGTGAGCTTTTGTAGCAAGATCAAAGTGCATTTTTTTTTTTGGTATTTCTAACTTTGGTAACACATTATTACTGGAACTATAAGCACTTTCAGTTAAGCTCCCTCAAAGCTGTTTTTTTTTTTAAGTGAAGAAAAGCACACGTTTTCAAATTCTGACTCTCACTCATGATACACATTTTATGCACACACACATATATTATTTATAATTGTAATGGTTTACTACTATGAAATGAGATCAAAGGTGATTCTCAGCATAATAAAAAATAATTTGTTCTGCACGCAGTTGATTTATGAAGATTAGAAGTTAAAATAGGTAAAACAGTATCAGTTTCAAGTAGTTTGTGTAGGCTGTTAAGACAAAAATAACTAACCATTCATACTCAACCTCACAGCCTGTTTAAATTACAACAGAAAAGCTTCACAGATTTTTTTTTAAAATAGGATGGAAAAAGAGCAGTTGAACCTCAGAAGTAAAAGGCATTACAAATTTAACTACAAGTCAAGTACTCTCTAGGTGTACTTGCAGTTCAGACTTTTGTTTGCAAGTTGTACTGCTGAACAGCCATTCACTCTCACTTGCAGTGGTTCACACTGTAAAAGGTTTTCAAACTAGTACATTACCAAGGAAAATCTACTTCTTCCATCTGATCATGTGCTAAGAAAAAGCACAGGTTTCTAGCTATCAGTAAATAAATATATTTCCACGTTAGACAACCAAGTAACCAACTCAAACCTTTCCTCTCTTCAACAGCATTATTTCTGTGATACACCAAGAAATACAAATGTGCATAAGCTTATATTACTCTATAAGCGGAAGGCCCAGCACTATTTTTTCTTTCTTGAAGACTAGGTAACAATTTTCCAAGGTAGGTAAAACATGGAGCCAGGAAAATGAGAAAACTGTAAGTTCTGTAAATAGCTCAACATCAGACACATCCTCATTATAAATGGCCCTTCAATCCCCAAAGTTTTCAGATCCTCTTCCTTATCTCGAGGGCAGTAAACTAGTAAGTGAAACCCAGTTTTGTAACAACTTTTTCTTTATTGGAACCAGACACATTATAAAGTTCCTAAAGACTACATAGGTAGAAAGAAATCTTCCCAGATTTGAAAATTGTGTTTATATGGTCCTCACATAAACTGTACAGGACTGATACTAGAATAAGTAAATAAATGAAGCAACCATTCCTTCAAGGCTGAGTTTAGAAGACAAGATAGCATTTATAAAAAGGAGCATGGTAATTCCTTATGTGCCCATTTACATCCAGTCATTGGTGTTTTTTTTTTTTTTTGGTGGTGGTGGGGTTGGTGGGGTTTTTTTTTGTTCCTAACCCACTTCCCTGTGTGTCTCCCTGCCCCTCTATTTTTTCTCCACTTCTGATCACCTCATTTCAGAAAAGCACTATAATGTAGATGGGGGGAAAAAGCCATAAGGGTGAGAGAAAAACCCATAGATGTGCCAAAAAAAAAAAAAAAAAGCACAACTAAAAACAAGAAGGAAAACTATAAAACAGTATAACAGTATAAAGGCAGTACAGCAGCAATGACCAGTACAATTTCAAGTCTTTCACACTTCTAAGCAGAAGTTACTAAAATTAGGACTCAAAACTTTTCTCAGTTGTGGTCTCATTACAGACCATTATTAACAGGAGAATAGTGGAGATAGAATCGTTAACTACTTTTCACAATATTCTGAGGCATGTTAGTTAAGGCAGAAATTTTGAAGTATATTTGTACTCCCTCAAAAGCTGGATTTCATCTTTCTATGCTGCAGGAACCAAGAATACAAGTTACCTTCAAGAAGAATCAGAATTTCAAAATGTTTAAGTTCACATACAGTAGAAGTTGCAGATGACACTCACAATTCAGTCTTTGAATTACCAAACATAACAAATCTGAAGAGCCTACGAAGAAAGATTTGTTTTATATTGCTTTTTTGTACTCTGTGAGCCATGGGTGGAAAGAATGAGATCTGGGAGATTACTGACTGACCTGATGCCAGGGGGATCAGCTTCCTACTGTGTGAGATCACTACTACCCATACACAGAGCACTTGGAAGAACTGCTTTGTAAGCACAGGATTAAGTTCAAAAATGCTCAACAGTTAACTACTATTTAGTAAAGAAGAGTTTGACATAGTTACACTGCTCATTCTATCACAACTTCAATTACTGAAGCATGCTCTGCTCCATAGCCTGGCTCCATTCCTGTCACAAACCTTTTGAAGGTAGTTTAAAATCTCCTTGGTGGCCTTCGAATGCCAGTAGGCACATTCCTTTTTTAATCCTTTCCTTTCAAATGAAAAGCAGCTAATTAACTAATTATATCAATGATCAAATGTTCATTACTAACTCACTGTCTACTGCAAAGGCTCAGACTAGTATCAGCATGTCATTCATGTGGCCAGTATCACATGGTCATTTCTAGCCTATCTATAGTAATCTACAAAACCAAACCATTTTCTACTACTCTGCCTCATTCTCAGACAAGTAGTGAAGAGTGAACACAAAATTAATCTTGGTTTGGTAAAGAACAAATTTAAAAAACTTCAAACCAAACCAAAAGATCTCATACAACCATTTTACTAAATAAAAACCTGAAAGAGCCTAAATTAACATAAACCAAAGCTGTATGCTGAAGTCAAATGCCTGAAAATCATGTCACTCAGGCTCAAAACCTCTTACACCTCATAAAAGCCTTTATGCTAACAAATTTACAGCCTACTTACGTATTTAAATGAAGTGTATATCAACACAATAATAAAGACAAATCTAGCCACCCTCAAGTACAAAAGGCAACCCACCTCTGATAGTCTTCCCATCATACACTCCTTTCTCTGAGCGGTTGAAAAAGAACAAGAGAAATTAAGTTTTAACCAACTCTACCTGACCCTAAATAAGCAGATGTTTCTCTTTGCCTTCTATGTAGATGGAAAAGAATGAGTAATGATGAGCTGGTGGACGGGACTAGAGTAATTTCACAACAGGTCTTGCCTCTGTGAAACAGTTAACACTTATCAGTAATCAACTATGTTAACTGCGGAAAATACACCTGCCCAAACTGCGTTTTTCGGATGCACCACTATATGACTTTGCAATTAAATATAACAAGTAGCACTTCAGCAATTTTCACACTTACCCAGATTACATTTCTCCCATCTGAGGTGCAGTCAGACATAGTATCTTGTTGTTTGACACCATGATCAATTATGCCCAGAACATTACCTGTATTTTCACACAGGTACTCAGCAATGTTTAGCTGCTACTATTTTTAAATGTAGGGAAAATTACGTGTCTTGAATGTGTAGGATAAGCAGGTATCCTTCACACACAAATAGCAGCATCCTTACAGATGCGTATCAGTATATTCTTCATTTAGGAAAATGGAAAACCCCTTCCAAATCTGCAGTTACAGTGAATACAAGATTAGGCATTTCTAGATTACTTCCAGACTGAGTTACCAGCATGCATGCTTTACAGGTTTTACTGACATAGTGACAAAGTGTAAACTCTGTGCCACAGAACAGAGATCCTACAGCACACATGACTGATTTCCAGCTTGCGACTCCTCTCTAAGTTCTAGAAAGAATTACAGCATTGTATTCAAGTATAACTTAACATTAACAGTTAAAATTACATTTAAAACTTTGTATGACATTCTTTCACGCCATCCTTCTGAAAGTTAAATTCTGACTCTACACATATACATATAAGTATTGTTCCACAGGATTTTCAACAACGGAGTGGAACAACACATAGATTTCTAGAAGAGCATTTCCAGTTCCTAAGAGCTATACTTTCGTAAACTTACTTGTGGGAAGTTCTTTTCTTCATCATGCTGGCAGACACTCCTGCATGACCTGAAATATAAATGATTCTGGATTACTGAAAAATAAAGTGTGTACACAATGCCACGAATGTCATCTTACACTAAATTCTTCCTTTTGAATGTCAAAATGCAAACCAAACATTTCCTGTTTAGATTGATCAATGAACTGCCACAATGGAGAAAGGCTCTCTGCAGAAACACATACAGGCTGCATGTTCATGAAGCTGTAGTGGGTTGACCTCGGTTGGATGCCAGGTGCTTATTAGCTAGACAGAAAATAAAAGGAAGGCTCAGGGGTTGAAATAAGGACAGGAAGGTAACTCAGCAATTATCATGACCATCTAAGTATTTGGCTTGGGGAAAATAAATTCATTAACAATGAAATCAGACTAGGAAAATGAGAAAGAATCCGCCCCTACACCTTAAAACACTGTCTCCTCATCCCTCCCTTTTTCACAGGCCTAATTTCACTCCTGAATTCCCTGTCTCCTCCCTGCCAGCATCACAGGGGGATGATGCTAACAAGATATATTAAATAGTATATCCATAATCCTTGCAATCTTCAGCAGAGATTTTGAAATCAAGATAGTTAAAGAAGCCAACGTCAGCAGCTCATGTACAAAGAACAGTAAGACAGTTTTAGTAGTTGCACTGTTCAAACACACCCATGCACCTTCCCTTACCAGATCACCAAACCAGACTGCCTGATCCCCTTTCAGTTACCAAAAAATGACAATGCTCAGATAAAATGGCAGTTACACAACAGTGTTGCAGAACGGTTAACGGAAAATGGACATGACTTAGAGGTGGGCAAGCAGGATGAGTATATAGAACTAGATTAAGGCTGTGCTAGGCCACACTGAAACAAAGACATATTGAATAAACAAAGGCAGCATTTAATATAATTAGCTAGGGAGGCGCTGTCCTTGACGAGTCAGCGGACAACTCAAGCAGAGCAGGATACAGCTAACTCTGAATAAGATAAGAAGTAGCATGCTGCTTGCAGCTGCACGTAGCAAGTAGGTGCACCATGCAAATGGGGTATTTAGAGATTCAGCCATTTAGCTTCTTGCATGTATGCATATATTATCTGTAACACATATAAGCACGCGTCTACTAAATAAGTTGTCACTCGCTTTTGATCCACAGTGGATTGTGCGGTGTCCTTGCATATTTGAGATTAGCCCTTCTCCGCGAGATCTGCCTCACCACACAACAGAAGTGTTTAAAAATGCCTTTATCCCATTTATTATCAAAAGCATCTAAAACAAAGTAATGCTTTAAAATAACTGCTAGAACAATTACTAATATTATTTATTAAAAAAAAAAACAAACCCAAGAAAAGACAGTTTTTATACCTCAGGAAACTATTTCCATGTCTGAAGACTATATACTACTTATGCTGTAACCCTCAAAATTGCATCAGTAAGACGTACACACTTCTGTTTAACAGCAGCATGTGAAAGACCATTTCTGCAATAGGAGCTTACACTGAAGTCCAAAGGTGGCACAAAAAGCATTGGTAGTAAAAGTATAAAAAAGTAAGCTGAAAAGCGTTTCATAGAGGAGTAGCTATGGACCTCTATTAGGAACATTTTGAACATTTTTTTCCTTGGAAAGTATAATCTGACCCAGGCCAAGAAAAAACATTTATTTCACACAGCCTGGTTCGGCAAGAGAGCAGGACCCAGGCTAGCTCAGCTGAAACGCGCTTTCTCGAAGCCTTTTTTCTCCTCCATTTTGAGGCTCTCTCGATCTGAGGAGCCCAGAGGGAGGCAGGGAGCGGCCGGCAGGCGCTAAGTGCTCGCAGGAAGGTGAGTCAGAGGGCGGTGCCTGGCGAGCGGCAGATTCAAACGAGCAGCTCACTGCTGTCTCTGCTGAGCGCAGCGCAGCGCCGCTGACAGAAAAAAAAAAATCACCACACCTAACAACTGGCATCGGACCTTCAGGATAGCAGACATGGTTCGAACTAGGTCCAAGCTGTATAATACTTGGAAAACCGTGGGCACCCAAACAGAGCCCACCTGTAGGAATGCAGGTGTCCAGACGTCTGGATGTGAGGAGTGCTGGAGCCTGGCACTCGACACAGGCAATGGCTGCATTAGGTGTGAGCAGATTGATTGTCTGCTTAACCTGGTGGCTGAACTCAAGGGAGAGGTGGAACGACTGAAGGCTGAAAGGGAATGTAAAAGAGAGCAACATGCTCTGCAGTCCCCCTTGCCAGAGGGAGATGAACAGAGCAACCAAGAAGAATGGATGCAGGTGCCTGCCAGAAGGGGCAAGGGAAAACCCTTCCAGCCATCTTCACATCCCCAGCTGCCCTTACATAACAGATATAGGGCACTAGAGGTTGAGGATGAGGTGATCCTGGAGCAGGCAGAAGCATCACCAGCTGGGAGGGCAACCGAGACAAATCAGTTGCCCCCTCGCATCAGAACAAGTACCCAGAAGAAAAAGAGGAGGGTAATTGTTATTGGTGATTCCCTTCTGCAGGGAACAGAGGGCCCCATATGCTGGCCAGACCCCTTCCACAGGGAGCTCTGCTGCCTCCCTGGAGCCCGGGTCAGGGATGTTACCAGGAGGCTGCCACTGTAGTGCAGCCCTCTGATTACTATCCCTTATTAGTTATACAGGCAGCCAATGATGAGATTAATAACAGAGGGCTAAAAGCCATCAAAAGGGACTTTAAGACACTGGGGAAAGCAGTTGAGGGAGCAGAGGCACAGGTAATCTTTTCCTCTATACCCTTAGTCACAGGCTGGAATACAGAGAAGAACAGGAAAGCATATTTGATGAACAAGTGGCTCAGAGGTTGGTGCATCCAACATAACTTTGGATTCTTTGATATTGGGGAACTTCATCTTGCCACAGGTCTGCAATCAGCAGATGGGATACAACTGTCGCAGAAGGGGAGAAGGACCCTGGCACATTAAGCTGGCTGGGCTTGTTGAGAGGGCTTTAAACTAGAATGGAAGGGGGAGGGGGTTAAACATGACAGCACCAGAGATAAATCAAAGGGAATTGAGGATGGTAGGCTAGAGCTAGGAGTAAAAGCAGCAGCCCAGCTGAAGTGCATGTACACTAATGCACGCAGTATGGGTAACAAACAAGAGGAACTGGAAGCTCTGGTGCTGGAGGAAAACTATGATATTGTCGCCATCACTGAAACGTGGTGGGATAGCTCACATGATTGGTGTGCTGTAATCAATGGCTACAGACTCTTCAGGAGACACAGGCAAGGGAGAAAGGGCGGGGGAGTGGCTCTGTATATTAGGGATGCTCTGGATGTCGTGGAGGTAGAAATCAAAGATGTTCAAGTTGAGTCATTATGGGTGAGACTTAAGGCGAAGGCCATCAAGCCTGATATCCTGGTTGGGGTCTGTTACAGACCACCCAACCAGGAAGAAGAGGTTGATTTATTGCTCTTTAAGCAACTGGAGGCTGCCTCAAGATCACCTGCCCTTGTTCTGGTGGGCGACCTTAACCTACCAGACATCTGCTGGGACTTAAATACTGCAGAGAAGAAGCAGTCTAGAAGGTTTCTGCAATGTGTGGAAGACAACTTCCTATCCCAGCTGTTACGTGAGCCTACCAGGGGGGCAGCCCTGCTTGACCTGCTGCTCACAAATAGAGAGGGGCTGGTAGGGGATGTGGTGGTTGGAGGCTGCCTGGGGTCCAGTGACCATGAAATTATAGAGTTTTCAATACATGGAGAAACCAGGAGGGGCATCAACAGAACCTCCACACTGGACTTCCGAAGGGCAGACTTCAGCCTATTTAAGGAACTAACTCAGAAAGTTCCTTGGGAAATAGCCCTTAGAAACAAAGGGGTCCAGGAAGGTTGGACCTACTTCAAGAAAGACCTCCTGAAGGCACAGGAGCAGGCAGTGCCACTGAGCCGGAAGATGAGCCGACGAGGGAGGCAGCCAGGCTGGATGGGCAGGGAGCTGCTGAAGGAATTAAAGATAAAAAAGAGAGTGTATCACCTTTGGAAAAGAGGGGAGGTGTCCCAGGAGAAGTTCAAAGAAGTTGCTAGGTCTTGTAGAGGAAAAATTAGAGAGGCAAAAGCCCACTTGGAGCTCAGGCTGGCCACGGCTGTCAAGGAAAATAAAAAGTGTTTCTTTAAATATATGAATGGCAAGAGAAGGGCCAAGGACAACCTCCAGTCCTTACTAGATAGAGAGGGGAACATAGTGACAAAGGATGAGGAAAAGGCAGAGGTGCTTAACACCTTCTTTGCCTCAATCTTCAATAGTGGGACAGGTTGTCTCCAGGACAGCTGGACTCCTGAAGTGGTGGATGGAGTCAGGGACCAGTACAGTCCCCCTCTAATCCATGGGGAAGCAGTAAGGGACCTGCTGCATCATTTGGATCCTCACAAGTCCATGGGACCGGATGGGATCCACCCTAAGGTGCTGAGAGAGCTGGCAGCTGAGCTGGCCAAGCCACTCTCCATCATTTATCAGCAGTCCTGGCTCACTGGAGAGGTCCCTGAAGACTGGAAGCTGGCCAATGTGATACCCATTCACAAGAAGGGTTGTAAGGAGGAGCCAGAAAACTACAGACCTATGAGCCTGACCTCAGTGCCAGGCAAGGTCATGGAACAGGTCATCTTGGGTGCCATCACAAAGCACCTACAGGATGGCCAAGGGATCAGGCCCAGCCAGCATGGGTTTAGGAAGGGCAGGTCCTGCCTCACCAACCTGATCTCCTTTTATGATCAGGTTACCCACCTGGAGAATATGGGGCAGACTGTGGATGTAGTCTACTTGGACTTCAGCAAAGCCTTTGATACTGTCTGCCACAAGAAGCTCCTAGCCAAGCTGGCAGCTCATGGTTTGGACAGATTCACTCTGTGCTGGATCAAGAACTGGCTGGATGGCAGAGCTCAGAGAGTGGTGGTGAATGGTGCCACATCCAGTTGGCAGCCAGTCACTAGTGGTGTTCCCCAAGGATCAGTGCTGGGCCCAGTCCTGTTCAATATCTTTATTGATGACCTGGACGTGGGGATTGAGTCCAGCATCAGTAAGTTTGCAGATGACACAAAGCTAGGAGCAGGTCTTGATCTGCTGGAAGGTAGGAGAGCCCTGCAGAGGGACCTGGACAGGCTGGATGGGTGGGCAGAGGCCAATGGGATGAGATTTAACAAGGCCAAGTGCAGGGTTCTGCACTTTGGCCACAACAACCCCAAGCAGCGCTACAGGCTGGGGACTGAGTGGCTGGAGAGCAGCCAGGAGGAAAGGGACCTGGGGGTACTGATAGATAGTAAGCTGAAGATGAGCCAGCAGTGTGCCCAGGTGGCCAAGAGAGCCAATGGCATCCTGGCCCGCATCAGCAACAGTGTGGCCAGCAGGACAAGGGAGGTTATTCTTCCCCTGTACTCAGCACTGGTCAGGCCACACCTTGAGTACTGTGTCCAGTTCTGGGCCCCTCAATTCAAGAAAGATGTTGAGGTGCTGGAAGGTGACCAGAGAAGGGCAACAAAGCTGGTGAGGGGCCTGGAGCACAAATCCTATGAGGAGAGGCTGAGGGAGCTGGGCCTGTTTAGCCTGGAGAAGAGGAGGCTCAGGGGTGATCTTATTACTGTCTACAACTACCTGAAGGAGCATTGTAGCCAGGTGGGGGGTGGCCTCTTCTCCCAGGCAACCAGCAATAGAACAAGGGGACACAGTCTCCAGTTGTGCCAGGGTAGGTAGAGGCTGGATGTTAGGAAGAAGTTCTTCACAGAGTGATTTCCCATTGAAATGGGCTGCCCAGGGAGGTGGTGGAGGCACCATCCCTGGGGGTCTTCAAGAAAAGACTGGATGAGGCACTTAGTGCCATGGTCTAGTTGATTGGTTAGGGCTGGGTGATAGGTTGGCCTGGATGATCTTGGAGGTCTCTTCCAACCTGACTGATTTTATGATTCTATAATTCTATGATTCTAAGAGTCTAACATGAGGTAGCTGTTGAATGCCTGCAAAAGCTATTCTTTTGAAGCGATAAAGCTATTCACAGCATATACATATATTACTGACCTTCAGCTAACAACAGCAGAACACGCATCTGTAACTTGGCTTATATAAATTCTTCTGAAACCTCCAGACTATTAAAACATCTTGAGATAGAAGTGTAACTAGCCTTAGTCACACTCTGTCATGTGCTCAGTTGAAAGCAGAAAAGACATTTAAGAAACTGCTAGGTATTTCAAGGCCAGCATCTTGATGCAAATCTTTTGAAAGATAAAAAAAAGTATGTCTATCAAGTGCTCTGGAGTCAAACAGTTTAATCACAAGAAACTTCAAAGATGTTAATACTAATTAGAAATCAATTAAGACAATCTATTGCACTCTATACAGAACTAATATCTAGAGTCAATGGGTTTAAAACCATGTTCTTTTTTTTCTTCTAAACATGCAGAGGCCAAGTTCTAACGAGAACAAACCACAAAGTTCAGTATTTTAGAGAATATTCAAAGTACTTTCTACAACTAAATTGCTCTGAACACAAAAACGAAAAAGTTAATACTGAACAGAAATCAGTGTATTTGTCATCTTTGGAGTAAAGAGTAAAGGCTCGAAGTTTATTGAAAGTGAGAAAAGAGAAAAAAACCCTCAGTCACTTACACAAGTGCACAAAACCACTTTTTGTAACAGAAAATGAATACAAATTCCAACTCCCAGTTAAGAGCAATGCTATTAAGTTGGTCTGTGTGGTTTGTTGAGGTTCAGTAAATTCTTATAATAGATTCTTGAAATGCAATATTAAAGCCAGAACATGATTCTCAATGCTTTTACTTTATTCTAGACAGAGACAGGCAAAGAAACATCACCAGTATCGTGTCTGAATATGCCCTTTTTAAAAGGGGCATGGATATTATAGAGATTTCAGACTTTTGTAGGAATAGCAATAGACAGCCACATAGGAAATGTTCTGTATCTAGAAGCTATTTCAGAATTACTTGCTCCTTCATCCTATGCTAACATCTTGGCTAGCAAGTCTCTCTCAAGGAGTCATACTAAAAGGTCACTCCTGTTGGTGAATGCACCGACCAGCTCAGACAGACAGAAGACAGCTTGTCACACTCTGCCCTAGTCTCCAACATAAAAACTATGACTGCAGAGATGAAAGAGATAATGATATTAAAGACAGCATGAAAGAACTGAAGGAGGATCTTAAAACCTCCATTTCCAAGCTACCATCCAAGGATACCATTCCTGCATCACCTGAATGGGTGCATGTTTCTGTCATCAGGAACAGACGCCCACCTCCTGCAAGGTAATTCCAGCCCAGCAGGAGACAAATTCCACCCAGACATCAGCAATCACGTGCGTCACTGTGAATAATTCTACATGACCGATTTGGTGAGAACATGAACAAGTGGGATGGTCAACCTACTTCAGCTGTTTCAAAGAAAGTCATGGAACTGCAGAGTGGCAAAAATAGAGGCAGCAATGCCAGAAAAGTAGCTGTCACTTCTTCAGCTCCCCAGAACAATCGCAATTATTCCAACAATTACAATTTCTCTCACGACACAACCAATCATTGTGTACACCCCACATGCCATGTTCAGCATTAGGGGTGCCCTGCCTCCAGCCAGGAGGAGGAAAGGGAGAGTGGAGAAAACAGAATCTGCTGGAATGTATTCATTAGGTGGCCTGGCAGTTCAAAAGTTCAGAAATTGCAAAGGGACAGAGACTATCACTATTTCTGGAATCACTGGTGGATCTCAAGAGTTAACTAAGTTGCAGGCTGAGATGAGTTTAACTGGTAAAGAGTGAAACAAACATACTATTGTAACTGGTCCTGATGTGCCTTGCATTCTGGGAATTGACTTTTTCAGACAAGGTTGTTCAAAGATCTTAAAGGTCACAAATTGACTTTTGGAATAGCATCTGTAGAGACTGAGAATGGTTAACTGCAATTGTCCATCATACCAAAATTTTCAGATGAATCTGCAGTTGTGGGACATCATGACATAGATCTGAAACTGTCAATTGCTCATTCACCTTTCAACAGTCAAATTTGGCCTGTGTATAAGCCTAATGGAGACTGATGACGGACAGATTTTCGTGCCCTCAACGAGGTGACGCCGCCCATGAGTGCAGCTGTGCCGGACATGCTGGAACTCCAGTACGAGCTGGAATCGAAGGAGGCTAAATGGTATGCAATCATAGACACTGCTAATGCTTTCTTCTCTATTGCCACTGCAAAGGAGTGCAGGCCTCAGTTTGCATTCACCTGGAGAGGAATCCAGTACCAGTTCAACCATTTGCCTCAGGGGTGGAAACAAAGCTCAACGATGTGTCACTCAGTCATCCACAATGCACTGGAGAAAGGTAAAGCTCCAGAGCACATCCAGTTCATCGATGACATCACTGTGTGGGGCCAAACTGCTGAGGAAGTCTTTGAGAAAGGTAACAAAATCACTGACATTCTGTTGCAAGCAGGTTTTGCCATTAAGAGAGACAAGGTCAAAGGACCTGCCAAAGAAAATTCAGTTTCTGGGAGTGCGGTGGCAGGATGGTCGCCGTTACATTCCTCAGGATGTGATCAACAAAGTCTCCACTATGGCAGTTCCCACCAATAAGAAGGCGACTCTCTCTTTCTTAGGTGCAGTGAGATTTTGGAGACTACACATTCTTGGGTTCAGTCAGATTGCCAAACCTCTGCACGATGTGACTTGTAAGAGAAACAATTTTGAGTGGGGACCTGAACAACAAGCAGCCTTTGATCAAATGAAGCGAGAAGTAGTCCAAGCAGTGGGCTTGGGACCTGTGAGATCTGGCCCGGACATTAAGAACATTCTGCACATGGCTGCCAGTGACAATGGTCCAACTTGGAGTCTTTGGCAGAGAGCTCCAAACGAGACACGTGGTCGCCCACTTGGTTTCTCGGGTCGTAGCTGCAGAGGTTCAGAGGCAAATTACACTCCAACAGAGAAAGAGATACTAGCAGCCTATGAAGGAGTGAAAGCAGCCTCTGAAAGCAGCCTCTGAAGTGGTTGGAACTAAGTCATAATTACTTTTAGCTCCTAAATTGCCAGTTCTAAACTGGATCTTCCATGATAGGTCAATTGACTTATCCATGGATGCTATCACCCAAGTCATCCATGACTGTGACATCTGTGCTGCTATTAAGTAGGCTAAGTGAATCAAGCCCTTATGGTATGGAGAGAGATGGTCAAAGTACAAGTATGGTGAAGCCTGTCAGATGGATTACATCACTTTACCTCGATCTCGTTCTGGCAAGCAGTATGTGCTAACGATGGTAGAGGCCAGCACTGGATGGCTGGAAACCTATCCAGTTCCACATGCTACTGCATGTAACACCATTCTTGGCTTGGAGAGACAAATCATGTGGAGACATGGAACTCCAGAGAGAATCGAGTGAGACAATGGCACTCATTTCAAGAACTATCTTGTGAAAAACTGGGCCAAACAGCACAGTACTGAGTGGATCTATCGCATACCCTACTATGCACCAGCTTCAGGGAAGATTGAACGCTACAATGGTTTGCTGAAAACCACCCTAAAAGCCATGGGGGGTGGAACTCTTGAAAAACTGGGACAAGCATTTAGCACAAGCTACTTGGTTGGTAAGTAGTAGAGGCTCAGTAAACAGAGCAGGACCTGCACAATCAGATTTGGTCCAAACAGTAGACGGTGATAAAGTTTCTGTTGTACATGAAAAGAATCTGTTAGGGAAAACTGTTTGGGTATTTTGTCCTTCGCGCGAAGGGAAACCTGTCTTGAGGGGTGGTGTCTGTTGAAGGTCCTGGTCACACCTACTGGGTAATGCAGGAGAATGGTGAAATCCAGTGTATTCCACAGAGGAATCTAACTTTAGCTGAGAAAGCTTAAATTCAGAGTGTGTAATACAAGCTGTTAGGAGTTTTCTCTTCTAGGCACTATCGGTGTCCAATGAAAGAATCTACAGTACATGAGCACGAATAAAATGTCACCTGGGAGTCCCTGTTCTCATCTCATCTGTGAGGAGACAAACTGTTTGCTGTTCTCTGAGCTTTTCAATCACCTACATCTGAGATAGCCAGAATGAAGTGTGAACTGAATTTGTAATATTCATTGGTGTAAATATTAGTTTAGATTAGATCAGATAGTTCTCAGCAATACTCTGAGTGAAACAGACAGAGGTGGATTGTGCCAGTTTGAAGCTAGCTAGAATGTTTTGGTGAGAAGAACTAGATTACAGGCTGTGAAAGGGAAACAGTGGTGATGTCTACTTCACTCATAGGCTTGCTGAGAGGTATAAGAGCAAGAATCCATACAAAGCTAAGATAGATGCTCTCTGTCAAGGCTGTGGGCTGCATTTTCTCTCTCTAACCTAATTTGCCATTTCTCTGATTAATCCACCTGCTTCCTGGCTGACCCTTCAAGCTTTCTTGGGCAGAAGGTGGTGTCTGGGGTAAGGTAGAGAGGGGTGGGAGAAGGTGGAAGGGCAGCTGGAAGACCCTCCAGAGGACTCATGTTTCTGTGAGGGGTGTTGTGTTTCTGTATTTCCTTTCAACTTGTATATTTCTGTATATAACTGTATATATTGTAAATATCTGCTTGTATATTGTGCTAAGCTGTAAACAATAAGCTTCATTCAATTTCCAGAGCTGGCTGAGTCTAGTCTGGGTGGTTACCAAAGTGTGTGGGGGCAGATAACACCCAAACCATCACACAGGCCAACCATTCGATCCACTTTTCTTGACTTTACCTTCAAGGATGTTATCGGTGACAGTATCAAAACCCTTGCTGAAGTCAAGGTAGATGATATCCACTGCTCTCCCTTCATCTATGCATTTGGTTTGTGGCTTCACAGAAGGCTATCAGGAAAGTTAAGTAAGGTTTCCTACTCATGAACCCATACCAACTACTCCTGAAAACCTTTTCTTCCACGTGGTTAGAGATGGTTAGAGAATAAGTGACTCTGTCACCATTCCAGGGATGGGGGTGAGATTGGCTGTAGTTGCCTGGGTCTCCCTTCTTGCCTTTTCTGAAGGCTGGAGTGACACTGGCTGTTCTCCACTCCTCGGAAACTTCCTCTGCTCTCCATTATCTTTCAAAAATGATGGAGAGTGGTACAGCAACAGCAGCCAGCAAGTCAGCACTCATGGATGCATCTCATCAGGGCCCATGGATTCATGCATTTTTATTCCATCTAAGTGATCTCTAACAAAGTCCACAGTCCACTGTGAGGAGTCTTTCTCCCTCCAGATCCCTAAGGGCTGGTTTGGGCAGTAAGAATTGAAACAAAGAAGGCATTCAGTAATTCTACTACCTCTGCATGGTCTGTCACCATGTCTCCCACTTTTAACAATGGATCCACCTGTTTCCCCATTCTTCCTTTTTCTACTGATGTATTTAAAGAAATCTTTCTTGCTATCTTTCACTTCTCTAGTCTGATTTAGTTCCAAGAGAACTTTGGCCTCTTGTTGCATCTCAACATACTTTGACAGTATCTCTCTTTGCCTTGCTTCTTTCCCAAACAACCCCAAACTCTGTCACTTCATGGTCACTACAGCCAAAGTGGCCTCCTACCTTAATGTCCTTGACCAGATTTTCTTTGTTAATACAAGGTCCAGTATCACACCTCTCCTCACTGCTTCTTCAATTACCTTCACCAGAAAGTTGTCATTGATACACTATAGAAACTTTATATAGATCAAGTATGCCTAGCTGTGTGATCCTTCCAACTAGTATCAGGGTTGTGGGAAGCTTTCTCCTGCAACGAGGTATGGAATGTAAACATCAGGCCCTGTGATGGGAAGTGTCCTTGGGTCTTACTGATTCCCAGGGGCCTAAGCTGGGAACCATGAGCAACCCACGCACAGCTGTCAGGGGGTGGAATCTGCCGGCCCCTGGGGCAGACGCAGCCCCAAGGGGGCTGACCCTGGCCAGCCCCCCTGGGTGGTACGCACAGGTTGTTTACCACAGGTAACCTATCTCTGCCTTACACATAGCTTGGGGCCAATCTGTACTGTCCACTTCTGCCAGCCCCAGGCTGGCTGGAAACACCTCCTCTGAAGCACTATATAAGACGCTGCAATACCCTAATAAAATTGTACTGATGTACTGATGCACAGATGCCTAGAAGCTGCTGTCTGGAGTCGTCAGTACCCCGATCTCGCCTCTCGCCAGCCTCCATACCCCGACAAATGGCGCTCGAACAGGCTAATTGGACCACCGTATCGCTGCAGCCAGGCACTGAGGCCTGCATCGTGACCACTGGCAGGCCTCCAGGCTGCAATTGACAGAACTCTAAGCCGGCCCTTGAGCCGCAGGGGCCCCGAGGAGGGGCCAAGACATCGCTTCACCTCCGTGTGTAAGGAGCTGGCAGAACCGTAAGAGATCGGACGCTACTATACCCCCTGCTGGGGAAACGCGCTGTTTTTCCTCTTTTTCTTTTTTTTTCTCTTTTTTTTTCTCTTCCCCCTCGCTAAACCCTTTACTAACCACGAGGGATAGGTGTCTGCTGATATGGGCGGCCTATACAGATAGGCGCTTATTGAAGATTAACACCGCTCATACATGTGGGGGTGCTTCGGTAACGGCAGCTGTGGCGACAGCCGCGTGACCATACATATGGGCATTTTTCGGGGGCAGTAAACGCGCAGAGTCGGATCTCCCCCCGAGGAGCAGTTGTTGCCAGAAGGCAGGCACACCCATCCCCCCCCACCCCCCCCCCCCTTTCTCGCTTACCGAATTTTTCCGGGGAAGTGCGCTGGTTTTCCTTTTTTTTAATCCCGTCCCTAACTGCGGGGGACAGTGTCTGCTGGTACGGGCGGCCTATAGAGATAGGCGCTTATTGAAGATTGACCGCTCATAGATATGGGGGACTTTAATAACGGCAACTGTCGTGACGACTGGTGCGACCATACAGATGGGCACTTCTGGGGGCGGTGATCGTGCATGGTCAGGTACCCCCCGGAGCAGCTGCCGCCGGAAAGCAGACGACCCCCTTTCCCCCTCCCCTTTCCTTTTTTTACTTTCGGCAGAATAGCGACCGCGCGGCGCCGGTAGCCGCTCCCACCACCCAGTGATGGCGATTGCCGATGGCCATCCGGCGGCGGCAAACTGCCAAAGTTTCTCAGCCTGTGAAAGTTTTTCGGGACTGCTGTCCAAAGCGGCTGCTTCCAGCCGCCACTGCCAGCCGCTACGGCGCTTTCCTTCTGCATTCCATCATCAGGACGGCAGCTCCCCCACCACCACGTCCCCGATATGGACAGAACGAAAAGCAAGTAGAAACAGCAGCAGCGCCCGTGCTTCCCGAGTCTCGCCGTCGGCGGGAAACGCCCCTCCCCAACTGCGGAGCCTGGCTGAACCCAACACCCCCCCGTGCCCCCCACCGATCGTGGGTAGAGGACATGAGAACACCAACGAGACAGACGGACGAACAGAAAGACTCTGGGGGACCAGGCTCGAAGACCAGCCAGCGGAGATCAGCGAGAAGTCGTCTGGAAGTCTGAGCCGCCCTCCCCTTTCCCACCCCCCGCCGGCGGCAGAGTTCAGCAGGGTCCCTTTCCCGTCCCGGCTTGGAAAGTTTGGAAATGGTGGCGGCTCCGCAGGTCACGGGACACACCCCCCACCTTCACACACCCCCCCCCCCCCCCCCCCCCCGCTCCCTCTTCCCCCGCCTCCCTCCTCTGGCAAGGGCAGCGAGCTTGGCTCACAGTCCCGTCCCCCCCCACCCCTGCACTTCCTCAGCGGGAAACGAACAGCTTAGTTCTTACTGTAACAAACTCGTATTTTTGTATCTTGCTACTTATATGAACTATTGACGTCAGTATTAATGCTCTTTTTTGATTGTACTGGATCTTACAGGTTAGGAGTTTACTGAATAGTATGTTAAATGATTGTTAATTGTGTCGGAATTTCTAGGAAGATTTTCTTTTCCCCTCTGTTCTGATTCTGACTCTCCTGTGGTACCGCACTTCTTGAATTTTTCTTCGCCTTTTTTTTCTCCCATTTCCTTCATTTCCTAGACCTCTCAGCTGCTAAAATAGTATAGCTGAGGCTAACAGTTTGTAATATAACAATTATGGGATTTTTTGATATGGGGAAATCATGGGATGTTCTGGTTTTGGGTTCTTTCCGTATATCTGGATTTTTTCTGGAATAAAAAAAAAAAAGAGGGGGAAAAAGGGGGTAGAAAGACAAGGGAGCAGGTATAAAAAATTCTGCAGACAGGATCAATGGATTTGTCAGCCTAGGCACTCAATACGTTTGCGTTTGTTTCTGTATTTGTTCGTGTATTTGTTCACTTGCATTTGTCTCTGTATTTGTTTGTGTTTGATCCCTTATCTTCACAGGCATTGTAAGATGGGGACCACCTTGAGTATGATTAGCCTGTCCTTTCCTAAGGTGAGCAGGAATCCTGCTCAGATGGCAGAATTGTGGTAAGATCTTGAGAGGAGTACTGAAATGATGGCTGTATGTGTCTATGGATGATGAGGTCTGATCATGGTCAGTGAATTTGGGTATTTTCATGAGTTTCAGTGATTGTGGTTTAATGGAATAGATTCAGTTTAGCATCCTTTTGTAAAGGCCAAAGCCCACTCAAATTGGCATAAGATGGCAATGTGACCTTTTATCTCTTGCAAGGGCCCTGCAAGAGATAAAAAACACTGCCCTAAATTCTTAAAGTAGATGAAGAACTGTGGGAAAAGGCCTAAGCAGAATACTCTGAATGCAATATCTAAGGCATATCTTTGTACCGCATTTAGAGGCTAGTAGTTCTTAAAGCACAATGGACAGACGCAGCTCATAGCTAAGAGGTGTGATTAGAACATCGAGATTTCTGAGAACTACAGACTGAATCCAGAACTGTGGGAGTCTGAGGAGAAATACTGGACAGCTTGGTGCATCTGCAGCTCTACAACATCAGCTGCCACGCTGAACCAACGAAGACGACGGATTTGCACTCTCCAGTGACTGTGATGTTCGTCTGGACTTTTGGGCTTTTGAACATTTGACTCACTGTCGCTTACAGGAATAGCTTTTGGGATTGCTAGCTAAGCTTGGGTTGTTAGTTTGCCAGACTATTGCCACTAGCAAAAGTGTTCTTAACAGATGCATTCTCTTAACTTTAGCATTGTTAACCTGCACTTGTATCATCCATACCTGTATCAAACACAGCCTGTATAAGATCGAACGCGGGTTGCTCAAAGAAAAGAAGGGGGTATTGTGGGAAGCTTTCTCCTGCAACGAGGTATGGAATGTAAACATCAGGCCCTGTGATGGGAAGTGTCCTTGGGTCTTACTGATTCCCAGGGGCCTAAGATGGGAACCATGAGCAACCCATGCACAGCTGTCAGGGGGTGGAATCTGCCGGCCCCCGGGGCAGACGCAGCCCCAAGGGGGCTGACCCTGGCCAGCCCGCCTGGGTGGTACTCACAGGTTGTTTACCACAGGTAACCTATCTCTGCCTTACACATAGCTTGGGGCCAATCTGTACTGTCCACTTCTGCCAGCCCCAGGCTGGCTGGAAACACCTCCTCTGAAGCACTATATAAGACGCTGCACTACCCTAATAAAATTGTACTGATGTACTGATGCACAGATGCCTAGAAGCTGCTGTCTGGAGTCGTCAGTACCCCGATCTCGCCTCTCGCCAGCCTCCGTACCCCGACACAGGGTGACTTAAATCAACCATGAGCATCAGTGTATGTGATCTGGAGACTACTTCCAGCTGTCTATAAAAGCCTTCATTAACAACTTCCTTTTGCTTTGGTGGCATGTAGCACTACCCACAGCAGTGTCACCTCTATCTGCATGTCTCTTAACTCTTGTCCATAAGTTTTCCACTCTTTCTTCAATTTCCCTTGGGTTAAGTGCATGTATTCCAGCTGCTTACTCAGAGTCTTGCTGGTCTGTCCTTCCTAAAAAGCACAGTCATCCATTAGCGCTATCCCACCCTGCCTAACTGCAGTGAGATTACAGCCCTTCGCCTACACCAAGATTTCTAGTTCATCCTATTTTATTTTCTATGCTTCTCGTTTTGGTATACAGACACTTCAAAGACTTAATATATAGTAACAAAGGTGGCAAGAACCAATGTAGTCTGTTATGAAAGGGAAATTAATTAATCAAGATTATATTTTTTTCAAAATTAATATTGTTTATTAATTTTGATATTCGGAACTCTCGCCACCCCGACCACTGATTTTAGTAAGTTTTCCACACCATCATGGAAACATTTTATAGATAATAACTAGCAAAATAAACTTTAATTGAACTGAAAGAGAAGATTTGTGGCCAAATGCTGCTTATAGTCAGTGTACCACTTACCCACTAGATGGACTCAAGAAGCTCCTTCTGCTTATGGCAGAAGGCAATAGAGAATCACAAAGAGGCTTTTAAGTATTTACTCACAAAATTATTATTACCTGACTTGTGGGGCTATCCACAGCCCCAGACATGCCCAAATGATTTCAGAGTACTCTGTCTTGTAGGCTGCTGAGACTTGATTCTTCCCAGGCTTCTGGGTAAAGGAGGCAGACAATCTCTGACCTTGTCTCCTGGTTCCTCTGGACAATCTGTGTATCTACAGGACTTCTAGTCTTAGCAGAAGACTTTCAGCTGCAGGCAGGATGTCTTGTGATGTGCAGTCTCAGCACGATATTATGCTGGCTAAGCAGGCCGATTGCTTAGAAGCTTTGAGAGCCTGATCCTGGGAAACTTGTGACAGTGGTTTCCAGGCAAACATTAAAGCAGTACGCAACTGCAGTAGGCAACACAAGGCATTAAGAGAAAGGCACTGCATGGCAGAGCACACCGCATTTACCTGTGTATCTCTTTTATCAATGTAGACTGAGATTAATTGCCCTTTGGATACAGAATAGCCAGTCAGAATGGCAGCTAGCCAAACCTGATCATATCATGCAAAGCCATAGGCTTGCCTTACCCAAATTTGGGAAAAGCATAGGCCTTGCACAAGGCAGTCACAGGCTAAGTGTGTGTACCTTGTTTACCACAGGACCAAGACAAGTCTGGGCAGGCCAGAGTCCTTAGACTTAGTGGCTCCAGGTTCCTTTGTCGTCTTCTTTCCTGCGGTTGCTTCTCCTGTTGAGCAGGAAAACATGCCTGGGCAAGCCAGGACATGTATAAGCCTATTTTGGGCCTGTCAGGCCTACCACAACATAGTCGTATCTGCTACTGTTGCGATTGGTGTAGTCTATCTTCCCATTGGCTGCATTGGCACACACACTGCTGTGCTGGATCTCACTGATTAAGTTGACTAGCCTACTCCTAGAGATCCTTTTCTGTACTGAGAACTCCAGGTGGGGTTTTGCCAGAGAAGAACAGAAGCAGAATCAGTTCCACTAACCTGATGGCTGTTAACCTGATGCAGCCCAGGACAGAAACGGTTTTCCAGGGTGCAAGTGCATAGCATTGGCTCATACAATTTTTCATTCATGAGTACCTGCCTCATAGCTGCTTGTCACAGTCCAATGGTAGGTAATTTGGCAGAAGTTAAACCCCTTTGTGTTCCAGCTGGTGTTGGGTGCAGCTGAGCTTAACTCCTGACTGATGCCAAATCAGACCTTCAATATGACTAACTTTACATCCTCATAACATAATTAAGACTCGAAACAGAGTCAAGTGCCTAAAATGGTTTATTTGGCAGACTGCAAATAACTACCATGGTGGTCAAGCACTGATGACGCAAACAGAGAGTGGGAGTGGGGCCAGACCGGACAGCAGCTATGCGTCCCTCTCTGTGGCAGCCTGCTCTCCTTCTGTCAGGAGCATGCCAGGGCAGAGAGGCAGGCAGCGCAGGCAGATAGGGCACAGCAGGGAGCAACCTGCCCCTCTCCCAGCAGATAGTTCTCAAGCAGGTCTCTAAGCAGGTTTCAAACAATCCCTCAGGCAGTCCCTAAGCTGGTCTTTCATAGTTTCACACCTTGCTGACAAGCAATTGCCACCTGCCCTGACTGGCCAGTTGAATGCATGCAAAGCCATCTCCAAGGCCTCAAATCTGCCCGTCTACAGGTGTTTCTGCCACCTTAGGCACCAGGGAGTCCCCAGAATCTTAAGACCCACCAGAGGGTCTCCCAAGCTCAAAGCCCCCTACTTGATCCCAGAAGACCAACTGCCAAACTCCTGCACACCAAGCAATTAACCAAAAAAATCTCCTAACGGTGTTGATTGACCTCCCTGTCTATACCAATTTTGGGATTGTCCCAACTAAGGTGCAGGACTTCGCATTTGTCTTGAACTTCAGCTGGTTTGCACTAGTCCACTTTTCAAGCCTGTCAAGATCCTTATGGATGAGATGCTTTCCCTCAAGTGAATTGACTACACTGCTCAACTTGGTATGATCTATGAATTTGCTGAGGATGCACTCAATCTTGATGTTGCTGATTAAGATACCAAGCAGTACTGGTCCCAGTACAGATCCTTGAGGGACACCATTTGTTACTGGTTTCCAGAAGGGCAATGAGTTGTTTACTAGAACTCTTTAGATGCAGCCATCCTACCAATCCGTCAAGCCCATCTTTTCTCACTTACATATAACAAATGTCACTCATCCCCACTGTTATTGCTGTTGCTAACCATTTCAAATACAGTAATTGCCAAGTTCAGTAATCACTTAAGAAGGGTAAATACTTAACATTCCCAAATGAGGGGAAAACCAACCAACCAACCAAAACCCAAAAAACACAAAAAAACCCCACACATCAAACGCAACCAAAATACTACCATGACTACAGGGTTACTACTAAGTTGTTAACTCTAATGTACAGGACATTGCCACAACTTCAAGACTACAAGTCACTCCTCCCTAGCACATAAACTTCTAACACAGAACTGAGGAAGTGCACCTCTTCACCTGCTTATAAACAGATTTTTCCTCTATCAAAGGGGAAGAGCTGCCACCTAAATCACTCTTGTCACTTTACAGTGATGCTTTTGATAGCTTTCTTCCTGTAGACAATTTAAAAAAAAAATGCCAAACAACTAACTTGCTATATAGAATGTTAATTTATCATACCATAAGGCCTCTTTTTACAGCCAAAAAATCAGTTTATGAACTCCAATGAACTCAATTACTGGAGCTGCTATACCATCCAAAGGAAGAATCTGACCCCATCAGTGAAACTACTGCTGAGATAAACTTTCTCGCTTCATGGATACTTTTTATATGTCTGTTTAGCCAATTACATCTGCTGAATCTTGCCTCTGAGAGGACTGTCTTAAATTAGGACAAAGTCCCAAGCCCAATCTTCAGTGCAGAGTGGACTGTGCAGTTTCCTAATGACTGCTGCACTGTTTTCTAATGCATATCCACAATATACACAAGAACAACAGGAAATTCCATATGCCCTTTCCTGCCTGTCACCTCCAGCAGTAAAAGCAATCTAGTCTGTCTGCTCAGCAAATACAATTTCAAGGAGGAGAAACAACAGCAAGGAAGTCATTTGCTATCTTCCTCAAGAATGTAACAATGAGAGGATGAAAGCCAGCAACTTAAGTTTAGGCCACTATGTCAAGAGTTGGGGCAAGTCAAATGTGTATAATTTGGGTTCTATTTAAATCACAATGATACAACAAAATTGGAATCAATATGTTAAGGAATTCTCAGTTTTAAAGCTACTCAGAGTAAAAACATAAAGACATACTGGCTGTTGCATAAAGATACTAAAAAGCAAAAATGGTATCTAAAGAAATGTGTCTCAAATATTCATGACAATATAACCTGGTACCAATTACAGGATAAATTACAATGAACAAATATCAGAAAATCTGCCTCTTCCAAGGACATCTATGAATAAGAAGCAAAAAATTCTCAATATTTAAGTAACATGCCCTAGCTTAATATTTTCAGTGTTTAGAAGTCGTTAGATAAAATTCTTTCAAAAATTGCTGCAAAAGTTTGCATTCCAAGTTCTCTCAACTTGGGCTCGGTGCCCTTAACTAGTGCTTAAAAGGCAACAAGACTTAACTTAAATACCAGTCGAAGCCTGCTCTTCTTTTACAAATGAAATTCTATTCCCATAGGTGTTCTTACTAGTGTTAAGAAGTCAGATGACTCACCAGTTGACAGAATGAAAACCAAAACCACTGAAGCAGATGTTGAAGGCTTGGTCTCAACTTTGAAACCATTTATTTAATATATTTGCCAAAGTTACCTCTGAAATGAAAATATCTTTCAAGTGAGTGACAGTAAATTAATGTAAACCTATCGCACTGTTTTGGAGGCTTTCAAAGGATTTCAGAGAAAATTTCCACTATCGGCTGCTATGGGTAAGTATCTGATTAGTACTGGACAAGACTGATGAGACCACGATGTGCTACTACCTGCTTACTTTGAAACTCAAATGAATTCTCTCAATTATACTTGACAGTTACTTGGCTTCTTAAGACTTTTAGAAAATCATCAAAACAGATTGTAATACCAACATAAGACAATTAAAACCCAAATAATTAATAACCAAGAATATTTACCTGTAACCTTTTCATTCTCAGACTGTTGACCTGGTAAACTCTTAAATTCTAAGTGGTAACTTCTGGTCCTGGTCCCATACTAGTCATGGCAGAACGCAGAGCTAAAGCTTAATTTTACAGGACCAAGTATCAACCTACAGAAGAATTCTTCATTGGTCACTTGATGCTTTTTTTGCATCAGCACTGATCATCCTTACTATAGAGCACAGAACACCGAGATTCATTAGTCTTTCAAGCTGCAAAACTTTGAATAAGTCTAGTCATAGATTATTCATTTTACCCTTATCTGAATAAATAAATTGCTTTAAAACACTTAGACTAAGCTATTTGAGTTTAGAGGGCATGCACATTAGCAACAATATTTGCATTTCTGTAGTGTTTTCAAGACTTTTTTGCAATTATCAATTGAACAGAATCTATAAACCCACTAATTTTCTCTAAATTACACATATATAGTGAACAAGTCTACATTCCAGTGCTCCCAGGGTGAAGAGAAATTCTCCTCTCAGTATATCAGTGTAATTCCAGAACACTGACTTTTAGAATTCTATATAAACTTATAGTTGTAATAAAACTGATACTACATTAAACACTTCTTATATCTGTACTGTTGAACTGAATTTACGTTTGCCTTTTCAATTTATTTGCTTTTATAGCAAAAGAAAATATTCTTTTAAGATAGGAATGGCAACACCTTCACTAAATCATTACTGCATTAAAAATGATAAATCTATTAAAGCTACTTTTTACCCATTAAAATCAAAGAAAACTACAAGAACATCATCTGACCTGCATCAGCTCTGGACCGCTGACCTGGTGATTTTCCAAATGGGGTCTTCATTCATCTGTGTTTAAGTGAGCAGCAAAGCTGCTGTACTAGGGTGAAAATCCAGTTCTTCCCAACTCTGTGGCTATTTTCTTCAACTCTGAATAAGACAGCTACTTATTAATCCACCATTCAATCATGAATTTGTCCTTCCTCAAGTACAGAAGACGCACTTCCAATTACAGTACTCTGAAAAACAAAGCAAGACAAAAAAACAGTTTCAATATAATTGTGCTAGTTTGAAGCAGGGTAGAATGTTTTGGTGAGAAGAACTAGATTACAGGCTGTGAAAGGAAAACAGTGGTGATGTCTGCTTCCCTCAGAGTCTCGCAAAGGAGTCTGGGAAGGAGAAATTAAAATATTAGATAACACTCTCACCATTTTGTTTCACTTTGGCTGGGATGCTGACTGAGCAACATCTCTCTAACACACCTTCCACTCACCTTTGCTTCCTAACCCCTTGGCTGAACCTCTATTCTTCCTCAGAACTGGGGTAAGGTTGAGAGGGGCAGGGGGAAGGTGCAGGAGTGGTTGAGAGCCCCTCCTGGGGACTCAGGCTTCTGGGAGGGGAGTTGTGTTTTCTGTATTACCTTTTACCTTGTTTATTTCTATATATAATTGTATATACTGTAAATACCTGCTTGTATATTGTGCTAGATGTAAATAAATAGCTTCATTTATATTCCCAGAGCCAGTTGAGTCTAGTCTGGGTATTTCAAAAGGGTGAGGGGTGGGGAACACCCAAACCATCACAATAATGCTCATTTTCTTACTCATTAGGAAGTTCCTTTATATTGTTACTTTGAAAATGTTTAGCCAACAAAAGATATGTAAGCAACAATATAGCAAAACAAATATAAGGGCTGCTACTTTCCCATCATATTCACAAGGCAGTTCCACATAGCAAAGTCACCTATCTAAATAAAAGCTTCTTAAAACCCACTGTATTTAGTGCAAGGAAGAATGACTACTAACTGGAAAGGAACTGCATTACCTTCATCAGAGATAAAGCACAAACTCTGTATTTCCAGTTAACAGAAACAAAACGCCCTCACACTGTAAACTTTGCTTTACAGATGTGGGTTAAAAAAAATACGCAACACAAAAGGTTATTAAAATCACCAGTTCCACTGCAATGACTGCTCAAGCCACAAATTTGTTGATGAAGTTCTGCAGAAGGTGCAGACAACTCTCTACAACTCACCTCAGACTCCTAAACATTTAGTGATCACATTTCTCTAGAGTGGGAGGCAAGTGAAAACCATTTAAGTTCTTTTTCAGGATTTAATTACAGAAACTTGCATTCTCCTCAAAATCTCAAGAATTGCAGGTTAACTGTATGCATGCGCTGCTGCATACAGTTAAAGCAAGTGAGGTCAGATTACCTTCTCAGACTCATTTCTTTATGAAATGCCATTGCTATCACATTCTCTAATGTTTTAGAACCTGCTGTCAATTTTCATTCATGGGTTAAAGAGAGAGATGCCAATAAATAGTGATTCACCTGACTGGAAAATAGAAAGTGTACCTTATGTTTATGCCTTACTGAATATGGGAACATAAAAGAACATGCCTTCAAGTAAAATCATTAGGCAGAAGAATGCATTTACATCTAACAACACTTGTCAACTCTCCCATGAATCATACTCACTAACTTGTAGTAAGATTGAACACCACAAAGAAGTATCCTGCTACAGAAAAAACAGCAACTGAGAGACAAAGTTAACAACTGGCAGTTTTTATGAAGTACCGTTTGGAAGAGCTAACATTCACAGTGAGGAAGTAAAGTTAAAACTGATTTATAGGAACTTATTTCTTATCATCCCTCCCTAAAATCTATTGGTGTATAAACAAAAATCCTGAACAATACCAGGGCAACAATAGCTAACATTCAAAAGCTCTTGAAGACAAAATAGGAAACAATTATCTTGCTTAACTACCTTAATATAAGGTTTACTAAACTGAAAAAAACCTTACTATGGATTGAATTGTTAGTATAGTACAGACACACCACTGATTATGAAAACACTCTTAAAGCAGAGTGCTTGTTGTACTATAATATCATAGTCTGTCTCATTTGCACTGTGTAAGTAGAGCATTCTTCTTCCTCCAGAAGAGGAAGTAGTTGTGAACAAATGGTAACGTAGTGTTGCATTATTCCACTTTAGAAAAAAAGAAACAAAAAATCCTCAATCCTCACCACATAAAAACCCTCCAAACCATAAACCACACAAACGCCATCCCAAACCACAAAAGTCTTTCAGATTTTGAATCTCTTAAACCATTCAAAAAGCTGTAACTATTTCATAGCACCTGTGTGCATCACATACTCCCACTCCACCCCAGTATCTCAAATTCATGACAAAAAGAAACTACTACATAAGTATCTTAATTTCACTGGCTGTCAAGCAGTTATGTTTTCAAAGTCACAGCTCTGTGGTATTTTAGCTTCCTACCAGTTATTTCTTTCTTATGGTATGTCCTAAATCATTACTATGTGGTATATTAACATTTACATTTCTAAAAGTGAAAACTACCTCCTAATCCTTTTAATGTCATAACTCATTTGTGTTCCAGAGCACTCCAAATTCCTTTCTTCGCCCCCCTCTCCTTCCCCCCCTGCAGGTTTGAATGGAGAGAAGGCAGTGCAAAAACTGTAAATAAACCCGAACTAGTTTTGTATATAGTTTGGGGGTGGGATTTTCAGGAAAATAAAAGAATTCTATTTTAATAATTCCTGACTCAGACACATTAATTCCCTGCCTCCACAACAATTTTCTACTGCTTAATAATGTATTGTTTCACTGTGCTCCTGAATCTAAGCACACAAGCCTATCAAAATCAGAACCTGATTCAGCTGTTCAGATTGATTTTCTAGAAAGCAAGCCAGTAACTTTTACTAGTACAACATTTCACTGAAATTTTTTGCTGACAGCAAATTGAACTGAAGTTTTCCGCAAATCAGCATTCTGAATTCAAGCTACATTTCAATTGCAGTAACTGTTCTAAAGATAGTAAAGAGGGATAAACCCTCTGTTTTCTGACAATAAAGTGATGTAACTCTGAGCACATATAGATTTTAATAACATATGTAACTATGTATCACTTAAGAAGAAATCAAAACTAGTGAAACTTAAAATTCTTAAATATGATTAAACGGATTTATTGCCATAATGCAAATAGACTAAACTCTCAATATGTAAAATCACTAAAAAACTAACTCTCAAAATGCAAAACTTTATTATTCAATTTTACTACAAGTCTTGAAGAACTTCCACACTGTCCTAAGGTACCCCAAATTCCTCTCTTCTCCCTCTCACTCCGTGGGTTTGACTGTGAAAAGAAAGGCACAAAAACTGATTCCCCACCCCCTGTCCTGTGGGCTTGAGGGGAGGCAGCAAAAGGTGCCTTTCTGCACTTCGGCTCATCTGTGTGGAATTCCAGGCTGGTGGCTGGCTGCATTTTCATGCCCAGTATAAACTGTAAGTGGACATTCTGTCTAGAAAAAGAATAAACAGAGCAAGAGTCCCCACCTTGAGAGTCCCCAGCCACTGAAAAGGACAAGTTCCTGTTGTGACTGGATCATCCCTGCTTTTGGACAGCTCCTACCTGTTTTATCCTGTCCCTGCTTCTGGACAGTTCTCCCCACTTTTGCACCCTTTTGTGCAAACCTGCAGCCTTGGCAAGCATGGGGTCCTTTGAGAGAGAGAGACTGTGCCACCTGCACTGCCCTTCTTCAGACCCTATCAGTAGCCAACTTCCTGGCGGCCTCCTGGATTGTGGGACCCTAGCTGTTTTGGCTCTCCCTTGCTGCTGTGAGGGCAGCATTGTTCCATGACCATCCCACTCAGGAAGAAGTGCTTGAGACATTTCAGAGTTTGGTGGCTCTGCAACTCACCTCAGACTTCTGTGCTGTGGATCTCTATTAATGGATATTACCTGCAACATCAGAAGGCTGATCTTGCCAAGGAATCCAGCAAGGGATCATTGCTGAATGCCTACCTCACCCCTGTAAGACATGCTGTTCCCTTAATCTTCTGCTCAGCCTGACTAATAGTAGGGTAAAGCTGTGTTTATAGCTTAGCCTTCTCCATCTCCTGAATTCCTAAATATCTGAATTTACCTATAACATTTTCTGGGAAGAAATTCCCAAGCAAACTGAATCTATTAATAAACTAATTTTTGAATATAGTTCTGGGGATGGGGCTCCAGGAAAATGAAATAATTATTTATTTATAATTCCTGACTTGGCCATGTTAATTCCTTGCCTTCACGGCACACACAGAAACAGGAAATGCAGAACAAAAACCATTCTTTTTATATACCCAGTAACAATAATATATGCCTTTAGGAAGAGTAGAAACTCCATATTTGGAAGTACGCGAGTCAAGAAACAATCAACAGCAGCAGATACAGCAAAACTGATGTAACTAACTCTTTCAGATCCAAAGTGACACATTCAAAACAATTTATACTAGTTTTTGCAGATGGTCAGTAACTTAGAAGTGTCACTGTCTATCAGTGTGCCTATCAGTTACCTGCAGTGCAGCTGCAGGTTTCATATAAAGACAGGCTTTTCATTATAAGTCTTCCTAGATTGCAGCACGTTTATAACAATGTGGAAATCAGAGGACTGCTTTGATAGGTGTCTAAGTATTGTTGCATGTTTCACATAAAATTAGCCTAAAAGTGCACATCACATAAAATGACGGCCATACTGATTTTAATAAGAGTAGTACAACCATTCTGTTTAGAGTAGGAAGGAAGATGCCATATTAATACAGAAAAATTTAGCTGGGTTAATTTTTTTTTAGTATAAATGCAAAAGGAAAAACAGGCATGCACATACAGGGCAGCATTCCCTATAGATCAGTTTAACTCCCTTTACAAACTTAAACATTTTCATAAGCCTTCCCCCCAGAAAGCAAGTGTAAACACTTAATGTAGTTCTCTAGCTTAACTTGCTGTTAACAATCATGCTTGTTTTCCCACCAAATTATATGCATTTCACTGCAACACACAGCAGAATGTTATTTACTACATTCTAGTGAAAGCTTCATGACCCTACTACTACCCATAGCAATTCAGTAACACAGAAAGGTAGCAATTGTAGTAAGTAATAGCACAAAAACCAGGAAGTTAAGTGCTTCATTTCGACACACATACCTAAATGTCACCATAATGAACATAAAGAAATAATAACATACTATTTGCTGAGGCATTGCTTTAAGGGTAAAAGTTTGGAAGGAGCAGGAGGTATTAAGTAATAGCATGCCTTAGGAGCACACTCACATAGTCAGAGTATACAGCCTCTGGCATTAAATACAGGCTTGTATCTCCTCAGGTGGGGCTACCAGTGAGCAGGTCTTCTGGCACCACCTGCTGGGATAGGACACTGTCACTTTGGTATCTAAAATACTCTCTTGCATGCACCTCCCCAGACTGTTCAGTGGAAGGAGCCATTCCAAAATGAAATGTATTGGTTCAAGAGACGCCTCAGTAAGTAGCATTTTATTTCCACATCTCAGCTTAGTACATCTCAGTTGAAGTAGTACCATTGGTTTAGCACCAACAAGTTATGCAAAGCAGGTATGTTGCTCAGGTTCCATAATTCTAACCATACAAACAGAAAGAATTGTCCTATACAAGCCCTCCATAAGCTGCTCCTCAAAGGGAACCTTCACGGCAAAAGATCCCATAAATAATATGGGGAATAAAAATATGGGTCTGAATTTATTTTGTGCTTCTTTATTCCCAGATAAAATAGAAACAAGCTGACAACAAAACCAACAATAACTACACACTACACAAAAAAAAGCTCCAAACAACAAAAAAACCCCAATGCTGGTTTGAGGCTAATTTTTACTGAGAGAAATAAAATCCTTAGCTATGAGAAGAAAAAGAACAACAGTAATACATATCCCTCAGTTTTCTGCTGAGAAACTCAACTAGTCAAAATACAGATAAGACTGCCAGTTCTCACACACTTTTCAGCTCTCACTTTGGGCTGTTTTTTTTTTCTGGTGGTCTGGTCTCTGTGGCTGCCTCTGCCTTTTACTCTCTAATCCACCTAACCCCTTTTTCCTCTAACCTCGTCTTTTTTTTTTTCTTTTTTGACATCTCCCCTCAGATCTCCACATTTATCACGTGAGATATACATGGGTTGATATAGTTATTTCTGAAGGGAGGGAAAGAGGGTTTGGATTGGGAGCCCTCTTGGGGACTTTGATTGTTTCTAGGAGGAGTAGTGTTTCTGTACAACTTTTAACTTGTATATAACTGTATATATCTGTGTATGTAACCTTGTATATTGTGCTAAGCTGTAAATACAGCTTCATTCTTAATTTCCAGCTCATCTGATGATTTTGTAAGAGCGGGAGGCAAGGCAGGTAACACCCAAACCATCACAAAAACAAATCAGAACTAAAAACCCCAAATACTTGCCTATGGTACAAGAATCCAGCTGCTTAAATTCCATATTTGTTTTCAAGTACCCTAGAGGCTTAAGTGTTTATTAAGAACATTATGCTATCAATAGGATTTTGTGCAGGTAGTAACAGCTGATGTCTAAGAAAGAAGATTACAGTATGTGACCTCTTAACATGCAAGACATTTAGAGGTGACAATGAGGAAAAGCAATACATTTCAGCTACAGTTATGAGCTGAAAGACCTCCAATCAAGTACTACTATCCCTCCCTTTGCATTTTCTTCCATCTCTGTATTACTTGTCTGGTACTGTGTAGAAACAAACAGCACTGTCATGCAGCTGTGCACATACATACATACACATACAGAAATGCAACCTTATCTAGTCCCTGATGATGCCAAATGGGTTAAACTAGGTAAGTTTTCAAGGTCCCTTCCAACAAAACCACTCTGATCATTCAGCAGAAGGCTGGAAGAATTTGGTATTTGTGCAAACTACCTCTTGCACATGAAATCTTAACATGACTTCTGTTCACTGTTAAAGAGGAAGCACTTCATATATGCACTTGAATTCTAAGGATCAGATTACAATGCTTTATAATAATTTTGGAGTCAAATACAAACGTTTAATTTTTCAGCAAACTCTAGCATTTTAAGTTTGTGTTAACTATATAGAAAGAGAGGTAAGTAAAAACTGCAGTGTGATAAATAGTTATCTATTAGAATGTTTTAACAAACAAATGGACAGATGATACCAGACTACAGAGCAAAAAAGGGTTTGCTGTTAAATCCTAAACCCAAGAAATTCATAGTACAGCATAAAACCAGGGAAGCTGACAATATAGGAAACCTAAACTTGAAAATACTGTAGTATAAGAAAAAAATATCATCAGTATTATTTTGAAGAATTATCCCAATAATTCTAAAATTAGATAAAAGATGTATAAAACTAGTATTCTTTGTAAAGCTACCTGTCTCAGGCAACAGTTCGAGTAATTTTTTTCTAAACCATTGTGAGAGTCTTGATCTTGTCTCTCTTGTACATGTAAATCAACAAAGATCACCTTTGCTCCCCCCACTCCTACACAACAGCTGCTCAGGTGGTTTGCCTGAATGTTTAGGGATGTGTACTGAAATGAGGGACTAGGGGCAAAAATTTGGAGCTGGCAAACAAAGTCGAGGCCACCTCTACACATCAGCTACCTCAAAAAGGGAAGATGGTTTAAAAGGCTTCCAGAGTATGCAACAGATTTGCCACCTGGCCTGACTAGCCTTGATGTGTATTTAGTGTATGCACAGGTAAAAGGCACCTCCCTGTTGCCCAACCCCTGCCAATGCATGAGAATATACAGGAATACTTCCTGGGGGGCTACACTTGGACACATACCTAAGACTCTGACTAAAAACTGTATAGAAAGAACTGAGCAATGCCTGCTCAAGAAAGGAACTCCACCGAAGAACTCCACTGAAGACAACACTCACCGGTAACATCCCTGGGCAGCACAAAGTGAAAAGCACTTGGACTTTGGAAAACTTTCTATCCCCTCCTCTGGCTGATGGTAATATAATCTCTTTCCTGCTTTTCTCCTCTCTTCATCCTTTTCTCTCTTTTGTCTGTTTTGTTCACTTTATCCTTCAATAAATAGTCTTGCTTTTGCTATTTGGTCTCACTTGTACCTTAATTTCACAACATGGGAATTTTATAAGAACAAATCTCTCTCCTCTGGACAGAAACATTTTTTGTCTGTCTCCTGCAAACTGAGTTGACTATCTTTCAGCACAGGCCCAGTATTCCAGGCAAGACATGGAGGATTTATCTATTCAGCCTGAAGCATTAGTAAAGTTAGTTCTACAGAAACACATGCAAATGTTAGCTCACAAAGGCTGCATTCAAAATGTTCACACGAGAGAGGAAAAAACAAAACAAACAAACAAACAAACAAAAAACAAACAAAAAAAAACACCACCACAAAGAGAAAGTCTGGAAGTTTAACCTCCAGAGTTTCCTACCCATGTTTGTCTTCTTCCTCATCAATTCACAAAATTTGAGACAACAGAATAGTTCATGATTTTCATTGCATTGTCCTCACAACATAAACCAATAAAGCAGTCTGTTTCACTAAATCCAACATAGACAGTGTTTAGGCAACAGACACAATCTGATACACACTCTGACAGGGTGCAATATTGCCACTTAAAGGCAGCAGTAAGAACTTCATTACACAACATCTAAACAAATTTGTCTGTCTTTAATTTCAGGGACTTCATGACCATCCTCCCGCACTGGAGTATCATCTTTCAATGTTAATTTTGAGAACTCCCACATGACAGTTCTAACTTGTAATAAGCACACAAGACAGAACAGGTCTCTCAGCCCCATGTCCAAATGCATACACTTTTAATTTTTAAATAAATTGTTACAGGTTACACATTATTTAATTCTGTCTTTATTACTCTTACACTTACATAAGTTGTTAAAGTATTCTTGTGCACACTACAGCACACAACCATCAATAGCCTGGAACACCACCTTGTAGTACTTTTCACTTTCTATGGAAAAATATCAAACAAAACACCCCAAATCCAAATAACTGTGTAAGACACTACTCTGGTGGACAACTACTCTAAATTACAGAAAGAACATAGTATATACCATTTGGACATATTTTGCTGCTTCTGCTCCTCAAAAATTCCTGGACTGCTAAGAGAGATTAATTTCAGTAAGTTAGTTCTAAGCATTATATAATAAAAGGTTAGGGCATTTGTGTTAAGCATGCACAGAAGTATATAGGGTGCTTCTGCAGCACACTTACATACTGCATTCTTAAAATCTATGTATGAAAAATTGTAAATGTGACATTTTCCAAATGTTTTGCAGTGCAAGACAACAGTCAATGGATATGATCAGCACCATGTCAGTGCAACTGATTACTAAAGTTTATCTGTCTAGAAATTAAGCCCTGAAGGTGGCATAATCTCCCGTGATGGAATTGCTTCTTTGAAAATGTAGGTATCTAGAATCAAACTTCTGCTTCTTGGAAACAGAAAAAGATGGCACTTTCTAAAATGCATCTCATTCCTACTGGAGTAGAAAGACTATTTCAAACTTTCCAGTCAGCTGCAAGTTACAATGTCATCTCACTCTGGTTGATAGCCCTTAGTATGTATAGTACAAATTACAGTTTCAACATGAAGGTGGGTCTCAAAAAGTGACAGTCTCCTTAGGTGGCAGGCCATAAACACTGTTCCAAGGGAGTTCCCATGAAATGCATTGCCGTTTATGCATATCAATTATTTAACCCACAAGTGGAGGCAGAGACTGAACAAGAAACTGCCCAGGATATATTGCTGAAAGATCACTCAACTTGCAGGTCAACCGCTAGCCTGGCAAAGCCTAACAGCTATCTGACCAACAGCTACCAAAGTATCTGTAACAGTGAAGCAGAGGCAATACCTCAGTTGTATTTCCATTTACCTTCTCTTTTTTCTGATCTAGATTAAAGCCATTACAAATACTTAGCAGTAACTTCTGACCATAATAGCAGTCAAAAACTAGATGCATGTACTGGAGTGCAGCCTGTATGGTAGTTCAACCTTTAGACCCGTCATATTATTTGTTTCCTTCTTGTTCACTCAGTTCCTTCCCACCAATCTTCATATAGTATTTATCTGTTGGCAAAATATCATTGTTTTCATCTGCTAGGTACCCCTTAAGAGTATCTGGCTTGCTTTCTTTGTAGAACCTTTCATGTAGATGACAGCATTTTGAGCATATTTGAACACATGTTTTCATAGTCTACATGAATATTAATGTGTCATAAGAGAACTGACAACACTCAGTGATGCAAAGCCAGAGTTCATATACCAGGTTAGCTTCTTCTGTTCCTTGTGGGGCAGGCATAAGAAACCCTAGAACAAACTGTCCAAACGATTCTTAGCAAACTAAAGTAAAATTTGAAGCCAGATTCATTAGAGACCTGGAAGTTAATAACTTCCCGCATAGAGAAGGCAGGTAGGAGTCTCAGCATAACCCGTAGGAACTGCCATTACTAACCCTCCAGTATCTAAGAATATGACAAAACCTTGCTTCACAATATGTATGTTGAAACTATGAGACAGTTTTCCCTTATTGCAGCAAATTCTGTTAGCAAGAATGCTGCAAAATGCAGCCCACAATTGAGATACCCTATGAACTACTGCAGCCAAAGCTGCTAAAGTTAAAATTTATTTAGATTTCATCTTTGCAAGCAATAAGAAAAAATCTGCTAAAAAATATGCCAACTAAACACAAAGCAAAGAGGCTGTGTACAACACAGCACATCTGGAAAATAGTCTGAAGTACCTGAGCCTTACCTAATAACTATGATTAATACAGATATCAAAGTCTGAAAATATATCCCACTTTTTTTTTTAAACAGAGATGCTTCTTCAAAAGTTTAAAAAAAAATAAACTTCAGGCTTTTTTTGAACTTACTCGACACTGAGAAACGTTTCTCTTAAAGAAATCATGACTTTTTTCGCCCTTGGAATTTGACATTGCTATTTCAGTTGACAAATTTTAAAGGCAAAGTGAGACATCAGTTATATCTATATCACTCCAATCTTACATGGCTTTCTTTAGAAAAGCACAACCATTTCTGTGTTCTTCAGAGTTCACTCTTCTCACATTTCAATACATTAAGTACATGGATAATAACTGCTTTAGAGGTGAGTTAGCTTCATAAAGCACACAACAGAAGTACTATTGAAAGAGCTGCCATTGAGGCTATCATGTTAAGAAGTCTGTGCCACTGTCATTATCTACCTTGCCTGACTCTGCCTACATTTGTTACATACCAGTTACTCTTCCAGACTGGCTAAGTCTCTTGACGAAATCACTTGTGACTCTGCTATCATTCTAAAGCTATCTGCCACTCCATAATACTGAACTAAAGCAAATCAAGAGCTCTTTCACTTCTTTGTAAGCTCTAAGATCATACCTCCCAACCGCTGTCTCATATTTTCTGCATTACCATTCTGACTTCAGCCTCCAGGCTTTCTCGCACTTCTCTTAAGCCATTCTGCCAATGTTTTATAGAAAAATTACCCTGGTCATCTGACAAAGACCACTTCAATCAGCTGATGCATTTTTTTTTTACATAGTTCCTCATTCTAATATTCTCTTGGGACCACTGCAGAATAAGAGATGCAAGTCTTAATAGCAGTCAAAAGTAACCACAAAAAAACTCTTCCAAATATGAAGTAGCTTTCATTTTAAAAATAACCATGGACAGACTCAAAGTACCATAGTCCTCCAGTACCAGAAAATTCTCACATGTTCTTTAGAAGTATTTCACTATTACACTAGCATCCCACCAGTCCAACACGAGAAAAAAAAAAGGCTGTCTTTAATCCCTAATCTTACACCAACATATTTTGATGAGCTTCCACATACTGTTCTTAACCTAATTTCATGAGATAATGGACAGCTCTTGGAAGTCTTAGAAAGTTGGAAGCATTTTTTTAAAATTCCTTCCAGGTTAAAGTAGTAACTTTACAAATCAACGAAAAAAATAATACTGTTAAGAAGCAAAGTCCTGGCAAACACTGCACTAATGCTAACTTCACCCATCTCTCTCCCTTGTTTAGTGAACATGCAACTGAAAATAGTTGACTTCCCTCAGCATTCAGCAGCAAGCATTTAGAAAGACAGCTAAGGAAAACAGGTACTGGTTGGAATGTATTCCAAATATCTGTAACCATGGATGCACTATTTTGCACATCAAGAGAAAGAACTACATTGTTTAATTCAAAGTGACCTTTTCACCTTATGCACTTAGAAGACTCTAAATCCACTAAGAACCTGACCTGCTACAGCTGAATATGAAACAATTACCACATGACGATAAGTACACTGCATACATTAAGCAAGGGACAGTCCTGAAGTATACCAAGTAAAATAACCAACATTTCTAAAGAGAATAATGCTTTCCTGTTTTGTTGTTAAATAAAATAATCACGGTTACCAGTTGTAGCCTTGTAGCTATAAGTCACAGATGTATGGGAAATCTATTCCTGTTCTATATATGCAGGGGAGAGTTTCCCTTTTATAAGAGTCAGTCATGTAATATTAGTCTTTCAAATCGGCTCAATATTCATTGATTTTCTGAAACAGTATAAAGTATAGGACTACTGTCTACACAAGTTTCTTCCCTGTTTTCTGCAATTGAAGCTTTCAGAGCTGAGTAGTATATTTTATCACAACTAAGACAAAACTTTCTCTACTCTACATGGTATGTATGCAACCTGTGACAGCATAAACTCTTGCACTGAACACTTGGCCAAATTTTTCATCAGCTTAGTATCTCCCTCTGACACTTTTTCATAGGATCAAACTATTACAAAAGCCATCTTGAGATTTTCTACAAATACAGCTGTTTCTAGAAGGCCTTTAGAAGCACAAGTATCGTTCATGGCATCTAGTTCCACAAGCAATGCAAGTACATTGTTGATTTTTGCGGAATTTGTTTGTTTTTAATAGTTACTGTAATTCGGCCTCAGGCATGTTTTACCTCCTTACAATATAGTCATACATAAGGATAGGTCTTGATAGTGCTGTAGGAAAACAGCTGACTTTTCTAGGCTTAATGTCAAAGCCAGAAGGTTCTCCAGATCATCTGTTTTAGCATCTGGCTTATGCAATCTTCTAACATGGAAGTTATAAAATACATTACATTTAATCTGTCCACTACCTGAAAAGCTGGCTAGAACCAAGTTCCTCTGCTGTGGTCTCCTACTAATCCAGTATAATGCTTTAAACAGGAAAAGGTAAGAGCATTATTCTGTGGCAAGTGTTACAAAAGGGGGTTTTTCTAGAAGCAATGGTAGAGTTGGGGATTGTAGAGGTTGTTTTTTTCTACAACTGAAGAAAGCAATTTATTTCCCTAACAGTAGAAAACATGACCCGCAAGCCCACATCATTGAATTGTCATGCAAAAAAAGTTCCCAAATGAACAAACCTCGTAGATTAAACTGGACTCTCAAGTTGTTTGAGTTATTATAATTTTCTAAACTAGCTTAAAAACACCAAAAAACCCACCAAACCCACAATTGTTACCAAGTCATAAAAACTGAAGCAACTTTTTCCTAAAAACATCTACATTATCCATCTGTAGCCTTTCCAACTATTCCTGAACTAATCTGTATGTGCTGAAGGCTTCAAAGACAGGTAAAGTCCTTTCCCTCTCTCCAAAACAGATTTAATAAAACAGCACCTTAGAGAAGTAGGCCTTAGAAAGTCCTCAAACTGATAGTCTATTATTTTAAGGTGCTTCCTTGAAGGAAAGTTCAAACTGATTTCAGCTAAAGCATATTTTCCAAGTCTTGTGTTTTCTATTTATAATGTCCATTTATACTGTTAAATGCTGACAAAAATTCCTTTAAGATTTTGTAACCATGCTTCCATTTGCCTTTACAGTTATTGATGAAACTTGAATGAAAAACTAATTTAAGTTTTACCTACAACAGTTTTTTACATTTGAAGAAAATAACTTTCCCAACAAAAACTACATCTCAATGCACATGTACAATGTGTTTCTTATACTTGTGTCTCCCGCAGGTAGGTTAAATTAGGTAGATTTTTTTCATACAAAGAAGGCTAGCTGATAAAAGGAATGTGTTCTGATACAATTCCTTCACAGTAACTCACCGTATTTAAGAAAAGCACCTCTGTTATAAAGCGATCACAACTTTTCCCTCCTCAGAATTTACAAAAGCTCTTGTGACCATAGTTACAGATTCTTATGGAGCAAAAATACAGACTTTGTGTAAAAAACAAATACCACAAGGTAATGACAGATTTCCAGATAGGTGCACATATATGAACACCTGAAAACTCACCACATATTACAAATGTCCTTACGTATACCTTAATACCTGCACATGAAGATGAACAAAATAGGTTAAACTAATGAACTTTAACAGCAAGAACTCAATTATTTTGGTCCTCCCAAGCTTTTAACAGCAATGATTATTTGAACACTTTTCAAACCTCAGACAGGCAATGACCAAAGCAATCCAAGATATGGACATTCATTGGCAGTTTTTAAAACCAGCTTCCTACATAGCAGTAAGAAATTGGCAAACAACTTCTTGAAGCTAATACAAGCTCAACAGAAAGTAAATCCCTGTAATTGTAGGCAAATTTGCATTACTCCAGCCCCTTAGTGGATGACAATGGCTTAAATTGTTCAGAGAACAACTCTGAAGTAGTAGAACAAATCATAATCACCCTCAGTATGACAGAAAATTGCGAAGTTATCAGAAGTATCAAGCTTCAATAAAATCTGTGAACATTTAATCGCCCAGAAATTCTTCTAGTACAGCTGCACAACAATCTTTCAACTTGCAGCCTTTTCTATGTATCAAAGACACAGGTCACTAAAATCAGAGCTATTAAAACTTCACTTTCATACTTAGTTTTGCGTTTGGTATAGCCAGCGCATTAACACGATTCTTTGAACTTTACGAACTCTACAGCACCACATATACATGACACACTGAGTAATCCTGGCAACAGCACTGGAAGTGCAGATACACAAAACTGATTCCCCTTCCCCAGGCTACCGAAACAAGAGCAGCAGAGGTCAAGTAGCTTATTTTTATAATTTGCAGAATTAAAGGAAATGGACAAAAGCCATGACTAAAACTTTGCTCTCATCAGAAAGTTTGTCATCTTTCGTTTTTTTGTATCAAAGGCAGTGAGAAGCTTTATTAGTGAACTTCATTCAGATCAGTAGCATTGTGTAAAAATTTGCTCACCTCTGTCCAGTTTTTTTAAGCTCTTGGTCTTTCTTTGATGAATAGACAAGTGTGCCTGAAAGAAATTATCATCTTGGCTGGTCCAGCTCAACAGTTTACAGATCGAGGTCAAAGAATTGTACATTGGTGGTTATGGAACTTAACATCCAAAGAGCACTAATCTTTCAACGCTAATCCTCAAGCCATATGGGCTGTAAGTAACAGCTGTAACACTGCATGTTTGCTAAAAGAGAGAAGTCATGAACACATCAGCCTATGGCCAGCTGGATTTTAACCTGAAAGGGACAAGAGATAGTGACAAAAATTAAAGATTATATTCCTGAGGTAAAAAAGGTTGAGAGTCAGAAACGACACTGACACCATATCCCAAAAATAACAACAAAAAAACAAACACAAATAACCAATGAAAACCTAAAAACAAACCACCACACAAAACCAAAGGGAAAAAAAAAAAGCTCTTTACAGGTTTGAAGCTTTGTCTCATTAAACACAACTAATTTTATGAAATTCCCTTCATGTCCCAGGGGCAAAAGGACAATTATATGGCTGCCATTTTAAGAGCACAAAAATGAATAACCTGGAAAACAAAAGGCAAATTCTCCAAAGGTGCATTCCAGAAAGCCCTGCAAGTTTAGTCTGTGATTTACCACTTATCAACAGTAAGACTAGATACTAAACTTTTGACTAAAATTAACTGATTTAAATGTAATTATTTCTGATTTTATCTGCCTCACACTCCAGCAATCTCGCATGCAGATTCAGTAACAGCTAAGGGATTCAATGCACTGTGATATGCTTGCTCTCTGAAAAATTTGTTTCCCACCATAGTCCAAAAAAACATATACCAAAATTAAAAAATACAAGAATTAAAAAAAAAACCCTTTGCAATTTGGCATTAAACTACACTTAAAGTCTGTTCTGTGGAAAATGAAACAAGCTTAAGGAATCAGAGAATTAACTACTGCCAAATGAACTTGCAACATCTTTGCTAAAAAACAATAAATACCTGTATATGCTTGCAAACACAAAATTCAAGTTCCACATTAATTCATTGTGCTAGTTTGAAGCTAGCTAGAATGTTCTGGTGAGAAGAACTAGATTACAGGCTGTGAAAGAGAAACAATGGTGATGTCTACTTCACTCACAGGCTTGCTGAAGAGGTGTAAGAGCAAGAATCCAAACATAGATAAGGTAGTTGCTCGCTGTCCAGGCTCTGGGCTGCATTCTTCTCTCTCTAACATAAACTGATTAACCCACCTGCTTCCTAACGCCCCTGGCTGACCCTCCATTTCTTCCTTGGGCACAAGGCAACATCTGGGGTAAGGCAGAGAGAGGTGCGAGAAGGTGGAAGGGCAGTTGGGAGCCCCTCCTGAGGACTCAGGTTTCTGGGAGGGGTGATGTGTTTTTGTGTTACTTTTTAACTTGTATATTTCTGTATATAACTATATACACTGTAAATATCTGCTTGTATATTGTGCTAAGCTGTAAATATAAAAGCTTCATTCAATGTCTAGAGTCTAGTCTGGGTGATTTCTAAAGTTTAGGGGGTGTGGGGGGTGGGTGACACCCAAACCTTCACATTCACATATGCATTTCTAAGTAAAAGGCATACTTCAATTTCAGCATTCTGTCCATTCTATTATGGAACCAACATAAACAACTGTGGAAGTTTACAAAAAAGCTTTTGAAGCAGTGGTAAAATTTATCATTTCCTTACCAATAGTAAGATAAAATGTTGTTTCTCCTCACTGTGTTACAATTATTCCTGTGACTTTACACAATATACCAGGACAGTGAAGTACACAAGCAATCTAAAGCATATACATTAATTCCTCTTAAAGGCAGTGCAAAATGGCTTAATGCACAAAACCACACAGGTTTTGTGCAGGTGGTCAGAAAGCTGGCTAGGATGCAGGAGTCCCTGTTAGCCTGCAAAAAGCAACAAGACTTAGAGTTTTGTCTGTGTTTTTTTCCTTCTTAAATTTAATATATATACATGCACACATATACAACTCCATGTGTGTATGTGCATACCTAAAAAACATATGGGTTTTGCACTATTTTATTTTTTGAGTCACACCCCTTAATAGGGGAAGCCTGAACAAAGGCAGATGTTTTGGGTTTTTTTAAACTTTGTTTTGCAGGCTGGAAAGTCAGGACTAGAAAAAATTAGTAACAGCACAGCATTGGTTCTGGCATGGTCCTGCCTTACATGTCATCAGCCAACTCCCAGAGATTTGATATGCAAGACCCCTTTCTTGGCACCCTGTCCCTGGCCACTACAGAGAGGTTCAAAATGGCAGTTAGCCACTATAGCTTTATGCAAAAGTGTACATATTTTGGATTTGTAGTTATCTTTTGTTTAGGGTATTAGGTTGTGTGCATTTTCTTCCCCACTCACATGCATCATCTTCTCCATCAACATCTCACACCTTTTGTAGCTGCATGGCTGAGTAGCAGCCAGAAAGTGAAGGCAGCCAAGCCCTCCTGTAGTGCTGGACTGCGGGGATTGGAGGTGGTCAGCCTCTTTGGTTTCACCCTTCTATTGACTTTTTCCAACCCTTTCAGCAGGAAGTAACATCCCTACAGATGGGAGCAGAGAGGTTTGGAGAGAAATGATGACTGCTTTTCCCAAGGTTTGGGTCTGATAATCTCTGATGTCCCCTCCTCTCTAACCTGTGTTCAAGGGTTCCACAAATTCTATGACTAAACCTTATGTATGTTCCAACTTACTGGCTGATAATTTAATAACGGAACAGCCGTCCATAATGCTTTTATGAATCTGAATGTAAGATCTGGTATTTATTTAACTTTCCCTACACTTCTTTATCAAATGTAAATTTTAACTCACTCTTAAAACTGTTTGCTGCAAGCTTAAAACTGCAAGCTTCCTTGCTTTTAACTGCACAGATACCTGGGTAAAGAGTCCTAGCAGGTTAATGTAACTGCCTAAGTTGCACCCTTCAGCATCCTGACAAATGTCGAACAGCTTAGCTTCTCCATATTGATAGCAGCTACCCTCCTCTTCACCTGAATAAAAAACACTATGTACAAAAATAACAAATACCTAGGATACAACAGCAGCACCTTATTACTGTACAAGCGACATGCTTGACTTCATTCCATGGTAAATGGAAGTAATTGTCTAAGTTCCACAATTATAGTATTTTATCCTTACTCATGCTCTTATAGACGGAGTTGGGGCCAACAACTTAGTATTGCAATGAAATTTACTCAGTTGGATTTGGTACTGATTACAAAAAAAGGTCTCTGGAAACTAGAGAAGGAAATGTCTATTTGAAAAGTCATTGTTCTCTGCTTCAGTGTCTCTTCATAAGGGATACTTCAGTCATCAACTTCTGTTTTCTAAAGACTGTTTAATTGTTATTGTGTTACTCTGAAAAACATTATGCCAAAGTTATCCAAAAAGATCACTCAACATATTCCTGAAGAGAAAGCCCAGGGCAAACTTATCTAAACCTGCTGTTAGAAGGTAACGGAGTGCTAAGATACCCCATTTAACCAAGTCTGTTGGGTTAACTAATCATGTCCAAACTCTTGAGTTTACATCTCTTTAGAAGGCTGGTCTTTCTAACACTTTAAATGTACAACAGTCAGTTCCCAACAACCCAGGCTAAAAGCACTCGTACACATACCTTCCAACGCAGAGGTAATGAAATTTTCATACCGTATTTTAAAGACAAGGTGATTGAAAGGCTACTTTCAAGTTTTTTAGCTTATGAGTAGCCAGTGGACTGGAAGTAGTAAATTACTCTTGGACATCCATTCTGAGACCTTGGAGCCTAGCACACTGAGGGGATGCCACTACAGAACTAAATTAAAAATAAGCGTAATTAAGGTATTTTCCTAAGCCAATCTTAAGAATGTGTGGCATCAAGTTAGTTCTGGAAGAGTATATATATTATATATTTGAAAGAAAAAAGTCTACCATAGGCTTTTATACTTTTTGTCCATGAAGGTCCACAGTAAAGAATGCTGTAACAATGATTAATTCTTAGAGTTTACATTCAATTTCTGCAACTGTTCTATAACTTACTCGTGGCATAAACACTATTTGTCTCCAAGGTGGAAGAAGGGTACAGCACCAATTTGAGGTACAGGGCCAGAAGACACAAAAAACAGCAAAATGGGGAAAAGGAGGAAGTAAGCCAATACACATCAATACTTAAGACCTGTGCTACAGCAAATATCTGTTTTAAAATCCAACACATAAGCATTCAAAATTCTTATTGGGACATATCATTACAGCACCGATTACAAAGTAAAAATGTAATTGTTATGACCCCCAACCTAAGTAACCAATGATAACATTGACAAAGTATTAACAAAAAAACCCTACAAACATAACACCAAAACCCCCCAAAACCAAAACAACAACAACAAAAAAAAACCAACCAACAAAATGAAACCATAAAACCTCACAAGAAAAGCAGAGTCACAAGACACTTAAGAAGGACTAGGTTTGAAAAATACAGTTACCCACATTAGCTCAGCATACAACCAAAAACTACAAGCTGTAGCATAAGCCCATCTATTCACGGACTGGAGACTTATGTCTAAGCTTCCCTCATAACACCACAGTAACTACAATCCTAACAGTATTCAACGAATCAGAGGTCTTGGAAGAGCAACTTGGGTCTCTGTTAAATACCATTACTGACTGCCTCAATTCTCATAAAAATGTAGTTCTCTTAAATTAGCTGGGACCAGAGGGAGGAATTAAAGAGTAAAAATACTGGGTGCATTAAGGCCTACTCTAGTCACAGAAAAATCGGGAAATAATTTTGTTAGTAAATATTGCGACAAAAGAGTAAGCATTCTGTGAACTGAAGCATGATCCTATTAACAAAGACCCTAAAGCCCATACCCAAGATATTATCTCTGAACACCTGATTTACAAAAAAAAAATACCAAAAATAAAACCACAAACACCAAAACCCTACAACCTTATAGACATGATTAGAGAATTTAACTCAGCAGTAATTTTCATCCTACCTTTGCAATGATATGGGGGCGGGGAAAGAACACCGAAGGGAAAAAGGAATTTGGGAATATCTTTTTCCTGTAAATTGCACCTTGAAAAAAATCGATACAATCAGTCACAAACTGAATGTTCCTGCTTTCTTCATCTTCAGGCATCTCAGCTTAAAGCAGTTCTCACAAAATCATTTAAGGAACTATTTACACTGGAAACATACCATGTAAGCGAAAGTACATACGCCTAGGAATAACAAATATCTCACTATACCTACCAAGCAATAATATGAGCTTCATTTTTCCCAGACCAACTGCAAAACATTCACTCACTGTGTACAATGCTGATTATGAATCTTACCCTCAACAGATTATTAGTTCTTAATGCTGAACAGCTGTAAGAACTGTTCTTTCAGCAAGGCACTGAAAACAAAATTCAGCATTGTGTTAAGAGCTCTAAGTATGCTGTTTTTTGATAAATTTGGAGGCTCAGTGGAAGAACACAACTTATTTATGTAAGAGTGCTATTGCTCTATAGAGAAAAAAATGTCAGAAATCTGAGGGAATTTAAATACTGCAGTCAACACTGGATTCCTCTGCAAGGGCAACTTATTTAACTGCTAATCATGCCCCCATATAAAAGATAAGAACTATCAGCACTGTGACATTACATGGCAGTTTCTTTGCCCACACACAGGTCTTTTCAGATTTTTGGTGGAAAGCACAAGACATCTGAGTAAATAGAGGGGGTGGAGCACAGGACAACAGAGAGAGATAAATCAAGCTGTGAACAAAGTGACTTTCCTTAAAAGTACTGGAGATGTTAAACCATCTCTCATATTGCTGGTACTTTTTAAAACACGAAAGAAAAATGCACAAAGTACTAGTCCTGAAATAAGTGTGATCCCTGCATACTCACAAAATAGGAAGACCCTGAAGTACTTAGGAAGAAAAAGATCTGTTTCAAGTCACTCTGGAAAGTTCTTTACTGGACTGTGAAAAAATGTACTTTAAGAGAGGCCTTGCATGATTTTGAGAATACAGCAATTTTTGTTCAGAGACAGCTGCCTTAAACAATGATTTCCTCTTCTGTAGTAGTAGCCAGACATGTGACAAAGTGATGGCAAAGGAACTGAACACTTTAAGAGTGACAACTGCCCTGAAATCACTTGTTGCTTATCAAACCTTGATTGCCCACAGCAAATACACTTCCCTTTTGAACTTTCATAAAAAGCTCTGAGCAAAACCCTGCTTTGAAATTACTCTACTGCACATGAAGCACAAGTGAAAATGAGGAAAGTAAATAAAGAATTTCAGAGAGAATTTGCTGCAGCAGCAACAGTTAAGACTTTTTACCTTTTTAGCGTCCTAATTTTCTTTCTGTAGAGCTCTGCATATGATCCAAACTTGATTCACCAACATAAGCATTCAGTTATATTTCCTGAGATTTTGCAATCTAGGTATTGGTACCCCCTCAAAGACCAAATCCCTTTTTCCTTTTGAAAGAGCATATAATTATTTGCAAAGAGGAATAAACCGTCCTGCAGTATGTGAAACAAGATTGGGTCTACTCAATTGAGGAGCAAACAAGAAATAAATTCATAAGTGAAGTATCTTCCAATGGAAACAGGACCTCAAAAGGCAGAATACTTTTCCTTCTAAAGTCAAGAGAGGCTTTCTAGAAGTCTGTTCTACAGATGAACAAAGCACACACAACATACAAATACGCCTCTTTGTATTTAAACACCCAGTGTTCTAGAAATGTGATTAAAGACACAAGTATGACTAAAAATTAGGATGTTTACTCATAGTAAGACTCACCCCTTTCAGTTTTCCTCCTTGAGTACAAAAAAAAAATTCCATTCTTCAAGCATCTAGTCTAAATCTGTGTGTAACAACAATGCCTCTTTCACCTCCGGTTCCTCAACGAGCTTATAGCAAGGTGCTACCATTTTGAAATTTCATCCACACTGATACAGGTATACGCCCACAGTGACAAGATAAAATTTCTCTTCTCTCTCTCCATGCAAGCCACAAGTATACACATACCTGTAAGTGAGGGCAGGAGTGAATTTCTCCCTCGCAATCTTAACAGTTAGGAAAGCAAATGAACCAGAAAATTTCCACTCTTATTCATACCTAGCGAAGACTTTTTTCCTACCTTCAGCAGCAGAGAGGGATGACCCTGAGGACAGTTACTGTCAATGCTCACACTCCTCCCTACCAACAAGCGACCAACCATAATAATTATACAACAATCTGGAGTTTCCAAGCATGTCAAGCACCTGCATATTCCCTATCTCTAAGCCCACTTAGACATTAGATATTTATGAAGTCACATGAAAGGCAGAACTTACTGTTAAGCTATTTTTTCAATACACTTGTGTCAAAGCATGGATTTTGTGCAATCAGCTCTCAGAAAACTGCATTTCCATTAATGGCAAAACAATCATTAATGAATTTGTGTAATTCTTCACCATTAAGATGGCGAACTTCTGAAGGGGATTAATGAAGAAAAAAGCAGTAATATTCATTTAATAAATCCCTCAGCAAGTGGAAGTTTCTCAGAAGGAAGTAGTAAAAATTAATCTCTAATGTTTACTACTCCCATTTTGATTTCATTATGTGTAAGGCAAAGATTCTTTCCTTTTTCAAATACAGTTTATTACTTTTGATATTAATATACTTGCTTCCCCCACCAGCAGGAAAGAGGGGGAACAGGGACCATGTCTGGACAATTCAGGACATGTTTAGGCCTATCTGCATTTTCCACAACCCTATGGCGCTCATATCATTCCCTAAAACACACATGGTTATGAAACAGGATAAGCAAGCAACTGTCCAAAGGCATACAGACACAGCCAACTGTCTTTCAGGTGTAATTATGAAAACCAATACTGGCAAGAAAGTCAAGCTTTTTACTTTTTTCATTCTGTACATGACTGGCCACGTGTAGGTAGAGCAGTATACCTCTGAACACCTATGGTGGACATTAAATTGTCCATTAATATTACACTTTACCACCTAGTTAGCACAGTACTCTTAAAAGAGACTAAACTTAAACATATCCTGTTCTTTACTAATCGGTCTCTTCCAACAGGAATCTAGGAGGATAAACAACACAAGGTATAGGCAAAAAAAAGCCTCCAAGGTACACATTCAGAAGAAACTGTCACCTTCAGAGATTACTCCCTAAGTTATATGGCTACTTAGCCCAATTGTGATCTCAAGGTTCAAGTCTACCTCTGAACTATTAGGAACACTCTTGAAAACAATAGGATGTAAGATCTTTCAATGACCTTAAAGGAAATACATGAGCACTTTAAACCACTTTGCAAATAAAAAGTCCTAGAGTTTACCAGGCAAGCTCTGCCACCTCTGACAGCAACATAAACAATTCTGGAAAACAGCATTAAGGATCATTAGGTTACCACACTCTACCAATAACTCAAGAAAGGCAGCTGTAATGATTGAACTCAAGGCTCTTCAGCTGAGGCAACTGACACTGTTATAAAGGGAACTGCCAGCTACACCACAGTCAGAATAGAGCCTGCATACAGTAAGGCCAGAGATGGAAGTGAAAAATGAAGATAAGACTTTAAAGTAGCCTTAGTAGTTGGTCACCATGACAAAAACAATGTGTTAGGCGACCATAAGTCAGCAATGTGAGAACAACTTTAAAACCAATGGAAAAAATGGCAAAAAATGAGTAAAAGAGTAAAATGATACACTTCTATTTTGTACAAATTACAATATCTAAGAGAAGGTCAAAAATTAAGCAATCATTCTCTGGAAGTTAAATGTTTACTGAATCACTGAAATCCATAGAACTGCTCTTGAAATTAAGTATTTACTCTTACCAGTAGCCTTACCAGAAAGCACATTTTTATAGCCTTGTGTTAAAGTATACTGTTAGTTACTCCTATTCTACCAGCAGATTCCCCCCTGCAAAAAAGGCATCAGAATACATTTCAATAGCGTTTCAACCACCTTGCAAAAACTACAAAGATTAAGATAATACTATGTAATAGCTAAGGCTAATAGTCATGACAGGTAATGACAGCTATTTCTATGTATTTCAGCATTTTGTGGTACCATTTCAATACAGTTTCCAAGTTAGCAAGTCAAACAAGACTTTGTAAGAATATATCTACAGCAGTTACAGAACACACATAAAGACACAAAGTTAACCTGGATTTATAGAAGCAATTCACCTCCACATTCCATCAACAAATTTACATTTTACACTACAATGGAGAGCTAACTGCAACTACCACATGAGGAAGGAGTAATCCTGAATTCAATTACTTCAGCATTGTTTGAAATGAATCCATGATGAGGCCCTTTTGTCTTCAGAATCAGCTGTTAAAGGCTTATGTGCAAATCACTTCACTGCACTGTTTTCAAGGAACTTCACACTTTGCCATGTCCTAGGGATATGAAGGGACACTGCACACTTACACAAGGCACATTTCATATTAAGTCTCGTCTTTGAAGTCAGCATACCTTTTAAGGTAGTATCTGTACAGTAAGTGGGCCATATCTTGACACAAGTACTCTTTAAGAAAACCTGTGTCAAGAAAGATGAGAATTTGTCTTTCTGTCATAAAAATGACACAACTCTAAAGAGTATTAAGAGGAGGAAAATGAGAATAACTACTAAAAGTACTCTCGTATTTGGTATGAGAAACAAGCTAACAGCCTAACAGGAAATAACCTTCAGTAACAGTGATTCTCTCTCCTGGTTGAGCTTCAGTGAACCTCTTTTTGAAAAAGGGTTTTTTTTTTAAACCACTTTTTTGAATCACTTTCAGCCATCTATTAAAAAAAAAGGAACAAAACCACAAAACATATTCTCATGCCATACTATCAGTAAGTCATCTGTCATCTTTCTAGTATCTGGGAAAGTTAAAAGGAAAGGAAAACGAGAAAGCAAGTATGAGAAGTTTAGAACAGAGGGCTTCATGCTAAAGAAAGGTTATTGTCAAACATTAATGCATTTAAAAAAAACAACACAGCCCACCCTGCAACAAAACAAATACTTTAAAACAGCTACTGCATCAGCTATGTGTTTACAGATGTGAACATGCTCAATAGTTCAGCCTGGCAGCAGATAGCAAGGAAAGAAATAGACTAAGTTGTCAAAGAAAGACTAATACCCAGACTGAGAAAATAGTAAAACAGTGTTCAAAAGTAAAACCAATTAAAACTTCAGGGCTGCATCTTTCAGTTGGTAATTTCATTAATATTTAGAACTACACTGAGTCATTATTTACTTGAGCAAAGATTCACTGAAAAGTATTTCTTCTTAAATCAGTTTATTCCTAGTATTTTCCAGCAAAATGATGATTCTTAAGACTCCATTTACTGCAGAATTCCTTTTCCTAAGTCTCACTTCCCAATGTGAGAAAGCAAACAGTTTTGGAAAAGAAGATTTTAGTAGTAACAGTTTTTAAATTTAGTTAGGCTAGCATTACCCATAAGGACAAAAACTTTGGACTGTCTTCATTTTGTGGTATCAAAGACAACAAAAGATTTGTCAAGTCCTTCAACCAGATCAGCAGCTCACTGGATATGAACACTCACAATATCGATTTTTGACCACAGCAAAACTTGTAAGATAGGAAAAAAAAAAAATCTATGCATGACAGAAGACAATTGCATGGTATAGCAAATACGCTAAAGCTAATGAGGTAGAGTTAAATTTTAAAGAACACAGTTCAGTCCTGGCAGTAACAATACAATGCACCAGTTAACAAACATGACTATTTAAATGATGCATTATTTAAAGGTATGTTGTGGAAGGTCTATTTTTTTTATTTTGCTCTTCAGCCAAAGAATCAATTTAATTATCCAAAGGCCTAGTCTAAGGAAGCTGCACACTTTAGTAAATTTCATGCCTTCAGTCAGAGCAAAGCATTTCAAAATTTGGTGGCTATCATAATGAATTACTACTTAGCTATAACGAGTAAATTATTTTAGCAGCTTTACTAGAATCGTCTTCAGATTGTTAACTAAAAAAATCCAAACACATGAATTAGCACTGCTGCAGAAATCTACTAATGATATCAAGTTACAGACTTCTGCTTGAACTTTTCCATCTAGAACAGCTGGCTGTTTACCTGGTGACATAAATATTCCACAATGATCCTGTAATTTGGATGATTCCACATAAGCTTTACAATGCTGTAAATTCATTATATACATAAATTACTTTCTCCTCACTTCTAGTTATCCACACTGCTTAATGTGGATAAAAAAAGCAGCAGAGGAAAAAATACTGATATATAATACTCAATACCAGCATTGAAGTGTTATTTCTCTCTCAGTAACAGCTGCCTAATTATGCCATGTCAGTGCTTCTCCACCAGAAGCTTCCAAAGCAAAGTAAACAAAACCAGAAAAGTTAGGAGATTTGTTACTTTAGGACAGTGATCAGATCACAACAGAAGCGATTACTATTGATGTGTATATGACCGAAGTCAAGTCTCTAAAGATAACATTTGAAAAGTTAACATCTACAGTAAGCCAAATAGAAGGCAGTATATGCACTATGTCTCTGCACGTTCAGTATCTACCCTTAGTTACAACCTAGAGAGAGATCTAGTTGACAGCAGATCATTCCAGATGTGAACAAAGTACCTTCAATGGTTATTTCGCTTTTACATCATAAAGCAAAATCAACTACCAATAAAAAAAAAAAAACAAAAAAAACCAAAAAACCCACAACCCAAACCAACAAACCCAAGACAGAAAAAACCCTACACCAACTCAAAAAAACAAACCCACCAAAAACCACCACAAAAAACTCAAACCACATTCACCAAGGCCAGTAGGGGGTGCTCTAAATAACTGCGGTGGGGTAATGAAGCGAGCATTTTCCTTGTCTTAGGACAGGCCAGAAGCATGCTGTGTTTAGTTTGGGAGCTCACTTAAGTTCAGGGTGCCATGTCTTTTTTACAAAAAAAAAAAATGCATCTGAAATGCAGGAGCACTCCTTTTAGCAGAAAGTAAATGATTCGGTTTGTGCTATCATCATCACAAGGGCAAACTAATCTGTGTCAGAAAACTAACAGCACAAAGGCTTGACGAGGATTTGTATTCCATGCTCTGTATTTCATGATTTGCAAGCTGTTCAAGATACCAACATGTAGACATAGGGAATGCAATGAAACGCAAAAAGCCTGTGTTAGAGTTTTTACCTACACAACGCCTATTCTGACATAACTAGTTCAGGTCTTTATACTGTGATTGTGCTGAGTTGGTATCTTATATCGAATTACGTTGTGAAACGGCAGAAATGGCCCTAGATCATTCCGCAAGTGTAATACAGTATTTCATCTCTGCCAGTTCTTCGGTGCATCAGCCTCCCCCAAACCAAAAAGAAAAAAGACGCACATTCCAATGAAGCCTCTCTCAGCGGGGCTCACCCAGTTCCCCCTTCCCTCCCTCCCTCGCCCAGGCCTTGCCAGGTTCCCGAATCCCCCTTGATTTTAAGGTTTCATTTTGTTGTAAACAGCAAAACGAAAGGAGAAAGCTTCCAAAGCAAGGATCCTTACCCTTGAAATCCCGCCATGCGCGCAATAAGGAGGGTGAATTGTTTTTCCTTTTTTTGGATGGGAGATGAAGGGGGAGGGGGAAGAAACAAAAGCCTAACCGGAGGAGAGGCTAAACGGCGGAGACAGAGGGAGAAGGCGGAGACCCTGGTGGAGGAGCAGGGCGAGCGTCAGCCATGTTGTGTGTGTTGGTCCAGTATTTACAAACCTGCAGCTGCTGCAGCGCTGGGAGTCTGGGAGAGAGGGGAGCGAAGGGAGGGAGCGAGAAAGACGAGGAGGGAGGAGAAGCAGGAATAGGAAGAAGGAAACGAGGGAATGGATGGAGGAGGGAAAGAAAGGAGGGAAGGAGGGGAGGGAGGGGAGGGAGGAGGGAAAAGCGGCGGCAGCAGACAAAGGATCCCCGCGCAGCCCGCACACAAGCGCGCTCGGAGAACCTCACACGGCGGCAGCGCTCCCGCAGCCCATCTGCTGCCAGCCTGCCGCGGCTCGGCTCCGCCAACGCCGCACTCGAGCCCCACTTCGTCCAGCTTCTCCGCAGCAGGCAGCAGGAGAAAACACACATAACGCTACCCCCACCTCCGCCTGCCCTTGCATGCATTATAGATGGTGAAGTTTATCTGCCAGCAACACCTCAGCAGGCCCCAGCCCAAATATAACAGCTCCGGGGGGGGGGGGGCTCCAGGGAGGGGCTTCAACCCCTCCCCTCCCGACGGGAGACGGATAGTGGATGTTGAGCGGGGCCCCGGCCAAGGAAGAGTGGCAGGCCCCCGAACCCGAAAATGGTGGGGGTCGCCAGGCAGCCGGTCTGCTGCGGGGGAGGGAGCGCAAAGGCAGCAATACGAGTGCGGAGCTCCCATAGCCCCGTTGCTGCCCTCCTTCCCTGGCTTACGGGAGAGCCTCTGAGGTAGGCGGCGGGGGTGACACGAGATGGACGCCGAACCACGGCGCAGAAAGGGCCTGGAGCGCACTCTTAATGTCAGCCCTGGGGGAGGGGAGGCAAGGCCTGGTTGGGTTGGTATCTGCTGTTCCGACTACCCCCACAGCGACTCCCTCCGGCTCTGCCCGGTACTGGGCCGGGCAGCCCAAGGGCGGCGCGAAGCGCTGCGCTCTTCCCCCCCTCCCCACACCTCCCCCACCCTCCACCCGTCGCCTCCCCTCCCCCGCCCTCCCCGCTCGCTCACCTGCCGGCGGGACGGGCGCCCCAGGGTGCCAGGCGGGCGGCCCGGGGGTGCCAGCGCTGCACCTGCAGCGCCCTGCCTTGCCGGGCCGCTCAGCTCCTCCGCGGCGGCAGCGGGTACGGCCGCTCCCCTTGTCTCGTTTGCCCCCCTCCGTCGCCGCTGCCTCCTGCTCGCCTTTGCCACATTTGGATCCTCCTCTCCTTACGCGAGCTCCACCGCCAGGATAGAGGCCTCCTCACCTTCCTGCCAAATAGTGAGCCACCCGCATCGAGCCGTTCAAAACACAGGGCCGGGCCCCGCCCTCCTCTGGCTTGCCCCCCCCGCGCCTCCCGCGGTCGGCGCGCAGCCGCACTGCGCCCCCAAACTGCGACAGGAGCGCAGGCAAGCTGCTCCTGCCCCGCCCGTCGCGAATTTCAGCAGGCTTGTGCTCTCGTAGTAGCTCCCCGCAGCTCTCCTGCTGCCGCCTCAAGCTGTGTGTTACTTACTGTCACGGTGGAGCTGTAGCTCATTCCTGAAGCCTTCTTGTGGGCCGCCCTGAAACACGGACTACGCCGCCCCTGGGGCAACTGGTGCCCCTGGCTCTTCCCGCTTGGTGTTCGCTGCACGCCCAGCGCCGCCTCACGGGCGGGCCAGAGTGGTCCGTGGCAGCGGTGCCTCTCAGCAGCCGCGGCTCCTCCCCATGCAGGCCTTGGGGCTGCATTTTAGCTAGGGCCTTACTGGTTTGCCTGGTCCCCTGCAGTTTCTGGTGGTTTTCTGCGGTGTGCCTGGTTGTCGCCCAATCCTCAAATAATGTTAAGATGATCTGGAGAACTCTTGCTGGACGTGTTTGTACAGAAAGGCCCCAAAGTGTCCGAGTACCTAAAGGCTTGCAAGGTAAATTGATTGTATGTAATAGAGGCTGTGGAGTGAGCTGGTATCACATTGATGTCAGAAAATATAAACGGCTACATTTTGCACTGAGAGGCAACGTTCTTGTGGTGAGTGAGTCCTTGAAAAAATAATTTCAATATTTCTTGCCGTCTACAGAACAGGAAAACAAAGGACTGGGGGAACACTTCAGAAATCCCAGCTGAAGAAAAGCACTGGTTGCATGTGATAATCTTGATAGACTGCCCCAGATGCTCGCAGCTTTTGCCTTCCATTAGGGTGGCAGGCAATACCTGAGAGGGCAGTTGATGGAAAATGTGCAATAGTCAAGACCTGGCCAGCAGTTGCCAGACCACAGATGAGTGCCATCTTCTGAGGATATTTATCGTTACTGTTGGGTTCCACAGCCTTTGAAAGACAAGTAACAAGTTTCTTAACTGACTTGAAGATCATTATCTGCTTAATGAAATGAAACGTGAGTGGTCTAGATGGAGCTGAACACGAGGAGAACATTTGGTAAGACAACATCTTTCAGATGATACTCTGTAAGCCCTTACAGAAAAGAAAAAAAAGTAATCTGTTCTTCTGAAAGTATGAAAATAGTGTCATCAAATCCTAGTCCTACCTCATTTAAGCTTAGATTTCCAAGAGCCATTCATAGCTTCAGACTGAAAACAAAACAGGAAATGGTAAGAAAGTAAGACAATACTGTCCTTTGACAAATTAAGTAATTCATATAACAATGAAAATGTGAACAGCTGGATTCTGGTCTGCATCAGCAGATCAAATAGGTCATTTTTCTCAGCAGAGCTTGGCAAGTTTACTGTGACATCATGCGACTTCTTTAGCTACAACATCCCAAGAAAAACTAATGTTAAGTGAGCCTGCAGCCTGTGTTGATACTGCCCAGACCCAGATACAGGATCTTAGACTTGGCCTTGTTCAACCAACCTCATGGAGTTCATTCATATGGGCTCACTTCTTGAGCTTGCTGTCTTTGCCTAGTTGGTCAAAAGAATTGTTACTAGGTACTTTCAGGTTAACTATGTCTTCATAGCATAAGAAAGCTTATTAGCAGTGTTGTGATTCTGTAGCATTAAGAGGCAGAGGAGTCAAACCTGTTGAACTGTTTTGCTCACAAGCCATAGGGTAGCTTTGTGGACAGAAAGCATCCCTATGAGAACACCTTCGTGTAAAAAATAGTTGTATCTGCTTCAGTCCTCCCACACTTACTCTGTACCGGAGCTTTCCTGCCCAAATACCATAGGTGATGGTCTGGTCCCTTGAGTGCAGCTCGATGCACAGCAGAAATTATTGAGGGTTGTTACTTAAAATACCATAAGGCTTTTATGCTGAGTCCACCATAGGACAATTCTCCTTTCCCTTAAAGTACCCTTAAAATTATCTTTTGGCTCTTGCTAACTACATTATGGATTAATTACTCTAATTGTAAGAGAATGTTTTCTCAAACTGGGCATGCTTGTGGGCTCCACCCTACTAATTTAAGTGACCTGTGCTTGAGTTTTTCTTCCTGATGTTATAAATTGAGAATGACTCAAAAGCAAAGTTTCCAGATTACAAATTTATTCATAATATTAGGCAAGTAGAATATGAGCAGAGTTGCAGCGCTGGACGACAGGGGAGTCACCGCTCCGCCAACTGTCGTGCCGAGTTTCTCAATCAGCCTATATTTATACTATATTGTTCTGCGTTGTTCCGCCCTGCAAGTTACGTAAATCCATCCTTTCTGCGCATGTTCTTTCTTTTGGGTTAGGGTCCTCTTTCCCTTCTGGTGGTCGTTGAAGATGAAGTTAGTAGTCTTCCTCAGGTGTCCTCTGGTTAACCCGTCTCCAAATATGGGTTTCCTTTGGCTGGTTAATGTCTCGACTCCCATATATGGCATGTTTTCTCTTATCTCAAAATTAAGGATGTACCTAAAGCTTAGTCCTTGAAATATTTGGCAGTCAGCTAGCTTATTCCTTGCACATTACCATATACAGCATGACCTTTGCGGTTAGGCATATTTCCTGGTTTGCAATAACTGTACCTACACCTTTATGCTTAACACTCTATTAAAATGTTTCTTTATTAAACAACTACAATTACCTATTACACTGAGTTTACCATAGATACCTCAAGAATGTTCATGGATGTTCCTGTGTCTGTTAATAATTGGGACATTTTTTTCTGAGTTCTCAATGACTATTTTGATTGAGGATCATCCCCAAGAATATGCAGGCAAAGGTGCCAAGGTCTGTGATGCCAGTCTACAGAAACCTGGGCCTTGGTAGCAGATCCTACAGACTTTGGCTAGGACTCACTCTGAAGCTGGCCAAACTAATTTACAGAATTAAATTCACTGAGGCAACAGGGAAGGTGCTGTACTTCAGCCCTTTAGCTTTTCAGCTGTACACACAGAGCCTTGACTATGGCAGGTTGTCATATCTTCTCAGATCATTTAGTCTCTTCCAGAGTCAATTTCTGAAATAATCTTATGTAAATTCAGAAGATTTTTGGCAGAATTATGAGTAGGCAGTGAGTTGAGCTGCAGCTCTGAATGGCCTTATATTTCTTTATCCCAATGGATTTTGATCATAAGGTAGTCTCCTCTAGCTAAAGATTAGAAGATTTGACTCCTTCGAGAAACAGTGAAAGTTGGGGGTGGATGTTGTGATTTTTCTGCCCTTTTGCCTGAAGCAAATTGAGGGCCATAATTAGAATATATTCGTTGGAATGGGCTTACAGTTGTTTTCCTCTTGCAACTGACCAGATCCAATGGTCTCAGTATCCTCTAACAGTACAATCAAGCTCAAGTGAGTGGTAAGACTTTTTCTTGGGAAAATGAGGCTAAAACCGTTTATCACCCATTAAAAGTTTGTGTCTGGATTAACTAACCTGCTTTAGTATTTCCTAAAAATACACGTGTCTGTTTTAGACAGACGTCCATGAGCCAGCTTGGTTACACACTCTAACAGTGGATACATGCTCCACATTCACATGCACAAGCCAGAGTACTTCTACTGACAGAACCTGACTGCTTTATAGCTGGCTTAGCCTCATGAGGCTACTGTTTCCTTTACTTCTTCCTGAACATTTTTTCCTCAGTTTCCTCTTCAGTCTTTTAGGTTACTATAGAGTTAATGGATGGAGTCTTGCCAGCTTAGACTAGAAGGAGGTCCTGGCATTGTGTCTTTGGGAAAGGGCTCCCAAGTTTCAGAATAGATTCTTAGCTGAGGAAGTTCAAAGGTTAGGAAAAGAACATGAATCTCCTCCACCCTCCGCTCATAACAGCTAATAGCCCTTCATGCAAATAAATGTTTTCTGTTAAATGTTTACTGATTGCATCGCATGAATGGATTGATTGGATCACTTTGTGTTGCACTGCTAGAAACTGAGCTGCTGTTGTTACCTTTTTCTAAATAATTTTCTAAACCTCTTTGTTTCTAATATTTTGCTTTTCTAATATCTAACTATAGTTTTTTTCTGTTTGTAAACAAGATCTAATACTTTTCTCTCTTCCTCACTTCTGATTAGGGTACTAGTGTGTTCTGCTTCAGGAATTTCTTCCCTTCTTAATTTTCTGTATTTCTTTTGGAAAGTACTTTACCTCCTCATTTTTTCATCTTGGGAGATCCTGTGCATTATGCAAGGAGTGCAACAGCATCTAGATGGTGCAAGGGTTTTTTTGCCCTTCAGTCTTGTCGATTTGCAATGTCTTATTCTTCACATGCAGCAAAGGTGAGACCTGCTGCTTTAAACTCCCCAATGCTCCAAGGATATTTCCTTTGTTTAATTGTGGAGATCAACAACATTATTTTCTCAATGTATTTTTTAGCACAGCCTGAATAATCTGTTTCATGTTGTCAATATCTCGATGTACCTTTGCACAAACACCAACGCTAAATTTCAAGTGTATTGCAATTACATCGTTTTCTGTAAGAACCTATTTCGGATACACTGTCCTTCAGAAGTTAGTCACTTCTGAGCATCCAGAGATATACCAAAATGTACATTACTAGTATGTGCAGTTAATAATCCTCATTAGCAAGCATTCCAATTTTACCACTTGTGTCTGAGTTTACAGGCTTACAGGCTACAAAACGAAAAATGAAGTGCGGCTGCATCTTTAATGAAATACTGTGTGTTCTTTCTGTTCCTTCACAAACGTGAAATCAACAAAGACTAATTTCTGTGCCCGGAAGCTGGAACTGCATTCAGTCCTACACACAGTTCTTACCGAGTACTTTCTTTATTCTGTTAGTGGGAGGGTACCTTAAAAGTGGAATGTTAATTTGTCTTAATCTTGGGTTGCCTCAGGGTAATTGTACACATCTTCTGGGAACAAAGGGAGGTTCCAGAGAGGCATTACCTTGGAAAACCCTCTCAGAGCAGGATCATCAAGTGCTAACAGCTCTTTCAAGAGTTTACAGCTCTTCCAGGTTCTATGTGAGTGCTGTGAATTTTGTCCATTGTCCGCTGGGAGTTGTGTGTTCATGCCTGGAAGAAATGCATAATCCTATGTTCTTATACGAGGCATTTCACAGGTTGAAGTCCCTTGACCTGGAATGGAAGGCTGTTCACTTGATTGAGAAACATTTGAGATTGGCTGTCCATTAAAGCCATTTTTTCCCCTCCTAAATTTCCAGCAGCTTCTGCCTGCCTGTAGGCAGACCTAATTGTTTGACCCTCACAGCTTTGCATCTGAGCTCTTAGCTAAGCCAGTTTGTGTGAGTCAGTGGACTGCCTGAGCCCAAGCTTGGAGCTCTGCGTTCACTGAAGTTGTTAGAGGAGGAGGTCTTGGTGGTTGTGCATGTACAGCCTAAGACTCTGTAGGTACCTGACAGCTAACTACCAGTTAGTGTTTGTAAGTAGTAGAGGCTCTCAGATGTAGTAGAAGCTCTCAGATGTTGACAGAAGCAAAAACAAGAACTACATTTTATGTTAAGTAGTCTTACGGAAAGGAGCCAGCATTATTTTTTGGAATGGAGGTGTTTTGTTCAAAAGGATTCCTTTAAAATTGTGTTTATTCTTGTCATCTGTGGAACAGAGAAAACAACAACAACAAAAAGGATGAGGGAACACACCAGAAAAAAAAAAACCACCAACAATTACAAGTTCTATACACAGTCTTGATGGACGTCGTTGGACTATCCTTGGTGCTTTTAGTGTCCATTAGGCTGGCCAGACTTCCATTAGAGCTTGGAAAGTGTCGTATGACATAACACAACTTTTTCTCTTACAACATTGTTAGACAAAGATACTTGAGTGCATGAAGACAGCCGTAATTAATTTTCCATTTGGCTTCATTTGACTCCCTGTACCTTAAGAATTGAAAAGAGATTATTTGATTAGTGCCCAGGTGGCCAGGAGAGCCAACGGCATCCTGACCTACATCAATAGTGTGGCCAGTAGGACACGGGAGATTGTTCTTCCCCTGTACTTGGCGTTAGTCAAGCCACACCTTGAGTACTGTGTCCAGTTCTGGGCCCCTCAATTCAAGAGAGATGTTGAGGTACTGGAACGTGTCCAGAGAAGGGTGACGAAGCTGGTGAGGGGGCTGGAGCACAAGCCCTGTGAGGAGAGGCTGAGGGAGCTGGAGTTGCTTAACCTGGAGGAGAAGAAGCTCAGAGGTGACCTCACTGCTGTCTACAACTACCTGAAGGGAGGTTGTAGCCAGGTGAGGGTCAGTCTCTTCTGCCAGGCAACCAGCAACAGAACAAAGGGACACAGTCTCAAGTTGTTCTGCTGTCTTAGAGATTAGTTCGGACGCCTCCAAGGTCTGATACCACCTGTGATGGTTTGGGTGTTAGTCACCCCCACACACTTAAGAAAATCACCCAGACTAGACTCAGATGGCTGGAAATTAAGGAGTGAAGGTATATTTACAGCTTCACACAAGCAGGTATTTACAATATATACAGCTATATACAGAAATACACAAGTGAAAAAAATAATACAGAAACACAACAGCCCTCCCAGAAACCAGAGTCCTCAGGAGGGGCTCCCAACCACCCTTCCACTTTCTTTCCACCCCTCCACCTTATCCCAGAGTTTGCCTTACATTCAAGATGAGTTTGGAACATCAGCCAGGAGGGTTAGAAAGCAGAAGGATTAGTTACACAGCAGATTAGCGAGAAAAAAGGCAGCCAGAGACACACTGCAACTGTGTTATCTATGTTTGTGTTCTTGATTTTATACATCTCAGCAAGCCTATAAATGAAGCAGACATCACCAAAATATTCCAGCTAGCTTCAAGCCACTCCTACAGAAGATCTTTGGTTGATCTGAATTTGAAGGAGGAACGACATCTTGCTTCTGAGCCTGATTTTCAGCTGAGATCTTTTAAGTGTTGGGATTAGTCTGTCTCAACTTTGCTTTGAGGGAATAATTAGGGGACTTTATTAAATAATCACTTTAATTGTCTCCCTAGCTAATTTGTCTTTCCAAACAAGTTGTTATAAAGCTGATAGAGAAATTATTTAAAATTAAGAAAATATTGTTTGCAGAATGAGAGGGTTGCAGCTTTTATGAAAAATCAAGCCTACAGGAAACACCTACTGCTTTTACCAATTCCAGTAAAACAGAAAAAAAAACCAACCAATTTTAGGTGATCTACATAAAAAATTGCCTTACTTAAAACACATCTTTTCATGCATCAGGAAGTGGTAATGATAATCAATTGGCTTACAGTTGAAAAGTGTACAAAAATGAATGAAACTCTCCTACATTTAAGTCAGTACTTCAATTTAAGCAAAATCTGTTAAACAAGTGATGTTATAGAGTCTTTGTGACAGGTTTTTTTCTAACTCAGTCTTCATTACTATGTTTTTTTTTCCTACAAACCAAAGCCTTCTATTTTACAAATGTAGTTAGATCCTTTTTGTAGGTAAATGATTTATTACTGTGTGCCAAAGAATGGTAAACTTCTGAAGAGAAAGAAGAGTCTTAATAGATATGGTTGAAGACAAGAGTCACAGATACTAACTCAACCTTCCTTCAAAACAGACTTTCTGTCTTGTAAAATGAGACCCTTCTTCAGACTTGCTTTGGTCACAGCAAGAGAGAATACCAAATGAATCATACTACTATTGCTGAAACGTAAACCTTTCCTCTCTTTTATCTTCCCTTCTCCCTTTCACACACATACACAAAAGCAGTAGTTCTCAGCATTTGGGTCAACAAAGCATAGTAGTTTTTCTCCTTGATAAATGTTAATGTAGGCAAAGAAAATCTCTATGGCAGACACGGAAGATTCACCTTTTCTTCATCATTTCCCCTATATGGACTTGGAAACATGAAAAGCCTCATAAGCAGCTTAACTTGCAAATGCATGACATTTATTTCCATTCCCAGAATTTTAGCTTTAAAAGAGGTACAAAAGCAGTTGAGACACATGTGCTGTCTATGTAATGTGCTTTAAGGCTTTCCAGGGAAACCAACATTCCAGGACAACAGTGATAAAAAAGTACCTAACATGAAAAATAGCAGCTGTGAGAAGTCTTAGCGGGGGGGGGGGGGGGGGGGGGGGAACAGGCATAAAAAGCATATTACTCCCAAACTACTAGCTTTTGAAGAAGATAGGAAAACTTAGTTCTTCCAAATATTCTGTACTGGGAGGAGAGAAAAAAAATTGAAATGCTGATCTGTTTTATAAGGAAATGTCATTAGTGAAGTTGAATATTTGCTGCTACTATTCAAAACCATCCTTCCTCATGCCCACTTCAACATGAAAGTGCTGTCTGAGGCTACGTTTTCATGAGTCTTGAAGTACAGTTTGTAACGTGGGAGGCTTCCTATTCTGGTTACTGCTTTTAGGTTCTGGGTTTTCAAGTGCTGGCTTTTTTCTGCTGGGATGGCAAGACAGGTGGAAGTTGGATAGCTTGCTGGTTTTATATTTTATGCTGTGTGGGTTGGTTTGGTTGGTTGGTTTTGGTTTGTTTGATTTGGGCTTTTTTTTCTGCATTTTTTTCTGCATTTGCTGTGCTTTTTCTGTGGATAATCTAAGCTAAGGTAATTGTGCATTGCATTATTAGCTGAGGTAATAGGGCATTATGTTATCTTATTTTCTATTAAACTGATTTTATGTCAATCTGGAGGTGTGTGGTTTTTTGTGTGTTACTTTTCCTCAGCTCTATGTTGGGGGAAACAGTCAAATTAATCCCTTACAGTGTGTTAATCTGTGACAGGAAACCAAGTTTATTACCATACAAGATGGAAAGTATGATGTAGATAATCTGGTGTGATTTTTCTTCCAGTAATGTTGGATTAATTAGCAAATATTACAGGCTATTTTAAAGTTTAATTATGAACATGATACTTGATTATATTTTGATTTTCTATGAAATTTACATAACTTTTACTCTCTATAGTTTAATTCATTACTCTTTCATATTTTATGTATAATCGTTACTTTTTTTGTTTTAATTATAGTCATGCTATTACCAGTTTAGATGCATTTGCTAGCCCTTACACATGGATTGTCTAAAAAGAAAATTTAAGCTTTATTGTGTTCTGTGTTGATACTGAAGTTGAGTAACTCGGTAGAATGGTTTACTGTATGTCATAAGCTTTCTGTGTAAGAGCGTGACAGACTGAGATTATTTCACTTTACTCTTTTTAAGGGATAAAGGGCAGCAAAATAATAATGTTCTCACTGAGTTAGAAAGGAATGCAAAAAGGTTGTATTTGAAAATGTGCCGGAAAAGATATGGCATACACAAATCCTTAACAGCTAATTCATGAGAATTCCCCCCAGATCTTCCCCCCAAGCAAACCAAAACCACCAAAACCCTAGTGCTCATTTTCTTCCATCCCCCATTGTCTCCCATTAGGCCCAAGCAAGCGGAATTCACTGTGGCCCATGGCCTTGAAGCCCACAGGGTATGCATACGTAGTTACTTAGATAAGGATCCCTCTGGAGAACTGAAAAGAAAAGGGAGAAAAGAGAATGAATTGACCTTGCTGCTTACTTTTAAAGTGTTTGCAGGATTTATGGGATTGAATAACAAGATTACATATCCGGGGGGGCTGTCGCTGTCCAGTTCATCCCTGGGATGGATCTTGATCTCTGTAGTTTTTTTAGGGAGTCTGAGATAACCTGGACCCCTGTAAACCACGATACTCTGTTTTAGTAGTCCTAGCTGTCATGATCTAAAGATACAAATTATGCTGCTTTGAAAGTGATATTTATCTGGCAAGCTTGTAGCAGGATGATGAACATAAAAAGAAATAACAGCATGTAGACTACTTTTACTTAAAGTCACAAATTAACACATCTAAAAGATATGTTTGCATTAAAATCTTCATTACTTTGTTCACATCTGTACTTGCAAAAGAAAATAACTTTAAACAGCTAATACAGTTATTTTTTTACATCTCTGTTTTGGAAACTCTGTGAGAAATCATGAAATACATTTAAAGAAAGTTTGGGTTGTGCATAAAGACCATTTCCCTACAACTCAATCACTCATCAGGGCCAGACTTCCTGGAGGTGATACAACAAATGGAACGAAACAGCACCAGAACCATGGATAAAAGACTTACCTGCAAATCTTCACAACTATTTCAATAGATACCTTCCACAAATGCACCATCAAAATACATAAATTCTATACATGCACTTAGCAGAATGCCTCATACTCCATTTTGTCCATCATATGTCTTTGTGGAGATAGTGTGGGTTAAACTGAAAACACACTGCTCATCAGCACTGAACTAGTCAATGAGGACACCTGTTTAATAGTGTATTTTTCATGGAATAACATCTTTTTGCCTTATTTTGGAAATATTAAAAAATAACCTTCAAAAGCAAAAATTGGAGCAAACATTCACATAAGGAGATTAAAAATCTCAAACTGAACATGAATACTGGATTTTGACATGTTTCTCTACGTATTATGCATAATCTAAAGCTTCATAGCAGATATTCACTACTAACACTCATGTCTAGTCTTTATAAGCTTTGTCAGGCATTTGGTGCAGAGCATTTTTCTTTCTCTATCTTTTTGTGCATCCTGGGCAGTATCAAAAAGAGTTATGGCCAGCAGATTGAGGTGATTCTGCCACTTTGCTTTGGTAGGATCTCACCTGAAGTACTGTGTCCAGCTCCAGGCCTCTCAATATGGGAAGAACACAGACCTGATGGAGCACGTGCAGAGGAGGGTCGTGAAAATGATTAGGGAGTTAGAACTCCTCTCCTACAAGAGACAGGCTGAGGGAGCTGGGTTTGTTCATCTTGGAGAAGAGAAAGCTCTGGGGAGACCTAATAACAACCTTCCAGTACCTGAAGAGGGCCTACAAGAAGGATGTAGAGAGACTGTTTATGAAGGCTGTAGTGACAGTGATAAGACAAGGGGCAATGGCTTCAAAGTAGAGAAAATCAGATCTATATTGGATGTTAGAAACAGGTTCTTTACCATGAGGGTGGTGGAGCACTGGAATGGGCTGCCCAGGGAGGTGATTTGGGCCCCACACCTGGATTCAAGGTGAGACTTAATAGGGCTTTGGGCAACCTGTCTAGTTGGTGATGTCCCTGCTTACTATAGAGAAGGTCGGACTAGATGACTTTCAGAGGTGCCTTTCAACCCAGAACATTCTGTGATTCTGTGCTAATCCAGTTAAATTTAGACTTAATGTTTTTTTGCTTGACATTTCTATTTGATTTATCAAAAGAATTTGAATTTTATGCAGTTTGATTTCCCTTCCAAGTCTCCTAATATTGCTAGATGAAGTAGCAGAAACTGCCTCATATATATAAATACCAGTTAATGTTATGGTGACCAAACATTCCTAGAGGCATAAATGCCTAGATGAAGACTTCTAAAAAACTTCCTCATGCTTCTTGTTCCAGACTACCACACATAATGCCAGAAAATAACACTTCCAGTCTTTTTATATTTGATAACACTCTTGGAGTAGTTAGCCTGAGTACTGATAGTGACTAAGTCAAAAGAGATCAGGACAGCAAGGGGAACCTTGTGGTTGCTGTCTTCTACAGCCTACCTGGCACAAGGGGAGCCTGCTGATGAAATCTTCTTACTCCATCTGCAGAAGGTCTCACACTCACAAGGTCCTTGTCCTTCTAGGGGATTTCAACCACCTCAACATGTAGGTTTGACCTGCAAGCACTGCTATCTCAGCCAGCTGCATCTTGGGGCATTGTGTCTGAATTACAAACTCAGTGATGTAAGTTCATGAAGAAGTGGTCTCTTGCTGCAGATGGGCCAGAGACCCTGATCTGTAAAGCAGGCACCTATTTAGTGGGAGATGTTTATATGCTTTATTTGAGTTCTCACAGTCTACCAACCTTCAGATTCACTGTTAATTAAATGTCTTTCTTTCCTCATTCTAGCAGGTGTTTTCTCAACTGCTTATCACACATTTCTGTGATACAGTTTCCCAGTATTCCCGCTCTCTCCCATCTGTTTCACATACAAGTCTGAAAATTGGTACACAGCTTATTATCTGCCAACTCTGGGTTCCCACATCAGCATCTGCTGGAAAAGTCACACAGCACAGGAGACTCCTGGAGTGCTTTGATGATACCTTCTTAAGTCAGTGTTGGGGTTAACACAGACCATTCTCACAAGTCCCACCTCTTCCAAAACAGACAGAAGGGAAAGTTACAGACAAAAAATCCTGGGTCAAATTATCTATGGGACCGCAGTGTGCCCTTCTGACCAAGAAGGCCAGTGCAATCCTGGTGTGTATTAAGAAGAGCATACCCAGCAGATCAAGGGAGGTTCTCCTCCCCCTCTACTCTGCCCTGGTGAGACCCCATCTTTAATACTGTGTTAAGTTTTGGAGGCTCACAACAGGAAAGACATTGAGTCACTAGAGCAGGTCCAGAGAAGGGCAACAAAGATGGTGAAGGGTCTGGAGCACAAGTCCTCTGAGGAGTGGCTGATGGAAAATCAGACTGTTTAGTCTGGTTGTGTTGTTTAGTCTGTAGAAAAGGAGGCTGAAAGGAGACCTCGCTTTCGACAATTCTGTGAAAGGAGGTGGGGGCTGGTCTCATCTCCCAAATAACAAGTGATAGTACAAGAGAAAATGGCCTCAAGTTGTTCCAAGAGAGGTTCAGGTTGTATATTAGGAAAATAGGAAAGGAAAAAAAAATAGGAAGCTTAGGCTAGCTATTAGGAACTATTTCTTCAAACATGGGAGTGGCTTGCCCAGGACAGTGGTGGAGTCACCATCCCCAGAGGTGTTTAAGCAGCACGTGGACCTGATGCTTAGGGGCATGGTTTAGTGTTGACTCTTCAGAGCTGGGTAGAAGGTGGGACTGGATGACCTTGAAGATCTCTTCTGACCAAATATGTTCTGTGATTCTGTGCAATACAAAAAAAGCTATGATATTTCATCAGGGAGCATAACAAAAGCAAGCAATCAAGAAAACAACAACAAGCCAGCATCCACTAAGTGGAGGAGACCAACACTACAAACCTGGAAGTGGACGAAGCCGCTGGAAACATCTCATGTCACAGTTCAGACTACAAGCCACATCATCCTTTGCCCTTGCCTGCGCTTTCCTTATAAAATGGGCACGATGCCAGCATGTTACTGAATACCCATCAGCTGATTCAGCTGGATAAACCCTGGACAGTGAGCAAGGATAGCAAGCTGGTAATAACAGATGAGGAGATGACTGAGTTCTCAAGAATTTTTTACCTCTATCCGCACTGCAAGCCTCTCTCTTTATCCTCCCAAGTTGAAGGACTAACATGATAGGGACCAGGGTAACAAAATCCCACTGAAAGTGAAACAAGGTTCATAACCACCCGAGGAGCCTGAACTTGCACAAGTTTATGGGCCCTGAGGAAACTGGCTGATGTAGTTGCCAAGCCACTCTCTTTGATAGTTGAAAAATTCTTTCAGTCAGATGAAGTCCTTGCTGTCTGGAAGAAGGGAAACATTATGCCAATTAAAAAAAAATAAACCAAGAAATAGAAAGGAAACTGAAATTACTGTTTACTTCTTAGTCTCACCTCTGTGCCTGGGAAGATCATGAAAGAGGTCCTCCTAGAACATCTGATAAGGCATATAGAGGGAAGTAATTCAAGACAGCCAGCATGCCTTCACTAAGGGCAAGGCCTGCCTGACCAACCTAGTGGCAGTGCTTTCTACAGTGGAAAGACTACATCAGTGGACAAGGGGAAAACAACAGATGTCATCTGTCTGAACTTCTGCAAGGCCTTTGACACAATGACGTGATTCCCCACAACATGCCTTTCTGTAGGTTGGAGAGGTGTGGATTTGATGGGTGGACTGTTTGGTGGATAAGGAATTGGAATGATGGTTGCATCCAGAGGTCAATGGCTCAATGTCCAGATAGAGTTAGTGTAAGGAGTTAAAATTGTTCATCTTATGCTTGCCTCAACGTCATTTATCCCAAAATGTTTTCTCAGCATTGTCCCATGAAGATAGTTGCTCATCTAGAAATCTACAAGCTCTGTGGCTGTAGCAGCTGATAACCACATTCCACATTCAGGAGTGTTGTAAGGCAAAGCTGGGGCTCAATCTTACAGTTTTGTGGGGTTTTTGATGGAGAAGATGCTCATAGATGATTGATGCAGATATTTGGAGCCAAAAGAGTACACAACTAACTGAGAGACTGAAGTTGACATGTGAAACTAACTGGGATTGGTGCTGACATGAGTCAAACATGCTACAATTGTGGCAACTGAATGATGAACTGTGACCAGATATGAGATTGGAAAAGGTAACAGGGAAATTTAGAGCTTTCCCACTGATTGAAACCTTAGGGATCTGTGAGACACCACATGATCTACAGTGGTAACTATCACTTTGCTTTTGCTATTTCTTACTTGTGCCTCTTTTCTGTATTTCTAAGTTTTATCCTGCACTTCTAAGTTAAATAAAGATCAAACACTTTTTGAAGCCAGCTACTCAGTTGATTCTTGGTTTCATTCAGGAGATCTGTAAAAGAACCTTTTTCTGCAAAAGAAGATCAAGACATTTCAATTTTTAAGTCTTCAGTAATGGGACAGGTTGTCTTCAGGACAGCTGCACTCCTGACCTGGCAGATGGAGGCAGGGACCAGTATAGTTCCATTGTAATCCAGGAGGAAGCAGTAAGGGACCTGCTGAGTCACTTGGATCCTCACAAGTCCATAGGACTAGATGAGATCCATCCTAGGATGCTAAGAGAGCTGGCAGATGAGCTGGCCAATCCACTCTCCATCATTTATCAACGGTCCTGGCTCACTGCAGAGGTCCCCAAAGACTGGAAGCTGGCCAAGGTGATGCCCATCCACAAGAAAGGCTGGAGGGAGGAATCAGGAAATTACAGAGCTGTCAGCCTGACCTCAGTGCCAGGCAAGGTGATGGAACAGGTCATCTTGAGTGCCATCACAAAGCACCTACAGGATGGCCAAGGGATCAGGTCCAGCCAGCATGGGTTTAGGAAGGGCAGGTCCTGCCTGACCAACCTGATCTCCTTTTATGATCAGGTTACCTGTCTGGAGAATATGGGGAAGGCTGTGGATGTAGTTTATCTGGACTTCAGCAAAGCCTTTGACACCATCTGTCACAACAAGCTCCTGGCACAGCTGGCAGCTCATGGCTTGGACAGATTCACTCTGATATGGGTCAAAACCTGGCTGGAAGTCTGGGCTCAGAGAGTGGTGGTGAATGGTGCCACATCCAGTTGGCAGCCAATCACTAGTGGTGTTCCCCAGGGATCGTTGCTTGGCCCAGTTCTGTTCAATATCTTTCTTGATGATCTGGACCAGGGGATTGAGTCCATCATCACTAGGTTTGCAGATGACACCAAGCCATGAGCAAATGTCAATCTGTTGGAAGGTAGGAGAGCCCTGCAGAGGAGCCTTGACAGGCTGGGTGGGTGGGCAGAGGCTAATGGGATGAGATTTAACAAGGCCAAGTGCAGGGTCTTACACTTTGTCTACAACAACCCCAAGCAGTATTACAGGCTAGGGACAGAGTGGCTGGAGAGCAGCCAGGCAGAAAGGGACCTGGGGGTACTGGTAGATATTAGGCTGAAGATGAGGTAGCAGTGTGCCCAGGTGGCAAGGAGGGCCAATGGCATCCTGGCCTGTATCAGGAACAGTGTGGCCAGTAGGAGAAGGGAGGTCATTCTTCCCCTGTACTCAACACTGGTCAGGCCACACCTTGAGTACTGTGTCCAGTTCTCTGCTCCACGATTCAAGAGAGATGTTGAGATAGTGGAACATGTTCAAAGAAGGGCGGCAAAGCTGGTGAGAGGTCTGGAACACAAGGAGAGGCTGAGGGACCTGAGGTTGTTTAGCCTGGAGAAGAGGAGGCTCAGGGTGACCTCATTGCTGTCGACAACTACCTGAAGGGAGGCTGTTGCTAAGTGGGGGCTGGTCTCTGTCTTGGAGGGGATTCTGCTGCCTATGCCAATTGTGGTGGAGGGGAGAAATTAATCAGTGTGAGATGATATTTTATAAAAATATATGATTTATTAAGTTCAATATTCTGAACTCTTGCCACCCCCAACCACTGAATTTTAATATTATTTTAGATCTTACACAGTTATGGAAGACATTTTAGGAATAATATCAATCAGTAGCTTGTTAATAGCTATTATTATCTAGCAAACATTCAAACAATAAACAGAGAGAGGAATTTCCCCACAACCAAATGCCACTTGGGGTCAATATGCTGTTTGCCCAGTAGATGGGCCCAAGCTCTTTCTGCTCATATGGCAGAAGGCAATAGAGAATTACAGAGGCACTAAAGTTACTCACAAATTATTATTAATTATCAATCACCCTCCGGGGCTATGTCACAGCCTATACAAATGTCCAATCTTCAAGGGACTCTGCCTGCAGACGTCGAGGCTGGAATCCTCCTGGCTTTGGGGGAAAGGATGCAAACATGCAATCTCCGACCTTGTTCTCCTGGCTTCTTCTGGACACTCTGTCCAAAGATTATTAGGCAGGACATTCAGGTGCAGAGGCAGGATGTCATGCAGTCTCAGCATGGCATCATGCTGACCACACAGGCCGATCACATGCAGACAATCCAGGGTCTAGTCCTGGTAACTCAGCAACAGTGGAGTTTATCAGGCAGTGATAAGGCAGCGGGCATGCAGTAGGGTGCATGGCTGCATGAGAGACTAGGCTCCATAGATAAAGGCAGGCAATACACGATCTAGTCTGGATAACTCACTGCAGTGGTGTGCAGGTGTGCACGGCTGGTTGGGAGCCCATGGGAGATTCTCCATAGAGAAAAGTAGGCATTAGGGTGAGCGCTGCGGATGAGCAGGCTGGCAGACAGGTAGGCAAGCATAAGCAAAAGGCAAGAGGTGGCAAGCAGGCATAAACAAAAGCAAAAGCAGGTTGTTTGCCTATGTACCCCTATTTATCAAATGTGGGCCAAGATTAATGGCCCTTTGGCCACCAAAATGACCAATCTGCTTGGCAGTTAGCCAAGCCATACCATAATATGCAAAAATCCACAAGCCTGGACATCCCATACATGGGGATTGCACAGGCCTTGCACCTGGTAAGCCATAAGATAGGTGCATGGGCTTACACAACCACGTTACACAATCAGGGTCCCTGGGCAGGCCAGACTTTATGGCACCAGGTTTGTTGTGCCCCTTTGTGTTCGTTTATGTGTTTACCTCTGGTGTAGGCAGAAAAACATGTCCAGGCACGACAAGGCATATATAAGCCTATTTTGGGCCTATGAGCCCTCCACGACAGTCTCCTAGGCAACCAGCAACAGAACAAGGGGATAGAGTCTCAAATTGTGCTGGGGGAGATATAGGCTGGATGTTAGGAGGAAGTTCTTCATAGAGAAGATTTGCCATCGGAATGGGCTGCCCAGGGAGGTGGTGGAGTTGCTGTCCCTGGAGGTGTTCAAGAAAAGACTGAATGAGGCACTTCATGCCATGGTCTAGTTGATTGCACAGGGCTGGGTGATAGGTTTGACTAGATGATCTTTGCAGCTCTGTATAGGGTTAACACTCCAGGGGGAGTAACCCTGAACCTGACCCTAGGGGTCTTGGCCCCTCCCCAGGGGTGGGCCACACTCCAGGTGATGGTTAGCCCACGCCCCCCACTTCCTGTCCTATAAAAGAGAGGGGCTTCCTGCTTCTCTCTCTCTCTCGCTTCGCTCCCTCTCGACACACACACACACACTGCATACCAGCACACCACGTGGCAGCCACGAGGCAGAGACACCATCACATTGCTCGGGTTGTATCCATCCCTTTTTGTATTTTGCTGTTTTCCCTTCTCTATCCTTTGTAAACTTCCCTACCTCCAATACCTTTTCTAAGTTATTGTTAAACTTTTCCTTTTTAACTTCCAAATCGAGTGAGATTGATTTATTTGGGTGTGCTTACCTCTCTCTCTCCCTATATCTAATCCCTATCTTTAGGAAAAGGAGGGGGAAGAGGGGAGGGCACTCTATAAATTGTCATTGGGTCTATCAAATTTATTAGAGTCTCTGGGAACTTGCATTTTGAACCCAAGACAAGCTCTCTTCCAACGTGGTTGGTTCTATTCTATACTGCTCCCATCCCATTCCATTCTAATTGCTGTTATGGACAGAATCCTCTTTATATTGGGTATGGGTTAGAGAAACTCACAGAAACAGCAATGGTAATAAGCATGGCAGCTCCTGACCCTGGATTAGGAGAGTGGGCTATTTGGAGATACTGATAGGCAGGGCACTCCCCCAAGAACGCCACTCTCTGAATTTCATTTAATGGATGGGTTATTATGGCAACAGAATTGAGCATTATCTTAAACTTTCTTGAAGAGCAGAGTTGTAAGCGCTCACTGTCAGGAATGGGGTGGGCTTGTAAAAGTTGATATAGTCCCCAAGCAACAGTAGGACCATGTGACTGCATTACAGGTGGAAGTTAAAGTCCTCAAAGAGAAAGGGAAGTTGATCTTAAATGCAGTCCTAGGGGCTGCTGTTGTGGCAGCTAATGAGCACAAAGAAAACAGCGAAGCACAGAAAGCCAAATTGTTGAGTCACTGCAGGATGTCGTAAAACTCTGCAATCACAATTAGAGAATGAGTGGGAGCGGGCTAACTTGTTGAAAAATGCTCTTAATGAGAAACTTTAGGAAGAGAGCTGTGGATGTTTCACAGAGGCAAATGTAGCAGTGCAGGAACAGGGAACAGATCCTCAACCTATTCACCCCCACGCTAAGTTAAAACAGAGAACAGAGACATGAGGAATGTCTGTGCCTTTAAGGCCAAGGATGAAAACTGAGTATACATATGATGACTATGAGGAGGAAAACCCTCAAGTAATCACAAAGGAAGTCCCTTTTTCTGCCACCAAGTTAGCAAAGCTAAAAAATAATTTTGGTAGAACAGCAATGGAATCAGAAATTGAATATGTATGAAGGGTTTCTCTGTACAGGGGAGATTAAATTTTATTGACTGAAAAGGAGATGAAGGGATTTTGAGGACGTGTTTTTGACCATGAGAATCATTTGGCCTCATGATCTTTAACACAAAGACCAGCCTTATTGGGTGGGGGGGACTAAATCTCCTTGGAGAAAGAGATCCAGTAGCCATCACCAGGACTGTGGATCAATTGGTAGAAAGGATTCAAAAATCTGCCTGTCTCCTGGTGTACAACAAGGAGTCAAATCCACACCAGGGCTCAGCAATGATGTTTACCAGTGGACCCTGAGAAACTGACTGTCGCGGAGGGGGATTCTGCCCGTACACCGGTGGTGGCGGAGGGGAGAAATTAATTAATGCAATAGTATATTTATAAAAATATATATATTTATTAACTTCCAATATTTCAACTCTCACCACCCCCAAACACTGAACTTTAATACTAAAAGGATTCTTTACACGGTTATGAAGACATTATGGGAATATATATCTACAGAAACTTATTAATAACTAGCAAACATTCAAACTATATACAGAGAGTTTTCCCTGCAGCTTAATGCCACTTGAGGTCTTATGCTATAATCTGCTCTCTGCTTTATGGCAGAGGTAATAGAAATTACAGAGGCATTTCAAGTATTTACTCACTATTCAGATTAATAAGAAAGCACCCTCTGGGCTAAGTCACAGCCTATTGCAAGTGTCCGATTCTTCAGGATCTCTGCCTGTCGACTTTGAGGCTGGAATCCTCTGGTTTCAGGGGAAATAAGAGTCTCTGACCTTGCTGCTGGCTCCTGCTGGCTGCTCTCTCCAGGGGTACGCAGGCAGGATCTCCAGGTGCAGAGGCAGGATTCCGTGCAGTCTGAGCACGGGTCTAATGCTGGCTCCTCAGGCCAATCGAATACAGACAAGTGGGTCTGCTTCTGGCAACTTGTGGCAATGGCACACACCAGGCAATCATATGAAGGCAGGCATAAAGCTGCAAGGAAGTACGCAGGCAGGCAAGCAAGCAATGTGGTGGAGCCACAAGTAATGTGAGGAAGGCTGCACGTGAGCCCATGCACCCCTATTTATTAAATGTGGGCCATGAATTAATGATCTCATTGGCCACTAGAATAACCAATCATGTTGGCAGTCAGCCAAACCTTATCATACTAGGCAAAAGGCACTTGCCTGGACTATCCCAAATATGGGGATCACACGGGCTTACACCAGGCAGGCACGAGCTGGGCATGTGGGGACTTACACAATCAGGTGTCCTGGGCAACTGACTTCATGGCCCCCGTCTGTTGTGGCCCTTTGTGCTCGTTTACCCCTGGTGCAGGCAGAAAGACATGTCCAGGCAGAGCAGGCATAAATAAGCCTGCTTTCAGGCATACAGGCCCTCCACAACGCTGACTCCCTTTATCCTGATTCTTTAAAGCCTGTGAGTATTCAGTCATAGGAACAAATAAACCCCATCCCTCCATCCATCCCTCCTTCATCCCACCATCCATTTTAGCTGTCTTGGGAGGGCTAGCCACCCCAGACTGACACCATTCAGAGAGGAAAATGTGGACATGGGTAGCACAGGAACCTGTTAATTATGGATAGAACTATGGACCCATCCCAGGTACTTAAACAGATCGAGGGTGTTGTGAAGGGGAAATTAATATGAGATGATTTTTTTCCAAAATGAATATTGTTTATTAATTTTGATGTTCAGAACTCTTGGCACCCCTGACCACTAATTTAAGTAATATTTAGGTTCTTACATGGTCGTGGAAACATTCTGTATAGAATATCTAGATCACAGTATCACAGTATCACCAAGGTTGGAAGAGACCTCACAGATCATCAAGTCCAACCCTTTACCACAGTGCCCAAGGCTAGACCATGGCACCAAGTGCCACATCCAACCTTGCCTTGAACTGCCCCAGGGACGACGACTCCACCACCCCCCCAGGCAGCCCATTCCAGTGCCCAATGACTCTCTCAGTGAAGAACTTTCTCCTCACCTCGAGCCTAAATTTCCCCTGGCACAGCCTGAGGCTGTGTCCTCTTGTTCTGGAGCTGGCCACCTGAGAGAAGAGAGCAACCTCCCCCTGGCCACAACCACCCTTCAGGTAGTTGTAGACAGCAATAAGGTCACCCCTGAGCCTCCTCTTCTCCAGGCTAAACAACCCCAGCTCCCTCAGCCTCTCCTCGTAGGGCTTGTGCTCAAGACCTCTCACCAGCCTCGTCGCCCTTCTCTGGACACGCTCGAGCATCTCAGTGTCCTTCCTAAACAGGGGGGCCCAGAACTGAACGCAGTACTCGAGGTGTGGTCTGACCAGTGCAGAGTACAGGGGCAGAATGACCTCCCTGCTCCTGCTGACCACACCATTCCTGATGCAGGCCAGGATGCCACTGGCTCTCTTGGCCACCTGGGCACACTGCTGGCTCATGTTCAGGCGGGTATCAATCAGCACCCCCAGATCCCTCTCTGTCTGGCTGCTCTCCAGCCACTCCGACCCCAGCCTGTATCTCTGCATGGGGTTGTTGTGGCCAAAGTGCAGCACCCTGCACTTGGAGCTATTGAATGCCATCCCATTGGCCTCTGCCCATCTGTGCAGGAGGTCAAGGTCCCGCTGCAGAGCCCTTCTGCCCTCCAACTCAGTCACATCTGCCCCCAGCTTGGTGTCATCTGCAAACTTGCTGATGACTGAGTCCATGCCCTCATCCAGATCATCTATGAAGATGTTAAAGAGGATGGGGCCCAGCACAGATCCCTGAGGGACACCACTAGTGACTGGCCGCCAGCTGGATGTGGCACCATTCACCACCACTCTCTGGGTCCGGCCCTCCAGCCAGTTCCTAACCCAGCACAGAGTGTTACCATCCAAGCCACGGGCTGACAGCTTAGCCAGCAGTTTGCTGTGGGGGACAGTGTCAAAGGCCTTGCTGAAGTCCAGATAGACCACATCCACAGGCCTCCCCACATCCACCAAGCGGGTCACCTGATCATAGAAGGAGATCAGGTTAGAAAGGCAGGATCTGCCCTTCCTAAAGCCATGCTGGCTGGACCTGAGATCTTTGCCATCCCTCAGGTGCGCAGTTATTGGCCCCAAGAGAACCTGCTCCATCAGTTTCCCTGGCACTGAGGTCAGGCTGACAGGTCTGTAGTTCCCAGGTTCCTCCATCCGACCCTTCTTGTGGATGGGGACCACGTTGGCCATTTTCCAGTCTCCTGGGACCTCACCGGTGAGCCAGGACTGCTGGAAAATGATGGAGAGCAGCTTGGCCAGCTCAGCTGCCAGCTCTCTCAGCACCCTGGGATCTAGACATAACCACAAAAATATATAAACATTAATCGAACTGTAAGAGAAGATTCCTGTGGTCAAATGCTGCTGGCAGTCAATGTACTACTTGCCCACTAGATGGACTCAAGGAGCATTTTCTGCTTATGGCAGAAGGCAATGGAGAATTACAAAGAGGCTGTTAAGTATTTACTCACAAATTATTATTTCTTGACTTGTGGGGCTAGCCACAGTCCAGACAGTGCCCAGATGCTTTCAGAGAACTCTGTCTAGTTGGCCATTGAGACTTGATTCTTCCCAGACTTCTGGGGAAAGGAGGCAGACAATCTCTGACCTTGTCTTGTAGCTCCTTTGAATGATCTGTATAGGACTTCTAGTCTTAACAGGAGACTTTCAGGTATCTTGCGATGTCACACTGGACACTCAGGCCAAGAGCACGGAGGCTTTCAGAACCTGTTCCTGGTAAACTCAAGACAGTGGAGTTTCCAGACAAACAATAAGGTGGCAGGCAATGACAGCAGGCAATGACAGACCACTCCAGGGCACACCAGAGCACATTGTTTATCTGCATATCTTGTTCTGTCAATGTGGGCTGAGATTAATTGCCCTGTGGACACAGAATAGTCAATCAGAATGGCAGTTAGCCAAACCTTAACATATTAGACAAAGCCATAAGCTCACTTTACCCAAATCTGGGAAATCCACAGGCCTTGCACAAGGCAGGCACAAGCTAAATGTGTGTACCTTGTTTACCGCAGGACTCTGGGCAGGCCAGAGTCTTTAAACTTAGTGGCTCCAGATTCTTTTACCATCTTTTCCTGCACTTGCTTCTCTGGTGGAGCAGAAAAACATTCCTGGGCAAGTCAGGATATGTATAAGCCTATTTTGGGCCTATCAGGCCTACCACAACAGAGGGGAATTAGATGGATGGTATGGAAATCCCTGCTGTGACTTCCCTGGAAATGAGTCCAGAGCAGCAGCATGGGGTTAATGAGACTTATTGGCATAAACCTATTTCTAAAAGTACCATGGATAAAATGCCTATGGACACACAATGGATAATCCCCACCTTTTAACACTGGCTTGCCAAAGGGAGACCAAGCAGCTCTTTTATTGATGTTGCAGATGCTGAAGAAAACATCAACCATAAAAGAAGTGAATGCAAAACATTATACTTCGGGTTTTGTATAACATTTTTTGTTACTAGATTGTTCACTTTGATATCATAGGACTGTTGCTTGTATTGGTATGGCTATGTGTGTTGTGCCTGTCCTCAGAACTCAGAACCTCAACCACTGCACCTGAGCATTTTCAGAACCTTGCCTGGGAGTTAGTTGTTGGCTTTTGTAAGAGTATGAAATCATACCAAGCAAGGCCTTCGTATTGCATTGTGCCAATCAGCCAAGCAGAGCATCTGGGTGGGTTGTTGTTTGGTTTTTTTTTGTCATCCCCATTAATCTGAAACCACTTTTTAACTTTTCTTGGGCACCACTTACTATTTTCACAAGCACATTATGGGGAATAGAAAAGTGGAATAAGAGATAAAATTGGATCTTTAGGAAAGCTAGTTTTTGGTTGATGGAGCTTTTAGAACTTGGAGTATCTTAAGCTTTGAATTTGGACCTGAGGGTAGTTTTATCCCTTGCCAAACATGTATTTGTGATTTTAATAGTAGTCTGTGAAGGTGGTCACAAGTCAAAAAGAAACTGAGGCTGTTGTCATCCTGCAAAATAACTGAATGAGAGGAATCCTCTTTATTCCACTGTCAGGAGACAATAGATTGTACCACTGAAACAAGGAATGATGTAATGGAATTATGGCATATTAAACCACTTTGTAAATATGTGTAATGGTTTGTGTGGCTGGGTTGACCTAGTTTAATTCACACAGAGTGCAGTTTTACCCATTATAAATGGATAAGTGCTACTACTGTGGAGTTCCACTGCTATTCATCAGATTTTATTAAAAGGAGTTTTTAGTGCGCACTGATTAATGTCTTCATCAAACAGTGGAACTGAGTGTACACTCAGCAGGTTTGCAGATGACACCAAGTGGAGTGGTGTAATTGATACGTTAGAAGGATGGGATGTTATCCAGAGGAACCTGGAGAAACTGGAGAAGTGGGCTCAGGCAAACCTTATGAAGTTCAACAAGGCCAAGTGCAAGGTCCTGCACCTGGGTTGGGACAGTCCTCATAAATACAGGCTGAGGGGTGATGTGATAGAGAGCAGACCTGCAGAAAAAGACCTGGGGATAACTGGTGCATGAAAAGTTGAACATGAGCCAGCAATATGCATTTGCAGCCCCAAGGCCAATCACATCCTGGGCTGGATCAAAAGAAGCATGGCCAGCAGATCAAAAAAGGTGATTCTACCACTCTGCTCTGGTGAGGCCTGAACTGGAGTACTGTGTCCACCTCTGGAGCCCTCAACACAAGAAGGGAATGGACCTGATTGGTAGGTTCCAAAGAAGCTCCACAAAAATGATCAGAGAGCTGGAGCACCTCTCTGATAAAGATAGGCTGTGAGAGATGGGATTGTTCAGCCTGAAGAAAAGGCTCCAGGAAGATCTAACAGCCTTCCAGTACCTGAAGGGGTCCTACAAGAAAGCTGGGGTGGGGGTACCATTTACAAAGGAATGTAGCAATAAGATGAAGTTTAATGTCAAGAAGAGTAGATTTAAATTGGACATTGGGAAGAAGTTCTTTACTGTGAAAATGGTGGAACATTGGAACAAGTGTCCATAGAGCTAGTAGAGCCCCTATCCCTGGAGACGTTTGGGGTCAGGCTTGATGGAGCTCTGAGTAACCTGAACTAGTTTGGGATGTCCCTGCTTACTGCAGAGGGCATTGGACTAGACGACTTTTAAAGGTGCCTTACAACCCAGTGAATTCTGTGATTTTAGAAAGATCACATTTTAAATCTTTATATGAATTAAGAGAACTCACTAATTTATAGAGATTTTCAGTGCCTGTAAGTTACATAATTTTCTTTGTTCTTAACTTGGAACAGAAACCTATCTAACTTTCAGATTTTGGTTTAAGATAGCAGATTGTTACTGTTTATCCCAACCTTTGAGTGATTGTTTCTAGTGGTCATTATTATTGCAGATCAACAGTTTCTTCCATTTCTTTCTGAGGATTTGATGTGGGTTAGGAACTTTTCCCAACTCACACTATTGTACTTTACCAGACTAGCTCAAATGGCTTGAAAGTAAGACAAAGCTGTATTTACTGCATGGCAAAATTTACAAGCATATATACACAATGTGTTTACAATTATGTACAATTTAGAAATAATACAGAAATCCAAACTCCCTCCCAGTCAAATAAACTGCTCAGAAAGGCCTCAAAGCTAGCCCTATCTTTCTTCCTCTGCTTTCCCAGATAGTCAAAGAGACCAACCAGCAAAGCTTACATTGTTTAGATTAATGGAAAGATATTAGAGTGGAGTTAAGAGTAAGTGAATAGATTTGCAACACAGACCCAAGTGGGTGAGATTATTTACATTTTGGCTTTTTATCCCTCTCAGCAAACCAATGAATGATATAGAATTCTTCATTATTTTCTTTTCAGAACCAATGATCTACTTTGTCTCATTAAAATATTCCAATTAGCTTCAAACCACCACAGGATTACCTTCGGCTTTTAAACTACTTGAACATTTCCAGATACCAGATATTTTTAAAATAAAAATGGAAATTTAATCAATCCTGAAATATACAGGATACTTGCCTCAAACAGGTCCAGCTTGACTTTTTAATGAGTCTGAAATAAATTAACCCTCCTCCTAGCAAAGATACTGCAGAGAGAAAATTGTTTGAGGCAAATTTTGCCTATAAATTTTTGATCCAGATGGATTTTTTTTAATTAGGAAAGCAAAATAAATTACAAGTTCCTGCTGCTAAGAGGTGTTTGCAATTAACCCACAGAAAGAGATTACCATGCAACAAAGTCTTAGCTGCTTGTTGTGACCTGTTTATCCCATACCAATACTGGTCAGCAGAGGGTGTGGGGGGATGGTGCTAAGGTTCAGATAATTCCCTTGGAGCATATAAAGGCAAACAAAAGCCAAGTGTCTTATGAACTGGGTTTATTAGGCTGGACCACAGCAGAGGGAAAATGGGAAGGAAAAGCAGTGGGAAAAATGTATATTAATGAAAAGGGCCTCCTGCTCCCTCCTGCTTTCCTGGAAGCCCCTGTTTTCCCCTCACCTCTAGTGTGGCAGGCGTGGGAAGGGTGGAGCCCACAGTACTGTGCAGAGTGCCGTGTGTGTGCACACCTTCCCTTCAGCAGTGCTGTTTGAGACAACTGAAACACTCAGTGTCCCACAGGTAATATCCAAATATCTTGGCTTTTAAGACATTGCTGTTTTATACTGTAGCAGGAGAGAGGATGGTGATCCTTGAAATTTCCTACCTGTGGTTCCAGAGAATCAGGTAAGTGGAAAATATTTGTTTCTTTCTTTTATAGTAAACTAATAAGTCATAGGAGACAAGCAATGTGGACTGGTCAAGAAGTGACATCAGTATGCACTCTGAGTGGAAGGAGGGAATGCCAAATGAGAATTTGGGTTGCAGCTGCATCTTTTCATGTGATATCCAGTGGTAAGACAGGGCCGACAGGTGCAAGCTGGAGCACAGTAGGTTCCATATTAACATAAGGAAAAACTTTTTCACTGTGAGGGTGACAGAACACTGAAACAGGCTGGCCAGAAAGGTTGTGAAGTCTCCTTTTCTTAAAACATTCAAAAGCCGCCTGTAGGCATTCCTGCATGACCTGCCTTAGGTGATCCTTCTCTGGCAACAGGGTTTGACTCAATGGTCTCTAGTTGTCTTTTCCACCAAATCAACCAGATCAGTTCTGTGATTCTGCATTTCTGTGATCTTCATCAGAACTAGTTGTTAAGTTACAGCTGCTTCCCTCTTAGCAGAGTGTTCACACATCCCCACCTCATACACAATATTTACATAGCAGCTTGTTATTGTTATGGAATTATTAATAGGCAGATATAAATAAAATTATTAATTATTAATGTATTAGTGTAAACAATCACTACCTTAACTTATTTACAGGGTTGTTGTGCTTGGTTGTACCAGATATACAGGATATATACAGTATATAGGACAGTATTAAACACTAAGCAAAGCCAGAAAATGCAAAACAGTGATTTAAACTGGATATTCCTGTGGTGCAATATGCCACTTGCCCTCTAGGGGAACTCGAGGGGCTCTTCACTGCTAAGCAGGCAGCAAAGTGAGGTACAGATAAGAAACTTTGCAAAGAGGCTTCAGAGAAATTATTTACTCAGAATCTTTCTGGGGCTGCACTTGTAATCCAGAATGTCATACTTGTTGTACCAAGTTTAAACACAAAGCAAAGTGGCCTTGGGGCATGTGCTGCTTCTCAGTGAGTTTCTCCTGGCTCACAAGGCGCTGCTGCCTCTCTTGGCTGCCCTGAGATTCTCTGGTTCTTAGTGTCCTGGCTCAATCAATGCACAGAAGCTGAAGTGAGATCTGGGTGCAGAGTTCTTTTTGATTGTCAGCTGTAACTGTGAGTTTCAATGATACAGCTTTCCCAGGGGCACTTGATTTACCTGGTGCTTACCCCTTTCAGCACAGTCTAGGCAGCTGTTTGCTTGCTGGTGAGGTTCCTGGTGACACTTTAAGCTGGCAGTGGTTCCCAGCAGCTTTTGGCAAAGGCCCTTTGCCTACAGGGGATGCACTGGACACTTTTGCTTCTGCCGGGTAAACTGAGACACAGCAAAATTCCAGATGAACAAGGCATAAAGCACAAAGCATCAAGGCATGAAGCAATAAGGCACCTTGTTTACAATATGGCTTGTATTTATCAATTGCCCAAGGATTGATTTGACCATTAGCAACACATTAAAACAGAACCAGTAACCAATGAAATGGCCTTTGCCCAATTTTGGGTGAAGGCATGGACATTAACATGCTGGTCTGGGCAAGGCTTTTTCCTCAGATTTCCTGCCTCCAGGCCCCTTTGTCCCTTTCCTGCATTTCCCTGGCAGGGAGATTAGGGGATTATGCCTGGACATGCCAGAATGTATTAGGCTTACATTTTGGGTTTATTTATAACTTATTTTGGGCTATTTGGCCCTTCCTCCACCTTTGTGAAAAGCATCAGAACTGCTGCAGGTTACACACAGTGGAGCATCCAGGAATGCATGTATGTGCTGGAAAAGTTTGGGGCAGCAACTGCATGAGCTAGTGCTACTGCTGAAAAGTCTCAACAAATGATGCTTAATTTATCTAGAGGCAGAAAAATGTGATAGAAAGGTTTAGGCTGGCATTAATGAGAGTGTCTGGGTGTGGAAAGACCAGGACAACAAATACCAGCAGATGAGATGCAGGGTAGGAATATGTTGCCATCATCTAGATTAGGAGATTATCAGGATCTCATTAAATCTGTGTCCATCTTCTCAGGACACACAGACTGAAAGTCAAAGGACAATGGGTAAATTCTAGTGATTCAGAGGTAAGACAAGATGAAGGAACTAATTGCCAGGAGGCGAAAAAAGGGACATCCAAAATTAGGATTTCACCACATTATCAGCCAATTCATACCAAAGAGAGTATGAAATACGTTAAAGCGAAAGCAAGCAGTGCTGGGCACGAGGGGAGTCTTCACTCTACCAGCTTGTGCATTGAGTACACAACAGCTTCTCCTATTTATACATCCATCTTATGCATATGTATCAAGCTGTTGGAATTATGTAAATGAGTTCTTGGAATTCTTGCTGTGTCAGAGGTCCCCTCCATGTCTATCGTGTGGGCTGTTGGCAGTCCCCAGGTCCCTCTGGTGGTTGCTGGAGATGAAAAATTATGTCCTCCTCCATGTGTCCTCCTGACCTTGACTTTTGGCATACATTCAATAGAACCTGGCCACAAAAGTCTCCCTTCCCTACAAGTGGCACAACCCCACTAATTCCCACACTACTTCCCTATGTTAGGGAGTCACATCTCCCCTTGGTGTTATCTTGACACGAATCATATCCTTGTTTATTGCAATCTCCCCCTCTTCTTTTTCTGTTTATGGATTCGTGTTTATTTCTCAAATTTATTCAGCATTAATTTAGCCCTCTCCTCATTTTCACAGGGTTTCAGAGTCAATACCTTTATTTTAACCTCTTCCTTGTCAGATCCTTGAACTGTGAAACTTCTATGGTTCATTTAATGATAGTGGTCAAGAGGGGTAGTAAACATGGTATAAACAAGAACAACACAATTACCATTAGACCTAAAAATATTCCCTTTAACTCAAAAATTCCACCAGTTTTCTTTCCACCTCTTGTCCAGATTGATCTCATTCCCCGTCTGCACTGGCACATGGGTAATGTGTTTCATGTCTTCCACTAATTTTTCAATTACTTTTCCCTCTTCATCTATTTCTAAACAACAATTTGTTAGGTTAAACTTTCCACATAATGCCCCTTGCATGAGTGAGAGAGCCAAGTGCCCCTGAGTAAGATACATTACTGCCATTAGCAGTTACAGCTATGGAAAGCAAGTAAGCGACTCCTAGCTTGAGTGCTCACTTACACAGACCCCATGGCAGTTTGCTGTGGAGGTTAATGCCAAGCAGCAAGACATTGTTCTGCCTGTACTCCTGGGAACGTCTGTGCCAAGCCCAAAGCTCTGGAAGGATAACCATCCACCTAAGAATGGATCAAGACCAGTGAGAGAACTGTGCAAGCCCCAGACACTCTGCAAGAGTCCTGGGAAAACTCTAAAAGGTTTTGCAGGTTACCATATTGATGACAGCACCCCTCGAAGTGTTTTGGGTGGTGTCTGGACTGTAATGCAGCCCTGGAAATCCAGAAATACTAATTTGTGAATAAATAGTCTATAAAGCCTCTTTGTAATAAGTTCTCTGTTTACTCTGTAATTTTGACTAGCTGCTCATTTAGCAGTGAGAGAGCCTCTTGCATCCCCCTAGAGGGCAAGCAATATATTGCTGAGAAAACTCTTGCTGGTTTAAAATACTGTTTGTAAATTTTGTATTTGATTTAATACTGTTTTAGTTTGCCTGGAGATACCTCGCTGTGTAAATAATTGCCATCACTGAACATCCAAACCCATAAACATGGTTAACAAGTTCCAGGCAATTTATTAATAATTAATAAATATTTAATGACTTCTTAATAATAATTTTTATATTCCATGACAGGATACATGTCAGGCTACACACTTGGTGGCACCTGATGCCTGATAGATGTCTTTGCAATACACTTCTTGTTGCCTGTGTGTATGTCTATATGACATGATGGGTGAAATAAATTTCATTGTAAAATAAAACCACCTTTCCTTCCCATAATGTCTCAAGATTTGCTGCCAGTGTTGCAGTGTTATTTCCTACACAGGGAATGTTGGAAACTGAAGGGATATAAGGGGAAATAATTAAATAATTTGGATGTCTCTTTTATGGAGATGCCTGTTATTTTGCTTGTCTGGACCACAGGTCCCTTAAGGCTCCTCCATTAAGTCTGAATTGCTGTGAAGGTGCTGCTGAAACATAAATGCATGTTCTAGTGAGATACTAAAACTTGTCTAGCCAACAACTGTTAAAAAGAGACTGCTGACTGAGCACAAAGGAGATGTCGTAGATAAAGTCTCTAATGTCACCAGAGGCAGAGGCTGATCACATATCTGGCTACTAGATATCTATGTACTTTAGATAAGGTCAAATTCTTTACACGAGTGTATGTCTATTGAGGTATAATTGGCTTCTTGAAAGTTCAGTTTAGCTGATCATAATGGAAATGCAAAATATGTTGGAACAACTATATTATGAAGAGCCACTTAATGGCAGTTGAGATAACTTCAATGTGTTTTACAGGGTGTATATTCATTTCCTTCACAAATGTGGTCTTTTTTTTTTGCCATGTGTATATGCATTGCATTAATTAACATGATATCTAAACTTGTGCTTTAAACCTCAATGAGAAATTTTCTTCAAAGTGCATGGATATGCTGTAGGCTTAACCATCCAGACACTTCTCAGAGATACATCATACGAAAAGGACAGGACGCAGCAGTCATAAATTACAGTGGTGCAAATTCTAGCTGGCTGTAAAGAACTACCTGCTCCTGGTATAAGGAGTCAAACTCTGCCTAGAGATAGTGTCAAATTTAGGTCTTCAGAATTTTTCAAGATTTTCAAAATTTTCAAAATGTCAGGTCCCTGAGCAACACTGTCTCATGCTGATGTTAGCTCTGCTTTGAGCAGGTAATTGGTCTATGAAAAGTAAAACAAGTAAGAAACCAACACACACCTCACTACACCCTCCTTTGAGGTAGTTGTAGAGATCAAGAAGATGTCCCTTCAACCTTCTTTTCTCCGGACTAGACAACCACTATTTCTCAGCTACAACTTCTAAGACCTGTTCTCCAGACCCTTCAGCAGCTTCATTGCCCTTCTCTGGACATGCTTCAGCAACTTGATGTCCTCTTGTAGTGAGGAGCCCAAAACTTAATGCAGTATTTAAGGTGCAGCCTCACCAGTCCTGAGTACAGGGGCATGATCACTTCCCTACTCCTGCTGGGCACACAGTTTCTGATAGAAGACAAGATGCTGTTGGTCTTCTTGTCCAGATGAGCACACAACTGGCTCATGTTCAATGAGGTGTTGATCAGCATCCCTAGATCATTTTCTGCCAGGCAGCTTTCCAGCCACTCTCCTCAAGCCTTTAGCCTTGCCTGAAGTGGTTATGACCCAAATACAGGACCAGTATGTACTAGTTTGAAGCTAGCTAGAGTGTTTTGGTGAGAAGGACTAGATCATAGGCTGTGCAATCAAAACAATGGTGATGTCTACTTCTCTCACAGCCTTGCTGAGAAGTATGGGAACATGAAACAAAAGCATTTGATAACAAACAGCACCATTTTTCACTCGCGCTTGGGCTGCTGGCTGAGCTGCATCTCTCTAACACACCCTCCATTTTGGGCTAACCCACTTTGCTTCTTAACCTCTTAGTCGAACCTCTATTCTTCCTTGGGACTGGGGTAAGGTTGAGAGGGGTAGGGGGAAGGTGCAGGGGTGGTTGAGAGCCCCTCCTGGGGACTCAGGTTTCTGGGAGGGGAGTTGTGTTTCTGTATTACCTTTTTACTTTGTATATTTCTGTCTATAACTATATACTGTAAATATCTGCTTGTATATTGTGCTAGCTGTAAATAAATAGCTTCATTCATATTCCCAGAGCCGGCTGAGCCTAGTCTGGGTGATTTCTAAAGTGTGGGAGGGGCGGGGAACACCCAAATCATCACACAGTACTTGGCCTTGTTAAACCTCATACAGTTGACCTCATCCCACCAATCCAGCCTGTGTACACCCCTCTGTAAAGTCTTCCTGTCTTCTAACAGATCAACTCTCCTACCCAGTTTGGTGTCATCTGCAAATTTACTGAGGGTGCACTTGATCCCTCATCTATTTCATTGATACTAAAGAGAACTGGGCCAAGTATGGAGCCCTGAAGAGCACCACTTATGACCAGCCACCAACTGGACTTGACTCCATTCACCACTACTCTTTGGGGCCATCCATCCATCCATCCATCCAGCTTTTAACACAGGGAAACATTGACCCATCTAAGCCATGAGCAGGCAGTTTCTCCAGGTGGATGCTGTGGGAGATAGTGTCATGTACTTTGCTAAACTCCAGCTAAACATCATCCACAGCCTTTCCCCTCTACAATAAGAGGGTCACCTTGCCATAGAATGAGATAAGGGTCATCAGGCAGAATCTGCCCTTCATGAGTGAAACAGTAAAAGACTTAACGATCACTATAATCAGTAAGCAATATCCATCAATTTATTCATGTGCATGGGCCCACAGTGGATTGATCCAAAACACTGCAAACACCAAACAAAGCTGATTACACGTCTTATATAGAACTTAACAAAACATTAGGATTTCTAAAAACTTATTTTACATAGATAAGGTCTTTTCACTCCTGGGTCCTTACTGTCATCTTCTGATCTTCCAAAAACATTACTGCAGAATCTTCTAGTTCACAGGACCATAGGATGTTAATGGTTGGAATAGACCTCCAAGGATCATTGAGTCCAACCTACCTGCCAGAACAGGACCATAATCTAATGCAGGTCACACAGGCACACATCCAGATGGGTCTTGAAAGTCTCCAGAGAAGGAGACTCCACAATTTCTCTGGGCAGCTTGTTCAGTGCTCTATGACCCTTACAGTAAAGAAGTTCTTCCTCATGTTGAAGTGGAACTTTCTGTACTGTAGTTTATGCCCATTGCTCCTTGTCCTATCACAGAGCACAACTGAGAAGAGTTTGTCTCCTCTCTCTCGATACCCAGCCCTCATATATTAATAAACATTGATTAGATGTCCTCAAAGTCTTCTCTTCACCAGACTAAAAAGTCCCAGGTCCCCCAGCTTCTCCTCATAGGGTACATGCTCCAGCCCCTTAATCATCTTTGTGGCCCTCCATTGGACTCCTTCAAGTAGATCCCTGTCTCTTCTGAACTGGGGAGCACAAAACTGAATGCAGTACTCTTAATGCATCCCAGGGTCCCATTGACCTTTTTGGCCACAAGGGCACTTTGCTGTCCTATGGATAGCTTGTTGTCCACCAGGACTCCCAGGTCCTTATCCACAGGACTGCTTTCCGACAGATCACCTCCCAGCCTGTAATGGTGCAGTTAATTGTTCCTTCCCAGGTGCAGGACTCTGTACTTATCATTGTTAAACCTCTTTGCCCAGCTTTCCAGTCTGTCCAAGTCTTGCAGAATGGCTGCACAGCCTTCAGGGGTGTCAACCAAGCCTCTCGGTTTGGTATGGTCAGCAAACTTTCTGAGCAGACTCTGTTCCCTCATCAGTGTCATTAATGAAGATGTAGAATGAGACTGGACTTAGGGCTGATCCCTGGAGGACTCCACTAGTCATAGATCTCCAGCTGGAGTTGGCACCATTGATCACCACTCTTTGTACTCTATTGTTTAAGCAGTTTTTAATCCATCTCACTGTCTGCTATTCTGTGCCACACGTCCTGAGTTTGCTTACAAGGATATCATGTGAGACAGTGTCAAAAGCCTTGCTAAGGTCAAGGTAGAATACATCCACTGGTCTCCCTGCATCTACCCATTCAGTTACAGCATCATAGCATGCTGTCAGATTAGTCAAGCATGATTTTCCCTTGGTAAATCCATGCTGACTACTTCTGATAATCTCTCCCAAGTGCTGAGAGATAACCTTTAAAATGAGCTTCTAGGGATGGAAGTGAGGTCTGTAGTTCCCTGGAACATCTGTCTTTCCTGTTTTTGAACACTGAAGTGACATTGACTTTCCTCCAGTCCTCAGACACCTCTCCTGTTTGCCATGATTTAACAAAAATGATGGAGAGTGGCAGGGTGACATCAGCCAGTTATCTCAGCACTCTTGGGTGCATCTCATCAGGGCTCATGGATTTGTGAACATATAATTTTCATAACTGATCCCCTACCCCAGTCTTTGTTGACTAGTGGAGAGTCATCCCTCCTCCTGGTTTCCTCTCCTTCATCTAGGGTCTGGAACTTATGGAGGAGTTCAGTCTAGGGAGTAGAGACTGAAGCAAAGAAGATATTCATCAACTCTGCCTTTTCAGCATCCTCAGTTATCAGGGCTGCCTTCTCATTCAGCAGTGGCCCCACACCTTCCCTGTTCTTCTTTTTAATACTGATATATTTAAGGAAGCCCTTCTTGTTCTCTTTTACTTCCTCTGCCAGTTTTAGTTCAAAGAGGGTTTTGATTTTCCTTGTTGCCCTCCTTCATGACCTGACAACTTCTCTGTGGCTCTCCCAAGTGGCAAGCCCTTTCTTCCATGAACTGTAAGCTTCTTTCTTCCATGATACTGTCTTCAGAAGCTCCTTACTCATCCATGCAGGTCTCTTAGCACATCTACCCAATATTTTATTCAGGGGAACACACCTATCTTAAGCTTGGAGGAAGTGGTATTTAAAAATAGAACAATGTTCTTGGGCTCCTTTACCCTCTGGAGTCTTATCCCGTGGGATTCCTGCAAGTATATCTCTAAAGAGTACAAAGTTATTCTGGCAGAAGTCCAGGGTTGTAATCCTACTTACTGCCCTGTTTCTACCCTGTATAATACTTAACTCCCCTATATCATTAGCACTGTCACCAAGTCTGTTCCCAACCTTAATGTACCCAACCAGTCCTTGGGTCCAGCAGTGCACTTCTCCTTGTTGGTTCCCCCACTACCTGCATCAGGAAGTTATCATTGATACACTGCAAGAGCCTTTTGGAATGAATGTGTCTAGCAGTTTAGGCTTTCCAGAAAGTATCAGGGTGACTGAAGTCACCCATAAGTACCAAGGAATGTGTTATAAAGGATACCTCCAGTTGACTGTAGATACCCAAAACAGTTTCAGTTAATTATTCTTGTTGGTCTCCAGCCAGTCTTCAAGTGGGTGAGAATTTTTATCTCAGCCCTTCTGTATCCAGCAGCTGTGTTTGGCAGCTGTAACTTTATATGAGCTCAAGGTTGTACCAATACCTATGTTAATTAAAACACTTCTACTTATGTCTCTTGTGTTAAAACTTATTTCTTCTGCTACTGGGAAAATTTTCTAACAGACAGAAATTCTAATAGAAACAAAAACACTTAAAAACAATTACTGAAAAACAGTCTAGTGAGTCTCCTTACTTCATGGGCCTGATCACCTGGTTGCCCTGCACATGCTACATAATGGCACTCAAGGTGATGTGCTCCATGACTTACCATGACAGCAAGATCAGATTGGCAAGTTCATAGTTCCCCAGGTCCTTCTTCCAGCCCTTCCTGTAAATGGGAATCATGTTTGTCCACATCTGGTCAGCCAGGACTGCTGGAAAATGATGGAAAGTGGCTTGGTCAGTACTTCCACTGGTTTTTTCAGTACTCTTGGGTGTATGTCATCTGGTCCCACAGTCTTGTGTATACGTAAGTGGTGCATTAGTCTAAGCATATGTCTAAGTGGTGCCTTTATGTCTACGTCAAAAAATCATACAATTTTCTAGATGAAAAATTCTAGTTTAAGAGCACCTGTGGAAGTATAGAAACTAGCAGAGCCATTTCCATGAATAAATGTGTATTCACATGAATTTGCTATCTGAGTAACCAGGGCTACCACTTAAAACTATTCTGAAAGTGAAGTAAAAGAACTATTCCATATGTAGTATTATTATGATGAGAGCATTAATATCAAACCAAAAACTATCCAATGCAAAATGTGTTAGAAAATGTATGTCAAGTTTAAACTGGGAATTTACTGATCAGGAGCAAAGAGTGGTTGGCATAGTCTTCCAATGACACCAAATTTGAAAACTCTGATAAAGCAAAAAACTGCATTCGTAACTTTTTTTTTTTTTTTTTTTTTTTTTTGGTTATACAACCAGAATATGCAGGAATTAAATATGTAATATAGAATCATAGAATCATAGAATCATAGAATCAACCAGGTTGGAAGAGACCTCCAAGATCATCGAGTCCAACCTATCACCCAGCCCTAGCCAGTCAACTAGACCATGGCACTGAGTGCCTCATCCAGTCTTTTTTTGAAGACTCCCAGGGACGGTGCCTCCACCACCTCCCTGGGCAGCCCATTCCAATGGCAAATCACTCTCTCTGTGAAGAACTTCTTCCTAACATCCAGCCTATACCTACCCTGGCACAACTTGAGACTGTGTCCCCTTGTTCTATTGCTGGTTGCCTGGGAGAAGAGGCCAACCCCCACCTGGCTACAATGCCCCTTCAGGTAGTTGTAGACAGTAATAAGATCACCCTGAGCCTCCTCTTCTCCAGGCTAAACAGGCCCAGGAAGGTGAGTCAGAGGGCGGTGCCTGGCGAGCGGCACATTTAAACGAGGAGCGGCAGAGGCGAAGCCACAGCCTGGTTCGGCAAGAGTGCAGGACCCAGGCTAGCTCAGCTGAAACGCGCTTTCTCGCAGCCTTTTTTCTCCTCTTTTCTTGAGGCTCTCTCGCTCTGAGGAGCCCAGAGGGAGGGAGGGAGCGGCAAGCAGGCGCTAAGTACTCGCAGGAAGGTGAGTCAGAGGGCAGTGCCTGGCGAGCGGCACATTTAAACGAGGAGCTCACTGCTGTCTCTGCTGAGCGCAGCGCAGCACCGCTGGGGAAAAAAAAAACAACAAAAAAACACCACACCTAACAACTCGCAGCGGACCTTCAGGAGAGCAGACATGGTTCGAACTAGGGACCTGGGGGTACTGGTAGATATTAGGCTGAAGATGAGGTAGCAGTGTGCCCAGGTGGCAAGGAGGGCCAATGGCATCCTGGCCTGTATCAGGAACAGTGTGGCCAGTAGGACAAGGGAGGTTATTCTTCCCCTGTACTCAGCACTGGTCAGGCCACACCTTGAGTACTGTGTCCAGTTCTGGGCCCCTCAATTCAAGAATATAGCTAACATTGATAAACTAAGATCACATTTCTTAATAGTTTTCTGTTGAAGAAATCAGATAGTTTGGAATCACTTAATATTACTGATGCGGAGGGGGTTCTCAATACCTACGCCTATTTGGCAGAGGTGAGAAATTAAGCTAAGGTGACATAAATTTCATATAAAAATATAATCTATTAAATTTAGTATTTTGAACTCATGCCACCCTCAACCACTGTGTATTTAGTTCAATCCATGGTTATGAAAACAATTTAGGACAATATGTACAGGGAATTTGTTATTTAACTAGCAAACGTTCAAACTATAAACAGAGAGAGGAGTTTCCCCTTTGGCTTAATGCCGCTTGGGATCTTTGGGCTATTTGCTCAGCAGGGTGGGCTGAAACTCTTTCTGCTCTATGGCAGAGGTTACTTATATTACAGAAGTATTAAAGCTTTACTCACAAGTGTTTATCAATTATTAATCACCCTCCGGGGCTGCGTCACAGCCTGTGCCTAGTGTCCAAACTTCAGGGACTCTTTGAGGCTGGAATCCTCCCTGCTTGAGGGGAGATAATAAATCTTCCCAGTTTCTGAGGTCTTAGGTTTTTTCCTAACCTTTTCTCCTGTCAAGGGATGATCTCTGCCTTGATGCTGCTGTCTTCTTCTGGATGCTGTGTCCAGGGATTATCAGCTGGTAGGATTTCAGGAGCAGGAGAATGTCTGTCCAGTCTCTGGCATTGTTCCTTCACACGGGTAGCAGGCTGTGTGTGTGTGGGTGCAGACATTCCCAAGTCTGCTACCTGGTTCTCTCAACGGCAATGGCTTTTACCAGGCAATAAGCAGCGGGCATGCAAAGTGTGCTCGGCTGCTGAGAGTCTTAGCTCCATAGGTAAATCAATGCGGGATCAAGTCTTGATAGCAATATAGATTGCAAATATGCACAGCTGGATCAGGAGGCTATAGGCTCCTTATGACAGTATCACAGTATCACAGTATCATTAGGGTTGGAAGAGACCTCACAGATCATCAAGTCCAACCCTTTACCACAGAGCTCAAGGCTAGACCATGGCACCAAGTGCCACGTCCAACCTTGCCTTGAAGTGCCCCAGAGACGGTGACTCCACCACCTCCTCGGGCAACCTATTCCAGTGTCCAATGACTCTCTCAGTGAAGAACTTTCTCCTCACCTCAAGCCTAAATCTCCCCTGGCGCAGCCTGAGGCTGTGTCCTCTCGTTCTGGTGCTGGCCACCTGAGAGAAGAGAGCAACCTCCTCCTGGCCACAACCACCCCTCAGGTAGTTGTAGACAGCAATAAGGTCACCCTGAGCCTCCTCTTCTCCAGGCTAAACAATCCCAGCTCCCTCAGCCTCTCCTCATAGGGCTTGTGCTCAAGGCCTCTCACCAGCCTCGTCGCCCTTCTCTGGACACGCTCAAGCATCTCAGCGTCCCTTTTAAACTGGGGAGCCCAGAACTGGACACAATACTCAAGGTGTGGTCTAACCAGTGCAGAGTACAGGGGCAGAATGACCTCCCTGCTTAAATGAGCTCTGTATCTAAGGTATGCAGGCAAGGAAGCTGCGAATGAATCAAAGCATGAGGTCTGAGCCTCTGAATGCGGCAAGTGAGGGTCATACTCTGTGTCTGAGCCTTGCAGGTGAGTTAGAGCAGCAGGGTGCTGCAATAGGGTCCGAGCTGAGCTTCGGATAGGGTCAGAGCTATGTCTGAGCCTTGCAGGGTCTGTGCCATGCGGGTGAGTCAGAGAGGGCTGAGCATGTGTCTAGCTGTGCACCCCTATTTATTGACTGTGGGCCGAGATTAATGGGCTCTTTGGCCACTAGAGTGACCAATCAGGTTGGCAGTAAGCCAAACCTTGCCGTAGTAGGCAGAAGGCTCTTGCCTGGACTCTCCCAAGTATGGGGATCACATTGATTTGCCCCAGGGAGACACAAGTTGGGTGTGTGTGGCTTACACAACTTGTTTACAACCAGAGTTCCTGGCAGAAAGACATGTCCAGGCATGCATAGGTGTAAATAAGCCTCTTTTCAGGCCTACAGGCCCTCCACGACAATTACAAAATAGATATGATGGTGTTAGAAGAAGAAGGAATGTAGGTGTCCTGGTTTGAGCCACAACAGAACTGAGTATGTTCAGTGATTTTAGTATTCAGCTCAGTTTCTTGTAAGTGACTGCACTGTCTGAAATTAACAGTGTGTTTTTGCAAACAGTGTCTGCTTCCAGAAGTGATAACACTTGATGTTTATTGTTACTACTAAGCATTCATATTCAGAAAGACTCCTGCTTATGGTTGCTCTGATAGAAACCTAGGCCACTGTTAAATCTCACGTATCACAGTGGCATCCCATTGTGGCATTTAGTGAGGGATAAATCTGAGGAGAGATGTATCTCCTTTTTTTCTGGGTGGTGCTCAGAGATTAGAGGTGTATCTGGTTTTATCTCTTAATAGATAATCCAGTTATTGCTGTGGTTATAGGCCCAACACCAGACATGAGTAGCCTGTGTGCTGACCATATTCAGCCCTTCTGACCATATTCAGAAGAAGCAGTTGTGTGTATGAATATTACAGTTTGTTCATATGCAGGATACAAAGATTCTTTAAGATTGGCAGTGATAAATGCACTAAACCACAGATTAGCTACAGTGCTCTAAAATATGATTGCAAACACAATCTTGATTTTCTGGGAAAGCATGCAGCATAGCTGAGGTTGTGAACCTTGCCAAAAGGCTTCTCTTTTTCAGGGTGGGTGAGGAAGACAAACCTGCTCAACTGTCCAGGCCATTTGGTGTGAAATTCTCCTCCCCTTCCCAGTGAGGGGCAAACACTTCCACATCGTTATCAACTATTGTGCAATGTATGTGGGTGGCACTGTGATGAAGCCATTGTTCCTTTATCAGAGAATCACAGAATCACAGAATGTCAGGAGCTGGAAGGAACCTCATCTAGTCTGACACCTCCACCCTGCCAGAGCAGGATCACCTATACCAGATAACTCAGGAATGCATCCAGATGGGCTTTGAATATCTCTACAACCTCCACACACACACCCCACCCCGACCCCGGGCAGCCTGTTCCAGTGTTCTGTCACCCTTACAGTGAAAAAAATCCTCCTTATGTTTACATGAAACTTCCTATGCCTCAACTTGCACCCATTGCCCCTTGTCCTCTCATTGGACATCACTGAGAAGAGCCTGGCTTCATCCTTCTGGCACACACCCTTTACATATTTACAAACATTAATGAGGTCACTTCTCAGTCTCCTCCAAGCTAAAGAGCCTCATCTGACATACCTTAATCTTGGCATATAGTGAGCAAGACTACAGAAGGTGGTAAGTGGAAATGATAAGGTGATGCAGTGTGCTTCAGCAGCAAAGAAAGCCAGCGGGATTGTAGATTCGTAGAATGATTTATGTCTGAACGGACCTTCAAAGGCTGGGTTGCATCAACAGAGGCATCACCAGAAGAGAAAAAGAAGAGGTAAACACATAAACAGACTTGGCGCCATAAAGTCTGGCTTGCCCAGGGCCCTGGTTGTGTAACGCAGTTGTGTAAGTCCATGCACCTAGCTTATGGCCCAACGGATGCAAGGCCCATGCTCTCCCCATATTTGGAAGGGCCAGGCCTGTGGCCCTTGACTATTACGATATGCTTTGGTTAACTGCCAAGCTGATTGGTCATTCTGGTGGCCAAGGGGCCATTAATCTTGGCCCACATTTTGATAAATAGGAGGTGCACAGGTAAACAAAGTGCTTATTTGCTTGCCTGCCTGCATGCTCACCTGCAGTGCTCACCTGCTGTCTACCTGCTTGCTTGATTGCTTCACTGCTTGCTATTTCTCTGTAGAGCCTGGTCTCCCATGCAGCCATGCACCTGTTGTGGAGGCAGGGAATTAATGTGGCTGAGACAGGAATTTATGTAAAGATAGAGTTATTTTATTTTCCCAAAAACCCACCCCCAAAACTATATACAGAAATTAATTTAGTTTTAATTAGCAGATTCAGTTGATTGAGAAGATCTACATGGATATCATAGGTAATTTGACTATTTTGGAAGTCAGAAGTTGGAAAAGGCTTTAGCTATTAAATTATAGCGTTTTTTATTTAATAATAAAGCTGAGCCAAAATAAATCACAGTCAGGCTGGCTGAAAAAGGTGGTCCAGCTGCTTGTCCACTCGGGTTCTCTTTCAGAAGCCGTGGGAGAGTCGTTAAGGCCTTAATAGGTGCTAATGGGTGGAAGCAGCCCTTCGGAGCAGAGTGCCAGGCTCCTTCTGTAGAATCTATCCAGGCGGGGGGGGGGGGAGAACTCTCAGGCAGACATGCTCAGGTAGGCATGATCTCTAAGGCAGGAAGCCCAAAGATGGGTAGTCCCCCAATATTTATACCCTTCCTAGACAGAGAGCAGAGTTACTACTTCCTAGGCGTGAAGACCACAGCCAATCCCAGCCTGATTCCAATGAGGGCACTGCACGGGGCACCCCTCATGCTGGAAGAGCCCCTTGCTCACCCCCTTCACACCTGCAGGGCAGGGTTGGGGGGAAACAGGTCTTTTTGTGCCTTTTCCTCTCCCATTCAAGCCACAGAGAGAGAGGAATTTAGGAGTTTACAGGACTCCAGGACAGCACCCTTTTGCACGCCTGCTGCCTTATCACTGCCTGGTAAACTCCACTGCTGCAAGTTACCAGGAGCAGACCCTGGATATGTGCACATCATCAGCCTGTATGGCCAGTGTGGCACTGTGCTGAGACTGTACAGCATCCTGCCTCTGCACCTGAAGGTCCTACTTAGAATCCCTGGTCAGAGCGTCCAGAAGAAGCCAGAAGAACAAGATCAGAAATTGTCTGCATATCTGCGTCCTTTCCCTTGAAGCCAGGAGGATTCCAGCCCCAATGTCCATGGGCAGAGTCCCCTGAAGATTGGACACTTGTATAGACTGTGACGTAACCCTGGAGGGTGATTGATCATTAATAAGAATTTGTGAGTAAATGCTTTAATGCCTCTGTAATTCTCTATTGCCTTCTGCCATAGAGCAGAAAGAGCTTCAGCCCATCTACTGGGCAAGCAGCATATTGACCCCAAGCGGCATTTGACCGCAGGGAAATTCCTCTGTCTATTGTTTGAATGTTTGCTAGTTATTAACAAGTTACTGTTTGATGTTATTCCTAGAATGTCTTCCATAACCATGCAAGAACAGATACTAATATTAAAATTCAGTGGTTGGGGGTGGTGAGAGTTCAGAATATTAAAAATAATAAATTATATATTTTTATAGAATGGCATCTCACACCAATTAATTTTTTCCCCTCCACAACAACAATGCAAAAAAGATGCGGAGAGGCTGGCAAGTGTCCAGAGAAGGGCCACAAGAGTAATCAGAGGACTGTAAGACTTGCCACATGAAGAAAGGCTCAGTGAAGTGTGTTCAGTCATGAGAAGACTTAGGGGAGATGTTATTACAATATACCAGAATGTAAATGGTGGCTGCTAAGAAGATGGAGACTTCTTTTTTACAAAGAATCAGATAAAGAAGTCAAGGGGTAATGGGTACAAGTTACACTTCATAGCTTCTGATTTGACTTCAGAAGAACATTTTTCACTGTAAGACCTATTAGGCACTGAAATAATCTTCCAGGAAAGTAGTGGGTTTCTCTACAATGGACAGCTGGGCTATCTCATTTAAATTACAATATTATCTAGAAAGGCTGGACCAGATCATCAACCTGGTGTTTCACGATTGTGTGAGTAGAAAGAAGTTTGGAACTGTGTGGCCTCCAGAAAACAATAACATTGGAGTGGCGTTGTTCACTGATGCATCATCTTATAGACAGAATGAGTGGAATTGTAAAGCTGTGTCAATGAAAGTACCCACTGGAGAAAAGTTAAACAAAACAGGCAAGGGAAATGTTCAAGCAGGGGAGCATAGAATAGTGCAGTCCTACAAGAGCATCAGTATAGATACAACAGCAGTTCAGTCTGACAAACCAATAGCAAGAAACAGTTGTTAAAAATAGGAGAATGAAGGATGCTACCCTTTGGCTGAGTGAAAGAATATGATAAATGGGCATGTATTGCTGCCCACTTCAGTCAGCAAGTTGACTGCCTCACATGATTATGAAAAATCGATGTTGTGAATAATGATTGTGAACAGGAACACTTACTCAAATGGCTCCACTCAAATGAGACCACAGCAGACTTGTATCAGGAGGAAATGGCCCAGGGATGACCCATATCAGTAAGGCTTTTAAAACAAGTAGCAACTGCCTGTTTTCAGTGCTGTTTGTGACTTAACAAAGACCATCCCAATAAGGTGCCTCCCTTGCACATTTGGGAAAACACTGGGCTACACCTAGCAATTTGACTACAAAAGGCTCTTGTGACCCTCAGTGGGCAGAAAAAAACAATAAGATTATTAGTAATGGAAGTAATTTTACTGGGGCTAATGTTTTTACAACTGTCACTGAAGAAAATGCAGCACATACTCTGAAAGAATGATTTAATACACTAGTGATAAAGGTTCACATTTATCAGCAACAGTCACAGAGTCACAGAATACCAGAATCATAGAATCATAGAATCAACCAAGTTGGAGGAGGCCTCCAGTCCAACCAATCACCAGCCATATCCAGTCAACTAGAACATGTCACTAAATGCCTCATCCACTCTTTTGAACACCTCTAGGGATGGCAACTCCACCACCTCCCTGGGCAGCCCATTCCAATGGCAAATAACTTTTTCTCTAACAAACTTCCTCCTAACATCCAGCCAATACCTTCCCCAGCACAACTAGAGATTGTGTCCCCTTGTTCTACTGCTGATGGCAGACAGCAATGAGGTCACTCCTGAGCCTCCTCTTCTCCAGGCTAAGCAACCCCACCTCCCTTGGACTCTTCTCATAGGGTTTGTGTTCCAGGCCTTTCACCAGCTCTGTTGCCCTTCTCTGGACACGTTCCAGTATGTCCACATCTCTCTTGAATTGAGTGGCCCAGAAATGGACACCAGTACTCAAGGTGTGGCCTCACCAGTGTTGAGTACAAGGGAAGAATGACCTCCCTTCTCATACTGGCCACATTGTTCATGATACAGACAAGGGTGTCATTGGCTCTCCTGCCCACCTGGGCACACTGCTGGCTCATGTTCAGCTACTATCTACCAGTACCCCCAGGTCCCTTTCTTCCTGGCTGCTCTCCAACCACTCTGTCCCCAGCCTATAGCACTGCTTGGGGTTGTTGTGGCCAAAGTGTAGAACCCTGCACTTGACCTTTTTAATTCTCATCCCATTGGCCTCTGCCCACCCATCCAGCCTGTCAAGGCCCCTCCTCAGGGCTCTCCTACCCTCCAACAGATCAACACTTGCTCCTAGATTGGTGTCATCTGCAAACCTAGTGATGATGGACTCAATCCCCTGGTCCAGATCATCAATACAGATATTAAAAAGGACTGGGCCCAGCACTGATCCCTGGGGAACGCCACAAGTGTCCAACTGGACTGCCAACTGGATGTGGCACCATTCACCACCACTCTCTGGGCTCAGCCCTCCAGCCAGTTCTTGACCCATATTAGAGCCATGAGCTGCCAACTGTGCCAGGAGCTTGTTGTGACAGATGGTGTCAAAGGCTTTGCTGAAGTCCAGGTAGACTACATCTACAGTCTGCCCCACATTCTCCAGACAGGTAACCTGATCATAAAAGGAGATCAGGTTGGTCAGGCAGGACCTGCCCTTCCTAAACCCATGCTGGCTGGGCCTGATGCCTTGGCCATCCTGTAGGTGCTTTGTGATGGCACTCAAGATGACCTGTTCCATCACCTTGCCTGGCACTGAGGTCAGGCTGACAGCTCTGTGGTTTTCTGGTTCCTCCCTCTGGCCCTTCCTGTGGATGGGCATCACATTGGCCAGCTTCCAGTCTTTGGGGACCTCTGCAGTGAGCCAGGACTGTTGATAAATGATGGAGAGTGACTTTGACAGCTCAGCTGCCAGCTCTCTCAGATCCCTAGGATGGATCACATCTGGTCCCTTTGACTTGTGAGGATCCAAGTGGCTCAGCAGGTCTCTTGCTTCTTCCTCGTGCATTACAGGGGAACTATACTGGTCCTTAATTCCTCTGCCAGTTCAGGAGGCCAATTGTCCTGGAGACAACCTGACCCACTATTGAAGGTGGAGGCAAAGATGGTGTTAAGCACCTCTGCCTTTTCCTCATCCTTTGTTACTGTATTTCCATCTGCATCTAAGAAGGACTAGAGGTTGTCCTTGGCCCTTCTCCTGACATTAATATATTTACAGAAACATTTTTTATTCTCCTTAACAACAGTGGCAGCCTAAGCTCTAAATGGGCTTTTGCCTCTCTAATTTTTTTCCTACAAGACCTAGCAGCATCCTTGAACTCTTCCTGGGATACCTCTCATTTTTTCCAAAGGTGATATATTCTCCTTTTTAATTCCTTCAGCAGCTCCTTGCCCATCCAGTCTGGCTTCCTCCCTCATTGGCTCATCTGCACCCCAGGCAGCCTCTGACCATCACATCTCCCACCAGCCCCTCTCTATCTGGGAGCAGCAGGTCAAACAGGGCTGTACCCCTGGTAGGCTGATGTAACAGCTGACATAAGAAGTTGTCCTGCACACACTCTAGGAACCTTCTAGACTGCTTCTTCTCTGCAGTACTAAAGTCCCAGCAGATGTCTGGCAGGTTGAAGTCTCCCACAAGAACAAGGGCAGGTGATCTTGAGGCAGCCTCCAGTTGCTTAAAGAGTAATAAACCAACCTCTTCCTGGTTGGGTGGTCTGTAACAGACTCCTACCAGGATGTCAGCCCTTTAGGCCTTCCTCTTAATTCTCACCCACAGGGACTCAATCTGATCCTTTTTAATCTCTACCTCCATGACATCCAGAGCATACCTAACATATAGGGCCACTCCTCCACTTGCCTATCTCACCTGTAGCCATTGATTACAGCACTCCAATTCTGTGAGTCATATCACCACGTTTCTCTGATGGCAACAACGTCATAGTTTTCCTCTTACACCAAGGCTTCCAACTCCTCATGTTTGTTACCCATGCTGCATGCATTAGTGTACATGCACTTCAGCTGGGCTGCTGGTTTTACCCCTACCTCTGGCCTACCACTTTCAGCCTCGTTTGGTTTGTCTCAAGTACTGTTGTGTTTAACCCCCTCTCCCTTCCACTTTAGTTTAAAGCCCTTTCAACAAGCCCAGCCTGCTCATGTGCCAGGGAAACATTCTGCTTGGAAAGGACCCAAGGATCATTAAGTGCGACCTTTATTCCTATTCTATGAAATGCTGCTCTAAACCATATCCTCAAGCACCACATCCAAATGACTTTTAAACATATTGAGGGTTGGAGACTTAACCATCTCCCTGGACAGCCTATTCCAATGCTTGACTACTCTTTCTGTGAAAAAAAGTATTTCCTAATGTAGACAGCAGTGAGGTTTCCCCTCAGCCTCCTCTTCTTCAAACCAACCATCCCCAGCTCCCTCAGTTGCTCTTCATAGTATTTATTTTCCAGGCCCTTCATCAGCTTCGTTACCTTCCTCTGCACTCACTCCAGCATCTCCACATCCCTCTTGTGATGAGGTGCCCAAAACTGAGCACAATAATTGAGGTGTGGCCTCACCAGAGCTGAGTACAAGGGGACAGTCACCTCCCTATCCCTGCTGGACACAGCATTTCTAATACAAGCCAGGATGCCATTGGATTTGCTTGCCACTTGGGCACACTGCTTGCTCATATTGAGTTGTTTGTTGATTATAACCCCCAGGTCCCTTTCTGCCAGGCAGCTTTCCAGCCACACTGCCCCAAGCCAGTAGCATTACTTGGGCTTGTTGTGGCCCAAGCACAGGACCTGGCATTTGGCTTTGTTGAAGTTCATCCCATTAACATTATTCCAACCATCCAATCTATCCAAGTCCCTCTGTAAAGCCTCCCTACCCTCATGAAGGTCAACACTGCCACCTAACTTGATGTCATCTGCAAAGTCACTGATGACACACTCTATGTCTTCATCAAGATCATCAATAAAGATCTTAAATGGAAGTGGTCCCAACACTGAGCCCTGGGGGACAACACTCATCCAGCCATCAGCTGGATTTAACTCCATTGAGTTGGGCCCTTTTGTCCAGCCAGTGCTTCATGCAGCAGAACTGTGCTCATCCAAGCCATCAGCTGCCAGTTTGGCACAAAAAATTCTGTGGGGAGCAGTGTCAAAGGATTTTCAAAAGGCTAGGTAGACTATATCCACAGCCTTTTCCTCATCCAGTGGCCAGACTGTCTTGTCATAGAAGGAGATCAGGCTTGTCAGGCAGGACCTGCTCCTCAGAAACCCACGCTGACTGGGCCTGATACCCTAGTTGTTCTCTATATGCTGTGAAATGGTGCTTGAGATGACCTGCTCCATGACCTTCCCTGGTACCAAGATAAGACTGACAGGTCTATAGTTTCCCAAATCCTCCTTTCTTCCTTTCTTGTAGAGAGGTGTCACACTTGCTACCCTCCAGTCCATTGGCACCTCCCCAGTTAGCCAGGACTACAGGTAAATAATGGAGAGCAGCTTGGCAAACACATCTGCCACCTCCTTCAGCACCCTTGGGTGTAGCCCATCTTGCCCCATAGACTTGTGTGCATTTGACTGGCTTAGCAGATCACTGACCACTGTCTCATATATTGTGATGACTTCACTCTGGCTCTCCCTGACATGAGGCTAGGTGTCCAGAGAACTGCTGAATCCAGTGCTAAAGACTGAGCCAATGTCGGCATTAAGCACCTCAGCCTTTTCCTCACTCTTAGTCACTATGTTTCTGTCTGCATCCAATAAAGGATGGAGATTTTCCCAAGTCCTCCTTTTGTTGTTGATAAATTTATAGTAACATTTCTTACTATCCTTAATGGTCGTAGCTAGTTTGAGCTCTAGCTCAAACTTTGGCTCTCTTAATCTTATTCCTGCATAGCTTCACTATAGTTCTATAGCACCTGTGAGAGGCCTATCCCTTTTTCCCAAGGCCATAGAGTCACCTTTTGTTCTTGAGGTCCAGACAAAGATCCCTATCCAGACAGGCTGGATATCTTCCCTGTCAATTTGTTCTTTTGGCACACAGGGACAACCTGTTCCTGTGCCTTTAAGACTTCCCTCTTGAAGTGTGTCCAGCCTTCGTGGATTCCTATATCCTTCTGGGTTGCCTCTCAAGGGACTTTGTCTGCTAGTCTCCTGAACAGGCCAAAATTTGCCCTTCAGAAGTTCAAGGTGGCAGTTTTTCCCATTGTTTCCCCAAGGATAGAGAACTCAATCATTTCATGATCACTAAGACCGAGATAGTCACCAACCTTTACTTCCCCCATGAGTTTTTTCCTGTTCACAAGAATCAGGCCCAGAAGGGCCAATTCCCTGCTTGGGTCACCCACCAATTGTTTCAGGAAGCTATCCCCCACACAATCCAAGAAGCTCTGGGACTGTTCCAGGAATTTGATGTCTCCCACGAGAACAAGGGGGAATAATTGTAAGACTTCTCTCAATTGCTTATAAAAATTTTCATCAACCTCTACATCCTGATTGGGTAGTCTAGGGCAGATTCCCACCATGATATCACTCTTGCTGGCCTCAATCCTGATTTTTACCCATAGGGACTCAACCCTATCATCACCTTCATTAATTTGTATGGTTTCACATATATGCTTAACATAGAGGGTCACTCTACCCTCCCTTCTTTGCCTGTTCCTTCTGAAAAGTTGGTATTATCCATCAATTGTAGCACTCCAGCTGTGGGAGTCATCCCACCAAGTTTCTGTGGTGGCAGCTGCATCATAGTTTCCCTGTAACACAATGACCTTCACCTCCTGCTGTTTATTACCCATGCTACATGCATTGGTATATAAACATTTCAGGGATGGAGTTGAGTACATAGTTTTCAGCCTTGAAGAGGGGTTCTCTAAGATGCCAACACACTGCTCCATGAGTGTTGGGATACTACACCCAGGTTTCTCAGTGGCAAGGGCATCTACGTTCTCATCCTTTGTCAAGATTAGTTTAAAGCCTTGTCAATGAGCCCAGCTGACTTATGTGCAAGAATTCATTTTCCATTATAGGACAGATGACCTCCATCTGTTGCCACTAGACCCAGTGCTGAGAAAACTTCCCAATGGTAAACAACCCAAAGTCTGTTGGCAGTACCAACCTCTAAGTCAGGTGTTAATCAAGTAATATCATGTAATTTTTTTCCCTTCCATATCTCTTTCTGTCACCAGAGGGATTGAAGAGAACACCATTTGTGCTCCCAAGCCTTCAAGTAATCTTCCCAAAGCCCTGAAGTATTTTTTAATGTGGTACAAGACTGAGCCAAAGAAGATGGAATTTGATGGGTATCCCATACTCCATATTCCTGCAAAAGACTAAATCTTGTCTGCATTGTATACATAAATCAACAAAGATAAAATCACCTTTAGTCACCAGACAGCTGGGAGCAGAGGAGGAGGGCTGGAGGAGGGACGTGGTGGTAGTGGTAGGATGCTGCGAGGAAGGGACTAGGAGACAGCTTGATGCAAGCTAAATTCCGATTTTATTAGGCAACATACAGGGATATGTATACTATCAGAAGGCTTAAAGCTTTTACCTATTGATTAGTCGTTTTATCACATGCAAAATCGTCTTTTCTTCTAATCTAAATTCTGTCTGCTACATCTGCTTCCCGGGGAGCAACAGTCTTAGCATATTCATCAGATAACAAGGTCCTGTTTCCTTGCTTCTTTTGATCTGCAAATTCTCATTCTTCTCTTGCACAATGTTCAGGTCCACTCTGACTCAGATAGTTTGTCCAAGGCTTGTGTTGCCACTGATCCATGATTGACCATTGTTACATTAATGGCCTGTGATCCCACAGCAGGATACCCTCTGGAATGTGCAACAAAGGCAAGATCATCTCTACCCATCAGCTGCTCCAAAAAGGGGGATGGTGAAAAGGCTTCTGGACTATGCAACAGATTCACCACCCAGATGTGTCTGTATTTGGTGCATGGATAGGTAAAAGGCAAAAGAGAGGCAGAAGCCCACCTCAGCAAGCACACAGGAAGATTCCCTGGAAGACATCCATCTTCATCTGGAAGACAATGGATTAGGGTGTGGGCCAGGAAGAAGTTGTGATTTAGAAGAACTGTATAAAAAGACCTGAGGAATGCCTGCTTTAGTGAGGGAAAACATCACCATGAACATCCAGCCTGGAAGCAGCAGCCCAGGAACCCTCTTGCAATGACCACCACCAACAACCATGCTGTGCCCAAAGTTTTTCCTGCTGTAAGAAGAAAAGAAGAGCTCCATCAAGAAACAGCACACACTGGAGGCTGCTCAGAGAAGGGAAAAACCACGCCCTACTGCAGCCGAGGACAGCACATTCCAAGGACAAACCTAGGGACATCTCCTCCAAGCCAATGCAGCAGCACTGTTCCTCAGACCTCTTCCAGCCAAAGAAAGCATCTTGGGGAGAGGTGATAATATAGTTCCTTTCCTGCTCTTCTTTTCTCTTTCTCAATATGTTTATCTCCCTCCCTCCCTCTCTTCCTCTGTTCCATTCACTTTATCCTTTAATAAACAGTCTCACTTTTGATATTTGGCCTCATTTGTGTCGTAGTTTTGCAACATGGCAATGTCTAAAATGAACTAAATCTCTCTCCTCCTTCTAGACCAAGACAACTACCCACAGGCCAATGGTATTGTTGAAAAAAATTGATTAGTCAAGTGGTTTGCTAAAGCCCATGGATCTGGATGGAATTTGAGACTGCTAAATAATAGATGAAGCAGAGGTGGTTCTTCCAAAATGGAAGATTTTTGTACATTGGCCACTAACATTGTCCTGAAAATACATTCCAAACCCAGAGAATACCCCCTGCTTTCTATGCAGGCCAACCAGTGTTGGTTAAGATGCCTCATACTGGGACAGTAGCAATGGTGTTAACAAACTCAAAGAATCTTTGCACTTGGGAAATGAATTTTTTATTGAGAATGTGGACAAAATGTTGTACTTGGGGAATCCTATTAATTCTGTTTAATGATAAGTTTTAGCTTAAGCTCAATGAATTCACATCTCATATTGCAACTAATCCAGTCTTTTGCAAAAATTAATAATTTTAGTCAAATTGCTGCATGCTTACCCTTTCCTGAATCTGCTAAATCTGTCTCTGGTAAATTTGGGGCATTAGAGACTGATATAGTTCCTCATTTTTGTCTAGAGTTGCTGCACAGACTGCCAACTGACGCTGTCAGCATGACCATGGAACTTATTCCAACTAGGCCATGAGATGGGAGGTTTGCTGTTCTCCAACAGCAGGACCAGATGCTTCCTGTTTTCTGGACATGGAGCCAATTATGAGAAATAGGTCTAACCCCAGGGAGATGGAGGGTTTCAAAGACCCTTGAAGACCCCTGAAGACCCCCCAGGTATTGTACTGAGCATATGCACTACCACTGGGTGGTGGGCATGGCTAAGCAAAAACTTTCCTGTAATATGCTAAGTGGCTACATGAATATACAATAAGCCAGCCAGATAAAAGGAGAGAGACCATCAACTTTGAACAGAACATCTATGAACTTTGAATGGAACATTCTCCCACTGAACTGGAAGAAGAATCAGCCTTTGAGCCAGTTCACCTTTCTTCCTTTCTCTCTTTTTCTCCTATTTCCCTCATATTTGCATATTTATAGGTGGGCAAACACCAGTAGTAGAACCATCACCCCAGCTGGCCAGAGCGTGACAAGGAATATTTAACTGTGGACTCAATTCAAGTTTGGCACAAATGTGATAAAACTGTATCAATCTAATTGTACTTGAGAATAGGAAGAAGATAGTTCAAATCCCTCTGGTCTGGTTTTGCTATCAAATGAAGTAAAGGCAAGGAATCTCTGAACAGGACATCCAGTTTCTATGGTATCATGGTTCAAACCCAGCTGGCAGCTGAGCTCTAGGCATCTGCTCATGCAGCTGCCCGTGCCCAGCCCCTGGTTGGAATGGGGAGGAGAATTTGTGAGAAAAGAAAGCAAAGCACTGTGGTTTGAGAGAGAGTTTCATAAAACAACACCAAGAGATACCACAACCTGCTTGACCCTAGTCACCTCACAATCACAAGCTTGAAGCACCTGCTTTGTCCCTGGCCACCCTTCCCTTATGTAGTGGGTGTAACATCAGAATGGTAGGTGTAAAGCGTTAACCCTCCTGGGGGAGCGATCTTGTCCCTGACCCCAGGTGGCCCTGAACCCTCCCTGCAGGTGGGTTTGAACACTACCAGGTGTGGTAGTTATCCCACTCCCACTTCCTGTCTAGCCTCTCTGTATAAAAACAGAGGAACTTCCTGTTTCTCTCTCTCTCCCTGCCTCTCTGCATACCAGCATCACCATCCTGTTTCCTGGTACTTTTTGTTTTACCACATGGCCATAACCTACGAGGTGGACAAAACCAATGACATCAAATCTGGTTGTACATATACATATATATATATATATATATATATATATATAGAGAGAGAGAGAGAGAGAGAGAGAGAGTACCTTGTTTTCCCTTCTCTATACCTTTTGTAACTTCTCTACCTCAAATACCTTTTATTTACTGTTCAAATTTTCTTCTTTTAACTTCCAAATTGAAGTGACATTATTTATTTATTTGGGGGTGCTTATCTTCCCTCTCTCTACATCTAATTCCTTTTCTTTGGGAAAGAAGGGGGAAGAGGGAAAGGCATCCTATAAATTGTTACTGGTTCTATTAACTATATTTTAGAGTCTCTGGGAAATTTAAACTAGAACCGAGACAGTAGGGAACATGCGTTGGCTGCTTCAGCTGGCTGTCTTGGCTATGGCCCCCTCCCAGCTTTTTGTGGAGGAAAAAAATCCCAACAAACCAAAAGGTTAACCCTGTCCTAGCCAAACTCCATTCATAGGGTTAAAATGGCAAGACACACCATTGCCAGATGCCAGTGGATGTGATTAACAAGACAGAAACTCTGGCTCTATCCAGCAGAAGCTGGGAACTCAGGCTTTCACAATTCAGGAGTTGTGGGTTTCTGGAGGATTCATATTCCAGACTAGAGCCTGATTGTGAGGCCTCTCTACCAAGTGACCCTGAATAAGAACAATTTTCAATGGAGCCTTGAGCAGTGTCAGGCCTTTGAACAAAATAAACAGGAGACTGTGCTTTTGGGCTAGTCAGGACAAGATGTTAAAAATGTGCTCTACACTGCAGTGAAGAGAAATGGTCCTAACAGGAGCCTCTGGCAGAGAGCACCCAGGAAGACCTGAAGCTGGACTATAGGATTTTGGAGCCAGGGATACAAAGGATCTGAGCCAAATTGTACTCCAGCTGAAAAAAAGAAATATTGGCATCATATGAAGGAATTTGATCTGCCTTGGAATTTGTTGGTGTTGAAGCACAATTTCTCAAGGCACCCTGTCTGCCAGTGCTGGGCTGGGTGTTCAAAGGAAGGGTTTCCTCTGCATACTATGCAACTGATAACCAGATGGAGTAAGTGAGTTGCACTGATAACACAATGGGCTCAAACAGGGAGCCTCAGCCACTCAGGAATCTTGGAAGAGAGTACAAACTGGCTGGAGGGCAAAGATTTCAGCATGTTGCCAGATGAGGAGGAGGAGATAACACATTCTTAGGGGGCCTCACCATATGACAAACTGCCAGATAATGAAAAGCAACATGCCCTGCTTGCTGATGGGTCCTGTTGCATTGTTGGAAAACAACGAAGGTGGAAAGTGTGAAGTCCCACATTATGAGTCACAAATTGCTGAGGATGCTGAGAGAAAAGGTGAATGGAGTCGCTTTACAGAGATGAAAGCTATCCATCTGGTTTTAGATATTTCTTGAGCAGGAAAGGTGGCCAGCACTCTCTCTGTACTGATGCAGGGATGGTGGCAAGTACCCTGTGGGAGTGGTTACAGCCATGGAAGCTAAACGACTGGCACCACAGAGGCAAACCCATCTGGGCTGCCGAGTTATAGCAAGATGTTGCTGCGCAGGTAGAGAACCTGGTAGTGCAAGCATGCCACAGGGATGCACATGTGCTCCAGAGTGAGGCCACGGAAGAATGTCAAAGAACCAGCAGATGGGTCAGGCTGCTAAGACTGAAGTAAGTCGGGTAGATGTGGACTGGTGATATGAGGGTGAATTTTTTACAGATAAGTGGACTCATACACAGAGTGCTGTAAACTACAGTGAAAACAATGAGGGGGTGGAACCTTTAAAAACTGGGACGAGCGTTTAGCACAAGGTACCTTGTTAGTTAACAGCAAAGGATCTGCCAGTTGAGCTGGCCCTACCCAATCTAAACTCCTGTGTGCTATAGAAGGATATAAAATCCCAGCAGTGCACAGAAAGTGGTGGTGAATGGTGCCACATCCAGTTGGCAGCCAGTCACAAGTGGTGTTCCCCAAGGATCAGTGCTGGGCCCAGTCCTGTTCAATATCTTTATTGATGATCTGGACGAGGGCATTGGGTCCAGCATCAGTAAGTTTGCAGATGACACCAAGCTAGGAGCAGGTGTTGATCTGTTGGAAGGTAGGAGAGCCCTGCAGAGGGACCTGGACAGGCTGGATGGGTGGGCAGAGGCCAATGGGATGAGATTTAACAAGGCCAAGTGCAGGGTTCTGCACTTCGGCCACAATAACCCCAAGCAGTGCTACAGGCTGGGGACTGAGTGGCTGGAGAGCAGCCAGGAGGAAAGGGACCTGGGGGTACTGATAGATAGTAAGCTGAAGATGAGCCAGCAGTGTGCCCAGGTGGCCAAGAGAGCCAATGGCATCCTGGCCTGCATCAGGAACAGTGTGGCCAGTAGGACAAGGGAGGTTATTCTTCCCCTGTACTCAGCACTGGTCAGGCCACACCTTGAGTACTGTGTCCAGTTCTGGGCCCCTCAATTCAAGAAAGATGTTGAGGTGCTGGAGCATGTCCAGAGAAGGGCAACGAAGCTGGTGAGGGGCCTGGAACACAAATCCTATGAGGAGAGGTTGAGGGAACTGGGCCTGTTTAGCCTGGAGAAGAGGAGGCTCAGGGGTGATCTTATTACTGTCTACAACTACCTGAAGGGGCATTGTAGCCAGGTGGGGGTTGGCCTCTTCTCCCAGGTAACCAGCAATAAAACAAGGGGACACAGTCTCAAGTTGTGCCAGGGTAGGTATAGGCTGGATGTTAGGAAGAAGTTCTTCACAGAGAGAGTGATTTCCCATTGGAATGGGCTGCCCAGGGAGGTGGTGGAGGCACCGTCCCTGGGGGTCTTCAAGAAAAGACTGGATGAGGCACTCAGTGCCATGGTCTAGTTGACTGGCTAGGGCTGGGTGATAGGTTGGACTCGATGATCTTGGAGGTCTCTTTCAACCTGGTTGATTCTATGATTCTATGATTCTATTAGTCAGCTCAAGCTTTATCTCTGCAGTTTACCAGCCTAGGTGGCCTCAGTTGTGGGTGGGTGGAGCTGATTTGCACTCAGATGAATCAGGAGAAAACCTAAAGCAGCTCTTCAAACCTAATGATTTTCCATCAACCTGTAAACAGTAGAATGAAATACATTAATTGAATTGATTGAAATTGTCTGGCCAAACTCTCTCCTTGTATACATAAACCATTCTCATGTGAAAGGCTTCTTTTAACTATTTAAATGCTGATGGAAAGAATTGGAGAATCCTCAGTTAAAAGGAACCTCAAGGATCATCTAGTCCAGTCTTTCTTGGTAAAAGCACAGGGAATCATAGAATCATAGTATCAACCAGGCTGGATTTTCCTACAGGAGGGAAATATTTTGTATTTCATCAAAAGTAACCACTGGTTTCTTAAATTGGAGTGGTTTGATCCTGTGTGTTAATGAATGTAATCTGCACAGTAGAAGTGGAGCCAAATCTACTTAAGGATGTCAAATGTAGATCTGTGGACTACAGAAAGGGGAAATGACAGAATTGGAGTTTGCAGGTAAGACAAAAAAAATGCAGAGAGAAAACAAAAATAGCATGTACCACAGTCTGTAACTTTGCCATTAAGGAAATCAGCACTGAGCTAGACAACAAAGGAATCACACACACCAATAGAACAAGGGGACACAGTCTCAAGCTGTCCCAGGGGAAGTCTAGGCTGGATGTTAGGAGGAAGTTCTTCCTAGAGAGGGTGATTTCCCATTGGAATGGGCTGCCCAGGGAGGTGGCGGAGTCACTGTCCCTGGAGGTGTTCAAGACAAGCCTGGATGAGGCACTTAGTGCCATGGTCTAGTTGACTGGCTAGGGCTGGGTGCTAGGTTGGGCTGGATGATCTTGGAGGTCTCTTCCAACCTGCTTGATTCTATGATTCTATGAGTCTACCTGTAGGCTGGTAGAGCAGCTCCTTGTCGGGTACATGAAGAATGCGTTTGGGAAAATGGTTTAGGTTAGTCCTGCTTCAGACAAAGATGAATCCATCCACAGTTTTGCTTTTGCCAGAGGACTTGGGTACACATGGCAGGTGACATGGGAGGTTGAAGTCTATTGCGTAACACAAGGTGATATAATTTTGGGTGAAAACAGACAGTGAAATAAACTATAGGATGCTAATTGTTACATACTTCTGCTGGGCGTCACTTAGATGGTACAACAATAAGAGGTGGATAGTGCCCTGGGTTCAGCTAGGATAGGGTTGACTTTTCCTCACAAAAAGCTGTGAGGGACCATACTCGAGGTAGCCAGCTAAGACAGTGTCATGGTTTTTAAAGAGAGCCGACAGAAATGAAGCTCTCGAATTGGAGAATAAACACAGAATTATATTTGGAGAGATACAGAAAAGAAATGACAGCAGCGTATACAACAGTCATGGTGAACCCCCTTGAATTTTCCCCCAGCCCAAAAGTAAATCTATACTCCTCAGTGCTCCAATCCTACCCTCCACCCCCCAAAATGCCTCCGCCATCCATAGACCTAAACACAAGCCTCTGGAGGCCCCAGAACAGGCCACTGCTTATGTCTTTGTCCAATAAAGTGGTTCCCACTTGACACAGGGCAGGAGGAGGAGGAGGAAAGGAGAACGAGCTGGCTTCGACATCAGTTTATAAAGAGATAGCAAAATTATGGGATTGAATAACAATCTTCTAGTCCCCAGAGGACTTTTTTAACCCTATAGTTCTCAACCTGGGAGAGCCAGCTAATGCGTACTCAATACCACAAACATCATGATCACTATATAAAAGCAGGGGCTGGTGCAGGGTTTGGGGGCTACTCCTTTGGTAGGTAGTCAAAACAATCTGTACTGGGAAAAAAAAGGAGAGTAAGAAGTATCCTATTCACATATTTCATTCTCTTGGGATACTTCATATCTTTTTCAACATATTTAAAATGTTTTGGTTCTGATGACATGCCCACTGACTGCAGAAGGGGAAACAATCTCTGTTTTCAAAAAGGGAGATAAGGAAGATCCAGAGAACTACAGGACAGTCAGTCTCACTTCAGTGGAAAAGCAACTGATGCCATCTTCTTGGATTTGTGCAAAGTACTGCTCAGCAATAGCCAAACCACTAATGTGTTATCAGTATTGTTCTAGCCACAAATGCAAAGCACAGCACTACAAAGGCTGCTGAAAGTTAACTCCATCCCAGGCAGACCTGCTATATATGCACTCCTCCTTTTTCTTATGTCATTTATTTTGAGCATCTACTTACAACGGGTTTTATTTGGAATATATTATTGTCATTCAGGTTGTATATTTTTATGTCTCTATGTGTTTTAAAATAGTCCATAAATGCAGTTTTATCACAGATGTGCAAGGTGTTATTTTTTTTTTCAGTTTTACAGACGGCTGTGCGACATCAAAGACAGGACAAATAGCCTAGGTGCATCAATTTAATTCAGAAGTATACACTTGATTAAATATCAACTTAATTCAGAAGTCTCAACTTTCCAGTCTCTTTTCCAGAAGAAGGACCAAAATTTCTCTCAAAGTAGACTAGTTACCATGTGGCTTTTGTTTGTTCTGTATAGAACATTTTTTTGTGAGCAAGATATATAAATTATATCTCGTATTGAGAAATTAACTTTGCAGTACAATTTGTATATATTTAAAGGGCTGTCAGGCAAAAATGATAGAAGAATGATTTGGTTTCTGACATCAGACAATAAGATATCCATGAAATCCTAACTTCTGTGAACATAATCTGTTATTCAGGACTAAAATTTGTCGTTTTCTTTTCTCTACTGCTATGGCAGCCTTCCTCTCCTATGGTATTACTAATGCATTCCATGAAAATGAAAACCACATCCAAGGGTTAATTTGCAAAATTCAGCTACTCATTCAGAACTTCTTTGTGCTACCTGCTGCTTTTCTGCCACAATCAGGCATTTTGGAAACAAAGTTCTTTCTCATTTCATTTCTACCACTTCAGAAACAAGATATCAAATTCAACAGAAATAATGATGGACAGATTGGTTGTGTCTTAATGCTTAAGTAGATACCTGAAGGTAAATTCCAGTTTGACTGTTCTTGCCACAGGGCCATAAAGGAGGCAAGGTGCACCTTCTTGGCTTCCTAGGGTATAACAAAACTGAAGCAGGAGGCTTTGCTCTGGTTGGAGGCGAGGTAGCTGCGGAATTAAGGTTTATCTTTTCTGATTTTACTTTACTGCTGAAGTGAGATGAGAGTGCTTCTATTGACTCCTGCAGTGTCAAGTGCTATATACATGCTCTTGAACAGAATTATTCTAACAATGACTTTGTGCTGACTTTTTTTGAGCTTTAGTTACTACCGTGAGTGTTCATAGAATCATAGAATCAACCAGGTTGGAAGAGACCTCCAAGATCATCCAGTCCAACCTATCACCCAGCCCTATCCAGTCAACTAGACCATGGCACTAAGTGAGAAGTCAAAAGACACTTCATATGCTTTTGAATATCCATCAAAGGAGCACAAAGGACTGCACACACACACACTCTAGTTTAAAAGTGGCAGAATAATATTCAGAGTTTTTTCCTATAAACATGTACTCACATTTGCATGCTACCTAATCCAAACAGAAGCTGTTATAGAGGCATATAGCATGAAAACATTACGGGATAAAAAAACCTGAACAAAAAAAACCCCAAACTATTAAAATGCAAAAAGCAGTCAACCAGATTTACTGAGTAAAATGCTGGCTCCATTTCAGACTTGGGAGTTTTGCCAATAATTTTAACAGGGTCAGGAATCCACTATTTTCTTTCTGCAAGAAAAAAAAAAAAAAGGAAAAAGACAAAAGAAAGCTATTAAATGGAAAGAAAGAAGGGAAAGAAAATCATTACTCATATTTGGCATACATATAAATTCACACAGATACAAATTTCATGGATATGACAACTATCAACATTTGTCAGTATAATACAGTATTTGAAAAGAAGTTTTAAATTTATACCTGTTTTTCAGATGTAAGAATCAAAGTACACTGATATTTGTGGCTTTCTGTAGCAGCAGTTTGTTTCAAGTATGTTGTGACAGTCTGGAGATTGAAGAAGGATTAATATTGAAAGGCAATGGAGCAGAAATTTTGTTAACTACCCTTTTTGTTCATGAGCACCATTGCTAAAGAATGCTTCCACATCCATAAATAGAAGTATTCTACTTCATGGATGGATGTTTGTACTTGAAGACAGTGTTATCAACCCTTGGATGGTTACATATATGGTTACTAAATAATCTGCCCATTATAAGACTGTACTTTGCAATGTGAGAAAATTGTCTTTGTCCTTCTTTGCAACTCATGAGATGGCTACTAGTTTTGAGCCAATGACAGCATAGGAAGAACATGCACGTTTTCTTTCTTGATACACTATTTCTTCTGATTCTTATTTCTTCAGGAGTTTATTTTTTTTAACCTGCTGTTGTTTTGACAGTGTGCCATTATGCTTCAACATAAAGACTTCAGAGAAAGGCCAGTTTATTTGTTGTGCTAGTTTGAAGCAAGCTAGAATGTTTTGGTAACAGAACTAGATAACGGGCAGTGAAATGAAAACAACTGATGTCAACTTCTCTCACAGTCTCACTGAGAACTCTGGGAAGAAGAAAGACTTTTTCTCCATTTTGTCTCTCATTCTTGCTTTTGCCTTAGACCTGGTCACATCTCATTAACCCTGCTCCTATTAACCTTGCTCCCTAACCTCTTGGCTGCACCTCTTTTCTTCCTGAGAACTGGGGTAAGGTTGAGAGGGCCAGGGGGAGGTGTTGGGGTGGTTTTGAGAGCCCCTCCTGGGGACTCAGGTTTCTGGGAGGGGAGTTGTGCTTTTGTATTGTTTATCCTTTGTATATTTCTGTATATAATTGTATATAACTGTATATATTGTAAATAGCTGCTTGTAAATTCTGCTAGCTGTAAATAAATTGCTTCATCTATATTCCCAGGGTCCGTCTGAGTTAGCTGGGGCAAATACAAAGTGTGGGGGGGCAGGGTAACCCCCAAATCATCACATTTTTTATTGGCTTTCCCAACGTGGGGCTAGAGATTTTTGAGTGATTGGAAATTAGCTCTGGGAATTAAGATGAAGCTAATCAAGCAGCTATTGTATTTGGTTGGTGCATTGCTCTGGTCTGGTTTTGTTTTCTTGGCATTTAATTGGATAAAACCTCAAATTGTTGCTTATTTCATTGATCTGGCTTATAATAAGGCTAAAGCTAAGGTTTCAGATATGTTCTGGAGCTGGGGTGATTTGATTCTTGGTTATGCTGGTTTTAATATCTCTGAGAATATTACCAAAGAGCATGGTATTGAATGGATCTATCACATACCCTACTATGCACCAGCTTCAGGGAAGATTGAACGCTACAACGGTTTGCTGAAAACCACCCTAAAAGCCATGGGGGGTGGAACTCTAAAAAACTGGGACAAACATTTAGCAGAAGCTACCTGGTTGGTAAATAGTAGAGGCTCAGTAAACAGAGCAGGACCTGCACAATCAGATTTGGTCCAAACAGTAGATGGTGATAAAGTTCCTGTTGTATGTGAAAAGAATCTGTTAGGGAAAACTGTTTGGGTATTTTCTCCTTTGGACGAAGGGAAACCTGTCCGAGGGGTGGTTTCTGCTGAAGGTCCTGGTCATACCTACTGGGTAATGCAGGAGAATGGTGAAATCCAGTGTATTCCACAGAGAAATCTAACCTTAGCTGAGAGAATTTAAATATGTTGTTAGGAGTTTTCTTTTTTAGGTAACATCGGCGCCCAACATTGAGAGAATCTACAGTACGTGAGCACGAACCCAACATCACCTGGAAGTCCCTGTTCTGAGCTTTTGAATCACCTACATTTGATTGAAGTGTGAACTGAACTTGTATATATTGTTTTAGTGTAAATATTGGTTTAGATTAGATTGGATAATTCTCAGCGATACTCTGAGCGAAGTAGACAAGGGGTGGATTGTGCTAGTTTGAAGCAAGCTAGAATGTTTTGGTAACAGAACTAGATAACGGGCAGTGAAATGAAAACAATTGATGTCAACTTCTCTCACAGTCTCACTTAGAACTCTGGGAAGAAGAAAGACTTTTTCTCCATTTTGTCTCTCTCTCTTGCTTTTGCCTTAGACCTGGTCACATCTCATTAACCCTGCTCCTATTAACCTTGCTCCCTAACCTCTTGGCTGCACCTCTTTTCTTCCTGAGAACTGGGGTAAGGTTGAGAGGGCCAGGGGGAGGTGTTGGGGTGGTTTTGAGAGCCCCTCCTGGGGACTCAGGTTTCTGGGAGGGGAGTTGTGCTTTTGTATTGTTTATCCTTTGTATATTTCTGTATATAATTGTATATAACTGTATATATTGTAAATAGCTGCTTGTAAATTCTGCTAGCTGTAAATAAATTGCCTCATCTGTATTCCCAGGGTCCGTCTGAGTTAGCTGGGGCAAATACAAAGTGTGGGGGGGCAGGGTAACCCCCAAACCATCACATTTGTGTTCATGATGAAAGGTTGCTTAATGTTTGGCAAATAAGAAAATTTGAATTCCTGTAACAGTTTCCATTTCTTTCAGTCCTAAGAGTTCCTAATGAGCGGGGAAATGCTAGGAAGAGAGAGAGGCTACATCCACTGTCTTCTTAAGACAGGAAACTAAAGAGATGAAGGTCCATAAAATTGGAAGAGAAGACATTAATTCAAGGCTGACCAGCTCCCTGAGCAGCACAATGGGAATACAGGCCTGATTGGAGACCACAGAATGAGAATGTGTTGCTATAAGTGACCTTTTTGATTTTCCCTTGCTGGAAACTCTTGAGTCACATACAGTATGCTTTGCAATGGGGATAGAAGCATGGTCTGGTTGACTGGGTAGGGCTGGGGGATAGGTTGGATTAGATGATCTTGCTGGTCTCTTCCAACCTTGTTGATTTTATGATTCTGTGATTCCCATGTGTGATGGTTTGGGAATTACCTGCCCCTCCACACAATGAAATCACCCAAACTAGGCTCAGCCAGCTGGAAGTTAAGGGATGGAGCTATATTTACAACTAAGCACAATTTACAAGCGTATAAATATATACAGTTATATACAAGTTAAAAGTAATACAGAAGCACAATACCCCTCCCAGAAACAGAGTCTCCAGGAGGCTCTTGACCCTAACCTCCTCCCCTCTCCTTCTTTCCCTCCCTTCAGAAATAACCAGATCAGTTGTGATGGTTTGGGCTCTTAACTCGCCCCCCCACACTTTGTATTTGCCCCAGCTAACTCAGACGGCCTCTGGGAATATAAATGAAGCTATTTATTTTACAGCAGCAAATACACAAGCAGCTATTTACAAAATATACAGTGATATACAGAAATATACAAAGGATAAACAATACAAAAGCACAACTCCCCTCCCAGAAACCTGAGTCCCCAGGAGGGGCTCTCAAACCACCCCAACACCTCCCCTGGCCCTCTCAGCCTTACCCTAGTTCTCAGGAAGAAGAGAGGTGCAGCCAAGAGGTTAGGGAGCAAGGTTAGTGGGAGCAAGATTAAGGAGATGCAGCTAGGTCTTAAGGCAAAGGCAGAATGAAAGACAAAATGGAGAATGTTTTCTTCTTCTTCTTCCCAGAGTTCTCAGCGTGACTGTGAGCAAAGAGACACAATTGTTTTTCATTTCACTGCCCACTATCTAGTTCTTTTACCAAAACATTCTAGCTTGCTTCAAACTAGCACATCAGTCCCTGTATATCTCACATGATAAATCTGGAGAGATCTGAGGTGAGATTTCAAAAAAGACAACATGGAGGTTAGAGGAAAAAGGGTTAGATCAGATTTAAGAGTTATGACAGAGGCAACCACACAGGCCCACCAGAGAGAAGGAACAGAAGTGAGAGCTAACTGATAAGTGTCTTATCTATATTTTGACTAGTTGCATTTCTTAGCAGAAGAATAAGGGATATAGGATAGTGTTGTTTGTTTTTTTTTTTTTCCTTTCTTCTCAGAGCTAAGGATTAAATTTCTGTCAGTAAAATATTCCAGTTACGCTCAAACCAGCACACCATGTCACAATTTTGCATTTCTTCATATCTCTTTTCAAGATTTTCAAGTGCTGATTAAGTACAGGATGACACCCAGCTCCGTTATTCAGAGGTAGTGCTGTCTCATATAGTGTTTTTCTCCCCACTTAGTCTTCCACCATTAATATAAGTCTCATGTTTTCCACTCTTCTCTTTCCAAAGGCATGCCACAGGTGCAGATCTCATCACCACAATAAGCTTCATAAGCCTTTATAAAGACAATTTCCTTTCACTTACAAGATTGGGAGCAGTTAAATATAAGTTACTTGTAAAGCTGCCGGTAAGCTGAAGACTTCCCTGCTCTGATTCATGTTCCCTCTTGAATGTATTGTGGAGAGACAACTGAGATCTGCAGTCTGCCCTCATTTTACCTGGTGTCTATAGCAGCACGTCAAGGTCCATCCAGGGTCACTTGATCCACATCCCTGCTTGCCTGGTGACTTGGTTGCTAGGTGATCTTATGCTGTTGAACCAATTTTCCAGTCTAGAGGCTAGCCAGAGCTTGCGGCATTCTGCTTGCAGGAGAGGATAATCAGGCTTAATGATTGTTAGATGGAGTCTTTACTCCCTTGAGTACCAACGCAACCTGGAAACAAAACTCAAAAGGAAGACTGGAAGAATCAGCTGTGTTTCCCAAGTAGAGCATATAAAACTGAAGAGTGTAGACACACAGCATGTTCATGATCTCATACAGAATTAATGAGCATTCTTTTAAAAAATAACATATTCTAGAAATTGTTAGACTAAATTTAGCTAGTTGGTAATTAGCATGCAAGGAACTGACACAAGGAGTCTATTTAAGTGTTTCTTTTATCTTTTGCTTCCATGTATAGTAGTAATTTGTTAGCTGGAAAATTATTTCACATGGTCCATTCTTTATATGAAAAAACCTGAGGACAATTAAAAATTGCATATCAGAAAGATTAGTAGTGGCTTGAATAAATGTGTGGATTCGCTTTTTTTTCATTTACACTTATATATTTTTTTCTTATCTCTTTCATTTATAAAGTGTCTGTGACTCTTATTGGATGAGGAATAGAAAGTATTTGTTTTTTATGTGATTTGAGATTATTTTGCTGATAAAACTTAAATTCTGAAAGAGGTTCCTAAAGTGAAATGAGGGAGGCAGAAAAAGTTGTATAACTAACATATCATTCTGAGTTGCTGGAAATAAAAATGGCCCAGGTTTACGAAAGGAGAGCAGAAGAATGTTGCAAGGAAGAGTGAGCATACAGTGTCAGCAATCAACATACCTCTGCGGAACAGCCTCTCTACACATAGCATCAGTTAAGACTGTCTCATTGCAGCAAAAGTAGGAAAGTCTGCAATCTTGAGTGGTAAAACTATGAATGAATATAAAATCAACAGGCACCCAAAAGACTGGAGGAGTACCTCCAATTGAAAAAAGATCTTGTTAGGCAGAGGCAAAGTTACTTCCACATAACTATTAATTCTTCTTCTACATGAATTAAGTATGAGAATTTAAATCTTCAAACATACTCATGCATATATGAGGAAATACAAAGTCACATTTGCAAGAGCATCCAGTGGCTGTTGGATGATATCAGGAAAGTTCATACAGGAACTGTGATTTTAACAGGACATAAGATTAATTAATTGAACATATATGAGGGTCAAAATCACTTGAAGACATGGAAAACACAGTTCTTTACAAGGTTAGATGCAGAAGTCATTAGGTAAAGCCTGTGGCTTGCTGTATTCAGTGAGTCACCCTAATTAGAGATTAATTAATTCTGATCTTTTAGTGTGTGAGTGCAGTATTGCTGTTCATTACACCAAAAAATAAGAAGGAAAGCACAGACACAGTGGGGTCTGCATAAAAATGTTTGCTAAAAATATGCAAACCAGATTACGGAGCTCTTTCTGTAGGCACTATGGTGCTCTGGCATGTGTCTGGAAGTCTCAGAGAGATGTGAATGAAGGGGAGGATATTAGGGGGGCTGAGATACCAAAGAGGTTGCATGCTTCTTGGACATCTCAGTGTCTTTGTTAAGTTTTTTTTTTGAGGTTCTGGGTGGTTTTTTGTTTGTTTGTTTTGGTTTTGTTTGTTTGTTAGGTTTTGGTTGATTTTTTTTTTGGTGTGGTTTCTTTGTTGCTTTGTTTATTTATTTGTTTTGGAATTTGTTTGATTCATAAGTGACAATACTGAGCAACATGGTGCCTTGTATCTTGACCTTAGTGGAAATTACTTTCTGTCACCATACATCAATGAAGAGGGTTTCTTGTACAAAACACTATCCATTTCAGTTTCAGAATTATTCCAGGACAAATGTTATTGAATTAGAGGCAGCCTGGAAATCTTGGCTTTAAACAGAAATTTTGTATTGGCCAAAGCCTGGAAAGCTGCTTTAAATAGAAACAGCACCATGGTGAATTTTATTACCATGAACCCATAAATCTTGGTTTGGAGCTTTCAAACTGCACAGCTGCACTTTGTACCAAATCTTTGTCCCTAACTGGCAAAATCTGTTGAGAAAGAACAATCAAGTAGAGAAATCTGGATGATTTTTATTTTAAGATGGAGATAGCTGAGAAGAAGGAGGTAAGAGGCTTTTGGAGAGGATGTTTTGTTTCATGATGACTTCTGTGGGGGCTGGAGAGACATGAGAGTCCAAAATCATCCCACTTAATTCTTGAGAATTCTTCTTTGGCAGGGAAAGATCTGGTGCTCCTCCTGTAAAACATCAGGAGAGCATGACTGTTGTCTGAAAAGTGATAGCACTATATGTGCCTGCATTCCCTATGTACATGAATTCCATGCTTGTATTTTCTAATACATGTATGAAATGTGACTGTAAGGATCAGTGTGAACAGAAGTAAAAAGTGATAAATACATTTGACATGCATGAGTAATATTTCAGAATTATAGCAGTTTGTTATACAGTTCAAGGAGTAAAGAGAATTTCGAAATTACAGGTCACAGGTGAAATTTCACACCAAATTGGCAAATATTAAGCCAATCTAACATGTACAGCAACTATTGAATCATAGAATGGCTTTAGGTTGGAGGTAACCTCAAAACTCATCCAATTCCAAACCCCATCCATAGTCAGGGACATCTCCCATTAGAGGAGGTCGCTCAAGGCCTCATCCAAACCAACCTTGAACAGCTCCAAGGTGGGAGCATCCACAGCCTCCCTGCACAGTCTATTCCAGTGTCTCATCACTCTCACTGTAAAGAACTTCTTCCTAACATTTAATTTTTTTTCTTCTTCCATTTGAAACCAATTACTCATCCTGGCTGGATGGGAGGACCGGAAAAGGGAGGGGGTTAAACATGACAGTACTAGAGACGAAACAAACGAGGCTGAAAGTGGTAGGCCAGAGATAGAGGCAAAACCAGCAGCCCAGATAATACACTAATGCATGCAGTATGGGTAACAAACAAGAGGAGCTGGAAGCCTTGGTACAAGAGGAAAACTATCATGTTGTTGCCATCACAGAAACATGGTGATATGACTCACAGAATTGGAGTGCTGTAATCAATGGCTACAGACACTTCAGGAGAGACAGGCAAGAGAGAAGGGGTGGAGTGGCCCTATACATTGGGGATGCTCTGGATGTCATGGAGGTAGAGATTAAAAAGGATCAGATTGAGTCCCTGTGGGTGAGAATTAAGAGGAAGGCCTAAAGGGCTGACATCCTGGTAGGAGTCTGTTACAGACCACCCAACCAGGAAGAAGAGGTTGGTTTATTACTCTTTAAGCAACTGGAGGCTGCCTCAAGATCACCTGCCCTTGTTCTTGTGGGAGACTTCAACCTGCCAGACATCTGCTGGGACTTTAGTACTGCAGAGGAGAGGCAGTCTAGAAGGTTCCTAGAGTGTGTGCAGGACAACTTCTTATGTCAGCTGTTACATCAGCCTACCAGGGGTACAGCCCTGTTTGACCTGCTGCTCCCAGATAGAGAGGGGCTGGTGGGAGATGTGATGGTCAGAGGCTGCCTGGGGTGCAGTGACCATGAAATTATAGAGTTTTCAAAACATGTTGAAACCAGGAGGGGCATCAACAGAACCTCCACACTGGACTTCCAAAGGGCAGATTTCAGCTTATTTAAGGAACCAACTTGGAAAGTTCCTTAGGAAACAGCCCTTGAAAACAAAGGGGTCCAGGAAGGTTGGACCTACTTCAAGAAAGAACTCCTAAAGGCACAGGAGCAGCTGTGCCATTGTACCAGAAGACGAGCCAACGAGGGAGGCAGCCAGACTGGATGGGCAAGGAGCTGCTGAAGGAATTAAAGATAAAAAGGAGAATATATCACCTTTGGAAAAAATGAGAGGTATCCCAGGAAGAGTTCAAGGATGCTGCTAGGTCTTGTAGGAAAAAAATTAGAGAGGCAAAAGCCCATTTAGAGCTTAGGCTGCCACTGCTGTTAAGGAGAATAAAAAATGTTTCTGTAAATATATTAATGTCAGGAGAAGGGCCAAGGACAACCTCTAGTCCTTCTTAGATGCAGATGGAAATACAGTAACAAAGGATGAGGAAAAGGCAGAGGTGCTTAACACCATCTTTGCCTCCACCTTCAATAGTGGGTCAGGTTGTCTCCAGGACAATTGGCCTCCTGAACTGGCAGAGGAATTAAGGACCAGTATAGTTCCCCTGTAATGCACGAGGAAGAAGCAAGAGACCTGCTGAGCCACTTGGATCCTCACAAGTCAAAGGGACCAGATGTGATCCATCCTAGGGATCTGAGAGAGCTGGCAGCTGAGCTGTCAAAGTCACTCTCCATCATTTATCAACAGTCCTGGCTCACTGCAGAGGTCCCCAAAGACTGGAAGCTGGCCAATGTGATGCCCATCCACAGGAAGGGCCAGAGGGAGGAACCAGAAAACCACAGAGCTGTCAGCCTGACCTCAGTGCCAGGCAAGGTGATGGAACAGGTCATCTTGAGTGCCATCACAAAGCACCTACAGGATGGCCAAGGCATCAGGCCCAGCCAGCATGGGTTTAGGAAGGGCAGGTCCTGCCTGACCAACCGGATCTCCTTTTATGATCAGGTTCCCTGTCTGGAGAATGTGGGGCAGACTGTAGATGTAGTCTACCTGGACTTCAGCAAAGCCTTTCACACCATCTGTCACAACAAGCTCCTGGCACAGTTGGCAGCTCATGGCTCTAATATGGGTCAAGAACTGGCTGGAGGGCTGAGCCCAGAGAGTGGTGGTGAATGGTGCCACATCCAGTTGGCAGTCCAGTTGGACACTTGTGGCATTCCCCAGGGATCAGTGCTGGGCCCAGTCCTTTTAAATATCTGTATTGATGATCTGGACCAGGGGATTGAGTCCATCATCACTAGGTTTGCAGATGACACCAATCTAGGAGCAAGTGTTGATCTGTTGGAGGGTAGGAAAGCCCTGAAGAGGGGTCTTGACAGGCTGGATGGGTGGGCAGAGGCCAATGGGATGAGAATTAACAAGGTTGAGTGCAGGGTTCTACACTTTGGCCACAACAACCCCAAGCAGTGCTATAGGCTGGGGACAGAGTGGTTGGAGAGCAGCCAGGAAGAAAGGGACCTGGGGGTACTGGTAGATAGTAGCTGAACATGAGCCAGCAGTGTGCCCAGGTGGGCAGGAGAGCCAATGGCATCCTGGTCTGTATCATGAACAGTGTGGCCAGTACGAGAAGGGAGGTCATTCTTCCCTTGTACTCAACGCTGGTGAGGCCACATCTTGAGTACTGGTGTCCATTTCTGGGCCACTCAATTCAAGAGAGATGTTGAGGTACTGGAATGTGTCCAGAGAAGAGCAATGAAACTGGTGAGAGGCCTGGAACACAAGCCCTGTGAAGAGAGACTGAAGCAGCTGAGGTTGTTTAGCCTAGAGGAGGCTCAGGGGTGACCTCATTGCTGTCTACAACTACCTGAAGGGAGGCTTCAGGTGGGGGTTGGTCTCTTCTCCCAGGCAACCAGCAACAGAACAAGGGGACACAGTCTCAAGTTGTGCTGGGAGAGGTATAGGCTGGATGTTAGGAGGAAGTTCTTCCCAGAGGGAATGATTTGCCATTGGAATGGGCTGCCCAGGGAGGTGGTGGAGTTGCAATCCCTGGAGGTGTTGAAAACAGACTGGATGAGGCACTTAGTGCCATGGTCTATTTGATTGGACAGGGCTGGGTGCTAGGTTGAACTGGATGATCTTGGAGGTCTCTTCCAACCTGATTGATTCAACAATTCTACAATTAGAAGACCTTGTAAGTAGTCTCTTCCTAGCCCTTCTGTAGGCCCCCTTCAGGTACTTGAAAGCCACTACAAGGTCTCCTTGAAGCCTTCTCTTCTCCAGGCTGAAGAGCCCCAACTCTTGTAGTCTGTCCTCATAACAGGTACTCTAACCCTCTGATCATCTTTGTGGCCCTTTTCTGGACTTGCTCCAGTAGTTCTATGTCCTTGTGTTGAGGGCTCCGGAACTGCACACAGGACTCCGGGTGGGGTCTGATGAAAGCAAAGGGGTAGAATCACCTCCCTTGTCCTGCTGGCCTCACTTCTCTTGATGCAGCCCAGCACACAGTTGCTCTCTGGGCTGCATGTGCACACTGCCAGCTCATGGTGAACCCAGACCCCCAGGTCCTTTTCCTCAGCGCTGCCCTTAACCATTTGCCTCCCAGACTACATCTGTGTTTTGGATTGTGCTGGCCCAGGTGCAGGACCTTACATTGGCCTTGTTGAATGTCATGAGGTTGGCCTGGGCCTACCTCTTCAACCTGTCCAGGTCCCTCTGGATGGCTTCCCTGCCCTTTAGCAAGTTGACTGAGCCACATAGCTTGGTGTCATTTGCAAACTTGCTGACAGTGCACTCGATTCCTCTGTCCATATAACTCACAAAGATGTTAAACAGCACTGGTGCCAGCACTGACCCCTGAGGTATGCAACTTGTCACTGGTCTCCAGGTGGACATTGTGCTGTTGATCACCACTCTCCATGTGCAACCATCCAGCCAATTCCTTATCCAGCAAGTGGTCCATTCATCAAGTTTGTGTTTTTCCAATTTGGTGACCAGGATGTCATGTGGGACAGAGTCTTACTCAGGTCCAGGTACCTGAGGCCAATGAGAGTTTTTTTGATCTTGTCATTGTCAGCAGTCTGAGACTGTAAATCTACAAGAACAAAGCTTTAAGAAATAATCTTTATCAGCCATTTCTTCCCATGCATAACAGTACACTAGATGGCACAATTTGGAAACTGATATGCGCCTGCATTTTCAGTATGAGTAAACATTTGCCTTAAAGTTTCTTAAACAATACATAGCATGTGATCCATGTCAAAATATGCCAGTGCAAATGGAAAATGTAGAAAATGCCATTTGCTCAGGAATTGAAAGTGCATGGTGATACTAACTGCTGTACAATTTTTTTTTTGACGGAAATATTTAGTCACATATTCAAGTCCTCAGAAGTCTGGGTGAAAATGATTTCAAAGACTGAAGACAGAGTAAGGTATCTATTTACAAATATTTACTAAGGTCTCTTTTCCTGAACGTGAGAAGAATTAGGAAGTTGTTTCTTCAAAGCTTATTTAATTTACTGGCTGTTCTGCTCCTTTCTAAGATTTTCCTTGCAGTTCTTTCCTCTGAATCTGTGACCACTGTTCAGTAAAACCCAGGATTTGTACTGTACTTCTTTTAGGACCAAAGGTACACAAGGCAGGGTAAGGTAAGGAGGAGCATTTAGCAAACAGTAGCACAACAAGAAGCAGTGGCATGGCTTGGAGGCTCAACAGAAAAATTAACAGTAAATAAACTTAAAATCCTCTTCCTGTAATTGTGCTCTGAAAGGTTGTCCAGTGTATTGGAAGGTTTCCCGCTCATCCAGAGTGTGGTTGTTTCAAGCAGTATTTGCAGCTAAAGGCATCTCTTTCAATGACAGGGTCAAAAAATTGGTGGAGTTTGTTGGCTGATCTAGCAGCCAGAGTGGTAAAAGTATGCTCTAGGGAACAGGCATCTCATTCAAATCTGAGATTTGGTCTGACCTGTAGAAAACTTTGTTCCAGCTCTCTTTCCTGTATTGTACTTTTGCCTTTGACTTTCTCCCCTCTCTTCTTCCATTTGCAGGTTTCTCTTTGTGCTTTTATTTTGATCAAAATGTTTGACTCATAGACATAAAACTGGCACTAGGATGAACCAGAAGGAGTGAAACCTAGAGTGATGTGACAAAATTACTGAAAAAATTACACAGAACTAGTTTTACTTTACTGTACAGGATTTGCTTATATATTTATAATGGCAACTCCTCACTGCTTAACAAAGAATCTGTAGTTATCTGAACTTAATTTTTGTTTCTGTCATTTTTGTTTCTCCCCTCATAAGTAAATATTTAAATTACTGGCCTAATTTTAGCGATCTCTTTCAAACAAAATGCAGTTTTCTGCTTCTTAAAATCCACTTAGTTAATCTTGCAAGTGCCGGAGTTTGAGCAGAATTGAGCAGTCTGATAATAAGGAGAACAGGCAGGGTAATGATAAGTCTGATACGAGCACAGCTGCAGGGAAGCAGCTTTGGGAAGGCTAGCCGAGAAACTGTGAAAGTTAGCTGCTGTCTGTAGCTGATCTGTGTGAGGGGGCCTTGAAGGGGAGCATGCTGGTCAGCCCTGGGAACAACTGAATCTTGCTGTTAGAAGAGCCTATCAAAAGTACACATGCATGTACTGAATCCACTATATAAGCACCACTCTTAGCTTCAATAAATGGATTGACCTTCTATGTATCATATTGGTATAAGCCTATGTCTTTCCGGTCTCCTGCATGGACTTTGAGAAACCCAGCATACAAGAAATAAATTAGTCTTTATGTTGGCTTGCAGAGACATAAGCTCATTATATATCTCAGTATTCACAAGAAACACAGAAATAAAAGCTGCAAATACAGTTCTGAAAGGAGAAGGAAAAAAAAGAAAATATTTTTTAATAAAAACATCAGAATTGAAACATTTAGTCTTTTATGCTCCCATCCTTCAGTAATATTTCTCTTTATTGGTAAAAAAAAAAAGAGGAAAGTTTGATTTTTCTTGTCAAAAATGAAAAGAAGTTTTAAAGTGCTTCATAATAATGTAATAAAAAATAGGCATTTTTGTTGTTGCTTAAAAGAATAGTATCTGTGATGGTTTGGGTGTTCCCCCCCCAACTTTAGAAATCACCCAGACTAGACTCAGCCAGATCTGGGAATATGAATGAAGCTATTTATTTATAGCTAACACAATATACAAGCAGATATTTACAGTATATACAGTTATATACAGAAATATACAAGGTAAAAGGTAATACAGAAACACAACTCCCCTCCCAGAAACCTGAGTCCCCAGGAGGGTCTCTTAACCACCCCTTCACCTTCCCCCTACCCCTCTCAACCTTGCCAAGGAAGAATAGAGGTTCGGCCAAGAGTTTAGGAAGCAAAGTGGGTTAGCCCAAAATGGAGGGTGAGGTTAGAGAGATGCAGTTCAGCCAGCAGCCCCAGCAAGAGTGATGGCGAGAGTGCTATCTAATGTTTTTGTTTCTGGTTCTTATACTTCTCAGCAAGGCTGTGAGTGAAGTAGACATCACCATTGTTTTCCTTTTACAGCCTATAATCTAGCCCTCTCACCAAAACATTCTAGCCTGCTTCAAACTAGTACAGATGTGTGCCTTTTTTCTGCATATGAAGAAAAGCAAGAGTTCTGACTAAATTTTCTTTTGTTGTCAGGACTGCTGTCCTTGTAGATTCATTGTTCTTTATGGTGACATAGTCTTCTTATCTGGGCCAAGCAGCATTAGTAAATTTTTTATGCTCTTTCCAACCACATCTTTCACAAAATGTTTAGGAATTTTACTCTCTGTAGCTTAAATAATAATTTAATTTGAATAAGCCACCAGGTCCATGCCACGACAGACAACACAGACACCACATGACTCAATATGAATCCCACCAGAGACCTTTATTATTGGTTATGACCCTGTTTATATAGTCTTGAGCGTAGTGCACACACCTACACATTAGCATAATCTGGGTGAGTACAGCCCAGTCTTTTACATACATGATGCCTTGTCATTCCCCTTAGCCAGATGTCCCACTTTCTTTCTTGCCCAAATGAGGCATCCTGAAGCTGTGGGAATGAAGGTCAAATGCTTATACTCTGCCTGCTATTATTCTGTCTTATGAACCACTGTTACTGAATACTCCAGGGAGCAGTTAGAACAATTCACTAACTTCTAGTTTTGAGTAATGATTTTACATCGCTTTCAAGTACTATACTTGTTTTTCTCTTTAAATTCTTACTTATATTTTGTGGACATGGAAGATTTAACATTGGCCTGAATAATAAACATATTTTTTCACCACAGCTCTGTTTGAGTTCTAATTTGTTCTTATTAAACTCCTACATTGGTGTTGTGGAGGGGGATTCCTGTACCTACGCCTATTTGGAGGAGGTGAGAAATTAATTTGAGGCGATATAAATTTTATACAAAAATATAATTTATTAAAATTAATATTTATGAACTCTCACCACCCCCAACCACTGTGTATCAATGTTTAGTTCTGTGCAAGATTATGAAAACAATTAGGATAGACTATATACAGGGATTTGGTAAAATAACTAGCAAAACACTCAACTATAAACAGAGAGAGAAGTTTCCCTTTTGGCTTAATGCTGCTTGGGAGCTCATGCTATTTGCCCAGCAGAGGGGCTGAAACTCTTTCTGCTCTATGGCAGAGATAACTTATATTACAGAGGAATTAAAGCTTTACTTATAAGTGTTGCTATTAATTATTAATCACCCTCTGGGGTTATGTCACAGCCTGTGCCCAATGTCTGGACTTCAGGGGCTCTGCCTGTGGACTCTGTGAGGCTGGAATCATCCTGGCTTAAGGGGAAATGGTAAATCATCCCAGTCACTGGGGTAATAGGTTTCTCTAACCTTTTGTTCCCCTGGCATGGGATGACCTCTGCCTCGATGCTGCTGTCTTCCAAAGGCATCACATAGGAAAACCCTGCTCTCTGCAAATACAGAACTGAATTACTGATTTTCCTTTTTTATCGCAGAGGTCATAAAATCATAGAATCATAGAATGGTAGGGATTGAAAGGGACCTCTGCAGGTTGAGTCCAAGACTCATGCCAAAATTACAACTTTGTTAGTTGACCAGGAGAATTAACTTCACGGAGTTCTGTTTCTTGGTATTTTGTGGTGAGGATTTTGTTGGGTTTGGTTTTTGGGGTATTTTAGGGGGAGTGATAACCCTGAAGATAGCTGAAAGAAATGCCAGTTTGACAGAGCAGCAGCTCTTTACCACTTGTGAAGCTTGGATAAAGGATGGCTGAGTCGTGAGTTTAACATAACTCATTCTCCATGATAATTTTGTATCTGAATGTTTCATCTAAAGCTTCCCTGAAGGAGGAGATTCTCGTGATGAGGGAAGGCTAAAAGAAGAACAGCAAAGCATTCAGCAATGTGCTCAGCAACTGCTTTCTATTACACAAGTGCTTAAAAGAATGTGAACAGTCTGCCTAAAGCTCCCTCGTGACTGAGATCACAGCAACAACCTAGTGCCAAAAGGACCAAGCTCTCATGCACTAGTTGTTGTGGAGGCAGGAGTTAATGCGTGGCTGAGTCGGGAATTTTTATACAAAAATAGAGTTATTTTATTTTCCCAAAACCCACACCCAAAACTATATATACAAAGATTGATTTAGTTTAATTAGCAGATTCAGTTGCTTGAGAATATCTACAGGAATGCCATTGATAATCTGACTATTTTGGAAGTCAGAAGTTGGAAAAGGCTTTAGCTATTAATTAATAGCATTTTCTTACTAATAAAGTTGAGCCAAAATAACTCACGATCAGGCTGACTTCCTCATGCTGTCTGTCTCTCTCTCGTTCCCTTTCAGCAGCTGCAGGTGGACCATTAAGGGTTGTTAGGCTTACAAAGGGTGTCAATGGCTGTAGCAGTCCTTTGAAGCTTTCTCTATCCAGTTTAGGCGAGCGAGGGGGGAGAAGAACTCTCAGGCAGGCACGAAGGTTCAGGCAGCAAAGAACTCCAAGGCGGAACGAACTCTAAGGTGGGAACGCCCAAAGGCAGGAAGCCCCCAGTATTTATACGCTCGCTAGACAAAGTTACCACTTCCATAGGCGCGAAAAGGCACAGCCAATCCCAGCCCGATTCCAGCTCGGGCACTGCACGGGGCACTCCTCATGCAGGCAGGACTCCTTTGCTCACCCACTCCACGCCAGGCAAGGTGGGGGGGAGGGGAACCAGGCGGCTTTCCCTCTCCCATTTCAAACGACTGAGGGAGAGCAATTTAGGGGTATACAGGACTCCAGGACACTAGTACAAAGACCCACCTAGAATACTGTGGTGGAAGTGTGGCTTCACACAATGAACATCTCAATATGTTGCTCAGCTGGCTGCTTCTCAGCTGTGAGACAATATTTCACCTTCCCACCTCATCACATCTAGTGTATATTTTATTATGATTTGATGATTTTCATAAGATTTTTGAAATTTCATCTCTTTGCCCTCCATGAGCTTTAAAAAGCAGGGAGAGGAAGATGGAAATACCCTGTCTGTGCAACAAAATTTACGACTCTTGGATTTTACTTCTTTGTGATAGGGCTAGGATAAGAATGGGTTTCATCTGAGCTGGACCATCAGAAAAAGCATCAAGATGAGTATCTGAAATATTTTTGCAAGGCTGGAAAGGGGAAGGAGTGGGAAAGGAAGGAATCTGGAAAAAAATTGGCAAGAGGGAAGGAATTAGGGAGAGAGGCAAGAAGGAAAGGAGCAAGGGAGGAAAGGAGGAAGGGAGAGAGGGATGGAGGGAGGGAGGAGGAGGAGGAGAAGAAAGAGAAGGAGGAGGAAGAGAAGGAGAAAATAAGACTACCCAAAGCAAGGCTGATCTTTACATATGTCTTCCCTCTTCATTCATAGTGTACATGTCAAAGCACAGCCATTGACTCCAAATAATGCAATTTTAGCATCATATTCAAAGGGATAGATATGAGCCATGTTACAATAATTTGGTAGTGGGTAATAATTTGGTAATGGGTGAAAAAAATCTGTTTCTTTTGTGGACAATAGTTGAGATTTGCTCCTTGGCCTCTTATTTTTCACATTTGATTTGAGACTGACAGACGTTTCAGTCATCTCCTTCTCTATATTAAGCTGTGTCTGCCTTTTGAGTTTAAATCAGCTACTTTACACTCTCAATTGTCAAGCCAGCTCACTTGTGTTTTGAATTTGCCCTTGAAAAATGTGTGTGGTGTACCCCTATACATTAAAAAATAACACATTATCAGACAATTGTCTATGTTTGTAAAAAGGAAGTTATTTATTATATAGTATGTTTATTATGTAATGATGGAAGTCCTGTTTATTAATTATTAATTGTGTATTAATTATTTTAAAAATATATTGGTTTAGAAAATTTGTAATTATTTTAAGCATTTTAAATAAATTTATTTTATGTCAGTGTTTATTTACACATATGTATGATACTGTCCTAGGCATAGATCAGGACCTGACTTCAGTAGATGTGCAAATACAGAGCAAAAAATCATCCATGTTGGGAAAACTACAGATTTAAAATACCCCTGGCAGAATGGGAATAACAAGGACTTAGGTGGACTCTATCTTTCCCCCTTCCTTTATGGAGGGTATAATTGCAACCTAACAGCTTTCCTTTGACAACTAAAAAAATTGTCTATGACATCATTACCACCTGATAAGTAGGAAAAATGAACAAAATCAGCAAATAGTTTATTTAAGACAAGATAACAACATTTACAGGTTCTCAAAATGAAAGATACCATTTTCAGGGAAAATGTTTACTGAGTTCTTTACAGACATCAGTTATAACCAAACTGCCACCTTTCTCCAACCCAAACTAAAACTCACAGTTCACTTTGGCTGCCAGTAGAAATGAATTCCTAAACTTCTCCGACAATGACTGTCAGCGATGGATATCAACAAGTTTTCCTGGTCAATGACATAACAGAGCAAACCATGAACAGAAAGATCAAATCTTCAAAAGACAGGTTGCCTTTTGATGCTGGCTGCCTGCTTTGTGATCCAGATCTTATCTATCCGAAGGCTGCTATGTGTTCAATATGGATGAAATAAAGTACAAAACAGGAGAGGACTACAGTTCAAAGAAATCAAACAAGGCATTTTAAGATGAATACTGCAGATGTTATCTTGCTGCAGGAAGAGAGATTTTGTTTCCTCTAGGAAAAGGAATGTGCCTTACTGTAAGAAGGAAAAGCAAGGTCCAATTTATTGTCAGCAACTGATTGTGAAATAGTAAAATATAATCCTAGCAACTTCACAGCTAATTAGCTATTTAAAGAACCACTTACCTTCTTAAACAAATCCTTGTGTAAAAATTGTCTAACTGGTAAGGTAGGATTAGCAAATTGTGTTACCGATTTGGATTTTTTTTTAACAGGCATGAATTTGGAATAAGATGCTGCTTTTTGTAGATGTAAAAGCATACTGCTTTTTTTTTGGCTGAGGCTGTTGGAAAGCTGTCCTCCCAAATATGAGTCAGACTAAAGGAATTTCAGAGTTATCATAGCTTCTAATTGGGGAAAAACTTCAGATGACAGTGAGCTTCAGATACTTGTTTATAAAGTATGTCTAAGCCTACTTAAAGTTCAAATATTCATTGAAAGTAGTAGTAGTAGTAGTCGTCGTTGTGGTGGTTGTTATTATTACTGTTGTTCCCTCCAAATAAAGTATAATGTTATACAACTATTGGTTTCCAGCTGATCTGTAAAGCTACACTTAAATCTGGCCTAATGATGGTGGTCAGTTTTGCTTTGTATGATCATATTTATAATTTCTTCTTTCCTCTTTTCTGGGATTTACCAGCCTGATAACTCAGAAATTAACAAACATCTATGCATGTTCCATCCTTTTTCTGACTGTGACAGGCTTTTTATAGGCTTCCTAGTTACAAGACAGCCTTACAAGATGATTTTAAGAATCTTTTCATGGCTATAAAAATGTGGTGGTTTTGTGGGTTTTTTTTTCACATCAGAAAAATGTATTAGAAATAATTTCTCTTAGTAATTTGAATCTTGTAACCAAGGCTGTTCTTACTACCATTTAAATTAGCAGTACTTCTCAGGAGTCAGATTTAACCTCAGTGGGCTACATTGAGGCTGACATGGTAGCCTGTTTTTAGTAGAATTGTGTGTTGCAATAACTACCTTTATGACAATGCACACTTTTAAAAATGAACTTGCAGCTACACATTGCTGTCTTCTCAGATTCCCACCCACCTTCTCTCACAATTCTCCTCTTCAAATGGATAAGGGGATGTGCTAGTTTGAAGCTGTGCTAGTTTGAAGCAAGCTAAAATGTTTTGGTACAAGAACTAGATAACGGGCAGTGAAATGAAAACAATTGATGTCAACTTCTCTCACAGTCTCGCTGAGAACTCTGGGAGGAAGAAAGACTTTTTCTCCATTTTGTTTCTCACTCTTGCTTCTGCCTTAGACCGAGACACATCTCATTAACCCTGCTCCCACTAACCTTGCTCCCTAACCTCTTGGCTGCACCTCTTTTCTTCCTGAGAACTGGGGTAAGGTTGAGAGGGCCGGGGGGAGGTGTTGGGGTGGTTTGGAAGCCCCTCCTGGGGACCTTGGTTTCTGGGAGGGGAGCTGTGCTTTTGTATTGTTTATCCTTTGTATATTTCTGTACATAATTGTATATAACTGTATATATTGTAAATAGCTGCTTGTAAATTCTGCTAGCTGTAAATAAATTGCTTCATCTATATTCCCAGGGTCTGTCTGAGTTAGCTGGGACAAATTCAAAACTGTGGGGGGGGGCGGGGTAACCCCCAAACCATCACATTTTTAATTGGCTTTCCCAACTGTATAGGGTTAACACTCCTGGGGGAGTGACCCTGAACCTGACCCTAGGGGTCTTGGCCCCTCCCCAGGGGTGGGCCACACTCCAGGTGATGGTTAGCCCACTCCCCCCACTTCCTGTGGTATAAAAGAGACAGGACCTCCCTGTCTCGTTCTCTTTTTCCTGCGTTCACTCATGACGACACACCCATACTGCATACCAGCACAACACGTGGCAGCCACGAGGCAGAGACACCATCACACTACTCGGGTTGTATCCATCCCTGTTTGTATTTTGCTGTTTTCCCTTCCTTATCCTTTGTAAACTCCCCTACCTCCAATCCCTTTTTCTAAGTTATTGTTAAACTTTTCCTTTTTTACTTCCAAATCGAGCGAGATTGATTTATTTGGGTGTTCCTACCTTTATCTCTCTCCCTGTCTTTTGGGGAAAGGAGGGGGAAGAGGGGAGGGCACTGTATAAATTCTATAAATTGTCATTGGGTCTACTAAATTTATAAGAGTCTCTGGGAACCTGCATTTGAACCCAAGACACCAACATGGGGCTAGAGATTTTTGAGTGATTGGAAATTAGGTCTGGGAATTAAGATGAAGCTAATCAAGCAGCTATTGTACTTGGTGGGGATTTTTGTGTGGCCTGTTTTCTGGGTTTTTGTGTACAACTGGATCAAAGATCAAATTGGTTATTTCGTGCTTCATGTAGTTTTTAGGAAGGTCAAAGCTAAGCTTTCAAGCATGTTCTGGAGCTGGGGTGATTTTATCCTTGGTTATGCTGGTTTTAGTGTCACTGAGAATATTACTAGTGATATTACAAGAGTTTTTGTCAATAATGTTACAATCAATCGAGAGTCTGCTTTATCTACTGCTCTCATGAGGGTCATCCAGCCCCAAACTGAAATGCCAAATCCCTGCAAGGATTTCTACTAGAAACAGAGCATGGCAGGGTTGCTAGGCATTATACTGGCTCTTGTAGTTTTAAATTTCATATTAATTTTGGCATTATTTGTGAAAAATTCAAAACCATCTTCTGTAAGAACTAGGAAAAATTCTGTGTCTCAGAAGCAGTCTCTTCCACAGCAAAACAAGGGAACACAGTTATCGGCTTCCCCCTTGCCAGCCTCTGCCCCTCCTTCTCCAAGTGCTGGGAACACGGCCAATGTTCCCGCCACTAACATAAACAATGATAACAAAAACAACAACAATGCCACAGGAGTCTAGACAGGAATCAAACTTGGGACCTTTTGCACAGCAAGCAAGCACTCTATGACAGAGCCACCAAGACATTGCTAATGCTTTCTTCTCTATTCCCATAGCAAAGGAGTGCAGGCCTCAGTTTGCATTCACCTGGAGAGGAATCCAGTACCAGTTCAACCGTTTGCCTCAGGGGTGGAAACAAAGCTCAACCATCTGTCACTCAGTCATCCACAATGCACTGGAGAAAGGTAAAGCTCCAGAGCACATCCAGTACATCGACAACATCATTGTGTGGGCCAAACTGCTGAGGAAAGTCTTTGAGAAAGGTAACAAAATCATTGACATTCTGTTGCAAGCAGGTTTTGCCATTAAGAGAGACAAGGTCAAAGGACCTGCCAAAGAAATTCAGTTTCTGGGAGTGCGGTGGCAGGATGGCTGCCATCACATTCCACAGGGTGTGATAAACAAAGTCTCTACCCTGGCAGTTCCCACCAATAAGGACACTCTATCTTTCTTGGGTGCAGTGGGATTTTGGAGACTACACATTCCTGGTTTCAGTCAGATTGTCAAACCTCTTCATGATGTGACTCGTAAGAGAAACAATTTCGAGTGGGGACCTGAACAACAAGCAGCCTTTGATCAGATCAAATGAGAAGTAGTCCATGCAGTGGGTTTGGGACCTGTGCAATCTGGTCCGGACATTAAAAACATTCTGTACACGGCTGCCAGTGAAAATGGTCCAACTTGGAGTCTTTGGCAGAGAGCTCCAAATGAGACATGTGGTCATCCACTTGGTTTCTGGGGACGTTGTTACAGAGGTTCAGAGACAAATTACACTGCAACTGAGAAAGAGATTCTAGCAGCCTATGAGGGAGTGAAAGCAGCTTCTGAAGTGATTGGAACTGAGTCACAATTGCTTTTAGCTCCTAGACTGCCAGTTCTAAACTGGATGTTCAAAGGCAAAGGTTCATCACCACATCATGCCACAGATGCAACCTGGTCTAAATGGATGGCTTTGATAACCCAGCGAGCACGAATGGGTAATCTTGACCGACTTGGTCTGGTAGAGGTGATCACCAACTGCCCGGAAGGCACAGACTGTTTCAAACCTCTGGAGGAGAAAATAACTCGTGCTGAGGAAGCTCCTCCCTATGGTGATCTCTCTGATCAAGAAAAGAACTATGCTTTGTTCACAGATGGTTCCTGTCGTCTTGTTGGGAACAAGCGAATATGGAAGTCAGCAGTGTGGAGTCCAACCAGGAGAGTTACCGAAATGAAAGATGGAGAAGGAGAATTCAGTCAGTTCGCTGAGGTAAAAGCTGTTCAACTTGCTCTTGATGTGGCTGAACGTGAGAATTGGCCTATCCTTTACCTCTACACCGACTTGTGGATGGTAGCCAATGCTCTATGGGGTTGGCTAAAGGACTGGAAGAAGAATGGTTGGCAGAGGAAAGGAAAGCCTATTTGGTGTGCTGATCTATGGCAGGACATTGATGCACGGCTGGAGGAAATTCCAGTGAAGGTGCGGCACGTAGATGCACACATGCCTAAGAGCAGAGCCACTGAGGAACATCAACATAACCAGAAAGCAGACCAAGCTGCTAAGATTGCTCAAGTTGATACCAACTCTGAACTTGACATTGACCTTGATTGGAAACACTGAGGTGAACTGTTCTTAGCTCGGTGGGCCCATGACTCATCTGGACATCAAGGCAGAGATGCAACATACCGATGGGCTCGTGATGGGTCAATTGACTTGTCCATGGATGCTATCACCCAAGTCATCTATGACTGTGACATTTGTGCTGCTATTAAGCAGGCTAAGCGAATCAAGCCCTTATGGTATGGTGAGAGATGGTCAAAGTACAAGTATGGTGAAGCCTGGCAGATTGACTACATCACTTTACCTCGATCTCGTTCTGGCAAGCAGTATGTGCTAACGATGGTAGAAGCCAGCACTGGATGGTTGGAAACCTATCCAGTTCCACATGCTACTGCACGTAACACCATTGTTGGTTTGGAGAGACAGATCTTGTGGAGACATGGAACTCCAGAGAGAATTGAGTCAGACAATGGTACTCATTTCAAGAACAATCTTGTGAAAAACTGGGCCAAAGAGCATGGTATTGAATGGATCTATCACATACCCTGCTATGCACCAGCTTCAGGGAAGATTGAGCGCTACAACAGTTTGCTGAAAACCACCCTAAAAGCCATGGGGGGTGGCACTCTGAAAAACTGGGACAAACATTTAGCACAAGCTACCTGGTTGGTAAATAGTAGAGGCTCAGTAAACAGGGCAGGACCTGCACAATCAGACTTGGTCCAAACAGTAGACGGTGATAAAGTTCCTGTTGTACGTGAAAAGAATCTGTTAGGGAAAACTGTTTGGGTATTTTCTCCTTCAGGCGAAGGGAAACCTGTCCGAGGGGTGGTGTCTGCTGAATGTCCTGGTCATACATACTGGGTAATGCAGGAGAATGGTGAAATCCAGTGTATTCCACAGAGAAATTTAGCCTTAGCGGAGAGAGTTTAAATTCAGAGTGTCTAATATAAGCTGTTAGGAGTTTTCTGTTCTAGGTAACATCGGCGCCCAACACTGAGAGAATCTACGATAGAATCTACAGTAAGTGAGCATGAACGCAACATCACCTAGGAGTCCCTGTTCTGAGCTTTTGAATCACCTACATCTGATTGAAGTGTGAACTGAACTTGTATATATTGTTTTAGTGTAAATATTGGTTTAGATTAGATTGGATAATTCTCAGCGATACTCTGAGCGAAATAGACAAGGGGTGGATTGTGCTAGTTTGAAGCAAGCTAAAATGTTTTGGTACAAGAACTAGATAACGGGCAGTGGAATGAAAACAATTGATGTCAACTTCTCTCACAGTCTCGCTGAGAACTCTGGGAGGAAGAAAGACTTTTTCTCCATTTTGTCTCTCTTGCTTCTGCCTAAGACCGAGACACATCTCATTAACCCTGCTCCCACTAACCTTGCTCCCTAACCTCTTGGCTGCACCTCTTTTCTTCCTGAGAACTGGGGTAAGGTTGAGAGGGCCAGGGGGAGGTGTTGGGGTGGTTTGGAAGCCCCTCCTGGGGACCTTGGTTTCTGGGAGGGGAGCTGTGCTTTTGTATTGTTTATCCTTTGTATATTTCTGTACATAATTGTATATAACTGTATATATTGTAAATAGCTGCTTGTAAATTCTGCTAGCTGTAAATAAATTGCTTCATCTATATTCCCAGGGTCTGTCTGAGTTAGCTGGGACAAATTCAAAACTGTGGGGGGGGGGCGGGGTAACCCCCAAACCATCACAGAAGCTAGCTAGAATGTTTTGGTGAGAAGAAGTAGATTACAGGCTGTGAAAGGAAAACAGTGCTGATGTCTACTCCCCTCAGAGTCTTGCTGAACAAGAAATGAAAACATTAGATAACACACTCGCCATTTTCTCTCACTCTTGCTTGGGCTGCTGGCTGAGCAAAATCTTTGGTGTGCTGATCTATGTCAGGACATTGATGCATGGCTGGAGAGAATTTCAGTAAAGATGCAGCCCGTAGACACACACATGCCCAAGGGCAGAGCCACTGAGAAACACCACCACAACCAGCAGGCAGACCAAGCTGCTAAGATTTCTCAAGTTGATGTAAACTCAGATCTGGACCTTGATTGGAAACACCGAGGTGAACTGTTCTTAGCTCAGTGGGCCCATGACTCATCTGGACATCAAGGCAGAGATGCAACATACCGATGGGCTCGTGATAGGTCAGATGACTTGTCCATGGACGCTATCACCCAAGTCATCTGTGACTGTGACATTTGTGCTGCTATTGAGCAGGCTAAGTGAATCAAGCTCTTATGGTATGGTGAGAGATGGTCAAAGTACAAGTATGGTGAAGCCTGGAAGATTGACTACATGACTTTACCTCGATCTCATTCTGGCAAGCAGTATGTGCTAACGATGGTAGAGGCCAGCACCAGATGGTTGGAAACCTATCCAGTTCCACATGCTACTGCATGTAACACCATTCTTGGCTTGGAGAGACAAATCATGTGGAGACATGGAACTCCAGAGAGAATCGAGTCAGATAGTGGCACTCATTTCAAGAACAATCTTGTGAAAAACTGGGCCAAAGAGCACAGCATTGAGTGGATCTATCACATACCCTGCTATGCACCAGCTTCAGGGAAGATTGAGCGCTACAACAGTTTGCTGAAAACCACCCTAAAAGCCATGGAGGGTGGCACTCTGAAAAACTGGGACAAACATTTAGCACAAGCTACCTGGTTGGTAAATAGTAGAGGCTCAGTAAACAGGGCAGGACCTGCACAATCAGACTTGGTCCAAACAGTAGACGGTGATAAAGTTCCTGTTGTACATGAAAAGAATCTGTTAGGGAAAACTGTTTGGGTATTTTCTCCTTTGGGCGAAGGGAAACCTGTCCGAGGGGTGGTGTCTGCTGAAGGTTCTGGTCACACCTACTGGGTAATGCAGGAGAATGGTGAAATCCAGTGTATTCCACAGAGAAATCTAACCTTAGCTGAGAGAGTTTAGAGTGTCTAATATAAGCTTTTAGGAGTTTTATGTTCTAGGTACCATCGGGACCCAATGAAAGAATCTACGAGAGAATCTAGAGAATCTACAGTACGTGAGCAGGAACCCAACGTCATCTGGGAGTCCCTGTTCTGGTCTCATCTGTGAGGAGACAAACTGTTCTGAGCTTGTGACTCAGCTACATCTGAGATAGCTGGAATGAAGTGTGAACTGAACTTGTAATATTCATTAGTGTAAATATTGGTTTAGATTAGATCAGTTCTCAGCAATATTCTGAGTGAAGTAGACAGGGGTGGATTGTGCTAGTTTGAAGCTAGCTAGAATGTTTTGGTGAGAAGTAGATTACAATGGTGATGTCTACTTCACTCAGAGTCTTGCTGAACAAAAAATGAAAACATTAGATAACACTCTTGCCATTTTCTCTCATTCTTTTGGACTGCTGGCTGAGCAACATCTTATTCCCTAACCTAACCTTCCATTTGGCCTAACACACTTTGCTTCTTAACCTCTTGGTCGAACCTCTATTCTTCCTTAGGACTGGGGTAAGGTTGAGAGGGGCAGGGGGAAGGTGAAGGGCTGGTTGAGAACCCCTCCTGGGGACTCAGGTTTCTGGGAGAGGAGTTGTGTTTCTGTATTACTTTTTACTTTGTATATTTCTGTATATAACTGTATATATTGTAAATATCTGCTTGTATATTGTGCTAGCTGTAAATAAATAGCTTCATTCATATTCCCAGATCTGGCTGAGTCTAGTCTGGGTAATTTCTAAAGTGTGGGGGGGCAAGGAACACCCAAACCATCTCAGGGGAGAAAATAAGAGAAAAAATCCTACAGGTTGAGATAAGGACAGAAATAACTTTCTCCAGTTACTGTCAACAGTCAAAACAGACTTGAGTTTGGGAAAGTTAATTTATTGCCAATTAAAAATATGAGTAGAATAGCAAGAACTAAACCGAAAACTAGAATAAACTTCCCCCCCCCCCCCCCACCTCCTTCCCAGGCTCCCATGAGGATACACAGTCCTTCTCAAACTTCTTCAAGGTGAGTCCCTCCATCAGCTGCAGTTCTGCACGTACTGCTCCAGCATGGCTTCAGTCCTTCAGGAATAAACTGCTCCAGTGTGGGTCCCCAGTGGAGTCAAAAGTTCTACCAGCAAACTTCATCTTTAATGAGCTCCTCTCCATTTGGTCACAGGTCCTATCTGCTATGAGCCTGCCCCAATGTGGCCTCCACAAGCTGCATCTTCCATCAAGACATGTCTCAATTGCTGTGGCATGGAGTGTCCCTGGGCTACAGTTTGAGTACCTGCTCTGATATGGCTCTCCACAAGCTGGAGGGGAACAACCTGCAACACCATGCTCTTCTCCAGAAGCTGCAAGTGAGTCTCTGGTGCCTGGAGAATTGTCTCCCCCTCCTTCTTCACTGACCTTAGCATCTGCATGGCTGTCTTTCTCACCGTTTCCTCACTCTTCTGTCCCACAGACTTGCAGTGCTTCGTTTTTCACTTTTTTCGATCTTTTAAAAAGATATTACCAGAGGTGTGGCACCAGAGTTGCTGGTGGCCTAGGTCTAAGCAGCTGTGTGTCTGTTTGAGAGCCAGCTGGATCATATTGTGCCCAACACAGAGGGCACACCCACTAATCTGTTCTCAAGAAGGTTGCTCCTGTATCCTCCTTGCTGACAATACCCTACCACCTAAACCAAATACATCCAGTATCTAATAGCATTATTCTTCTTTGAGCCACTGAAAACACTGAGTGCTATCAGATAACTCTTTTAAGTAATTAGACTAGCAAACTCACTTAATAGTTAACCTAACTTAATAACAAAAACAAACAAACAAACATGTTTCTTCATTTCTCTGGGAATAATGAATATTTTTAAACATAAAAATCCAGAGGGAAAGAATCAATATAACTTTATAGCAAGAGAGTTAATCTAGTATATTAAAACAAAATATTTTACTAAATGGGTTTTTGTACAATCTACCAGCTATGCTATATTCTGCCAGATTTTAGATTTCCTATATATCATTAAGATGTATAGGAGACCAATGCGTCAGGTCAGCTTTAATCTTTAAAACTATGATAAAATGACATTGACTAAAAATATACATTGCAAACAGCAACCTTTAATTTGCTGTCATTAGCACTGCATATTCAAAGTTCGTTCTCAATAATCTTGTCTGAAATTAGCCAAAAGTGAGGACCCGATGCCATGCAGATAAGACTGATGGCTGTTACACTTCACTGGGTCAGACACTAAGGTCCATCTGATCCAGCTTGAGAGATGTTTGACAAAAAGGAAAGAAGCCCAGAGCAGAAAGGGACAACGTAACATTTTTCATCCCTATTTCAACACCTTTGTTTGTCTACTCTATGGTCACTCCAGTGCAACAAAACAAACAAAAAAATAAAATAATAAACAATAAAGCTGAGGTTTTCATCTTCACCCAGCATTGTTCCTGTAATTCTGAGACCTGGATGTCACCAAGCAGCTTTCCTTTCTACTCTATGAGTTTTTTTTCTGTTTTCCCCATTTGTTTTGCACCCATGATGGTCCTTCCAAGTTTCCTACCTGAACTGTAATTCATATCTATTCCTGCACCCTGTGAAGCTGTATCATCAGCCCGCATACGTCTCTGTGTGGTTTAGTATTACCTGTGTTGATGCTTCATGACATTACAAAATGCTGGAGAACTGTGTACTCTTCTGGAGCCCCCAGTATAAGAAGGACATTGAACTGTTGGAACAAGTCCAGAGGAGAGCCACAAAGATGATCAGAGGGCTGGAGCACTTCTGCTATGAGGACAGGCTACAAGAGTTAGGGCCCTTCAGCCTGGAGAAGAGAAGGCTTCAAGGAGACCTTGTAGTGGCCTTCAAGTATCTGAAGGGGACCTACAGAAGGGCTGGGGAAGGACTATTTACAAGGTCTTGTAATGACAGACAAGGGTAATGGGTTTAAACTGGAAGAGAGGAGATTCAAACTAGATGTTAGGAAAGGGTTCTTTACAATGAGGGTGGTGAAACCCAGGGAGGTTGTGGATGCTCCTTCCCTGGAGGTGTTCAAGGCCAGGTTGGATGAGGCCTTGAGTGACCTGTTCTAGTGGGAGGTGTCCCTGCCTATAGCAGAGAGTTGGAACTGGATGATCCTTGAGGTCCTTTCCAACCTAAACTGTTCTATGATTCTATGCCATTAGTAGTATCAGTGTTACAAAATGCTTCTTTGTTGATGTAATTTAGACTGTTTTCATAGAATCATAGAATCAGTCAGAGTTGGAAGGGACCACAAGGATCATCTAGTTCCAACCCCCTGCCATGGGCAGGGACACTGTAGCCTAGATCAGGCTGGCCAGAGCCTCATTCAGCCTGGCCTTAAACATCTCCAGGGGTCTCAACCACCTCCCTGGGCAACCCAGTCCAGGCTCTCACCACTCTCATGCTGAAGACCTTCCTCCTCGCATTCAGTCTGAATCTACCCAGTTCCAGGTTTGCTCCATTCCCCCTAGTCCTGTCACTACTTGACAGCCTAAAAGGTCCCTCTCTATTTTTTTTGTAGGCCCCCTTCAGATACCGGAAGGCCACAATAAGGTCACCTCTGAGTCTTCTCTTCTCCAGACTGAGCAGCCCCAACTCTTTCAGTCTGTTCTCATAGGAGAGGTGCTCCAGCCCTCTGATCACCCTCACAGCCCTACTCAGCCCTACACAGGCCTTCTAGCATTCTTCCCTGCTTTCCTCTTTGTTGGTGTACATTGCTCCTGGACACAGAAGAGGTGATCCTTGAATACTGACCAGCTGCCCTGGGCCCCTCTTCCCTCTAGGGCTTTGTGCCATGAATTTTGGCCAGCAGATCCCTGAAGCAATCAAAGTCTGCATGCCTAAAGTCTAGGGTCATAAGCTTAGAGTAAGTCCTCCTGTTTGCCCTGAGGATCTTAAATTCAAGTGCTTCATGGTCACTGCAGCCAAGGCTGTCCCTGAGCCTCACACTGGTCACCAGCCCTTCCCTATTGGCAAGAACAAGGTCCAGCCTAGCACCTTTTCTTGTTGGTTCTTCCACCATTTGGAGGAGGAAGTTGTCATCTGTGCAATCCAGGAACACCCTGGATTGCTGATGCCTTGCTGTGTTGTCCCTCCAGCAGATGTCAGGGTGGTTGAAATCCCCCATGGGGACCAGGCCTTGTGACCTGGAAGCTGCTTCTATTTACCTGTGAAGGGCCTCATCTGCTTGGTTCTGCTGGTCAGGTGGCCTGTAGCAGACCCCTACAGTAACATCACCTTCTCCTGTCTTCCCTTTAGTTTTAACCCATACACTCTCAACCAGTTCATCATCCCTTTACAGGTGGAACTCCACTGATTCTAGCTGGTCACTGATATAGAAGCCAACACCTCCTCCTCTCCTTCCCTGCCTATCCTTCCTAAAGAGCTTGGGCTGCCCACCTGTCCCTACTTTCCAGTCATGGGAATCATCCCACAAAATTTCAGCAATAGCCACTATGTCATGGCATGCCAGCAGCACAGTGGCCCTTAATTCATCCTGTTTGTTGTCCAAGCTCTGTGCACTTGCATAGAGGCACTTCCCTCTTGTGCCAAGTCCCCTTGATTTCCTCAGATTGTCCTGGTGCATCATCCCTGGCTTGCCTCAGAGCAGCAAGTTGAGTGCCCTAATTAGCTCTCCATTCCTCTGCTTCTAGTGAGCTGCCCCACTGTTTGTCACCAGCCAGCAGGAGGCTATTAACCCCTTCCCCCTTCATATACAGTTTAAAGCCATATCAGTGAGCCCTGCCAATTCCTGCTCCAGGATTCTTTTCCCCCTCTGGGACAATTGCATCCCATTTTAGTGTGTTTATACCTAGATTCGAGGCATGCAAATACTAATTACACTCAATTTAGTGTAATTCTACTTTATGGGAAGGAACAAATTCTCTTTAGCTATAATTCATTTCATATTAAACATTTGGCTTCCTTGCACTTAAAATTGGCAAAGACAACTGTTTCCTGATTTCCACATGAATCTAACTCTCAAAAATAATGAATCCTTTAATACAGGAGATTACCAGAGAATACTGCCAGGCACTTGTGCTGTAGTTATTAACCTGCTATCTTTAACTGTAGTGGTGTGCCATTTTGCTGTGCTGAAGCCCTTGCCCACACCTCAAGGCCATCCAAAATTGTAGCATTTCATTTATTTGCCATAGCTATCTTGCAGTGTAAAGAACTATACTCAGCAAAATCAAACTGTATAATGTAGTGTAATGATTCTTTCTACAGTGCTCTCTCCAGAAATTATTGTTCAATTCCCATTATTTTAGGATATGCTGTGTGTTCACTTGTGTTCACAACAGAAAAGCAGTTCTCACTACATGTGTTTGTTTTAACAGCATCTTGACTAAAGTTACTTGGACATTTAAAGTCAGTCTTCTACTGAAAGTGTTTTTGCACAGTTTGCCAGGTATGTGATATTCCTTCACTTTTAAGATTTCTTTTATAATTCTTTTACATTATTTGGACATGTAGGAGGTCAGCGCCTCGTTGATGTTGCCCTTTCTTGTTATTCAGATGGGAATAATGTCATTTGGTAGAACTACACTCTGATTTCAACTACAAATTTATAAGAAGGACTTATTAATATATACTTATTAGGACTGCTGAAATTCAGAGTTCCCAAAATTGAAAGTTACCTGACTTGTAAACATCAAAGTATTATTTATTTTTATATATTTATATTCACATAGCCAGCATCTTGTCCCCAAAATGAAATTTCTTGCCAATTTCTTCATTGTACTATTTTAAAAGTAGCCACCAACACTTGCCAGCTGTAGCTTAAGAGACCTCTCAACTGCAGAGATATCTATAGCCACAAGTAATTCCAGAGCATCTAAATAGGAAGGTCTCTCAAAAATTTTGTCAAGATGTTGTCATTCTGCAGAGGCTGCATTATGTGGAAAATGGCTAATTCCATCTATTCTTAGCTGTTTCATTTCCAAAAGGAAGATAGAGATGCTGAAAGATTTTGAGATGGAAAATAATTTTAGAGTGTTCTGTTAAAACACCCAAAATGGGATTTCATGATGGTACTCATGCTTCTGATTTCCCCTGTTTTAAGACAGCCTGCTGTCACAAGCAAGACCCCACACATATGTCGTGGAGGGCCTGTAGGCCTGAAAAGAAGCTTATTTACACCTTGCCCTGCCTGGACATGTTTTTCTGCCAGGACCCCTGGTTGTAAACAGGTTGTGTAAGCCCACACACACCCAGCTTGTGTCTCCCTAGGGTAAGCCCATGTGATCCCCATATTTGAGAAAGTCCAGGCAAGTAGCTTCTGCCTATTATGGTAAGGTTTGGCTGACTGCCAAGCTGATTGGTCATTCTAGTGGCCAAAGGGACCATTAATCTTGGCCCAGGTGCCAGGGTGCACAGGTAAACAAAGTGCTCAGACCCTGCACAGTTCTGACCCTCACTTGCAGCACTCAGATGCTCAGATGCTATCTTGATATCTCTGAGGTCCAGACCTCATGCTTTGTAGCTCTCCTACCTGCGTACCTGTCTTGCAGAGCTCATTTAAGCCTGCACATGTATATATATGAGTAGCCTATAGTCTCCTAAGACAGCTGTGCACATCTGCATGCTACTGTGTTGTCAGTACTAGATCCTGTATTGCCTTTACCTACGGAGCTCAGACTCCCATCAGCTGCACACACCCTGCATGCCTGCTACCTACCATAGCCTGGTAAGAGCCGTTGCCGCTGAGATAACCAGGAAGCAGATTCCGGATTGTCTGCACACACACGCATGGCCTGCTAGCCGTGAAGAACCGTGCCAGAGACAGCACGATATTCTCCTCCTGCTCCTGAGATCCTGCCAGCTGAGAATTCCTAGACAGAAGCATCCATAAGGAGCCAGCAGCACCAAAGGCCAAGGAGAACAAGGTTAGAGAACACCATTTCCCCACAAACTCGGAAGATTTATCCTTTCCCCTCAAGCCAGGAGGATTCCAGCCTTGGAGTCCACAGGCAGAGACCCTGGAGAATGGGACATTCATACAGGCTGTGACGCAGCCCTGGAGGGTGATTAATAATTGATAAGAATTGTGAGTGAAAGCTTTGGTACCTCTGTGGATGTCTGTTGCCCCCGCCACAGAGCAGAAGGAGTTTCAGCCCACTCTGCTAGGTGAATAGCATAGAGACCCCAAATGGCATTGAGCCATGGGGAAAACTCTCTCTGCTTGTGGTTTGAATATGTGCTAGTTAATTAGCAAATTCCTGTATATATTTTATCCTAGACTGTTTTCATAATCGTATACCAAATATTAATATTAATACACAGTGGTTGGGGGTGGTGAGAGTTCAGAATATTGATATTAATAAATATATATTTTTATATGAAGTTATGTCACCCCAATTAATTTCTCTCCTCTGCCAAATAGGAGTAGGTAGCAAAATACCCCCTCTGTAACAACATAGACTGGGAGGGAAAGCTCTGTGGCTGAGATGAGGAGAGTCTGATGAAAATAATACAATGCACAGTACTGTGCAAATGAGCAAACAAACCAACCCAGCAGAAAGCAATCAGCAACAAACCAGCAAGTGAAATGGACAGGAGAGGAAGAAGAGGTGGAGGTGTTCCCCTCTATGTAAAGAATTGGATAGAATGTGGAGAGTTGTCACTAAAGAATAGTCCAAATCAGATCAAAAGCTTACGGGTAGGTATTAGGGATCGGGACAACAGAGGGAGCCTATGCAGAACTACACAGGAGTGTACTACATGCCACCTGACCAAGTGGACCCTATTGATGAAGCCTTATTCCAGCTTGTGGAGACGCTGTGATCACAGACTCTCATCCTTCTGGGGGACTTTAACCACCCCAACATCTGTTGGAAAAGTATCACAGCTAGCCATAGGCAATCCAGGAGGCACCTAGAGTGCCTAGATGACAACTTCTTAAGACAAGAATTAAACAACCCTGCATGAGGGGATTTATTAATGGACCTGTTGGTCATAAGTGCAATTGAAGTCATCAGAGATGTCAAAGTCAAAGGCAGCCTGTCCTTCATTGATCATGAGCTAGTGCAATTCACTGTCATAAGGGGTATGAAGCCCATGTGAAACATAGTTAGGACTCTACATTTTAGGAAAGCAAATTTCCGTCTCTTCAAGGAGTTAGTAAATAGGGCTCTATAAGAAACTGCCCTCAGAGACAAGGGAGCAGAGCAGAGTTGGCAGATCTTTAAGGATGCTTTCCATAGAGCACAAGAGATCTCAATCCCCAGGTGCAAGAAATTGGGCAAGGAAGGCAAGAGACCACCATGGCTGAGTCAAGACCTGCTGGTCAAATTAAAGGGCAAGTTGGAACTACACAGGAAATAGAATTCTGGGAAGAGTATAGGGACGTTGCCCATATTTGTAGGGACAAGGCCAGGAAGGCCAAGGAGCAGCTGGAACTGAACTTGGCAAGGGAGGTAAAGGAAAATAAGAAAGGCTTCTACAGGTAGGTAAATCAGAAAAGAAATGTTAAAGGAAGTGTACCCCCTTTATTAGCAACAGTGGAGAACTAGTAACAATGGAAAAGGACAAGAATGAGATTCTCAACAATGTTTTTACCTCAGTCTTCACTTACAACCCCTCTCCTCATGTCTCTCATGTTGATAGCTCACAAGTTGGATACCGGGGAAGCAAGGTGCTTGATCATCTGAGGAACCTGAGGATATGCAACTCCGTGGGACCTGATAAATGATGAAATACATCCTAGAGTGCCAAGGGAATTAGCTGATGTAGTTGCCAAGCCACTCTCCATGATATTTGAAAAGTGCTGTCTATCAGGTGAAGTCCCTGGTGCCTGGAAGAAAGAATAAATTGAACCCATTTTTTATAAGGGTAGAAAGAACCCTCAGAACTACCATCCTGTTAGCCTCACCTACATGTCTAGAAGATTATGGAACAGATCCTCCTAGATGCTGTGTTAATGCACTTGGAGGACAGGGAGGTGATTCAAGACAGCCATAACGGCTTTACCAGTCTGCCTGACTAACCCACTGGCTTTCTATGATAGAGTTGTCATGGAGGGGATTTCTCTATTCCTCCTCTGTTAGGGGGAGGTGAGAAATTAATTTGAGGCGGTATTATTTTTTAATATTTTTTAAAATTAAAATTAATATTTACAAATTTGTACCACCCCCAACCACTATGAAATCAGATTCGTATGTGCAAGTTTATGAAAACAGCTGGGGATATATTTATAGGGATTGATTATTAAATGGAAATATCAAATTATCAACAACTATAGACAGAGAGAAAGATTCCATTAGGCTAAATGCCTCTTAACTACTGTACTGTTTGCCCAGCAAGGGCTGAAACTGTGTGTGCTCTTAAGACAGAGGTAACTTGTATTACAAAGGAATTAAAGCTTGCTTAAATGTGTTGCTCTCAAGTATTAATCATTAATCACCCCCCCAGGATTCTGTCTCAGTGTGTGTCTCAGTATTGGGGTCTTGGTGAAGGCTGGTCTGTCCCAGGTTGCAAGGGAATGATAAGGTTTCCCAGTCTCTGGGTTAAATAGGCTTTTCTCTAACCTTCTCTCCTGATGTGGAGTAGTTTCTGCCTTGGAGCTGTTGCTTCTTCTGGATGCTGTGTCCAGGGATGACCAGCTGGCAGGGTTTCCCAGGCGCAGGAGAAGGATCTGTCCGTGTAGCTTCTGACACGGTCTCACAGCTAGCAGGCTGTGTTTGCAGGTTTGCAGACTGTCTGAGGGTCTGCGGGGCCTGGATCTTTCCAGACTTACAGAATAACTGGCAAATAGTATCTATGCCGGGCAAGAAGGGACTATGCTGTGCTGCAGGGAGACAAGCTCCGTAGCTGAATCAAGATAGCTCTAGGCTTAGGCAGGGGGCTATCGGCTCCCCATATATGTATGGAGTGCAGGCATGAATGTGCTCTGCTTCTCAAAGGGTTCACAGACAGCTTAACTGCACCTTGAGATCAATGCATGAGGTCTGAGCCTCTGTAATGCTTGCAAGTGAGTAAGGCCTGATCCTGTGTCTAGGCCATGCAAGCAGGTCAGGGCAGCAGGGTGCTGCTGTGGATCAGAGGTGAGTCTGAATGCTCTAAACTAATGAACAGTTTGAAACTCTGACCACGTGGTGCTGCTATGCACCCCTCTTAATAGACTCTGAGTGGAGATTCGTGGCTCATTTGGACATCTACAGTGACCAATCAGGCTGGCCGTAAGCCAAACCTTGCCCCAGTAGGCAGTAGAGACATGCCTGGACCTCCCAATAGGGGATCACCTGGGTGGACCCCTGAGTACACGGGCTGGGCATGTGTGTGTTACACAACTTGTTTACTGCCTCGTGGGTCCTGGCAGAAAAACATGTCCAGGCATGTAGAGGCATAGAGAGGCCTCTGTTTTGGGGCTGCTGCCCCTCCACCACAAAAGTCACTATATCAGTAGCTAAGGGACAACTTGTGAATGTGATCTATACAGACTTCTGTAAAGCCTTTGACATGGTTCCCCATTACTTGCTAAGCTGGAGAGATGTGGATTTGATGGGTGGACTGTAAACTGGATGAGGAATTGGATGGATGATCACATTTTGGTCCCACATCAAGCCTGTAGATCTGGCTGAATTTATTCAGAAGAGTATTTCTAGAAGTGACTCCTTCAGCTGAAACACCCCTTTTTCACAGGTTAAGGGAAAAAAAAAAAAAAAGAGAGAGAACTTAAGATTTTTTTTTTTGTTATCTATTGCAACTACACTTCTGCAACTAGTTTCCATGCTTGTTTACCTGCCTGTCTATGTTTCTTGTTATCTCTAATAAGCTTTGGACCTGTGGGAGTGCAATATAAGACTGAATAAACCAGGCAGTGTATAAGCATTTGACCTTCATTCCCATAGCTTCAGGATGCCTCACATGGGGGAGGAAAGATAGTGAGACATCTGGCTAAGGGGAAAAAGAAGGTGTGATATATGTAAAGGACTAGGCTGTACTCACCTAGATAATGCTAATGTGTAGGTGTGTGCACTATGCTCATGACTATGTAAACAGATTATAACCAACAATAAAAGTCTCTGGTGGGCTTTATATTGAATTGTGTGGAGTTTGTGTCATCTCTTGTGGCAGGTGGTGGCCTGTGATATCTGAAGGATAATTTGTGGCAAGCAAATGACTGCCATTGGTGAGGAGCCCCAGCTAAGAGCTGGTGCAGCAGGACTGTGACTGGGCCACAGCGTGTGTGTGAACTGCGGAAATAAGATAGAAGCTGACCATTGCAATGGGCACCTGTGAGTAAAGGTGAGCAGCTGGGTGGGGCAAGATGGGGAAGAGCGTAACTAAAGAAGAAAGGATGATATTACATCTCCTCTCACATATCGTCTCCAAGAGAGGGGTGAAGTATTAGGATTATACTCTCTGAAAATTACTGTTATGGTGCCAAGACCATGGGTTCCTTGCTGACCCAGCGAGTGCTTTTGAAATCAACACCTTGGAAGACATATGGAAAGTCTTGTGGGACTCATTAAAATATGAACTCTAAGGACTTTGCTAATTTGGTGTGAAAGTAATGGTATCACAATAAATGCGCAATCTGCCTTTAAGGAGAGGACCAACAAGGAAATGGGAAGTGGCTCTTTGATGAAGTCGTGGGAGGTGATCTGATAGAGGCTTGTGTTAGATTCTTTAAAACAATCAAGGAGCAATCAAGCTACAAAGGAAGCCGCTGATGAGATGCTAGATGTTACAGAAGTGCTAAATGGTCAGTTACCATCCGCTGAGACATCTGCAGCTTAAACTCACTCTTACCTGCCTAGTGAAATTTCTTTGTTTGCAATGGGGAATGGAGGATTTGGGCAAATGGATAGAGTGAATCTGCTGGATCATTTGGCATTGCCCGGGATGGTCACTGGCTGAGCTGGAGAAGCTGATCCTGCAGCAAGCGCTGCTCCGCTTCAGTGACAGCAGAAACATTTATTGCAGTGCTGTCCACCTGTGGCAACCCTCCCTCCCCAGATTCTGTGCAATTCTGGAGCTGCACAATTAGGGATAATTCTTCTAAATTGGGCTTGCAGATTTACTCCAGTATTGATGAGTATAAAGCCAGTGACCTAATAATGTTGCCTGGAAAAAAAGTGGTTCATAAAATAGGAAGAAAATTGAAAATGAGAATGAATGAAATCAAATTAGCAAGGTAGGGTGTAAGAAGTGCAAATTATACAAGTTGCAAAATATCCTGATGAAGTATATGCAGCCTTGGAAATAAGACCACTGCACTCTGATGAGTTTAGGTTAATGAATCATACAGAGAGAATCTGAGAATGACAGAAGTGTTGTTATTATTATTATTGATGTTGCACCAACTGAGTTTTAAATATATGTGTTTTTTGAGAACACTAAACTCTATGCATAGGAGCTGTTTATATCCTCTTTAAAAGTCTATCTTCTCCATGAAAGCTGCTGAACCTGCTCTCCTGAAATAGCTGTTGTATGGATCAGAGGTGGTTTTTTTTTGTTATTGTCACCTCCCTTTTCTTCCCTTTGCCCTCTTCCCCACTGGTGAGAGAGTTAAAAAAAAGTAGAGTAGAGAGCTTTAATTGAGTTACACAAAATTGTTTACTACTCTACTGCAGAGATATCAGATTACACTGAGAGAGAGAGGAAAGGGAAAACAAAAAGAAAAATACCTGACCGAAATTCATACAGGACAACTGCACCACACAAAATGAAAGTGAAAAGAACAACTCAGCCCCCCAGCCTCACTAACTACAGCAACATATTGTAAGTGATACAAATTCTGGCCAGCATTACCCTGAAGACTGTAGGGAGATAAATGATGCATCTCAAACCATTAGTTAGGGAGATGTGAATAGACTATCAGAAGGATTTATTTTCATTTTTTGATCATTTGTTTTTGATCATTGGGAGACAATTTGGAATCTTATTCATTAAACAATAAACCATCAAGCAGTTAAAGAAAATGACACCTTCTTTAAAATATACCCATTACACTCACTGTCTAAGACATGCCTCCTTTCCTACTTATAAACTCTGTGTGCGTTTTTATTTGGCATTTCTTAGTGGAGTTATTCAGGCAAAAATATGAAGGCCTATACTTTACTTGGCTATTGTTGATCTGGATAAAGGAATAATGAAAAAGAAGCATGTAACACCACTAGAAAAGAGTGTGGGCAGCTGAGTGTACCCAAGCAAAGCTGGGAGCAGAAGCTCAAAAGAATGAAGGAAAAATAAGTGGATTTTAAATTTCATCATCAGTGGAAGTTGTTTCGTACAAAAGCTGTGATCAATCCCAATGCTGATACTTAATTCCAGCTATTGTCACAAAGAGAATAAGTGCTGGGAAATACAGTATTCTGAATACATTTCAGTGGAGTGTGAAACTCAATGCATCTGCCAAAAGGGTATTAGAACTAAAACAATTAGAAGTGGAGTAGAGTAAGTGAATTTTAAACTTCTCTCATGAACAGCAGAAATCTCACTGATCATTCAGACAGTCTATTCTCAATAACTCTGGCACACCATTTGAATTATATTTATTAAATATCACTACTTCTTTCACAGGAACTCTCTCCATCCCTAGCTCAAGAACTGTCTGCATAAGAAAAATGTACTTTATCAACTCTTTTTGCAACCATTGTTTCTGCAGTATTTACCCCCAAAACACATTTTTTTAAATTTTATCAAATGTTCAGCTTGAAGCAGAAGGTCAAGCAGCAGCAGTATATCAGTAACTGTGAAATGTAAGCATTTGGTAATCTTTTGAGAGTAGACATTCAAGGACGTCTAAAAAACAGGCTGACTGATTACAACTGGAGTGAAGAGTCAGAAGGAGTTAAAGGTCACCAGAACAAAAAGCGATAAAGAAGAGTAGAGGAAGTAAGCAACCACCAGAGGTCCTTAAAAGACCACCTAAGAGTACAGTACATAGGCAGGGAAAGGATGTTAATCTATGATAATGATTTCTCAGAAAAACAATATGTTGATTGTTTCTTGGAATGTCACGAATATGTATGTTTGATTTACATAGAAGCTGATCACCTAACCTGGTGGGGTGAGTGCTTCTTTTTTTTTTTTTTTTTTAAATTTTTTTTTTTTTAAATTGAGGAGATATCCCTTGTGCTCCCAGCACTGAAGTAAAGAATACCTACTTAAGCAGTCATTTTGACTACTGAGTTTGATTTCATGGTATGAAGCTGAAAACACTTTCAGAAAATGGTTGAAATAATTAATTTACTTAGATTCCAGTTACTTCTTTAAACTGACATAAGCCAGTTCTTCTATCACAAGAATCAGTTCTACGCCCAGTACCCACTCCCTTGTTCCAGTACTGTTGTCTGCATAACTAGAAGGTTAATTAGATCATGGAAACCTGTGGTGTTCATTTCTTCCTGACATCTAGACCCTTGATTCACTCCACTACTGTGGCTGTTTGAGCTAGATTTGTAGCTCAGACATTTTAAAAAAAGAGCAGGAACAAAGAAACTTAGAAAAGCGGAAAAGTACTGGAGTCATTGAGTGAAAAGGTGAACATTCCAGTGATAGGCCATAAAACAGCAATGATGGATAAGTTAATATAATTTTATTGTGGCATCAAAAACTTTATGTTTGGAAGCACAGCTTGTATCTACCCCTCTGCTGCATTTGCTGCACCTGCTGCTATCTTCCTTTACTGCTGCTTTGGCTGCTGCTTTGCTGCTTTGCCACCATTTGTCCCCATTCCTATCTTCTCTAAGGTTACTATGTTCTGTAATAGTTTATTCTATCTATATTGTAATATTTAGTTTAAACTGTAAAAAACAGAATTTCATTTTTCTGACTTTCCAAATTATCAGTTGTAGCAAATTTACTCCCTCTGGGGCAGGTTTATAAGAAATTACTGGGGGAGGGATCCACTGTAACCCTCCACATTAATCCCATCCACCCCTTTAATATATTTCCCATTGGAGCATCAAGTCATGAATCTAACTAGGGACAGTGTCAGTGTGATGAGCAGTAGCCTTCCAGCTTTCAGACATTCTTCATTTTGTCTGTTTCATATGTTGGCTGGCTCAGAGTAAATGTGGTGGAGCAGGACTCTGGGGACTCATAGGGCTCATGCTTATGTATGGTGGGTTCTTCATGGGTTTTACAGGCACTACAACTACCTGTAGAAGAACTCATAACACCTTATATATACTTTGAGTCTACATTCTTTCAGATAAAGTTAAATTCCTTTGTGGAAAACATCGTATCTCACCACTTTTTGCATAACCCAGTATGTATGACCAGGTCCTTCGGCACAAACCACCTCTTGTAGAGGCATAGCCTCACCTGAAGGGGAGAATACCCAAACAGTCTTCCCCAACAGATTCTTTTCATGAGTAACAGAATCTCTGTCACCTTCATAATAGATCTGAGTTAGCTGGACCTGCTCCACTGACAGAATCTCTACTGTTCACTATCCAGGTAGCTTGTGCTAGATGTTTCTCCCAATTCTTCAAGGTTCCTCCTCTCATTGCTTTTGAAGTGCTTTTCAGCAAACTATTATAACTGAACTGTAGCTCACTAAGCACAGGCCAGGCCTCAATAGAGTTCAGGAAGCTGCTGGTTTTCACTGGGATAGGTGAGGGATCGTTTTATCAGGTGGTGAGCCAGTTTACCAGGATTAGTCTCTGCTTCTGAGTTAAAGTCACAGGCTATGGGAGGTGATAACCATCCTAGGAATCTTCCCAAATCCTTTCACACCCTCTGCCACCCAGAGACCAGCCACTTCAGGTCACACTTCAGTATTTCCTTGCTCAAAAGCTGTCTCTTTTCATGCCATGATGGCACCAAGTTTCACAAAGCCAATGACTCGCCAGTGATATTGATTCACAGTATTAAAGAGCTCACATAGGGATGAACCAGAACCTCAGGGGCCTGCATAATATAACTATCTACATTCACCTTGAGTGGGTAGAAAGAGATGATAACACCCCCAAACATAGCTGACAGGGCTACCAACACCAGAAAAAAACATGTGCCCACCAAAGCCACTCTATCACTCCCATTCTTAGATGGACAGGGAAAAGAAGAAAATATAACAAAAGGCTGGTAATAAGGTAGAAGCAATCTAATAATGCTAAGCACAAGCAAAGACCATGCATGGAAAGTAAAAGTAAAGAGAGATGTTATTCTCAACTTCCCATCAGCACATGGTGGACAGTCTTAGGAAGCAGGGCTTTATGTGTAATGGTTGCTCTGGAAGACAGATACCATCTATGAATATCTCCCCACTTCACTCTTTCACTTAGTTCTTGTACCTGAGCTGACGCCATATGGCATGGAATACTTCTCTGGCCAGTTTGGGTCAGCCAGCTCAGATGCGTCTCCTCTGAAGATCTTTCCCACCCCTCAGTGCACTCTTGGGATGGAGAAATGTTGGGAAAGCACATCCCAGGTGCTTTGCCAGCAGTAGCCAAAACACTGGTCTGTTACCAGCACTTAGCTACAGTATTGCAAAACAGCACTAGAAAGATGCTCTGAGGAGAATTTCCCCCATCTTAGCCAAACCAAGTACATCACTGTACACACATATTCAGAGTATAGATTACAAAAAGATAGTGTCCAGGAGTCCATTTCAACTCTTCATCATCATCATCAGTTTAAGCCAGCCCTACTCACTTTCCACAAAAGCTTGTATTATTCCCTCTGGAGAGGAATTACTCTCTAGGGAAGAGGTGGAATAGACACTTGAAGAGTAAGAATTTTAAAAAGTCTATATGATTTTGCCATTGCCTTAGTTACAGGAAAGCAGAAGCAAGACTGTAAGATTCCTAGCAAAAACCTGGTGGAGGAGAAGTACTACATAACAGCTATTGCGATATGTTTTTGAACATAGAGAGCAAAGCCAAAGTACTTGTTGCCTTCACAGAATAAAAGGAAATCTTAGCAAAGGAGAAGAAAGAGCTTCTGAAGAGCACTGCAAGTACTTACTACACTACGTTTGGAGCCATAAACAACTTTTTTTTTTTCTTTTCATATGAAGCCTACACTTCTGATAAGCTAGATTCAAGAAAGATTCATCCTAAAGAACACTGATGAAGAGAGAAGATATTAAGATCATAAGTCTTGTCAGGCTATTTCTTAAACTAGGAGTAGGTAGACTCAAACCAAATCATAGAATCATAGAATTGTCAGGGTTGCAAGTGACCTCAAGGATCATCTACCACCAACTCCCCCTTCATCTATCACCAACTTCCACTAGTTCAGGTTACTCAGAGCCACATCCAGCCTGGGCTTAAAAAAACAAACAAACCAGGAATAGGGCTTCCACCACCTCCCTGGGCAACTTGTTCCAGAGTCCCACCACCCTCATGGCAAATAACTTATTCCTAATATCCAATCTGAATCTACCCACTTGTAGTTCTGCTATTTCTCCTTAGTCCTATCACTAACTGACATCCTAAAAAATCCCTCATCAGCTTTCTTGTAGGCTCCTTTAAGATACTGGGGCCTGCAAGTATAGGGGCCTTACTGTCTCCTTAGAGTCTTCTGTTTCGTAGAATTAACAGTCCCAGCTCTCAGTCTGTCTTCACAGGAGAGGTGTTTCAATTCTCTGATCATCCTTGTGTCTCTTCTGTGGACATGTTCCAGAACATCCATATCCTTCTTGTAATAGGGGTCCCAGACTGGATGCAGCACTCTAGGTGGGGTTTTACCAGAGTGGAGTAGAGATGGAGAGTCACCTCCCTTGACCTGCTGGCTATGGTTTTCTTGATAGAGACTAGGATACAATTTGCCTTCTCGGCTGCAAGTGCACACTGGCAGCTCATTTTGAGCTTCTTGTCCACCAGTAGCCCCAAGTCCCTTTCCTCAGGGACTAGTCTCAAGAGAAATGAGGAAAATCTCCAAGCATTCTTTGAGTGTGTGCAGCACAATTCAACTAAAAGACCGAACACAGAGAAGTGAAGACTTGAGAACCCATATCTACAGGATGAGAAAATGTTACCATATGCTGTTGAGATTTCTGGTTGAAAAAAATCTCTCCTTACACAGCGAGCACCTCTGCTGTGTAAGGAATTTATTTCTTCATGATATGAATTTCTCCATAATAGAATGAAAACCATTAGAATGCCCATTGCCACAAATAAAGTGCAAGATATGGAAGGGAAGAAAATGAAACGAACACCATCAGGGACAATAAAGTGCTGTGGACCCAAGCCTTGCTTCAAACATGAGGTGTGCACAGGGAATTAGGTGCTAACTAAATAAAAAAAAAAAAAATTACAGACACTCTATAAGAGAGTCATTTAGGCCATTAGGGTTTGCAAGATCTTTGAGAGAGAGGCTAGTTTTGCAAATCAGGTCACTAATTCAGTTTCAGTAGCAAGTAGCAACTCACATCTGAGCTCAGAAAGAAAAAGATTAATAACTTTGCTTCTCAAGGTTAATTTGTTAAAGGTTTTTCCTTCCCAGCTCCCACTCCCAAATTTAAGTCAACTCAATATTGAATGAGTTTACTGCAAAAGGCAAAAGATGTGACATATTTAAAGGACAGATTTGCAAAAGAGTAAGTTACATTTAATTACCTGTAATAATTACCTACAGAATCAACTCTCTTACATCCGAGCCTCTACCACAGAATGAAAAAAAATGGAGAAAAGAAGTTGTATAGTACAGAAAGAAACATAATAACTGTTTCAGAACAGGAGAAGGTTGCTTTGAAATTTTGCAGCAAAGGGACATAACAGTTAGTTATGTAGCAACATACTGCAATGTCTTTGCAGAAGCAACCCTCCAATAACACAATGGGAAAGTGTTAGTACGTTTTCCATCTTCTCCTTTGCAATGTTAGATTCATATTCATAACAAGGGCTCATTTCAGCCCATTTGTCAAAAATGTACAGCATAGAACAAATGCTCAGATCCTAAGGACAAATCAGAGAAAAATACAAGCTCTGATGCAGTAGATGAGAGAAAAGGTTCTGGAATGAGTTTGCTAGAACAAAACTCTCTGTAAAAGTGTGGTTAGGAATGTACAAGAAGAAGGTTCAAACTACTCAACTTGTAGCTGATTTGTTCTGCCTGATGGCAGATTCTTCCAGGCTACCTGAAGACTGAATCAAGAAGTGTGTTTTAAAATTGTCATTGCATTCTCATTTGTATTCTTGAATTTAAAACTTACGTTGTATCCATGTGTGATTGGTTGCTACTTTAGTTTGCTTGGTTTGCCTTTTTTTTTTTTTTTTTTTTTTTTTTTTTTTTTTTTTTTTTTTTTGGTATTGTGTGTGTGTTTTTTTTTTTCATTTGTTTTACAGTTGGGAAAAAGAAAATTGAGGCAGCTCATGTCAGCGTAACTCTGTACTAGATTTATTAATCCTCTGCCTATTAAATTCCTTATTTTTCTATTCCACAAAGATAGTTTCTATGTGTAAGAGTTGAGAAGCAAAACTGCATCCATCTGGCTGTTGCTCAAGAAAATTCCTTCATTTAGCCTTTTTAATGCTAGTATTTTCAGTTTTTTTACATAATGCAGAAAGTGTACTGAGTGTACTGTAGTGGTTCTGGGCATCACACACACACACACACCTCCCTTCCCCCTAAATGAATTCACCCAGACTAGATGCAGATGGCTGGAAGTTAAGGGATAAAGCTTTATGTACTTTATGTATACAGCTTAGCACAATAAACAAGCAGATATTTATAATATATTATAATTATTTACAACTACATACAGTTATATACAAGTTAAAAGTAATATAGAAACACAATACCCAAAGTGCCCAGGAGGGGCTCCCAACCACCCTTCTACCTTTCCACCACCTTCCACCTTCTCCCTTATCTCAGGATCTCTCCCTTATGTGCAAGGTGAGTTGGAAGAGGTCAACAAGGGGAGTTAAAATGCATAATGGTTAGTTGGAAAGTACGCAGGATCAGGCAGAAGAGTTAAAACAATAAAAGCCAAGCAGACATTGTCTTATCTATGTTTGTGTCCTTGGTTTTATATGTCGTAGCAGAGTGAATGAGTAATAGACACATCATCTTATTTTCTTTTCACAGTCAATAATCTAATTTGTGTCATTTAATTATCCTAATTAGTCTCAAACCAGCACAGTGTACATAGCTATACAGGACCATAGATATACAAGAAGGAAGGTCATTCCATCAAAGGAAGTTCAGAGAAAGAAATATGTGGCCACTCTAGACACAACAATAATATTTTATGCTGATATTCCAGGATTCTCATATCCCAAAAGCCTTCTACAGTCAATGACTAGGAGGAGGAGCTCTAGATGCAAGTTTCTGACACCATGAATATTCAACTCTGTATGTCAATGACTTAAAGAGGCAATACTGTCTGTGAAAATGAAGCCATTAACTGTGATATCAGCCCTGTCTGGAAACCCATGTGCTGCTGCTCTCTCCATAATTTCTGAGCTTCATTTTCATGTTGAAAAGTAATGGAGTGCTGAAATCTTTAGATTTCTGTTTCAGAATTAGTTGCTTGTATGCTTGCTTGCCACAGGAACTGTGGTCAAGGCCTCACAGACCAATGTGATCAAGACCTTGCCACGCAGGACTGCAGACGATTCAATGTGAATTATGCCAGAGATGTTTATTGATCATTCATCTCACAAAACATCCCCTCAGGGCACAAGGCACATGCTTACACATTAGCATAATTAGTCAAGGCAACCCACCTCATCAGCATAAACCACGCCTTGTTTTTCACATTGATGAAGTGTCTGTTATCTATCCCTTCTGAGATAAGTTAGCCAGCTGCTTGTGAGAACTAAGGTCAGCATCTTCCTGTTATTATTCTTCTTCACTCCGTTCCCACATCTCTTCTTCACTTTGCATTGCCACAGATTTCTCCCTAAAAATTCCAAGAAACAAAACAAAGAATACACACATACTCATAGGTATGCCACAATGCATAGAGATGTTCCTAGTAGGAGCACTGATTTTATCTACAGTTTCCTGAAGTTATTAACTTCTCCAGTGATGTCTACAGAGTCATTTCCTTATTTAATATCATCACATCTTATGTGTGCAACAATCTGGGACCAAATGAATATTCTTCCCTTTTGAAATATCAGCGCCTCTTTACATAGCATTGATGCTTCTCTATGGCACTTCAGCCTGTTTGTATTCAACTCTTAAAGGGTCATTTTGTAAAGCCTGAGAACAGAAGAGTGAGAAGACTGGAGTCATAGCTACAGAGCTTTGCCAAGCTCAAGTCTGCTTTGGAAATATTTAGGTGGGAGCAATTGTGAATGTATTAACTCTCTCACTCCTCTTTGCAACTGCTACTTACTGGTCATAGATAGGTATCAGCCTGTAGCAGTTGTGTTGCTAGAGGCCAGGGAAGCAGAAATGGAGCACTCATTTATGCAGGATAACTAGCTCTTAACACACATTTTCTCTCCATAGATCTTTAAGGGGTTTACAACTAAGAAGATTCCTCACATCCTGTGCTCCTTGAGTGACACACAGGTTCCAACACAGGAGCATTGCTTCTGTAATTCTTTTTCCCTCAAGCAGAGACCTCTATATAAAACATGCAGTTTAAAAAACAAACCAAACAAGAAAACCCCAACCCAGCTCTGAAAATAGACTCAACCACTTCCCTAGGCAGCTTGGCCCAGCACCTAACAAACCTGTAGCTGAAGAAATTTTTCACAGAATCACAGAACATTAGGAGTTGGAAAGATCTTCCAGTCCAATTTCTCTGCCAGAGTGATCATCTAGAATAGGCTGCATAGATATGGATCCAGCTGGGTTTTGAATGTCTTCAGAGAAGCATACTCCACAATCTCTCTGGGCAGCCCATTCTAGTGTTTTGTCACCCTTATAGTGAAAAAGTTTTCCTTATGTTCACATGGAACCTTCTACACTCCAGCTTGCACTCACTGGTCATCACTGAGAAGAGCCTGGCTCTGTCCTCCTGACACTCATTCTTCACATATTTATAAATGACTGAGGTCACACCTCAGTCTCCTCTTCACCAAAGAGACGAGACCCAGCTCCCTCAGCCTTTCCTCATTTCATAAGAATCAACCTAAATGTCCCCTTGCAGAACATGAGGTCATTTCTTGTTGTCCTAGTGCTTGTTACTTGGGGGAAGAGAATGACCTTCACCCCACTATGACCTCCTTTCAGGTAGTTATAGAGGACAATAAAGATGCCCTTTTCTTCAGGGTAAACAACCCCAGTTCTCTCAGTTGTTACTCATAAGACATGAGACATGTGCCCTAGAACCTTCAACAGCTATGTTGCCATTCTTTGGACAAGCCTCAGCACTATAATGTCTTCCTGGTAGTTAGGAGCCCCACAACAAATCAAATATTTGAGCTGCAGCCTCACCAGTACTGAGTCAGGGGGGAAGATCATGTCCCTACTCTTGCTGGTGAGACTGTTTCTGAAAGAGCTCCATCATGCTGTTGGCACTTCTGGAACCTGGGCTTGTTCATAGTCATCTGCCTGTTGACCAACACCTCCAGATCATTTTCTACTGGTCAACTTCACAGCTACTCTGCTCCAGGCCTACATCCTGCCTGATCCCAGGTGCTTCTGTGATTGGTGGCTCATCAATATCCCTTCTGTCTTGGATATTGCATGGCACTCCATCCACCACCTTCACTAGCATCACTGACCGAAGGACCTCACCAGCATGTCTAGGGAGCACAAAACAAAGCAAGAGGCTGTTAAAAATCTAGTGATTTGTGTTGCTATGACACCAGGGAGGAATGTAAGGTGGGGTGGAAGCCTTCATTTCTCCACTTATCACCTTTCAGACTGCTGACCAGATTAGAAGTTTAAGAAATGCCTGTGTAAATGATAAAGGAAGAATGGCTTGAACACAGTCTCACCTATACAGTTTGCACAATGGTAGAGAACTGGGAGCAGGACAAGAATTTGACACTAAACAGATCAATGGGTTTGTTCTCCTGCAGATCTCAAGAAGAGTGACCTTCTGGCAAGATTCATGATACCAGCTTTCCCAGAAAATCAAGCTTGTGATTGCAATAATTTTAGAGCTTTATAGCTACTTTGTGGTTTGGTGCATTTATAACTGCCAGTGTAATCTTTATTTCTTGCAAATGGACAAATTATGCACTTAACTGCTTCTTTTGAAGACACCTGGACCTACAGCAGACAGGCTGTTCATATGTCTGATGTTGGAGCTATAGTTATGGAGTGAATTGGCGTATGCATTAAGAGCTAAGTCCAGCCATTCTTAGATTCTCTAATCTCTAAAGATCAGCTGGAATGCAAGGGGATTTTTAAAATCTTTTATACATTTGTAGAAGCATACAATCATTAGTATTGGAAAAGACCTCTAAGACCATCAAGCCCCACTGTCAATACAACACTTCCCGTCAGCCTGACCTCAGTGCCAGGGAAACTGATGGAGCAGGTTATCTTAGGGATGATAAGAGCACACCTGAGGGATGGCAAAGAGCTCAGGTCCAGCCAGAATGGGTTTAGGAAGGGCAGATCCTGCCTTTCTAACCTGATCTCCTTCTATGATCAGGTGACCTGCTTGGTGGATGTGGGGAGGCCTGTGGATGTGGTCTATCTGGACTTCAGCAAGGCCTTTGACACTGTCCCCCACAGCAAACTGCTGGCTAAGCTGTCAGCCCGCGGCTTGGATGGCAACACTCTGTGCTGGGTTAGGAACTGGCTGGAGGGCCGGACCCAGAGAGTGGTGGTGAATGGTGCCACATCCAGCTGGCGGCCAGTCACTAGTGGTGTCCCTCAGGGATCAGTGCTGGGCCCCATCCTCTTTCACATCTTCATAGATGACCTGGATGAGGGCATCGAGTCAGTCATTAGCAAGTTTGCAGATGACACCAAGCTGGGGGCAGATGTGGCTGGGTTGGAGGGCAGAAGGGCTCTGCAGCAGGACCTTGACTGCCTGGACAGATGGGCAGAGTCCAATGGGATGGGGTTCAATAGCTCCAAGTGCCAGTGCTGCACTATGGCCACAACAACCCCATGCAGAGATACAGGCTGGGGTCGGAGTGGCTGGAGAGCAGCCAAACAGAGAGGGATCTGGGGGTACTGATTGATACCTGCCTGAATATGAGCCAGCAGTGTGCCCAGGTGGCCAAGAGAGCCAGTGGCATCCTGGCCTGCATCAGGAATGGTGTGGTCAGCAGGAGCAGGGAGGTCATTCTGCCCCTGTACTCTGCACTGGTTAGACCTCACCTTGAGTACTGTGTCCAGTTCTGGGCCCCCCAGTTTAGGAGGGACATTGAGATACTTGAGCATGTCCAGAGAAGGGTGACGAGGCTGGTGAGAGGCCTTGAGCACAGCCCTACGAGGAGAGGCTGAGGGAGCTGGGATTGTTTAGCCTGGAGAAGAGGAGGCTCAGGGGTGACCTTATCGCTGTGTACAATTACCTGAGGGGTGGTTGTGGCCAGGAGGAGGTTGCTCTCTTCTCTCAGGTGGCCAGTGCCAGAATGAGAGGACACAGCCTCAGGCTGTACCAGGGGAGATTTAGGCTCAAGGTGAGGAGAAAGTTCTTTACTGAGAGAGTCATTGGACACTGGAATGGGCTGCCCAGGGAGGTGGTGGAGTCGTTGTCCCTGGAGCTGTTCAAGGCAAGATTGGATGTGGCACTTGGTGCCATGGTCTAGTGTTGAGCTCTGTGGTAAAGGGTTGGACTTGATGATCTGTGAGGTCTCTTCCAACCCTGATAATACTGTGATACTGTGTGATACTGTACTGTGATGTCCACTACATCATGTCCTCAAGTGCCATGTCTACACATTTTTTGAACACCTCAAGGGATAGTGACTCCACCTCCTCTCTGGATCATCTCTTCCAATGTCTGGTCACTCTCTCAGTAATTATTTTTTTCCTAATATCCAGTCTAAATTTCCCCTAGTGCAAATTGAGACCATTTCTTCTTGTCCCATTGCTAGTTATGTGGGACAAGAGACCAACCGCCACCTCACTACATCATCCCTTTGGTAGTTGTAGAGAGCAAAATGGTCTGCCTTCAGCCTCTTCTTCTCTAGGCTGAACAACCCAGTTCCCTCAGTCAGTTCTCACAAGACTTGCTCTCTAGAGCCCTTATGCTATTTGTTGCCCTTCTCTAGATATGCTCTAGCGACTCAATGTTCTTCTGGAAGTGAAGAGAGCATTTGAGGTGCAGCCTCACCAGTGCCAAGTGCAGAGACAAAGTCACTTCCCTACCTCTGTTAGCCACATTATTCCTGATACAGGCTAGGTTGTTTCTGGCCATCTGGCCAAAACTGTGGACACTGATGGCTCCATGTTCATATAGCTGTCGACCAGCACCCTCAGGTCCTTTTCTGATGGGCAACATTCCAGCTGCTCTGCTCCAAATCTGTAGCATTGCATGAAGTTGTTATGACCCAAGTGCTCAGCACTTGGCCTTGTTGAAAGTCATGCAACAGACCATGGCCTCCCCAGATCCTTCTGCAGAGCCTGCCTACCTTTATGCAGATCAACACTCCTGCCTAATTTGGTGTCATCTGCAAATGTACTGAGGCAGGACTCAGTTCCCTCATCCAATCATTGGTAAAGATATTAAACAAGACCGGCTCCAAAACTGAGCTCTGGGGAACAATGCTTGTGACTGGCCTCCCATTGGATTTAACTGTGTTCACACTAGCTCTCTGAGATTGTCTGTCTCTCTGTCCATCCATCCATCCACCCATCCACCCATCCACACAGATTTTTATCCAGTGAAGAATATACCTGTTTAAGCTAAGAGCTGCCAGTTTCTCTAAGAGAGTGCTGTGGGCAACAGCATCAAAACCTTTACTGAAGCCCAGGTAGACAACATTTACAGCCTTCCTCTCATCCACCTGGTTGCAGAAAGACATCAGGGAGGTCAAGCAGGACCTGTCTTTCATGAACGCATCCTAGCTATGCTTGATCCTCTGGTTGTCCTGTACTGCTCTGTAATCTTACCTGGTACTAATGTGCAGCTGGCAGACATGTAGTGACCGGGATCCTCCTTCTGGTCATTACTAAATGTAACTGTATGTCATCCCACAGCAACTGATGTGTTGCTCCAAGGATGTTCTCTAGTGTGATCGTTTGGGTGTTTCCCACCCCCACACACACTTTAGAAATCACCCAGACTAGACTCAGACAGCTCTGGAAATATGAATGAAGCTATTTATTTACAGCTAGCATAATACCCAAGCAGCTATTTACAGTATATACAGTTATAGACAGAAATATACAAGGTAAAAGTTAATACAGAAACACAACTCCCCTCCCAGAAACCTGAGTCCCCAGGAGGGGCTCTCAACTGCCCCTTCACCTTCCCCTTACCCCTCCCAACCTTACCCCAGTCCCAAGGAAGAATAGAGGTTCAGCCAGGGGGTTAGGAAGCAAAGTGGATTACAAAAGAAATGGAGGGTGAGGTTAGGGATGCAGCTCAGCCAGTTCCCTAGCAGCAGTGAGGGAAGACTCCCTTATCTATGTTTTGCTTTTATTATACATCTCAGCAAGCCTATGAGCAAAGTAGACATCACCATTGTTCTCCTTTCACAGCCTGCAATCTAGTCCTTCTCACCAAAACATTCTAGCTAGCTTCAAACTAGCACATCTAGTGAGCCTGGTTTTATTCCTTCCCTCCTTCAAATCTAGTTTAAAGTTCTGTTGATGAACCTTGCCAGCTTCTATGCAAAAAAAAATTTTCTGTCTTTAAGACAGGTACACCACATCTGTTGCCAGCAAGCCTAGTTTCACGTAAACCAGCTCATGGTCAAAAACCTCTAAGTCTTGCTGGTGATGCTGGACTCGGATCCAGGCATTGATCTGATGGGTCTTCCTCTTTACTCCTTCATTATTCCCTCCAACTGGCAGGGTATATGAGAACACTATTTGTGCTTCTGAATTCTTGACCAGTCATTCCAAGATCCTGAAGTGCTGACAAAGGAAAACCTCAGGAAATCCCTGTATGCAAGATTTACTGATCCACTGTGGGTCAGGTTGGCTCTGGAGCAGCACCTGTATAAATAGATGTATATTTTACTTATCTATAATTTAATGACAAAGAGGAAACAATAATTGTGTTTTAATAACAAGAGGAAAAAAAGAAACCCGTTAAAATTCTAAATAGCTAGTCACATCTTATAAAAATCTTTCAATGGATCTAAGAGTAAGACATAATTTTTTTCCTCCACTCTGCATGGTTTAATATTCTAACTAGAGAAGCAGTGCTTTGCCTCATGATCCCTGTCACAGTGTTCTCCTGAGGCCCCTGAAGAGGTTTTTTACTCAAGTCACCAATTCAGCTGCTACTGACAGGGCTAATGAGAGAGTATATTCATCTGCTGAAGCTCATACTGTGCCATATTAACACCCTGAATTGTTGTTTTGTCCTAATACATGAACTGAATTGTCTTAACATATAAACAGCCGAACAGCATCTTTGCTACAGATAGAGCTCCCCTGGGCAGAAAGATAGAGTGGACAGATTGCATAAACAACCAGTGACGGTGATGTGCACCTTCTGGATGCTTTCCAAGCATTTGATGGTGCTAAGGAAGGTAGAAAATTCTTTCAGACTACCATATGCTCATGTCTATGTGAAGTCACAGATCTATTCCTGCTGCTTTTCATGTACTTCTGTTACTTAGATACAGTTTTCTCATGCTCCAGCTCCATAATTTCTATCACCTATATGGATTGAAAACTGGTTCTTCACCTTCCTTTTCCCCACATTCCTTACTCAAAAACTTGCCAGATCTTCCTTTTTGTTTCAGAAGGAAGGAGGTGTCTATTCCCTGTTTGCTCTTGTTCTTAGACATCATCAAGGACACAAAGGAAAACTAGTGGTCTTCAAAAATTGTCAAGGAGCAATGGAAGGCCAGCTTCCTTCTAGCTTACACATACTATCTCTTGATAACACAGATACTTCTTTTGGTTTCTTAATAGACTGCTCAAGAAGGTTGTAAGAGGAAAGAGCTGCTATATGTTCTGATCAGAAGTAGACAACAGGCCAAATAGTTGCCAGGTTACCAGAAGATAAGACCTGGGAACTACTGGGCCTTGGAGCTCACAAATGATAAACAGATCCTGTAAACAGATCCTGTAAACAGATCCTGTAGTGCCATCCCTGTAACCAGAGGCCGGAATGCAGTGCTAAAAGCAGTATGTGGAGCCAGCATTGACCTTGAAAGGTTCTGCAGAGGGCAGCCAGCTGCAGAGGGAGCTGAAGAATGATGAAGGCTTCCCTCACTAGGGGGGAACATGACCACCAAAGTCAGCAATGTGCATGGGCAGTAGGGAAAGTCATTGTGTAACAAGTTGTGAAACAAGAGAGGAGCTTGGTTCTCATTGGTTCAGCCTTCTGGGACATTATGGACACATGTCACAGAATTCTGAACTCATATAAATGAAGAGCATGGGTAGGGGAGCTGGAGTGGCCCCAGTCCTACCACCATGATGGTGCGATTCCTGGTGGGGACACCTGCCTTTTGAGATGGCAGCCAGTCAGCTCTGCTATCTATGCATCTCAGGAGCTCTGCTGGCCAGTGGGATAGTGCAAGTATAGCCTGCCTTTTGATCAATAGAGCTATTTGGGATTGGTTGTCATGTCTTATGCAGTATTGTAGTTTCTCCCTATGGCTGTAGCTTGTGAGCCATAGGTATTGTGGTTTCCAGTACACCTTTCTTGTGATGGTTTTAGTATTTAAGCTACAATAATGTATTGAAACTGTACCCAGAGTGGGGTACTCATGTATGAGAGCATTCCCTGGTCCTGAAGAACTCACTGCAACAAAGGTAAACTTGAGTTGAGAGCTGCTGGAAGCATAGAGAGGAGCAAAATAGAAAAGAAAGAGAAAGAAGAAAAGTGTGTAAACTTCTATATAAGGGAGTCTAAATGTCAGTGCTCACATCTAAATACCAGTCCATTCTATCACCCTCATTAAGGTTGGTCTTGGGGTAGAGACGGGCTAGAGGTAAATCACAGCAGCTGACTACTGATGATTTGCAAAAAGATGATTTGCAAAAAGAAATTATCTCATGCCACATACATGACACATAAGTCAGAGAAACAGCCAGGATAACAAAATCACAAGTTTTCAGTTCTGCCCCTACTCCACTCAATCCACTTTAAAAGAAACAACAAAAAATTGAGTAAGTGTAGGGGATATCTGCTGCTTGCTTCTTGAATTCTATTCTCCAATAAAATCTCCTTCATTTTGGAAATTAAGTCAGACATTTTTCTTCAGTGTTTTGAGTCAATTTATGAATGAAGGTTAGAGCAAGAAACTATTATCAATTAGTACTCAGTAATTATTAGTCCATATATCATTTACTCGGCCACCCTCTCAGGCCTAAATAATACTGCTGATATTCATAAAGTTGAAGGATATTTCTTTTTTTCATGTTCTTTCTCAGCATTTCTGATTTTAAATTTTTACCATGTTCTACATATATGTATTTGAAAACAAAGTGTTTGTAAATATGATCAAAACTTGAAAGTTGAACATTGTGTAAAGGAAGCATAATGAAGATGTGTTTATAATGGTCATTAAATAATCTTTCTGCTCATAGTTCGTAAATTCCTTCTGTTTGTATTGAACAGGGCAGAAAATCTGTCTACTTGATCTCCAGAAAACATACAGAATTCATTTTTGTATATACATTGGCATCTGCAATAAGTGTTTACTCTTTTGGTCTGGATAAATATTTGCTTTCAGTTATTTTCTGGGCTATGAGCAACCTGATCTAGCATGAGGTGTCCTTGCCCATGGCAGGGAGAGTGGAGCTAGATGATCCTTGAGGTCCCTTCCAGCCCTGACAATTCTATGATTCTATGATTTTACATCTGTTGTCTATGTATCACAGCTACGTGACATAATAGAATTAATCCTACTCTTTACAGTTGAAGTATGTCCCTGAAGAATTTACCAAGCTTCTTTTGTGTATGAAAACCTGAAGAAGATTAGCCGAGTTTACATTCTCCATGCTTCATGGTTCAAGTTTTCTCTTCGGAAATACAAACTGAAAACAAAGACAGACAGAATAAACTCACTCTTAGTCCAAACATTTTGTTGTCACCCTTACTCTCCATCTTGACCAGTTGCCTGTAGGCTTACAATTTCCTCTCCAGCTGATGTACTAAACCTCCATAACACTGATGTGTCCTGTTCTTCCTGGAGTTCCAGAATGCATCAGCTATGAGATTGTACTTTAGATGATTGCACTTCCATGACTTCAGAAAGAGACAGGAAAATAGGCAGAAAAATAAACAAAATTGCATGGAGTTAAGAGATGCTACAAGGAAATGGATCAGGCAGATCTTAAGTCCTTTCCACCCAGCCATTACTTTTTGTGAGTTGCAGGGTTCTTAAATCACTAAAATCACACAAGAACTACCTTTTAGTGCAGACACAAATTACCAGATACCATCCTCTTCAAAAAGAGGCCTGACATCAAGATTGGAAAGCTGCTCACATCTCTGGAAAAATCTCTCTCTCTATCAAGAGATAGAAGAGATGAGTTTTATGAGAGAGACAGCTACACTGCAAGCAAAAGCAAAATTGCAGCTTGTTCAGAGCTGAGTAGTGGCATGTTATAAATGTTCTAGAGCTCTCAGTATGACCTCTTACAGTGCTGCTGTACTTGCTGATATACCCTTATTGCTAATTTGAAAGCAGGGACGAGGAGAGTATACCAGTAAAATGATCTGTAAATGTGGTAGGCAAAGAAAGCTGGAGCATGCTTCTGTGCTGATATTTAAAGGGTCACATAATGTGATGATATTTTATTACTGTTGAGGAAATTGCTTATGCCTTAATATGCAGTTTTAGACTAGAAATGCAGTAGGTGTTGAGATGCTGGTGACTAAGTTCTGTACTCATAAAATGAACACTGTACTGTTTAGTGGTTTACCCAGACTTGTATGGATGAGACACAGATTCTATTCTCTATGATATAGTAATGTTTTTAAAACACCTTTAACCAAAATAATTTCACCATTGTAAGTGGTCAAATTAGATTAGATATGTACATGTGTTTACAGCCATAAATACTAAAATTATTTCAGTGTGGAGATAGTTGTTTTAAAATCCTATTACATCTGCACTAAATACACGATTCTGTACTATATAGATCAATGGCAGAGGAGTGAGCAGAAACTCATTTATGAAATTAATATTTTTTGTTGAAGTAAAATTCTACTTGTACAAACTGAGAGTTTAACAGTACATGAAGGCCTGAGGACAAAAAGACTCCAGTAATCACAGCTTGATCTCAAAAAAAAAAAAAAAAAAAAAAAAAAAAAAAAAAAATCTGGTTTTAAAAGGTTAGTATTAGAGAGGCAATGTTTTCTTTCACAGCCCTGTTTTGTTCCTTGTATTGGGAGGTAAGTAGACTTGCTCCCAGTTAAAAAGCTACGAGAGGAATAGTAAATTGTCATTATTTTTGCTTTAGTGGAACTGATTGACTTTTAGGAGATAACATTTTTTTGTTAAATTCTATTTTAAAAGCCTTCATGCTGAAATCAATCCTGCTTTAGTGCAATAAATATCCCAAGCCCAGGATATGTTTTCTCACTATTAATTCTTATTGTAACCAGTAAGATCAAATGCTCTGTAGCATCAGAACTTGTCAGCACAGTGGAAAATGCAAAAAATGTACTTAAACTTTTCTGTACTCTTAAGTCTTACATACCTACATAGTGCTAAACCATGTGCTTACATACTTTAGCAAACTGAGTATCTCATTATTGAAGGGGGGTTGTCATTAAGCTTTAGGCTGCCTGGAGCACTGAAACAACATGGCTACCGAAAGTAAGAGTAAACAATGCCCAGAAGACAAAGTCTTCTAACTTCACAACTTTTTGTATACTTCTAAATGGTCTGCATAGAGTAGAGGAGTCTTTGTTCCTGGTTCACTCAGAGCCCTGGGAAGAGTATCTGTACTGTTACTGTCTTAATACAGTGTTAATTCCTACACTATTTTGAATTTAGAATGATTTGATGTCATTAATAATTGTGATTTATCCTTGTTAGTGTCTAAAACTTAGGGCCTATATATATATATATATATATAATTTTTTTTAAAACAAAAACTTCTAAAGATGACAGAAAGTTTGAAACTTTGATAAATTAGGAGTAGTACTTCTTTTACTGGTCTATTGTTACCTAAGTAGTTCAGTGTTCCTACTTATTTTACATCACCAGGCCCTCACTAGTAGGCTGAGGATAAAGGTGAATAGCAGTTGTTTTTCACTAGGCCTAAATACAGTTACCTTGCCAATTTTAATGTTCTGTGGAATAAATGGGACCTTGCGAAGGTTCCTTTCACTTAAGATTGAGTATTTCAAGGCAAAGCTTCACTCCCTAAGTTTCCTTCATGAGCTTTTTTCAGGAAAACTGCCAAGCTTTGACAGATGAGGTCTTCAAGAAAAGACTGGATAGGGCACTAAGTGCACTTAGTTGATCAGACAGGGCTGGGTGATAGGTTGGACTGGATGATCTTGGAGGTCTCTTCCAACCTGGTTGATTCTATGATTCTATGACTCTGTGAATCTATGAATTGTTGGAGTATCTTTCAGCTCTTTTAAATCAAGTTTCATATATGGAGAACTGGAGGCTTGAGCTGTTTTCTAAAATGGATCTTGAGCCAAGACAGACATTTTCATAGACTTGTAGAGAGAGAAAATGAGCAAGGATGTATATGCTGATCTCTATTAAAGGTAGTTAGAATGTTACTAATCTAGAAAACTCAGGAGTTGAAATCTGCATTTCTTTATGTTATTTTTCTTTGAAGGTACTAAAAGAGGAGGCCACAAAAGACCTTCAGAGAAAACTTTTTCAGTCAAAATTAAGGGTGATTTTATTATTCTTATGGACCTAGTTTTCATTGGGGAACAATGTTGACTTGTTCAAGGATTCATCTCCTGTTTGTCTCATAGTTGGGCTGGAAATCTGGATACTTTCTTTCCTGGTTAGTGTGAACTCTTTTTCTTCCTTTTTTGCTTGCCATGGGGTTTTTTGTTTGGTTGGTTGGGGTTTTTTTTGGTTGATTTTTTTTGTTTGGTTTGTTTTTTTTAAAATTAGTTTCAAGAACAATTTCAAGGTGTGCTCTACAGCTCTTAAAAGCACTTTCTTGTCACTACTTGTGTCTTTATTTTCCTCCTTCTAGTCAGAGTTCGTCTTTCAGGGCATGTGCTTGCCTAGTGGTCCACTCTTGATTTTGTAAAGTGAAAGCACCCTGTGCATTTGTATTGGTATTCTGTCAAGATCACTTAGAATTAGATCTCACTGGGAGCACAGAGCCAAACAAGGTGCAGCTACTTTCCAAATTGAGGAGAAATGGTTGTTTTGTGAAATCAGAATATTCCTTGCACTTACCTGCATTGCTTCTGCCACTTTTACTGGGGGAAGCTGTTATATTCTGTCCTCAACTCTGTTCATAGCTGAACTTTGTCAGCTTCATGCTTGTCTACACACACAAACCATTGTGGTTGTTGTGTGCTCTAAGCCTGATTCGGGATGACATAGACTAATTCATTATTACACTGTGTGATAAGGCATCCACTTCTGGTTTGAATTACAATCTTAGGTCAGAGGCTGAGTCAGTCTTCCACCACCTATCCACTCTCCTGAAGCAGTAAGAAAATCACACAGAAGATTGCATGGAGTATGGCATGAGTTGGAAGGAATTTCTCTTCAAGTCCAATCCTCCTGCCAGATTCACCTAGGGAAGGTCACAGAGGAACACAGCTGGGTGGGTTTTGAACTTCTCCAGAGAGAGTGACTCCACCATCTCCCTGGGCAGCCTGTTTCAGTGTTCTATCACCCTTAACTTAAAGAAGTTCCTCCTCATGTTTAGATGGAACTTCTTATGTACAATCTTATGGCCATTCCTTCTTGTCCTGTCACTAGGCACCACTGAAAAAAGACTTGCTCTATCCTCCTGACACCTGCTCTTTAAATATCTGTAAGTATTGATGAAATCCCTCCTCAGTCTTCTCTTTTCCAGACTAAGGAGACCAAATGTGTTCATTTTTTTCCCCATAAGACAGATGTTCCAGTAGCATATTGATTTTTTGGTAGCTGTTTTATGTACCATCTCCAGCAAGTCTCTGCTCTTCCAGAACTGGACACAGTGCTCCAGATGTGGTCTCAACAGTGAAGAATTAAAGGGGAGGATAACTTCCCTCAACCCACTTGCCATACTCTTCTTGATGCTCCCCAGGATGCCATTGGTCTTCTTGGCCATGAGGGCTCATTGCTGACTCATGATAATCTGTTGTCTAGCAGGACTCCCAGGTCCTTTTTCCTAGAGCTGCTCTCCAACAGGTCAACACTCAACCTGTGCTGATAGATGGAATTGTTATGCCACAGATGCAGTTGTCTACACTTGCCCTTATTGAGTTTCATTAGATTTCTCTCTGCCCAGCTCTCTACCTTCTCTGGGTCATGGTGGATAGAAGCACAGCCTTCTGGAGTGTCAGCAGCTCCTCCTTGTCTGGTATCATCAGCAAACCTGTTTGCTCTATCCTTTTATACAGATCATTGATAAATATATTGAATAGAGCTGGGCTCAGTTCCAATCCCTGGGTGATATCATTAGCCACTGGTCTCTGCCCCAACCTGTTATCCTGTATCAACACTGGTCAGCAGCAGGGGGTCATGCTAAATTTCAAATTATTCCCTTGGAGCAAATAAAGGTTAACCAATGCCAAATAGATAATTTATTTGATTGGATTGGAACAGAGGGAAAAGGAAAGGGAAAGGAGAAGGAAATGTAGAAAGAAAAAAAAAGAAATAAAGAGAGTCAAGGAGCAAAGGAAGAGACATCACCATTCCCTGGATTCAGCTCATAGAATTGTCACAGAAATAGTCCAAAGTTCTTGGTGGCAGGCTCACACGTTGAAAAAGGAGGGCCCTCCCTGGCAGTGGCAGAGTGGTGGCAGGAAGGGAGCACTGCAGGAAGAGGGAGTTGTCTGGGCTGTGCAGGCAGTGCCGAGGAGAGTAGAGGTGAGAGCCAGAAGAATGGATGATGAGGAGCAGTGTGGAGCAGAGGGAGCAGTATTATGGGGCCAGCAGTGTGGGAAGCGTGGAGTGGAGTCAACAGGTGTACTGCAAACATGTGCCTCTTCCAGAAGTTTTCTGTTCTGTCATCACCATCTGTGCAGCAGAGGTGGTGCCTTCCAAGCTGTGCAGAGTGTGGTGTGCACATTGGCGTTTCAGTGGCGCTGTTGCAGTGGCTTTAAGATAAAGAAAGTGAGAGTTCCCATCTCCAGAGAAACTACTTCTTCTAAGACAAACCTTCAGGCCAGGCCATGTTACACCCTGTTTGAGACAATAAAGCAATTGGTACCTCACAACCTCCAACTAGACTTTGCCCCACTGGCCACAACTCTCTAAGCCCTGTTCTTCAACTTGTTCCCAATCCATCTCACTGCTCAATCATTCAATACATACTTCTTAAGCTTGGCTGTGAGGATGCCATGAGAGACAGTGTCAAAAGCCTTGCTGAAGTTGAGGTAGACCACATCCATTGCCCCACCCAGTAAAATGATCTGAGAATCAGCAGTTGGTTAGCAAAAAATGTAAACTGACCCTTAGATTAGAAAAATGTCTCTGCGAAAATGCAGCAACACTGCAGAACACCCTGTTGCAACCATGAAAGCAGCAGGTTGGAACACCACCTGATGAGCATGACAAGTCTGTGATCAGTAAACAGACAAAATCTAACAGTCAGTAGAATGTGGGAGTGAAAAGTGACTACAACTCCCTGTATTGCTTGAATAAACACTAATTTCATGAAAACACTTAAATCAGCAAAACCAGTCATTGACTGTGACCCAGGTTTGGCAAAGGGTTTCTTCCAATATTGTTTTCCCTAGCATGGCTATGAAGAATAAATGCCACATGGCTGCACCTATATGCATGGGATGTTCCTATGTAAAGTGACATCTTCCATGTCATCCTTGCTGCAAAATACAGCAGAAAAAAAAAAAAAGATATGGAGGGGTTTTAGTCTGCATTTGGGGTGAGATATGAGACTGATTTGAAAGTTTTTAAAATAATTTAATAATATATACAAAGAGAATTTCCCCCAAACTTATGTACAGCTAACCCAATTTTTTTTTGGTACATGGTTAGTGAAACTATTTTTACAGAATGTCTATTTGCAGCAGGATTAAGCAATTTGGTAGGGGTTTTGGAAACGTTCTGGTCAGAGAGTCTTATTGCATAAAGTGCCACTGATAAAGTCAGTGAAATTCCTTAGCTACTTGAATCAAGAGAGTTCAAATACTCACTAATTGGAAGTCTCAGTGTCTGTGGTCCCAAAATATCTATAGCAAAAGCCATGTACTTGATTCTCGTGGAGCTAATAGTTTGATTCGAATACTGGGGCGTGCTGTCTGAGAAGATTCCATGGGCACGATTGGGCTGATGTGGCAAGCTGGAACAGCGGCCGGCTGGGGATCACCCTCTGGATCAGTGCAGAGTGCGTGGAACAATGGGTCATGTATAGCGAATAAAGGTAGTGGTCTCAGGCTTAGCTGGGAGAGCCGAGCAGAGGAGGTAGCAGGAGGCACTTTGTTTACCTAAATCGCCCTGTTTATCAGATGTGGGCTGAGATTGATGGTCCTTTGGCCACAATATTGTCCAATAGGCATCTGGCAGCAGACCAAAACACACCAAATAAGGAAGGGTCCATAAGTCTGGTACCCCCAAATATGCAGAGAGCATAGGTGGGCCACACGCTAAGCGTGTGGGCTTACACAACCTGTTTACATCCACCTTGTACAACCAGGGCAGGCCAGACTTTATGGCACCAGGGCTTATTGTGCTCCTTTTGTCTGTTCAATGTGTTTACCTCTGGTTTGAGCATAAAAACACGTTTGGGCAGGAAAACATGTCCAGGCAAGCATAGTCATATGTAAGCCTATTTGGGCCTATGTGGCCCTCCACTACAAAAGGAGAGAGATAAATACACTTCTAGTGCGTTATGAGATCTACCTCTGCACTAGATTTTACCCTAAATGTTCTTTATGTTACAAGTCCATACTGTAACATTTGCAAGTCCAGGGTATTTGTATAAGTTTTGCTAAGTAAATCCTAGAATCAGTCAGGGTTGGAAGGGACCACAAAGATCATCCAGTTCCAACTCCCCTGCCATGGGAAGGGCCACCCTACCCTAGATCAGGCTGGCCAGAGCCTCATCCAGCCTGGGTATGTATTTGCCATAATGAAAGTTACGAGAAAATGAATATGCAGGACTCTAAGTAATTGTCTAATCATAGAGGGAAGTATCTGTCAGGCTATTATCTTTCATACTTCCCAACAGTGGTAGGTTGAGTTCAGAAAGCTCAAAAAGCCTAAAACAGTTATCCTATTATAAAAACTTTTTTTTTTTTTTTTAAACAATGAATCATTATAAGAAAATTATAATTTCATTTGTAAAAGTCTTCTTGTCTAGGCTGATATATTGGCTCCTTTGGTACAGGTTGTATGAGTGAATGCTCACTATGGAATGGAAGCAAGAGGCTCCCAACATGTCTGAAAATTTGTGTTGTCAGGGACAGAGCCATATATTGCAGTCTTCCAGGAAAAACAAGGTGTTGGATTGAAGATGTTTAGCAAAGTTGTGTAGAGAAATAGCATAACCTGATTTCACCTGTAAACACTCTCCAGACTTGCATTAGAGATTCCAGGCAATTACCAGAGGATATTTTTTTTTTTTTAAAGAAAGTGTAAAAAAAGCAGACTTAAAGTCCAGTGTTTCTTACGTATAAATGTTATGTGGTCGTCACTACATCTCACAGATTTGCAATTAATTGCTATATGAAGGATTACAAATTAATTAGTCTTGTATTTGAGTGTTCTTTTTTATAGTTCCAAGCAGATGCAAAGAGGCATACAATCTTGTTTTGTTGATCTGGTACATTTTTAACTAAGATACTTCTATATGCTGTGTTATTCTGTTCAGGAGTTGTGGTGGTTTGGCTGTTACCCGCCCCCCCCACACGTCAGTAAGGTACCCCAGCTAACTCAGTTGGACTCTGGGAATATAAATGAAGCTATTTATTTACAGCTAGCACAATATACAAGCAGATATTTACAGTATATACAGTTATATACAGAAATATACAAGGTAAAAGGTAATACAGAAACACAACTCCCCTCCCAGAAACCTGAGTCCCCAGGAAGGGCTCTCAACCACCCCTGCACCTTCCCCCTGCCCCTCTCAACCTTACCCCAATCTTAAGGAAGAATAGAGGCTCAGCCAAGAGGTTAAGAAGCAAAGGTTAGTGGCAGTGAGGTTAGGGAGATGCAGCTCAGTTAAAGCCCAGCCCGAGAGTGAAAACAAAATGGCGAAAATGTTATCTAATGTTTTCCCTTCTTGTTCCCATACATCTCAGTGAGACTGTGAGGGAAGTTGACATCACAATTGTTTTCCTTTTCACAGCTAAATTATCTACTTTTTCTCACCAAAACATTCTAGCCTGTTTCAAACTAGCACAGGAGTCATGAACTGTGCTTTCTGACTAACCCATCAATATTATTTTATTCCATTAGACTTAAGTCCTTTGTGTTATTCCTGGTACTCCATTGCTATCTTTGGACCCATACACTCCTCCAAGCAAACAGATAACTTATAATAAAATATATGCATCACCATACTCAGATCAATATCTTACACAAAGGCAGCAGTAGACAGACAAGTACTTATATGATTGCAAAACATTACTCTCACTTGTGGAGGAAAGCAGAAAAATGGTGGGGGAAAGACTGAAGAAGCTCATCTGCTATGATTGAGGACAGAAGTTGAGTGTAGGATCTGATGAAATCTACTCTGAACTCTACTTAGATTTAACTGACTAGCGAATTCTTTGTGTACTATGCTAATATCCCAATGCAGTTTAAGTGCTTAGGTCCTTAGATGTTTCCAAGTCCTCATGAAAGAACAAGAAACCTCAGGCTGTTGGGAAGTGAGGGACATTTGGGACTGCAGCTAAAAAATGTATACAGAACCCAGCTCTGGCATATGTATTCTCCAATGACACTAGCACTACCAGATTTTCAAAGGAACACGTCTCATAGCCAGCACTCTCACAGACATCTCTGCAGTCTGATTGGTGATATAGCAAACAAGGAGATCACAAATGAAAAAAAGAACAGACCATGACTTTTTTTCTTCTGATGTGAATGCAGTTCTTGCAATAGTACACTCTTGGAAACAAATCTCTCACTTATACATACTTGAAAAGTAATGAAATTCAAGAAATGCCAATGTTGTACTGCTTGTGACCCTCACTATATGTAAAGGGTTAACCTTCCTAGGGGGTCTGGTGTAGTGGTTAGACCACTCCCACTTCCTGTCTAGTCCTCTATGAAAGCACAGCAACTTCTTGGTTCTTTTTCTATTTGCCCTCCCTGCCTGCTAGCACTACCTTTGTTCCTGCTACTTCTGTATTACAACATGGCCGTTCTACCACATGGTGGAGAACTATTTCCTAACTCCATCAATTGCCATCAACCTGGCTGGATATATATTTTTGTAACTTGTTTCCCTTCCCTATACCTCTTTGTAACTCCCCTACCTTAAATACCTTTTATTTATTGTTAAAGCTTTTATCTTAACTTCCAAATCAAAGCAAGGCTATTCTTTAGGTGTTCTACCCTTTTCCTCTTTACATTTTATTCCTTTCTTTCCAAAGTGGGGGGAGAGGGGAAGCCATCCTATTATTGTATTGGTTTTGTTAGCTATATTTTGAATTTCTGGAAAGCTTAAACTAGAACCAGTACACCTTAATACTAGAAAAAAAAAAAAAATCCCACTACAGGGGTAAAAAGTGTCTCAAGTTCTTCTTTTACCTGTTCTGGGTATCCTATAGGACTTCCAATGCTAATGATATTTATTTGTGTAGACAACAGCACATATTTCAGATTATTTTCAAAACTCAAAGAGCCACTAGCAATGCTATTTAGTCACTATTCTCTTGAAGTTCTCTAAGTGCCAGAGGCTGGAGACTCTTTTTGGAAAGCTAGGCCTGAAAGCTATACACAAGTCTGCAATATAGCTCAGGAATGTCAGAGGCAGGGTTGGGGTGCAGGAGATGCTGCCTTATCTTCCTCTCTTCTTTAACCTGATAAGACTGTAAGGACAATAAATGTCTTACAAAGAGAATAATTTGTGATACTGAAAGATAGTTGAATTCAATACATATAATCAGTAGAATATGCATTTTCATCAGGAAAGCCTCCAAACACAATTCATCACACTGCAGTAAAAGTATGAATGACTCAGTAGGAGTTTCTTTCCCTTTTCTGAAGAAGCTCTAAATCTTTGTTCTCAGTTTGTTCCACTAGTTATGAAGCAGCACGTCTCCTGTCACGGACTGAGGTGAATCTGCTGCTGTAATTCATACTGTGCTGCAGTCATGCCAGATCCAAACTGAAAGTGCCAGGTGGAGCAAAGTATCACGGGGCTTGAAGTTTAGACTACAGCATAAGAGGGTTCCTGTTCCAGTTGTCACTTCTGGGTTCTGGGTCTTGGATGTTGGCTCCTTTCTGTAGACATGACAGCAAGACATGTGGGAACTGGGCTTGATTTTTTTTTTTTTTTGTTTGCGCTGTTTTTTTCCTTTCCTGGATTCTATGGCATTCCCCATCTCTCACAAGTGGGCTAAGCTAAGGAAATTATGATGTTATGTTATCTTTTTATGTCATATTATCCTTCTTCCTGCAAGTAGACTAGTCTAAGATAATCATGCATTGTAATTACAATATCATGTGTAAGGGGGTCCAGGATGGTTGGACCTACTTTAAACGGGAGCTCTTGAAGGCTCAGGAACTGGCAGTTCTCATGTGCCGAAAGATAAGGCGGCAGGGAAGGTGACCAGCCTGGATGAGCAAACAGCTCCTGAAGGAATTCGTGGTAAAAAAGAGGGTGTATCACCTTTGGAAGGAGGGGAAGGCTTCTCCTGACATGTTTAAGGAGGTAGCCAGATTATGTAGGAGAAAAATTAGAGAGGCTAAGGCCCAGCTAGAACTTAGGCTGCCACTTCCGTGAAGGATAATAAAAAGCACTTTTATAAATTTATCAATGCTAAAAAGAAGGGCAAAAAGAGCCTCCACTCCTTACTGGACCAGGAGGGGAATACTATAACTGATGACAAAGTAAAGGCTGAGGTCCTGAATGCTTTCTTCACCTCAGTTTTCAACAGCAAGGAGGGAGGAGTTCAGGGCAAGTGGACTCTTGAACTGGGGGATGGGGTCAGGGAGCGGTGTGTTCCCCTGGAAATTCATGAAGAATTAGTTCAGGACCTGCTGAGACATCTGGACACCCACAAGTCCATGGGACCAGATGGGATCCATCCTAGGGTGCTGAGAGAGCTGGCAGCTGAGCTGGCCAAGCCGCTCTCCATCATTTTCCAGCAGTCCTGGCTCACCAGAGAGGTCCCAGGAGACTGGAAAATGGCCAACGTGGTCCCCATCAACAAGAAGGGTCGGATGGAGGAACCTGGGAACTACAGACCCGTCAGCCTGACCTCAGTGCCAGGGAAACTGATGGAGCAGGTTATCTTGGGGGCAATAACTACGCACCTAAGGGATGGCAAAGGGCTTAGGTCCAGCCAGCATGGATTTAGGAAGGGCAGATCCTGCCTCTCCAACCTGATCTCCTTCTATGATCAGGTGACCCGCTTGGTGGATGTGGGGAGGCCTGTGGATGTGGTCTATCTGGACTTCAGCAAGGCCTTGGACACTGTCCCCCACAGCAAACTGCTGGCTAAGCTGTCAGCCCATGGCTTGGATGGCAACACTCTGTGCTGGGTTAGGAACTGGCTGGAGGGCTGGACCCAGAGAGTGGTGGTGAATGGTGCCACATGCAGCTGGCGGCCGGTCACTAGTGGTGTCCCTCAGGGATCTGTGCTGGGCCCCATCCTCTTTCACATCCTCATAGATGATCTGGATGAGGGCATGGAGTCAGTCATCAGCAAGTTTGCAGATGACACTAAGCTGGGGGCAGATGTGGCTGGGTTGGAGGGCAGAAGGGCTCTGCAGTGGGACCTTGACCACCTGGACAGATGGGCAGAGTCCAATGGGATGGCATTCAATAGCTCCAAGTGCAGGGTGCTGCACTTTGGCCACAACAACCCCATGCAGAGATACAGGCTGAGGTCGGAGTGGCTGGGGAGCAGCCAGACAGAGAGGGATCTGGAAGTGCTGATTGATACCCACCTGAACATGAGCCAGCAGTGTGCCCAGGTGGCCAAGAGAGCCAGTGGCATCCTGGCCTGCATCAGGAATGGTGTGGTCAGCAGGAGCAGGGAGGTCATTCTGCCCCTGTACTCTGCACTGGTTAGACCTCACCTTGAGTACTGTGCTCAGTTCTGGGCCCCCCAGTTTAGGAGGGACATTGAGATACTTGAGTGTGTCCAGAGAAGGGTGACGAGGCTGGTGAGAGGCCTTGAGCACAGCCTTACGAGGAGGCTGAGGGAGCTGGGATTGTTTAGCCTGGAGAAGAGGAGGCTCAGGGGTGACCTTATTGCTGTCTACAGCTACTTGAGGGGTGGTTGTGGCCAGGAGGAGGTTGCTCTCGTCTCTCAGGTGGCCAGCACCAGAATGAGAGGACACAGCCTCAGGCTGTGCCAGGGGAAATTTAGGCTGGAGGTGAGGAGAAAGTTCTTCACTTGAGAGAGTCATTGGACACTGGAACGCGCTGCCCGGGGAGGTGATGGAGTCACCGTCCCTGGAGCTGTTCAAGGCATGATTGGACATGGCACTTGGTGCCATTGTCTAGCCTTGAGCTCTGTGGTAAAGGGTTGGACTTGATGATCTATGAGGTCTCTTCCAACCCTGATGATGCTGTGATATTAAATTCTTATCTCCCTTTCTCAGCGCTGAGTTTTATGTGTTACTTTTCCCTCACTTCTTCATTGGGGGAGTAGGCAGGTGACTCAGGGGTACATGAACCCTTGTGTGAAACCATTACAATTTTCCCCATTCGTATTTCTGTCTATTGGGATAACCCTCCAGCTGTACAAAATCAGTATGCTTTGTGGGTGGAAAGTATTGTGAGTCATACTCTGCTTGAGTTTATGAGATTATGAGAGTCCTCCTTGAATCAAACAAATATGTATCACCCCAATGAAGTAACATCCATTTCCACATTAAATTATTCAGAACCTCTTAAGAAAGCACAATTAATAAAATGTGCAGACTACTCATCTACTTGAACATCTATTTAGCATCTGTAAAAATGCTAAAGAATTTTTAGTGTCTCAGGTAAGAAAACAACAGAACCACACAGTTCTTTAATTGAATAACTCAGGGTTTTGATTTTCTGTCAGATTCCCTTAAAGTCTCATCTGTAACATATGTTTTTTAATAGCAAATCCATTCATCAGAAATGTGTCTTTTAGCCTCAATAACTGAATTGGCACAATCCATTACAGTAGCATCATAATTATTATTCCTCATTTGTATTGTGGAGTGTCACCTAGGATCTTTCTTCGCTAACCAAGACTACATTATGGTAGGTACTGCATAAACACTGAACAAAAAGACAGTGCTTGTCCCTCAGTTTTGTAGTCAATAGTGTGGCAAGTTCACTAATTCCACTTTCTTGGTTATAGGTAAATAACCAAGTATGTTTCAGTTGTTGCACATGCTTGGTCAGCCTACATCAGCGACAGCCATGGAAAAGATCTAGGATGACCTAGAACTGCGAGAGTAGGATGATGCTCACTGCAGCTCTACATAGCTCATTTCTTCAAAGCCTATTTAGTAAAGGTAAGAGGATTCAAATATACTTAACAGCTATTCCAGCCCCTGTGTTTTATTTTCAGTGAATAACTTATCATGGAAATGTAAATACGCATTCAGGAATACATTTTGTATGACAACTGTCATAGTTTGAGGGGTTTCAGGTTTCCTCTAGTGTGGCCGTGGGAAGCCAGCAGAGGTGAGATCAGGGTACTGACAAATCGACTCAGTATCAGCTAGCTGCATGTAGTATAGTATGCTTTATTGAGGTAATACAGCGGCTTATATGCTACTTGGAAGAGGCATGCATAACTAACTTAGTTTGAGATTGGTACATGTGGAAAGTATAGATTGGTCCAGGGTTATGTGTGAGGTACAGATAGGTCAACATTACGATAACAACCTGTAGAGTCTGTCTCCTCCAGCTGGCAGGCGCTGCCATGCAGCTGCATGTGGAGGGTGCCACCCACTGCCTGGTATCCTGAGTCCGAGATGGACTCAAGGACACTTTGTAGCACGGGTTTGCTTATTGCTTACCAGCTCATGTCCTGTTAACAAGAAAATTCTCCCACAATTCCTATGTTTTTTTTTTTCCCTTTGAGCAACCCAGGCTTGATCTTACACAGGCTGTGTTCGACACGGGGGTAAATAATGCAGCTTCAAATCAATAATACTAAAATCACAAAGAGAATGAACCTGTTAGAGCTTTTGCTAGTAGCATTAGTTTGGCAAGCCAACAACCCAAGCTTAGTCAGTAATCTGTTATGGAGAGCCTGTAGGCCTGAAAATAGGCTTATTTATGCCTTGCCCTGCCTAGACATGTTTTTCTGTCTAAACCAGAGGTAAACACATTAAATGGATAAAAGGGACACAACAGACCTGGTGCCATAAAGTCTGGCCTGCCAGGTCCCCTGTTTGTAAACATGTTGTGTAAGCCCCCACACACCCAGCTCGTGTCTCCCTGATGTAAGCCGATGTGCTCCCCATATTTGGGAAAGTCCAGGCAAGTGGCATTTGCCTATTATGGTAAGGTTTGGCTGACCGCCAAGCTGATTGGTCATTCTAGTGGCCAAGGGACCATTAATTTCAGCCCACATTCAATAAATAGGGGTACATAGGTAAACAATGTGCTCAGACCCCTGCTCGGATGCCATTGCTCACACTTGAAGCCTCACTTGCAGTTCAGATGCTCGGACTCCATTGCATAGCTCAGACGCTCAGACCCTTATGCTCTGACCCACTTGCAGCGCAGACGCCCCTGACTGTGTACCTTAGTTGCAGAGCTCACTTAAGCCTGCCTACATATATTTGTGGAGCCTGTAGTATCCAGCCAGCTGTGCACATCTGCACGCCATTGTGTAATCAGGACTAGATCCTGCATTGCCTGCCTTTACCTACAGAGCTCAGACTCCCGAGCAGCTGTGCACACTTTGCATGCCTGCTGCCTATCATTGCCTGGTAAGCACCATGGTCGCTGAGTTATCAGGAAGTAGACTCTGAATTGTCTGCACACAATTGGCCTGCTAGCTGTGTGAGAACTGTGCAAGAGACTGCATGATATTCTCCTCCTGCACCTGAGATCCTGCCTGCTAAGAATCCCTGGACAGAGCATCCAGAAGAAGCCAGAAGAACAAAGGCAGACATTGCATCCTTTGCCAGGAGAACCAGATCAGAGACTGTCTTTCCCCAGAAACTGGGAAGAGTCATCCTTTCCCCTCAAGCCGGGAGGATTCCAGCCTCAAAGTCTGTTGAGAAACGTTCGGTGGAGCTCTATGGGAAAATGACTCTTTGTTCACCAATATGGTTAGATGGTCAAATCCACTTTATTTCCGTGATACAATGACTTATATGCACTTCTAGCAAGAGGCGTGCTCCACCAAGATTGGTTACAGTCAGAGGGTCCAGAGGTACATGTAATGCGTGCATAGGTTAGCTTATCACAATATTCTAAGGGTCAGCCTCCATCACCACCCACTCCAGCCCCTTTGGTTATCTAGTCTCTGCCCACTGCAGCTGTGTGTGGGGTGCTCAGCTGTTTACAGCTAGATTTCCTGAGCTAGCTGGGATCCAAGGGCGTTCTCAGCTCAGGTTGCTGATGTTTATAAATTTATGTCCTTGACTGGTGAGAATTTCTTCCACAAAAGTCCATGGGCAAAGACTCTCCTGAAGTTTGGACACTAGTAATAGTCTCTGAAGTAGCCCCAGAGGGTGATTGATAATTAATAACAGTTTTAAGTAAATGCTTTAATACCTCTGTAAATATCTGTTGCCTTTGCCATAGAGAAGAATCAGTTTCCAGCCCACTCTGCTGGATGAATAGTGTATAGACCCCAAAAGGTATTTGCCGTGGGGGAAGATTCCTCTCTCTGTTTATAGTTTGAATGTTTGTTAGTTATTAATAAGTCACTGTAGATATTTTATCCTAGAATGTTTTCATAACCATGTAGAATCCATTTTTAATATTAAATATGCAGTGGTTGGGGGTGGTGAGAGTCCAGAACATTGAGTTTAATAAAGATAATATTTTTATAGAATATTACCTCACCCCAATTAATTTCTCCCCTCCGCCAAAATTGGCATAGGTGGCAGAATACTCCTCCACGACACAATCCCAAAAGCTTTTCCTGCAAGCGACAGTAAGTCATGTGTTCAAAAGACCAAAAGATCCTGACGAGCACCAGTCACAGGAGAGTGCATGTGTGCCATGTCTTCGTTGGTTCTGTGTGGCAATCGATGTCGTAGAATCGCAGATGTATCTGTTGTCCAATATTCTTTCTTTGACTCCCATTGTTCTGGAGTCACTCTACAATTTTCAGGAATCTTGATGTTCTCATCACACTCCTTTGCTATGACCTGCCTCTGTCTGTTGTGCTTAAGAGCTACTAATTTCTGAATATGATACAAAAGATACGCGCTAGATGTTGCTTTCAGGCTTTCTATGGACCTTACCCTAGGAAGCTACAGGGACCAAGATCCATGCCAGGGGACAGATTTGGGTGTCCCGGGGTGTTGTAACACTGTTATTCTATTCTGTTTTGTTGTATCAAAAGCTTAAAAGCCAGCGCTTGGTTGCTATCGCTCTCTTTGAGTTCCCCTCTCCCTCACCGCTCGTCTCTCTCCAGTAAAAGCACGTGTTATCTCCTGGTTTGTGGGGGAGATGGCTACTATCTGGCAGGGAATTCCAGGCTGTGCAACACAGCCTAGTGAGGCCTTGTAGGCCTCAGGCAGAGGTGAGGGGAGCAGTTCTGGCCTACTCTTAGGCCTGCCAAGGGTGGAATGGGTGAAGGATTCTAGATGCTTGTAGTTTGATAGACTTGGCTTAGCTTGTGGATATATTCATTTTACCCCTTTGCCTTTTACATATATGTACTAGCACCTAGGATCTCTCTTTAGACTTTCAATGTGCAGTATTTTCATTCATTCCCTCCAAAAGGGGTAAGATTCACCTCTGTCATCCAGACCTGGTTTGCTCATGGCCTCACACAACAACAGCCCATTCTCTGGGTACCTCTTTCACAAAGCAGACCCTGTGTAATTTTGCCAAAGAGCTTGTTATGGTGAAGGTAGAGGCATGAAAACATTTTTCCATGATAATTATGCCTCTGAAAAACTGAAGTAAATAGGAAGTCTAATTAGTGCTTTGATTATACAGCTGGAGTCAGCCACAAAAAAACTTGGACAAAATGTTCTTAAATTCTGCGTTCCATGTATATTAAAATTACTTCAGAAACTCAAACAAAAAAATGTATAAATTCAGTCTGTGTATAAACAGGGTGCTTCAATGACTGTTCTGTTTCTGAGAGACATAAACATGGACTAAAGTTATTTATGTCTACTTAAAATTAAAGTGCAATTACTCCTGTTGTTAACAATCACTTTTTCTTCTTTGTTAACCATAATGGTATAACGGCAATCCTACCCATTCATTAGATAACGTACTAAACTAAAAGGCAAAAGCAAGGTAACAGGAGGTAAGAACAACCTTTCTGCACTATTAACACATCTGCGTCATTCTAAAACTTGCAGTGGCTATGATTCTGCCAACCATCACAAACGTGTTTAGTTTAAAACAAAAAGCAAAGGGCAGAGGATGGCAGGTACTTTTGAAAATGTTTTCATAACTAAACTCTCTTGATTTTGCAAGCAAAAATACAAGGAAAGAGAAGAAGCCTCACTGCAAGTCTTCTTTGTACATATTGCATAAACTTGGTTTTACTGATACTAGAAAGCCTTTAACTTAAAAATATGTTCAAAAAGATGTTTTATTTTCTAAAGCATCAAAGCTGTTTGCTTTTCCACCTATGAAGAGCCTAAGTGAACTTTATTTTACAAAAAGTATAAGTCACATTAAGTATAAAAGAGCTTATTGTCATATTTCTTAACGTAAGTATTTCTTTAGCACAATTCTTGCCATAGATTTTTGCATGAGGCAAAAATAAGAAGCACTTATGCTATCTACAATATCTTTCATGGACAGGATAACCTGTATATGAGACAAAGACAAGGTCATCCTGAATGACCCACCTGGTGTGTCATCTCTGCCCACTGAGACAGCAGCTACTCAAGGGCATCAAAGAGAGGCAGAGGCTGCTCAGTACCAACTCCTGCAGGCACAGGGGAAGACCCCCCTGGAAATCCAGGTATGCATTGTTAATGTGAGGCAGGTGGAGCTATGATGAATGAACCAGGAACATAATAAACACCCTGGTCTATGCGAGCTTACTGGGGCGAATGTAATGACCGTGGAAGTGGTAATTATCTCTCCTGCTCTCTCTTTTCTCATTCTCTCTCTCTTTCTTTTTCCCCTTTATTTTCCTTCTTTTTCTGTTTTGTCTGGAAAAAAAAAATCCTCTCTTTGATAAATGACCTTGTTTGTTTCTTAATTTCACTCACAGATATGTCCAAAAGAACTTCTGGACTAAAACACTTTCAAGTCCATACTTTTCCAGCTTGATGACAGGATGTCAAGCTGGACAGTTTCAAACACTTTGTTTAGCATCATTGTCAGCAATATGGAAAGTGGAATTAAGTGTGCCCTCAGCAAGTTTGTGGATGACACCAAGCTGTGTGGTGAATCTAACATGCTGGAAGGAAGGGATGCCACCCAGAAGGACTTGGACAGGCTTGAGAGGCAGGTCCATGCCAACCTTGTGAAGTTCAACAAGGCCAAGTGCAGGAATCTACACCAAAGTCGGCAATTCCAAGCACAAACATGGGCTGGGTAAGGAATGGCTTGAAAGCAGTCTTGTGAAGAAGGATGCAGCCAGTCACTAGTGGTGTTCCCCAAGACCGAGTCCTGGGCCCAGTCCTGTTCAACATCTTTATTGATGATCTGGATGAGGGGATTAAGTTTGCAGATGACACCAAGCTAGGAGCAGATGTTGATCTGTTGAAGGGTAGGAGAGCCTTGCAAAGGGACCTTGACAGGCTGGATGGGTTAGCAGAGGGCAATGGGATGAGACTGAACAAGGCCAAGTGCACGGTTCTACACTTTGGCCACAACAACCCCAAGCAGTGCTATAGGCTGGGGACAGAGTGGCTGGAGAGCAGCCAGGAAGAAAGGGACCTGGGGATACTGGTAGATAGTAGCTGAACATGAGCCATCAGCATGCCCAGGTGGGCAGGAGAGCCAATGGCATCCTGGCCTGTATCATGAACAGTGTGGCCAGTAGGACAAGGGAGGTTATTCTTCCCCTGTACTCAGCAACTGATCAGGCCCCACCTTGAGTACTGTGTCCAGTTCTGGGCCCCTCAATTCAAGAGAGATGTTGAGATACTGGAATGTGTCCAGAGAAGGGAGATGAAGCTGGTGAGAGGCCTGGAAGACAAGGTCTGTGAGGAGAGGCTGAGGGAACTGGGGTTGCTTAGCCTGGAGAAAAGGATGCTCAGGGGTGACCTCATTGCTGTCTACAGCTACCTGAAGGGAGGCTGTAGCCAGGTGGGGGTTGGTCTCTTCTCCTAGGCAACCAGCAACAGAACAAGGGGACAGAGTCCCAAGTTGTGCCGGGGGAGGTATAGGCTGGATGTTAAGGGGAAGTTCTTGCCAGAGAGAGCAATTGGCATTGGAATGGGCTGCCCAGGGAGATAGTGGAGTCACCGTCCCTGGAGGTGTTCAAGAAAAGAGTGGATGAGGCACTTAGTGCCATGGTCTTGTTGATTGGACAGGGCTGGTGCTAGGTTGGACTGGATGATCTTGGAGGTCTCTTCCAACATAGTTGACTTTATGATTTTATCGTGGTGTCAGTTGATGAAAAGCTTACGGTGAGCTGGAAACATTCTATATGCAGAAATATACAAGTTAAAAAGTAATGCAGAAACACAATACTCCTCCCAGAAATCAGAGTCCCGAGGAGGGGCTCCCAGCCACCCTTCTACCTTCTTTCCACTCTTCTACCTTATACCAGACTTTGCCTTACATGCAAGGCGAGTTCGGAGGATTGGCCAGAGGTTTAGAAAGCAGAAGGGTTAGTTACACGGAAAGCAGGTCTGGGAGAAGAGTACAGGCATGAGCTGCAACAGAGAGTCACTCTGAATTATCTATGTTTTTGTTATTATACATCTCAGCAAGCCTATGAGTGAAGTCTACTTCATCACCCTTGTTTCCTTTTCACAGCCTATAATCTAATTCTTCTCACCAAAACATTCCAGCTAGCACAACCAACATCCAAGTGCTGCCCATGCACTAGACAAATGAAAAAATCACATTACTTTCAAGTTTCCAAATTCCATTAACAAAACTTAAAATACTTGTATCTGATGAAGATTTAAAAAGTGGTTGCCTTATATGTTGCTATATATATGTTGATGAGCCAAAAGAACAAAATAAAACCTTGAAATATCTTGATGAGACTTCAAGAAAGCATTAACAAAGACTGCATATTATCTCTCCATTTAAAACTGACTTCAGAGCTTGAGGAATCTTTCTCAGGTCTTTCAGGCATTGTGCCATGGCAGTAAGAGATGAGACATAATCTTCCCAGTATTTTTCCAACTGAATTCCAGACTCAGCAGCATTAAATTGTACTTATTTCTGTCATACTTAATGGCATTTGATCTCTGATTCTGAATTTTATGAAAGTTGCACCCTGAAATTAAACAATCAAGGACACAGTTTGATGAATACATGAAGAATTTTACCCTTTGAAACAACTGTCATGAGTTTAGGCAATTGAATCTCTGGGTGAATACCATGCTGATTTCAAAATGAAAGTGCTGGCTGGAGCAAAGTATCATGGGGTTTGTAGTTTATATTGTAACATTCCTGTTTCTGGTTACTGCTTCTGGTTTCTAGTTTGGGGTGTTGTGCTTTTCTACTGGGCTGGCTGCAGGTTTGGAGTTTCAGAGATCATTTTACGTCTGGTTTCTGCTTCTGCTTTTCTGCAAAATAGGTAAGGGAATTGCACATTCTGCTTCTCTCAGCCAAGGGACTTTTTTCAGTGTATATTCCTCTCACTCTCAGTCATGGGAGTAAATCTTGTTCAGAGCAGACTGCATCAAACCAAGACTGCCTATTTTGGTGCCCAACATGGGTCACAAAAGTGTTGGGATAACAAGAAGCAGGATAATGAGCTTTGCAATTGCACTTAAATTAACTGTACTTAAAGCAGCACTGAAAATGTCTTATTTAATTTTTTATGATTTCAACAAGCTATTTTTGTGACATTTAAGTAGTTTCTGTTACTTAAATATCAGAAATACTGACAGAAGAATGTTTTTGTTACCTTAGGTCTTATGCATCTATGCAATCCTTCTGTCAAATGATTTTCTATTTTTGCTTCAATTTCATTCATCTTATTCTCAAGCAGACAAATCTCTCAGACCAATTAACTGACTTTTAAAACAAATATAATTTTAATAGTACAGGTGTATTCTATTTATTTCCAAAGAAATGCTTCTCAGGTATGCATAATGAATTGTCATGCCAGCACCTAAAAATAAGAACACCTTTTTTTCCTCTGTGTTTAAATGCAATAATTTTCCATTTACAGTTTTGGAAAATGTACAGAATTTTACCATGTAGATATGGTGATTCGAGTTTGAATTTCACCTTGATGGTTAAATTAGTTGGTAAGTGTTGTGGAGGCAGGGAATTAATGTGGCCGAGTCAGGAATTTTTATACAAAAATAGTTATTTTATTTTCCCAAACCCCCCCCCCCCCCAAAAAAAAAAACAACTATATATACAAAGATTAATGTAGTTTAATTACCAAATTCAGTTGCTTGAGAATATCTACAGGGATGCCATTAATAATCTGACTATTGTGGAAGTCAGAAGTTGGAAAAGGCTTTAGCTATTAATTAATAGCATTTTTCTTACTAATAAAGCTGAGCCAAAATAACTCACGATCAGGCTGACTTCGTCCTGCGGCCTGTCCCTCTGTTCCTTTTCAGCAGCTGCAGGTGGATCGTTAAGGGTCGTTAGGCTTTGCACAAAGCAGTTCTTTGAAGCTCTTTCTGTATTCAGGCCAGGCGAGAGGCGGGGGAGAACTCTCAGGCAGGCACTAACGTCCAGGCAGGAACGAACTCCAAGGCGGGATGAACTCCAAGGCAGGAACCCCCAAAGGCGGGAAGCCCCCAATATTTATACTCTCTCTAGACAAAGAGCAAAGTTACCACTTCCTTAGGCGCGAAAGGGCACAGCCAATCCCAGCCCGATTCCAGCGCGGGCACCGTATGGGGCACCCCTCGTGCAGGAAGGAAAAGCCTTTGCTCACCCCCTTCACGCCTGCAGGGCAAGCCAGCGGGGGGGAACCGGGCGGCTTTTCCTCTCCCATTCAAGCCACAGAGGGAGAGTAATTTAGGGGTATACAGGACTCCAGGACAATCCCACCCTGGTGGTAATGAGCATCTTTGTCTAGAAAATTGAGAGTGGTAGGTGATCCCCCTTACAATGTAGTAAGCTGTGACCTATTAATATATATATAGATTAGGCTTTCCAACATGTTGTTCCCCAAAATTCCCCTAAACTCCGTTCCATAACAATAGTCCTCTACTAAGTCTTTGATGTATCTGTATTTCAATGCAAGAAGCTTGGGAAGCAAGAAAGATGAACTAGAGATCTGGGTGCAGTTGTGAGGCCACAATCACATTGTGATTACTGAGTCATGGTGGGGCAGCTTCTACATCTGGAATGTGGTAATGAACAAATATGTCTTGTCAGGAAGGACAGACTGACAAGTCAAGGTGGTGGAGTTGCTCTCTTTGTGAGTAAGCAATTAGAATGCATTAAGCTTAACCCAGAAGGAGATGATAAAAGAGTTGAAAGCTCATGCATGACTCCAGTCACTCTTATTAGTTGGAAAGATCACACAGCCAAGCATAAAGAGTCCAAAAGTTTCCTTCAGTGCACTGAGGATAACTTTCTCCTGCAGGTAGTTGAAGAACCAAGGAGCAGATGCACAATACTGGACCTTGTATTAACAAACTAAGAAGGATTGGTCATAGATGTTAAGGTTGAGTGTAATCTGGGCTGTAGTGACCATGACATGTTAGAATTCTCCCTGAGAGAGGAGGATAAACCTCAGTTTGCTTTTACCTGGCAGGGGATTCAGTACACCTTTAATCATTTACCCCAGGAGTACAAGCACTCTCCTACCATTGCCCACAAGGCACTGGCAGCGCTTCTGGAATCATAGAATCATAGAATCATAGAATCATAGAATCATAGAATCAACCAGGTTGGAAGAGACCTCCAAGATCATCCAGGCCAACCTATCACCCAGCCCTAGCCAGTCAACTAGACCATGGCACTGAGTGCCTCATCCAGTCTTTTCTTGAAGACCCCCAGGGACGGTGCCTCCACCACCTCCCTGGGCAGCCCATTCCAATGGGAAATCACTCTCTCTGTGAAGAACTTCTTCCTAACATCCAGCCTATACCTACCCTGGCACAACTTGAGACTGTGTCCCCTTGTTTTATTGCTGGTTACCTGGGAGAAGAGGCCAACCCCCACCTGGCTACAATGCCCCTTCAGGTAGTTGTAGACAGTAATAAGATCACCCCTGAGCCTCCTCTTCTCCAGGCTAAACAGGCCCAGTTCCCTCAACCTCTCCTCATAGGATTTGTGTTCCAGGCCCCTCACCAGCTTCGTTGCCCTTCTCTGGACATGTTCCAGCACCTCAACATCTTTCTTGAATTGAGGGGCCCAGAACTGGACACAGTACTCAAGGTGTGGCCCGACCAGTGCTGAGTACAGGGGAAGAATAACCTCCCTTGTCCTACTGGCCACACTGTTCCTGATGCAGGCCAGGATGCCATTGGCTCTCTTGGCCACCTGGGCACACTGCTGGCTCATCTTCAGCTTACTATCTATCAGTACCCCCAGGTCCCTTTCCTCCTGGCTGCTCTCCAGCCACTCAGTCCCCAGCCTGTAGCACTGCTTGGGGTTATTGTGGCCGAAGTGCAGAACCCTGCACTTGGCCTTGTTAAATCTCATCCCATTGGCCTCTGCCCACCCATCCAGCCTGTCCAGGTCCCTCTGCAGGGCTCTCCTACCTTCCAACAGATCAACACCTGCTCCTAGCTTGGTGTCATCTGCAAACTTACTGATGCTGGACTCAATGTCCTCGTCCAGATCATCAATAAAGATGTTGAACAGGACTGGGCCCAGCACTGATCCTTGGGGAACACCACTTGTGACTGGCTGCCAACTGGATGTGGCACCATTCACCACCACTCTCTGAGCTCTGCCATCCAGCCAGTTCTTGATCCAGCACAGAGTGAATCTGTCCAAACCATGATCTGCCAGCTTGGCTAGGATCTTCTTGTGGCAGACAGTGTCAAAGGCTTTGCTGAAGTCCAAGTAGACTACATCCACAGCCTTCCCCACATTCACCAGGCGGGTAACCTGATCATAAAAGGAGATCAGGTTGGTGAGGCAGGACCTGCCCTTCCTAAACCCATGCTGGCTGGGCCTGATCCCTTGGCTATCCTGTAGGTGCTTTGTGATGGCACCCAAGATGACCTGTTCCATGACCTTGCCTGGCACTGAGGTCAGGCTCACAGGTCTGTAGTTTTCTGGCTCCTCCTTACGACCCTTCTTGTGTATGGGAATCACATTAGCCAGCTTCCAGTCTTCAGGGACCTCTCCAGTGAGCCAGGACTGCTGATAAATGATGGAGAGTGGCTTGGCCAGCTCAGCTGCCAGCTCTCTCAGCACCCTAGGGTGGATCCCATCCGGTCCCATGGACTTGTGAGGATCCAAGTGACTTAGCAGATCCCTTACTGCTTCCTCATGGATTAGAGGGGGACTGTACTGGTCCCTGACTCCATCCACCACTTCAGGAGTCCAGCTGTCCTGGAAACAACCTGTCCCACTAGTGAAGATTGAGGCAAAGAAGGTGTTAAGCACCTCTGCCTTTTCCTCATCCTTTGTTACTATGTTCCCATCTCTATCTAGTAAGGACTGGAGGTTGTCCTTGGCCCTTCTCTTGCCATTCATGTATTTAAAGAAACACTTTTTATTTTCCTTGGCAGCTGTGGCCAGCCTGAGCTCCAAGTGGGCTTTTGCCTCTCTAATTTTTCCTCTACAAGACCTAGCAACCTCCTTGAACTTCTCCTGGGACACCTCCCCTCTTTTCCAAAGGTGATACACTCTCTTTTTAATCTTTAATTCCTTCAGCAGCTCCCTGCCCATCCAGCCTGGCTGCCTCCCTCGTCGGCTCATCTTCCGGCTCAGTGGCACTGCCTGCTCCTGTGCCTTCAGGAGTTCTTTCTTGAAGCAGGTCCAACCTTCCTGGACCCCTTTGTTTCTAAGGGCTATTTCCCAAGGAACTTTCTGAATTAGTTCCTTAAATAGGCTGAAGTCTGCCCTTCGGAAGTCCAGTGTGGAGGTTCTGTTGATGCCCCTCCTGGTTTCTCCATGTATTGAAAACTCTATAATTTCATGGTCACTGGACCCCAGGCAGCCTCCAACCACCACATCCCCTACCAGCCCCTCTCTATTTGTGAGCAGCAGGTCAAGCAGGGCTGCCCCCCTGGTAGGCTCACGTAACAGCTGGGATAAGAAGTTGTCTTCCACACATTGCAGAAACCTTACAGACTTCTTCTCTGCAGTGTTTAAGTCCCAGCAGATGTCTGGTAGGTTAAGGTCGCCCACCAGAACAAGGGCAGGTGATCTTGAGGCAGCCTCCAGTTGCTTAAAGAGTAATAAATCAACCTCTTCTTCCTGGTTGGGTGGTCTGTAACAGACTCCAACCAGGATATCAGCCTTGTTGGCCTTCGCCTTAAGTCTCACCCATAATGACTCAACTTGAACATCTTTGATTTCTACCTCCACGACATCCAGAGCATCCCTAATATACAGAGCCACTCCCCCGCCCTTTCTCCCTTGCCTGTCTCTCCTGAAGAGTCTGTAGCCACTGATTACAGCACTCCAATCATGTGAGCTATCCCACCACGTTTCAGTGATGGCGACAATATCATAGTTTTCCTCCAGCACCAGAGCTTCCAGTTCCTCTTGTTTGTTACCCATACTGCGTGCATTAGTGTACATGCACTTCAGCTGGGCTGCTGCTTTTACTCCTAGCTCTAGCCTACCATCCTCAATTCCCTTTGATTTATCTCTGGTGCTGTCATGTTTAACCCCCTCCCCCTTCCATTCTAGTTTAAAGCCCTCTCAACAAGCCCAGCCAGCTTATGTGCCAGTGTCCTTCTCCCCTTCTGTGATAGTTGTGTCCCATCTGCTGATTGCAGACCTGTGGCAAGATGAAGTTCCCCAATATCAAAGAATCCAAAGTTATGTTGGATGCACCAACCTCTGAGCCACTTGTTCATCAAATATGCTTTCCTATTCTTCTCTGTATTCCAGCCTGTGACTAAGGGTATAGATGAAAAGATTACCTGTGCCCCTGTTCCCTCAACTGCTTTCCCCAGTGTCTTAAAGTCCCTTTTGATAGCTTTTAGCCCTCTGTTATTAATCTCATCATTCCCTGTCTGTATAACTAATAAGGGATAGTAATCAGAGGGCTGCACTACAGTAGGCAGCCTCCTGGTAACATCCCTGACCCGGGCTCCAGGGAGGCAGCAGAGCTCCCTGTGGAAGGGGTCTGGCCGGCATATGGGGCCCTCTGTTCCCTGCAGAAGGGAATCACCAATAACAATTACCCTCCTCTTTTTCTTCTGGGTACTTGTTCTGATGCGAGGGGGCAACTGATTTGTCTCGGTTGCCCTCCCAGCCGGTGATGCTTCTGCCTGCTCCAGGATCACCTCATCCTCAACCTCTAGTGCCCTATATCTGTTATGTAAGGGCAGCTGGGGATGTGAAGATGGCTGGAAGGGTTTTCCCTTGCCCCTTCTGGCAGGCACCTGCATCCATTCTTCTTGGTTGCTCTGTTCGTCTCCCTCTGGCAAGGGGGACTGCAGAGCATGTTGCTCTTTTGTACCTTCCCTTTCAGCCTTCAGTCGTTCCACCTCTCCCTTGAGTTCAGCCACATTATCAAGGTCCCAGAAGGCATTGTCATTTATCAATATATAGATGACATATTAGTGGGTGGGGACAACAAAGACCAGGTTGCCTCTAGCAAAAGCCATCTGGGAACTGCTGACCCAGAATGGGTTAGACATCCCCTCTGCCAAGTGCCAAGGCCCAGGACAGGAAATCAAATTCCTTGGTGCCTGGTGGATAGCAGGAGCAGTGGCAGTGCCTGCTGACACCCTGGAGGAAATTGAAAAGGGCCAAATCCCCAGGAACAAAAAGGAGCTGCAGCAATTATTGGGAACCCTTGGATATTGGAGGAGGCATATTCCTGGCTTCTCGGTGATTGCCAGGCCACTGTATGATATGCTGAAAAAGCACAGGGCCTGGGATTGGACAGCAAAGCACAGTGAGAGCCTTAAAACCCTTAAGGATGAGTTAAAGGCCTACCAGAAACTGGGCCCACTACACCCACAGGACCCCTTAAGGGCAGAATGGGGCTTCTCTGAACATGCTTCCTATTGTGGAATCTATCAGAAGGGACCTAAGGGCCCCACTAGAGCCCTCTTGTTTTCCTCTACTGCGTTCAAGGAGACTGAGAAGAGGTATTCTGAATGGGAAAAGGGGCTCCTTTCCCTTACAAGGGCTGTTAAGGAGGCAGAGAAGCTTCGCACCACACAGGATATTGTGGTGCAAGGACCTTTCCTCCTGCTTAAACCAATTCTCAAGGGATCCCCTCCACCAGAGGGGATAGCCCAAAAATCCACTGTAAGAAAGTGGTATGCCTACTTAGAGGGAATTGCCCAGCTCATGCCTCTAAGAGAGGGCCCGGCCAAGGTGTCCAAACTCCAGCAACCAGTAAATCCAGATACAGCTTTACTGGGGCAGCCCTATAAGCCACCTCCAATAGATGTAGCTCCAGAGATAACCACAGACTCCGACACTGAGGGAGTGTGGTTCACAGATGCCTCTTCCCAGAGAGTGGGTTCACAGTGGCACTACAAAGCAGCAGCTTTAGAAATCAGTACAGGCAGGACTGTTACTGAGGAGGGTGAAGGCAGTGCACAAGTGGGTGAACTGAGGACCCTCATGTTAGCTGTAGAAAATGGTGCCAAAGCCATCTACACAGACTCCTATGCCACCTTTAAGGGAGCTACGGAGTGAATTTGCCAATGGGAGGCAAACCAATGGGAGATTGGCAGCATCAAGGTCTGGAGAGCTGGAGATTGGCAGAGACTGCTGGAGATAGGCCGGTCGAGACCCATCAAGGTGGGATGGGTCAAAGGGCACTCTAAGAAGGAAACCTCTGCTGCAAAATGGAATCAGCAGGCTGACTACCTGGCATGTATCCATGTAGTGGGCAGTGGGGAAAAGGATTGGGAGAGATTAGCTGAATGGTTGCACCTTAAAAGGGGACATTCAGGCAAAGCTGATCTCTACTATGAGTGCAGGTCTTGGGGATGGCCAGTCTCCCTCTCAAGATGTGAGACCATTATTTCAGCCTGTCCACAATGCCAGATAAGGCTGAAGGCCAACCACCCAAACCTTGCACCAGCCCAACATATCCGCCAGGACAAAAGTCTCTGGAACACCTGGCAGGTGGATTATGTGGGACCCCTCAAGCCATCACATGGAAAAAAATACATACTGGTTGGCGTAGAAGTGGTCTCTGGTCTAACCATGGCCACTGCCACCAGTGCAGCCTCGGGAGCTCAAGCCGTTGAGACTCTCAAACACTGGTTCGGCATCTTGCCAATGCCTGAGTGCATCCAGAGCGACAATGGATCGCACTTCACTGCAACCTCAGTGCAAGACTGGGCACGTAGTGAAGGGGTGAAATGGGTGTTTCATACCCCATATTACCCCCAGGCAAATGGCATTGTCGAGAGGGCAAATGGCCTGATATAAAGACATGCAAATGTGTCTAAAGGTGGCTGGGACTCGTGTTTGGCCCAAGCAGTCTTCACAGTCAATAATCATTGGGGAAGCTATGGAAGCCCCAAGATTAAGGCCTTCTGCCCAGCTGAGCCAGGCAGAACGTCCAGGCAGGAACGAACTCCAAGGCGGGACGAACTCCAAGGCAGGAACCCCCAAAGGCGGGAAGCCCCCAATATTTATACCCTCTCTAGACAAAGAGCAAAGTTGCCACTTCCTTAGGTGCGAAAGGGCACAGCCAATCCCAGCCCGATTGGGATTACTACTACTATAGGGGTAGTGCCAATGACACTGGGTAAACCCAGAGGCTTATATGCCTGGAAAGCCCTAGATGCAAATGGAAAAGGCCACCGGATCAGTGCACGATGGATCGTCCCCAATTATTAATTGTCAAGCCTGGCCTTTATAGGCCAAGGCAGGTTTTGTCTCCTTGCAGGTTAAGGACAGTCAAGGACCAATTCCTGACCAGCACTTGGGAAAGGGAGAACCAGCTACACCAGAGATGGAGGCATATCACCGGGGTGGCCAGTGGATGATGGCATCAGGACCCACAGACTGTGACCTCCAGCCATGGACATAGGGCATCTAAGGCTCTGCCATGAACTTTGTTGCTCTACCAGGAACAGAGCAATTATTCAAACTGACTGTGTAGCTTTATTTAATACTGTTTGGGCTATTGTTAACCCCTGTTAAGTATTGTTAAATATTGTTGGGGTGATTAATATGTTGTTATATATTGTTAATATAGGAAAGGCTAATCTATATATATATTAATAGGTCACAGCTTACTACATTGTAAGGGGGATCACCTACCACTCTCAATTTTCTAGACAAAGATGCTCATTACCACCAGGGTGGGATTGTCCTGGAGTCCTGTATACCCCTAAATTACTCTCCCTCTGTGGCTTGAATGGGAGAGGAAAAGCCGCCCGGTTCCCCCCCGCTGGCTTGCCCTGCAGGCGTGAAGGGGGTGAGCAAAGGCTTTTCCTTCCTGCACGAGGGGTGCCCCATACGGTGCCCGCGCTGGAATCGGGCTGGGATTGGCTGTGCCCTTTCGCGCCTAAGGAAGTGGTAACTTTGCTCTTTGTCTAGAGAGAGTATAAATATTGGGGGCTTCCCGCCTTTGGGGGTTCCTGCCTTGGAGTTCATCCCGCCTTGGAGTTCGTTCCTGCCTGGACGTTAGTGCCTGCCTGAGAGTTCTCCCCCGCCTCTCGCCTGGCCTGAATACAGAAAGAGCTTCAAAGAACTGCTTTGTGCAAAGCCTAACGACCCTTAACGATCCACCTGCAGCTGCTGAAAAGGAACAGAGGGACAGGCCGCAGGACGAAGTCAGCCTGATCGTGAGTTATTTTGGCTCAGCTTTATTAGTAAGAAAAATGCTATTAATTAATAGCTAAAGCCTTTTCCAACTTCTGACTTCCACAATAGTCAGATTATTAATGGCATCCCTGTAGATATTCTCAAGCAACTGAATTTGGTAATTAAACTACATTAATCTTTGTATATATAGTTGTTTTTTTTTTGGGGGGGGGGGTTTGGGAAAATAAAATAACTATTTTTGTATAAAAATTCCTGACTCGGCCACATTAATTCCCTGCCTCCACAACACTTACCAACTAATTTAACCATCAAGGTGAAATTCAAACTCGAATCACCATATCTACATGGTAAAATTCTGTACATTTTCCAAAACTGTAAATGGAAAATTATTGCATTTAAACACAGAGGAAAAAAAGGTGTTCTTATTTTTAGGTGCTGGCATGACAATTCATTATGCATACCTGAGAAGCATTTCTTTGGAAATAAATAGAATACACCTGTACTATTAAAATTATATTTGTTTTAAAAGTCAGTTAATTGGTCTGAGAGATTTGTCTGCTTGAGAATAAGATGAATGAAATTGAAGCAAAAATAGAAAATCATTTGACAGAAGGATTGCATAGATGCATAAGACCTAAGGTAACAAAAACATTCTTCTGTCAGTATTTCTGATATTTAAGTAACAGAAACTACTTAAATGTCACAAAAATAGCTTGTTGAAATCATAAAAAATGAAATAAGACATTTTCAGTGCTGCTTTAAGTACAGTTAATTTAAGTGCAATTGCAAAGCTCATTATCCTGCTTCTTGTTATCCCAACACTTTTGTGACCCATGTTGGGCACCAAAATAGGCAGTCTTGGTTTGATGCAGTCTGCTCTGAACAAGATTTACTCCCATGACTGAGAGTGAGAGGAATATACACTGAAAAAAGTCCCTTGGCTGAGAGAAGCAGAATGTGCAATTCCCTTACCTATTTTGCAGAAAAGCAGAAGCAGAAACCAGACGTAAAATGATCTCTGAAACTCCAAACCTGCAGCCAGCCCAGTAGAAAAGCACAACACCCCAAACTAGAAACCAGAAGCAGTAACCAGAAACAGGAATGTTACAATATAAACTACAAACCCCATGATACTTTGCTCCAGCCAGCACTTTCATTTTGAAATCAGCATGGTATTCACCCAGAGATTCAATTGCCTAAACTCATGACAGTTGTTTCAAAGGGTAAAATTCTTCATGTATTCATCAAACTGTGTCCTTGATTGTTTAATTTCAGGGTGCAACTTTCATAAAATTCAGAATCAGAGATCAAATGCCATTAAGTATGACAGAAATAAGTACAATTTAATGCTGCTGAGTCTGGAATTCAGTTGGAAAAATACTGGGAAGATTATGTCTCATCTCTTACTGCCATGGCACAATGCCTGAAAGACCTGAGAAAGATTCCTCAAGCTCTGAAGTCAGTTTTAAATGGAGAGATAATATGCAGTCTTTGTTAATGCTTTCTTGAAGTCTCATCAAGATATTTCAAGGTTTTATTTTGTTCTTTTGGCTCATCAACATATATATAGCAACATATAAGGCAACCACTTTTTAAATCTTCATCAGATACAAGTATTTTAAGTTTTGTTAATGGAATTTGGAAACTTGAAAGTAATGTGATTTTTTCATTTGTCTAGTGCATGGGCAGCACTTGGATGTTGGTTGTGCTAGCTGGAATGTTTTGGTGAGAAGAATTAGATTATAGGCTGTGAAAAGGAAACAAGGGTGATGAAGTAGACTTCACTCATAGGCTTGCTGAGATGTATAATAACAAAAACATAGATAATTCAGAGTGACTCTCTGTTGCAGCTCATGCCTGTACTCTTCTCCCAGACCTGCTTTCCGTGTAACTAACCCTTCTGCTTTCTAAACCTCTGGCCAATCCTCCGAACTCGCCTTGCATGTAAGGCAAAGTCTGGTATAAGGTAGAAGAGTGGAAAGAAGGTAGAAGGGTGGCTGGGAGCCCCTCCTCGGGACTCTGATTTCTGGGAGGAGTATTGTGTTTCTGCATTACTTTTTAACTTGTATATTTCTGCATATAGAATGTTTCCAGCTCACCGTAAGCTTTTCATCAACTGACACCACGATAAAATCATAAAGTCAACTATGTTGGAAGAGACCTCCAAGATCATCCAGTCCAACCTAGCACCAGCCCTGTCCAATCAACAAGACCATGGCACTAAGTGCCTCATCCACTCTTTTCTTGAACACCTCCAGGGACGGTGACTCCACTATCTCCCTGGGCAGCCCATTCCAATGCCAATTGCTCTCTCTGGCAAGAACTTCCCCTTAACATCCAGCCTATACCTCCCCCGGCACAACTTGGGACTCTGTCCCCTTGTTCTGTTGCTGGTTGCCTAGGAGAAGAGACCAACCCCCACCTGGCTACAGCCTCCCTTCAGGTAGCTGTAGACAGCAATGAGGTCACCCCTGAGCATCCTTTTCTCCAGGCTAAGCAACCCCAGTTCCCTCAGCCTCTCCTCACAGACCTTGTCTTCCAGGCCTCTCACCAGCTTCATCTCCCTTCTCTGGACACATTCCAGTATCTCAACATCTCTCTTGAATTGAGGGGCCCAGAACTGGACACAGTACTCAAGGTGGGGCCTGATCAGTTGCTGAGTACAGGGGAAGAATAACCTCCCTTGTCCTACTGGCCACACTGTTCATGATACAGGCCAGGATGCCATTGGCTCTCCTGCCCACCTGGGCATGCTGATGGCTCATGTTCAGCTACTATCTACCAGTATCCCCAGGTCCCTTTCTTCCTGGCTGCTCTCCAGCCACTCTGTCCCCAGCCTATAGCACTGCTTGGGGTTGTTGTGGCCAAAGTGTAGAACCGTGCACTTGGCCTTGTTCAGTCTCATCCCATTGCCCTCTGCTAACCCATCCAGCCTGTCAAGGTCCCTTTGCAAGGCTCTCCTACCCTTCAACAGATCAACATCTGCTCCTAGCTTGGTGTCATCTGCAAACTTAATCCCCTCATCCAGATCATCAATAAAGATGTTGAACAGGACTGGGCCCAGGACTCGGTCTTGGGGAACACCACTAGTGACTGGCTGCATCCTTCTTCACAAGACTGCTTTCAAGCCATTCCTTACCCAGCCCATGTTTGTGCTTGGAATTGCCGACTTTGGTGTAGATTCCTGCACTTGGCCTTGTTGAACTTCACAAGGTTGGCATGGACCTGCCTCTCAAGCCTGTCCAAGTCCTTCTGGGTGGCATCCCTTCCTTCCAGCATGTTAGATTCACCACACAGCTTGGTGTCATCCACAAACTTGCTGAGGGCACACTTAATTCCACTTTCCATATTGCTGACAATGATGCTAAACAAAGTGTTTGAAACTGTCCAGCTTGACATCCTGTCATCAAGCTGGAAAAGTATGGACTTGAAAGTGTTTTAGTCCAGAAGTTCTTTTGGACATATCTGTGAGTGAAATTAAGAAACAAACAAGGTCATTTATCAAAGAGAGGATTTTTTTTTTCCAGACAAAACAGAAAAAGAAGGAAAATAAAGGGGAAAAAGAAAGAGAGAGAGAATGAGAAAAGAGAGAGCAGGAGAGATAATTACCACTTCCACGGTCATTACATTCGCCCCAGTAAGCTCGCATAGACCAGGGTGTTTATTATGTTCCTGGTTCATTCATCATAGCTCCACCTGCCTCACATTAACAATGCATACCTGGATTTCCAGGGGGGTCTTCCCCTGTGCCTGCAGGAGTTGGTACTGAGCAGCCTCTGCCTCTCTTTGATGCCCTTGAGTAGCTGCTGTCTCAGTGGGCAGAGATGACACACCAGGTGGGTCATTCAGGATGACCTTGTCTTTGTCTCATATACAGGTTATCCTGTCCATGAAAGATATTGTAGATAGCATAAGTGCTTCTTATTTTTGCCTCATGCAAAAATCTATGGCAAGAATTGTGCTAAAGAAATACTTACGTTAAGAAATATGACAATAAGCTCTTTTATACTTAATGTGACTTATACTTTTTGTAAAATAAAGTTCACTTAGGCTCTTCATAGGTGGAAAAGCAAACAGCTTTGATGCTTTAGAAAATAAAACATCTTTTTGAACATATTTTTAAGTTAAAGGCTTTCTAGTATCAGTAAAACCAAGTTTATGCAATATGTACAAAGAAGACTTGCAGTGAGGCTTCTTCTCTTTCCTTGTATTTTTGCTTGCAAAATCAAGAGAGTTTAGTTATGAAAACATTTTCAAAAGTACCTGCCATCCTCTGCCCTTTGCTTTTTGTTTTAAACTAAACACGTTTGTGATGGTTGGCAGAATCATAGCCACTGCAAGTTTTAGAATGACGCAGATGTGTTAATAGTGCAGAAAGGTTGTTCTTACCTCCTGTTACCTTGCTTTTGCCTTTTAGTTTAGTACGTTATCTAATGAATGGGTAGGATTGCCGTTATACCATTATGGTTAACAAAGAAGAAAAAGTGATTGTTAACAACAGGAGTAATTGCACTTTAATTTTAAGTAGACATAAATAACTTTAGTCCATGTTTATGTCTCTCAGAAACAGAACAGTCATTGAAGCACCCTGTTTATACACAGACTGAATTTATACATTTTTTTGTTTGAGTTTCTGAAGTAATTTTAATATACATGGAACGCAGAATTTAAGAACATTTTGTCCAAGTTTTTTTGTGGCTGACTCCAGCTGTATAATCAAAGCACTAATTAGACTTCCTATTTACTTCAGTTTTTCAGAGGCATAATTATCATGGAAAAATGTTTTCATGCCTCTACCTTCACCATAACAAGCTCTTTGGCAAAATTACACAGGGTCTGCTTTGTGAAAGAGGTACCCAGAGAATGGGCTGTTGTTGTGTGAGGCCATGAGCAAACCAGGTCTGGATGACAGAGGTGAATCTTACCCCTTTTGGAGGGAATGAATGAAAATACTGCACATTGAAAGTCTAAAGAGAGATCCTAGGTGCTAGTACATATATGTAAAAGGCAAAGGGGTAAAATGAATATATCCACAAGCTAAGCCAAGTCTATCAAACTACAAGCATCTAGAATCCTTCACCCATTCCACCCTTGGCAGGCCTAAGAGTAGGCCAGAACTGCTCCCCTCACCTCTGCCTGAGGCCTACAAGGCCTCACTAGGCTGTGTTGCACAGCCTGGAATTCCCTGCCAGATAGTAGCCATCTCCCCCACAAACCAGGAGATAACACGTGCTTTTACTGGAGAGAGACGAGCGGTGAGGGAGAGGGGAACTCAAAGAGAGCGATAGCAACCAAGCGCTGGCTTTTAAGCTTTTGATACAACAAAACAGAATAGAATAACAGTGTTACAACACCCCGGGACACCCAAATCTGTCCCCTGGCATGGATCTTGGTCCCTGTAGCTTCCTAGGGTAAGGTCCATAGAAAGCCTGAAAGCAACATCTAGCGCGTATCTTTTGTATCATATTCAGAAATTAGTAGCTCTTAAGCACAACAGACAGAGGCAGGTCATAGCAAAGGAGTGTGATGAGAACATCAAGATTCCTGAAAATTGTAGAGTGACTCCAGAACAATGGGAGTCAAAGAAAGAATATTGGACAACAGATACATCTGCGATTCTACGACATCGATTGCCACACAGAACCAACGAAGACATGGCACACATGCACTCTCCTGTGACTGGTGCTCGTCAGGATCTTTTGGTCTTTTGAACACATGACTTACTGTCGCTTGCAGGAAAAGCTTTTGGGATTGTGTCGTGGAGGAGTATTCTGCCACCTATGCCAATTTTGGCGGAGGGGAGAAATTAATTGGGGTGAGGTAATATTCTATAAAAATATTATCTTTATTAAACTCAATGTTCTGGACTCTCACCACCCCCAACCACTGCATATTTAATATTAAAAATGGATTCTACATGGTTATGAAAACATTCTAGGATAAAATATCTACAGTGACTTATTAATAACTAACAAACATTCAAACTATAAACAGAGAGAGGAATCTTCCCCCATGGCAAATACCGTTTGGGGTCTATACACTATTCATCCAGCAGAGTGGGCTGGAAACTGATTCTTCTCTATGGCAGACATGTTAGAATTCAGTATCACTAGACAAAGAAGCAGAGTGTTCTGTAAAATTTCATCACTGGACTTTGAGAGGCCTAACTCTGCCCTCTTCAAAGCTCTACTTAGAAGTACCCAGTGGTCTAGGGCTCTAGAAGGAAGGGGGGCCCAACAGACCTGGGTAATATTCAAATATTATCTCCTCCAAACTCAAGAAAAATGTATTCCCATGGAAAAAAAATCAAGTAAGTGAGACAGAAGACCTGTATGGATAATCAAGGAGCCCTTAGAAAAACTCAAAAAAGGAAAAGGAAGTTTACAATATGTGGAAGAAGGTCTGGTCAGTTGGGATGATTATAGAAATATTACCAGAGAATGTAGAGCTGCAAGAAGAAAGGCAAAGGTCCTCTTGGAGCTGAGTCTTGCCAAGAATGTGAAAGAAAACAAGAATAACTTTTTCAAATACATCAATAACAAAAGGAAGATCAATGAAAAGGTGAGTCTGCTGCTGAATGATGTGGAAGATATGGTAACTGAGGATGCAGAGATGGCAGAGTTGCTGAATGCCTTCTTTGCCTCAGTCTTTACTCCTAAGACCAGCCCTCAGGAACCTCAGTCTCTGAAAGCAAGGGAGCATAAGTGGGAGGAAGAGGACACTCCACTAGTCAGTTGGGACTTGGTTAGAGATATTTTTTACCAACTGAAGACACACAAATCCACGGGCCCCAATGGGGTGCATCCACAAGTGCTGAGAGAACTGGCTGATACTGTTGCTGAGCCTCTCTCCATCATTTTTGAAAAGTCCTGGAGAACAGGAGAGGTGCCTGACAACTGGAAGAAAGCGAATGTCAGTTGCTTCACAAAAGGCAAGAAGGAGAGTCAGGCAACCACAGACCAGTCAGCCACACCTCCATCCTTGGATCGGTGATGGAGCAGCTCATTCTAGAGGTGATATCTAAACATATGGAAGAAACAAGGGTTATCAGGAGTAGCAACATGAATTTACCAAGGGGAGATTTTGCTAGACTAATCTGGTAGTCTATGTAGGATATATAAAAGAGATACTTCTGAGTAAATTTCATTCTAGCTAGTTCTCTATGCCTCTTCGGAAACAAGTTCTAGCATTACAGTAGCAGATACAGCACTAAAGAAAGTTAACCTACTGTATTTGCCTTCACTGTATTGAAACACCAAAAAATACACTAGTTCTGAATTCTGGTAGCTAACATTCTTGAAAGCACTGGCAAGTGTCATTCTGGGGAAAAAAATTGCTGTAATATGCTATACTTTCAGAATCTAAAACAGATTTTCTTAAGTTTTCATATTTGTAAAGCAACAATATTCTATTTTGCCATGTGGTACAATAGGCATTATAAGCATTTAGTATCACATGGGTAGTCAGGGAGGAAGTCAGGTCTGAGCTGGCACAATAACTGGCTAAGCTGCTCTCCATCATTTATCACTGGTTCTGGCTAAGTGGGGAAACCGCAGATGACTGGAGGCTGGCCAATGTGACAACTATCCACAAGAAAGGCTGTAAGGAAGATCCAGAAAGCATAGTCTTGTCAGCTTGACCTCAGTACCTGAGAAGGTTATGGAGCAGGTCATCCTGGGTGCCATCAAGCAGCCAGTACAAGAAAACTAGGGGATCAGGCCCAGACAATGTGGGTTCAGGAAAGGAAGGTCCTGCCTAACCAACCTCACTGCATTCCATGACTGGGTGACCTGCCTAGTAGATGAGGACAAGGCTGTGGATGTGGCCTACATAAACTTCAGCAAAACCTTTGAAGCAGTCTCTCATAGCATCCTTCTGGAAAAGCTGGCGGCACATGGCTTGGACAGGTGCACTGTTTGCTGAGTTAAAAACTGGCTGGATGAGCAGCCAGAGAGAGTGGTTGTGAATGGTGCCACATCCAGTTGGTGTCCAGTGACCAGGGATCAGACTGGGTCCAGTTCTATTCAACATCTTGATCAATGATCTGGATGAGGAGATTGAGTCTATTGTCAGTAAATTCAACAATGACATCAAGTTGGGAGGGAGCGTCGATCTGCTGGAGGGTAGGAAGATGCTGCAGAGGGATCTGGACAGGCTGGGTGTGATGGTTTGGGAGTTACCTGTTGGATGGAAGTTAAGGAAGCTATATTTACAGCTTAGCACAATTTACAAGCATATATATGCAATATACAGATATTTACACTTATATACAAGTTAAAAGTAATATAGAAACACAAAATCCCTCCCAAAACAGTCAGACTGCCAGGAGGCTACCAATCAAAACCTCCTCCCCCTCCTCTCACTTTTTCCCTATCTTCAGAAATAACCAGATCAATCCCTGTATATTCCATGTGATAACTCTAGAGAGATCTGAGGTGAGATGTCAAGAAGATGACAAGAAAGTAAGAGGAAAATGGGTTAGGTCAGATTAAAGAGTTAAGGCATGTGCAACCACACAGACTGCCAGAGAGAATGAGAACAACTGAGAACTAACTGAGAAGTGTGTGAGAAATGAGTGTCTTATATATATTAACTAGCTACTTCTCTCAGAAGAATGAGTGTCATTGCTTTTTTTCTTTCTTCTCACGGCTAAGGATTTCTCTGAGTAAAATATTCCAGTTAGTCTCAAACCAGCACACTGAGTCAATGGGCTGAAGCAAATGGTAAGAGATTCAGCAGGACCAAGTGCAGCTCTTATACTTTGGCCACAATAACCCCATGCAGCATTATGGACTGAGGGATGAGTGGTGGAGAGCAGCCTGCCTGAGAGGGACCTGGAAGTGCTGTATGACAGCTGAACACAAGCCAGCAGTGTGCCCAGGGGACACAGAAGGCAGATGGCATCTTGACTCATATTGGGAATAGTGTGGCCAGTAGGACTAGGGATGTAATTCTGTCCCTGTACATGACACTGGTGAGGCCTCCCTTCCAGTACTGCATGCAGCTCTGGGCCTCTCACTTCAAGAAATGTATTGTGGTGCTGGAGGAGGTTCAGAGAAGAGAGATGAGACTGGTTCAGGGGCTGAAGGGAAAGTTGTATGAGGAAAGGCTGAGGGAGCTGGGGTTGTTCAACTTGTAGAGGAGGAGACTTAGAAGGGACCTTTTCACACTCTACAACTACCTGAAAGGAGGTTGTAGTCAGGTAGAGGTCAGGCTCTTCTCCGAGGCAACTAGTGACAGGACAAGACGGCATGGTCTGAAGCTGTGCCAGGGGAGGTTTAGGTTGGCTATTAGGAAGCACTTCCTCAGGGAAAGGGTGATTAGGTGTTGGAATGGACTGCCTGGGGAGGTGGTAAAGTCATCATCCCTGGAGGTGTTTAGAAGGAGATTGGATGAGGCAATTAGTGCTATGGTTTAGTTAATTAGAAGGTGTTGGGTGATAGGTTGGACTGGATGATCCTGAAGGTCTTTTCCAACTCGGTTAATTCTGTGATTCTGTGATCTTCCACTAGATTAAGTCACAAAAGACCCAACCCAGTGTGCTAGTTTGAAGCAGGCTAGAATGTTTTGGTGAGAAAAACTAGATGATAGGCTGTGAAAGGAAAACAATTGTGATGTCTTCTTCCCTCAGAATCTCGCTGAAGAAGAATGTAAACATTAGATAACACTTTCGCCATTTTGCCTTCACTTTCGGGCTGGGCTTTGACTGAGCTGCATCTCCTTAACCTCTCCTGCCACTAACCTTGCTTCTTAACCTCTTGGCTGAACCTCTATTCTTCTATAGGACTGGGGTAAGGTTGAGAGGGGCAGGAGGAAGGTGCAGGGGTGGTTGAGAGCCCCTCCTGGGGACTCAGATTTCTGGGAGGGGAGTTGTGCTTCTGTATTATTTTTACCTTGTATATTTTTGTATATTTCTGTATATAACTGTAAATAACTGCTTGTATATTGTGCTAGCTGTAAATAAATAGCTTCATTTATATTCCCAGAACCGGCTGAGTCTAGTTTGGGTACCTTCTAAAGTGTGGGGGGGCGGGGAACACCTAAACCACCACACCCAGCTATAAACACCTCCAGGAATGGGGCATCCACAAGCTGTCTGGGAAATCTGTTCCAGTGCCTCAGCAGCCTCATGGTGAAGAACTTCTTCCTTACATATAGTCTAAACCTACCCTCTTTCAGTTTAAAGCCATTACTTCTTTTCCTGTCACTACATGTTTTAGTAAAAAAATATCTCCCTATCTTGCCTGCAGGTAGTTGCTATAAAGCAGGGGTCCTCAAACTTTTTAAACAGGGGGCCGGTTCACTGTCCCTCAGACATTCTTGGGGGCTGGACTATAGTTTGGAAAAAAATGAACAAATTCCTATGCACACTGCACATATTTTATTTGTAGTAGTGCACAAAAACCAGGAAAAAGAACGCAATATTTAAAATGAAGAACAACTGTAATCAACAAAAAACAAATAATATTTCAATGTGAAGTATGGGCCTGCTTTTGGCTAATGAGATGGTCAATGTTAGGTTCCATATTTGTCACTGCTAGTCATAGCAAGCGATGCAAGTGTTCATCAGTTAGTCTGGATCTGATTGGAGATTTCAGATGTTTCATTCAGGAAAAAGTATGCTGACAGACATAGATGCTGCTGAAGATAGTTGCTATTGGATGTGAACGGTTGCATTTGTCCATTTCTTTGATAATGCATGCAATCACTCCTTTCATGGACCCCACCATGCTAGGAGCACCATCAGTTGTCACACTGAATAGTTTACCCCAGTCCAGCTCCAAATCACTCATAGTTTGGCAAACTTTCTCATAGATATCCTCTCCTGTAGTTGTTCCCTTGATGCTTTTCAGTGTAGCAACCTCCTCTGTGACTTGGAAAGAATCATTTATCCCACAAATGAAAATTAGAAGTTGTGCAGAAGCATGAACATCATTGCTTTCATTGAGTGCCAATGAGAAATAGCAAAGTTTTTTTGAGCAGTTTTGCAACTGCAGATTCAAATTTTCTCCCATTTCTTCAATCCTTCATGTAATTGTAGGTCCTGAAAGACTCACTGTACTAAATAAATCCACCTTCTCTGGACATATCTCTTTGGCAGCAGTGGTGGTGGCGTGGTTTGTAGCCAAGAGGTGCCCCATGGTGGGCGCAGGTTGATGACGAGGCACTGGTTCCAGCCCAGTCCTGGCAGCTGCTTGGGGGCCATGGAGGCCAGCGTGTGGATGAAGTGGCAGGAAGTCATCTGTGGCTGCTTGGTTTCCCAGCGGGGGGAGTAGTCTAAATACCGTCGGGCTGGGGTGTGGGCCCTTGGGGGCTGTATCCGGCCCACGGGCCATAGTTTGAGGACCCTCTCAAGTAACCCTCTTCTCTAGGTTAAACAATCTCAACTCTCTTAGCTTGTCTTTGTAGTTGTTAGTCACTTTCTCTCCCACTATCCATTAGTGGTGTAACCTCATCATAGAAGGTCACCAAACCTGTCAGGCATGATTGTCCTGTGGTGAAGCCATGCCGACTGCAATAATCACCTTTTTATTTTCCATCCGCCTTAGTATAGTTTCCAGAAGGATCTGTTCCATGATCTTGCCAAGTACATGGGTGATACTGACTGGTCTGCATTTCCACTGGTTTTCTTTTTACCTGTTTTAAAAATGGCGATGATGTTTCCCCTTTTCCAGTCAGCTGGAATCTCACCAAACTGACACAGAAATTGCAAATACGATGTAGAGTGTCTTAACTACTTCATTTGCTAATTCCCTCAGGACCTATGGTTACATGCCACCAGATCCCACAGGCTTGTGCATCTTCAGGTTCCTTAAATTGTCTTGAACCAGATTTTATCCTACAGTGAGTTGTTCCTCATTCTATCAGTTCCTGTCTTTGCCTTCTGTGACTTGGGTGGTGTGCCTGGAACACATACCAGCGAAGACTGAGGCAAAAAAGTAACTGAATATCTCAGCCTTCTCTTTACCTTGAGTAACTAGGTCTTCCATTTCCTTCAGAAGATGGCCCACATTTTCCCTAGTCTTTCTGACAAAGCTATAGGAGCCACTCACTACAATTCATCTATTTATGAGAATACATATTACAGTGACAAATAAATGCAGAGTCCAGAGGGGAATGCTGATAAGCAAGGCTAAAAGTTTCTGGCCTTTATCTAACCATAAACTTCAAAAAAACATTAAATGAATTCTGTTAGTCTGTTCTTAGGAAGTAATACTAAGCCACTTCACTGCAACACTGCAAATTTTAGTTACTTGATACTCTAAAGTGCTTTATTTTTCTCAGGCACAGCAAAATATTCTTATTTCTTTCAAAATTAAAAATGCTTTTATTCTTTAAGAATGTATGTCTCCCCAGTAGAGTAATTGGTTCCATATGTGAAAAGCCTGTGCAAGAGGCAGTGAAGACAATGACATAAATCACGGGTAATGTTAAGGAACATTACCAGTTATTCCCAGATCCTTAATAAATGTGATCTTTTGCTATGGAACATTTTCTGTGTCATGCTTCAACTTAGCACTGAGATTTTTTTTACTATACACAGGCATATGCAGTTGTGTTAGTGTACATTTCCTGTGAAGCCAGAAACCGAGAGCAGAGCTTTGTCTAGCTTAGAGACAGCTGCACCCACAAATGTGCAGCATATCAGTCTAGAAAATGGCTCGGGAATATATCAACATAGAAGAACAACTCTCTTGAACTTATTTACAGCTGGAAACCTCATATCACACCATATACATTTTATTCTCATATTCAATGTTTTTAGTTGAAAAATTACCTTTTAAAAACACATACACAAACACACACACAATTGCATGACTACTGCTGAGCAGCAGGTAAGAAAGCTGGATGCTGCCATTTGTTATTTATATATATATATATATATATAAAACAACTATATAAAATTGTGGATTATTCACAACTTAGAAACAATTAAGTGCAGAATTAAAAAAAAAAAAAGGTGACACTTGGGCTGGGATGCTAGAAGATGGTAACAGCATTCATGAATTCCCAGCTTTCCTTCAAGGCATTCAGTATTTCTCTGAAAGCGGGTCATCTTCTCATGTCTGACTTGTGACTTATGGATAACAGGGAATGAGAACTCCCAGAAAGAAAAAGAAAATACGGTTAGCATCTGGAATTTGTTGGGAGTGGGGAGAGAGATTTAAGCCTGCTGGAGAGAGAATGGGAAGGGAAACAATTACGAACTACATGCAGATGTTTAGGCAGTTTCCTCCTGGCACCATCATTCAGTCAATGAGATATTCAGCTGACAGCATTTAAAGTTGTGCTTCCATATTTTGGATGTGTTCTTGGCTTCTGTTTCTGCCAAGGGGAAGACTTTGTGTCTTCAGGGCAAGTCCTGTGGGTGCACTCTACAAACTGTATTGCTTTGTACAAAATACCATGTTAAGCTCTTTGGATCCTTGGGGAAATGGGATGCATGTCAGTTCTACTGTGACATAAAATGTACATCTACCACTGCTAACAGAGAGAACACGAGACAGAAATCTCTACAGCAAAAGAGAATTCTTTGCAACGTGGTCATGAGACTTTCTACTTGTATGCATACCGCCGCTTAACTTGGAAAAGGCAGTAAAAAACAACCCTTCTTAATTGTTCTTTTTTTGCTTAGGAAGGAAAGGAGTGACAAGTGCTGTTTTTTTGGGAATTTTTTTTTCATTTTATTTGAAAAGAGTTACACATGCAATTGCCTGTTCCCTTTCATTTCTTGCCATAAGAGGTTGTAATGAAGGTCACTAGGACACTTCTGGCTGGACCCTTGAAAGAACAGTTTTACTCTTGGGAAAAAGAATTGCATTATCCATCTGCTTTTTGAAAATAAAATGGTGCAGAGTAGAGCTGATGATACTGCAGTGTTTTTTACATGACTATATGTGATCTGCAAGTAGGAAAGGGGAGCGTGCTGTGCAAAATGTCAGTTTTTGTCTTTTCCCTCATTAGACCTGTGCAAAATTATAGAGAACTCCAGTTCTGTGTAGAAGAAAAAAAGCTTCTAAATGAGTCCAATATATGCATCTACTTTTGGAAAGCTGCCCTTTATTCTTTTTTTTTTTAATATTTACTGAAACTCTGAGGGCAAAGTCCAAGACTGCACATTCAAAACAAACAAAAACCCTCAAAACAATAAAATAACTATGAAGAACCAAATAATCACCCAAGGGAGAATTCTGTAACATGATACAGGTTTATGCACAGCTGCAAAGGATGTAACTAATTCTGCTAAAGCTTAACATGCACTGCTCTGGACACATATGTTCTCAACTTCTAAGCTTCCTGAGAAGAGTTGTCACAGGCTCTACCACACAAATGAGGTCATGACAATGAATGAGGAAGTAGTCAGTGATCTACTTAGATGTACACAAGTCTGTGGTGCCAGATGGGCCACACCCAAGGGTGCTGAAGGAGTAGGCAGATGTGCTCAACAAGCCACTTTCCATTATTTACCTGAAGCCCTGGCTAATGGGCAAGGTCCCGATGGACTGGAGGGTAATGTGGTGGTTTGGAACTAACAGTCTAGTCTAGTTCTAAGTTATAAAAAATAAACAGGAATTTTCTGGACACATTTGAATATAAGGCAAATAAAATAGAGGATTGGATACAAAAGAACAACATATAGATATAACTACATAATTCGATTCGCTTGCAGGTTAGGATAAAGTGTGCTGCACAAACTATTCTTTTTTTTCCCCTTTTCTCTTCTTCTCTCTGACTGATGCCTTTGCATAGCATTGCTAACCTTAGCTGAGACTCTTATTATGGCTAAGCAGATAGCAGTGGGCCTTTTCTATTTTCTCTCTTTCTCCATTATACCGGGGGGGGTGGGTCCAGGGGGTCTTTGTGTTGTTTGTGAATTGTACATATATGTAAATGTATTTTGTACATATGCATTCTATTTTATGCTTCTAGATTTTAGCTTGCTCGTAAATATAGCTTCACTTTTCTTCTTAACCCTCTGAGGTAGTCTGGTAATTTGTTTTGGTGGTAATTTCAACCCACCACAGGTAGCAAGTGTAACACTGTAGGAATAGGGGAATGGCCTGTTAGCAGGGAACAGCTGCCCAAAATGAAACAAAACACAGTATAGACCTTGGGCATGTAATGTGTGGGTCAGACAGACCTCAGAAGAGTAAGATAAGTAAGATCCTGCGGTCAGGACTGCTCAGATAGTTGCATAGCAACTTATATCAAGGAGCAGAGAAGAAAGTAGAAACAGCGTCTTTGGCCTGAGTGGAGTATCAGCCAATCATGTAGTAGTTACTAACTTTTACTGTAATTCTATCCAATCAGTGAGTAACATGCTAGCCCTTCTGATACAATATATACCTGCCTATTTTTCTAATAAAGTGGATTTTTGGCTTGCATCAAGTCGTTGCCCCGTCCCTTCATTGCGGCATAACACCTGTCTACAAGAAAGGAATAAAAGAGAACTGAGAAAACTATAGATCTGTCAGTCTGACCTTGGTACCAGGGTCATGGAGCAGGTCACCTCAACCACTGTTACAAACCATATAGAGAACAACCAGGGGATCAGGCCCAGCCAGCATGGGTTTGTGAAGGGCAGGTCCTTCCTGATGAACCTGATCTCCTTCTGTGACAAGATGACCTGACTATTGGACAGGGGAAAGGCTGTGGATATTGTCTACCTAGACTTTCGAAAATCCTTTGACACTGCTTCTCACAGAATTCTCTGCTGGATACAGCAGTGGCTGGACAAAAGAGCCCTAAGGATGGTGGTCAACGGAGTTAAATCCAGATGGTGGCTGGTCACAGGGCTCAGTGTCGGGACCATTTCTGTTTAACATCTTTATTGATGATCTTGTGAAGACATAGAGCACGTCATCAGTGAGTTTGCAGGTGATGCCAAGTTAGGTGGCAGTGTTGATCTTCATGAGAGTAGGAAGGCTCTACAGAGGGGCTTGGATAGATTGGATCGATGGACTAACATTTGCATGCTCTTCAACAAGGCCAAATGCCACATCCTGCACTTGGGCCACAACAAGCCTAAGTAATGCTACAGGCTTGAGGAAGTGTGGCTGGGAAGCTGTCTGGTAGAAAGGGACCTGGGGGTTGTAATCAACAAGGAACTCAATATGAGCAAGCAGTGTGCCCAGGTGGCAAGGAAAGCCAGTAGCATTCTGACTTGTATCAGAAATGCTATTGGCCAGCTGCAGTATGGAGGTGATTGTCCCCTTGTACTCAGCAACGTGTGAGGCCACACACTGAGTGCTAAGTTTTGGGCCCCTCAGTATAAAAGAAATGTTGAGGTACTGAAGCGAGTTCAGAGGAGGGCAAACCTGGTGAAGGGCCTAGAGAATAAATCTTATGAAGAGTGACTGAAGGAGCTGGGGATGGTTAGTTTGAGAAAGAGAAGGCTAAGGGGTGAACCTTGTAAAGTAGGGATATTGGTTGGACTTGGTGATCCTGAAGGTTTTTTCCAGCCTGAGTGTTTTTGTGATTCTGTGACATACTGCAGATTACATGGCCCCAGTCAAGTCAATCTATGGACAAATTAACTTTTTTTTTTTTTTTTTTTTTTTCCATGTGTACTTGTATTTTATATGGGTATACTTATTTGGTATGCTGTGAGATTACACATTCATTTTTATTAATTAGATTGGCTCTTTAAAATGCTAATGAGTTAATCACTAGGCACTAGTGACTGATTTTGTCTGGTAAATATTTTGAGAGCCCTTCAAACTGAAATGGGGGGATTTATAATTACAAGCAATTTATAGAATGTTATTAACATTCCAGTAAAAAAGCTGAAGATATGCTACTGCAAGATATTTTTACTCTAATGCACTAGAAACTGAAAACTGAAGCTAGTTGTTTTCTGAATGGGATACCCTTGTGGGAAATGTGAATCAAGGGGCAAGCAGTGGTAGGAGCTGTAACTATCCCTGTTGCTGAAAGCTATCAAATACTGCTCTGCAATGCCTGGAAATTTATGAATCTGTCATTCAAATTGAAGTGCTGTGAATTGTCCAATGCCTAGTCTCTTTACAATGGCTTAAATCACCATTACAGCACATATTCTATTATTTTCAGCAAGGTATAAAAGGGTGAGCACCGAATTACTTTTCCTTAATTGGTAATTACATATACGATATATAAGGTCAGTGATACAGACAACTCAACATAAAGATTTCTACCACCCTATTAGTAAGCTTCAGGCCAAGCTATGGTGGTAAAAATCTCTACTTCACAGCAAAGTAGAGAACAGTAGCATCTAACAACAGATGGATTTAAGTGAATAAGGGCAATGCTAGCTGAAATTTCACTAGAGAAAATATCCGGTATACACTTATATACATTGAATATTTAATATTCAGCATTTTGCTTCTTGAGCATATTGAGGTTTAAGTAAGTTCTGTCTTCATATTTTTCTTTACTCTATATTGACCTTCCCATATTTAATTGATTGATTGAGTTACACAAGCTGCTGCAAACTGTTGGAAATCATCGGAGGCTTAGTTTAAATGAAGTAAGATTGGTGTTGATAAAAGTCAAGCACAATTAAATTATTTTTTTTAATCTTCTGCTCTGTTTAAATCTGAATTCATTGCATTTGAGATTCCAGTGCTGGCACATATAACTGACATGCTAGTTCATGCATTTTTTTTTTTTTTTTTTTAGGGGCATGGGGTGATGGAGGGAGAAGGGGTAGAGGGTTGTGTGTCTCTTTGTTTTTCTGTTTGTTTGTTTGCTTTCAATCATGCATTTATACTACTAAACCCCATGGAGAACACAGCTGATATGCTATCTGTATATAGTAGAAATAATTTTGAAATACAGAACAATAGTAATTAAAAGTGTCCCTGATTTGTTGTAACCTGGATCTCACTTGATGAAGTCATGTTTCGGTAATGTTTTCACAACAATGTTTCTTTTCTTTTGGTTATCAATTGGTCCCAGGATGTAAACATATGCAAAGCCTAGGAC